>NC_059665.1:7500000-10000000 GCF_905147105.1 Pieris brassicae | reverse complement strand
TACATAATTTACATAACTCGACGTTTCGAGCAAGACACAAGAAACGTTTTTGTGCATACACAGATACCGCAAAGCGACAAGGATTCTTACAATTAACAAACTGTCAAAGAAAGCATGAAACAATCTTATTTTAAAATAAAGACTTGTGTAAGGGGAAAATCTCTGAAAATGATTCTACTGTGCGTGTGTGAACTCCTCTTTAACGGTTGTATAGATTTGAATGAATTTTGTTTGTATGCGTTTCGGTGGCGCCCTGGATGGTCTACGTTCACAAATCAGCCCGGCAAATGGCGCTGCAGTCGGTATCTAGATTTTCTCTATAGATAAATAATTATCTATAGAGAAAATAAACTATATAGTTTATATACAACTTCAGTGCATGTTTTCGGAATTAAACTCCTAAACCGCTAGGCAGATTTTGATAAAAAAAATTGTGTCTTCAAGTAGAGTCGATAATGATGTACATTAATTATTTTTTTGTATGTAATACGTGTGTACAGGACAACGATTATCGGATGCGCTAGTAATAATATAGCATCATTGCATTGGATTGGATTATAATGTGTAAGATTTGGGAACCCTTAAGTAAAAAATACCTATTAAGAAAACACTTTTTAAACGGATTGAAGCTATGTATTATTATTATCCTCCTTATAGCTTCAATATGTTTAAAAAGTGTTTTCTTAATGTGTAAAAGCCATGTTAACAAAAGACAATACTAAAAAATATCTATGTCAGATCATCCAGCTCTTCCATTACAAACTTAAGTTACTGTATTAAGAATAATTTTTATATGTAAAACGGGAAAAACCTACCTTCGTGGTATCAATTAGTTCATCAACGAAGCGATCATTGAATACTGTAACAAGCGCTTTCCGCAGTTCAATAGATTCCTCTCCGACCGACACGCTCACTGCTGGTGTTCTTGATAATGCTGTAATTTAAAATTATGTAAAAAAAGGGCGGCAATTTTAAACGTTTAAACTCGAGTATATTTTTTGGCGATAGCCAAATGTTAAATTCGGAAAAAGTTATCTCCATTTTCATAAAATCTGTCTAAATTGCAATTTTTTACCGAAGGCCATTCACTTATAACTTAACCGAGACTTTTCGTCACAGCCAACATACAATTTGAAAGATAGAGAAGAAATATTAGTTAGTTAAAAAGTGCTAGGCAATGAAGTCTGATCATCTATTTGACTTTTAAAATATCAAAGAAACTGATATCAAAAGTAAAATTAGATTTATGAACAATCATAAGTTACCGTTTTAAATATAACGATTATTAAACATATAAATATATAACCCGTCGAATGTGGTAGACTATCTTACCTGCATATTTATTAGTAGGTGCGGCAAAGGCAGCCCTCAAATAGATTCTCGTATGCGCCCATAACAAGTATAACGCAGAATGCATTGCGTGCGAACAGTACTGAACTTCCCGTCTACGTAAATCTGCACGTGCACGTAATTGTGAAATGACGGCCGCGCGCGCTTCCAAAGGTGACGATGGCGTTGATTCGTCGCCCAACAGTTTCTTCATATCTAGAAAAAAATGAAAGAGTATAAATATTTCTACTAGTGAATTAAATTATTTCAGTTTAATCCAAAATTAGAAAAAGGCCATATATAAACACATATGCCTTGTTTTGGGGTTTTGGAACCAGCCATACTTTTTACGACTAGTTTTAAATAGCTTAAATTTATTTATATTCAGTTAACAAGTCAAATTTGTGAGATTTTTTTTGATAAGTCTAGTGGTCGCAGTCAATTTGCTATCCCAATTAAAGATGAGAAAGGTAAGCTTAAAATTTTTATACTATATATTAAATTATTTTAAATAATTTCAATTCAATATGCATATTTTTACTCAAGCCTCATTTGGTGATTTCGAGACTATTTAACCGCTTCAATACTATATTTAAATTTAGTGACCAAGTGTGCGGCAAAAACTTTTAGTTCGATGGGTCAAGTCTCAAACAATCAAGGCTAATTGTGGACAGTTAAACAGAACAATTTCGCTCGAATAATGTTGAGAAATTATAGAATATTACACTAGTACATACTACTTACCGACTAGCGTCATGGATGGCACGCTATGCAACTGATGATGCACTGTAGCCAGCAGTTTACTATGGGAATGGAGTCGTCTCAACAAATGTTGAAGCAAATCTAATGCGGCGGAACCGGCGCGCCTTGCCCCCTCGTTGGTAGAAAATGCTTCACTTTCTATTGTGTTGCGGGCGAAAAGAAGGAGGTTGCATACAATCTGAAATAAAATCAGCAAAAATACTTTTCAAGAGATGTCACCTATCTTTCTATCTAATATAAATATTGATGTATATAGAATTTTAGCCAGTTTCATTTTTCATAACAATATAAAAGTATAATCATTTATGTACTTATTATATACGTAATTTATCTGATCCTTTCGCAAATTCCGATCCAATTTCCAAACCAATAAAATAAATGTAATAACACGCTTCCTAACTTTTTTGCACGGCTGACGCACAAACCGTGCAGGCCAAGAAAGGAAAAAAGAAAAAAGAGAGATGTCACCTTATATTAGTCAATGAATTACTTCTATTACTAGAATATCAAATCATGTTATTGTAGTAATTAAATATTAAGAATTACTTGGTATCCTTGGAACACATTAATTTAAAAAAAAAACTATATTCTCTTATCGATATACGCGACAAAACTTATCATAATACTTGGGATGAGAAAACTATCGATCTATCGATAGGCTATCGCAATATATATGGAAATGGAGTGACCATTTTCATGTTTACGACTTTTACCAAGCTTTTGTATAAATCTTAAGGGCTAAGCTGGTCGCCTTGTCTAATCATTATAGCATCCACCTGAAGGACTTTTTATTTTGTTTTACACGCGAACTGGAACCCTTGAAGGGTTCCAGCTCGGTCGGTAAAGTAGAACTTCAAATTATACTAAATATTTTTCAATATATATTCTATAAGTGGCAAATGGCCACTTCTTGAGAAAATTTAGAGTTATGTATATCGTGTTATAAAATCACTTACTTTATAATACAGAGTACAATCATCACTCGAATCTATATCGGCAGGTGGTACATGGAACCTGGCCAATAGTGTCAGCATCAATGCATGTACCCGCTGCAAGGCCGCACCAGATCTTTGCAAGGCTGTATCGGATTGGATAGCACTGAACACTTCCCGATCTGACGTTCGTGCGATCACGGATGTGAGCGCAGCCGCTTCTATTAAGAGGCCTTGTGGCGAATTTGGGTGTGTAGCCCTAAACAATAAACGTTATATTACAGTCAATTGACATAAAACCAACAATATACAACCTCTTCAGAAACTATCTATTAGTGGTAACCCTACAAAAATCCGTTCCTAAGTTCCTAAATATAATTTTTAGTATAGTAACAGAAAGACGGGGCCGGGACAACATTATGTACGTGGCGATAATTTTTTATAAAATTTACAAATTGTTAAAAGATAAGGTAACGTTCAAACGGTTCTATTATAAAAAAATATAGCTGAATCGTATTCAGTCACGTTTATTAAATTTAATCACCTTAGACTTAATAAGGATTAAAAATTCAACAGCTACTTTCGTTTATAGCGCGTTTATAGATAAGGTCGTCTGAGTAGAAATATACTACTTATCAGTCCATAATCCTAAAGTAATCTCTTTAAATACAATAACTATAGTAAATCTCGCTTAAACTCAAAGCCTATATTTAAAAAAAAGATTAATCTTTGACATATCTATGAATTAGTCTTAAAACTAGGCGCATTTATTGACATTGAGGGTGCTTTTGACAAAACCAATTTCACAAGCATTACCAGAGCACTTGAGACATGTGGAGTATCATCGACCCTTACAGAATGGATCATTACAGATCAACAACATGTTAAGATAGCGAGCTATACAGTTTACCGTGAATACCACCACACGTGGTATTGTCAGTAGAGGTTGCCCACAAGGTGGCGTCCTCTCGCCGCTCCTGTGGAATCTAGTGGTAAATGAGCTCATCATAAAACTCAACGATATCAATCTCTACACTGTAGGGTATGCGGATGACATAGCAATCGTATCGGGGAACTTTGAAAGCACCTTATGTGACCTCATGAGGAAGGCTTTCAGATTGATTGAGAGATGGTGCAGTCAACATGAACTATCTGTCAACCCATCAAAAACAGAACTGGTCCTTTTTCCTAACCGAAAAGTCCTTGGACCGCATAGACTACCAAAACTCTTCGACACAGAATTAAAACTAAAGGAAAACACGAAATACTTAGGTGTGATTCTAGGCAGTAAACTGCTCTGGAATAAACACCTGGAATACAAGCTAAGCAAAGCAACGATCGCGCTTTACCCAATTGACCTATTGAGCGTCTAAGTGCGGAAACAAAGTCCACACATACATATATACACACATAGTCTTAAAACTGAAATCAGCTCTACCTTAACACCATATCGACGCACTCCAAATGGCTGAGCAGAAGGTGAGTGATGTGTAGAACGCAGCTGTGATTCTGCGAGCCGAGAGTCGTTAGAAGTGCGTCACACAACGTCAATGCTGGTACCAACATTTGACGGAACCTATAATAAAAGTATTTTTAATGTCAAAACAGTAACTCCCGCTCATTTAACAATATATACAATGACTAATGTTCTTTTACGTTCTGCAAACCACAGCTGTGTGGACTAAAGTTTCCCGGGATAGAAATAAGTGAGAGACAGAACACACTGTAGAACACATATTTTGTTTAAGGGATTAAAGAGTCTTAAAGGGATAAAAGACTTATCAGGAGCTGGATATATTGAGTAATGGGCAGATCGGTTTTAAAGAAAGCATTGTTAAGTGCCTATCTCGAACTGAATTACGGTAATTTTCTATGTGCTTAATCAAAATGTCTGGTATTTTGTTGTAACAATTATTACCTAAATTGTCATACATTTTTAATTAAAGAGTTCGTAACATGTACCGTAGATTTAGTACTATGTACTATATTAAATATTATATTTTCAATTACTGTATGTCCACAAAAATAAAAACGCATTAAGGCAGAAACATAATATCAAATTAATTAAATATCAAAGTACGCTTTTTTACATCCAATATAAGTGCTAAGTTGACTGTGTATTAACTGCAGTATAAACCCTATAGTTAGTATTTTTTTAAGTACTTGCAATATAAGACCAAAATTTCGCTGCCTGACTACAGAGCCCGGTGTAAATATTTTCTTATGCTACCATTGTCATTAAGACGTAATTTTGCGGATAGTGTTTACCTAATGAAAATAACTACTGGTACGGTCGATAACACCGAGCTGTTGAGCAAAATAAACCTACGTATATATAACAAAACTCTAAGACACGTGAACCTTTTCCATGTACCTAAAGTGAATACAAATTATAGAGGGAGGAACTTTATGGAGATCAGCGAACAGATTTAATGAGTTGACTATTGACATTGATATGTTCGCCACGAGTGTCGTGACAGCAAGGAGAGCTTGACACAAAATTATTTCGATCATGATGGATGATCCATTGTCAACTAATTCAATTTTCTTTTTTCTGTTTTGTTCTACAAACAAATTAACTGGTATGTTTTCCTGCTTATTTAAAAAAAAAGTATATATGATTTTTTTTAATTGGCTCACATTGTTATATATATACATCTATTTCTGTATTGTGCTGATAATCTTCTTAATAAATAAATAAATATATATAAATAAGACATTAAGTATTTGACATTTATATATATATATATATACTAGCGGACCCGACAGACGTTGTCCAGTCTTAACTATGAATATTGATAATCAATATAATAACTCCGATCGAAGCATTTGTTTTTAACGATATTCATTTTTCTTACATCCTCTTTGACAATATTTGCTGCACGCATTCTGTCAATGTTATGTCAAACGCCATAAAGGTTGCATCAAAAAAGTTTGAATTGTAAACGCGCTATGCACTGAAAAAAAATTGCTATCGTAACAAAAGTCAGAATTACTTAATAAGGTGGTTAAGTATTCTTAAATGTTCTAACTTTCCGCGCAATTTTCTTTCTTTTTTCTTGCATAAGAACCTTCTTCTGACAATATCACAACAAAAAAGAATTAGCAAAATTTGTCAAGCCGATCACGCGTGATGCCGTGACCAAGGGAAATAGGGATTCATTTTTATATATATAGATTTAGAAGACAATCTAGCCACAGACTTGGTTCATAAAAAGTAAAACTTTGTTTAACTCACCGATTAGCCACAGAAGGCACAAAATCTGTATCCTTCGAGCCGTATCCAGTGTGAATATCAGGATGGCAATCCAATGCCTTCAAATTCGCGAGACAGGATAACGCGCCTTGAGCCAACACAGTTTCGGCTCCGAGCCGACTACCCGCAATTTTGATGAGCAACGTCATTTTAGATTCGTATACGTATAACACTCTCAGCGATTTCGGTTTCGGTTCAAGCGCCTGTAAGTAAAAAAAAATAATTGACTTAAGAAAACAAGAGAAGTTTCTAGCAATTGTTTTATGTATCTACTAATACCCCTTAAGAACGCCCTTGACTTGCGAACTGGTAGTAAATGTAAATTTAGTATCAATTTAACATCTTTTCTGTTGACGTTCTTACGTTTTTAGTACTAGACGTACTTAGTTTGAGTTTGAGAATACTATTCAGTTGATAGACTTGTTTTTACGAAAGAAACTAAACGGCATTAAATATTTCTTTCAGCGTCTAATTTTTATGCTCACAATCATCACACATGTGAAAACAACTGTGAAAATGTAAGAAATAAGATATACACATGTGAAAAGACATCAGGCTAACCAGATCCATGCAATCTGCGATACGTACTCAATTAATGCAAAATTAATCTATAATAGTGGAAATACAACTCACCTCTCGCAACCCCTCGTCGTCTTGCAACAAGCTATCAATGAGACTCCGCAAATATCCCTGATTCGTCAACGTGTTCATCCAATCCGTACCGGGGTTGATCTCTATCAACGTATCCAAACACGACAGAGCCACCATTCGACAAACGTCGTGGCCGCCCCCCACACAATCGCAGCACATTATCGCGCACAAATTTTCACCGAAACTATTTATAACCTCAATCACCATTGACTTCAAACTGGACTCTTCTTTACTCGATCGAGATTTCGAGCTGTCCAAACGGGAAACGTAAGACGAGCTAATCTCTTCCTCGGGGTCGGCCGCGCTCGGCTTTAAATTCACGATGTTTAGGAAATTCAATAACGCCCCGTACAAGTTCACCCTCATCTTCTGCGTCGACCCACCGGACACCAGAATCCAGCTGAGAATTTTATGCAGAATGAACTTTAGCGTGAGGGATTTCGTTTGCATTATCTGGTTGGAGGGCCCAAAAAATGTCGTCTCAAATTCTGATGACTTCAAATTCGACTCCCGCTTTTGAAGGATATAGCAATGTCGTAAGTTGACCAGAAGTAGTAGTACAGTCCCCGAAGCCAAGTTTCCGATTTGAGGCAAAACTTCTGCTGGTGGAATTTTGTTGAGGAGGTCTTGCAGGATGTTTAGGAGTAGAGTCTTTCTGGCATCGATTGACAGCAAGTCGTGCGGAGCCACACAGAAGATAATTTCAGTGAGCTGTCGCCACGAGTCGTAGTAATGTGTGAGTGTAGCCGCTAGATTGCGTTGTTTGTTAATTTCGGTCACGTAGTCTAACACCTGAAATAAAATCATAATTTACTTGATTATGGGGTAATAGATTTGTAATTTTATATATATTAGCCCGGTCAATTTAGACATTCATGTAAGGTACATATAGTCCCAACAAGCTGAAAATCAGTAAAATTGTTCAAAACATAATATTTAAAAGTTCCCCATCATTCCCGTGTATGTAATTTTTTTTATTCAATGTCAAAGGTAAAAAAATGATTGTAAAAATGATTGAATGGTATATTGATCGGACTATATATATATGGTCCGGTCAATATATAATAACAAATATTTATATACAAAATATGTTAAATAGAAAGTCCTCGTTTCCGTAGTTTGATCAGTACACATGTACGTAGATATATCTTATTGAAATAGTTTCGGAAGGTGCCGAAAGCTGATAACCTACATCTCTGACAAGAAATTACCTGACAAACATAGAGTATGTTACTATGGGATAATAGAATTGAAATGAACTACTACTACTTAAAACTACTAAAATTTACAGGAATTACTTAAAAGGGTGAAGACGGAATGGGTCCCGATACGTTCAAGTTAAAAAAAAACTAAAAGTCACTTATTTACAATGTTAAGATAACTTGTATAAATATTTCTAATTTTCTAGAAACAACAGTGATACCTTCTGAATTTCAACAGCAACCATACTTCTTTGCGGTGCCGACGCCCGTAGCGATGCAAGCTCACGTGATAAGAGCGCGTGCACCCGCGTAACGCTGATACGTTTGCCGCCCAAACCTAATAAATTAAAAAAAACTAAAATATCCTAAAATTATCAAACACCTGGGATCCAATAATATCCAAATTAAAACCCCAAGACAAACAATCCGCGAAAATAGAGGACACCGTGAGTCAATTCTGCAAAAACCAGTCACATTTAGTCGATACCAACTCCGGGGAAATAAATACAGATAACACAACTTTCTCTACAGCTTTTGACATTCAGTACCTTTAGTCTTCAGTCACCGTGACCACGCACGCTGTAAAGCACGCGAAACGTCGGAATTTTTTATTTATATAAATTATGTAAATAATTATAAATTTATAATAATAATACATAGCTTCAATCCGTTTAAAAAGTGTTTTCTTAATGTGTAAAAGCTATGTTAACAAAAGACAATACTAATAAATTCAATTTTATTTAAAAACACAAATTAATTTTAAACCATAGCAAACTGGTAGAATTTTACTATTCGTTTTTATTAAATACTAGCTGTGCTCTACGTGTCCACCATTAATGCGATCTTAGGCCAAAGATTTTCTCGGTAAGATGACGTAAAAGCAATTACAATATGTTTTTGTTAGACTTGGGTATCGCGGACTTAGCGTATAGGGTTACATTATCTAAGTTTACAAACAAATTCCTAACTTTTTTAAATATTCTATAGCCTATGTTCATCAGGGATAACATAGGATTTAATTAGTAAGATAATTTTTCATTGTAGTTTTGGATCTTATTCAATGCAAGCAAACAAACAATCAATTCTTTCTTCTTTAGAATATCAGTGTAGATTGAAATAGTTCACACTCACCAGTGGCCAAATCACATTCCGTAATAGCGTGTCTGAGCTGTGAAGCGTGGAACAATTCCCAACGGGGCTCTGAAACCGCTGTCACACTCACCGGGAGCGCTTCTAATGATGTACGAATCACACATGACTCCCAATCCTGAGAAAATGTTTTAGATAAAAAATATTTCATTAGAAGAAATCTTTAGCAACAACGTAGAATAGTCCACAAATATTATAGGACGGGAAGAACACATAAACAAACTATTTTAGCACAATATATAGGATAGAATTGAATTGCAATTGATATATAGTCTTATAAATCACGGTAATTAAAGACTCTATATATATATAATTCTCGTGTCACAATGTTTGTGATTTTTTTATGCATATTCAGTAAGTTTGAGAATCGGCTACTATCTATTTTTCAAACCCTTAAGTTATAAGGGGTAACCCCTTAAAAATAATATAATTTTTTTTTAAATTTGTGTTTATATTTTTTTATGATACAGCGTACATAAATACATACAAACTTTAATTGTCACCCCTCTACGATCAACTCCTATTTTTTTATTATATAGTAGATAGGTTATTTTTATTGAACTAAAAAAATGTTTTCTGTAAATAATATACATGGCAAAACGACGTTTGCCGGGTCAGCTAGTCCTTATATATAATTCTAGTGTATGTGTGTATGTCTTCTTCTGAATTCTTTGTTTGCGTTTGGGTGGCGCCCTGGATGGTATATTCACAAAACAATAACTAGGTTATTTATCTATACATCAAATAAACAGCTGGTATATGTATATAAAGCTTTCGTGCATATGGTCGTACGTAAACTCCTAAGCGGCGGGATAGATTTTGATGAAATTTTTTGTGTGTTCAAATGGAGTCGAAAATGATTTAAATTATTAGATTTTTGAAGTGAATCTTCTTTATCTGCGTTGTAAAAAAAACGTCACGTTTTTCGATTACGCGTCACATTATTCCGTTACGCGTCACATTTTTGCGTTACGAGCCATCCTTTTTTTGTCGATTGATGAGAAGAGATTCGAAGCCATTAATAACAAAAATATATACTAACAATAACAATGATAGTAATAATTCTATAACAATTAATGAAATTCTATAATAATCTTAGTAGTAATCATGAAAAATGTAATAATTGTATTATTTGTATTCATGTCTATTATAATAAAAGCCTTTTGTTAAACTTTATCTAATTTAAATTTACTAAACAATTTCTGTAAAATTGCATATAGTAGATCGTTTTTCGAAAAATAAGGTCATAAAGAAGTTTCACTTCTTACGGCACCCATTTTTTGGATGTACGTTAGTCAGACGTTTGTACAGAACAACGCCTGTCAGATCCGCTAGTGATAATAAATATTTTCAGAATTGAAGGTTTTTCAGGAAAACTTCCTTATACCCGCATATTATCGTTTTTGTTAATGATTGTATTTTTTTAACACCAGAAATTTAAAAAAAATTAATGTGGTGTGATTTTAGTACCTTTTAGTTAAGATATAACAAAAAAAGTCAATATAGAAATATCAACGAAGGAATCAAACCTGTCGTAACGGCAACGGCAATTTTCTGGATTCCTCCTTGTGTTGTGCGTACATTAGGGCATTGAGCAGCGCCGATAGCGCGGCGTGCTGTCTCGCACTACCGGCCGAGCCCGCTTCACACGCGCACGCGCGTAGCACCCACGAACGGGACGAGAGCGTCGCCATGGATGCTGTCTGTAAAGGCAAGTTAAACATTTTGTATTAAATTGTGATATACATAATTTATTTACCTATGATATTATACGCAATGGACACGTTTTACACACTATAACTTAACGAGCCAAGGCTGTACAATATCTTAGTTTTATAAGCATAGCGAATACCTACCGTCGGAGTAACGCCGCGAGAGTATACCCAGACGTACATTTTCTTCAGCATTTTTAATTCCTAGTATTTAACTTATTTTTGTCATTTATTCTTTTGTTATCCATACTTGGTAAACGTAGAGTAAAAATAATATCCTCTATTATGTAAAGCACGTCGGAAAGTCGTACGTAGTCATCCGTACGTACGTACACGTCCGAATTGTCGAACGTATGTACGGATTCAACGAGCAAGTGATAGCAATACGTAAGATACATCTTATCATCATACTAATTTCTTAATACAAATTACTCACATCAAGATTAACAGTGGCTTTTACATGTCGCGCTAGGAAGTACTCTCTTGCTCGGAGTAGTCGCAAAGCAGGCGGCGATGTGGCCGGTCGTTCGACTATCCGATAAAGGAGACGGTAACAGCTTTCTATCAAAGTTGTTGCTTCTCTGTGAACAGAAGGTGAGCCTATTATTTATATACTAAATTGTATTCCTTTATAGATAATGCTCCGAAGGTTCAGTATTTTTTTTTTTGTATAATAATCCTAATATATGAATTAATTTCACAAATCGAAAAAGCTCTCTTCAATATTGTATTTTTTTATTGAAATATAATGTTATTTTATGACAGTTTTTTGTGGATGTGTAGGCATATGAGTATCTAAACAAAATGTGCTTGTAAAGTTTAGTATTAACTTTATTTCGTCTGCGCGTCTTTTGGCATAATACCTACTAAGAGACATCAACTAGAGTTAATTTTAACAAGGTAAAAATAATGTAAAATAATAAAAAGTCACTCGCTTAGGCTAAGGACAAAACTAGAACTTACCTATCACTACTTCCATTTTTGTTAATATAAGCATCCAATATGTCAAGGATGGAATGGAAACAGGTCCTTGGAGAACCAGCAACACCCGCCTCGTGAAGAGCACTTCTGGATACCTGCGAATATATTTGTTTATAACAAAAAATATTTTAAAACACCTTTTTAGGGGTTTTTACTGTTTTACCCACTTTTGCTCATCTTCAAAAATAATAGTACATAAACGTATTCATTTTTTGTAGGAATCCTCAAAAATGCATTTCGTTCTTTAGCATAGACAATGTGTAAAAAAGTAAATAATTACTGTTGACGTAATCACCAAATAAGAAAATCAAAGATCCCCTCCCCCTATAATGCTTACGTAATACTTGAACGGCCCCCATGTGGACACAAAAGCTAAATCGATTTTTATGAAGTATTAAACAAATATGGATATTGGGCATTTTCCAAAAAACACATTGTGCAGAAAAACAAATTATATATTAAATAGAGAATAAGCGCGAATATTACATCATCATTAAGCTGGTATCCGAGTAAGAAGTGTGCGAAGTTGTGTGGAGCCGCGGGTAGCAGCTGCATCAACAGAACGATAATGCCTTCCTTAGCAGCACGGATGTCTGCCGCCGCTTCGTCACCGCCGCACCACTCTTCCGCTTCCAAGCATTCCACAAAGCCGTGCCTGATTTTATATAATTATTAATGTTGTACTCATCTGTGCCTTTTATCAAAGTGAAAACAATTTGGCGAAAATACTACTTTTGGTAAAACAGTACAATTTTGTAGTGTACTCTATAAAACTGTGAATTTATATTTATAGGACAGAGAGGGAAAACGCGCCTGCTCGTTTACTTAGAAAGAAGTGCCTACTACCGCACATGGACACATGCAACGCCAACAGCCTTACCGTTTGTTGCCGGGCCTTTAAAACCTTTACATGTCCTGCCAATTATCAAATGAAAAACGCAAAACGATCGAGAAGATTAGCCAATATTATTTTTTAAACAGGTTGTTCTATAAATAATCACTTTTCAGAATTACAAATCAAAACATATTCTTAAACACTCACCGAACTTCTGGCGCCCTTTGATGCGCAAGCGCAACGCACTCTAACAGATGTTTTGCACAGTGCGGGGAATGTAAGGCGCGACACAAAAGCGTAACAGCGCGAGCTGCAGCTGCCGGCACCATGCACCCGTGTTGGAGTACGAGGCAACATGTGACTAGGCGATCGGTCTTCTCTGGGCCGGATGGGGCTTGAAAATAATAAGGTTTCTTTTTTCTCCTTGCCTTCGCTTAATAAGACCTAATTTTATGTGTAATCTGGTTGTATGGTTGATATGGTTAAGGATATACCTTAACCCATGGAAACTCTCAATGGCAGAGAGTGTCTTGCCGGCCTTTTAATCGTAATGCAAAAAGAGTTAATAAAAAATGTTTCTGTTAAAACTACCACACTTTTATTTATAATCATTACATGTGGACAATCATTATTACTGCTTTCGTTACCATAGTTTTTAGGATTTTAGGTTATAGGATGCTTTGTTGTCTAATATAAGATCAACAATTAGTTTTCAGAATCTAATTAACCTTACGTGACAGCTATTGCTTACAAAATAAGCTGCAAGTGTTGCTGATCCTAAAATTCTCTTTTTTAATATAGAAAATACATGAAAACAAATAGAAACCTATTTTAAATTAACGTTTTACTATGACAAAACGGAGTTTCTGCAAATATGCTCATAAATCTTACTAAAGGAAAATATATGTATGTTCGCGATAAAATTAAAAAGATTGATGCGGCTTTCGATACTAAATTTGTAGGTTACTTATACTATACAAGCAGCCTAAGGGAAACTTTGCCCAAAGCTAACAATTTAGAATTCGAGAACTAAATTATTTTATGATATCTTTATGTTGCGTATGTTTTCAACAAACTAACAGATATGACAAAATTTCATAATACGATCCTATATCCACGACAAGCAGCAGACTTACCTAAAATCAGTTTAGACAGTCCAACAAGCATTACAGCACGGTTCGCTTCCGTAGCGGCAGCGGTCAAAGCTCGTTCCAACGACAGCGCTCGCTCTAGTATGTGCAACGTACTGACTAACGTTTCTTGTACAAATACCTGTAAAAGTATTATTAAGCTATAATCTATCTCTCTTCTCAGTCGGTAGCTTATGTCTGAGCGTCGTGGTCACTGGTCAGCAAGGAGGTTTCTCCCCATGACCTCTCTTATCCAACTCTTACCAACCACGATCAATTTCTCTAAGTTCTCATCGCCTCTACCCATTATAATAATAATGTCAAATATCGCTCACCTGTTCTGTTAAAGGCTGCTTATCCATCAGATCGTATGCTTCGTCCAGAGTGTTTAGCACCATTCGTAGTAGTTCAGAGTTTGTATGCAGGAACATCAATAGTCGGAACCCTGGTGGGGGATTAGAGTCTGGTTCGCAATGTGGAGGGGGGAAGTCCGCCGCACTGGGCTCGTATGTATCCAGCCATCGAACGAAGAGACGGAAACATAGTGATATCATCTGAAACGAATAATTTTGCATTTATAGAAATTCCTTGTGAATTGAAATTTCTTTAAAAAAATATTGTTTTTCCTTAGTAATGTTTTACGTCTAAATGAGTCAATATATTAAATAATAATAATAAACGCCTTTTATTTCAAATACTTTTACATGTATATGTATACATACTTCTATCATCTCGATTCTTTTTAGATATCTGTGTAACCATTATTGGCAAAGGCCTCTAATAAGGAGTATCATCAAATAAAATCAAGACATTATTGAAGATTGTATTTATTTAAGTGAGAAATACAGGCATAAAAAACTATACTAAAGTAAAAAAAAACAATGGCGCTACAACCTTTTTAGGTCTGGGCCTCAGATTTCTGTATCTGTTTCATGATCATTTGTTAATCGAATAGGCAAGTAGGTGATCAGCCTTCTGTGCCTGACGCAGGCCGTCAACTTTTTGGGTCTAAGGCAAGCCGGTTTCCTCACGATGTTTTCCTTCACCGTTCGAGCTAATGTTAAATGCGCACATAGAAAGAAAATCCATTGGTGCACCTACGACCTCAGGGATGAGAGGCGCACGCTGAAGCCACTAGGCCAACACTGCTCTATACTATACTAAAGTAAAACCCGTCCATAAAATCAACCATTTAGTTTAAATGAAAATTAGTTATTTTCATTTAAAATAAATTCTTCAAAACTTACGTCATTTGTTACCCGATTCTAATCAAAAATATGATTTAAAAACACGTGCACGTACCTGCCATTTATCCTGAGGGTCTGTATAGGGCCTGTGCGGTGCAGGCAAAGCGAGCTTATTCACAACGTGGTCTACGTAAGGATCCAACCCTGGGTGTCTTGCACCTGCCCCAAGCGCTCGGGGTAAGGGACCAGCCAGACACAACGAGTCAAGAAGAGATAAGAAAGCCCGTGATAGTGGATACTGTTCCATACGACACTCGACCTGAAATTTTTCATGAAAATTTTGTAAAAATATTTATGGAACTCAAACTGTTAGTCTCCTTAAATTACGAAATAAACCTTGTATTGCAAACTCTGATCTGACGTGTGTATTAAACACATTAAACTTTGTTTGAGTTGTACTTGCGTTTTAATACGAACCTTACTCTAGATTTGTTTTAAAATAAAACAATTTAAACAAATTAAAAGGACGAGCAAAATTGACATTCAAACAGGTTCAAACATGACAAAAAAGTAAAATAGTGACGTAGTCAACTGGTGCAGAAAGACAAGACAAGTGAATGATGTGCGTATATTCATACGCACATGTGTAAAAACTAATTTAAGACGAAGTTTCAAAAAGGTTAATAGAGTACGTAAAGTTTTACCATACATAATAAAAAGTCGATAAAATTTAAAATAAAAGCCAAGAGGTTACCTCTAGCAAATCAGCAGTCAGCGCTCTCTTGTCATTAGCAACGGAAACTAGCTGGGCGGCTTCAAGTGCGGCCCAAACACGTGGAGCTGTTGAACCCCACTTGCCCAACGCTGCTAACGTCGTACAAAGCGCTGACTTCAGTTGTATTGGTACGTGACAACATATCAGACCTAATGAGAACATCATATTATTGTAAGAATTAAGTGTGGCGATGTATATGTTTCATACGTATACGTACAACGACACGGGGTCTAAAGCATGCCAGTTTCCTCAAGATGATTCTCGTTCATCGTACGAGCGAGTATTAAATCGCTGAAGCCACTACGTCAACACTGCTTATACTATTAGATTTCTGATCTACAACTTCCACTGCATGTTGCATTTCATCAACATATAGTCTCTAAGTATCATTAAGTATCAATAATCACTAAGTTTATTCATAAATTTCAGAAAAAATAAAAATAGAGAGATATAGTATTATTTTTGACACGGTTATCCATAAAGCTCTTACCAAACATGCAATTCACAGCATTCCATTGCATATTTTCGCATATGGCGATGCAAGCGGCTTCGTCCACTTTTGCTACAGCGGCTATCAGTTTCAACGCACCAATCATTGCTTCCACCTAAAATTGTATAACTATTTATATATATGTATGTGAATAAAAAAAATATTTTAGCGGAAAAGTTTTGGTAAAAACATCAAAGATATTTATTTATTTAGTAACACTTTGTTGGAAGTATACAACAATACAGCACATTGAAAAATAATTAATTAAAAATAAAGGCAACTGGCCTTATCGCTTTCGAGCGATCTCTTAAAGGCAACCGCTGATAAATTTTATTAAATTAGATAAGGTGAGCGAAAGAAGTGCAAAGCGAATAGAACAAAGCAAAAGATATGTAAATCGTGAAAGGTGAAAAAATTAAACAAGAATTGGAAAACATGCATCACGATAATTTCAGATCTGTACGTCTCGAGTAGAAGTACTAGAATCAAGTACGTCTTATTCCGGTTACTTTAAAGCGTCTACACACGGCCCAAAAATCAGTGGCGATATTGGGACGATGGTGGTGGGGATGAAATCGTCATAATGAATTTAGGGTACGGTTTGCCTACACACGAGGGAGCGATCTAGGGTGCTCCCCACCACTTCCCCAATATTGCCTTTGACTTTAGGGCCGTCTATAGACGCTTTTAGTGATATTGCTCTAGTCGAAGCGCTTTTTACCACCGATTATAAAAAAAATTGTAACAGCGTTCTGTGGTGCACTTTTGGTGACGGGTCAGATTTGATCACCATATGTGCTATGTGCATATAGAGAACTAAATTTGTATGAAACTTTGTCGACACGAACTGTCATTTTTATACAAATTAAGTTTTCGACTTTCTACATACACTGTTAATTCATCTTGGCTAGACCCCCTGTTTTGGATATGTAATGTGGAGCATGAAGTACATCTCCTTTAAATGTTCTTGTCAAAAAACTAGACGAGTAAGAGTGGTTAAGTTTATTGCTTGTTCATTCCACCTGGCAGTTTATATAAAGAGAGAGTGTAAATATTTTTTTTTTTTCGTAAGTACTTGTAAGGTCAATCTTGCTTTATATAATATAACTATTACCTCCTCTTGCCTAACCAGCAACCGTCCACTTCTTGCACCTGGCGTAATAATAGCCGAAGCTCCTAAAGACGACGCGTGCGCATGTTCGGCGAACGGTGTTGGATCTTGCCGCAGGTTTCTGCAGTTATATAGAAGACTTTATAGATGTAAAGCAATTATGACTTTCTTTTTCTTAATAAATTGGAATAAATATGTTTAAGATGCCGCTAGCAGTGTTGGCCTAGTGGCTGCAGCGTTATCGAACCTACGACTCTCATGCCTGAGGTCGTGGGTTCGATCTCCGGCTGTGAATTTAACATTCACTCGAACGGTGAAGGAAAACATCGTCAGATAACCGGCACAGGAAGCTGATCACCTACTTGCCATTGACAAATGATCATGAAACAGATACAGAAATCTGAGGCCCAGACCTAAAAAGGTTGTAGCGCCATTGATTTATTTATTTTGATTTTTTAAAACATTCTACATATTAGACTAAACATTACAAATAAGATCTACTGAATAAGTTCATACATTGTACTCTAAAGGACATTTCGCATTTATATTACAAAATGTAATATATTAAAAATGTCCGTGGTCTTAAGGCAAGTTTACTTTTAGGCGTGGTCATTACCTGTGATACAAAGCCAGCGCAGTCAACAAATGATGGGCCGACAGCGCATCTCTGCGAGCCAATAACGCCCAAGTGTGCTTCTCAACTGTGATAGCTGCCAAAGCCCGAAGATAAGCCGGCAACAACGCCGCAACCATCACTTCACCGGATAGGCGTACGAATTTGTATAGGGTGGCTGCACGGCCGCCGGCCCTTTACATAATAGAGACAGTTATAGGACGTAAAATCTTTACAAATATATATATATATATATATATATTTGTATATACTTTATATTATATACCTATAAAGAAATATTATTATAAAAACAAAATTAATTTGTAATTTATATTTCAATAAAAAAAATACATCATACAAGCATACCTATGAGAAGGTGCCGTGGCGTCACAAGCGAGCCAATAATCATTACGTAGGTTGTGAGGGTCTCGTGCGTACAAACGTTCCACGCAACGCAACAATGCGTCGAGACGTGTACGCTGGGAGGAACCCGGGGGCGGAGCTAGTCCTTCCGCTGCGTACATTTGCGCGGCGCGAGCGGCTTCATCGGCCCTGTTAAACGTATGTATCATTTCCAAAGACTAGTAAAAAAAAGTCAATTAATCTTGTTTTTACTCGAGAACTCCTTGAAGGACTTGTCCTCATGTGTCAAAATAGAGGGTCTATACCGAAATTAGTGGTGACAAATGATCCGCTCGAGATGCTAACGTTTCATCTTTCGCTTTACAACACCCGTCATTCGTAGGTAGGACAAGTATAGCTTTCTTACTAACTACTTACTGACGTAAGACTTGTCTTAAATTATCATGATTTATGTGTCTTTTTACTTTTTAATGTATAATTTTTTAATGTATCATCTTTTTAGTTTAGTTTGTTTTTTGTTTCCTGTTTAGTTTTATCTTAATAACTGTGTATAACATGTATTTTTGCACTTTTTGCCTATCTTATGTAATTTAATACTTTTTTTTTCTTTACTCACAGTGGTTGCCTGGAAGAGATCGCTCGAAAGTGATAAGGCCGCCAGTTGCCCTCCTTTTGATTTAATTGTGTTCAATTTTTTTTATATTGTAATGTAACGAAGTGCTAATAAATAAATAAAATATAACAGCAAAAACAGGCAGTTATTGCGCTGGTAGCCAGAAAACACAATCTTGGTTAAAAGTGGGCGCAATATTATTTATGATGGGTAAAGAATAGTGTAAAAATTACGTATATTAAATAAGAAATGTGAAATCAAAGACATTATAAACAGGTAATTTCATTTATCCAATAATGTTTATTTTTATTTTTATTCACATGAATCACTTCGTGATGTTTATACATAAACAAATAAGATAATACATAAAAATTATAAGGGGTGCCACGGGCAGCCTTATCGCTAACAATTGATCTCTTCCAGGCAACCCTAGTAAGGGAAAAAAATAAACACAATAGGTAATGTATCTTAATTTTTTTTGCATGGAGTAGTTAATAAAATTAATAAATGATTTACGCTATTGGACAACTGCTTCCGGCATGCAAAGTCACCTGGGGCTGACACAGGTTTGTTAAACAGACCTCACTCAGTATGAGTTTTAGTTAAAGTATCGCTCAGGAACCGAAAAACTTACTTGACTCTCATTTCCATAAGCTTTGAATGCATAAGTACAATGAAGTCTGTTATCAGCGAGTGAATCCTGCGCTGGTAGTATTCCTCATTCGCCACAAGATCTGATGACAGTATCATTTCATCTAGATATTCAAATACCTGTAACGCAAATGATTTCATATAAATAAATCAATAGTGTACATAATCAAACATGACCAAAGTTGAGAAAACACCAGTCACATCTCCGATTACAAATAATTTTAACATTAACTGCCTTTTGCCCGCTAAGTTTATCTTTATAGTAAATTAAACAATCCGAAGCGATAGCGATAACTAAGCAATAGCGAACTCCACTTCCACACATAGAGATTGTGTTCAATCATTGTTTCTAATCACCTACAATCTTTAGCATAGTTATAGAATTGTACGTAACGGTTTTTGAAGTGAAACTTCTTTATGCGCATAAGGGCTTTTAAGCATAACACGCAATAATATTAATATTAGCGGCAAGAATGTGTAGCGTTTTTGTAGAACAAAAGGGAGAGACCGATTGAGACAGAGTGAAAAAGAGTGGATTCTTGAGAAAGACTGAGAAATGGCGAACGTAGCATGAAGCAAATAGCCATGGAATGAGAGTAGGGAGTAAGCAAGTGAGAAAGATCGAGATAGTGAGATAGAGCGAACGTCGCATCACGCACAGTGCCATGGAGCGACAGGTAGGAGAGCTATGGTGAGAAAGAGAGAGTAACGTCTTCTGCAGTAAACGCAGATTTTTATTTATTTATATTATCATTAGCACGTATACAGTGGGTAAATACTGTGAATATAGTTATACCAATACATGGAGTGATCACATACTGGTACTTGATCATCTATTTAGGCTTTTACCTTAGTAATAATTAATTTACAAAGAAGTTACAGTGGGTACACCACCCATGTCTGAAGTGAAATGTGTGTCATGTCTTTATTATATATGTTTCACTATAAAAAAATAGACAAGAGCAAGTACAGACAATATATTATAAAAGTCAAAGAACACAACGGAAACGATTACAATACCTCTCCATCAATAGCAGCGTCGACAAGCATTTCATCCTGATCCAGGGCCTCACATCTTGATTCATTTCCCTTCCTCAGCAATGACACCGGGGCTCGCTTTAATGCACTAAGTGCCAGCCCTAATGCCAACTGGCACAGGGCACGCAAACCTGACCCCTTTTGTCCCTCTTGATGCGGCACAGGTGTTAACTCATCTAATAATACTGATATTAAGTCTGGATCTTGAATCAGGGGTAGCTTTTTTGACAATTCTTCGCCATCCTCGCGCCTGCAAAGTTTAATATTTAACAATAGTGAGTTTATTTTGTGACGGTAACTTCATATCAAACATTTCTGTATCTGTTTCATGATAATTTCATAGGCAAGTAGGTGATCAGCCTCCTGTGCCTAACACACGCCGTCGAGTTATTGGGTCTAAGGCAAGTAGATTTCCTGACGATGTTTTCCTTCACCGTTCGAGCGAATGTTAAATACAGCAGTATAAACTATTACTTTTACTATTATATTTTCCGGTTTATGACGGCTGAATCTTTTAAGTATGTTGGTAGTATGAGATATCTCATGTTATCGTGGCAATCAAGCTAGCAATTTTGGAGTTTATTTGTTACATGCATACAAAATACCACAAATCTTTATAGGATTAGTATAAATAGAATACTTGGCGCTATAGTAAGGTTTGTACTAGGGCGTTTGACTGATTGACAGCATTTGATTAATTAATAGTACAATACTTAATACCAAGAACCAAAACATAAACAATGTATAGGAAATTTTGGGCCGCAAATATTTAATATTGACGTATGACGCATGTTTAATCGGCCATGCGTCGGGATGTCCCTCTCCCTGAAATATGGCGAAGGGGCCGAAGGCTGGCCATGCGTGATACGTGTTAGTGTTTTGACTATGTATTTGCGTCTTGTTCCCACTAGAATGTAAGTGCGTGGTCCTATTTCACCATGCCTCCTGCTGATGTCATGTGGAACATGGTGTGATGGTTGCAGCTCCTTACAAACGTTGTGTAACAAAAAAAACTTAGCGATTAAAAAGAGTGGCAGAGAGTTTATTGCCAGTTCTTCTCTTTCGTTCTACGCCAAGGGCGTTTTGAGAACAGGCAGTAAATGTAAAATTACAAGCATTTAATGTATATTTCTTTTTTATTGACGTTCATAAGTGTACTTTGTGTTACCTATATGAATAAATGATTTTTGACTTTTTAATACAAATTTGACAAAAACAAGCCTAGGGTGCAGATTTATCTAATAGAATTTATAATTCAAAAAATATATACCTATGTAAAACTGACAGATCCAGGGCATATAATAGAGCCATTTGCAGCGCCAACGATGTCTCATCCAAAGCCCCAGTCGCACTTCGTGATGGCGATGACATTTCCTTGAAAGAAATATTTGATTAATCCATTCATTCTTTGTGAATTTTGTGGTGAACATTTGGTCTCTCTGTTTTGTGTTTGCTATCAACAATAATAAGTATATTGGGTTATAATTATGTACAGAAATTAAAGACCATAGATAAGTAAAATAGAAATGACTATACAGAAAATGTAATTAAAAAAAAATCTACTGAGGGTGTAACAACATACATGATGGAAAACATGAGACCTAAAGAATTAAAATACCCCATTGTGAAAATTACTAGTGTAAAAATTAAGATATAGAGAAAAAAAGTAAACCATGTTTGCACATGCCATTGCCATTTGACCCACACAAAGGGCCTTCTTATACAACCTGAGACTACTTCCTCATAGCATAGTATCCAGATATCTAATCTTATACTGCAATGTTGCCACAATACACATCTATTCAATTAAAGAACATACACAAGTATTAAGAACTTACTTGTGATAGTAACATCAAGAGAACATCTCTTTCGAGGCCACGTTGCGCTGACGCAGCGAAGATCACTCCTGCTAGCAATTTCCTAAAATTTTGGCATAAATAAGTTAATTTATTAAAGACGGTCGTAATCATATAACTGAATGAACAGAGACAAAACAACTATCAATAACTGAACTCACCTAGTTGTTTGCATACACCCCAGCAACTTCATGTGGTATCTGCTTGGTGGTAGAGCTCGATTACGTCTTAATAAGTCTAATTCATTGTCTAATGAATTTCTATGTAATGCATCTAATACATTAGCTAGGAGACCGTCTGATATTAACTGCTCCACATATCTTGACACATATTGTATTATTTCTTCTCTGGCATTTATTGACCTGAAAAATTTATTTCAAAATTCTTAACGCTATGTGAACTTTTGAGATTTATCACTCCTAATCTCATTAGAAATCATTGGTCAATTACAAGAAAGTTAAATGTACTCAAAGTTAGCTACCATGAAACTCCATCTCGGGCCATAACAAGCTCTTTTAGTGCCTGTACAAGGGCTCGTCGTCCATCATAATACAGCATCACAGCTAAGAGACCTCTAGCTAAACCAGGTTGACGAGGACTTTGACGTTGAGCAGAATGTAAAAGCTCTAAGCAAGCATATTCATTGGCATTGTACATATCTGCAAGAAAAATTATTTAATAATTCATATCATTTATATCAAGCTATAGAGTTTATATGTACCTATGATTGAGTACTACCAGAAACAATAAGTTAAAATTGTCTATATATTGCGGAGAGCTAAAGGCTAAAATCATGCCTCAACTGAGTTAATTCAGTTTAACTATAGTTTGAGAGATAGATAACAAGAGAATTTATTTTACAAGATGTTGAAATGTTGTATTGCACAATCACAAACACTGCATATATATTGTATACATGACAATACATGTGTATTATATAAAGGGTTCAAGAGGTCCTCTAGTTAAGCCTGATTGGGACTGAGCATAAGCAGTTATCAACTCCCTTCCATCTCACACAAGATGTTTTGTCAAATTTGGTAAATAATTGTAGTAAATATACCTGATATTATAATAGCTTCATCGACAAGATCTTTAGATAATAATGTTCTTCCAACACTAGGTAAATTAACACCTTCTATAATCCCTCTTTTAATTTCATCTCTGCTTGCTGGATTTTTAGCCTTGTAAAAAATTCATGGTTAAAGATTATAAATAACAAAAAAATACTAAATATATACTATATTACAATTACAGCCAAAACCGTTTAAGACAACATTGTGTAGAACAACATGTAAAAGTATTAGGCACTGAATAACAACTTCATCTGCTGTTTTGACTTTACAGTTTTACTACCAAATATGAGTAGTCCTTTCGATGTTGTTATAAGAGATTTTGACTGAATTATATGTTTGAGTATAAAAGATACTGTTAATTATTAATTTGACAATAATGTGTCAAAATATCTTATTAGATAAGCAAATATTTCCTCCACTCACAGGATTTTTCAACAATGATAAAAATGTCTGTTTATGCCGCCTAAGAACTGATTCAAATGTATGTACGGCATATGGACTGCTACCACTTTCATTTGTAAGGTAGCATTCTACCACAGCAACTAATTCCTTAAATGGAGTCCACAAATCTTCTGTTGTTGTACCTACAAATTGGTTTGAAAATTAAAATACAATAAGTATGTAAAATATGAGAAAATAATAGTACATTTAATATATAACTGATATTTTTATACTTTTGAGTTAAAGTATTGAGTATCCCAATTTTAATATTGTAGGTTGGTTTCTTCTAAATTCTTTCAGAAGCCTATGATTTATATAGCTACACGAGACCGATATTGCGATTCCGAATAGGTTTAAGTATACATTACGGATTTAATAATAACAAGAATAAGACAGTTGTTTTGTTTAGCCGCTTAAAATTAATAGGTTATATTGCAATATATAACAGTTACCTTCGTTTAGATCCATAGCTAACGGTTGTTAACACGCTTTTTACTACGTAACTTAAAGATCATACATATTAATAAGAACGAATAGATTTCAATATTTCTAATCTATTTTTGTTATAATACATTAATATTCTAAACTTGAGAAACTACTGAACAGTGAACTTGAATAAGTACTAAGTAATAACTGGTATCTGGTCGCTACCATTGGCTATTGCCTGTTTGACATTTAATATTAAACACGGTTTGAAAAACATTTCAAAACTAGCGTTAGTGTTTAGTATAATTACAGTGAGTGACATATCCTCAGAACTTATTGTATCTGTGGTTAGATTTACCTATTTTTCATTAAAATTATAGTTATATCATATATTATATCTATGTGACGGTTATTCTTTATTTATTTTGGAGAAAAGAACGTATAGCGATTATTATTCAAAATGAATTTAATTTAGAAATGATATAGGTCAATTTCTTGTCCTTCACGCCGTATTCGGTAAGTAATACTTTCACACAACATAGGCGCGACTGTTGCGACGAAGCACTTCTTGATTCAAATTATTAAAAAAATAGATTAAGTGTAGATTAGATGACAAATCAAATCAAAATATAATCAATTCATATCCGTAACTTAATGTACACTTATGAACTTAAGTAAAATAAAATTAATGCTTTTAAATTTACATTTACTGCCACTTCTCACATCATCCGTTAAATATCAAAATGGGATGATTAAATAAAAATTGTGGAATTGTAGCAATTGATAATAGTAAAAAAGTGGTATTTTTTAGACTTGCAAAAAATTTTGTTTTAAAATGAATGGAACCCCCTTATCACGGGACTCCACATTTGACCAACTTGTAAGTATCGGATACGCGCGGAAACGATAGACAAAAAACAAGTTATTTTTATCCAGTTGTTGCAAATTTTGCCAGGATGTATGTTCGGTTCGATATAGATGAAAATTTTCTATACATTTTCTATTTGTCAAATTTTACTCTTTCTACAGTTTAAAATTGATCTGTTATTTTTAGTTTTACTACCTCTAGCCCCCTAAATTGCTGCGTGCATGGCATCGCACCTAGTCTCTACATAAGGATTTAGCTGAGGTCGACAAGCGATCGCCTGACAGTTTAAAACGTTAAAAAGCATTTCTCACGTATGGATTTCGATTCATAGAAGAGTTAGAGATATAGCTTAGTTTGTCGGGATATGATTTAATTTTCAGATTACGAAGTAATATGGCTGACATTCGGTGGTCGCACAACCTCTATATAAGTTATTTTCTGAGAGCGCGTTTCATACGTTACGCATTATCTTTTTCCCATAATTTATAGGTAATATGGCCCCTTAACAGGTAGGTAACACCAACTTGCGGACTGTGTGCGGCGCACCTGTTGTCACAAGCAAGTTATAATAGATTTTTTTAATGGAGTCTCGCTGTTGGCCTTAAGGGCCTTTAGGGAATAGGGTTAATAATGCGTATCTCCGCACCAATTTCAACCTTTAAATACAAATTTCTAGGTAGATAAAGACTCCGAATTTTTATATGGCTATATCGCACTGGCCTGGCACGCACTGCGCGTACGCAGTAGAGGTGCACTTTTACAATGAGTTTTCATTGAGTGAAGCACAACGCAAGTTTTGTAATTGCTTTGAAATCCGCCGTTTAAGTGATGCCCCTAGCATTCAGTTAATTAAGTTGTGGTTAGAAAAGTTCAGAACGCCCGTTCACCAGCGATATAGACCTGTGGGATCGATTGAAACCATGGACCGCGTCACCGCAGCGGTCATGGTGCATCCATGACGATCAGTTAGAAAACATACTGCCTCTTTGAGAATCCACCAAGTCTTGAACGAATTTTGGACTTAGACTTAAGATTTCATTCTTATAAGATCCAAATGGTTCAAAAAATCTAACCAGAAAAATTTACTGTCAGAACAGCTTACAGATTTTTTTAGTGGAAAATGGGAGGGATCATGATTATTTCAGTGATGAGTCATACTTTCCCTTCACCTCGAAATGTGAGGTACATTTCGAGGTGAAGAACTATCAAAATTGCCGTCAAACTGGTCATCAAGCAATCCAAAACAAAAACATCAGCAAGCATTACACATTACAGTATGGTGTGAAATATCGGCGAAGAAAATCAAGGGGCCATTTTTCTTCGAGAATGACCGAGGTGAAACGGTTACAGTGACGAGCGAGCGGTATATTGACATGCTTCATCAGCTTTATGTACAACAGCTGCAAGAAGAGGATATTGACATGTCAGGTGGTTTCAGAAAGATAGGGCCACAGCCCACACATGGAGACCCTCGCTCCATGGACATACTGTGAGATATATTGTGATCACCCAGATTACCCCGACCTAACCCCAGCTGACTTTTTTATCTTATATATTTTTATTGGGTTATCTCAAAGCAAGAGATTATGATATCCCTCTTACGAATTTTGAGCCGTTGAAGATTAAAACAACGACAGTAGTGAGAGCCATGCGACTTGACGTCCTGCGGCGTCTCTACAAATTCCCTAGTCCGCTTGGAAGAGTGCATTCACCCTGCTGGAAGAAGTCTTGCCGGTGTAATATTCCGTACATAAAATCTGCACTAATACATTAATAATGTACTGCCATATTAATATTAAAAATACAATTTGTTTTTTTTTATAAATATTTTAAATCGGCGCTGAGACAGTCTGTATTATTAAGTTTATAAGGGCATTGTGCCTTGCGATTTCACCCGCATCAATTTATCTGTTGTCTCAAAATAGTTTTAAACTGTCTGAAAGCAGTCTGGAACAAACGCGATCGAATAATATGCTAAAAAATATTTTTTTTAGTGTCGTGTTAATTGAGCTAGCACTTTTCCTAAATCCTACCAGATATATAGCATATTCTGTATTCTCTTTGTAGAATGTAGTTAAACTCTATAGCATAATTTAAACTTTCATACTACAACATTAAAATATAAATATTTATTTTAATTCTTGTCATTTCAAATGTATTTCTTGAAAAAGCTTTTTATTTAACTTATTTCTTATTTCTGATCTCATAAATCCGTATAGTATATTGTGTTTCTAGTCAAATGTAGAGGTAGTCTCAACATTTTTACCAGGCTTCATTGTATAAAACCTAAAATGTTTAATAAGGCTGGAAAACCTTTTTATCGACATAAATTTACTGATTCCGAAGATTTTGACGAGGAACTACATGATTTGTTTAACAAAAAGTATCAATTTAGTTTCAATTGCGAATGGAAATTACCTGACCAAGAATCTTGGTTTTCTGCTCCTTCCTGGAAAGTGGCGGGTCTAGAAACTTTAAAGTCTCGTTTAAACTTTCATAAAAGTCAGTTGAACGATTTTAGTATCGAAGAGTGGAGTAGTCACACACGTCGACGCAACCCGGCCGGCGAAGTTAGTTGGAAAGTAAGATGTTTGGTAAACCCTGAGTTCTTGACGCAAGCTTGGACAAAGTTCTATGAGTGTGCATGTACATACAACATAATTCCACTAGAAGCTACAGAGGAGAAGAAAATGGTCTCTCTGCATTTGTGTGAAGCTCCTGGTGCCTTTATTACATCATTGAACCATTTTCTCAAACAACACAAAAACAACATACAAGTAATATATTTTAATATTACAAATTGTCTGTGTTTGGGGAAGTAATTTTTTTTTACAGCTATCTTAATGTTATTAAAATAAATGTTTTAGTGGAAATGGCTGGCAAGCACCCTTAATCCATATTATGAAGGAAATTCTACATCAAACATGATAAGTGATGACAGGTTCATGTTTCACACTCTTGAAAATTGGGATTTTGGAGTTAATAGCACAGGAAATATTATGAACTGGGAGAACTCTCAAGCAATTGTCAAAAGAGTAAAAAATCTTGGAAAGGTATTCCTTTTGAGAAACTTTGTAAAGTATTCTTATTAAAGAATATTTTTAGAAACTGTGTTATTATAATGTCTTTTCAACTCGGCTTTATAGGTTCTTCTGGTCACTGCAGATGGTTCAATAGACTGCATGCAGAAACCTGATGCCCAGGAAGAAGTAACTTCACCTCTCCATTATTGTGAAATTGTTACAGCTTTACAAAGCCTTAGTAAAGGTATTATGAAACAGTTGTTATAATGAAAACTTTTAATTAAAAGGTTTCTTAGTTTTTTATCTAATATTTTATTAATTACAGGTGGTACATTAATATTTAAGCTATTTACAATATTTGAACATTCTACTGTTAGTTTGTTATATCTTCTGAATCATTTATTCCAAGACGTCAACATTTATAAACCAATCACATCACGGCAAGGTAATTCAGAGGTCTATGCTATTTGTCTAAGATACAAGGATAATATTTTACTAGATGAGTTCTTGCCAAGGCTAAAATCAACATACGGGACAGAACTTTACAGTAATTTAGCGTTGTTTCCTTTAGATATGATTCCAGACAGTTTTATAAAGCAAATAGAAGAGTGTGCTTACTATTTTTGCTCACTTCAATGTCATGTTATTAACAACAATCTTCAAGCTTATCTTATGCAGAACAATATTGCATTGCATCGAGATATTAAAAAAATTAGAGCACTGGTTGCTGCTGAATTTATTTGGAAGTATGATTTGAAACCTATACATATAGACCAGGAAATTTTAAATGGAATACTTCATGAAGAAAACAAAATTAATAATAATCCCAGATACTGTAGAGGTTCATATACTGAGCGACAGTTATTCACAAAAATGTCCTTAAAGGAAAAGGTACAAAGTTTATGTAGTTCCTTGCAAGCAGAACTATTTTCAAATTCAATAGTGCCCATTAATGAATCTGTTAGGTGGATGGTCGGAGTCAAAACTGAACTAAAACTCAAATTTACTTATGGGCTACCGTTAGAAAGAATTTACAGTTCCAAATTTATATTGACCCCAATATTCAAGCTCTATCAACAAATACTTTTTGATCATGATTTCAAGGAGATTGTTTGTAGAAATAATGATAAAGCAAAGGATTTACCTGAATTAAGTTTTGAATTTTCAAAGTTATGTTTACCATACAACCATGAAGGAAAATATTTTCTCCATGAAAAAAAATGCTTTAAGTTGCTAATTGAAACTCTGAATAACATGCCAGAAGGTGGAAGTCTTTTGCTGCACAACTTTAACACCTTAACACATTTTAATGTTAGTGTCTTATACATTTTATCAAACATTTGCTTTAGAAAAACTGGATTTATGTCTTGTGGTGTTATAATTCTGCAGAGCCTAAACAAAGTTTCATTAGAACTTTTAAATCATATTGATGCTGAATGTGAGCAGGTAAAAAATGAACAAAACAAAGATTTATTAAATTCATTGCCTGTGCAAATAACAAATGTTGGCATTTTTTATGATAATGTTGTGTTTTATAATAACACATTCTACAGAAATACATGCACAGACATTCTTAAAACAGTTGAACAATCACTCTAATTTATGATTGACATGTTATACCTGTGCGTACCCTTTACCCCTTTTAATGCTTAAACTTTACAAATAAAACCATTACTAATTGTATGTTTTATTCTCTTGGTGTTATCTCTGTGACATTATGTAGTATGTATGTATATATGAGGATAGATGTCCTATATTATATAATTTAAAAAAAAATACGGGCACTAAACATAAATTGCTCATCGGAAAGACAACGCGTAAATTCTGAATGTCTTAAACCTATAGTATGCGTGCGGAGACGTCTTAAACCTATAGTATGCGTGCGGAGACTTCTTAAATAAGTATTTTCTCGTCTATACCAGACTATTTTTACGTCGTAGAATTTTTGTTAAGTAGCGACACCTCTACAGTCTTGGGCTACAAATCAGTACGATGACGTATTTAACCGGAAATTCCCTAATAAAGATATTCTTACTGCCGACCTTGGATACGACATTCAGCATCCCCATTGTTTGTAGGTGCGTCCACTTATTAAAGTTTCAGGTGAATGTAACTTAAATAATAAGTAGTGGTCAACCAAATAGTAGGGTGCACACGGAATTATTGTTTGTATCAAGTCGTGCCGACCCCAAGGCTGACGAAAATGTGGAAGAATTAAAATAATCAACTTTGACAGACAAAGTTAAATTAAAACAGTATTTTTCCAAACATGTTCATGAATCAATTTATTGACAATAAATACAAATTAACAGCAATCACAATACAATAAATAACACGACTGTAGACTGGTAATGGTGAGCGGGACACAGTATAACTGGAGAGTGGAGAAGCAATCTGCGATTTCGAATAATTCATTTGACCACCCCGCGCCCTGGTTACTCCCTCAAGAAAGAAGAGAGGTACCTCAATTTTGTCTTCTGTATATTAACGATCACCACTAGGCTTTCGTGCTGCACATTATAATGTAAAAACTGGTAAACGCCGTCATTTGTACCTCGAAAATCAGGGGTCTGGAATCAAAATCAAATTCGTTTAGCGTTATTGGGTCGAACTTGTCGAAAAGTGCTTTTTGTCTCAAACCCCAGGTTTCTTTAATAAGTGCTGATTCTGTGGTATATGTAGTTTAGTCTGTGTCTTTGTTGAATGTTGAGATCGTACTTTGTCAAAGTCTTGCTAGTTTTCTAGTTTGTGTTTTAAGATAGGTTAGGCATTTCACTATCAGTAATAATTGTTTCTATTTTATTGTATGCTCTCCTTTGTTTTATTATTTTTTTCAATAACATTGCAAAAACGTGGCTGATGCTTTATTTTCACAACGTATGGATACTTATACATATGACTATAATATTGAGCTGACTTTATGTAATAAAGTATTTAAATTCTTATAGACAATCACTGAAAATTGACACGACGACTTGAATAAAATATAAATGACATGACCCACAACAGCGATGACCGGAAAGAAGACCAACCAAATTACGCTCGACTTTTTGTTGTATGCAGTAGGCGAACTAGAGAAGAAGATTTAAGAAAACTATTTGAAGAGTATGGTGCTATAGACGACTTGCATGTGCCACGGGACCGTACTACTGGGGAGAATAAAGGGTATGCGTACATTAAGTATAAAAAAACATCTTCTGCTGCTTTAGCAATTAAAGCCTTGCATCTAAAGAGCATCAATGGAAAACCTATGAAAGTTATGGTTGCAGCAAACAAAAATGAGTCTCAACTCTCTGATCAGTATGGAGACAAATTCACACGACTTTTTATAAAAATACCTAAAGAATATACTGAAACTGACATTATTGACAAGTTTTCTAAATTTGGACAAGTACAATCAGTCTATATATTAAAGGATAAGAAGACTAATACCAGTAAAGGGTTTGCATATGTTAAATATGGTGAATTTTATGATGCAGCAATAGCATTTGAAAGATGTGACAAAATTTATAAAGCCATTTTTGCTGCACCTAAAGACTTAAAGCGTGACAGGAGTGTACTTGAAGATGAAAGTTTTTTACCTCACTCTCAGAAAAGAGCAAGAAACAATTCAGACACTTTTAACCACCAGCCTATTTTTGAGATGAACAAATTTAATGCCTTTACTAGTATAGGTGGTCAGGAGTACAGAACCATCTGTGTAAAATGTATCCCAATAATACCTGAAAAATTTATTTATCAACTGTGTAACATTATACCTGGATTGCAGAAATGTCAATACTCTTTAGATACTTACAATGGTATGTGTAGTGCTAATGTAACTTATGAAGAATCTAAATATGCTGCTTATGCTGTACAAAAACTAAACAAGTTTGAATTTCCATCAGGAGAAATAATTTCTGCAAAACCAGATGCAAATCCCTTGGCACAAGTTGCAACTGACCTTACAGACATAGTAAATAATTTTAAAAGTTCTGTTGATTCAGGGGTAGACCTTATAAATTTGGCAAATGCTATTGAAAAAGCTTCCTCTTTAATTAAAGCTGCAGCTAGTGGTCAAATAGAGACTAAAGAAAATCCAAATTATTGTAATATACCATTACCTCCTCCTAAACCTAAATCAAATACTTTAAAAGTTGCAAAAAGATTGTTTATCATTTGTAAACCAGAACCACCCCCAGTGCCAGTCTTGCATGATGCATTTTGTCGATTTGGTGACCTTATTGGTGTCTCTACTTTTCCAAATAAGACATTTGGCTTTGTAAAATATGCTTCACATGATTCGGCACAGGAAGCCATGAATGTTTTAAATGGAGCACTAATATGTGGAATGAAGCTAAAAGTTATTGAAGCTGATGAGAAGCCACATTGTGAAGATAATACCGTTAAAGAGGAGTTTGGATCGTCACAACATATTAAAACTTGACATTGAATGTAATAACTTTATTGAAACTAAACTTTTTTTTTTTCATCAATAATGATTGACCTGACTAGCTTATTGAATGTCAACTCTGACTTGAGATATAATAAATTCGAAATCAGAATACTTTAATACTTTTATTACAATGAGATTACAATTTGACTATTACTAGCAGGCAGAATAACATTTGACTTAAGCTCTTCAGAAAGTACAGTACAGTTACCAGAGCTTGTATTAAAATTACCGAATACCTTGTATGTTTCAGTATAGTACATTTTATCTTGGATACAGTATTTGAGATTTTATGATACAATTACATAAAGTGATATGTTAAAAACAAAAGTGCATGAGTATAAGAAAGACATTTTAGAGAAAGCTTAATAGGATGTTATATAATAATATATTTACAGTGTAGGATTTAATTTATTTGTAGAATCGCATTCATTTGGCAGTAGTAAAAATTTATAGAGCAGTAAATAGAAATCATTTATAATTTATTAAACACACTACTCTTCTACAATCATTCATAATTTCAGTTAACAAAAACCAGTTTTCACACAATTAAGCTAATGAAACCATCTTATCAACAAAATATGTACATTGATAATACCAAAAACAGATGGACTCCAATAAAATCGTCCTATAATATTACAGTTGATGCCATATCTGATAAGTCCAGAAAAAAATAAGAAATAAACAAGCTGACAATGATATCTAGTTATTTTTTAGCAAGTATGTAACTTCATTAATGTCAGCGAGTAATTTATTAATAATGTTGTCATATGGAGCCACAGGATTGTTGGATGGATTGCTACAATTTTGAGTGATTTCTCCTAATCTGCCATTAACCTGTACCATCTGAAATTAATAAGCAACAATAATTATACATATTTTTATCTTATTATAATGGGCTTCATTTGAGCTGTTGTATAATACAAATAAATCAAAATATGAACTTTAAACAGCTTCACAATTACACCAATTAATTTGAATATATTTTTTATTACTGATAAAATTAAAAAAGACACTAGAAAATATATAAATTTAAACAACAAAATCAATTTCTCAAATGAAACATGTTTCCTATGCTTTACCTGTGTAAACAATGTGACATCCTCACACAGTTGACATAGTTTTCCTTCCAGTTCTGCACTTCTTCCACTTACATCAGTGTTAATTTTTACATTAGCGAGACTCTTGCTCAATTTATCAAGACTAACAGCATACGGAGTTAAGTCCAATTTTTCTATGGTTACTGTTTTGAATTTTGTTTGGCATTCTTTTTCATTTAAACTTTTTCTCAGTTCTTCAGCATATTTTTTCATAGAAGCTACAATATTATCAATGTCCACAATGTTTGTTACTACCATATCTGGCATAAGGAGTTTAGGAGTACCAGCTTCAACAAATCTTGCAAGTTCTTCATGCTGCGACCTTTTAAATTGATACTGATGCTGAGCGTTTGGAATGCTATCGAAAAGTGTTTTAATTTCTCTCATTATGTTTTGTGAATCCGCTAATTCCCTGTCTAAATCAGCAGTCATTTTTTCCAAAGAATCCAGTTTAACCATGGACTGCAGATATTGCGCAAATGATTCAGCATTCGGCTTATCGTTAGAATTCATTATTTTAATATTTTTGATCTTGGATTTGTATACAAATGTTGATGGCGAACTAAGTGCCTTTTACGATGATCAGTTAATATATATATTAATATTAACACAAACTTCCTAGATAAAAACGCTTATTTTTATACACTTCACAATCAATCAGCCTTTACTTAAACTGAAAATGCTTCGTGATAATTCTCTTCAAATTTTTCGCGACTTCATTATATTAGTGGTTTTTATTAAATCTACATATAACTTACTCTATGGTTTTTAGTCATTAATTTTTTTGATAATTTGTGTAGACAGTAGACTATACCCTATATTAAACCAATTCATTCGACAGTAGACTTTTTTTAAATAACTGTTTCCGGTGCCTGAATGTTAGGGATGGACAACTATACATACATAACCACGGTTATGAAATAAATTAAAAATGAATAGTGTAATTCAGAGACTAGGAAACAATTCTAGTATGCTACTAATAAGTTATCTGTGATGTTCTCAAGATTTTGCGGTTATAGTATGTAAAATACACACAGTTGACAGTACATATGTACATGTAGATTGTAGGCTGTAGCTTAGTATTATTTAAAATTCATATAACAAAATAACATGGTACTTTAAGTTATGAAAAACTCAAAGTTATCTTAGTACCAATTTTTATGGTAACCATATAGTCAAGAAACATTTACGTACCAACGAATGTCAAGGGACATATTTACAATTAAGTCTAAAAGTAAAAGTTTAGGATAACCAAGATCGACTTTTTCGTAGAAGATGGTGCGTAAATTAAAATTCCATGAACAAAAACTTTTAAAAAAGGTAGATTTTATATCATGGAAAATAGATAACAATCTTAATGAAGTCAAGGTAATGAAAAAATATTACATCCAGAAGAGGGAGGATTATACTAAGTAAGTGTGCCTTCAAAAAACATTTGTTTTCTCTATAAAATGTCCCTATTGACTTTATATTCCTTTTTTTAATTTTTTCAGGTACAATAAATTGTCAAGAGAGATAAGGGAACTCGCAAATAAAATAAAAGATGTTGATGCCAATATGGAATTTCGAACAGAGTCCAGTGCTCAATTATTAGAAAAACTATATCAAATGGGTCTAATACCAACTCGGTGGGATTTAGCACTTGCACTAAATGTATCCGCTAGTTCTTTTTGTAGAAGAAGATTACCCGTTGTTATGGTTAGAAGTAAGTATATATGCTGTTTCATTGTTGTCATAATAAAAAAAAATACAATTTGCCTTTTTTCTTAATAGATAGTGTTTTCGTTTTAATGGATTTATAATAAATGTCTCATTTATAGTTCTTAGCTGCTCATGCCAGGAAAATAATATTATCTGTATAAGATACCTTATGACCTTTTTATCTTACAGGTAAAATGTCACAGTCTATTAAGGATGCCACAAAATACATAGAACAAGGACATGTTAGGGTTGGACCAGAAGTAGTAAAGGATCCTGCATTTCTCGTCAATCGATCATTAGAAGACTTTGTTACATGGGTAGATGGGTCTGCTATTAAGAAACATGTGATGGAATATAATGAAATGGTATGTTTTACTTTCAAAATATATTGTAGTTTTCATTTTATGTACTTAACTTTTGTTTTTGAACTTAAAACTTTGTTTTTTGTTTCAGCGAGATGATTTTGAAATGATATAGCTTACACAAGACCACTGATTTTACAAAATTTCTTTATAAATAAAATATCTTTTCTTAAATCAATTTATAATTTAACTTATGTCTACACAACAGAGTAGCATAAAAAGTATCACAGTTCTTAACTACCTATTTGAGACTTCAGTCAAACACAACATTGAGACATTGTATGTAAAAAATTATGCACATGCTAGTTAAAAATGTGTGGCAGATGCATCTCTGAACTTAAGCTATATCTATCTAAAATACATTTTCACAAAGCAAGAGCATCCTCAATAGGGTGAATTTTACTTTCTAATACAGAAGCAATTCTTAAAATGGCTTCTGCTTGTGCAGATACAGCATCAGTAAGCTTTCTTAAGGCTTCCACTTGGCTTCTAGCTGTTTCTGCATTTTGAGCTGCAATGTCAGCCTGTTTTTCTTCAGCTTTTGCTCTTCTTAAATCAATGTCTGTCCTCTTTTTTTCTATTTCTATTAACCACTTTGGATATATATCTACAAAACAAATCAATATAACAATTACAGTTGCAATTAAATTGCTTTAAGGTATTTAAACCTTATACTTCATATACCTACTTTGTAGTTGCATCATATTGTTGTCAGGCTCAGATACTTCATCAGCACTCTCACCTGCCTCACTTTCATTTTTTTCACTATCTAAATAAGGAAAACTAGTTATTAACATTATAAAATTATACATGTATTTACATGTGATTTGTTTCAGCTATAGCTCTTAATAAATACATAACTTAGTTCCAACATATAATATTTAACTTCAAGAATTAATAGCTGTGTAATTCTCATAGGCCAAGCTTGAATACAGTCTAAATGATGAATAATGAAATTCATCAAAAATACTGACAAACAGTCACCAAAGATACCAGATGTGTTGCCTTTTAAGAAAAGGGGTCATGACGAGATGTGTTTTTCAAATACTAAATAGATCACACCCTCCCACGGTTTAAGAATAAATTATATATTGCTTAGCTATTCGAAAAAATATGACATTGAAATTTGTATAAATATGAATAAATAAGATATTATCTGCATACCACTTAATTTGTCACTGGATTCATTAACATTGCCACCTATCTCAAAATTGTGTTCTTCCAACTTAACTTTTGGTAGACGGTGATTCTAAAACAATATTAGTTATGTTATTATATTTGAACTCATTTCTCATGAAAACAAAATTAGTTTAATTACACCAATTTAATAAAACCACAGCTTGATCTCTTCATCCATGTAATAAGAATGAATAGTATGAATGAGGGCATTAATTTATATATGAAGTTCATTCTTAAAATCTCATTTTAATCTTATCTTATCTACAAGAAAGGGATTTTAATGTTTTTGGAATGTGAAGCATATAGTGCATTTCATGAGAACATTAATTTTATTTTAAATATGTACTTACTATGGCCCTATGTTTTTCTGAATGATACCCTGCCTTGGCAAAGTCAGGTCCTAAAATTTCCAATATTTGTCTCTCCAGCTTATTCAGTGGCTTTAAATTAGGTCTATAGCTTGAATATTTACGATTTATTAAAATCACCTTTCTTTTAAGCTTATTCTTGAAATCATTCCAGTACTGCAACAGAATATATTTCCAATTTTATAAAATTAAGTTAATATTGAGATCACCAAGTTAATCAAAGTATTTAAGTAAGTTTAAGAAATTGTTTATTAATCTAATACCTTTCTCCAACCATCTGCTGTCTTCTTGGTACCAGTTTGCATATTATTTACGATATTCGAAAGCTCATTCCAGAGTTTTCTATTCAAATGTCGATCTTGGAGTGTGCGTAGCGAACCGCTTGCTAAATCTACGTGCCGTCCCATAAATTCAACTACTGCTTTAATTTGCTCATACGATACATGGCGAGGGTTCCGAGTCATATTGTTGATATATGAAAAACAAGCTGAAAATTCTGCGTTATATGATCATATTTGTCTTCTACAATCTCATTGTCTTAATTAATTGTATTGTTTTTTTCGTATATGTAAGGTTCACTCAGAATTCTGTTGGTTACAAATTAAGTTTAATTACGACAAAATATTTGAATTTTATTACAAAATACTATATTGTCAATTGGTCATCAGTCATCACCTCCATTATTTAATATTATTTATTCAGAATGTTTCGGTCTTTGGAGTAAACAAAACAACAAAGTTGACAGACGTTTCAAATTCTTTAAGCGAACGCTTTTGGCAATTGACATATCACAGTCCAAGTATATAGCATAGCTATGGTCCGATACGCAGTGCCACAGGCTATCACTCTACATAGTGCAATAATATGTTGTGGCACTTGGCAATGGAGGAGAAAACTGCCAAACTTTGCCGCTAGTGGCGATGGCATCGCATGATTCATAACAAATGTAAACAAACGTCAAATCCCCTACTTCATTATTACAAAACAAGATAAAACATTAATTCTTTCTCCAAAAATGCCTCGCTGGGCGGAAATCCGTTGTAATAATAATGGAAATCACAGTTTTATATAAAAATAGATATTTGGCCTAGTCAGTTACTAGTTATGATTATATGCCAGATTTATTTAAGCTATATCATCCAGCTACCAGAGTGATAATAGATGTTACAGAAATACCTATATCAAAACCAAAAAACCCTACAGTGGAACAAGCAAGATTTAGTAGCTACAAACACCATAACACCATAAATTTCTTGATGGGTGCTTTACATGGTAGCCTGATATCCTTTTGTTCACATGGATATGCAGGATCTACCAGTACCAACAAATAAGTAAAAGAAGTTCCCTTTTAGCTGTTATTGATGAAAAAGATGCAATAATGGCGGACCGTGGATTCAATGTGCAAGATCTATTTGAACAAAAAGATGTTGCCATTTATATACCAAAATTTTTGAAAGAATGATCACAATTACGATAAAATGATGATAGACGATACAAAATTTTAATGAAGGAATTGTGAAATAAAAGTCTAAAGTAATCAGTGTGTTTTATTGTTTCTAAGTAATTATTATAAATAAATATATTTATTAAATAGGCCCTATTTTAAATATTCCACATAAAATTTATCCAATACTTTTAACATATGATGGTTAAATTCTTCATCCGTTTCCTCATAAATTAAACTGGCTATCAATGTCATGCCTTTTATTAAAAATGGAACTGGATTTTATTTAAAATTTTACTAAAGAAATGCTGAAAACTGATAGCGTATTGTTATGTTTCTACCAATGATAGCACTACCTGCAATTACCTTTGCGTTTTCTCCTCCAATGGCGCGTAGAGAAAGAAAAAAATTATATGTCTTCCGAGGTAAAAATGTTGGCTATGTTCTTCTGTTTTATTTCACTGGAATCCCCTTATTTTGTCATTGCAGAACTTTCGATGGTGATTCTAACGGCGCGCAGTCTGTAGCCCTCCATCATTCTCTACTTCTTGGCTTGTCGGGTCCGTTGTTAAAAGTCGGAATTAGAAGTCCAACAACAAATTTGAGCGATCTGTCATAGTTTCTCAAATAATATAATTTCTCATTTAGTACGTGAAAAGTACTCTATTTCCGTAATTTATTAATGATATCGATATATGTGGTTTGGATAATCTTTTTGAAAAGAATTAAATTAGTAACGCTGAACCCGACCCTGATAAATGCTATATCAATTTTTTAAATAATTTTTGAATCTTTAATGCATCTTCTTATTTTTTTATATATAACATATTATATTTTCAGATCCCTTTATTCCAGTATTTTAAAATCTACTTTCACTAGACCTTTCCTATTTCCTCAATTAGACAACAACCAAATAAGTTAAAAAATGTTTTTACTTGACATATTAAGGTTTTCATAATGAAATCAAAATTAATGGGGATAATATGTAAAATAAGGGGAAGATTGCGGTTTTTGAAGACATGACATTAACCTGTACTAATTAATGGCTAAGATAAGTAAATAATCAAAACTATACTTTACATACTAAAAATAACACATTGTTAAGGCAGATAAAAGAAGTAAATAAAAAATAAAGATGCGACTACAAAACAAGGTAAAGATGAAAACGTGACGGGAGTTTAGTTCGGTGGCGGTTGTCGTATGGAGGTGTTTAAATAAAACTCTTTGTTTGAAGCTGGGTAACAATGGATTAAACTTAGTAACTTAACTAAAGTTGTAAAACATAACTCGGGAAAAGATTGATTTTGTTTTATTATCGTTAAGATTAATGTGGGTCATTTAGTAATCCACATTAATCTTGTCGGTTTCTTGTTTGAGTTTAGTAAACATACCTTTATTTTACATTAACAAAGATACAGTTAATTGTTTTTTTTATATATATTAGGTCCTGACATATGATTTTGGAATTTTGTCGTATTGGCCACGTTGACAACAAATATGGTGATGATGATATTAATTTATGGGAAAGATCGCCTCTTTGCTGAGGAATTCCAAATTTAAATTAAGAGCTATTTACTCCTGCATGTTTTTCGAAAACCATGATTCATTTCATTTTCCCGTTATAATTTTTTTCTTTGCGTCACTATTTATAAAAAGGAAAACATGAAATATCGCGTTATTTACTAGTACGAGTTCTACCGTGGTACCAGTGCTGAAAAGGAATTGAGTGAAGCAAATCAATGAACGAATGAATGCTTTACATTACTCATCCACCACAATAATTAAGGGATTTTCAATCGAATCATTATAAAAGTGAAACATGGATCCTGTACGATAATTAGAAGCTCTCATCTCAATGGCTGAACCTGCCGAACCAGCGAAAGCGTGCCCTAAATGAAAATTGGCTGCGAAAAGGTTACTTGTGAACGTTTGGTGGACTAGTGCCGGGGTCGTTCACTATAACTTTCTTAAATCTGGCCACGGTCACTACAATATATAATTGTTAGCAACTGCAAACCATGATGTAAAAGCTAGCTACTAAACAACAAAGCTGGTCAATCGCTCTAGGCCCCTGCTGCTTAACGACAACGCTAGACTGCACAACTGACTTCTACCAAATTAGAGCAGCTTCAATTGGAATTTCTAAAACATAAAAAGAAACTACAATTCTTACCTTACTTATATTTTCTACCTAATTAGAAACTCAACATTCATTCAAGTTGAAGTCTTTATCTAAACTCAACTACGATATATATCATATCAAATAATTGAACATTATTTGAATCGTGGAATACCTATACAAGTACGTAGATCAAATGGTAAAACGTCGAGCGAAAAAGTAAAAAGGTAAAAATATTACGAAAAGCCGTTCCAAAATACTCAATTAATCATCAACGTGTGCCTGAATATTGTATTTTTTAAGTCAATTTTAAAGCTGATTTGGCTACGATGATAAATGGTAGGTGGAGTAAGTATACAAAAAAATAATTATTTGTTTTTTATATTGCTAATATCTTACACAATCTGATATGTAAAAGAGGTCTTCGATCTTGTTCGTTTTACTCTTCTGGTAAATTTTACTACATGCATTTTGGTCCTGGAACACCGTCCTTAACTGGGATATATACGTTATTTAATTGAATATAGTGTGCCACGAAAAAAAATACTTCTTTTCTAGATAGTCCAAAACCCCATTAGCTCCAAATAATGTCAACTCCTTTATTTTAACTTTTTCTATGGCTTCGGTCACATCGTCATGAGTATAGAATGTTGCACGTAGGATTTCCAGACGTAGTTACGAGGCATGGTGACTGAAAAAACAAACTGCAACTGCACTTATGAAATAATTAACGATATACGTTCAACCCCAATTAATCAAAAATGCTAAGGCATTTCAAAGTTACTTAAAATCGAATTTTAATTTTTTTCAATTAACTTTGTATATTCGGTAATGATATACGAGTACACAATCCCGTTGAATTATCAACTAGGTATGATGATATTTTTTTGTGTTACCAGGTAAAGTTTAAGAATAATTGAGTTTTAGTATAACGGGGTAAGATTGAACTTTTGTATCTTACCCCGTAATTTTTTTGGGCCAAGACGGAAAGTTGAGATATTTACTAAAATATTAAAAATAGCCTTTGGTGTGATTATAAACTGTAATAAGATATTGCAATGAAACAATCCCACCTTGTATATACTATATGTTGTTGTATATTTACAGGACATGGGGTCGGATAGGACAACCGGTCTGGGAGGTCGAGATTTCAAATAATTCGGATTTGCGAATTTCTTCCATAGAGTCTTGAAATCAGATGGATAGTATAAGACAATGTGCCTACAGGCCGTTATTAATAACTTATATTAATTCGATAAGGAAACCAATATGAAATTAAAAAATAAATGGCCTTTGCTTAGGACGGACCAATATTAAGGCTATCTTTAAGGAGTCTTAGGGAATATCGAAGCCAAGGCACGAAAACTGTGGATGCCAAAACCGAAAAGCAAATGCAAGAATAGGTCCAAGAAGAGAGGTTGCGTCAAGAATAAAATAACCATGGGGAAGTTTACTATACTGTTATACTGGAGGAGGGTAACCAAAGATCGCGACCGGTGGAAGCCACTAAAACCCATAAATGTATATCTGTATTAAAATCTGTGGATAAAATGGCTTATTAGATATTTTGGTTAATTGACTAAATGCCTGTTATAAATTGCATAGCAATATGACACCATAGATACAATTCTAAATATTACGAGGTATCAAAAAATCAACACTAACAATTGTATCTATATAAAATATTTGATTATTTATTTATACTAAAAGTTTCTTTTGTGAGCAGACTGAAGTTCAAACGTATGAAGTCGCAGTCACCAACAACCAGTATATAGACTTGTCAAAGAATAATATTATAGGCAAAAATCTATTCAGTTCCATGAATAAAGGGGAACAACTTTTCTAATAAGATTAATTCATTAAACTGGTATTTTCACTAATAAAATACCACAACTCAGATTTCATATTATATTTATTTTTGACAATACATCAACCAATATTAAATAAACAATGAAAGTAATATTATAATGAAAAAAGCATTTACCTCTATTTTTTATAACTGAACATCTTTCAAATATTTTACAACTTCACAGATATTTTACAAGAATTGTAACAAATAACTTCACCATATAAAATAATACATTATGTATACCTAGCATGCCTGGAAATCTTTAAAATATAAGTTCAGAAAAAAGAAAGGTCCTAAGTATTCACTTTTTAGTATAAAACTGTAACAGGCAAGTAGGCAGGCATTGAACAAAATGGTTTTTTTATTATTATTAGAGATAAAAAAAATTAAATGACCTGCTCTGAAAATCCAAACGGTGTTTTACCTAATTAGAGGAAACTGTTCGAATGATCAATTGCCTTTCATTACAATCTTTATACTGAATGTTTCTTTAATTTCATACAAAAATAAGATCAATTCCATACATATTGTAATGATTATTATCATAGTTAATAAATGTCTAGACATTTTACATGTTTACTAAGGGCCAGCTATATTATTGCTTATTTTAACCACATACAAATTTAATACTAGAGGTGCTCTATGATCTATATAATGAAAATGTACAATTAATAAAGTATAAGATTTGGAGTACAAATTAGTATCCTCTGGAGACCTGTGTGTATGTAACAAAGCTGAGTAACACACAAGGTAAATTATGAAATTCTGCATAAAAACCTTCCATTTTAACAGCGTTCAGAAACTAGTGAGGTTCGTGGAAAATAGCTGCTTTAAGTGACAGTTTCTCCTAGGACCTTCAGTTCATTAATTGCTGTACAAAAACAATACAATAAAGTAATGGAATTTTCGGCAACATATTTTAAATTATAATATAACATTATGTCACTTTGTCACTACAAGTCTGAACATGGTGCTAATTTAAGGAGGGTGAGTGCCCGTCATCCCACACAATGTCAATGCTAGGCCACTTGGTCTGTAGACAGGTAAGCATAGGGTCTGTAGTTGCGGCTCGCATTGGACACTCAAGCAATGCAGCTCTTCCAGTTCTGAATACTACTCTGCCTCCAGGGTTGCTTCGAGATAGACCATTATAGTGGTGTAACGTGAATGTGTCTGGTGCACCACGCTCACAGCCAGGAAAAAACTCGTCCATAAATGCACTCAACAATATTATTCCTAGATTCTCAGAATCAAGCTTCCTTCTCATTAATTCCACATATTCTGGTTCACTGACAAGATCTGCTGCACATAAGACATCTTGTAGGGCAGCCGATGGTATGAAATTATTACCTTCCGGGTCAAAAGATCTAAATATACGCTCTGCAGATTCTCCTGCCGTTTCTGGTGCAGCAAGGCGTCTTTCCATAGAGAAAAGTACAGTCAAATGGGTTTCGGAAGCTAACACCCAAACAGGATGCTTTGGATTTTTATAAAATGAGCCAACTGTACAATATTGCATATGTTCCATTATGGTAAGAAAACCAATATCATTTTGCTTTTCAATTCCTCTTAAACGAAGTCCACCAACAACTTGATCATGATCCCACACATGGGCCACAGCCCGTCCTGTTAACATAAGATTTATAAGTCCTTGTGATCCATATCCATAGGTGGAATGAATTAATGGATCTGATAATTCTGACAGTTCAGCCTCCACTGTTTCTACACCTTTGCTAAGAATGACACTATACAATAAAAGCAGAACACCATATTTATCCTTTAGAATTCGGATATTTCGATTGTAAAAAGATTCTACTTCAGATAATGTTTGAAATGAATGTACTTCTAGTCTTCTATGAAAGTTTTCAATAGCATCAAAAGACTGTTCATCTACACTGACATTCACACTGGTACTGCCTTCTGTTCCTGCCTCACCTTTGCGGTAAACTGCAACATTGTATTTAGCAGCTAAACACTGGCTTAATATCATACACACAGCCCTAACCAAAAGAGAATTGCACTTCTCCGAGGTCAAGTCATGTAAAGTGTGACCTGGAGTCTCCGAGAGAAGAATTTTTAGCAAAAAGCCTTGTACAGGAGCAATGGCAGCGCATGGTCCTCCTTCTTGCTGGATGAGAGCACTTGGTTCGTCAGTACTAAATTGAAAGCCCTGTGCCCAGCGCCTAAACACGTCTTCTTTGACATTGTTCCCCCACAATAGCCGTCGCGTACTTGTTAACTCACGTTCTAATGACGCTGTGCCAGCGCTCATATTACCTTCTTGTACTATACTCGAAGTACTCGTTTGATCTTCGTTCGAATTATCTAACATTTGATTTTAGTCTCTACGCCACCTACAAATTGTTAAAATATAATTGATAATGAAGAATACAAAACCATAAAGTATACCGGCCATACTGGCTCTACAATAAATTCCAGCAAATCTACTAGCACAACACAAAAAGAATATACCTAATATTTAACCACGTAGTTCATACTTACTAAAAATACGAAGATCATAGTAATTTATAATATTAATAATTATTTTTCTTTTTAGAAAACCGATTAAACGAAGAAAACGTAACGCATAGCATTATAAATTTCAATAAACTGTATTAAAACTTTTCCGAAAAGAAAAGCTTACGACATAAAGGCTGCCATTTTTATGGAAAAGCAGCAACATTTCAACTCATTGTCAATATTCAAACAAGATAACAGAGTTTATTAGATTTCTAGAATTATAATAAAAATATTACTTCATTTATTAAATATATAATTTAAAAAAATATGCAACTAAAACACTAAAATGTGTGGATACTCAATAAAATAATGACTTTGGTATATTAATTTATTTGTTTCACAGAAAGTGGCAACATGCATTGTCAGTTCTTAAATTTAATGTTTATTAACCACCTAATTTGAGATTTTTAGGTAAAAATCCCCCTTCTGGCGTGTTTTTTTCGTCCATTATATTTTATATACATATATAGATTTCTACCGTATGGAAAAAATTCGACCTATGTCACTACTATACAAAAGTACTCTATGGTTACTACTCTGCTAAAAGAACCCTGACGGTATAACTTGATATCACCTAAATAATTACCACTTATTCACAAGAGATTATTTATAATATTAATTTAACTCATAAAAATTATATTACATACATATATTAATTATCGGCCGTCAAGAACAAAGTTCATACTATTAATTTGACAGTCCACTGTCATTACACGACTCAGTTTGTCGATACCACATAATCTGTATTCTGTATTTATTAGTTAGATATGTTAAATATCTGTGCTCGTTTCAGTCAATCATGGAAAACGTCGGGTGATTGTTGTGCAAACTCTATTTATTTTTTATTTCGTGAAAAATTATTTTTCGTTGTTTGTGTTACTTGATTTCATAACATTAGTCTGTTTATTGATTTAGTGAAAATGCGTTAAGTGTTCCAATGAGTTAATGCGTTGTATTGATTGAATGCTTGGTTGAAAATTTCAACATCATCATGAAGGTGGACTCAGGCGTTTGGAGGCGACGCAACTTATCAAACCTTGCAGCAGGTTCGTGAATTAATGAAGTTAATTAACCAAATATATTTTAATAGAAATAAGTTAAAATCTAAATTGTTGAGAAAAGCTGTAAACAATTTAACTTGACATTATGACACACAGGTAGAGACACCACACAGCTGGTTGCTTCTATGAAGTGTTCTTGTTATTCTAATAAATAAGTCTTGATGATAAAGTAAGAACAACTATGTAATATGAAAACCTATTATTGTAAAAGTTTAGTTAGTTGTAATATTTAAACTACCAACTTTTAATTTTGTAAATGAAAAAGTATTATGCACCTTTATTAAAAAAACAAAACAGTTTAATAAGAACATGTTTACTAATCATTGTCTTAAATTATCCTACAGTAAAATAGAATATATACCAGATGTTGATAACACATTTCAATTGGTGGTTATGTTTATATTTAAAATAATCCTATATACACTTATAAATAAACTACCTTCATCGTGAGCATTTGTAAGTCGCAAACCCATATTGCGTTTATTTCGCTTAAAAATAGAATTGTTTGGCAGATACTGATCACAGTGTAGAGTACCAAATATAGTCAATATATATAATTTATGTTTGAGTCCTAGAAAAACTTAACAGTTATTAAAATAGTCTCTTGCTTTTTAATTTAAAAAATAAGCCATGTATTAACTGTTGATTTGTTAAAATATGTATCAATTGTTTTTATGCTTTGGTTATATAGCTTGCTAATAGAGCAAAGAGTATACCCAATATATGACAAACATGTTTACATAGCATAAAGTGAGAATGCAGTTCAGAGGTGAGAGCATTCTATTGGGTGAGTGTTGTTCTATGTTAGAAAGTTGCTCTCATTCTACAATATGTACACGAGCAATATATTCAACTTGTGTATACTTCTATATTCAATTATGATAACTCAATATTGTTTTTTGCTATATAGCTACTAATGTGGGTGTACACTGTACAGTTTGAACAAAACATAATATTATATTATTTTACAAAGTACTATGTAAATATATACATGAGTGTTCATTTAAGAGGATGCTAACTTTAAAAACTTTCTAAAATCTTCTATTTACATATTACAAAATTGTAAGGAACAATAAATATAGTTAATATATTAAATAAAAACATTACATTTTTTCTTTACTTTTTTATGTTTATGATGGCATACTCTCTCAATTAGAAAATACCATAGTCTTAAAATTTAAAGTATGTAACAAACTTCACAGTACATTTATCCTGCATAATATCAACATCCCTTGGACAATGAGTTGGCGATGCCATTACATCCATATTTTTATATTCATGGGCGTGTTTTGATAACAGTGTTGGGCAGGTGGTAACCAACGACGCGTGACTACGCCCCACCTCATTATACATTAAGTCCCGATTCCTATATCCAAAACGAGTCATAATTGCTTTGGGTCCTAATTAGTTTAATAAGAAGAATTTACGAATTTCAGAATGTATAGAATCTCGGCCCTTCTATCATGGAATATTTTTGTACTCTCTTTCGCTAAACACTGCAACAGTTGTCGGCAAACCAACAGTTTCGTCTTAGAAGGCGTCATAAAGCAAACTCATATAAAGAATTCTCATCAGATCATTACAGTTCCATAAATACAACAGAACGATATAAATCACATATTAATTATGAATAAAGTCATATAAAACTTAAACTTTATATAGGTAAAAAAAATAGTTAGTCTGAGGAGCCATTGTATATGAAAAGTATCTTATCAACGCATTGTTTACATGTAGTTTTATATTTGTATTTTTGTTGTGCACTTTCTTTTTTGTACTGACCCTTGAAATTGACACGCTAATAGCATTACCTAAATAACTTGTGCCTACTTAACCGTCAAGAGTCGGGTCGTCGTGGGAATTTTGTTACAATGGTGAATGGAGAAATCCTTATCGCGCTTGAGTCCGTGCATACGGCCTATTTTAATTAAATTGAAGTATACCAGAAACCTGAATTCTTTTGTTTACAATATAGGTAATATTAACGTAATCCTATGATAAAGACTTCGAAGTGTATTCTTTTTACTTAAAACCAGATGACACGTTGTTACAAAGACTGTACCTTTTAGAGGGTGAGAATCTAAATCGAAAGATGAAACGATGTACCGGGGCTATTATGTCTTATGTTTCATATTACCTTAAAATCATAATAAAAAAATAAAATACCAGGGACCTGTATGAATAATGTAAGCATAAAATGAGATATGATTACACAACGTAATTAACTATTACAGTTAATTATTGTCTCGCATAATATCGATACAGTCGTGGGAAAGCGTATCGTAGTACGGCTTGCCACATTTGCAATGGTGCTTTGCCAACGTTATGCTAAATTAATATTAGAATGGTAGTAATAATATAATGATGGTAATAGGTATCTCGATATCAATAGTTTTCGGGATAGAGCATACGATTTTTTTATGACCTAAAATAAAAATTTATTAAAAACGCAGAAATGTTTAGTTGACTGAAAGCCAAGTTGTTGCTGAAATTCATAGGCTATACGTTAGCCAAACAATAGGTTTTGAGAAAAATATCAGGCACTATTTTCATAAAAGAATTGCATTTAGTGGTTATATAATTACTTAAAGAAGAATTTTAACCGCGTTACGGTTTATTCTGGATGATCCAGTTTCTTCAGGTATGAGGAAGTGTGCTGGAAATTACCGCATACTGGCACTCCTAACAAACTTGATAGTATAAAGAAATTGGAGAAGTTTGACTCATACACGCGACTAGAACATAATTAATTTTTGCCAAGGGCAAGGAAATTAAGTAATACCACGGGTTAAAGTAGAAGCGTGTTACCGTAAAAAAATAATTATTTTTTTGTTTTCTTATCAACCCTTGCATTGTTATCTATACAATTTAAAATGTTGTTGAACAGTTACCTAGCAACGGCTGCATGCCATGCTAAATTTAGGGTCGTTACAATTTTTTATATAAAGGGTGGGATTACAGACCCTTATAATTTCAAGGATAAGATTTAGAGTCTAAAATAATTATATGAGAGCGAGTTTTTATATTTTAACTTTGTGAGCTTTTGGTGTTGATATTACTTATTTATTAAATGTGCTATTCTAATATTGTTTTAAAATTATTAATGCACTTTTTAGTCTATTTAAGATTTTGTTATAAGTTTTTATTACTAAGGTAAAATTAATGTTATAGGTAGATAGATCTAAATATAGCTTGAAACTCCTATAATGTATGACATTAGCTTAGCTCGGACAAGCTTACTAGCCTAAATTATAGCTAAACAAAGCGTTGGTTAGATGTAAGTAGGATAAGAAAATGAGTCGGAAACATTTGCATCGCGCTGGTTTGTTTTACGTGGTAGTGTTGCGGTAAGATAGTGGAGATATGGTCACAATCCTCAGATTTGCGATGGTGTTCGTAATGACGACAACGGTGCTTGATACCGTTAGCGGTCGTAAATTACGAGAGTTAGCGGCTTATGTAAATTATAAACAAATTATTGTCAGTGACGCTAGGTTTAAACAGGATATCAAGTGACGTAAACAAGGACTTTTAAAGTTTAGGGGGAGTGCTTTGTCTCGTGTTTTTTGTTCCAATTTATTTTTTAATAGCTTTATTATTATTTTTATTGTTTTTTTGAGTTTCTTGTCTTGTTCCTCTGTCTGTAGTGAATTAGTTTTTAATTAAAATTATCATATTGGACCCCACTATTATTGTTGCCCTAAAAAGTATTTTACGGTAGGCGTGACCCGTAATCGCAATATGGAAAATTGAATTGGTTTATTTTCATGTTTGGTCACGTGACCAAAGGCTCTTTTTATGTATGTTTTATTCTATTTTACCGTATAGAAAGTTTTATTCGAGTTGCCAGGATTTTTTTTGGCGGTAATACGACTTAAACCAAACACTTGTTCCATTTATTTCTTTTGTTATCGCCTAGTAAACCAATGGCGGATAGTAACCGCGACTTTCCATTTGCAATTTGTGTTTTATTTAAAAAAATTAGGCGTTCTCGTAAAATTAGTTTACTATATGCAAGTTTTATATGTGATGTACCAAGTCATCAGAAGTGCGATATTTGAAAAACTTCGAACATAAAAATTTAGTAAATAATTATCTACATACTTTTAAATTTCGAATTGTTATATGAGTTCGAAACTTTACTATTATTGGCCAAAAAGCATAGAATGTAATTAAGCGTTCTTACCCCTTATTACAATAAAAATTACGTAATTTGCCGAGGGTTTAGTTAAAGAATATTTACTAGAGAAAGTATAATATTCATAAATGAGACTTAGCGCGAATTATGACTCTATGTCAAAGTCTAATAAATTAATACATTTTTTACATATGGGAGTCAAACCTAGCGTTAAGTTTCAACTCTGTCTTACAACGGTAATAATAAACCTTACTCCAAACAAAATCAAGAAAGAAATATTCATTTACCAAATTAAAAGAAACAATTTCTGAGAAATGTTCACATTGTATGAATGGACTGAGTCAGTGTAAACCAAACCCATGACTCATGACTCTCGTGACGTCACAAAACCGCTATGCATGTTTCGAAATCCAACCTTCTCTCCTAGCACCTTACGGATTATGATTTTGTTATAAATTATTATTTGGCATAGTTTATAATTCAAGACTGATTTGTTTCTGAAAAAACTATCTGTTGTAATGGCTGAGTTCTATACAAGCGGCATTAAATTTAAATACATATGTAAATGTATGTTGTTAAAAGCTTCTTATCTTAACTGAGATCGAGTACACCAAGCAATTCCTTTTTCATTACAAATACCTTTAAGCTAGTAAGAGAAAGTCTAATATTTTCCCTTGTCACTTTTTCCTCCGTAATGATAAATTATAGGAATTAATAAAATTAAACTTAAATACCTGCCTAGGTACCCATTGTAGTATATGTCCCCAGATATTCGTGCACTCGTCATTTTACTTTTTGATAAAATTTAGAAAATTTCTGAATAAAAAGACATCCATATTTTGCAAATAATTTCTAGACAAACATAAACTTACATCGACTTAGGGTAGGTTGTACCAATTGTTAAAAGGCCGGCTTCGCATTCGCGAGCATTCTGGCATTGTCCATAGGCGGGGCGGTATCACTTAACATTAGGTGAGACGCCAGTTCTATAAAAAAATATTAGCACCACTTGATAGACTTTTAAGCATTACGCTCAAATACCAACAATATATATATATAACCTTATTATTCGAAGTCGGTTAAAAGGCCACTAACGGTAATATAAAATGCACCCCACGAAACGTTTTCATACCTGTACAATTGATACCTGCGTCACTGGTATCAGGTAACAGTTAACAAGACACCTGGGAACCACCTTGCAATTATTTTGTATTATATATATACAATACTCTTAGTACATTAAATATGTATTCATCATTAAAACCGTTGGCCTAATGGCTCGGTGTTCAACTCGTTCTGTAGTAAGTAAACTATTCTGCTAACTTTCATCTTTTTTTCTTTAAAGAGTATTTTAAATTTCCATACAATAGTTCGAACTCCGGGTTGAAACAATATTTCTATGTGGGCAATGAATACTTCATCGTATCGAAAAAACTGAGGAACCGTTTATACCCAAAAATCTACGGTGTTTGTCTGTAAGGCTGATGGAAAATTATAATAAAACAGAGACAAAGACGAATTATTTTTTCCACTTCAAACGTTAATTTATAATAATGACCATTATGTTTTTATATTTAAAATTTCCGCAGACTACTTATTAATAACGATAACCTGATTTTTATGTACAGAAATATTAAATTACCCAATTAGGATCAGTGGTGGGGGTGATTCATGGGAAAGGTCTGTTAATCCTATTTTCAAAAGCACTAAAGTATTACAATTCCAATTCTACGCGTCTAAGAGTCCTTCGTGACTAGAGCGTAAGAAATGGTTCTTAAAAGGCCGGTAGTGAGCCTTCTGGCAGTGTGTGTCTATGGTCGGTATCATTTAACATCAGGTGGGGCTTCTGTGGCCGATTTACATTTTGCTGCCTTGAACTATGAAAAAAACAATTAGACTTCAACCTCCTTGTATTATCGGCTGTAAATAAAACAGTTTATCAAATATTGTATAGCTCTATACACCATCTATTACTGAAGTTAATAACTCTTATGGTTTTGGTTCTTTCAAATAAGCCTGGGCGTAAATGTATTTAAAAATTTTGCGGCAATTGACTATATATATCAGAACATCATTTATAAAGTATGTTGAATGGTACGATTCACAAAATTAACACAGTTTAAGGAAAAAAATTAAACTGTATTTTGAAAGGCTCTGAATGAGTGTTTTATACTTTTTAAGTATTTAACGGTATAAACTAAAATTTGAAAGTTCGTGAAAAATTACTAAAGTCAACGACCGTGAAGCCGTATTAAATAGAACAAATGGACTGCCTCGGAAGGAGCGGCTTGTGTCTCTATGTTGAGAGTGGAAATATAAGATTCAATCTTTATTTGGCACAATTTAAAGACGCAGGAACTTTTTAATCTAACAATGGACCTGAGTAATATATACTACAAGTTGTAATTGTCTAGATTTCACAATAAAAAGGAACAAGTAGTAGTATTTTTCAATATTGAATCTCAATTTTAATTAAAATCTCGCTGGATATTATTAGATTTAAAAGTGTGCATTGCAGCGTTGGCAAAGTCGCTTCAGCGTGCGACTCTTCGTCGTAGGTTTTTTCCCCGGCTGTTCACCAATGGACTGTCATTCTTTGTGTGGATTTAATATTCGCTGAAACGTTTAGGGAAAACATTGTAAAGGAACCGGTTTGCCTTAGACCCAAAATGTTGACGGCGTTTGTCAGGTACAGGAGGCTGATAGCGTACAGAAGAGAAGAAATCTGAGGCCCAGACCTGAAGAGGTTGTAGCGCCAGTGATTTATTTTATTTTACCTTCAAAATTATTACTTTATTGTTTTTCCTAAATGGAAATGTGACGTATTTATTGCGTAAGGCTTTTTTATCTTATATAGTTAAGTGGTACCGCTCAAGAGGTTACAGATTTTAAAATTGCCCTTAAGGTTATGTTTTTGGTGCTAGCATAAGGTTACTATTAATTTGGTCATAATTCACTAGTTAAGTGCGTACTGGCGACAAGTTATCGATGCTTACTCCTAATATTTGACGATTTTTTTTAAGATTGTTATACGGGAAATAAGAACGCACATAGGAATGGTGTGCAGTACGGGTTATCACTTGTTCTCTTACATTTTCTGCTGAGGTTATCGAATTAAATATATATATTTTAAAAATATTTTCTTTGCGTAAAGATCATCAAAAACAATCCATTTAGCATTACGATCTAGTTTAACTTGAGACTAATTAGTAATATAAAAGTAACCTAGTTTACTAAAAAATATATTTAACATAAGAAAGTGAGTCTATTAAGGGGAAGACACTCTGTTCTTGTGTACAATTTTTTTCTAGTTTAGTTTCTACATAAAGTGCACAAACACTAATTTACTAATTCGAATGGTTTTGACCTTTTCAATCTTCCCACTAGGCCCGGGGTGTCAAGAAGTTGAATAGTGCCATTCACGTGTTTGTGGGCTTCAGCAATCTTTTTGATTATTGTGGTGACGTCCTCTACTACACTAAGGTTCCAATGGAGGTTGTCATTGCGAATGTACAGTGAGCATTGACTATTTCCCTGAGCACTTTGTACAACACGTAAACCGATATCTTAGGATCATTGTTTTAGCTACTCCTAATAATTAGCTGCTCTATTTCTTTGATATATATATACAGGATTGATTTAATAGACTCATTTTACTGTTACCTATTAGTTCGTTTTCAAATAGTCTGTAATTGATACGTGACACAATATGGAATGATCTCTCTATGATATTAATTGTGTTAATCTATTCTAACCAGGTAGAGATTGACTACCTTTACACGGAGACATTACGTTTTTATGAATGGTAATATTATTATAGGGATACAAGGGGAATGAACTGGAGCTGAAATGGAATGGTTTCTTGTGAACTACAGTATCTATGCGACTTAAACCCCATCGGAAACCACCAAGGTCTTGCGGTATTCTTGATTGGCCATTGTTACGTTCATATCCGATGAGACTGCTTTGTTTTAGAAGTTTTTTTTTGCAACAGTGAATTAAGTAAAGTGTTTTTGTATAGCTTAGGTAATCTTTTAAATTCCGAGATAATATTCAAAAATTGCAGACTAGGCACCCCCCTACTTTTTGAAAGTATTCTTATTGTTTTTTTACCATTTTATAATGGGATATTTGAAAAACCTTTTATATGCTATGCTAGACTAAAGAACATACACAAATTGTTATTTTTAGTTGTGTTCCATATTTAGAAATTCATATTGAATTGTTCCAATCTGTATTAAACACGTAAGCAAAAGTTTTTTTAAGTGTTAATTATCATTCTTAAATTACACGAATACACATACCATATATATTTTTCGATCAAACACAGTCTTGTACGTAATTACATTCCAAGATAGTGTTAGGATTACACAGGTGAAGACATAATATTATTTGCTGGCGTCGATTCGACTAATCTGTGACGGTTTTGTGTGACATGACAGACGTATAAAAATCAATATCTTTAATTATCAATTTTTTGATAAAATACTAATTATTTACAAGTTAGTTCTTTATAACGCTTTGATGAGTCATATTTTATAGATGACAGTGACACATGCTGGTATTATAGATTTCACGTAGTAATTTTAAGGTAAAAGAATATACTTATAATGAGCGTCTGAAAGTATTGAAAGTCTTGATCTTATTGGTTAAGTAGCGGGGGATTAAGAGGTAATTTTATTGAAACTTATAAAATCCTGACTGCGTATTGGGACAATGTTTTTCAAAGGAATTGGGAAGCTCTTTTTTTAAGTGAGAACACATCATAACAGGAATAGTTCTTTAAAACTAAAGAGAACTCAGTATAAAACAAATTTCAATAGAACTTTCTTGTCACCGAGTATCGGCTGACTGGAATGGGCTTCCGGAAAATGTAATTAGTGCACCCTCTTTGAAGTCTTTTAAAAACAGCTTGGATAATTTCTACAAATCCACACTACGCGCGCATCACTTTATTAAGCTGCTGCTATGTTTACACATATTAATAATCATTCTAAAATACAAGTTCAATACATTTTTATTTGTTCAAATGTATTTGCTTTTACATTCAATAATTTTTATATCATATAAGTGCAAAAGTGAGTGTAGTACAAATAAATATTTTCTATAATATAGAATAAGTAACGAGCTATTGTTATTGAACTAATTATGTACTAGTAACTATTCGCTTTAAAATAGAAATCGAGTGTATCTTGATTAAAACTTTACCCTCATTATTATCGTGAAAATTAAAAGGTTTATAACAATGTTCTACTGTAGTGTCTATCTGTTAATTATTATTTCGCTGCGATGAAAAGAGATAGATGCTTTGTTTAATACAATTAAATGAGATATTGCTTATTTGATTTATTTCCCCAATAAGGGTAGAAAACGAGATGAATTAAATCAATATTTTTTATTTACATTGGTATGGCTCGTAATACATAGCTATTTTCCTTAGTTGTCTGGAAGAGATCGCTTGTTAGCGTTGTATCTCTAACAATTTATGTTAGGTACTTGTTTTTATTTGAAATGTAACTTAGTTAAATAAATAAATAATGCAGTGGCGCAACTATTTTTGAGGTTTGTGTTTAGTTTTTATTGACAAATATTATAGGCCAGTAGGTCTTTTATCCATAACATACTTCGCCGCTTTTTCTTCACCATACCATTAATAGCGCACGTAGAAAGTAAATTCATTCATTCAGGGTTGGAATATAGTACCTCAGGGTCGCACACTTGTGGCGATTATAACCATATCTCTATATATATAAATTTTGTGTGCGTGTATTTATAATTAAACTCCTCGGCGGCCGGACCGATGTTAATGTAATTTTGTATGAGTGTTGACGTGGATTCGATAACGGTATAGATTTATTATTGGTTTTTTTTTCAAGGCGTGTGTACAGGACAACGTCTGTAGAAATATAAATTAAAAAAGCTCTAAAACGACTCTGTCTAGCGAATACTCAGGTCGTTGACATTACAATTTAGGAAGTCGGAAGTTAGGACGAACTACGTGATCTGATTGAATCAGCTGACTTGATAAATGTTTTATGAAAAAGTATAATGTAGTAAAATATAGAAATTTCGATTTACAGTCTCGCAAGCTGCACTTAACTATATTATCTTAGTAACGAATAAAGCTTTAAATAATACAGTTACATGTAAACATGTTATGAAATACGGAAATGCCTTTGCCCCATGGCCCTAAAGAATACTTGATCTGATGCAATCGGATAACTTGGTACGTGTTTGAAGTAGGCCTAAAAAAATTAAGCTATTACTTACTATTACTATTACTAAGCAACTCCAGACCTCTAATAAACGCCTGCTGAGGGTGACAAGAAATGGATAAATAAATTAACAAAAATAAAAGGTAATAATAGAGTTATACAATACTTAACTGAGCGTTCATTAAGGCAGTTTAAGCGTAAGCGTTTTTAATAGGCAGGCAACGCACTCGCGAGCCCTTTGGCATTGAGTGTCCATTGGCGGCATTACTTTACATCAGGCGAGCCTCCTGCCGGTTATATGAATAAAAAAATCACTGTCTTAAGTCGACTTACGTGTTTGGCCTAAGTTTTACGCGTGCGTTTTCTCCGACGGCCGTTAATGCCAGAAGCGGTGAATAAAGTTTGTAATCTTTGACCGGGGCACTGACACGCGACACGTGCTCTTTATTGTGCCCCCTAACTGAAAATTAAACAGGTTTAAAAATGTGAAAATGTAGGGTTTAATTTATTTATTCATACCTTTCACTGTATAAACGTATCTATAGTTTAAAGAAAATAATAGCATTGTAGTAATGTGCGAGTTTTCATTTTGTAACATCTTGCATAATGATCCGAGTAAATCCATTTATGTAACTTGTATGGCTTATCGCGTGCTTATGGTCTTATCTAGTACATTTTTGCGTTGTTTTCAAACATTTAAATTATAATAGTTCAGCTATGTAAATACAATTTCCTCTTCCCTGTCCAAAAAAGAGTGCACACAAATGTAAACTTGATGCTTAGAAACCTTCGTGTACAGAAACCTTGTTTTTTCATGAAAACCATCTGAATGATGGTTGACATGAAAGTGCTGTGTAATTGTATTTAACTGACACTAGTCAGTGGGTGACTTTTGATACAATATTTTTTGTTTTTAAGTTATATTTGCGTATGAAAAAATGGCGATATTAATAGATTTCAAATTTGTTAAAATATGTTGGTTTATTTTTTTTATGTAATAAGAGGCAAACGGGCAGGAGGCTTACCTGATGTTAAGTGATACTGCCGCCCACAGAGACTAATATTTCCTGAAGGCTTCCAAATGCGTTGTCGGCCTTTCAAGAAGTGAAAGAAGTGCTTTACCCTCAGCAGGTATTTATTTATTATCAAATAGCAGAGTTGTCTGGGAGAAATAGCTTGTGAGCGCCGCCCTTTCTCTAATAACTCCTGTATAGTAACTTGCTCTAAATATGTATGTTTAAGGTAACTATAATATATAATTCAGCAACTAGGTATTGCTTAGTTCTACAATAGAAACGCCTACAAAGGACAAGCTATTCCATAACATGGGTTACTCACGAAGCAACCGGTTCTGATGTATGCAACAATCATCTGGTATCTTATTATACTCATTGCGATATGGACTCATAATATATATTAGGAAATACATGACTCGTAATAATAAGTTAGCTCCATCCCTAGTCACGGACTAGTGCCCAGAGAGCATGATTTATACGAAGTGACCCCATCAGGGCAAAAACTATAATCACAGACACCCTACAGTTAAAATGAAATGTGGCGGGCCATATTGCATGATGTGCAAACAAAGATAAACCGTCGTAGCCTAACGCTGAAGGGGACCTCCGGGAAACAGAAACGTGAAAAGACCACAAAAGTAACGAACTACATCACACAGGTTTCTGGGGGAGAAGAGGATGGAGGAAGCAAAGATCAGGTCCAAATGGAAAGTTCAGTATGAGCCCTTTACCCAAAATGGCATACCAGTCCATATAAAACACGAAGAAATGGAAATAGCAATAACTATAGTAGACTAAGTGTATAATAACAAAACAACCCAATGGAATTAAAGTGACTATTATTATTTTGTCAGATGTTATGTCATGCATATGAACAGATAAAACCTTAGTTTAAAATTGACGTTTTTGTATGCCATGTGAAAAGATACAGAACATTTAATTGACGTTATCATTCATTGAATTTCTATGCACAAGTTATCATTACAATGTGGAAACAATAACGTTGGATCCGCTCCACCTGCAGTCAAATCAATCAGAAAACAGTCGTTCGACCCAGTCATTGTCAAATGAGTCATAACAATGTTTTGTGAATATTATATTCAATTACGGTTTGACTAAAATATGTTTGAACTCAAATGGAAGTACTAAGTGCGTTAAATATTTAAAATGGTTTGTAATTAACAATAGACTCAATTGTTTTGAAATAAAACTTGATTTTAGAGTAAGCCGCAGAAGGTTGTCAAACTAATTTTCGTATTTAAGTAGTTACACTAGTTTCCCTTTATCTCTGAAAAATACCAGCTACAACCTTTTTAGGTTTGTATCTGTTTCATGATCATTTGTCAATATAATAGGCAAGTAGGTGATCAAACTCCTGTGCTTGATACACGCTATCGACTTTTTAGGTCTAAGGCAAGATCGTTTCTTCACCATGTTTTCCTTCACCGTTCGAGCGAATGTTAAATGCACACGTAGAAAGTTCATTGGTGCACAGCCGGGTATTGAACTTACGACCTGAAGCCACTGTGCCAATATTAGGCGAAAGCAGTGAAATCTTGGAATACTGTCTATATATTTCATAAATATCTAATTCTATAAACGTTGTGCACAGGTTAGATAAATTTAAATATAATAAGATTTATATTATTCTGTAAGAAAATAGGCCTAACAAATTATCACCTAATTACTTAAACTGTTGTTTAAAATATAAATAAACAGTAATTTCTTTGATTTATTACGCGAAACGAATCTATGGTATTTCGTACTAGCAAAGATATTTTATCTATTGAATGAAACAAATGTAACTCATTTGTTTCTATAGTCGGTACTTTCAAAGAAAGTGTTCAGTGAGCTTTCATCTTCACAATACACATCGAAATCACAGGTTTCTCATAAAGTGACATTTGATGCGTCTACACAACTTTCACAATTCACGTGTAATTTCTTTTAAAAAAAACTTTTAATATGTATCGTGACGAATCGATTGTAATTGATTAGAAATGTGTGTGTGCCTTTCGGTATAGGAGAAAAAATAATCCAACAAAAAGAGCCGTTTAATTTTGATCGTTGATTACAAGTTATTTGTATGAATCAGAAGTCGTTACAAGTATTGGAACAATGGCTTCTTAAGCGCTTAACATTCGACTGTCGAATGATAATGCGTTTGTACAAACATCGTCTATATAAGGAAACTACAATTCAATGCTATGGGACCGAGATAGCAGAAATCAACAAATATTTATTATTTTCCAAGTTTCAAATAAACAGAATGGCAAACTGACTTTCATATGATTGAGTAGGCATACAACATGTACATTTAACATACTAATTTTGCAATTAGATAGTTCGTGATATGTTGTGTAATGCTGTTGTTACGTGTATTGATAATTTAGTTTAATATTATTTTTTCAGGTTGGGTCGTGATCTTATTCACGTTTGCACAAAGTGAAGCAGCAACGCCTCTCGGTCCGTCAGATCGCCCCGAAGCTTACTTCAATGGCAGCTCCTATATCCGCCTGTCGAGGCCTATCTCGCTTAAACAGCTAGTTGGACTGAGTTACCGCACTTGTGTTGGTGAGTATTTTCTATCATATAATGAGCAGTGTTGGCCTAGTGGCTTCAGTGTGCGACTCTCATCCCTGAGGTCGTTATGGTCGAACCCGGCTGTGCACCAAAGGATTTTCTTTTTATGTGCGCATTTAACATTAGCTCGAACGGTGAAGGAGAACATCGTGAGGAAACCGGCTTGCCTTAGACCCAAACAGTCGACGGCGTGCGTCAGGCACAGAAGGCTGATCACCTACTTGCCTATTCGATTAACAAATGATAATGAAACAGATACAGAAATCTGAGGCCCAGACCTAAAAAAGTTGTAGCGCCATTGATTTATTATTTTATCAAATGGTTGCCTTAAGAACCCTTTTACATATTGTTAAAAAATCATCCCAGATTTTGTTAAGTACCTAATACGAATGAGAATAACTATAAAACTAAAACTTGTGGTTACATTTTTCTCTTTTTTATTTTGAAGTAATATTTTTTGTTATTTTTTTTTTCATCGTAACTATAATTTATATCATAGAAAAACGTATTATATATTATGTGATGTGTTTAATTAACAAATAAAACTTTTGAAAACGTGTGCCTGTAACATAATATTTGCAAAGGATTTGGAGTTTCCAGAGTAGTCAGAAAAACTCAAGTTATAAGACGTGAGCGCTTTAAAATCTGTATTTCATAAAGAAAACCTTTATATTATTATAATTAATATATTAGATAAGCTTTTAGTTTGTTTTTAAAAGTTAGTAAAAAGCGAGTGTCTCGAAGTGTTCCTAAATGTAAACTGTCGATCAAATAAAATTAAATCGGCTTCGTTATATGTCCCATTTATGTGACTATTTATTTTACGCGTCCAAGTGAATGTTGTCTATAGACTATAGACTTTTTCTTTAGACAATAGACAAATGTACCTAAAATTCGCATTGAAGCGAAGAATTCACGAGTGTTACTCCGTTTATTAATCATACAAGTATGCGTTTTTTATAGCATTGTCAGCGAAATTAGATGTTTATATTCGAGACACGTAGCTTGAGGCTCTGCTCAGGGCCATCATTATGATGGATGACAAGTTATTACGTCAGCAATCAGTGCAGAGTCGACGACCTGTCCGTAGTAGTCCATAAGTGATATCGATTGAGGTATTAAGCAATGCATGTTGCGGTCAGGAAGTTAAAGGATGTCATTCTTGTATCGTTTGTTTTGTATGGCATCGAATACGTGCTAATTATAATTTGTTAAATAGAAATCGTATTGCTCTTTTGTGAGCGAAAACTGGTTTTGTATTTTTTTTACTTAATTAATTACCAGTCTTCTAATTATATAGCTAATATTCTAGTTCATTACGAAAAGATATACGCCAGAATAACTTTATTTAATTATTATTATGTAGGTTGAGAATATTGTAAGCACTGTATATTTGTGTGTTGGAAATAGATATCAATGTACAGTGGATTTCGGTTTTAACGACGATAAAAATACCATTCTAATTTCATTTTTATATCTGGACGTCGTTACAGGCAAAGGTAAAGAGACACATTCCGAGGAGAGATACAGTTCCTACTTAGAATATAATTGAATTGTAACTGAACCATAAATTTAACTCGAAACCTACTCGCGTTCTGACCATCTGTGTAAGTGTAAAAGATAAGGATGTGTCTTTGGCGACCGACTCAGGCCGCATTATCTGCATAGGTTTTGGAATTTGTTAAAAATGATTCATTTAAAAATGTTTCCATACATCGGTGTTATAACGTAAGTCGCTATGAATTTATATAAACCTAGTCCACCCATAAGTTCTGTTACAAATGAAAATGCATTTTTTTATGAAGTAATGTAATATTATTAAAATTGATACCTATATATTTATTAAAGTCTCAGCAATGAATAAAAAAAATCTATTCGAAACCTTTGGCTTTTATATTTCGCCACTGCTTGCTCCAAAGATTTATTGAGAGACCTAATGTCGCCGTGTCGTTTAGAGCTGGCTATGTCCTCTAAAACTGACAATAATTTGAAGTCTATAGGGTTGAGGTCTGGGTTAGATGAGGGCCAGTCTTATAAAGTCCGGAACGTTGGTTTGAAGCCAGACTTGGGTAGTTCATGCCTTGAGACCAGGTACAAAATCCTGCTGGAAAGTCCACGGTATATTTTTAAGAAGTCTATTGCTACGGGGTTTCACAACATTATCCAAGACTGTATCTTGATACACTATTTGAAGTTTTCACTCCTTTTTCACAAAAATGTAGTTTTGTGACTCATTGATAAGACACGCCCCACCAAACCATCAGTGACGCAGGATGATTGATGATTGTACCCACGTTGTACATTTCCGACCACTTGAGCAGCTTCTTTAGAACTGTGAGCGTACAGTTTATCATTTTGCTTTTGTTGTGTTCTTCAATCGTGAAAATTTTTTCATCGCTAAATAGGTTATTTCTGTGCTTTGACCTGCGTATCGCGACAGAAGGCGTTTTGATCGATCCACTCGTTTTAATTGTTTAATCGAAAATAATCAGTGAGCTTCTTGTTTTATAATCTTCATTTCTCGCGATAAGATTTTTTGCTTCCTTCGGGGCTTCGAAGGGCTTCTACGAATTCTGCTTTATCAGCATTGACAGCCTTTATAGTTCTACAGCACATAGAATAATAAATTTAAATTTAATAAGTTTAAAATAATATTTGTGTTCCAAATAATAATTTAAAAGTTGAAAAAAAAAGAATATTTGTGGCTAGTCTAGTTATATATATATATGTTTTTTTTTACTAAAACATGCTTTAAATAATAAATACGGATAATTTAAAGGAATTACATTTTACGTCGCTTTAGTTAACTGGTCGCTACAACCAAGGTCGTAACCAATAAAATCAACTGTATTCTAAAAATGTATAAATAGAATCAAAATAATATCGCGACTACAACTTTTAGGCTATTCTGATAATTGACCTATTTTTTAGAGTTATTAACCAGAAGATTTTACAATTACTTATGCTAGTAAATATATCTATGTATAAAATATAATATTTATAAATTTAATATTGTATTAGAAATGAATATTAATATTGTAGTTTTATGTATTTTCAAAGAAGCGTTCACGTGTGAACGCTGCTGTTGACAGCTAATTGGTGCATAGAGATGTTTTGAGAAAACCCATGATTAACCAAAAAAGGTAATTCAATGTCTACCAATTTCGCAGAAGCACAGATGTGGGCGTAAAAAGTGGTTCAACATGCGCGCCGGCTTGAGTTAAGCGCTAACAAAAAAGAATGTATCGTCAATTTTGCAACTGAATTTTCGTTCGAATGCTTAACCATTAAAATAAGATTTTTTTTCACTGCTTGTGCTTGCTGTGTTGTGACAAACACAAGTGCAATGATGTATATTATAATTCATTTTATTTTATACTGTCAAGTGAAGCATGGTGTCATGGTTGCAATTCTTTAATTTCTCTAATATCCTTGTAAACCAAAAACTTGGCGATTGTAAAGATTGGCGGAGAGTTTTTTTGGCAGTTATTTTCTCTCTACGCCCTTTAATTGGGAACTACTAGATACTAAATCTATTTTTTTTTTAATATTGGTGCTAATGTAAAATATTCTAATCATATAAAAATATGTGGTTATAGTCTTTAGATTTGTTGATTATGTCTAAGCAATTGTTTTCCTAAGCAATTCTAAATAAGATTTAGATTAAAAAAAAGCAATATAATATAATAGTTACTATACTGGAATATAATCTTTTTCAGGCGGTGAGCTTTTTTCTCAACGATCGGAAGGGTACACTCTCCATGTCACAGCGTTGTACGAGCAGGTTGTGGTGTCGTGGTCTAGGCCTGGGCAGCCGCAGAGAGAGGTCGGGATCGCGAAGGAGACACTGGATAATCGCTGGCATTGGGTAGCATTGAAATATCGGCCCAACCCACCGGCTTTGTTGCTCGAAGTTGATAGGGAATCGCAGGTATTGTAGGACGATACTCAATTTTATGTATAAACATTACACATCTTGGAATGTCAGTCATGAAGTGACTTGTAAGAAACATTGTAAATATATGTTTTTTTTTGTAAAAAAATACTGGGTAAAAGTAATAAATTAAACTTTCTGAAATAATAAAAGAGTACCTTGTAATCAGATAAATTACAGATCTAATGATAAGTTTCTATATGTTTTATGTTTGTAAGGTACAAATCATACTTTGTCTACGTATGTCAAATTTAGTAAATTAAACAAGACAATAGCTTGCGTTTATTACAAATTCGTACAAGTTATAACTTGTTAAACCATGCATTAGCGAAGCTTGTCAAAAAAACATTCATTTATAAATAAGAGACCGTGTCAGATTTCAAGGGGTGACCGATATACAGGGGCTGGAAAACCGAGGATCCACTTTAAAATCATTCATCAGAATACTAGCTGCCCCCGCGAACTTCGTTTCTCCTTAATGTGGTTTTAGTGAGCCTTAATACCGTGAGACGAAAGAATAATTTCACTGTATTATTCGGTCTAAGTAACACGTGGTTGGCTATGCTAACACCAAAAAAATTAGAAATAATTGAATTTCACGGTATTTCGTTTACTATAAAATAAATTTAATTTATACTTTAGCCTCAATAACACGTGGTAATCATGATATTGAATTGTAGCTTATATGACACGTTTGTCGGTTTACCATAGCAGTGCCATCTATTGATTACTTACTCAATCCAGTCGAAAAGTGTCGACATCTGTTAGAATTTTTTGGAGTTAACAGATAATTATAATTTTATATATATATATATATAAAATATATATTGTGACTGTCAATTAATTATAGACAAATAATTTGCAATAGAATAAAATTGCGACTATAATTAAAGATCTAAGCTATCCTATCTCTTAAGTTGGACCAGATTGCTCACGGTGTGCCAATTTAATGTAAAATCGGTTAAGTAGTTGAGGTGTCCATCGTGGACAAACATCTTGACAGGAGATTTATATATATTAAGATTTCAATCCAATCCTTCCTAGGTGATATCAAACGTGACCTGGAATGGTGAATTGCTATCAGCCGGCGCCCTAGAAGCCAACGGTGCAGTGGTATTAGTGGGTAACGTGTTCAGTGGATGCCTTCACGAGGGTCCACAACTGGAGTTCCATGCTGCGTATCTTTTGCAGACCAATGTGCGGTTCGGGCATTGTCCACTTACCACTGATGAATGTAAGTACATTTTCTATTGTTTTCCATCGTCACGGGTTGAGCGTGTTATAATTATAGTGACGATGGTAGTTTGACATACTCAAAAATAGAGTGAAGATCTGGTATAACGACATCAAAGGGACTACTCATATTTGGTCGTAACAGCCGATGATGTTGTTATTAAGTTCTATATATTCTATGTATACCTAATTCTATGTATTAGGTATACATAGAATTCCGCCGGGACGATTGGTTTTGTTCAATATAACCGGTATGTTGTTCGAAACAATGTCGTCGTAAATGGTTTCGACTGTAATTATAATAGATAAATAGTACGATATTATTTCGAGAGTTGTATTTCAGTGGAATCTATATGATTTATTTGTGTATTTTAGGCAAAGACAGAAAGGACGTGTTGCGGATACCGCCAAAGGACCATTGCTACAACGAGCCGTGTTTGCGACACGGGACTTGTATATCTAGACACGATAGGTATGTTAATTTATGAAAAAACATTTAAAAAAAAGATTTAATTTCTTTTCTAATCTCCGTACTAGTGTTTACTGTTTGTAAATTTTAGATACAAATGGCCAGACATGTGTGTAATTTTGACGTGTGTGTATTTTAAAGAGTTTCGTTTTTAGTTTGAGATTGGCAGAAACTAAATTTAAATTAACAGTCAACAGGCTAGGCAAGTAATGAAACGTCATCGATCCAAGCCATTTGCCAAGTTAAAAGGCTAGGCTGTTAATTGAACGGCTAATTAAGCTAGTTGGCTGCGACATATATGTAGTTAAAATGTAACATTAAAAACATATGTGACATTTTTTAGATATGTACTTAATAACTCATATGGATAAAAAATACAGGAATTTAATAATTCATACTTATTTTTTCAGATATGAATGTCATTGCTCAGCTCGATACACGGGCAACAATTGTGAAGTAGACGCGGGTGATCCCTGCGCGTCCGCGCCTTGTCACCATGGAGGGACGTGTATGGAAGACACCCGAGGGGACTACACGTGTCTCTGTCCTAAACATTATCACGGTATGCTCTCTAAATGCTACAGAATCACTAGGCCAATTTTTGTTATTTACATTCTCAATAAGTGAAGCTGTAAAGCACGCGGAACGTCGGAAAAATTTAAAATTATGTAAAATTATTATAAGTTTATAATAATACTAATAGCTTTAATCCGGTTAAAAAAATTGTTTTCTTTCAATGTGTAAAAGCTATGTTAAACAAAGACAATACCGCTATTTCAAGTTGCAGAGTCTGGGTGGCATTAAGCGAGTTCTACTGTACTTATAATACAAACTGCAAATACTGTGTTTAGGTATTTTGTGTTAAGATTTGAAATAAATATAGATTTTTGTATACTCAGGTATGTTCTGTGAACTGGAAGACTCGTTAGACCCGCAGTGCGTGGCGGGACCATGTCGTAACAACGGATCGTGTAGTGTACCAACTGGAGCTGATAGCTATGTATGCGATTGTCCACCAGGTAATTCTTGTAAACAAATAGATTGATCAGATAAAGATAATCCTATATAATAAAGAAAAATGTTATATGAGTTAAACGGGCAGGAGGCTCACCTGATGTTAAGTGATACCGCCGCCTATATATATATTGCCAGAAGGCTTACCGGTGAGTTGTCGGACTTTCAATACTTGGTACGATCTTTTCTTGATGGACCCTCAGTTGCATTGGTTCGGCAGTATAATTAGAGAAAAATCTTGATTATTTACGTAAACTTCACATACTCTAATGTTTATTATAAGGATAGTATTATTAAATAATAGATTTCGAACTATTAAAAGACAAATGTCCATATTTCAGGTTACACAGGCCGCAATTGCGAGACAGATATAGACGAGTGCGCGATATCGGGCGCGGCTTGTCTTAATGGCGGCCGATGTGTTGATGCCGTCAATAATTACACCTGCGATTGTACTAATACTGGTAAATGTTATTCCTATAATAAATATACGAATATTTTTGTATTTTCTCTGAAATATGATTTATTAGATTAAAACACGCGTTGGCTGCTGTAAATTTATAACAGTTATGGCGTATCCTGTAAGTTTGTATTTAAATAGTTTTTGTCTAGTGGCTTCATCCCTACGATCATAGGTTCGAACCCCGGCTGTGCTGTGAACTTGCCTATGTGCACACAAAACGCTCGTGCGGCGACGTCGTGTGTCAGGCAGAGGAGGCTGATCCCCTTACCTAGACTAAGAGTTGTAGCGCCTTTTTAAAAATGTATTTTAAATAAGTTTTCCGATTTAAAATGCATATACATATATTAATAATAAATTAAAATCACAAAGCACAGGAAAAATAATTGTATTTGTAAATATAAAAAAATAAATCAATGGCGCTACAACCTTTTTAGGTCTGGGCCTCAGATTCTGTATCTGTTTCATGATCATTTGTTAATCGAATAGGCAAGTACGTCATCAGCCTTCTGTGCCTGACGCACGCCGTCGACTTTTTGGGTCTAAGGTAAGCCGGTTTCCTCACGATGTTATCCTGTACCGTTCGAGCTAATTAATTAATGCGCACATAGAAAGAAAATCCATTGGTGCACACTCGGGGATCGACCCTACGACCTCAGGGATGACAGTCGCACGCTGAAGCCACTAGGCCAACACTGCTCTTAGTAAATAAATAAAATAAAAAATAAAATAATTTCAGGTTACACCGGCCCCCGATGTGACATTAACATAAACGAGTGTCTGGAAGAGCGATCTGTGTGCGGGCATGGAGTGTGTTACGACACATACGGATCATTCGTGTGTGCTTGTTTACCCGGGTATACGGGTGACCGGTGTCAAAAGGTGATCGGACGCTTTTTTTTAATTTAGTTAACTAACCATGCTTGAAATTGGCGAGTGTTTTAATATTTTCGTGTATATGTAGCCGGAACAAAATCCGCAAATTTATTACTTTCCTAAGAATGCGTGTCGTTGTATATTTTTATGTGTGTCTGTTAAATTTAATAAAGTTGTATTCAGAACATCAAATTTTGGTTTGTATCTTCGAAAACAATAAAATTCAGGTACACATATTTTTTTTTAAATAATGTTATATGCTCAACAATCTGTTATGGTCCCGAGTGTGTCTCATAATGTTGTATGCTGTTTTAATTTCAATCGAACGTGAGACTAGATTTGAGTGCTATAATTTAAAGGAATAATAAAATATTTCTCCTAAAAAAGTGCTAAGGATGAGATTCATCAAAAGACTGCACAAACTATGACTTGTGTATCTCAAAATCTCATGCATTGCGTACCAGTGTCATACTTACCGCCTAGACACGTTTGTGACGCTTACAATATTTTGAAAGTGAAACTTCTTTATCGGCGTTGGAAAAAAATACCGGCACATTTTTTCCGTTACGCGCCATCTTTTTCTTGCCCCTACCAAGCATGTCATTTAACAATGATAGTAATAATTTTATTACAATTAATGAAATTCTGTAACAATCTTAGTAGTAATAAGGTAAAATTAAATAATTGTATTATTTGCATCCATGTCTATGATAATAAAAGCCTTTTTTTTAAACTTTATCTAATTTAACTTTATATAACCAATTTCTGTGAAGTTGCATATAGTAGATCATTTTTCGAAAAATAAAGTCATAAAGAAGTTTCACTTCTTACGTGCGTACACTAGTACACGCACACATTTTTAATACATCTTAATGTCAACCTTCTACAATAATATTAATTTTACCCAGATGTCAGCATGTGCGTCCGGACCCTGCGGCGTCGGTGGTGCATGTGTAGAAGAAAACAACGGGGCCGGTTTCCGTTGTGTATGTGCACGTGGTCTCGCGCCACCATTGTGCGTGCCGCAAGCCCCGCCCACTACGGTTGCCACGCCCTCAAGCTCCGCTCCTTCTACGCTTGTCCCACCCGTGTCCGCTTGTGAGGAGGTCTCGTGCCCGCCTAGATCACATTGTAGACAAGGTGAGATAGGACAGAAAACAAATTTAGTGTTTTTAAGATGTATTTGGACACTTAATTAAGTGACTTAATAACTTTGAAAGTAATTTACAAGTAACTATTATTCAATTTATTTTAAAATTTGTCCGGAAGTTTCTTCGAGTCCTAAGTTGATGTACCTAAATTAAAGTTAAAATACACAGTAACCACGAAGTGGGAAACGTGAGTCTGGATATCCTATCACTCACACTTTAAAATTGATTTTCGTTTATTTTTTTTATAATTTGTTATTGCATTATTTTTCTTGCACCAATGTATCAGTGTTCCGAGCGTTGGCAAGCTTTTATAAATAAATACCTTAAACCAAAGGGAGGCAGATAAGATGCGGGCACGATATAAAAAACGGAGCGGGTCCAATGTCAATTCGAACCGCTAGAGAACGACATGACTGAAAAAACTTGTCATTAATTTATTTACATTTTATTGAAGGATAAGCTGTATATAAATAAATAGCCTAGATATTAAATATAGGTAGACACTACATATTGTATTAATTTATATTTAGCATCTAAGCAAAACAGCATTAAACGCTTTTTATTTGATTTATTTATTATATACAGTTAATATTAATAACATTTTGTTAATTTATGTTTTAATGAGTTTTTGAGTATTTTCTTTCATATAAAGACAACGAGACAGTGGATGCTATCTTTGCCGATTTATTGTTAGCAACATTACCTTTTGGACTTAAATTCTCAAACTAAATTTACTTAATAAAAATTATTTTGATTGTTACAGGTGTGACTGGAATGGTAGCGGGCATAGTACTCACAAAGCAAGTTCTTTGTGTCTGCGATATTGGATATTATGGCAAGTTCATACAAAATAATATTAGGATAAATTAATAATTTAAATATATTTAATTAAAAGTAAGAATTAATGACTTAATATAAATGAATACACGGAATGGAAAGTACTGTTGTGTTGTCTTAAATAAAAAATGAAAAAAATTAATTGTAAATCTCAATCACTTTTGAATCCACTTGAACACACAAATAATTTCATCTCAATCGGTCCAGCCGTTTAGGAAGAGTTAAATGACGCACAGATTTTTATATATGTAAAGATTTAGTTGATAAGGTGACCGTGCTATACTTTATTTATGATTGATTTTATTTTTTCGCCGTTGTGCCCTGATGCAAGAACTTATTGCATATTGTTTACATTTTGTATGCATTTATTTTGTAAATTTAAATTATATTTTTCACATTAATGTTGTCCATTTAATATTTAAATCTATACGCAATCTAAATAATAACGAAGTTAAAGGTTAAACTACATATGTATGCAGGTGCTCCAGGTGTATCACCAAACTGCAGCACTCTGGAAAGTGTTTGTGAGAGCGGAGTCTGTCAGAACGGTGGCACTTGCACCAGGACACCGGAACACTTTAATTGTACTTGCCCGCCGCCTTATAGAGGTAAGATTTCGAAGTTCTCAAACTTTTTAATATAAATTAATCTATCGGATATTTTTTAAGAACATTTTGTATGAAATTTAGTGAATAACATAAAGATGGTTTTATTTAGTTTAAATACGCTAGTAAATGTCATCCACATTGTAAAACGAAGATGCAAGATGCGTGTGAACGCGTTGATTTTCTGTTGACCAATAACAATCGAACGAAGGGCACCATCGTTTCGTTTTCGTTTAATATGCTTACATACTGGATTTATTTTTGAATTTGGAATGAAATTAAATGTAATAAAAACTAGTGTCAAGACTATTCCGTTGACAAGTCTTTGAAAGTTTTGGAAATAATAATATTATTTTAAGAAGTCTGGAAAACGGTGATGGACTATTCAAACTTTACTGTTTATTATTGGTAATATTTCAGATATATGCTGTAGTTTTGGATATATTTAACCTATGGGAATTATGGTGGCCACTACTGTACTAAGATAAATACATTTAAACGCTTTATAAAACTAAAATCTATAATCTCGAATATTACACGCTATTGTACAAATTATATCCTAATATAGAGTCCAGCACAAGGCAGCGTTCACGAAGCTTATAGGCAATACATTTGCACTTTTTCTTTTGGGACCAACTTTTAACAATAAGGTATTATGTGTGATCAATAGATCTCGATGGTTTTTGATGTTGTGACTGGTAACAACTGCTGACTGACTGCTTTCAATTCCAATATTTTACTAACGGACGGTAACAAATTTAATTTGATTGTATTTAAACCGTTAGTAAAATATACGGATGGAATGTTAATGTATATTTGTGTGTGTTTTAATAATGTCAATAGTGGCATTGTTGTGCTTTCCAATGGATCTCGAGAAGACTGTTCTGTTGTGTATGTGTCGTTTGCTTATGTTTCTAATTGCGATCTAGTTTATTAGGATAATTAATTTTAATAGAATGTACTATTTTTTTAAAATTTTATAAGACAGAACACCCATAAAATAACTTGTCATGAGAGGATTACCTAGTCGTATTTTCCGTCCATATTTTCAGAGTAAAGAAGCATTTTTGCATGTTAGATTTTTTCGCATAACCCGGAATGGCTTTTTTCTACAACGGTTTTCTTTATAAGGTATTAATTCAACAGTATTTACTTTATTTCAAGTGAGATTATTTATAATCGAATATGTATTGTAGGTATGTACTGCGAGGTGGGGCCTTCGGGTAAAGCTTTATCGGAACCAAAAGTCGAGCGTTGTGCCTCAGTCCCTTGCCTGCATTCTACGGGTTGCCGCGATACTGTAAGTTGATTTGATATCAGCTTAATTAATAGTTCTGCATGTATTAATGATAAAACAATATAATATAATATGGAGTTGTAATCCACACAAGGATTATTTAGAAATTATTATTCAAATAAACCCAAAAATAACTGTTTAATAATAACGTCGCGTTTAATATGAGCAAAATAATGTAAATATTCAAAATATAAATATTATTTTTTAAATCTTGTAAGCAGACTATTTGAAGGTGAAATGCTTGTGAAAGTTAATTTTCTATTAATATACCTTACGTTTGCTAGTACGATTCTTACGTAAAATTATTTTGTATAGCCAAACGGATTCCGTTGCGACTGTGAGGCGGGTTGGACGGGCGCACGATGTGACGTAAATATGGCCACTTCACTTGCTGGTGATTGTGGTCGGGGATGCGCCAATGGGGGAATATGTCGCGGCACTGATTGCGATTGTCGTCCAGGTTTTGGGGGTCCCTACTGTGAAGTAACCTTAGACTGTAGGGCTTCGCCTTGTCCGCATCGGCAGGTAACTTTTTTTATTATTTAACTAATATTATTTTGAGTTAATAATACATTACTGTATTACATGTCGTTCTTTTTTGTCACACTTCGTGGTTGGTTTATGCCATGTTTACAGGCTCAAGCCATGTCATTGTAGCGTGTAATGTCTTGCCTAATTACACAATGAACTCCCTATGATTGTTATTTTCAAGTATCCAGTAATTTTATTATCAATAAAAAAATTGAATTACGCTGGAACCCCACACAGTATAACAAATGTCTGTCCGTGGTGAAAGAAGTGATCCTACTATTATATAAAACTACGAAATAAAAAACCCGAATAGAAAATAATTCTTGTGTTCGTTTAGGAGTGTGTAGAACAAAATGGAACATGGCGTTGTGCAGCTGCCAGCGTTGAATCGGCATGTTCCTCTTCACCTTGTCACAATGGCACCTGTTTGGCACTAGACAATGGATTGTTCCGATGCCAATGCCAGCCTGGTCATACTGGTAAGTGTTTTAATATCTATTCCGTTACTGGCAATATTGACGTTATTAAGGTTTTTATGAATATCCTCCTCCTATCGTTATTTTAATAGGAGACCACTATTTAGGTGAAAATGTACAATTTATTTTTTAGGCTAAATTTAATTTGAAAAATTGAAATATATAGCCATGTGTCCAGAAAGTCTATTTTGTGTAACAGCAGTTGCGTGTAGGGTAAAAAAAACATTTAACATGTATTAATTTTATTATCTTAAATCTATTCTACAAAAACATTACCTAATTTATATGCTGGTGTGTCTTGAATGCGTTTACCCCTCAGTTGAATACCAAATGGAAGTAATGAAGGGTATCTTTTATGTATTCCTTTGCCCTCTGGAGTCCAAGCAGACACCTCACAAAAGGTGTTAGGTTTTGCTGTCACCGACACCCACGCTATTGAAGAAAGTATGACATCCCCGCAACAACTTTTTAGTCCTTCCCCAGTAAACTCTATGAGTGCATCCTTTTTCTTAAGTCCTGGCCATTTTTTCAGCCTCTCCACATCCCCAGTTGGCACAGCAAATAGTTCTGTACCAACAAATTTTTCATATACTTCATCTGCATCAATTGTTTTAACAACAGTTATTGGTAAATGTTCAGAGCAATATATGGTAAAACGGCAAGGTGCTGCGCAGTCTATAAGGTCAACTCTAGCTAAACCGGCAATAAAGAATGAATAGCCCTTTTTCAAATAATATGTTTGAGGTCTAATAAGTTTTTTGGGCACTGTCAAAAGTAATTCCTCTGTGCTTAAAAGTGGTAGTACTTGGTCTGGGTGAATGACACCTGGAGTATCATAAAGCCATTTACTTTTATAGAACAGTTCATGTTTGTCATCTAAAACAGTGAGTGGTTGTTTCTTCTCTAAGACATTCTCCTGAAGATATTCATAATCAGCAAATGTTCTTCCAATATGGCCCATTAATGATGGAACTTCAGTATACTTTTGCCCTTTAACTTGTGCATTTCTTATTTCCCTTTCAACTTTTAAAAGGTGTGCTTCAGTTTCAAGTCTTTCTGTCCGTTTTGAGAGTTTCCATGCAGATGGCCTATTGATGGGGAATTTAAGTAGGTTTAGTGTTGTACCAGGCCACCTACTGACTGTTGCCCGCTTCACTATATCTACAGCATGTACCTTACAGTAATCAGACTGTAAAAGAGCATTAAATAGTGAACTTTTTCCTACATTTGTACAGCCTACTAGGAACACATCACCTTTATACAACCAATGTTTGAACATTGCTGTAACGAGATCTTCAACTCCATAACCAGTCTTGGCAGATATTAAACCCACATAACGTATTTTCGCCTCACCGAGCTTTGTTCTATTAATTTCAGCCATTAAAGAATCTTTTATGCGCTTTAAATAACCAATACTGTCACCAGGAATAAGATCAACCTAGAATAATATAACAAAATAAGTAGATATTAAATCCTTAGACCCTTTTAAATTTAACATGAGTGCATAACAAACACCCTTTTAAAAATATAAACTGATTCAATAATCATTATTTCTTTTACCAATTCTGAGGTTATAAATATATATTTTATAAACTACTAAATACCTTGTTTGCAACAATGAATATAGGTCTATCTTTGCCAATGACATCTACAATGCCAGGCCAAATAGAACATGGAAAGTCAAGTATGTCCACCATAAGTAAAACTAGAGACTTAACATATCTGAAACATTAAGTTATTATTTGTATACAGAATAATTATTATTATACATTTAGATTGAAAATAAGATCAATTATTTACTTTATAGATTGGAGGAGTCTTTCATATTCTTCAGACTGGACAGTAACATCCAATGCAATATTGTATTCCTTTAGAAAATGACATCTTTGACATTCAATAGTTCGAAGTTCTTTAACTGAACGACCCTTAAATATTTCACTTGGAATATATCCAGGTATAGCAGGATCATTACAATGAAGTAATGCACCACAACCACCGCAGCCAACATTGCTAATAGTGCTTGTTGGGTCAGGTGTTCCATACTGTTTGGTCCATTCATTTTGTAATTCGTCTTCATCCTCACAAAGATTAGTGTCATCAAAGTGTTCATAGTTGGTCATCCATTTGCTAATGTTTGAGTGATCATATTCCTTAGTTTCATCAACAGGTTCATCTTTTAATATGACTCTTTCCTCTTGTATGTCAACTGGAGTAGTTTTTGCAAATGGTAATTGAAATACAGTGGTCTCTTCAGGTACATTTTCCGCATCGTTTTCTTGCAATAATTCATCACTGTTGACGTAATATTTTAAAGATATAGGTAAAGGTTGTAAAGTTTTCTTCCTATATTCATCAGTCTGATGCTTTTTTGCTTTGGCGAGTGTTTTCAAGTGATACTTGAAGTAACCCAGTTCAAGCTTTTCATGCTCTAAATATGAGTTAAATATAATTTTTGTTTTGTTTTCTGTCAAAACTATCTTAAAGTCTTTTTTGTTCGTCGTCAATTCGTTATTTTGCTTGGATATAATCTCATTAGCAGTTTCTGTATGGTTATAATTCACAAAAATTATTTGTTTCCGACATAACCTCAAAATATTTCGCGATAAATAAAGCATCGCGTTATAATTTCCTAACACATGCACCAATGGCTTTTAGTAAAGAATATACACATGGATTGGGGTCATTTTTAGTAGTAGTTGTATATTAAAATTCCTTTAAAATAACTAAATAATCAAGCATACACAATCATAATACGAATTACGGAATGTTTTGATTGATCAATGATCATTCTTATTTATTTATCCAGTGCTTAAGTCACTGTCACTGTCAGGTCTCTAAACTAGTAAGAGTTGACGATTTATATTTAATTTTCTAGAGAATAGACAATAGACTGTTGTTACACGTCATGTGATTACGCGGTAAACTTAAAATAATATCTATTTTCCGAAGTATGTAAATATTAGTAAATCGCATTTTTATATATGCTTTTAATACTTTTAAAATATTTAGTTATATTTGAGTACAATATTAACTTTAATGGTATTTTAATTTTAATAAAGCTATAATCCGATGTACTACGTAACGTAAAACAATATAATGTTCGTCATATATTATAATGATGTACAGTTCTCATGAGTAATGATTCATTTGTACACTTGTTGTTCACTCACGAATCACTTGTGTAAACTGTTACAATATGTAAACTGATACAGCTTCTTTATTGCAAATGCGGTTAACATATATTTCCCGCTTAATCAATATTTTTCCAATGAATTGTGAATTTTTTATTTTGATAATATGGTTATGTTTTAAAGGTTTGTGGTTATTTATTTCGTTACCAAATATTATGTTCTGATAAATAAATTTCATATAATTTACAGCAGCGTAACCCTTCTGTTTACCTAAAATTATAAAAATTACATAATTGTCCTTAAATTATACCTTTTTGGTAAATTAAAATAGTATAATTTCATTCCACTTATTAATTGAGTTAAAAGTTTTAAGCTTCCTGTTTTGTTTTAATTAATTTTTATTTTAGGTCGATTTTGTGAGATTGATATAGATGAATGTGCTCTTATGCCGAAGATATGCAACCACGGAGTATGCGTAAACATCCCCGGTTCATACCAGTGCTACTGTAAACCAGGTAAATTCTGTAGTAGTCTTTGGAAGTTTTATTTACTGTTGTATATTTCCTGATTAATTCATATTTTATTATTATTTCAGGTTACACTGGTGATAGTTGTGAGCAAGATATAGATGAATGTCTATCTACGCCGTGTAAGAATGGTGGTTCATGTCAGAATCTCGAAAATAATTACGAGTGTACGTGCGTGGAAGGATTTGAAGGTCAGTCAAATAATATAATCAATTATTACACCTTTGTTGTTGAATTATTTATTTATAATCAATCAAAGCAATATTTTAACCAAAGTACTCGTATGTCTTTTTCTATCAAATTGGGGGTTTGTTTTTGGAGACATAATTGACGTAATGGTCGTGTCTGTTCAGTTCATTTTAGTTGGTTCTATCCTCGGCTAAACAATGTTTTATCATGAGTTGATTCACTGCGAAGCAATTAGTTTCAGGTTGGTAGGTACAGAAAAAATCTTACTTTCTAATATGTATCTGGAGGTCTGAGAAGGTAGTAGACAAAAATTTATTACCGCTCAGTATTATTTATAATGGAATACAAAAATTCTAAATTATAAATCCCTTACAAATTCATAAATAATACTATGTTATTGCTTAATATAATGATTACTTATTTAGTATACAACGTAGAAAAAACGTTATACCAATTTTTATAGTCCAAGGGTATATATAGGTATGCATATATTCCTAAAGGTACAAGCAAAATGTAGTTAACTAAAATTCCAATTTTCTTATATAAACAAATTGAGATGAAATTGGTCAATAAATTTAATAGAATAAAATATGTTTTTTCTCAAATATTTTTTTATAAAAAAATTCATTAATCATTATGGAAACCTAAGCCTATTCTTTGTGCATTGTTCCCAAGCTAGAGGCTAGCGTCACACGTCTTAGAATATTTGAAGGTCGGTACAAATATAATTATGTGCATAATATTGTCATTATTTTTATTTCCATGACGCTAACGGTGTTATATTCTTGGAAGTGAATTAGGAGGTTGACCTCTCATTATTTGAAACTTATTTTATTTTAAAACTTTACGTAAAAATTACCTGAGGTATCTTAATTCATTCTTTTTCAAATAATTTTTTGTTATTTTTATTTTTTTATTATTATTATGTTGTATACTGAATTTATGTTATGTTAAAATGTATGTTTATATTATTTTAAATACTTAATTAACATAAGGTTTTTAATTGTTTTCAGGCAAAGACTGTTCAATAAACATAAATGAGTGCGCGACGAATCCGTGCGCGGCGGGTGCAACGTGTGTGGACGGGATAGCGAGCTATTCCTGTCTCTGTCCCGAGGGGCTTACTGGAGCCAGGTGTCAGATCGATATTGACGATTGCGAGGTATGTCAAATTAATATTGTCCTGAAAGAAGAAGGTAATACGATGACACCTTCATTACTGAGGTATTACCTTATGAGATAAGAGTAATACTGTTCTCAACTATATATGAGAGCTCCCCAGCACCAGCTCCTTCCTCTTGACCGTATTCAACGGAGAGCGGTTCGAATCGTTGGCGACCAGTCACTTTGCGAACTGTTATATTATAATCTTGCACCCTGTTTGGCTGACATACTAATACCTTCTGTTTAGTAAGCATTTCTCACCTAGAGGTGAAACGATACTTAAAATATAAAATCAATTCGGTATCATCCTCCGTCGCGGACACACATTTATTGGTAGTACAAGAATACTTCTAACAGAACGACATTGCGTTGAGATGTGGAATCTCTGCATCTTCTACCGCATTTACCATGAGAGTTTTTCAGAGAAATGGTTCGGATGACTATCTGCATTTGAGTTTCATCATCGGTCCAGGCAGATTCCGAAATTCCACCTAGACGTTGGTCTTTTCACAAATGAGCGTTTTTTAAGGTAGTTTTCGCCACACACCACAACTACGTGGAACCAGCTGTCCACTGAAGTATTCCCGAAACGATTCGAGTAAGGGTCCCTCAAGAAAAGAGCGTAACAATTCCTCTGCCAATATGACTGTCTATACCGTATCACTTAACATTAGACGAGCCCCCTACCCGTTTGCCCCTTGTTAAATAAAACTCTCGCCATAAATAGAATAATTTTTGAATTTCTTCTAAAGATAAACCAACTTGATCCTTCATGGCTGTGCATTCACGTGTCTGCCATTTGTTCAATTTGGTTAAGGGGTAAATTATTAACCGGTCATTGATCTTTCAGTCGGAACCGTGCCTTCACGGCGGCTACTGTGCTGATGGAGTTAACAGTTTCACATGTGATTGTACGGGTACCGGGTACAATGGACCCACCTGCGAAACTAATATTGACGAGTGTGCGCCGCAACCCTGCAGGAATGCGGCCACGTGTATAGACGACCTAAATGATTATCATTGTATGTGCCATCCGGGATTTACTGGTATGTCATATTTTATTTGTAATTTGGTAAATTTAGGAGCTAAACCTATATAGATGGAAACTATGGAAAGTCTAAGGCAAGCTGGTTTCCTCACTACGTTTTCCTTTAACGTCCGGCTGTCAGAAAGTCCATTGGTGCATCAGCCGAATCTACGAACCCAGGGATGAGAGACGTTAAAACCACTAGGCGAACAATGCTCTATACTGTACTTGATATAGCTTTATTATAAAAAAAAATCAATGGCGCTACAACCTTTTTAGGTGGGGGCCTCAGATTTCTGTATCTGTTTTTTGATCATTTGTTAATCGAATAAGCAAGTAGGTGATCAGCCTTCTGTGCCTATCGAACGCCATCGACTTTTTGATAAAATGCTAAAAAAAGATTTACTAAAAAAATCCAAGCAAACAAAAAAAATTATCGGACTTAAATCCACTTATTATTTGGTTTAGTAATTAAATTAGTAAAAATCTATACAAATCCGTGTATATTTTTACAGGTAAAAATTGCGAAATCGACATAGAAGAGTGCGAAAGTAATCCATGCAAATACGATGGCATATGTCTTGAACGAAGTAACACAAGTTTGTACCGGACGCCCGATTCTCCACCCGTGCAAGTGGGTCCGCAGCCGCATATGCTATTACCACAGGTGTTTTATCAGCCATTCTCGCTCGAAAATGCTGGAGGGTAAGTGAATCTAATAACTAGCCCCCTTGTCGCTGAAATTTACCTTTAAACCAAAAATTCTCAAAATTTAAACTTGCCATGTTTATTAAATTAAACAACAACAAAATGGCGGTTTTTTTATTATCATTACTGCTTGCATATAATCTAAAAGTACAGTTAAACAAAAATACAATTAATTAACATTATATTTATATTATTGCCAGTTCTTCTCTTTCGTTCTACGGCCTTGATTTGAGAACTGGCAGTAAATGTAAAATTAGAAGCATTTAACGAATATGTTTTTTGTTTTCACGTTTATAAGGTGTTTTTAAACTTGAAGATTGCGGGTAGTATGTCAAAATACAAGACGAAACGGAGTAAAAATATCTTGTCTGAGATAGTATTATAAATATAGATTTTTTTTGCAGTTTCGAGTGTGTTTGCGTGACCGGCACAACTGGACCGCGTTGCGAGATAAATATTGACGAATGTGAATCGTCGCCTTGCGGACACGGCAAGTGCGTGGATGGTATCGGCGAGTACCGATGTGAGTGCGCGCCCGGGTACGAGGGGGATCATTGTGAGATTGAGATCGATGAGTGCCTTAGGTAAGTCATTAGACACAGATTATGTAGGTGCATATTAAAATGATAGTACATTGTTCTTAGAAATATATATTTTCTAAAGATAGTGGACTATATACTAGACTACTGTAGACTATATATATATATATATATATAATACTACTGTAAGACGTTCGTTCTTACTTATCGAAATAAAAAAAATCGAATTGTTTATGATCTAATTATATAGATATAATGTCAACCTTATATACGTACCTGAATATGTTCAAACTGTCTTTTTTACTTATCACCCATATCATATTTTTTGTGATATGGGGGATGATAAGTATGTATATGTAATCTTAACAAATTAATGGCTAAATGTGTAAAATTTGTGAAATTGCTGCAGGATATATAATTATGTTGGTATGTTTAATAAATAAATGTAACGAACAGGTACGCGCCATGCGCTCACGGACGTTGCTACGACGGGCACGCGTCGTACATGTGTCTATGTGAACCGGGTTGGGGTGGACGAAACTGTTCAGTTGTACTACGAGGCTGTGCAGATTCACCCTGTGCTAATAGAGGCAACTGCTTACCTTGGCTCGCCAATGAGACAGACCATCGCTTCAACTGCTCGTGTGCGCCGGGCTTTTATGGGACTACGTGTGAAAAGGTAGACATGAAAATCGATATACACTAAACGCTTATTTACAGTGAATTATTTCTTAAATCATAAAATGCTTAAATCATAAAATGCTTAAATCATAAAATGCTTAAATATATAACAAAGTTTTTATAAAAAATTTAGATTTAGGAACTCTTTTAAGGGAAAACATCGCTAGGAAACTAGCTTGCCTTAGACCCACACAGTCGAAGGTATGTGTCAGGCACGAGGCTGATCACATAATAGGCTAGTAGATTGTGAAATAATCGCGAATCGGAAATACCTAAAACCGTACCGTACAAAAAAAAATACCGGCCTACACCTAAAACAGGTTGTAGCGCCACTGATTTTTTATATATAATTTTATATGCAGCAATAAAAGTTAGAAAAAAAGTTTTAAAAAAGGCATCCTCTAGTCATTTCAGGGATTTTATTGACTTGAATGATGACTTTATTCAAGTCAATAAAATGCCTGTCTTCGACTACAAAAAAAGTGTTTACCAATTCTTAAAATGTCGACAACGCGAGCCTTCTGGCAATATTCATGGGCGGCCGCGGCGGTAACACTTAACATCAGATGGGCCAACACACCAACTGACTGATTTCATAATTCTGACGGAATTCGATGCGTACATATTTTTTTAACGAGATCTGTGATTCCCGTTTCTCTATACTATGTTTTTGACATACTCAGCGCTGTCTCAACTCTGAAGATCACACTTAGAATTTCTATTATATCCTTTCTTTTTGAATTACAATGTTTAAAGATAAGACTTATCTTGCATATTACAGATAACAACTATGTCTCTGGAAAAGAGTAGTTTTGTGGAAGTGAACACATCGCGTGAGGAAGGTTATGACCTCTCTTTCCGGTTCAAAACTACCCTCGGAAATGGTCTGTTGGCGATGGGTCGCGGGCTTACGTACTTCTTCTTGGAGTTGTCAAACGGAAGACTGAATCTTCATTCCAGTCTACTGAATAAGTGGGAGGGAGTTTTTATTGGATCCAATTTAAATGATAGTAACTGGCAGAAGGTTAGTGAATCGAAAGCATATTTATTGTGAAATCGTGGTTAGAAGGGCTGAAAACATTTTTTAATATGTAAATCTGCGCGTGTGTTATTAAAATTGTCCTAAACGGCTGGACCGAGTTTGATGAAACTTTTTATGTGTGTTCAATTGGATTCGAGGATATTTTAGATTAACAATTTGTTGAGTATTTTGTATTTACGTGTGGACAGGACAACTTCTGTCAGCTAGTAACTAACGTAAGCCATACAAAGATCTCGTACAAATCGCGTATTGTTGATAGCTAGAAAACTGTGTTAAAATGGCTTGACTTAGCAGCTTGCCGTTTAATAATTTTATTTCGTAAAAAGAACGTGTAAATTCAGGATTGTCACTTGATTTTCTACATATATGCGTGATTAATACTTGCTTGAACAGCGAAATGTTAATAAACAAAAACATCTGTTTCTTTACTTTTCTACATTGCTGTAACATAAGTTTAAAAAAAAACAACTTATTTCAGGTTTTTGTAACAATCAACTCGTCACACGTGGTGCTGTCTGCAAACGAGGAGCAAACAATATACCCGATAAGTCAGAATGAAGCCTTCAACGCTACGGTGACGTCATTTCCGTCGACACGGCTCGGTACAACGGGCTCTTCGTACGGAACACTAACGCACGGACCGAATTTCTTCGTTGGATGTTTTCAGGATGTCGTCGTTAATCAACATTGGGTGAATATTTTATCTTTAAATATTATCTAAAGCCGATAGAGAATTCACAGGCAATGATAACTTCGAGAAACTGATCGTGGTAACACGGAAGGCAAAAAATCACGTGGTATTTCACTCACTCGATGACCGATAAAGTGAGACTCATCTTCCGCCATGCTATACATTGTCATGAGAGAGGCGCCTGGACATAAACCGGTAGAAACAGATTACCCGCACCAGATGCTTCCTTGCTTACCACGACGACAACACATGAGCTGCCGACTGAGGAGAGTCAAAGGACTTTAATTGTAATGGACCTTATTGGGCGATTTCAACGCTCGGGATATTAGTCCTGCTCATAGCACGTTGAGGAGTTAAGAAATTTTATATTAAGAAAAATGTGTTCTGTCTTGGGTAAGGCTGTACGGAGCCAAATGGTTTAACCACTACTCGAAGGACACGATCGAATTTTTAAGACAAGGCCGAGCTTTGGAGACCGTAGTCAATCATGTATCAATACGTCCAGGCCGACACGAGGGTGGTCCAATAAGTACTTAGCCCATATATTTTTTTTAAATTTGGACAATTGATTTCTCGAATGCATTAAACTGGTCAAAACGAAAGTATAACGCAAATATATAACCACAATTTTACCAACAGCTTGTAAAACCAACTTATTTAAAGATTTTAAATTTCTACAGGTACTTCCAGAGGATTCGAATACAACTATACCTGAATTCAGCACGGAACGTGTGGGATCAGATTGGGGAGAGAAAGAGACAGAGGAGACAGAAACAGAAATTGACCCCGAGGGTCAAGAAGATGAGGGTCCTAGGGTGGTGTTGAGAGGAGTTCTTGCGTCCTGCCCCCGGACCCCGCAGTGCGAGCCTAACCCGTGTCACTCTGGGGGCCATTGTGAAGATGCTTGGACCACTTTCGTGTGTTCATGCCCCCGGCCCTATTTGGGACATACTTGCCAGTATAGTGAGTTTAATTTATAAATTTTGACGTTTTTTAAACCTAATTTTGTATGATGCTTAAAATTTTGGATTTTTTATAGATGTCGCAGTAAAGTAGTTAAATCAGAGAGTTTATTGGATCTCTAGACCGTTAATTAAATATCGATATTCAATCAAGCGCTAAAATACCGTCAGACAAGTGAGTGAACGAAACGTTTAACGAGTTTCCTAAACGTCTAGAGATTAAATTAACTCTCTCATCTAACTACTTTACTGCAAACATATACATATATATTTTTCATTTAAATTTTCATCTAAATCGATAAAATACTCTTTTAATATCACTTTTCTTTACAATCATACAACAATCAATGTCGGAAAATGAAATGATTACAGCAAGCTGAAAAATTAGATATATAATATATATATTATAATAATTTTTGAATCTTCTATTTCCCCTTTTTAAAGATTACACTGCGGCAACGTTCGGGCAAGAGTCAGCCCGACGCCACTCCGTGGTAGTGGTGAACGTGTCAGAGGCAGCTCGACGCGCGGTGCACGCGGCACTCGATATCTCCATGTTCGTGCGTACGCGCAAACCAACGGGGCAGATATTTTATCTCGGATCTGGGTCTAGCAGGTACAAAGATAATGCAAAAATATATTAGTTCCTTCATTAATGGATGTTTTTTTGTTTGGTTTAGATTCACATAGCATTATTTAAATGGCTCTGAAGAGAGAATAACGGCTTTCGATTCTTGACGTTAAAAAAAATACTTGAACTTACGATTAGTCCCTTATAAACTATTTTTTTCATAGTAGAAGTAGAAGGTTCAGGAAGCATCAGTTTTTATGTACCTTCACAAATTGAGAACTAAGTTCTACTACTTACTTAGGTAAGTTATGTAGATATTTATAAAATTATTATTATATTTTTTAGATCGGAATTATTTCAACTGTTCCAATATTAACATAGGTAAGTAATTTTTACTGCCATTTGAATCTTCTGGTGGATAGAAAAACTGTGTATAGTTTGTGTTTCCACCACACCAACTTCCTTTATATTAAGAACACTTATACAATAAATAAATAAATAATAATTCTTCAAATTTACATTTTAATTAATTTTATTTAATTATAGAGAAATCTGAGACCTTATCTATATACGACACTAATATATTGGGCGAGTTCAGGAAATGAAGAAAAAAAAATTAGGTCATAACGCAAATTTCTAAAGCCATAAATAAATATATGACAACCAAGTGTAATGTTTCTCATTACCAAAAAAATATATTTTATTTACATGAGAAACTTAATATTTTGTATATACGAGCGAAATACTCGTGCTAATTTTATTAGATTCACTTTGACATGTACTTTTAATGTCCTTTTGAATTTGTTAAACGCGCTAATATTGCGAATTTTAGATGGTCATTGATTAAATAATTGCACAACCTCATACTTAATAGACTTCTTCAAATAATTTGTACGCGGCTTCGGCGAGAAAAGTTAACTTGCTCGACGAGTATTGCTTGTATTGGTGTGTTTGATTTTTTTAATGATAAGCTACTATGGAGAGATTTATTTAAAAATGTTTTAATTCAGACAGTTGTAAAATCATTTCTAAAAAAAAACAAAAACGTTAAGTTTTTCTGGAAATACAACTGTTGTCTTTAGTATCTTCACAGGATGTGTTCTACTCTTGATTCTACTACTAATATCGATCTTTTTTCGCACTCCTCTACTGCTTCATTTAAGAATAGGTTAAAACAACTATTCGAGTAGTAAACCTTGTATCTTTCTTCTTATTTTGGCTACTAGTATGTGTTTTGTTGTCGTTCTACCGATCTATAAACTTTATATTGTCTACTTAAATATTTTGTTCTCTGTTATGTCACGTTTTGTTTTGCTTTATATCCTTTTTTTTTATCAGTGAAACTTTTGGTGGATATATCCAATGCTTTAATTCTTATGTTTATATTTCTTTTCTGACTTCTACTTTTAGAGATGTATCTGTTTGTTTCCCAAATGAATAAATAAATAAATAGTATATTCCTTTATTTATTGTTTAAACCTTCCCTTCCAAAAATCTTAACTAGGCAAATCGAATCGAGCCGTTATGAAGTTGAAGCTAGACAAACGAACAGCAATTCATTCATATATATAACTTACAGATACGGCGGTACCGATGAGACATTGGTGGCGGCGTCTCTGAAGGGTGGGGAGTTGTTGGTACATCTGCGGTTCAACCACACACCCGAAGATTACACAGTGGGGGGTACCAGGCTTGATAATGGACACTTGCATCTGATACAGGTAAATTGACTTATTTAATAATACATAAAAAATATCACTCCAATTGCATCGTTTGAACTTAATTAAAGCTGTCTCTTTTTATCAAATGGTAAACACAATTTGGTAGAAAGAGACAAGAGAGTACTTAAATATGTTTTTTTTTTTAAATTTAATTGGAAAGAAAATAATAATAATAATCCTTCAGAGTTTAATCTCTATAAAATTCATCAAAGTTTATTAATCATATAATTAGCATTTTTTTATTATATAAGTATACGAGCGAAGGCTGTTTATTTTGCTTACACACGCGTTCTTAGTTTTATAAGCTTGGCGATTTTCTAAATCGTGCGAGTCACGTCTCAAGAAGATAACCAGACGCAAGCTCTCTCTTCAACAGTTACGATGCAGTAATTCCTTTCATAGCTATTAACTAAGTCATGGGAGTTACGCCCCGAGAGTAAAACCATACTTAGGAACTCTCTTCAAATGTTACATTGCATTCATTGTATGTGTGTCAGTAATGTGTTGACGTAACAAAAATAATAAAATAATGGAAGCTTAATAAAGTATGAAGACAGTTTTATTGTTACTCCCATCTTCAAACACAGTCTAATTATAATGTCAGTGATTTAAAAAACATCAAAAGATCAAAGTGCAAGTACTAAAGAAAGCTGCACTAATAATAGTCCTTTTTTAATTCTGTAATTTAAATTTTCAGGTGGTACGAAATTCAACACTGGTGCAAGTGAAGTTAAATGGAACTGAATACTTTAGAAAGTCGATATCCGCTGCTAAACAACTTGATGCACAGGTATTTACTAACCTTGCCTACCTACCTACCTACTTGCTTTTAAAAGTATATTTTCATATCAATAGGTATTTGTATTACCACGTTTTTACATAAAAGTATTGTTTGGTATACTGAGCTATCATAGGACATAACGATGTAGCCTCACGTAAGATTAATAAGTAATTTAATTTTAATCAAATTTACTAAGGAAGCTTTCAAGTATTACGTAACGAGTTTTGGGGGGGGGGGTTAGTTCTAGGTCTTCTATATTATATGAAAGGGAATTAAAGGAATTTAAACTTAGGTAATGCCCTAAGTTACCATATACTTGATTTTAATAAGAAAATCGACAGATCATCTCGATATCACTAAGTTTAAAAAAAAACTGTGGACTTACGGAATTTAGCGCTTGTAACCCAACATAGTTCATCATACTCAAATATTTTACGATTCCTTCCTTCCATTCCTTTTTGTCTAAGCAATATCTGTTATGTGTGATTGTGTACACAAACCTATCAAAAATATTATAAATGACCAATGGTGCTACGTTTTAGGCCTAGGCCTCAGATTGATGATCTGTTTCGTAAGCGTCGTCATTTCTAATAGGCAATTAGGATAACAGCGTTTTGTGCCTGACACACGCCGTTAAATTTACGGGACTAAAGCACGCTGGTTTACTTTCTATGATTTTATATCTGATCTGAACAAACAAATAAATAATAATAATAAAGCCCATTTGTGCACAAGCAGAGTTTGAATCTACGACCTCAGGGATGAGAGTCGCAAGGTAAAGCCAGGAGAAACTGCTTTTAAAAAAACGATTACAACATACATACTATTTACAGATACTATACCTCGGTGGTCCACCAACGCCAATTGTGCCCACCGAACCCACTCTGCTACCAAACACAACTCAAGCACCCATCCTCGAACCAGACGACTCCGAGTACTTCAAAGGTATCATTCAAGACGTCCAAATATCAAATGGACTGAATGCAACCATTGTGGAATTTTTCCCTCTGCGAGTCGAGGGCGTTGCCCTCCCCCCTCCGTTTGGGGAGGTGGAGCTGGACCCCAATGGGGTTTTAGAGGGCGTAGTGTCGGATGACGTGTGCGCGTCTACGCCCTGTCATCATAACGCGACGTGTACTAATACTTGGAATGATTATATGTAAGTTATGTTGTCTAGGCATATTAATAATAATAATAAGCCTTTTTATTTCCTGTTGTAGTTGGTAGTTGCTATATTACAGTAACCAAAAAATATTGACTTTTGTTAGTATGTTAGCTCATATTATGTTAGTAATATATACATTATTTACATAAGAACGTAAAATATTTAAAAACTTCAACGGTTAACCTTATTTCTGAGATCTTATAAGAAATAAGGTTTTCGACATTGAAAAATAATAGTAAGAAACTTAAAAATTACGTGCACTATAGAATTAAAAAAAGAGATTCTAAAACTTAACGAATTTATTTAGCTTAAGGTTGACGCAGGTTTAGTTTTCTAGTGGATTAGCGAAATTGTTGTATTATTTAACATATCATGTCATACATTTGTAACCTGTAAATAAAATCCAATTTTGCTTAGGTGCACCTGTCCACGTGGTTACAAAGGAAAGCAATGTGATGAGGTCGAGTTCTGTCAGCTGCAGGGTTGTCCGCTTAACTCACACTGTCGAAACCTTGATAGAGGGTAAGACATCTTCAATCGTATAGAAATTACTTTTTTTAATCGAAATATAACGTGTAAAATAACAACACTGTGTTATATATAATAATTCGTTACTAACTGGAGGTATTCTACCAGTGGCTTAAGCTTTTAAAGTTATTAAAATCTATATTCAAAAGACAAAATATATATTCTTACAAACAAAAAAATATGTATCTTATAGTGCAGATTAATTATTTATTACAACCTTAACGCAATAACACATTGTTTAGTAAATGAATCTATATTTTTAGATACGAGTGCGTATCGAACGCGACATTTGACGGTGTGAACACGACGCTAACGTACACGTTACGTACGCCCGCAGCAGACGCGCTTGCTGAGCCCGTTGACCCGCCACAAACGCTCACGCTCACGTACAGGTACTGTATTTTTTAAATAATTCATTTATTTTTGTATAATCTTCATATTTAATGTAAAGTGTGACAATGCAGAGTACCGCCAGTCATAGCATATGTTAAATAAAAACCCATTGGGGAACAGCGCGGCAAACTTTCAAGTGTGTGATACATACCAATGGCGCTTATTACAACCATTTAAGTCTGGTCCTCAGATTTCTGTATCAATTCTGGGTAGGTGATTCACCTTCTGTGACGATTTTTTGGGTCCAAGACATGCTGGTTTCCTCACAAGGTTTTCCTTCATAATACAAGCAAGTGTTAAGCGCACATGTACATTAGTTTTTTAGTGCACGGCCGGGGATCGAACCTCTGATATGAAGCACGTTAAAACCGCTACACCATAACTGCTTATTCGAATGCATCACACATTCGCGTTAATATGAAAACGACATGCCATGAAACAAAATTTACAAAAATTGTTAATCTAATAGTAGTAAACATAATCTAGGTATTAATTGCTTATAATCACTTATATAACAAGTTAGAATTAATCCACGCTTTCTATACTATGTCGTAAGTTTTAATAATTGTTTTACAGGAGCAAAGTAGGCGGCACTTTATTCCGCGCCGAACTTGACGAGTCAGAGCAAGACTCTGAGAAGAACACGACCAATGGTGTATCCTGGTTCAGTGTGGGCGTGTACAGAGGACAGGCAGCTTTGCAATGGCGTCTTGGTGGATTACCCGCGTTACGTACGCTGCGCACGCGCAATGACGCGTTACATTGGACAACGTTAAGATTGACCTTCGTCAATCAGCAGATTAAAGGTATTGAAATTTCGAAAATTTTATCGGTGTCATATGATATCTCTCGGAAGCATATATTTTCATGGTTTTCTTTTAATTTTTTTTACAAATATAGATACCATTAACAATAAAAAGGTAATTAACTAACTAATATAACGCGGAGATTCCAGGTTCGATTCCCGACAAATAAATATATATTTGTAGTTTACGTTGTTAGGTCTTAAATATTATAATTCAGACGCATACGTAACTCAAAACATCTCTTCCAGGCGCATTCATAGACGGAGAAGGTCGTGAAGAAGTTACCCTAACAGATAGCATCGATGTGGCGGCTTGGCAGCGATTGGTCACCCGTGGGGTTATAACCCTCGGAGGTATAGGACACGCGAGGACAAGGCCACATCCCACTGCTACCACTTATATGGTTAGTTTATTAAATTATTTACATTTTTTTTTTAATTATAAACAAATTATTAATTGTGTATCGGAGATTTTAATTTTCTTGTAGCTTATATAATTTGAATCAGTAGTTTACGGGTTCAAGTAATCTGTTCAGTAGTTGCAGTAAAGATATATATGTATATACATGTTACATGAATTGCATAATTTATATGTTCATAGTTTCACTTTTATATATTAATAAGTTTTCTATTGTATTAGTATTAAGTTACACTAAAAATAGGGAACATGGAAATAAATAAATATTTATTTCATAACATCCTTTTAATACGTAATGTTATAGAAAATAATTGTATCGTAGCACTTGCGAAAATATAAAAAAAAAGATTTTATTTATATTTGTAATGAATTTGTTAAACTGTTTGTCTAACAGACGGACAATACGACTGAAACCGTGTGGGAATATTCAGAAGGTGACGAGTTCGATGACAATCTTAATGGGGAGTACTTCAAGGTAATATTTTTTATTTATAAATATTGTATCTCTTATCCAGCTGTTCATTCCTTTCCGTTCTTTTTAGTATATAATTCATTCATTTAGTCATGGCCGTATATCAAAAAGTATTTTGATATTCGGGTGCCTCAGGTCCGTATTCTAGAGCGTCAAACTTAAATCTGCTTTCAAGAGCTGCCAAACTTCCAAACATTCTTCTATTTGAACTTTGAAATATTTAACAGTGCTCAAGCGTCTTTTGGAATATATTTATGTATATTTTTGTCTCTTTGTCGCTTTTATTAAATAAACTTGCTAAAAATATTATCGTACAAGTTTTACATTTCTCCATTTTAGTCTTTTTATACAATTCTGACGTAATTTCTATAATCATAGTTCTGATTAAATGTAAAATTTATTTTATTGAAACATGTTAATCAGAGTCCTTGTATATTTTTTAATCAAATTAAGATAATTTCAGGGTTGTCTCGGCGCGGTACACGTGGGCGGATTGCTCTTACCATACTTCACAGAAGAGGAATTATTCGTAGGCGCTGCCGCAGCCCTACTCGCAGCCCAGCCGTATTACGCGTTACTGTAAGAATTATTTTTAATTTTTACCACGGCAAAAACAATATTTATTTTTTACTCGGATTTTAATATTTTATTTTTTTGTAGATCCGGTTCCCCTTGGGGTTGGAGTGAAGGTGTCGGCTGTGTGTTATGTTTGGAGCAAGAATGTCAGCGTGGAGCGCATTGTGAGGACGTTAGAAATAGTTACTCTTGCGCATGTCCGGCTGGGTACGCAGGGGATTACTGCCAGGTACCATTTTTATTTCACCATAGAGACCAAGTTTTCCCATCGGTTCATATTTATAATACTACCAGCTATATTCGAGTTTTAGTTAAACATTAGTTATGATTTGAATTATTAATTATATATCAATTCGATTTTATGATTGTTTAAATTAATTGAATAACTCATTTTTCATTATTGTTTTTTTAAATGTTTGATGCTTTAAAAATTATTAATTTAATCTTTATAATTAGTCAAGTATATTTTAAATTTTGTCTAATTTATATTAATTTAATTAACAGATAGATATAGATGAGTGCGAGAATAACCAGTGTCAAAATGGCGCCACATGTAAAGATGACGTTGCCAAGTACTTGTGCCTTTGTCCGAATGGATATGATGGAGTGTTGTAAGTAGATTATATATATTTTTAGAGATAATAAATCAATGTTACATCAGTTCGTATTTGATGAAAAATATTGTTCTTTTAATTAAATTTAATAAAGGTAAAAATGTTGTAATTTTTATTCATTCGTCAACGTTTGACATACAAAAATAAATAAATCAATGGCGCTACAAACTTTTTAGGTCTGGGCCTCAGATTCTGTATCTGTTTCATGATCATTTGTTAATCGAATAGGCAAGAAGGTGATCAGCCTCCTGTACCTGACACACGCGACTTTTTGGGTCTAAAGCCGGTTTCCTCACGATGTTTTCCTTCACCGTTCGAGCTAATGTTATGCGCACATAGAAAGAATTCCATTGGTACACAGCCGGGGATCGAACCTCAGGGATGAGAGTCGCATGCTGAAGCCACTAGGCCAACGCTGCTAAACTCGCATTTGACATAGTCTATGCAAATCGATATTGTGCATTTAATACGAACAATTAAGCTTTTGTTCTGCGGAATTAAGCTAAAATGTATTCTTACAATTGATTATATTTTCGATTTGTACTTTCTTAATGTGATTTCAATTAAACTATTTACTTTGATTTAAATGTTGTGCCAGGCAGTGTTTGTAATCAAACTCCTCCGAAACGGCTTCACCGATTTTTATTAAAGTTTTGTGTATATTCGGTGGGTTTGAGCGCCTCAAGGTTATAAGAAGGACTCACTTCTACGTTTTTGTTAATTTTGGTGTTCAAAACTTATACCCATTAATTTTCACTCTACTACCACCAACCCTCATTTTATATGGCAAAGCAATGTTTGCCGGTTCTGCTAGTAATATATTTAAAAAAACTACAAATTGTCTACAACCAAGGTTTACTTTACAGCTGTGAACATGATATAGACGAATGCGAATCAAGTCCGTGCGCAAACGGCGCACGTTGTATCGACCTGCCTGGTGCGTTTGAGTGCGAGTGTGGCACTGAATGGGCCGGCCCGCGTTGTCAACGACCGAAACATCGCTCGTGTGCGCACACACCGTGCGCTCATGCTACGTGCACGGACGTATACGGTATGACATATTCACACATATAACTTTTTGTTTAAATTTTTCCCAATGTCGTCATGACATAAGAAATGATAACAAAGTGTTGATGTAATAAAAAAAATGCGTGAATGATGTTTTTCTACAAATTCATTTCTACAAGATCTTTGCAGACATATTTTTGTTTCTGTTTCTTGCTCTCTATTAATAATAAAAATTGAAACACACATATAATAATTATAAAAACGTTATTTTACATGAATATTCATTATTTTTAAATAAAAATGACTGAACAGATGCATCTTCCGGGAACAATTACACGTGCACGTGCGAGGAGGGCTGGACGGGCGTGCATTGCGAACAGGCTTTATGTGAGATCGAACATTGCGAGCACGGGATATGCAATACTACTATATCGGTAAAGATATTTATAACTACTTTTAGTTATACTTTGTTGTTTTTGGTTATTTAATATAACCTTTTCATTTCCATACATATATATAATTAAAATTTTAAATAGTTTTTTATTTCTTCAAACAGCAGACGAGTGTTTATTTTCCTCTTTTCTAGACTTTCTAGTTTAAAATTTCTCAACATAATCCATGACCTCTAAATACTTATACAGCCTCCGTCGTGTTGGTGCGAAGAAGGCTTCGCGGGTCGTCGTTGCGAGCGTGAAGTGGACGTGTGCGCTACGGGACACACGTGCGAACATAACGCACGATGCCGCACTAGCAACGGACGAGCGCTGTGTGACTGTCCACCCGGTGAGATTATACATTTTATATAATTAATTTATTATTTGCTAGCCTACGAAGGAGACAGCTATATTTCTGCAGGTTTATTAATTTAACTCAAATAGGTGCAATTCGTAACAACTTTCGGGAATTAGAAGTTATTTTTGGGATATTTGTTCGTTACCCAAGTTGATTCTTAAAATTAAAATTCTTAAAACGTTTATAACTGTTCTGACACAATTTGTTGGTACAGAATTTTGATTGATTTATCCCCAATTGTTTTATTTCAAAAAGTTGAAAATTATTTTAAAAGAATTTATGACTCACTATACACGTCGAAGTTATCCACACCACGAACATTATCTCTATATATATAAAATTCTCGTGTCACAATGTTCGTCATACTCCTCCAAAACGGCTCGACCGATTCCTATGAAATTTTGTATGCATATTCAGTAAGTCTGAGAATCGGCTACTACCTATATTTCAAACCCCTAAGTAATCCACCGCAAAAAAAAATCTTTTTGGGATAGAATTTTTTATGATACAACATACAAAATACATACAACCTTTAATTTTCACCCCTCTACTATCAACCCCTAAATTTTATTTGTTAATTAGAAAGTTATGACTTGAACTCAGTGGTTTATATAGAGAAAAATTCACAGAAAAACCTAAAAAGTTTTGGGATACCATAGCAAAATGTTCCATGTTGGTATGTACTAAAAAGGTAGGCTAAAATCACAGAAAGAAAACGAAGTTCGCGCGGGCAGCTAGTTATTTATAATATAGACGCAAGTTTAATTCTAATTAGGGCCGAAAGTATTTACTTTTTTTGTTTCTTCTTACTTTGGGTTTGTAGAGTTTTAATTACACCGAGCGCCTACATATAGTAATCTAAAACAAAGAGTAATCAGAAACAAAAGGCGATTTGTATTTCAATTGTATATGAAACTCAGAAAATATATTCGAGATATTTAAGTTTTCATTCAGATTCTTTTAATTTTCATTGTTCTTCGAAAAACTCATTATACAAAACAGGAATGGCCCTAGTGTGACGACAAGTATATGCAAAAAAAGCCTTTTTATATCTTGCATAAAAAACATAAATATTGGACAGTATAAAAATGTAATAAATATATTGACCGGGTTAATTGAAAAAATATTTCATTAATACAATTTTTTTTTTTTGTTGAGAGTTTGTCATTAATACTTAATTGTATTAATGACAAACTCTCGTCTGCAATGGTACTCCGCTATCTGTATTCGTGCGATAGCGTCACAAAATCTTATCAGCCCGCACGCCTCATCGATAACAAATATGCAGATAAAATGATAAAAAACATGAGATTCTAAAACTTTATTTTTAAATTTTGGCCTCGCTTTTATTAAACATTAATAAATAATAATAATAATCATTTAATGATGTTTAACTTACGTGCTAAATAATTATTTATTTATTACAGAAATACATACATTATCCTTACAGACTATGCCAATATGATAATGTCGAGAAACATTAAATAAACATTAAATATATAATATTAAACACATAATATACACAATATCGCTACTGTATTCACTCTGCCAACATATAAATATGTAATATAAAGTAATTATGCCTAAAGTAATGCAATGCAATGGCCTAGGCTTCAGCGTGCATCTCTTGTCCTGTTCGATCCCCGGCTGTGCATCAATGGCCATTTAACATTCGCTCGAACGGTGAAAGAAAACATCGTGGCGAAAGCAGTGACGCTACAATCTTGTATCAGATTCGCCTCAGATTTCTGTAGCTGTTTAATTCTGATCATGTGGCAATCTAGTAAGCAAGACACACAACGTCGACTTTTTGGGTCTAAGGCAAGCCGGTTTCCTCACGGTGTTTTCCTTGCGCACACAGAAAGAAAGCCTATTGGCGCACGCTGATGCCACTATACCAACACTGTACTTGACCCTTAGTATTTCTTTTTCCTTACTACGATTGAATGAAAGCCCGTTGCTTCCTTAATAAACGTATATGTACCAAATATGTAGCGCAACAAAGTGTTGACAAACAAAATAAATAAATATTGTTTACTAAGTCTTCTCGTTGGAAAAGATAAAGAAAACCACACTTACGTCACAACTTCCTTACCGATGATTATTCAATAACACAATTGATGACTAATTGGACGCCCATCAATTTGTCACCTTGAATGAATTGTCACAGTTTGTGAAGCTCTGACCTTCGGCAGGTTGGACTAGTTGAAAAAAGTGTATTGTTAATATAGAGCGAAAATGTAGTGATGTGTTTGTGAAATAATGGTTTTGCGGACATTTATTTGTGCGTTACACGTTCTCGCCGTGTTAGGTATTGTTTGTTTAGACGTATTTAATGTCCCAAGTATTATTGTGCAGGTTGATGTATATTTGGAGGTTAAATGCCGAAAATATTATTTTTATTGAACAGTTGGCGACAGACGTGTTTGGTACGGTCTTTTCTTGAAGGATTCTAAGTTGAATTAGTTCGAAAATACTTCAGTTGGTAGCTGGTAATGGTCCACATAGTTTTCGATCTTTTTGGCATGACCTTTCGTATGATAACATTTTGTGCTGTTATCATACGAAAAAGTATGTCTTTTGTAAATATGCATGAATGTATCAAGGAAGAAATGAGTGTTTATTTAATTTATAACAGCTTGCCAACGCTCGGCACACTGATACAAGAACAATAAAATACAATGTTTAATGTGAGAAACACTTACAGGCAAACATAACATACACGAAGAGATAATAAAAAAAAATAAACAAAACAATTGAATTATAAAAACTAAACGAAAATCGATTTTAAGTATTAGGGGTACAACTATGGATATCCAGAACGACCTGGTCGTTTGACAGAATCCTGAATCTCGACATTAATGTCAAAGTCAAAGTCAAAAATCATTTATTCATATAGGTAACACAATATACACTTATGAACGCCAATAAAAAAGAAATATACATTAGATGCTTCTAATTTTGCATTTACTGCCAGTTCTCAAATCAAGGGCGTAGAACGGAAGAGAAGAACGGGCAATAAACTCTCCGCCACTCTTTTTTAACACAATAATAATAATCTATTACGTCTGGTTCCTATATTAAAATTAAACTAGAAATAAAAAAGAATATTAAACTATTACCACTGGTATTTTGTCATAGTGACTTCAATGAAGACTACTAATATTTTATACGTAATCTTCAAACACTTATAAATTCAAGTAAATCATGAAAGTGTATCCTTATATAATGCTAAATAATAAAAATTCCTTCGATAGTGTTAAAACATTCAGATTGGTTATTTATATATTTTCAGAATTATTATAATTATATTTTATTACAATTTCCTGACACATTATATACAATGCTAATCTAGTTAGTGACAATTTCAGAATGGCGCGGCGCCCATTGCGAAATAGACGTGGACGAATGTTTGGAGCAACGCGTTGACTGCGGACCTGGCGTTTGTCGAAATCTGCCTGGATCATACACGTGAGTACTTAAGATTATAAACTTCTTTACCATATAACACATTCGAGAGCTATGGTGATCCTTTATGCATTTCATGACATTGACAACGTCTAGACCAATTTTAATTTAGGCAGCACAGAACTAAGTGGTAAACGAGAAACAGAAAAACTTTAGTCACGGGTTTTGGTAGTTAGTAAATAGAAATGAATCGTAAAATTCACCACAAATTCGGAGGTTTTTATGGAAAACTATAATGAAAGCAACAATAAATGTTTTATGTGTGTGTTTGATTTAGCTCTTTACCAGCTAATTAATTTAGCAATAGTGATAACGTGGCTATTTACTACCATATGTGTATTCATTTATTGGACTAAAGTTATTCGTAATAATAATAAATCGCAAAACTGTTTCCTTAAACCATTCCTGTTAGGAATTGTCTACATTTGTGTCTTTTAACATTTTTAAATCAAAGATTATAAATATTTTTTCTACTAACAATAATAATATTGTAATTTTCTTGATATCCCTTTTTGCAACATTATTTATCCTTGTATTCCAGGTGCGAATGTGAGGCAGGCCTATGTGGTGACGGGTGCGCCCTAGCCGATCCTTGTTACGAGGTGTACGACGAGGGCGGGGCCAACCGCACGGGCCCGTGCTTCAACGGCGGAGATTGTACGCAAAGGTGTACGAACGTTACGGACTATATCTGTGATTGTACGCATCCCGCTACTGGCAAGGATTGTGCGCAGGTAAAGCACCCAAAAATCACTTATATAAAAAACATTTATTTTGCATAATGTATATTGTAAGTTAATATTATTAACAATATTTTGGATAGGTTAGAATAATAAATATGGTAACACTTAAACTAAAAGACATGCACGCGACAGCTAGAATATGTTTACATAAAAAAAGTATTAGACAAACAAATAACTAAGATTAAACAATTCTCTGGTATGCCGTGATGGGCTATTCCACATGACGAGCTCAGATCGCAGCTGGAAAAATTCTACCTAGAGTTGTCAAATATGTCATTAAAATAAATAATACAGTTCAGCCGGTCATCAGGTTGGACTCGCCCATAAATATCACGAGGTTATTTCCGGCGGGATACGCCAAACCTAGACATAAGTTTAAGAAAATAAAGTCCCTTTTTAGAAAAGGGGAGATTTGACACTCCCCTGCTGCCTAGTTTCTCGGCCTGCCTGATAGGCTACTTGTCCTATGTATAAAAAAAAAAACTAATTCCCCAATTTGTGTTAATTTGCAGCTCCTGACAACAGACGAAAACGAAGGTGCCGATACCACGACGATACTCTTATCGGTGGGCGGGGCGCTCTTAGGGGCGTTGATACTTGGCGGAGTGATCGCAGTGTTGGCTACGCAAGCCCGACGCAAACGTGCGACACGCGGTACTTATTCACCATCGGGACAAGAGTATTGCAACCCAAGAGCAGAAATGATGCATAATGCGCTGAAACCACCCCCCGAAGAGAGGCTTATATAGTGAGTCTAATATTTTTTACATAGTAATAATAATAATTAAAAATTAAAATAAATTTAATAAGTTTGGTCCCTGCAGCGTACCTTTAATATAACATATGGCATAATTTCCTCGCCTGTATATTTAGACTCATCATAATAATTTAATAATTAGAGCAGTGTTGGTCTAGTGGCTTCAGCGTGCGAATCTCATCCCTGAGGTCGTAGGTTCGAGCCCCGGCTGTGCACCAATGGATTTTCTTTCTATGTGCGCATTTAACATTAGCTCGAACGGTAAAGGAAAATATCGTGAGGAAACCGGCTTGCCCTAGACCCAAAAATTCGACGGCGTGCGTCAGGCACAGATTAACAAATGATAACGAAACAGATATCTGAGGCCCAGGCCTAAGAAGGTTATTATTAAGGAAAGGCCATTGATTATTAAATTAAATAATTAGAAATGTCTTCATCTTTTTAAGTTTTAACAAAGATTTAATGGATAAGGGTTTTTTTTTGGATATAATCTTTCCACTGCTAAGGCCTGTTAATGTAAACTTAAATTAATATTTTTCAGATCTAAATAAAGTGCGAGCGAAGCCGCGTCTGAACCAAATGTCGATTTGTGTAAACTGTACCTGTGTGTGTGAGAAAGACAGAGATATGGGAAAGAAAGTGACATATTTCTCGATACAAAGACACTCATAAAAGCTTTAAGACAATTCATATAACTCTGAGGATGTGTTGTGCAGTCGGACATATTTTATCACCAATTTTTTTTCCGAACTTTTCTTATAACACTTTCTAACTTAACATGTACTTAATTATCCGACTGTACTTATTGAAGTGTCGTGTGCGGGATTAACTGTGTAGATGTAAGTAAAACAAATGTATTCAAAACGACTCTATAATTGCATCGTTAGACAAAATATACTTTTTGACAGTTTAATAGTTAATGTATATACGTATTAAGTACTTATAAGCAGACAGCCTATCGGCGATTGTCCATTTTATTCTATATATAGGACATTTTTGGACACTAAAATTTATTATGATATACCTTCATAAAAACTAAAATCTAACTCTTTTGTCCCTTTCTGTCATCTTTTGTTTGCTCTGTGATGAAAAGAGATGGAAATAGTGCAATTGGACTGTTTTAGTGAAAATAATAAAATAAAAAAACAATAAATTAATTGTCTCCATGAAAATATGTCCAGCGCTCTAGATAGACAAGAGCCGAATTTGTTCCATACAAATGTCACGTGACTATTTGAATCATTCCCATAGAGTACATATTAGAATAACGGATTATGTCTTAGTATTTTAAATATAAAAACCTATTTCGATAAGCGTAGTCGATGTGGATCAATTTAGATATTTCTTCTGTGACCTAAATTAATTCTAAATCGTTGAATTTACTTCAGTCTAAGACTCGTCTAGTGGTTCTGCCTTACTTTTGTATGTCTATATGTATGTATATACAGTACTAGTGTAAGGATAACGAAAGCGTGGAAATTCTAAATTATTTGATAGTGAAGGTGCTCGCACGCGTTACGTCCACGTGCACGTCTCTTTTTTATTAACTTCTGGTACAGATTAGAGATCTGGGTATACAATTCAAATGAAATGACACGCAATTTTCAACTTTGAAAATTATACAAGTCTTATGTAGGAAAAAGAGTGGGAAGAGTTGATAAAGAAGAGATGGGTTGCGTCAAGGATGGCGACGGGCACCAGTGCCTTAAACAGAAGTCTGTATATTGAGAGATATATTCAAAAATTATATTACATAACATAGGCATAATTAATGTAGTATGCGAGAATTTAGAACTATCACTGTTCACTTAACATTTTAAGATTCTCGTAGGATTCATAACTCAAGTAAACCCAAGCTTATCGGATCAGGTCACTAAAATATAACAACGCTCGGTCTGATAAGTTTGTGGCATTAGTGGCTAGTGTCCTAGAAGTACATTAGAATTTAAGTGATTTGCATGTCTCCGCTATGAACAAAATATAGCCACAAATTAGTTAGTTGGCCCTAAAATTCTGGTTTTTATATAACCAACTGTTTTTGTAATGTACTTATAAATATGTACTTAATTAATGCTAAGTGATTATCTTTGCTCAATCATTTCTCGACATTCCCATATTGTGATTTCTTCAAATTAATTGTTTAAATATTATGTTTTATGGTCAATATTAATTTTTCTTACCTTTTTACGTATTAATTTAAAGGAAATGTTACTATGATGTCGATGTTTTGTGATATTTTCATATTTCGCGTCCGAATTAATAGTTAATACTACTTTGGGCGGTATTTTATTTGTAAATATATATTATTTATTAATACAATAATTAGTGCAAAGTGTTGTAGTCGTATATGTACTTATAATAATTAAGACACATAATGTCATTGTAACACATATAAAATAATCATAATTATTAAAAAAATAAAATCTTAACCAAATATGTTGTCTTGATAGTATCAACATTTTTGATATATTATAAGTATTTACTCTGTGTCAGAATTACATCTGTCACGATGACAGATGTCAAACTAGTATAGTCTAAGTCGAGGCAGCTGCCTGTGTTTCGGCAATGTTACCGTCCACACGAAGCGACTATTATGTATTAGCCACAAGTTTATTGGCCTTTACTCATTACTTACTAAACAATAAACTTATAAACTGATTTCGTGTTTTTTTACCCACCATTATACAAATATAAATTATCATATTAGGTTGGGGAAAAAGTATTTTATTTTTCTTTTCATTTTTAATATTATGACAATAGTTTTGACTTTATGCCAGTTTCAAGTTAAATGTTGGGATACTACACGCGAGAAAAAATAAACACAGGGATAATCTAGTTAAAAACAAAATATGCACTTAAACATATTTCATCTTAATATTATTATTGTTTAAGAAAATAAAATATGGTAGAGGTCACCAATATCTTCTCCACACTGACAAATATTACTATTAACAATACGAAGCCTTGCTGTTGAGGTGTACATACATGTGCTAAACGCATTCTTCAAATGATAGAAGTGACCATTTTAGAAGTTTTAATCTCATAGAACCATGGTTTACTGGGGATCCTGGGTTGAATTTCAGCATAATGTTTGCCTTTGAACTCGCTGCTTCTCAACCAAACATCATTCCATGAGACCAAAAGATGGCTTTTGGGAAGAGCAGGTAAATCATGACAATAATTCATGTATGGGATTATGTCTGCTACCTTTATAGCTTCTTTGGCAAGCTCATCAGCTTTTTGATTTCCTTTAATCCCAAAGTGACTTTCTTTGAGAACATATTAAAAGCTTATCATGTATTTCGCAAATAATAGGATAACAAAGTTTCATTTGGAAACGAAATTTTTCTATAGTTTGTAGTGCACTTTTTTAGCCTGAAAATATGATTTTTCTTTTAGATTTTAATAAAATAACTAGTTCAAGCTTTTAAAAAATATTATATAAAAAAAACAATCATCAACAGAGATTTTTGAGGTATCTGTAAAAATATAATCCTAACCATTCCAATTTTGTTCCTCAACGCTACATCTTGCACCTTCAGATTTCCACCTGTTTCGGTCCCTTCAGAATTCTTTAGGCAGTGTCAGGTTAACATCACGAGGGGACTGCCAAAACCAATTGTTGCGGTGTTTGGATCAGAAACCCCAAAATTTACATAGCAATGGGATCCCTACCTCCAAGATGCCAAAAAGTTATCGAACAAAATGGTGCCTACATACTTTAGTTAAATGTAAATAAACTATATTAAAAAATGTTGTGAATTTTCTTAAAAAATGCGTAGAAACCTTCCCCAACCTATTATGAAATTAGCGTTTTGTCATAGTGGCCATTTTGACCTCAAATATCTCTTTGATTAGGAATTCAATTTTTTACAGCTATTTAATCGTGCATTTGTTTTTCGAAAACCTCGAAAAGATACCGCTGCTATGTGATAAGCTTGCTTGCTTTTTTGAGTTCGTCGGTATTTGCCGCCCTATCAGCGTTGAACCAGTGCTGGACTTGGCACCGATCGGCACTGCAGCTAATGAAATAAACATTGGACGTTATGGTATGATAAGCAATACCAACTGTATTGTGTATGTGTCGATAGGCTCGCAATAAAACTTCATGGCAGGCATCCCCAGATGTATACTTGTTAATCCAACTATCAGAATTAAAACGTATGAATTTGATTAAAACTTCTTTTTTCATGAAATAAATAAAACACTATATAGCTCTAAACACGTCCTTTATTTAAATACTGCACAGGCTGTATTACAAGACATATGATACAATTCCGCCGCCGTCCCATCCGCCTGTCGGGAAACACATCGCAATACACGTTACGATGTACTTAGCGACCTTACTCAATAAATTAATTGTACATTAATACTGAATACATAATTTCAACACGATAAATAACATGTAAATGCAACCGCTACGGTAGCCACGTCTAAAAATGTCCAAGTCGGGCGGCGGGCAGTTAGCTTTATAGGCAAACCTCAAGCTTTCGCAAAGGATTGACAGATCTCGGTATAAAGCTTCAAACCCTATTTAGAAATATCCCGTCGTAATATTTTCCATATAACGTGATCCTTCATACGAGCGAAATCATCTAATCTAGAGAACGTGGCACAATCTAGATGTAACAATAACGTATCAACCTCTACTATATTCGAATACAGAATTATCAAATTCGTCAGAATTTAAAAATAAATACATAGAATAAAACTTGCTTTAGTCATTATTTTTTTGTATTGAAGTTTGAAAAAATCGAATTTTTACTATTTGTAATCAATCAGTAGCTTATTTTAATATGTCTATCTCGCTCGCATGAAGGATCCAGTGTTTTTGGCACAGCTGAGCCATCCCGCCATTGAAATATTAAATTAAATACATATATGCATATATTTAGATCATTATTTATCACTGTTTTAATAATTAAATAGTAATGTTAAATGGGGGTTTGAAAAAAATATATATTTATGTTTCAATCACAGAAATTTGACACTTAAACAAATGAATTTCAATTATATCGTAGATATACTAAGTTATTGTAAAATCAGGGCTTACTGATAAAAGTCTACATGTATTTTGTCCTCTAGTGGCAGTGAAAAATCAAAAAACGCAAGCAAGCGTATTTGATATTGAATAACTCAGCCTGGACTGGAGGACTTCGAAGGTATCAGTTCGTTTGGGAATAACAGTCTCATTTTATTCAATATAAAGGCGAATTTCATATCTGATTAAAATCAAATAGTTAAATTATTTTATGACCAATTACAAAAGTGGCATTTAATAATAAGGAAGTCCAATTCTTATAATTTTTACAGTATCAACTAACATTTTGTGGACTACCCTCAATTTCGATTTAAATTACTAAGGGATGACGTCCCAGTACCTAAACTAACTACACACTGACTTAGCACCGTCATGTGAGCACTCGTTCTGAAGGAGAAACTGGAGGACTGCAAATTACTTAGAAACACAAATTCGTACAAAATGGAAGCAAAGAATTATTTATATCCTTTCAATAAGCATAGGAACACACAAATTGTCGTATTTTACAAAAGTGAATAAATAACGACTTCATCACTCGAACTGCCATCAAAAGGTTCATAGCACCTTAAACTCATCTGACCTAATACAGGAACTAATTGTTTTAGAAGCGATATCGAGCTGACCGAATAAGTTTAAAGCACTACATCGGCTTAAGGAAATGCGTACAATTAAGTAAAAACGTAGGGTTAAAAACATTTAAAAGTTCATACAAATAAAACGAAGATATATTTACATAATAGGCATGTCCCGAGCCGAATATAATACACATAGTAAAACATATGGCATAAATTATAATACATTAAAAAACAATAAATATGTCGTCTCGACGGTTTATTTACAGGAGGAACGTTCTATACAATTCACAAATACCACATTCACGTGTCAATACACCTCAACTTAAAGCATTGCCACCGCATTAAAAACGCTTTTATCGAGAACACTTGAATAGGCCAGTTGACGTTTAATTATATGACAGTATTTTTATAATAAATAATGATATTACAAAATACGCATCACTAATGTAAAAGACTAATTAAATAATTAACAATAAAATTAAAATAAATTTATGTGTTAAATTTAATATATAAGGGATCGTCGTATTTAATGTCAAATATAACTCCATTTCCATACAAACTCAATAAAGTCAGCTAGCCCATTCTACATTTAACGTGAAAATAATGTTTTTAGAATATCGACAATAGTATGGTTATCTGCTCGTTGTCGATCACAATATTTGTAGGTTTCCTTCTTATACCTTATTATAAAACGTAGATTCAAGTAAAGGATTCGTTACCATAGTTACTGTGACTTACTATGAAGTCGTAACCATGGCAACACAATCTTTACTCCACATACAATATGGTTATTGGCAAATAATACAATTGTCTCTCAAAAAAGCATTATATTAAAGCCAGCACTCATACGCTTTCGACTATCTCTGTTTTTATTAGGGAAATTATAGAGACAGCAAGCTTTTTCGTTTTTGCGTCAATAGATTGTCGGCATGTCCCATACACTAACACTTATAAAGCGTTGCAAAAATATTTGTTATAGTTCACAAAGTCCTAGGACTCAAGCAAAATGAACACTAAGCGTCGAATCTTTCGTCAGGTATCAAGTGTCAGGTTTGCATTGCGCGCGCAGAGTCGCACTTTCACATCGTTGGCTACCTGACACAAGATTTAATTTTATAATTGTGTATAAAAAATAGATGTGTGTATGTGTGTGTGTGTGTGTTGAACTCCCATAAGTTATAAACAATTTGATAATTATTAAGGCAAGTAGTGTCTACCAACTCGAAACGATTATCGTTTCGTCAGACATTGACATCTCAACATTGTTTAAAAATCGTAATTTAAAATATCAATATTTAGGAATAATGCCTCAAGGCTTCAAGAAGTGTTCAAGATATCAATAAATTCTCGCCTGCGCTTGATTTTTCTGACTTGCAATATGGACGGCGTTCCTGTTTTTAATATAGAACATTTTGCAAACTGTCTCACCCGATGTTAAGTTATCCGCCGCCTTTGGACACTCACAATGCAAGGGGACTCGCTAGTGCGTTGCTGGCCGTTTAAATATTGGTAAGCTTGCTTGCTATCTTTTTTTGAAGGACTCAGTGGAATTGGTTAGGAAATACTTTAAACGTTGTGGTTTCCAAGAGGGTAAAGGTTAGAATGTGATGAAATAAGTAAATGTGCAAAGTGTATAAGGAGTTTAGCTTCAGTCCACAAACTATGAACTTATAATTCGTGTATCTGATCACCTGTGGTCCCTCGGGTGTGGTCTGGGATGGGGGTGTAACACGACACGTTGGTAATCTCGTCTCGCAAGTTGTCTTGCACGCTGCCTCGAACCTAGTTCCGCCGTTCCTTCCGGGGTTATGAATAGCTGGAGACCGGAAGCTGTAACATCAAATTATTTATTAACACTTCGTTACATTACAATATGAAAATCAAACATAATTAAATGTGTAGGAGGGCAACTGGCGGCCTAACCGCTTTCGAGCGATCTCTTCCAGGCAACCACTGTGAGTAAAGAAAAAAATAAAGGAATTAAATTATTTGTGATGCAAAAACCAATACGTAAAATATTCAAACCCCCAAAAATATCTTATACCAATTTGCAGAGGCCATATTTATTTACTAATTATTGAAAATTACAACAGAAATTCATATGACGGTGGAAACATAATTAGTATAATTTTTTCTGTCCTGCATTGAGGCAGCATTAACTTGCATTATAATAATTATATTAATCTTACAAATAAATGCTTAAATACACAAAAATTCATCTCTACTCTACCAAATATAATTATAAAATCATTATAAACAAATAAACTTATAGATTGGTGAATAAAAAACTTTTAAAAAACATTGAACTTTTTTGACTATATTATGATTTTCGTCTTCGGCATTTGTTTAGGATAATTGTTTTATATTTATTAAACATGGTCACAGGTACACTTGTTTTTTAGAATATTTTTTTCCAGATATTTTTGAAATATATGAATAAATATAATATACATACTCTCGGCCGGATCCTCTACGGCCTGCTTAAGATCGGTAGCGGAGATGATCTCCTCGATCAGGGACTTAGGGTTCACACGGGTGTTCTCCACACGACACGATACCGCATGCTGTAATTCACAATTTCATATTATTTAATTTAAAAACATTTTGAAGTTAATTATATAGTAAACTACTGAGGACTCAAGTAAAGTTTTAAATAACTTAATTTAATAAAATGAGAGAAAGATTATTAATCCGTAAAGTATATATAAATAAAACATGCAGAACATATATATATATACAGTCAAAATCTGGTATAACGACATCCAAGGGACTACTCATATTTGGTCGTAACAGCCGATGACGTTGTTATTAAGTAGCTAATACATGGAATTCCGCCGGGACCTTTGACTTTGGTCAATATAACCGGTATGTTGTTCTAAAGTCTAAATGATGTCGTCGTAAACGGTTTTGACTGTATATATAAATTTAATTGAATTTATATACAAGCTTCCGGTAACTTAAAAAGCATTCCGTTATATTGCATATTCTCAATCTCTTTTATAATAATCTCTTTTTTAAAAAATATATATTAGTTGGCTATTCTTGAGTTCATCGGGTTCATACAGACAAATAAACTTTGTTTTATGAGACGAAACTCAAAGTTAAGCAAATAAATATTTTTTTCATTCTAAATTTACCTGTGTATCGTCCTGTACGGGCGGTACAGCGACTCTTTTCCGTCTCTCGAGTGCGGCACGCGCGCGCTCTAACGAACCAGACTCAGACGCAGATGCGGTCAATGACCCCGAAGACGGATTTCTGCAAAACATCATTTTATTTGTTTCATTCATTTGTATGCTTTATAAGATTTATAGTCAACCATATATATATATATGTATTTAAGAGAAAACACTTTTTGAACGGAATGAAGTTATGTATTATTATTAACTTCAATCCGTTGAAAAAGTGTCTACTTTCAATGTGTAAAAGGTATATTAATAAAAGACAATACTATGTAAAACAACATTTAAATCGCAAATTATTTTAATTACGAGTTTGTTACATTTTATGAACTGAATACTTGAATTTGTTAAATTGGCGATACGAACGTGCTTTCTAAATGTAAATAACGATGATAAACTTTCACTAAGACTTATAAATAAAACAATTTGGAATTAAGTAATAACGGTAAATTAGTTATCATTACTTTGTTTATCGAAACCTTTTAATCCGTTTAGTATCAATGAAAATAATTTTCCGTGTCTTGCATTACATTTTAAATTATAAAACGCAATAGAATTCTAGAACGACGATCATAAAACTCCCATAAAACATGAGCTGTAAGTTTAAACAGATTGTTTTTATAACAAAGACAAAAGTGACTATTACTACAGACTATCATATAGCCTGTTTATTTGTAGATCTATTAATTTTGGCAAATCGAATAAACCACTAAACGATTTTGAACTAATTTGTCTTTAATGTTTTATATATATTTACAAAAGCTGCCGATACCAGCGCCATTTCTCCGACATATAAACATAGAAAATTATAAAATATATAACTTAAATCGATGTTACGTTTAAAGCACATTAATCTGAAAACATGCATCTAAAGCTCCAAACGTGCACCGCTTAAGCAAAACACATGCAATTTCTTATAAAAATAACATAATGCAGAACTTAAAAGACCATAAGTTACATAAGTTACAAGACCAATGTAAAAAGCACCTGAAATTAAAACGCAATATAGAGCAACAAAATCACGAGACAACATCTATGAATACTGCGCTTCAACACTTTTTTTTAAATAATTATAGGTTGTAATATAGTTTTCATAGTAAAACAAAAAGAAAACTAATACTATACGTAGTAGGGTCGACTTAGATTAGAAACTAGCACAAAGTAATCCTATATGTATTGGACATACGGAGGTCATAGCACTCCTATATGTGTCAGTCTTGATTCTGAATCTTACCTTAGTGAAATATTACGTAAATTAATTTATTTAAAATAATTTCACAAGTAACTAATTATAAATAATGTATTCGAGTTTTATTAATTAGAAGTAAAGAGCTTGTATTGAAGCGCAGTTTATATGTGTACTGACAATGTGGCAGATGGCCTGTGCTGCAGTGTGCAGGCACCGCACGACGCACACGCACGTCCCGCTTCCGCGCCGCACTCGCGTCTGCGTCCGCATTGGATACAAACGTTAATATATAATATGAACTAAATTTATAATACATTAATGTTACTTATAATTAAAAGTCAACACAGGTTTAATGTTATCAATATTTAATGATGAAGCCTGCAATAAAAGAAATTTAACGTGTTATTCATCCACTAATGAGTATTCCATTTAAATTATACAATCACAAATGAATTTGAAGACCATGAGAACATTCCTTGCATCCAAGCGCGTCCAAACCCGAAGCGGTTAAGTGAAAGGGAAAATATTAGAGAGAGATAGTAATATCCACAACCGTTTTGCGGGAAAGGGAGGGGTTGGGAGAGGAGAGGCAAGCACGCGGAACTCACCTTGCACATACGGCGACACTGTGCCTTAGAAGTTCCACCTCTGACTTTGGGGTAGACGTCATCTGCTCATTTAGCGCCCGGTTGGAGACACTCCTAAACCTATGCCTCACGTCTATCTTCTCCGTCAGATCCTCGGGCTCAGATGGAATGCAATAGAACTCATCTTCTATGCATCCGGAGAGCCTGTTTGCGACTAGAGAGTTCTTTCTATGCGCGAGAGGCGTTAGGAAGGGAAAGTTTGTGAACAACTCCTCATTCTTTTTGTTCTTCTCTATTAAAGCTGGAATAGTGTTGAGCGACTTCTGTTTCAGAATTTGGAAGTTGGTGAGCGGTTCTACGACTGACGATATTATCGATGCGGCTCGTCTCTTCTGATCGAAGTACGTGGGCATCGTGAATGAATCGTCGTGGATTGTGCTGTCTGGGGTTTTGTACTCTTCGCTAGGGGGGGAATGGATGACGTGCCTCGGTATGACGTCAGGCTGTGCCGTGAGAGTAGCGTTGGGGGTGAGATAGGGTTCTGAGATGTCAGAGGGAGGGGAGAGGTAAAGGTCAGAGGTGTCAGTGAGGGTCCGTTCTATGACCAGCTTGGCGAGGCCCGCGTGCTTGCATCGCGGGACGTATACTGTGGTCGTCGTCCTCGTAGTTCGTTCCACGCGCACGCTGGGACGGGGAAGGGGGGACAAAATAAACATAATTTAAAAAAAGCTAATAAACAGGCTCGGATTAGTATCGTGCTCACTCTGTTATACGAAGCTCGGACTGTACAGCGGAACTGTATACCACGACGAAATTTTCACGCCCCCCGACCGTGATACATTTCACAATCATGCTCTCTCTTACTTTAACCATTATACCTTGCAAATTTACTGACATTAATAATATGTCCAATATGTTTTATCATTAATATAAATTGAACCTTAAAATTTCAACCTAAAACCTGTTATTACCTATTGTGATGTGGTCTGTCAGGTGCGGAGTCACCTTCGGAGCTCTGCCTCGAGTGAGCAGACGCAGCTGACACGGAACTGCCGTACCCTGATGCCTGAAAAATTTAAGTAGCAATTTAATAATAGGAATATAATGCAAATGAATATTTTATCTGAAAAACAGTATTGGTAATTTATTTTTAATAAAGTACCACTAAGAACTTCTATAATTGATATGTCGTTTGCACATTGTAGACAATGAACGACGCAGACGGTAACATTAGAAACATTTCTACTTTTAATAGTCACAATATAAATTATTTTAAATATATATAAATAAATAGGATTCGTTTACCAGCATTACCTTGCTGCTCATGTCTCCCGAAGTGTTGGACGAGTTACGAGAGTGCGTGTGCGGGTGTTGATGGCATTCGGCGCACGATCCCGATACTACGGTTAAACCTGTAAAATATTGTATCTTAATAAAAATAAAATTTAAAACGCGACTTGATAACACCAGAACTAAACACGACGTTTCCAATGCTTTTCTAGTAGTACTTATGTAATTAAGTCTTTTTTTAATTGAAATATACCGAATACGTGATTGTTTATATGTATGAAAATTTTCTAATTATTTATATAGAATTCAAAATCACATGTACACATTAAAATCTGGTGGTTTTTTAAATATACAATTCACTAGCTATAGCGTAGTATATCCGATTCAACTATTTTCCAAATGACAAAACTTATAAATATAAAAGTAATGTTATAAGTACATGTAATGAAATTATTACATTTCTTAGATTAGATTCTTCAGATCATTAATTATCTATTATGTGTTAAATGACGTTTCATTTAATGTTTTGACTGTGGAAAATATCTATCTTGTCATTTAAATTTTTATTCGAAGATTTTTTGTTAGACTTTAGGATTTTAAAGGTATTAGACTAAAGTGATTGTTTTTAAGTAAAACAACAAAGTCTAGATATTGTTTCTATAAATTCATATTTCAGCAACACATTTGAGTTTCATTCATGATATACCCTTAGATTTATCTTTCAAAACATTTTTATTCATCGTGCTTTCACCAGGAAATGTTATTCAAAACAATTTTCGTTTGATCAAGTTGTAGGTGTGAATTATATTAATTCTTAATTACTGGACACGACTTTTCACAAGGCAACATAAAATATATAAGCATACAGACAGGGTGCGTTATACTATATGCAGATAAATAAACATATAAACTTACATCACACTATATGGTTATGGAAACCGCATTACAATCTGTTGCGTAGTTTAAAAGTTACAGAAGACGAGAGGCGACATTATACTATGTAAATGTTATTTTAATTAAATTACCAGGACAATCTGGAAGAGATGTGGGCGGTTCCTCATTGTCAGGCGAAGGTAGGTCACACGATGGGAGGGATGATAACGGCTGATTGTGGCTACCCTCTGTAAGATAAAATGTTAATGTTTAAATAACTTTATTTCTCATTACAAAATTATATTTTATTTACATGAGAAACTAAATATTATGAGCGAGATACACGTCCCTATTTTAGTTCACTACATTCACTTTGACATGCATTTTAATGCCCCCTTGAATCTGTCAAACTCGCCAATATTGCGAATTTTAGATGGTTATTTTAGTTCAGATTTGTTACGGTGCAGTTTTCTTATAAGTCTAGGATTTTAAATAAGGCTTTATTACTGGAAAATACCTTAACAATGTAACATTAAGCCGAGCGCCCAGTATCTTTTTCAATGAGAGTGATATCCTGAAGAGTTGATATACCTACCATAATTGTGCTTCTTAGTCAATGATCCGAAGCCTGAGCTGGCAGTTGACGAGGCGCAGTCGTCGTCTGCCGCTGGCGCTGTATCAGCTCCACTGTCCGGAGTCCCCGCCGATCTGCCTTCTGACACCTCTTGTTTGCTTTCAGGTCTGAAAAAAAATATACTAATAAAAATCACCGAGTCCTCAGTGGAACAAACTAATACATAACTTTGTATGGCACACCTATAAATATAATTAAGAAATTATAATTAACAAAAGCCGTTTGACATTCTCAAGCTTTTCGCGTTAATTCTTTCGTAAATTAAATAACTGCCACCGTTGGAGAATAACTTTAAAGATTTTTATTAGATTGATTCTAGAGGAATGTGTAATTGTTTTGGAAGGCACACAAACCTCTGTTTAAAACGCGATCGATGAAATAGACTAAAACCTGTTTGACCTCAAAGTCAAAGTCAAAAATCATTTATTCATATAGGTAACACAATGTACACTTATGAACGTTAATAAAAAAGAAATATACATTAAATGCTTCTAATTTTACATTTACTGCCATTTCTCAAATCAAGGGCGTAGAACGGAAGAGAAGCACTGGCAATAAACTCTCCGCCACTCTTTTTAATCGCCAGGTGGCTTCATATGCTAGTTTAATGTTATTTATTACTTACACTTTAAACAGAGGGTCTCCCGAAATCATATTCATCTTGATGCGTATCCTGAGAACAGAGTTATCCTGCCGCTGCCGGGACTTATTGTCGTAACCCTCTAGAAGACACCGCCGAGTCGTTTCTCCCGAACCCGCCAACTCTGCGAGGTTCATGTCGCAGAAGCCCAGCTTCTGGTATGAACGACCACCTGAAACGAGAGGTAAACTAACGATTATATTGTACTTGATGACAGTGAGGATCAAACGCGTTTATTTATTTGAAATAAAACATTATTTATAAATAAAACCCTTTCAACTCACAATTGCATGAATGGAAGTCGTAAAGAATTTTTAGAAGTAGTTTTTGGGTTAAAAAAATACCAACATCACTATTTTCTTCTTACAGAAGTGACTCAAAACTTTACGCATTTACGACAATTTTAAATATAATATACTGTATGTATAACTGGTGCAATTTTATAGTTGACAACTTGTTACATAAAACTGACTTAACTTAACTTCGGGGAGCAAACTGCTCAACTTTACTATAATACGCAAGAAACGAGTTCGCCTAGATTTTCAAACACTCATTCTGAGCTTACATTTATATAACTTATATCAAAAATCATTAAACACAATCAATATAAGGGACGTACTAACTTTACGATTGACTGTCCGTTCTTATTGATTTTGAACTAAAATACGCTTTTAAGCGGAAAATATAAAACCAGTCAAAGTACGTACCAAACATCTGTTTTGCCAGAGAACCTTTATAATTCTTTTGAAATACATAAAACTATTACTATATGCAGAAGATATATCATAATATTTAATACTTACTAAGTCAGATACTAATTTATTCAAACTTTATGTGGTTATTTATAATTTGGTTCCAAATTGACAATGGTTACTGTACCTTTACACTCCTTCCGTACAGAAACTCGTAGTTTCGCCGGCTCTAACACACCCGTGTTCGCATTTGCGTACATCTTGCACACGAACGAGAACGTTGAATTCCACCGTACTGCGTGTTCACGGACCTCTTCCCTGAAAAGGACATAAAGTAAGCTTAATTAAACAGTAATTAAAATATTTCAAGACCAAATAAGGCGACTGATTTTGTCACTGCTTAAGTACATTGTAATAATTCTAATAATTTTTTTTTGCATGCTGTGAATTTTAATACTTTATGCCTAATATTTGGAGCGTCTACCTTTATTTTTTTAAAATTATGTATGAACTTAGAAATTGATATAGATAGAAATCTGGTGGTGTAAAAAATAATCGACTTTCACCAATATAGTCATAAAACAAATGGTAGTTTGTTAATCGTCAGGTGGAAGGATCCTAGATAATGTTTAACCAAAAATCATAACATTTCATCAAGAAGTACCAAGTAGCAACATCATTTATACAATAACACAATTGATCGAGGTTATAACGGGAAACATAGCCTCGTGCGAATTGTACTATTTTGAGGGTACTTTACGACGTAAACTAAGAGTGCAACAACCCAATGCATTCCGCAAAATGTATACATTTCATCTTTAGTATCAATAAATGTTATTAACGGCGTATAAATTCGTACAGTTTATTTATTTAGTCTATACCTACATGACTATAAATTATATATAACACACATATATTAATAATGATCGGCTTTCTTTCGAATCTTAACTTATTCTGTTGATAAATTCTTTATGAGCCTTTAAGGCCTTGTTCACATGTAACGCAGGTCAACGCGCGATCTAATTTATAAAAAGTTCAAATGACAAACGCCAACGCACGTTGCGAGATCTTGTCAGTCTGTTTCGATAGAGCTTAGAAGATGGACGAGGAAGATGATATAATATCTTCAGATTCACTCATTTTGAACTGAAACGAAAACAAGCCACAAGAGAACGAGCAATCGCGTGTTTGCCTGTGTCTAGAGTTTTTCGCTCATGTGATCGGTTGTATGAAAATACCACAATGTCTCGTCAAAACTTTGCAATCTGTATTAATATAAAATAAGCATGTAGCAACTAAATGCCATCAAGATGTAGAGAAACCATCACAAATGCTATATTTTTAAATAACTTTGTTTCAATAACCTTTCTACATTCCTAGCATAAGGTAGAAAACTCCGATAAGCCTCTTACGACAATGGCAAAGCCCTGAAGGATGACCATAAGAAACCGCTACTAACCGATCAATGGCAAAGTTAATTTGACACTCTGCTTTGACACTATGCCACTTAAGTAGTAGAGCAGTAAGTAGAGATGCAGTTTATTTTTATAGTTCATTGTGCATTGTAGGTCAAGTGGCGTCGACATTTACTTGTCACTCGCGAAATGTCACTGTATCTTTAAAAACGTCACATGATATATGTTAGTTATAGTGTACGTGGTAGAGTTTTATAACACCAGTCGATGTTCCTACGGTTCTGTGAGTTAGCCAGTGATGCACAATTATAACTATATCAAGAGGTCTTAGGATCCATTACCGAAAGAGTAATGTTCGAGTAAGATGACACGTAGGGATGATCACTTGCTTTCGCAAAATGAACAATATAATTAGGAAGAAATATGTCGTCTTGAGGGACAGTGAAATGATTTGTTTTTATCCTGCTGATGCGTTAAACATAAAGAACATACGGAACCTAGGCCGCTTTTACTTATTTCTCTACTAAATAACATCAATGTCCGTTCGAAAACGGGTATGAAACTAACTTGTTTAGATGATACTATATCGTTCGAATAATTTAATTTTATATTATTTATTTCGTTATTTGAGTCCCATATAACTCTACTTTCACTTTGAACGCGCTCTTCGATACATCTAAATAATTCGAATATATTTTCAGGTCGAATTCGTTTTCAAGTCTAGTTAGTGTAGTCTAGTCAAGTCGTTAATTTTGTAGGATATTAGATATTGTAAGTTAGCAAACGTATTAAGTTTCAGGAAGCCATAATCACGAACCAAGGAAAATTTAATCCGACCACTTCCGGTATATAAATTAGATAAAACTGATACATGACCTAAATAATTAGAATTATCAGGGCCGACATTATTGCATATCTTAGTTGCAACTGATTAATAATAAAACTATAATAAAATATGTATAAACATAACCATACATTTAAATAATTTGAAACTGTTTTTCGTTTTTAAATTAAGCTCAGTGAACACAGGCCCTATTTACTATAAGCATAAACTCATTTTCTCATTAATTTGGCTATTGTGTTATTGTGATCTTACAAATAAATGAATTTCTTAAATACTACTTGTATGAGATCAAATATCTTGCAATATCTTATGTAGGTATTTTATTTGTAAAAATATATTTTTTTAAATAAGATATCGATCTTTCTCAACGGAAAGGGAAGCTAAGTAGGTAACGTTTCTAAGGTTAAATTCCAAATTTGTTATAATATACTTGTATTACAGTATTATTACATATAGATTTATGAATGTTTTACTTGTAATCCCATTAAATCTAACAAATAAATGTAATATTTACTGTAGTAACATGCTACAAAGTGAGTCACCAGTTCTGTTCGTATTAATTCGTATTCGTGCACCTTGCAACCACCATCACCGATGATAGTTACGCTTTGTTGCACACCCTAAAGTCAAAAGCACTATAATAAATTAGATGCCACGAACCTGGTACTATTGTGTACCCTTCACGTATAAAATAATATTTACCTTATAAAAATTGTATGCTATGAAAAAATTATAAATAATGATAAAACTTTTTATTATGGTTTTAAATTATTTATATAATTTTCGTAGGTCTTCATGTTCCTTTCTGATATTTATTGTTAGATTCGTACATACACTGAAAGGCCATGGGTGCACTGGCTGCAAGCTGGGGTTCGATCTGCAACCTTAGGGAGTTGCACATTGAAGCCACTAGACCAACAATGCGTGATACATAAAAATTCACTCGCAAATCTAATATCTACTCCTTAATCGGCTCAGACCAAATCCGTCCAAAAAGCAACTAAATAATATTTGTAAAAGGCGTTTGCGTGAACGTGATTGAAACCGAGAGAGAGCACGCGACCTCCCACGTGTCTCTAATCACTGCTATTACCGAGCATCGTTTATTTTATTCGTTTTTATATAATTACACTTTTTCTCATTAAATTTTAGCGGTATTACGCTTACAGGAAAAGAATATATTTTTTCCTTTAAAAAAACCCTGAAAACAAAATGTGGTCTGGATTTAAAAAAATACGAACCGTGTTTGTTTCTATAATTACTAAGTTATTTTCCAGTAAACATAGTAACAAACTAGGGTTCACGTTTTATATTCCGTATTGGCAGTTGGCAGTTATCTAAAATTTATTAGCTTATCCGCTGTACTCTTCAACATATTAAATTGAGAAAAAAATGTAATATCTCCACATAACAATAAACAAAGTTCCTCATACGACTGCCGAGACATCTTTACCATTTGTACAGTATAAATGACTGGATGCACTGAATTTAACAAAGGCTTTCCAAGCTCACTTGGTTGTTGAGGAAAATATTATATCGCTGCATTGCTTCTATTCATACAACCCGACATTACTTTTCTATCCATTAAATTCTTCCGCAACCGTAATCAATGCGGCTTTTAATTCGTTTTTAATTTGAAGGACATTTTGTATAGAACAAGTCTTTGAAAAACACTTGTGGTGCGGGGTTCGACGTTTTACTCGCCGCATATATATACCATATCCTAGCTCAAGGTTATAACGATATATGTCTTAGTTTCTCAACCATTTTTAGGTCGCGACCCAAGAAAAAGACAAAAAGTTAAGTAAAACAATCTTCGACTGTTTGCGACCTCGTCACTATAATTATAATTTAGTTTTATAACACTATACTATAATTATTCATTCCTTTAAGAAACGAATCTTTTGTACCTATATGAAATTTGTATTTATCATTTTTCAACAGACTGCGACCCCCTTTTAAAACAAAATCGACCCCCTCTTGAGAAACGACAGTCTATGTACATACAGTTTGTATGTAACTTGCCTCCGCCTACCTTTAAATGTTTGTACGAAACATTTTAGTTTACCTTTTAACCACCAGGTGTCGTAAGATATACAAATATTGAACGAAGGCGTTGTTTATTAGATTTGTAATGGTACACCCACTGAATCTGTATTAGGTTAAATCCAATATATTTTTGACAAGATTCATAGTTCACGCTAAGTCTCGACACTGATCCTAAAACAAGTATGTGTGTGTCAGAAGCTTCGTTTTTATGAAACAGGGTAAACGGGCAGGGCTCATCTGTTGTTAATTGATACCGCCGTCCATAGACAATAGCCCATTCGAGCCCAGAGGGCTCGCAAATGCGTTGCCGGCCTTTTAAGAATTGCTACACACTGGTGAAGGACTCTTATTCTAATTGGTTCGGTAATGTTTAATGCATTATGCGAATAATGAGTCGAATTTCTAGCGAAACAATAATTGTTTTGAGTTAAGGGAAAGTCTTGGATAAAAAGCCAAACAGACGTAATAATGGGTTTAGTACTCTATGATCCAATACAAGTTTCACAATTCACACAAATCACATTGAAGAACGAGAGATAATTTTAAATTAGAATAGATAAACGAATAAACAGACATCAAAGATCGGAGATGTCGAAATGAAGTAAGCTTCGTAGACGAAGCAAAAGATTCGTAAGCCTCGACACAATTTCTCGTTTATCGACACACATAGCATCGCGAATTGTAACATTATATATATGACCCGTATTTATTTAGGAAGCACACAATAGGACGTTGTGAACTTAAACTATACTATTGCAAATACACAATATATATTAATTTAATGTATGCCTATTATTATATGTAGCCGTCGACATTTACGAGTCGAGTTTGACGTTGAATAAATCAATAAATAAAGTAATAATTAACTAAAAAAGTAAAAAATTCACAGCTGGACTGGTATAAAACTGTCTGAATAGTGAAAAAGTCTGGTAGGATACGGTGTATTTTGCAAAATGACAAAAATAATTTCCTGGGTTTACATACCAGATTTTACGATTATTTTCTGCTGATTACGAGAAAAAGGTCATAATTGTTATTTATTATCGCTTAATCCATTGAAAGAAAGAAAGATAACACATTTATTTCATTAGCACACACATGAAAACCACGACTTATTTTCAGTAGACCTAATACTATCTTGAAGTAGTCATTGGTTTTTAATATTCAAAAACATGGTACCCGCGGTTAGCAACGATTCCATATGAAGAGGCGTATGGCCTAGACAATAAACCAGCGCAATCCGGAACACGGCTGTTATAGTAAAAACCTAATAAATCACACCTGTCTCATATATCAGGTAATGGCCAAAGCGATTTCTCAACCAATTTGTCAACGGATTCAATGTTTAGGAAGAGTCAATTTATGCGCTTGAACTGAAAATATCTCACTACTTAGTCACTACGATTTTTAAAACTTGGTTCATGTGACCAGCAAAACTTATATATTGAGAGCGCAAATTTAGAATCTACGATAAATATTCTTGCTTTAATCAAAATCAGTTTCTTTTTCTGGAACTTAAAATTTACTCAAACTAATTAAGTCTAACTAGCGTTATTTATACTCAGCCACACTTTTTAAGATTTATTTAACATTTTATATTCTTGGTTTTAGATAATAAAAAAAATTATCTAGTTTTAAATTTACATTTTATAAACCACTTTAAAGTATCTAGTAAATCCACAACACAGGGATGTCCGCAGTATGGGGACTAACGTCTGTTATTATTAACTACCATGTAACTTTGTTATAACAAGACGTGAATATATAGTAGAAAATCAAATAAGCTTTTGTCACGTTCATTGATATTCAATGACACGCGAAGGCGATAAAGACAGAAAATTCAATAGACGTTCGCGGTCTATACATTCATAAATAGGTATGGCGATATGAAAAAGTTATTCAGGAACTCATAACAATACAAGTAAATAAAAGATTATATTATAAAGCTGCTTAGATGAATTCCCATTCATCCCATTCCCAGCTAATCAGGGCAAGGACAGTGGGTTGGGTGTCGGATGTCAGCAGATGGTACGCCATAAGGACAATTGTACGGGTTCTTTGGATTTTATCTACCGACTTGAAGAGATTATTAAATTATATTAAGTATATAAAATATAACAATTTAGTTTCTTGTTAACCAACAATTACAATGAAGCTGACAATATCTCAGATTCCACATTAATGAGTTCATTAATAAATAATTCAAAAGTGTAGCTCTCACGAGCTCTTTCACATAGATATCTATATCATGTTATAACAAACAACAATTTAACAAACTTATAGTCATGTCAAGATCCAAGTTATGTGTGTTAACGGAAACACTTATGTATACGCAACAATTTCTTTTCCAAAGACAAATATTTCTGTGGAACATTATAAATGTTTTCTTTTAGTCTATCTCCGTGCGGGTTGCTGTTTTATATTTATTTATCCGCTTTGTGATATTGTTTGAAATTTAAATAAAGTGTTCATTATTTAATAAATGTCACTTGCCCAACACCTACAAATACTATTGCTTTTTACTATAATTATATATAAAATCAGTTAAGCCGTTCCGTTCCGTTCTCTTCCTTTTAATCAACTCACAACCTTTACCTCTACATACATAAATGTCAATAGCATATAATCTCAGTTCCTAATTATAACGGAAGCAACTCGCTAACGCGCTCGGGATGCACTTTCGCTCCGTTACATAACTTGCGTTACTTACGATCATTTGTTAATAGCAGATTATAGAAAAAGTTAATTATCATTCATTTAACACGTAAAGCATTTGTTTAATCTTCATAATAAAATATTCTGAAGCATTAACAAGGACGGCCGCAAAGCGTATAATTTTGCTTTGAGACCTAAAGGGTCGTAGACCTGGGACTCATATTTCTATAAGTTTCTTGATCATTTATTTTATCTAAAATAAAATATTTTATGTTTATATTATTTATGTCTGGGTTGTCTTGAAACTGCTTCTAGAAGTAGGACCGCTTTATTTAATATTATTGTTCTTTTATTGCGTGTTATTGTGATGTAAATAAAGAAATATTATTTAATTTTTTACATTTACATTTAATACATGTGATATTAAAAAGAACAAATTCCACTACACCATAATATAGCAATATGGAACATATTATACAATACAATCCTTGCAAAATCGAAGATTCTTTGAGGTTCCTAAAAATTCTAATTCTATTTAAAGCATGTATTAAAGGTTAACTGAAGGCAAAAATAGCTCACCTTCGACATTAATTACAGAGCATTAAGACTCAATTAAACCTACACTCAATCTTTACAACGGTAATGACGCGAAATATGATCATCACGCGGGGCCGCCGTAAGGGTTTTAAATATAAAAAAAATTGTCTCTTTATTGAGACTTTATCTAACATTACTATCTTGCCTAACTTAAGACTAATAAGTAATTAAAGTCTAACCTCATTTACTAAAAAGAATATTAAACATAAGAAAGTGTCAAATACTACAGACTCTAATTAGGGGAAAACACTCTGTTCTGTAAAAGTTTGAACGCAGAAAGTGAATAAAGTCTAATAGCATACCTAATATGATTTTTTTAACAAAAATATTAATTATTTTAATAAAATATTAATAACATCACTAAGTTCTATTAGTTATGCTGAGATTTTTAAAAAATCATTTTTTTTTCAAAAGCTTAGATTAAGTTTGACAAAAAGTCTTTCTTTGACAATAATGGCAATGTAGTGTACACTGCCGTTATTGTCAGTATATACCATATGTGAGTTTAGTGTTTATGACAAAAATAGGTTGGTTGGATAGTTCACATATGCATATATTTTAATAGGCAGCCCTAACAAAAATAAAACCTTCTATGATATCTGCACATCTTTGCCTAATAACCTCGGAGGCATCCCTTTCCCGTGGGCAGTGTGAGTCACTACCATAACGCCCATGTACTCCCACGGAAGACATTTATCGATTGAATACAATAGATTTCTATTGTATTAATATTTGGTTACATATGAATCTTTTTGTTTTACGTAAGGTCAAGGAATATAGGTCATGAGGACGTCATTCAAAAATAAAGACAAAAAATTTCAGTTAAAAGAAATACTAAAATATTTTCTTACAGTCGATTCTGGAGAAATCGGCAGACTCTTGCAACTTAAAGACTTTAACGCAGTCTTAGCTAACCTTTTTTGTGCCCTGTCCCTTACTAAATTTCTTATCCCCCCACCCATTTAACATACACTTTCAATTTTAAAAAAAATCTTTAATTAACGAAACATAAATGATACCTACCATATTTTTTTTAGGAATAAATTACTAGGAAATTGTTAACGATACACAGTAAGTAAAAGTTATAATGAAAAACTTAAATACTAAATAAATTTAATCAATTTTCGAATAGCCTCAACAATCAAATTGCCCCCCAGTGGGGCGTGGGCCCCACGTTGGGATACACTGCTTTGACGTATTTATAGTAACGTTTGTTTATGGACCTTTGTTTATTAACAATATTAACAGTCATAATATAAAATATATCTGATACATGTGTTGCTACATTGCAGTTTTATTGAGTTGTCATACAGGTCCACGCTGAGGCTCGTTCCCATTTTTATTTCAATAATTTACCCTAATCCAATTATCACATATGACTTTTGAAATCAATTTAAAGTAAGGATGCATTTGATACCGATACCAATATAACGGCGATATTTTGGATTTGCCGATACAACGATACTTTTCAAATTTACGCTACAAGATACACGCTTTATAAAAGTGATGTAAACGCGCATCTTATTTAATCTAATTCGTTGCCAACGAGGCACAGACTATCTATGCCCGGGGAATTCCCGCGTTTTATTCAGTTTGCTGTCTCTCTCACCGGCTTTGTCCCCATATTCCATTTCGCGTGTAGTATATTTTCGATACCAAATAAAATAAAAAACAGAATCACAAAAATATTATCAATGTTAATTTTAATTAACAACAGTTATTTATTATATTTTAATTTAATTATTACTCTTAATTATTCATTTTAATCACTTAACCTTTAATCTTATTCATCGTTTGTTAAACAGTATTTTTTAATAAAAATTAAAAACTTTAACGACACTTGATATATTTTACCTTACTTTAATTCACCAAGCATTGGTATCGGTTTCGGCCATATTTCCATAAGAGTATCGGCATCGGCATCGTATCGGTAAAAAGGCGTATCGATGCATCCCTAATTTAAAGCCAACGATTTTAATACTATTTCAATGTAAGATTATCTTCTTAACGGCTTTTCTCTCTATAACGTATAATAAAATATAGTATATTTTACTACAGTATCGCTCCTATTTATTGGGATTGCTTATATATATCGCTGTCGTAGTGTATACCAATTATATGTACAATTTATTTTTTGGTAATACTACTACGTTATTTGGTATTACTAACACTTGACTGAATTTGCGCTAATAAATCCTTTCAAAAAACTATATCAAGGTTCAGCACGTGTATTTTTTCATTGATTCGCAATAAAACGCTAAGCCATTATCGTTCACAACACGTAGTGATTACGGTCTGAAGGTCGCACTTCACACGATACATAAAGATGAGTTTAAATCTAGCGTTTGTTTGAAACGATTCTGCACTTGTTTTCCATCATTGAACACCGCTAACCTAAATATATCTTAAATAGTACTAGGCTACATATGTTGGATCTTCGGTGGCGTGCGAAAAAGACCACGAGGCTGTTTTAGTGGACACGGTTCACCCAACAGAGATCTACGCTTCAAAGCTCACGAAATAAATTAATTTAATTTCTTCATTTTACTAAATTATTATATAACCTTTATTCACTATAATAAACACACAACCAGCTGTACATAACTTATAGTTGTTATATACGTGTTCGGTAATTATTTCTCGTATAACAATAGATTAGTTTGGGTTGCAACTCTATTCGCCCTTGTATTAAAGCCCTATAATAATTAAACCTATAGTCAGATGAAGATTATAAAGTACAACTACTAATTTGGTAAGAAGGTTTTCTTGACATATCATATTATTTACCTAAGTAGGAATAATTAGATTATGTATAATCCGTATGTAATCGCATCGATAGTCGTCTATTTACAATACTTCCGTCTTGATACCACGGTAAGCGTAGCTTACGTTGGAGATTTCTTAGTGCGTTAAGGCTTTCATGAACTTAACCAGTCTTAGCTCATCGATCTATACATAACGTGATCCACAAATTGTTCTGACGATAGTAAACTCCAGTGACTGACTAGACACTACACACAGTTCTTTCGTGGTACATGTTAAAAATTAGAAATATAAATAATATTGAATAATATATTTTGATGAAAAAGTAATATTATATTTTTATAAAAGACTGTTTTGAAAGGACACTTTAAAACCTCCATGGAGTTTATTTTTTAAATTTCTGTCAAACGTCTTTGTTTATATTCAAGCGAAAATACATTTGTCCAAATAGATGACATTTAGATTTTAAATATAAGGAATGGAAACGTACAAGACATGGATTTTAGATCCTCTTAAGATCTGGCATTTCTATTAAAATAAAAGAAAATACCAGCCTAGACACCTTTGCTGTCATGACAATCCGGTTGTTACGAGATCCTCGCCTTGCAAATCCGGACTGATCGGAGCGCCTCGGATTTTTAGTAAACGGGCAATCAGATTAACTATTACAAACAAATCCGTTACCTACGCATACCAAAAGGTTGGAGAGCACGCGAACGTTTTGCCAACCTTTTATAACCCAAGTAAAATGCGGTATTATTATGTAACTCTTGTTTTGATACGAAAATAATAGTTAGTAAATTTCACAATTAAATCAATACCTTTGAGTAAAAATTGCACGATCAATTAACATAGTCATACATCACATTCCACGTATGCGGAATGCAATACGACGTTTCTTACTCTGGTATTTGATATGTTCCGGTGTCTCACAAAGGAAACTCAAGCCCCCGGAAACGTATGTTACCTGTACCTTATACGTAATCGCTGTTTAAAGCTATGATTAGAAGTACAAGCAATTCTTAATATAGTTAAAACTTCAAATCGACTGAGCTTCTTCTTGAAAAACGTATCACGAATTTATCAATATACAGATTATAGTAGTATCAGAGGCCTTAGTCAAGATGCCTTAACACTAGTGTATGTAGAAAGTTGAAAAAAACTGTATGAAAATTTGCCGACACGAACTGTCACTGTTGAATTGAAGACAGACACATAAAATTCAATTGATCGGAAACTACAAAAGATGCAGGTTTACCACCGGTAAATACATTACCCTACATTAAGGAAGGTAAAGTAAATAAGGTCTAAAAATAGGCCGAAAACTATTCTTTTGTTTTTTGTTAATTAATATAATCGTTAATATTCAATCTTCTTTAATAGCAATGTTACTAGTTTGCCGGATCAGCTCCTAAATTTCTATTAAATGTTAGTATGCAACATCTCACGACTTTAACACCGAATAAGCTTTTACTCATATGTGCACTGAGACTGCGTAGAACAATCAGGAAATACCCTACGTAACGCTGGCACGACGCCGACTTGATCTCAACATTCAGTGACTTCACCCCACGTCACAGTCTTGCCAATGTCATTAACATATTTACAAACGAACTTGCAATCTTTATATATATCACGATGAAATTCATAGATGACACATATGGCATCATCGGTAAATTGGACATTACTGATACAAAGAAAACATATTGCCTTTTTTATTTCTGATTTCCTTTAAAACAATACATATTTTATAACCCTTTAAAGATTTTCACAATTTTGTCTGAAAAGTGGTTGGATTGTTAACACGTAACAGTTCGAAATTGTCTGCTTTTATTTTGACGTATCTTTTTAGAACTTAGTTTAATATTGTTGTTATTCCGAGCTCTATGCACTTTATTCTAAAATTATATTTTATAGGACGGGGTAAACGGGCAGGAGTCTCACCTGATGTTAAGTGATACCGACGTTCATGGACTCTCACGCTGCCGGAAGGCTCGCAGTGGGCCTTTAAGTATCGGTTTAGAATTTATTATTTTTAAAAGAGCCACATTGATGTGAGATTTAAAAACTATATTGTTTTCCAGCAAGTATCACTTAAAACATACGTTGCAACGAAATCTGTCATAACGACATCGAAGGGACTACTCATATTTGGTCATAAAAACCGATAGTCGTATCAGCCGATGACGTTGTTATTCAGTACCTAATACAATAGAATTCAACCGGAACCATTGTTTTTGATCCCTTTTTTTCGTTCGTTCTAAACGATGTCGTCGTAAACGGTTTTGACTGTATATTACTATGAGTCGTAGATGTTTTTAGTTTGCTATTACCGCTTGCTCCTACGATGAAGGCATCGTCAGGAAATCTTCATCTTTAGACACAAAAAATGTATAAGGCCAATTAATTCTTGCCGATACATAATGAATGCAATTTGAGGCCAGGACCCATACAGCTAAGACGACTTTAGAAACCGAGCGTCAGCGATCATGCCACGTAGTGTGTGACATCATCGGTCGTCGACAATCCGGTTTGAAGTTCTTACGTTTTACATACGCAGTATCCTCATCTCAATGTGTTTAAAAATACACCTTGCAGTGTTACTTGTTTGCAGAAATGCCAGTATTTAATGTGTTTAAAAAAAGAACATTATCTAAATGTTATGTATTCTTTTATTAGGCATTACATTGATTTTTTATTAGACTGGCTTTTAGTTTTTTCGCATAGAGATATAATTTCCATATTTATATGTAGAATCCGAATGCTTAATGATATTATCATACCAATTTCGATACTCAATGTTTATTCTCCTAGAATATTCTATAGAAATAAAATATGTTTGGAATCATCTCTTAATGCCAGATGACTCGCAAGTGTGTTGTTGTCCTTTTAAGAATTGGTACCCTAAGTCGAATTCGGCGTCCGATGGTGAAACTCATGGGTTATTTACAAGTTTATGTTAACTCATTCTGCAATAACTATTTCCTCAGTTAACTTTATTAGCTTTACACGAAAATCGGACTCTAATTAGAGCGAGCAATAAGGAAGCTTTGGCGTTTGCCATAACTATTAAACTGTGCACTTCTACATCCGTTATGTGTTCCTGGTAATCGTGAAACCAAAAATTGCAATATAATTGATTGTAAAATCAAACAAAACAAAATACTTAATCATAATTTAAAGATCCGTGACGAGTACAAAAAACAGAGGTAAACTATACACAATTTGTTTAAATATATTTTTAAACTCAAAGTACGCCATATTTTCATTGTATAAAAAAATTATCAAATGAACTAGAAAATAACAATAAAAGTTAGTAGGTATATGTAGTTCAAGTATTGTCGGCTTTCAACTATATGCATCAATATACTAAATTAAGTACATTAGGAGAAACTCGGGAATGACGTTTTGACATTGATTAAAGTCATTATGATAAAAATAAACTCGCCACACAACTGCGAGCTGTAAATAAAGTTCCATAATATCTAAATTGTATCGCAAGGACGTTTTATTTAAGAAACTTTGGAATGTTCTAGAGTTAAAATTATTCATTGACACGATACGAACGTGCCTAATCATCGAAATAGGCCCAATTCCGGAAATATATTATCAGAATGATTTTAATGACAATACATCCGGTGTTATTATATATTTTTCTTTTCTATTTTCATATTTAGACTCCGTGTGACTTTTGTATATTTAAAGAGTTTCTATTCTCGAAAATGGCTTAAAGTTGTACATGAATATTTAAATGTAAATAATCTTTGTCGAAGTTTGTATTCCAAGTCACAAACATGACTGTCAAAAATGTATATTTTTGTTCAGACACGTCGGTTTATTTAATCCCATTTTAGGCGGATAAATTCACGGCTTCAGCAAATAATCAAAATATTTGCTTTGAAGCTATCTAAAAGCATTCCAGTCTGGAATGTGAGCGTATATTTCGTATTATGGATATTAAATGCTATTTTAAAGTAATTTTTGACAACATAAGAACAGACGCGTGGGCGCCATGCATTTCAAATGATCTGACCCCTGACTTTAGAATAAATTACTAAAAAAATTGTTACTAGAATATTATATTAGAATATAGGTATAAAACTCAAAAGCAGAGCGAAAATAGAATTACTCACTCCGTTATTATGGAATTAGGTATATATAAGAAAATTTAATCCATAGTATTGTCTTTTGTTGACATAGCTTTTACACATTAAGAAAAACACTTTTTGAACGGATTGAAAGCTATGTATTATTATTAAAAACTTATAATTATTTACATAAATCTAAATTTTAATTTTTTTACGACGTTTCGAGTGCTTTTCAGCGAGCGTGGTCACGGTGATACCGCACGCTGTAAGATAAGTTTTTAATAATAATACATAGCTTCAATCCGTTCAAAAAGTGTTTTTCTTAAATTTAGTCCAGTCATTAAGCTATAAGCTACAAAAATTATGATATATATAATTACTATAATAATATAAATTATAGGTCAAGTATACATTCAGAAGTCATAACCCAATCTCAAGGTATCAGATTTTTCATTTCAAGAATTATCGATATTTTTTGTTACACGCCCTTTCTTAACGTACGAGTTTTGTGTTTTTACAAGCATATGACACAAAATTGTAACAACATTTAAAAATATAAACTACTAGCTGCCCCCGCGAACTTCGTTTCTCCTTAATGTGGTTTTAGTTAGCGATTAATACCGCGACACGAAAGAATAATTTCACAGTATTATCGTCACTATAATTTGAATTTGATTAACACGTGGTTGGCTATGCTAACACCAAAAATTAAAAAAGTAGAAATAATTGAATTCCACGGTATTTCGTTTACTACAAAATAAATTTAATTTATACTTTAGCCTCAATAACACGTGGTAATCATGATATTGAATTGTAGCTTATATGACACGTTTGTCGGTTTACCATAGCAGTGCCATCTATTGATTACTTACTCAATCCAGTCGAAAAGTGTCGACATCTGTTAGAATTTTTTGGAGTTAACAGATAATTATAATTTTATATATATATATATATATATAAAATATATATTGTGACTGTCAATTAATTATAGACAAATAATTTGCAATAGAATAAAATTGCGACTATAATTAAAGACCTAAGCTATCCTATCTCTTAAGTTGGACCAGACTGCTCACGGTGTGCCAATTTAATTTAAAATCGGTTAAGTAGTTTAGGAGTCCATCGCGGACAAACATCGTGACAGGAGATTTATATATATTAAGATTACCCAAAAACACCATAGTACATTTTGACGAAACGAATACCTTAGATTTTGCTACACATTTACATCAGAAAGGAATATTCCTTCATTTTTATTTCTGATCTGCAATTCGCCGTCTGTAAATTGATTTGAGCCTGCGACGTCTGGCCATTCACCTTACCCCTCCCCCTCAATAGAGATAGCACAGTAATCTCATCACTTTCAATTACACAAACATAATTTCAAACCAACGTTATTAACGGAGGTAAAAGGAAACAAGTTAGGTGCAACATAGACAGATAGATAGTCAATAAGATCAGCCTACTGAACATTTAATACTAAACTATATTGTTTAAAAAAATCCAGATTTCTACTTCATGCATACTTTGAATGCAAGAGGGCACGCGATTGCGTTGCCGGCCTTTAAAAATTCAATGGAAGCAGTCCTTGAAGTCAAGGAGGCTGTTAATTAATAAAAAACTAACTACAAAGTCTTACCAGTACTTTGTAGAAGCAATTCTATTTTTGTAATAGATTGATACGATTCTGAGAAAAAAATCTCAGCCAATTAAATAGTAACCGACTTATTAATTAAAAAAATAATTTGTTTCAACTTCCAAGACATATTTCTGTAAGCTCAACGAATCTTAGGTATTAGTAATTTTCTTTGTTCAACATTTTCGCTATCAAATAAAGCAAAGTGCTTATTGGTCTAACATTCTTTTTTTAAATATAAAGTATATAAGAGCTAAATAACGGGTCGGTGGTAAGCAATAGTACTAACAGAGCAATGAACAAAAGGCTTTTTCTAGTTGTTAAACCTACGTTACTATATGCAGTGGTGTGAGAAAGTGTACATGTATTGTTACTGTTTTATTTATAATAATTTCCGAAAACAAGACCAACATAAAAAAGTTAAACAATGCAATCATCCTTTTTAATACGGATTACGAAAATTAGAAGAAAAAACAAAAGCGCATCAACATTGACCACTAATTTGTGGGCTTTATAACTAAATATATATTGAGGCAAGAACCGCGTTAGAACTAAACAGTCTAAAACTAATTTTCCTCAACGCATAATGGTTAGTACGAAAAGCGATTTGTTTATTTACAAACATTAAACCTGTTTCAATGTTTACCGGCCGATTACAGATACGCTTGCGAAATAGTAAGAATAGATATGCGCAAATAGTACGACCGCACATTTAAATTGTAGTATGCGATTTAAAAATAATTTTCATTTATCTAAAAAAAAGATACAGTTTATTCTCTATTTTAACGAATTGGTAATCCTGAACACTCTCATACCTCCAGAAAGATCTTTCTAAGGGGGCAAACGACCATACAGAACGCCCAAAAAGGACAGCCATCGCAGCTCATGGACACCCATTGTAATGGGCGCGTTGCCAGTCTTTGAGGTTTGATGTTTTTAATACATGCTATATGGTCACTGGTGACTTAAAAGCTCTCACAGATTTCAAAATAGCATATGTAAAACGCAAATATTTTTTGGTGGCAAAATTAAGCCATATATAGCTAGCCATATGATTCATTAGTTAGTAGTGGTCTTGGGTTCGAATCCCGACGACGGCTAATGCTAGTCTGAAGACCATTAACCGAAAAATTATTGTTGAAATACAAATATTAGTTACCTACGACAACGAACAATTTCTATTGATTACACAACAGAATCTTGTAGTCTATCGTCAATAACCAGCTAAAATGAAAATAGGACAGATAAACAGACATTTCATCTGACGGGAAGCAATAGTTTACCTTCTTACTATACATTCTTGGAAACTGTAAAAATCGCACGCGCACTTTTCCATCACCTTTCGATATTTACACGTAGTGTTGAGTGAAGTTCCGTAGCGAACTTAAAACAATACAATTACCTGAAACAAGTAAAATTTAATTAGAACGTATTAAGAGTTTTTAATTAAATGATGTGTTTTAAAAATTCTCTAAAAATCCCAATTAGTAAACGACTGATTCAAATAAGCATAATATGAAATACTTTTTGAGCGTCTAATTAGACTTATATCTTCCACTACCAAATAACGCGTTAGCGTAAAAATAAAATAATTATTTACATGTTCATAAAAATTCATACACTACTGTGAACTAGCAGTAAGCACGTCTTTGTTAACGCATCGATCTGTGCAGCAGACTAGTTCTGACCCCTGGTATCGCAGACCACCTTTGACTTCGCTGTTGCACATATCGCCAAAGTAACCGACTTCTTGGAGAACACTTGGGTTTCTCACTATCCCCGCAAGACTAAGTAGATGGTAGGCTTCCAGCTCCATGTTTAGTATTTTTACACTTTACAGGACCTCCAACCAGTACAAGATGAATAAACCCATAGCCAACTAAGAAGTGGTTGCCTGGAAGAGATCGCACGAAAGCGTTAAGGCCGCCAGTTGCCCTCCTTTTGATTTAATTATGTTCAATTTTTTTATATTGTAATGTAACGAAGTGTTAATAAATAAATAAGTCCGAGCTCAAGGGTTTCAAGTATGCTTTTTGCTGTAAATTCGACTCGCACTGTCCAGCTTCAATAGGCTATTTACTCTTGCAACTTAATAGTTTTCCCAATTCTTCGCTGGAGGGCTACCTATTTGCGAAGCTTATTACACTATGATTTAAGGGAGAGCATTAATGGATAGCAAAAGGTTTTTTTGTGGATTTTGTAGAGGTGGCTTAATTATATGAAATGAAATTTGGCCATGTATAGGCTTTAAATTAATAAATAAGTCTCTCGGTACTAGACGCTAAAAGGCCCGCTACAAGTGTGCCCGTAACCTAAATAATGTTGTATAATAAACTATTAACATACTCTACCTATATCTGTTTAGCACGTGCCTGCTACGTGCTCGAATTAACAATTACTTAGCCTCTGTTTTACGAGGGCCAATGGCACTAGTCCCAAAAGACTTGAGGTATTTGATAATTAAAATTCACACATAACTTAATCCTATAAATATGTAAATTTCTATGTATTTTACAGATACATATACATACTTTTCGTAAACTATCATTTTAGTAGTGTTCTCCAAAATGAGAATAAAAAACCGATACAACTAAACGGCCCAAAAGGGACCGATTGAAATATTCTCATTTCAAAGTCCACGGCCGTATTGAGGCAAAGTCACAACACAATGTTGCGTGTCTTATGTAATATTTATATTTTATATGTAAAATACTAATATACGAAATTGCATTAGGACATAAATGCCCCACATTATTATACAAGTTTTATGTACCATATTTTTTTTTTCAGTTGAAATAGTGTTGCCGTTAAGTACTTAAGTAGGTACTATAGGTGTGAATTACACAATTAGTACAAAGTTAGCTAGCGGTATAGCAAATGGTCTGCTCTCACGTCACAGCGGAAGGCATTGCATTCCGGCTCCAATGCGGAAATGGATCGTAGAGTCGCCGTGTGCACAAATAGTTACTAATACGTTGTACATACATTACTATTAAGCCGACCGAAGCTTGCTTGCTTTAGGTATTTATGATATTATGGGCTACTTTGCCGCGATAGTGAAAAGTGAAACAAATAGGAAGATTAATGCCAAAGGAGCATTCGATTCTTCGATTGAAATTTAAAGACAATGTTTAAAAGAGTGTGATACGAAGCCGTACAAACATACAAGATGTCGTAACACATATAAAAGTGGACTTAGGCCGGTCACATTGCCCGCATTTGGGATGGCAGGTGGGAAGAAGAAAAAGAGGAAGCCCACGAGAAACTTGGGAAGATGGAATAAAAGGGGTAGTGGGGCAAAATTTGAAAATTGTCGCGAGGAATGGAGACAACTGGAAGAATTTGTGTTGTGTAGTACTCGAATTAAGGCAATTTTTTTATTTCATTTGTTTAAAATAAAAAGCTTTTGGTTCAGGAAGTAGACAATATCAAATTGGTATATATCCCGGAGCCCTTACTTTGTAAATTGCAATAGTCATACCAACACAGATGCCGATTCCAACAATATGTTTTCGTTCCGCCCAATACCAAGGTTGTGACATCAGCACTACGTACATATTGTTGTTGATATGTCGATTTTTTATGCTGGTTTCCTCGCGAAGTTTTCCTTTATCGTACGAGCTAGTACTAAATGCGTACTTAGACAGCAAGGCTAGGTTCAAACCTTCGATCTCAGGTATAAAAGTCGCTCAAGTCAACAGTGATCCATATATTGAAAAAAAACCAGCTTAAATGTATCCCTCTTAAGCCGACGATAAATTCGTATACGAAACGAAATTAAACGGAAATGCTTAAGCATACAAACGATGTGGCTTTTGACGTTAGCTAAGTATCTATATTTTATCATTATTAATGTTGTTTGAAAGAACGCGAACATAACATGATTGAAGCGAACACTACAAAGAGCCTTCCGGCAGGTTGGAATACAATAACTGTGAGGCTAAAAATTTATTATATTCAAAACAAAAATAATACAATACAAATATTTAATTGCGTTGCTTGTTTAAATAAGTTTATCGTTAGAATGATATAACAAATTACGAGACATGTTTTTGTCTTCCTCATCTCTAATAATAAGTGGTTCAAAAGTCAATAGTCTTCGTTCACACATCTATGTTCAAGTGCAGATATAAAAATAAAAAAGTTTATTAAGAATACTACGGAACACGGTTAACACAATATTGCAATCCATTTTCAAATGTCGGCCTTATTTGCGTCACGTCGTAAAATTTTAATATTTATGAAATTGCGATAATTAACTACATTGCAAAGTTTTCTTTCAAATAAATATTTAAATTTAACCAAACTAAAACCATTTAATTAATCTTAAGTAACGAAGCTTATCGAAGACATTAAGTTCTGTAATTTGGGCACATCCCGTTGATAATATCGAATGAATGTCATTCACCTCCACTATCTTTTAAATACAATTAATTTAACCCATAACGTTTTTAATCTCTTCCATTGATTATTACATTGCACGCCAGAAGATACCAGTTTCCCTCTATATATCTCCAGTATTAGGTCTACATATGTACCCACAAATACGACTTCTGCCACCCTGAATTGAAAAAACAATTTCACTAAAATTCAGGCTTAGAATATCCTAAGGCAATTGTGATATCCCAATTAAAGATTCATTACTTTTCTGAGACAATCAGGACTAACCAACAAAATAAATACTGAGAATTATGATAATTCTAACCAAAATTATACGACAAAAGTAATGTGGCATTTGATTCGTTTGATACGCTACAACGTAATTAACATTTTTGCAAGATTCAACTATTTCCCTAAACCGAGCACACTAGCCAGTAAACTAGGTCAAGTTTACGCTCCTGCTGCACAGGAATTAACGAGTGCACTTTAATGTCTTGCATTGCGAATGTATTTTCGTTTTCATACAATTTATACAATTATATTAATATATACACGTTTATAACGTCGCGTAATTATCATTGAGGTATTAGGTAGACACGTATGTCTACTCAATTAAAATTGATAAAAATAACATATTTTAACAGGCAAATTAGCAATCGGCCTGAATTATTTTTTCGACAACCCAGGACATTCGCGTATAGCACCATGTGTGTTACAATTTAAGAGTACACGAAGGTATTTTGAACAAAAAAAAAATAAACAAAATATTGAATGGAGGATAAGCAGCTGTGGATGGTGAAGTCGTTTTGGTTAGGCCTTGTCGTACATACCTGGACCAAAACCAGGCGGTACTAGAGAAAGGAAAAGTTAAAAGTACCCATACATGAAGAATGTCATTAAGTGGATAAAGCGAGACAGGTCCGTCTTTGCCTACCCGGGCAGGAGGCTCTTCTGATGTTAAGAGATACCGCCGCCCATGGACACTCTTAATGCCGGAGCGCTCGCGTTTGTGTTGCCGGGCTTTTAAAAATTGGTACGCTCCTTTCTTGAAGGACACTAGATCGAATTTGTTTGGAAATACTTTAGTGGGCAGGTGGTTACACACGGTATTGGTGCACGGCAAAAACTGCCTTAAAATGCCGTGTTGCTATAAATAAATAAATGTTTAACTATAACGTACATGAGCCACGAGCGTATAGCTCTTTGAAAAATAGAATTCCTTATTTCAATACCGTCAAATGCAGTTAACTATTGTTACTTATAACAACACCATAACGGAGATACATTGTATATTTAAACCATTTGTTTCATAAAATTAAAAGCGTGAGCGTCACGAAAGACGCAAAGATTGTTATAATTTCTTTCTTAGTTAATCAATTATTAATTGCAATATAATGAAAGTTAATTATCATGTTTACGTCAGTTTAATGATAGGGTAATTAATATATAATTAACACATGTTCTAACTCTAACCTTGTAGTAAGTAACGTCATAAATTCCACCGAAAATTAGGCAAATGTAAACTTGGCAAACAATAAAACATTTGCTATACTAATAATTAATAACAAAAACCATCTACCAACTGACTGAATCTACAATGAACTTTTATACTTAATTAATATCATAAAGTACATTAATTCTTCTTATAGCAGCAAGTGTCACATTAACAGCATCTATATAAGTTACAACGACGAGGGAATTCTATAATAGAAAGTCGGAATTTCAACATCATTAGATCCCGGGCATGAAGCTTACTTAACCTCTGCCTTAAAAATTCCTTACTTTTTTTTAAACAGATAACGATTTTGCCGGGGAATTTCGTTCGGAGGGAGTGACGATAACCTAATGACTATGATAAACTTTGGCATGTCAAAGTGTTTACGTAAAGTAACTTATAGAAGTAACTAAGCTGTAGAGCTTAGTTGGTTGTGTTCCCATCGTCAGTACATTATATTTACTAAAAAGTAAGGGGGTGTTTTCCCGATTACAAATTTGACTAACCTAGGTCACTGGAAATACCTAGTAGCTCTTTTGAGGTCAATAAAACTTACGTGTTTATGTTAGGTTTTTAACCGAATGCACTCAACAACACAATGGATCTGTTACGTTAAAGGAGACGGCGTGTCTCAAGACCACAGTGCATTAACCTCATTATCAGCAGTTTCTCAATTACATACGTAATTGGGGCAACGTGTCATCGGGTGATGAATGCCGTTCCTCATTCTTTACTGTATACACTGTAAAGATTACAAATAATTTTATAGGTCTTGACTAAACGATATATTGAATACTTTTCATTGATAACTTGTATTAACCAAAGCTTCGATCCAAGTAAGTAAAATTCGCTTCATAAAATTATCTATGACTTTCTCAGAATAGTCAAATCTAAGCAACTCAACTAAATTCGTAAATGGATGAGCTACTAGATGCCGACGAAAAACTGTTCTGTTATTCATTATTCATTAAAGATATTTTATCATAGCATTATATTCTAATTAATACTACACAAGTGCCTTTTAACGGTCGAAATACTTAGTAGTTACTAGTCTATTACATTCCAAATCTCCACATAAAACTGTTTTGTCTTCGTATCAAGCGCGATGCGGAAGACGTTACACAATCACACGGAGACCCAAGTGTCTAGACTTGATTCAGACTAGATTGAACTCTATTAAGATGGACAACTACTGTATATTTATCCTTCAACAATACTTACATTACACAACAATTGCCTTATTTTAAATTATAAACAGTAATTCTTATTATTCATACAATATTGTTGAGTATGTTATTTCAAAAAAAATAAAAGAAAATTGGTAGATTTTAAAGAAAAGACTCAGAACTTAATTGAAAATCGTCGAACATGAACATTCACAATGCAAGTTAGGTTACGAGTTTCTAGTGCACCTTTTTTCTTGAAATACCAAATAAGAGGTGATGTTTAATGATACCGCCGTCTAGGACACTCTTAATGCCTAAGGTCCGCGAGTGCGTTGCTATTTGGTAAACTCTTTTCTTGAAGGACCTAAAGTCGAAATATTTCAGTGAGCAGCTGGTTCCACATATAGGTAGTGCACACCAGAAACTGCCTTAAAAAACGGTCCGTTGTGGAAGGGCGAGGATGGAACTTCTTATTCTGGTTGTAGAAAGTGGTGTCTTATGGTACATACGCAGTGTAAGCATTAGAGCTCCAAAAACTGGGAGTTGCCCGAGTGCAACTTGTTATTTTTATTTTAAAAAATCAGTAGCGCTATAAACTCTTTAGATGTGGGGCTCAGATTTCTGAATCTGTGTTTCATGATCATTTTTCAATCTAATAGGCAAATAGGTGATCAACCTCCTATGCTCGACACATACTGTCGTATTTCCTTATGGAATGCACATAATTATATTTTTCATTAACAACTTCGTAACTCAACCCTATATACATTATGAAATTGTGCAGAATTTATATGTATTAAATACCAAACTTAAAGTTTTTACTTATTAAAAAGTCCGCGTTTATCCTAAAATCCATTCCGACGTCAGGCAGAGTTCAAAACTCCTATGATTTCGAAAATTGTAAGTATTATAAAACTAATAATTTTTCACGGGTTGACCTTGAAGTTGTTAAATTTTGACTTTAGTAAAGTTTTTTTTTAAGTTTCTTATATTAATTGTACAATTGAGTGTTTTGAAAGACCAAAATAATTTGATTAAGCGTGACTAAAAGCGAAAACGTACTAGGAAGGTGAAGGACAAGCCTTGGTGATGTGCCAAGTGCACTTGATACTCGAAGCTAAATGATTTATGGTCTTCAATAAATATGAAACAATCACAATACTTTTTTTTATTTTTAGTTATTAAACTGCCAATATTGAGAATATAACCATTATAAAAACAACAAAAAAAACTCATACTTTACAAAATAGAAGTTTTCATTAGTTCATTGGCAACTATTTGTCATGCAAAACATTGACGACTCAAAGCAACACATCACAAAATATATTGTGATTAACTTGCTTAAACGACAAAACACCCAATATCTGTTTATTAATTATTATTAAAGTTTTTACTTATTGAAAGGCCAAAAATATCAACATTCGAATAAATTTGTTTTCAATTGATAACGAATCGTAACCTTATAATAATTCATCATTATGTACAAACCAAGACAATGTACTAATAATTAGTTGGTTGAGGTATGTGTGGAAATATGTAATGTATCAGGGTGTGTGTAAGGTCGTGTAGAATAATTTTTAATTCAATCCCAACCCAGATCTTAATCGATATTAATAATTCATACAAGTAAAATTACTCAGAAAACCATGATGTCGTCTAGATGCAAAAACAACAATAGTGTTTATCGTTCTAGGAAGTGAAGGCCGGTGTGTGCGTTGTTCTGTCGTCAGCTCATTGTTTTGTCTGTCTTCAATACTCGACTACTTATTGACATTTGAATGCTAGAGAAGAAATGTTACTAAATATAAACTACTATTGCTGTGAATTTTTTTTATTGCTCTACGATGTTTAATTATAACAAGAAAAGATTTGTATTTGTGACGTATAAACTCTGCTATATTATCGATAAGTAACATACTTTGTAGTGTGTTGAGATTGCCTCGTGAGTAGGCAAATCTTAAATTTACCTAAATTTATTAAGGTACTGCCGACTACGAGCCGATTTCATCCCCACCAGTATTGTCCCGATATAATAATAATAAAAATAATAAAATATGTTTATTCATTTTAAGTTCAATTTCATTACAATGTGTAAGATTTGGGAACCCTTTTAAGTAAAAAATATACCTGTGTCAGGGTTTCCAGCTCTTTCATAACAAACTTAGTTATACATTCCTTAAAATATTTAATTTATATATAGTTTAGTTACATCTTCTATTAACTTTTTTTTCTTTTTTTTGATATTGATTTTTAACTGTTATCAACACACTGGAGTGCATAAGTGAGTGAGTGATATCGCCACTGATTTTAGGTAAATGCATTAAGAGTAAATATACAATCTTGCGAAACCGAGACAGGCACTAATGAGATTTTGTTGCAAAATAAACCACACGATCCTTCCCAAATTGAAGTTATTTATAATATAATTATCAAAAAAGAAAAAAACAACTTAAAAGTAAGAACCTACATTTTTTATCACACATCGTATTTCGCCTACTATTATAAAGTAGAAAATCTACAACTCGTGCAAAAGCTAGATCATATGCCATATCTATACGTGGACCACATGTGTCAGCAAGACAACATTTTATTGTAAAGGTTTCAGTATCTAACGTAATACAGTTATCATACGTATACGTTACATCCTGGTAAGTGTAATTTGCGATAGCGCACGGTGCAATGGGAAGTGAGCAGTTATCCTCCCCCTGGGAATGCGGATACTTACTAGGGCTAGCGTGTGCTCCTTTTAGTCAACATAGCGTTAAAGGATATCTAAGCCCAAGATGCGTGAGAGGTAAGTAAATAAGAACCCATCCTTATATTAACAAAAAAAAGCCTCCAGTTTAATTAGCAATAATTGTAATATATATGTTTCATGTCAAAATATATATTCTCCTATTAAATGTAGGGTAAGATTAAGACACGAAAGTTAGCGCCGAAAGTTCAACTTGGCGCTAAGTTTGGTGTCTTTATTTTAGACATTTTGATGTCAGCATCATAAAATCTATTGGATTTGAAACGTCGAAACGTCAAATTGGGTTAACAATGCATATGTTTATATACAATAGGCATTTAAATTTGTAATACTCGCGTAAAGAAATACTGGTACATAGGACACTATCCCATAGATTTGTTTAAAAAACATGTTGTCAATCTGGTCATATTGCGTTATATTAAATTTAGATTTCTGTCCACCCAATTCAGCCTCACAGCAAAAAACCTCGGCAGTCAGGTGCGCTTGAGCCCGTCTGGTCGTCATCTGCCAGCGGCCCGTTTCGCAGACACTTGATACACAACATGTGGTTTACGTGAAACTGCGATAAACTAATGTATACAGATAAGTCTACATCGTTAGGTATTTTAATAGATTCCTCAAGCGTTCGGTGATTTATGGCAAAAATTAAACGTTCTTTATGCTTTTGCGATTATCATTTAGCAAAGAAATGATTAATACGCAATTAAGGAAGGGTACTTGTATGAAAAGAATGATGAGAATTGACTGGGATGACGGCAATGGATCGGTGTATCACTGATGAGACAAGAATAAGGTTTTAAGAAGCTTTAAGTTATTTTTTTAAATATACTCTTTATAGAACAAGGGGCAAACAGACCGACTGCTCAACTGATATTAAGCCATACCTGCTCATAGACACTCACACTACCCAAATGCTCCCAAGTTGTAGTTGTAGTAGTAAAGCGACATTGGTTTTAAAATTGATCCAGATTTTAATAAATGCACGTGTTCATTCAACTACTCTAACATAGCCTAATAAAATAAGTATTAGAAATTCGATATACGAAGAATGCAGTCACACCGGTATCATTAAATTTACATATTGTTTGATTAGTAAGTTATTTAGCCTTACTATGAGACTCGATCAAGGTTCCTAAATTATAAACAATTTCAACTTTATATAGAAAACCTTGTAAATTGTAAAATATATAAAGAGGTGATATAGTGTAGGACTAAAATATTTAAATACATGAATTAGGAAAAAACGTGATTGAAACGTTTTTAATTATTACAATTCGGTTAAATAACCTCAAATTCACTTGTTTCGTGCTTGCAGTCTCAATTAAAACTTGATTAATTAATCACATATTAATTGAGTTAAGTGTTGCAGACAGATAAAGTTAGAATTTATGTCGCTATGAAATTGTCGTAGAACCATATCTACTAGTGGTTTTGTATGGTATTTATAACTGAGAGAAATTCCTCAAAATGCGACAGTTAAGATTCGCCAGTAGAGTTCATATATTAGTTTTACAAAAATTAAAATTTATTTAAACTTAACTTAACGTCTGCTTAACGTTCCCATACATTAGATAAATTTCATAATCTTAGAGAGTGAACAATGGAAATGAAATTTCACTTTTCGCGAGACCGCGTCCGCTCTTATTCAATACCTATAATTAATGCGCTAACGCTCGCGTGCTAATTACATGTAATATATATTTAAACATTTCTAATTTGTATAAATTTGTAAACGTCAGTACTGGCAGGTTATTAACGCAGATATCGTTAACTGTCCAGTACACGTTTACAGCTATAATAAAATGTATTACCACGTAAATTACAGCGGTCCCGATCTCAATACTAAATAAAGATTACCTCGGCTGAAAACTGGCTGTATTTACAACATTACGGCTTACAAAAATGCTTTTAAATCATAAATGAGGTAAAGGAATCGTTCAAAGTGATGACAGGGAGAACTTCGTATATATATTTGTGTCAAAAACTTTTTTAAAACAGACCAAAGAGATCGTACATCCATGAAAACACAAACTTCTGATGACATCAATTACGACCAAGTGACAATTATTTAAAGACATTAAAAATATCCTAGCTAGGAAAAGTGTTTATTGGAAATCAATTATCGTTTTTACTTTTTAGTATTTTTCCTGTTTCCCACCGTTTAAACCTTCCCTGATAAATAAGGAAATCGCTTAATATGTATAAGCCATACTTCCGGGACTCGATTGCCTGCAATAATCAGCTGGAGGCGGTAATTTAATAAGTAAATTTCACCTAGAATCAAAGCACATAGTAATTAGAGCCGGCTCATTGGTCCGTGATGATCGATATCAGTTTGATTTCTACGACTCACTACGGCACGGGCGAAAACAGTTTCACACCATACTCCTTAAAGTATTTTTTAAATTTAATTTTTAAGGAACCGCAAAATTGCAGGCAAAATTCATTAGTTATTTGTGTAGGATCTGGGAAACCTATAAAAAGTAAGTACATAAACGAACATATGGATTAATAACCACATACATAAATTATTTGTGACGTTAACTATTAAAAATACTAACATCTGTTTTTGTAACTGCAGTGTAAATGATACATCGACGAGAGAATATAATATATTATGTAGATAAAGAAATATTCATATCTCTCTACTGCGGATTTAAAATGTTTTTACAGTGTATTTACACAGATGTAAACTAACTAAAGACGCGTAATTTCGAAGTTTTTTTTTTGACGTTAAATCGAGTGAAGGTGAAATATATATAAAAATTATGTCTAATCTCCGAGAGTCTATAACTCTCCTGTATTGTGTTGATTACCTTTAATATTTCCTATTTCAAACGTTACATATATTAAACACTTATATAAATAAACATTGCATTAAGACATTATGAGAGTGAATAAAAGAAGCAAAATATAAATCCGATAAAAACGTCGATCTAAACTAAAATATGCCTATAAAAACAATTGAAGGTGATGAAAGAAATATCATAATGTTAGTCACATATTTTAGCATTGAAATATTCACGATATGTGTTGTTATAAATAGCTCGGAAGTAACGTTGAATCACGAATTATTTACTTAAATGAGAATGTATTCGATAAATATATTAAAAAGAGCATAATATAAAATTTTCTTAAATATTTGGACGTTAATTTTCCAAAATGTACATATATTCGATTGGTTTAGTTGCATATTAAAAGAATGTTAAATATTTTTATTTTTAAATACATTTTAAATACAAATACAAGTCAGCCACGAAATGAAAACTGAATTATTAAAAAAAATGAAATTAAAATAGTCAACCCGTAACGAAAAAATTGTGTTTAAATTTTATCTTTTCATTATTACGTATTATTTTCTAAGTAGACAGGCGTAAACTATAAATTAAAAGTCATAAGAACTTTGTAATATTGTTCAAGTCAATAATTATTGTAAACGTTCAATCTCAATCGCGATCTTCGTACGTGGGAACCAGGCGAGGGCGCATAGTTGCGTGTTTTTGCAGCGAAGCGAGAATCTATTCAATAATTAATTGTTCCCGGAAAGTGTGAAAGTCGTGCTGTCGGTAAACAAATACAACACTAGCAAAGTAACACATTTGTAACAACGTTAAGCTAATGATCTTTTTACATGCAAGAAATTTTTGAACATTTTTCGAGATGATGTGATGTTTCCTTAATCAACCTATGAATGACTGCAACAAAAACGAAAACTGCAACATGTTGATGCAAATATTTCTGCATTCTGGTATTTTGTATTTCATCCCGATATTGTTGATTCGAACCCACTAAGAAACATCACGAATATGATAAGTATATTAGAGCTTATATAACAATGATCAAAACAGAGAGCGGAAATGCTCATTCATTTCCCTCATCCGCGGTCGTGTGATGTTAACTCTTGGGAATCTGATCTATTGTATATTTGTACGTAGATATTTTTTATCGACGCGGCGGATTGACGGTACCGAGAATTCATAGGATAATTGCAACCCTGTGTTTGTTACGTAGACAAAACATATTTCTGACAAATAGGTCTGGACCTCAGATTTCTGTATCGTGATCATTTGTTTTTTTTTATAGGCATCAGTCTTCTGTATCTGACGCACGCCGTTCATTTTCTAGGTCTAAAGTATGCCGGTTTACTCACGATGTTTTCCTACGCCATACGAACGAAAATGCGAAAATAGATAGAAAATCCATTGATACACAACCGGGATGAACCTACGACCTCGGAGACACGCTTCTGGGCCATTTACCAGTGGTAATCATATACAACAACTAAGAATTATAATGTCTGTACCAATGAAAATCAATAGCGAATTTACTAATCACGAAAATGTAATCTCTTAATATTAATGCAAGGAATTATTGTTTTGTCTCCCTCCTCTTATCAGCTGGTATCACAATTAGATAAATATCAAGATAAATTTTCCTTCTGCATACATTAATAATAAAACCTGCTATTAGCCGGGCAAATGGAAAGGAAAATTAGTAGTATAGATGTAGCAGTTGATTTGAGCAGCTCCTCATTTTGATTAATTATATATAAACTCTCGTATTATATATTACATATATAAACAATTTTATGTATAACCTTCGTGTTTTGTCAGAGCCTCGCTTTTACATTTCAGCAGCTGGATATGTAACTCGGCTTTTAACGCTAAAATAAGATTATCGCGACAATACGTGCGTGGGAACGACGAACGAACCTGTCTGAGTTCGTAACTCAATTGCTTATGAAATTTCCCGTCTAAAGCTACGAATTCGGCAATAGCATAGTCTTACTTGCGGAAACATCAGCTGTTTATTTGTACTGCATTTAATGAAATCTCATCTTTATTCATAAAGCATAAAGATTCAAAGTTAGAGTTTCAGTTACGAGTTATGCAACACACAGCTCTTAATGACGTGTAATGTGAAATTGCACATTCGAGATATATAATATGGTTACATATAAATTATCAATCGAGTACTTTACGTTACACTATCATAGAAGCCGATAGGTGATCCATCTTTGACGTCATTAGCTTATGGTAATCGCTTGTTTGATACCTGATTTAAAAAATACACCTGCCTGCTTACTTTGTCATGTCTGGTGAGCTTTTAAAATAGTTCTTTGATAAACTCAATAGAAAATAACCTCGGAGTGCCTGAATTACATTCGTGTGGGTAATATAAGGCCTGGTTTACAATACAATTGTTTGTATGTGTGAGGTTAGTACGAAATATTAAAAAATACAAATTAAGAATTATATATACTTTATACATGGAATTGTGTTCGTTCCAAGTTATCTTGATGGCAGCTTCGCGAACCGTAGCAATCTTGCCAATAAACTATATTAAGAAAATAATATTTTCTATTTATTATTAGATATATATAGAGTTTATACTCTAATAATTAAATGTTAATGTTTTAAAACATTGTGAAATCTCTATATCGATAATAGAAGTTCAAATACTTTGCTTTGTTGATTATACTTTTGATAAACAATCATAATTGTTTTGTGTTTAACGAACGAAATATTTTTCAATAATTATGTAGCTAGAATACCGTGTCTATAATTAGTATTAAAATTATGAAAGAATTCCGAGGATTCTTTTGGATCTTAACATGAGGTAACATCTAAATTCCCAGTTGTGTAAATCGATACATTCGCTCTTGTATTTCCTAAATCCTTTTACCTACACCAAGTATGTGATACTGTCATCTAAGATCGTAATACTGTGAGTAAATAACCTGATATCTAGATGGGACCGCGTTGAATCAGGTTTGTTATAGAGGTCACGATTTTTCAACAAGAACTTCTTTCAACTTCATTTTATTTAACATTTACATCGTCATCATAGGTTAGTCGTTAAAGCTCTTAGGTTACTGGAGGGACTTAACAAAAAAAAACTGTTTCGCTTTGGTAGTTACGACGTTAAATCAAAAGAAAATTTACCATTTATATGTAAACAATTAATTAGAGCTAAAGATTTATACGTATAGATACTATGTATCTTACTTTTAAAAAAAAACTTTATTTTCATAAGTTTTTATTTATGCTTAGACGAATATAAAAAAATGAAAATATCAGATAATTCGCGGTCCCTACTGCACCGCTACATAGAGTTTCCACTTTAAAACGTGAAATGTTGGTTTAAATTCAAAAAAACGTCTTGCAAATTTAGTGTAAAATTCAGGTTGCGTGATTTCCTCGGCGTACCGGAGATTTGCATCGCTTTGTACGCAATTTGATGTTTGTTTATGATTCGTATTAAAGGATAAGCACGTTCTTTATACGTGTAACTGTTGTAGGTAAGGATAAAATAGACAACATATCGTCACTATCCATAAACAATATTATATACAATTTATTCATAAAAATCATAATACTACATTGTTTGTCATAACTATACCAAAACATTCTTTATTCATTTTACTTAGGTGGGCTTAGAAATACACCTTTCCTTTTACAATAAATTTAATGTGAATTTGTGTTTCAAGAAGAAATTATTAGTATCTTTAACTGTAAGCGGGATAATTACCTACTTATTAAAGTTTACTGACTCGCTATTAAATACAAAAAAAAAACACAAGCCCGTATGATTTTAATGATACGGGAAAGAACACGTTTTAATTTACATTTGCCAAACAAGTTAAAATAATGCTTGTTTTGCAGTTTTTACGTTAATTTTACATGTTTTGCCAACAATGTTACTAGATAAATACATAGCCAACCAACTATAATAGGCGCCACTACAGTATATTTATTATGTATTTAAAAGGAAAACCAAGGTGGCGTACTTTCAAACCAGAGCATCTGAGAGTTTAAGTTTTAGATAGATACAGTATCTATTCAGAAATATACCTTATAAGTAAAGTAAAGAATGTAATTACTAAACATTTACATTAGAAAAGGGTTTACATTATATTGTATGAACCTTACCAGATCACAAATCATTCTTCACTCTATAGCTCTTTTATTACATTCTTAAGATGTGTCAATGGTAATAGATTATTGGAATGTCAAACAGTCATTTTGTTTTGAATCTGTATTTTGCATGTTCGAATGATTTTATTATTTAAAACTTTAAAATTTAAGTTATTTTTTATTAAATCTATGAATAGATTATCAAAGTTGTGTGTTGTTCAATAACTTTTATAACTATATTTCAGGGTTGTCCTTTACGCTAACGTTAAATCTTTAAATTGCAAAATAAATAAACTGTAGGATAAAGTTAGATGAAGTAGACGAAAGATTCGAATATAAAAAACAATTTAACGAAAGCCATTCGTTACGGTTGGCTTTAGAGCGCTGAAACAGTACTAACCTGCTTGAATAATCCACAAAATTTCCACCGTCGAGTCGCACCTTGGCGAACAGCACAGCCGACACAAACGGAACCTCCGTTAGTTCCTCGAGACAAATTTGGACCCCAAACTTGTACCGCTTCTTCTTATTCAGGTAGGCCATGACGCCAACATCGGGCTTCACGAACCCGGCACTAACACTAATCACTATCACTACACACTATCACTTCACAAGCAAAGTGTCGGAGCAACTGAATGTGGCCAGCGCCCCTCCCAAACGCATCGCGGAGTCGTTAGCCTGCAAACGAGAAAAATCGTTATAAGATAACATCGGTTAATTGTCTATTGATAAGAGAATAGGTTTTTTTTTAAATTTAAGGTGTGGTTGGTTGCCGAACATTGAGAAAAACTAATTTAGTTTTATTAACTAGCCTCCGCCTCTTCTCCTATCTTCTGTTAGTTGTTTTTTTATGATTTTACTGGTCATGTGTGAGTAGAATTGCAAGCAAAATCCAAATCTCTTTGCAAAGCACAAGTTTTCAAAAATTTCATCAAACAAACATACTGCACAATATTAGGCGCTTATTACTATTTCTATGTATTAGTAATTGTAAGTAAAACAAATACACGTCGATTTAGTTGCGCAATGCGCAGGCGCACGCGAAGGCCGATCCCAATCACATAATCACTGCAATTACAGATTTTACTCTCCCCACATCGCTTAATTGCATCCTTTTTGGCAGCCTTGTGCTCACTAAGCCCGTATTCTAGGACGTGAATCAAACTACTAGTTTCAAGATCTAGCGATCAATAATGTCTTTCTAGTTGGATGTTTGATTAATAAGACCCAGGTCATATTAACGTATGTGGAATGGATCGCATCATTTGGGAAAATATCCTTGACATGCTTTTTTAATTACAATTCATTGTATATCATGTAAACAGCAATTTGGCACAAACAGGAACTTTTCCAATTTTACAGATATACAGCCAAAACTATTCATTTTTTAGTGTGAATTAGCGAGTATATTTTTTATGAATTTGCCGTATATTGCATGAGTCACCGAAATCATGTTTTTAATCAAATTCTATGAAAACTTTTCACTATGAATGCTATCACCAAAAACATGATATCACATGGATTATTAAAAAATAAACATGAAAACGACAAATGTCGCGGTCACTTGACTTTTATGACAATTTAAGAGATCTATAAACTCTAAGCACACCAATCATAAAACTTTATTGGAGATGTCATAAAATTCTGCGTCACTTTCTGAATAATACTAAGTATCACCTAATAGGCAATATACCGTGGACTAGATACGATGCCTGTTACTATTTACCTAATTCCTTTTATATTCAATATAATATTTAATTTTTTTTAGTAAATTTTATAGTAAGCTTTTTATAGTAAAGCCAAATACTTTAATAGAGCAGTTTTGGCCTAGTGGCTTCAGCATGCGACACTCATCCTTGCGCTGATGGACTTTCTATGTGCAAATTTAACACTCGCTCGTACAATGAAAGAAAGATCCCTAAGGCCTTCAACCAAAAAAGTCGCAAAGGCACAGAAGGCTAGTACTTACTTGCCTATTAGAAAGAAAAACAAATGATCACGAAGCAGATATAGCGTCACTGTTTTAAATATTTTAGTATTAGTAATTTACGATGATTATCATTTAAATAATTTCATGCCTGCCTTCTTTATTTTATTATCACAAAAATGTTTCTATTATTTTAAACTAAGCTTTACGCACACAGATCACATTAAAAAATATTGTATTGCTGATAAAATCATAAATTCCGTCAATGTCAATTTTAATTATTTATGTATTAACACTTTGTTGAATTACATATGTGGTTCGTAATATAAATTAAAGAAGCCAACGAGCGGCCTTATTGCGGCAGGATTTTCTGGGCAACGCTAATAAGAAAAAAGGAAAACAACAAATACTAGGGGTATAGTGCGACTAAAATTATAAAATAAAATTACATATGTAGACTTATTACAATTGGAAAACCTAAATACCAAATCAAAATATAATTATACATAGTTTCATATTCAAGATTCAAATCATTATACACCAGCCATTTTCGATAATCTTCATACTTCATAGTATCATGTTTATATCAAATTATACAGATATTAGGAGACTGATTGACCATGTCGAATACGTCCGTGACCTGATCTCCCAATCAGTAATTCGTTGTTTGACCTAACTTCGTCGAAATCTTTAGGTCTATTATTAATGGAGCGTTGTATATATATAATATTCTACCGTTCGAGTTGGCTCGGAGCCAGGTGGTTTTAGGGAACGAGCTCGTTACTGAAACATGTTTCGCAAACTCCCTACTTAATTGTCAATTAATTAAGCTCTTGTACTCAGAAAATCAACACGTACAACTTATGTGTGTTGGGACGATGTCATACAGTAAATAAGTTTAATATCTGTATAATATAAATCGTTTTCAATGCAGACATTTATAATACAAAAGTAAATCGAAATTTACATGAAAAACATACGTCTTACGATAGTTATTCGTTGAGGTTAAAGACATTGAATACTAATTAAATGCACGTGTCAACTCTCGCGTTGCCGTTATTGCTTATCTTACCTTAGTAACCGTATTAACAAGTTGTTGCAAACATTCGAGAACCATGAGGCGGTTAAAAGAAATATTTTTAAACAACACGTGTACGTATTATAGACCGACGAAAATGAATTTTGAAATACAGAATAGTTCGCGCTAAGTCTCCATTCTGAATCTCACCCTTTATATTACGGTTTAGTTTTTACACGTACTTTACTTGAGTTTGAGAACTTAATATATACTACTAAACTAAATATTATATATACTAATTGCCCACAGATAACAATTAGAAAAGGTTGTGGTTATAAAACACCAATTTTACCTACGTCTTACTGTTTTATTAATTTTTGGTACACATCTAGTCTTCGTTACGTTAATTCCCTGTCGCGATTTAACAATGAGTTTTGATATCAATCAATTGCATGAAACTAAAAAAACTAAGTCTTATAAACGCAGAGATTATAATAAATGATATTCATTACATGTAATTGAGTCTGTTATACTTGCCCCATTGTGACGGCAGTGTTATTGACAAACAAGTAATAGATAATCATTAAGGTAAATTCTCAGGTAGGTTTAGCGTAGTAAACGTAGTACATCAATAAAACATTAATTTTGCGTATATGATACCTGATATTCCGGGAAACCAGAACGGAATTTACAATTTATTGTAAGCGTCACATAGGATAAATACTACAGAAAAATAGTGCCAAGATTTTCAAAACTATAAACCACATATGAATAGCCTTCACGCTCTTTAAAGACCAAAGAACGATAATATTAAATATTTCACAGAGCATTTATACTAACATTTAAGTTCACTAACCATGGCCACTAACCAGCAAACAAATATATTTTAGTTTAAAAGTACGATAGTCAAATATTGGTAAAAACTTAGAATGGATTGTTAGTTCCAAAAAATGGCAGTCTCATTATTGTTAAAATCATTAAAACACGCAAGGCAAGTGTAGCGATCGGCCTCGCATCACGCTTCGGTGATCATTGCATCACCGCAAGTACTCTTGTAAAACATACTTACGTTTTGCGCGTAGAAGGAAATAAGGCATGAGCATAGACACCGAAAAATCCTTTTCCAGTGTTATATCTAACCCTCTTCCTCTAACAAATTAATCATAATATGAATTAGTACCTTGAACTAGCATTTATTACCTAGTATTCTAGTACCTAGAACTAAAAGTAACTAAGTTATGTTCATTTCGACTATTAACTTTTTAAATTTTATGGCACCATAAAAATTGACGTTTACGAATTATAGAACTGGCTTAAAATTTTCGTAATACACATTCGTCGTATGGAAACAATCCAAATCAATCGCAGCAAGAAAAATCAGTTTTACGGATGTTATGTGAAACTTCTTACTATTGGCTACTGCATAGTTATTCTTTTCATACTAATAATTTTATGATGTTTTAAGAACGTTCTATTTCCCTCAGTTTACGCGAGTAATAACGGATATAAATGTCAAATGTTTCGTGGGCATTCAGCAATCCAATACGATGTTAATTAGCCAATTGCACTCTTTTGACTACTCTTTCGTCTATTTCTGTCAAATTGTGAAAGAGACCAAAGAGTGCATTAGATAAGAGTGTATTTGGACTGATAAGTTTTTGTGGGTTACTAATATGAACTATAGTAAACACTATCGTCTATATCCGTTCTAAAGGTTATTTTCAACGTTTCATTCATTATGTAAGGGTATACATGTTATAATTATAATAAAAGCCTCTTTTTCTAATGATATTAAATCTAGCATCAGCTTGTCATACGCTTGCCAATTCACAAAGGCCTCCCCCACTCCTCTCCATTCGCTTTCATTTTCCATCATGTTTGTGAATTTGTCGTCCCTTCACTTATGTGGTCTACCACACTTTCCGTAACATGGACACCATTCTGACAGATTAATGGACTATTTCTCCTTACTGTCCAATCCGCTTCCATTTCAGCTTCGCAGTATATGTTACGTGGTAAGGATATGTTTGATAGATAACGGCCCATTATTTTAAAATGATAATAAATCTACATAGTCATTTTTTTGGGAAGTCAGTTTTTGACTACGCTACACGACCTTAAATTATCTAAACGATTAAGCTTAACATATATAAAGATTAACAAAGGCTAAACACAACTTTTCCCATTCCCAAAATGATTTAAAGCGTGAAAAGCAAAAACGCGATTTATCAAGTGACGGTCACGCCGCAACGGTTGATGACCGTATTGCGTTTTTACAGACAAAAAATTGCGGTGAGATACGCTCGGTTGTTTCGTTATTAATGAGCCATTACTTAAAAGGTTCCTTTGCTTTACGGAAATATTTAAGCGTTTAGGGATTTAATTTAAATTTAAACATAAAGCGAAGGGCAGAAGAAGGGAATATCGCTTCCTATGTCGCAGGTTAAAAATATATATCAAAACAGATAAAATAAAACAACACGATAGATCCAGCTTGATTATAGATCAGTGTTCGTAGATACAATGAAGTTTAGTATTTCGTTCCGGGAAACTCAATACGACCCCAGAGAGGTTTAGTCGACTGCCATCCGGGTCTCTAATTAGCAGAACGAGCTTACTGGAGTCCTTAATACTCTTAACAGTTTCAGAAACGCATATTACCATTTAAAGAATTATAAGATCTTATTTGTATTGCAGAATACAAATTATTTCCTTAGATACTCAAGGTCAGGAATGCTAGCGAGTTTTGGTAAAAACGTGCCTAAATTACCGTTTCCTCTATAAAGTCAAAATAGTTTTTAGATCGTTCTTAACATGAAGTTTCGAGGTTATAACATAAAAATCTTACAATTGTAATAAACATTTTTATAGGTATTCCAATATTAAAAAGCATTTCAGTGTTCGTAGAATAATAATAATTACTAAGATCTTTCTTGACGTAAAATTTAACTTAGAGAAATATTGGTAAATTATTAGAACACCGGTCAGAAAAAGTATTCTCATCATAATAGAACCTTTTTTTAAGGAGATGAAAATGCGCTTACGCCTGTGCCCTGGATCGAGTTTTTACGCTGGGACCACCTCAGCTCTCAACACGCCCCCCTTAAGATGGGGTTGCCCTCGTAGTTTGACAAGACATTCATCCTAAGGCCATGGTAGAACCTATCCTTTCCATTATCTTTTTAAATTAACACACATTTTATGTCCCTATATATGAATAATTCGAGGGTAGGATTATAAAGAATAGCGAAGGACGGTTTACATGTCGAAATTTGGAAGTGTTTTTTGACAAGATGATTATACATATTAATAGTAAATAATGTTAAAAAAATGAATAATATGCATACTCTATAAACAATATCACGTTTCAGAAACACGTGTAAAGGAAAATAGGTATTAAAATATCGTTTAAACTATTTTATTGTAATTTTATAGCTCTGTTATGTTGATTGTAAGCTAGTATTAATTTATTTTGTATTATATATTATGACAACAAATATAAAAATGTTTTTATTCATTATAAGTATGATGTATAATGTGAAAGTTATGAAGAAAGAATCAATACCTGTGTCAGGGTTTCCAACTCTTCCATAACAAACCTAATACTTGTTTCCATAACAAAGTTGCATATATAAACATATAGTTACATTTTAATTCAATTTTGAAAACTGTTTACAATTATTTCTTATATTTTTATTTTTTTCAGCGAAATACGAAAATGGAAAGCTAAAATAAAGGATTTTGTACTTTATTTTACGGAAACGTAACGTACGGAAAGTACGTCACATATAGCTCATATTTCTGTACGTACTTTATTTACTCTTCGGAATTATGTATAAAATTGAATATATAAAAGGATATTAAAATCATTTAATTGATATTTAATGATAATAATTTATAAGCAGCTAATAATATACCGTGTCCACGTCACATATTAAAAAATAGAGAGATATATATATATAACTACACCGGTATTCTACAGTAATATATTATGATTTAATTATATTATTAAAATTCACAGATTGATATATGTTATTGATTCAGTTGTTTGTAATATGCTGGATTTTAAGGAAGTTGATAAAGTGATTTACGTAACCTTCATTATGCCATGATGGAGAGTAAATAATGTACCAGTCGTGTCGTTTCAACGGCAATTTAAACAGGTGTAATATGTATGTAAAGGCGGTCTTACTGCTAAGGACAATTCTACAAATAAAATAATAAAAAATACTATTGATATATTAAAATATCTTGACAGGTCAATCTGCCCAACGACCATAAGAATCGAGTTTCCTACGAGGTTCATCAGTGTATCGGGGCCAGCTGCCTGATGTATGTAACACATGTTGCTTCGACTGAGTGCAATGGTCTAATTCAGCCACGAAAGTAGGCTGGGAATACCACTCTCGAAAAATCACGAAGTTGACGAATCATACAAACTATTACGAAATATTTAATGAATTCAGGGGACAAATTATCGTTTATGTGGAACACTAACAAAGAGAGTGGGAATATTTATAAATATTTTACTATTTCAACTGTTCTAAGTCATCTTTATTATTATCATTCGTATTTATCACTTACAGTGATGTCCTAGTGGCTTCAGCGTGCGACTCTCATCCCTGAGGTTGTAGATTCCACCCCCGGCTGTGTACCGATGGACTCTCTGTCTATGTGCACATTTAACAATCGCTCGAATGATGTAGGGAAACATCGTGAGGAAACCAGCTTGCCATAGACCCAAAACGACGACGGCGTGTGTCAAGCACAGGAGGCTGATCACGTACTTGCCTATTTGTTTAACCAATTATCATAAAAGAGATACAGAATGTGAGGAGCAGACCTAAAAAAAACAAACAACAAAGGAGTGGGGTTTGTTTTTTTGTTTTGTTTTATCTGTATAGAATAGTATAAATGCTGTAAGCAGCGGTTATATGAATTCACTTACAAGCGCAAGATAAATAGAAATGGCAATACAGACTGTGAAATAACAGTCTTTCTTGTATCTATCGAAACAAAACAAATTCATTTATATCGAGTAAAAATGCATTTATAATTAGGCTCAATCAATTTGACATAACAATCAATTATAAAGTATTTAATAAGTGATAATAAACTGTCCATTATCAGTCTATCGGTGCCATAAAACACTAGACGCTATCATAAGTGGCTTTTATGACGTCATTCGTGATATGCATAAGTGACAATCTTAATCAAACAACAGAGATACTGGAAAATGCTTTTTCGCTATCTTTCTATTGCAATAAAACGAATATGCCCCTATTATGTTAATTTAAGTGTGGACTTAATTAATTATATATTTTTAGGGAAGTTACGTAAAAGCTTCAAAGAGGACACGCGCCGCGAGCCCTATAGGGCTATAATGCTATAGCATTGAGTACATAAGCGGCGGTATCACTTAACATCAGATAGTCGTCCTGCCCTTTTGCCCGCTGATTTATCAAAACAAAATAACAACACCGCCCATGAACACCGCCCAGGTGGGTCGGAACTCGCAAGTGCGTTGCCACCTTTTCAAGAATCTGTACGCCATTTTCTGGCTGGACCGTAAGTTCAATCAATCAGAAATACTTCGGTGGACAGTTTTCACATTCTTTAAAAACGTTAATTCCTTAACGAATTATTATTTATTAATGTGTATATGCATCTAGGCTTGCTCTATACTATGTCATGCAAACATTGTCATTTTTTAATTTGGCATTAAATAACCCTTAATCACCTTTCTAGCACCAATGCCTATTTTTAATAGCTACTAAAGTAACTAGTAACTAATAAAGTGGAGGTGAAATAAAGAAGTTTTACTTAAAAGTTTCAAGTATGTTTTTATTTTAAAGAGTACAAAAACAATGGATAAACTAATCGTCGACCCGGATATACGTAATCTGGATCTAGCTTCAAAAGTCCATTTATCATATAAGCTTAACTGACCGTCATGATAAATCACTTGAATGGTTAGAGTTACCATTTAAATAACATTAACAAATAATATTTTAAACAGAAAGTGCATAAAAATGCATACACATCAACAATATGTATATCTGTTTGACGTGATAGCACAGAGTACCGGAAAATCTCGTCGATTCTGAACCATAGATAATCATTCCTAAAAAACGTAATTTTGTTGCGGACGTATACGGCGGCCGTAAAGCAACGTGTATACTGTATATAAATAAAATAATATTCATATCGATATTTCAAATAGACCAAAACAATCAATATTGTTTGCTTCCTCGTGCCGACAGTGACGTCAGCTAATTCGCGTGTTGGGTCGACGACCGACAACTTGCTGACCAGTCCTCATAACTAATTGCTATGAACCATTCAAAGTTTTCTGATTATTCAGTAGATAAAACTAGACATTAATAAAAATACTGCTAAGCGGCATTTATATTAAATAAGAAGAGTATTTTGTATACAAATACTTTGTAATCAAAATGATCATTTAAAAATGTAATTGTAGCTGAATCTTATGTTTTTGGATGGTTGTGGATTTGAACTTGATTGTTTCAACCTATCCAATATAGGCAATCACCACGTTTGAAAATTCTAAAGATAATAAATACAGTCCAAACCGTTTACGACATCGTTTAGAACAACATACCGGTTATGTTGACCAAAATCAAGGGTCCCGGCGGGTATTAATGTTCTCAATAACAACGTCATCGGCTGTCACAACTATCGGTTTTTACGACCACATTTGAGTACTCCCTTCGATGTCGTTATAACAGATTTTGAGCGTAGGTACATACATAATTTAAGTTTACGTTTGACTCTTATGTCCAAATGTCTTTCAATTTTGATCTAAATTTCAAGACAGAAGACTATCCAGAGCAAGCTAGTATTGAAGTGTTAATAATTTAGGTGTCATAGTTTTTGAGCGTGTTTTGATTTAAGACTCAGATGTAGGAATGTTCGGAATCGATATCATCTTAATATCGAGGTCATGCACGGCGCCTCACAGTTCAAACCGCATTCGAACTAGTTTCATCGACAACACTTGTATAACGGTCACACTATCAATTCACATCGTCGACGGCTTAGGTTTCGACTTTCGACACAGACATTTATACTCTGTGTGTCTACTTTCGAAATATTGCGGCTTGGTCAAGTCTCAAAGTAGAGGTTTGACTTAAATTTAGGCTGTACTCAAACATCCACGATGTATATAAAACAACAAAATATTAAAAATAAATTACTTATAAAGTCTAATATGACTTTAGTGGAAATGCAATTTCAACGTTTTCAGTATACAAATACCACACAAATAACAAAATAGAGCAGAAATTCTATTTAAAGACACGCGAGGGAAGATGTCCTCGCAATGCGTGTCAAGTCGCATTCGGACCAAGGACACGTGCCCTCCACTCCTGGGCAATGAAACAGGTCCGTGGCGGTTCACATCGGTCGACCACTTGATCCAATGTCCTATAAATCTACTGTAATGGGCTTATTTGTCGTATTTGTGGGCTATCCATTACTTGTCTTATTTAGACCTTTTAAAGGCCCGTACCAAAAATAAGTAAAATTGTATTTCAAAACTTTATTAGTATAGCACTCATTAGTTTAAAAATTAAAATATTGACAAAATGAAGGCTTTGCACCAATGATTACCAAATACAAGATTTTAATTAAATTCGATTTGAATAACATCAAATATCAAGAATACATAATTAAACAGTATAACTAAGGTAGCAGATGTCACAATGAACTTGTGAAAATTGGCGGGGCTCATGGCAAGAGTAACATAAAAGTGGAGCAAGAAAGTATTCAACTGGTGCAAGGTACAATAAACGCAAAAGAGGAAGACAATTTAAAAAGTGGAACGACCAAATTATGGAAAAAGCATGAGGTAGGTACACGGCAGAGTGGCACACTGCAGACAAAAAAAGGACACAGAGATATCTAGAAATAATGAGATAATAAAGATTTAAATGAAGTATTTGAAATAAAAGGCTTTTTATTATTTTTGAGATATCTGGTAATGATTTTTATAAAAAACCTGTCACCGCATGACACTTTAAAAAAAATTCAAATTTGTTTTCAAGGAGTATTAGATGCGCATAACCTCGATATAAGGATCACTTTACATTCGGAAAACATAAAATGTTTCGCTGGCAGTGACTTTGACCGTCCTGCATCTGAACAAGGTTATAATATTGTTACGAAGACGGGTCGACTACAATGTTTCTAGGTTTTTCCACTACTTAGAGAACTTTTCAGCAGGCTGTAATATGATTTCTGACCGTTTCAGGAGAGGGTCAATCACATATTAGAAAATTGTAATTTCCATAATGTTACCCTAGTTTTCAGGAAGCTGAAACCTTTTTTCAGTCAGTTTCAGAACATGTGTAGTCGATTGGTGCAGTTTTCAGGAGACCCGTTTTCAGGCCTAAGTATACCCCTTTGATGAAGGAATATTCTAGACCAAACTTTCTAGGTGTGAGACAAGGACGAAATGATACGAGAGAGAGAGAGAAAATCAGAACTTTCTCGAAACTAGACTGAGCACTCTAGAACGCCGTACGACAAGGACGGAGCAACGTGCGAAAGAGACAAAGAGTGCGGACGTTCTAGAATTGTGCAATCGCTACTCAGTAGCAAGCCCGCTTAGAAAGTTCTCGAATATTGTTTAGAATTATTCCCAGGGATATATAAGCGAGCCGAAACGCGACTAGTCGCCTTTAGTTTGGAATGCGATAACAGGAGAGAAACACCGAAGCAATAAAGTGAATACAAGTGATAAAGTACTGTGTAAAGTGTGCATAAGTGAAGTAATTAGTGACTGTGTTTTTTGTGTGTTATAAGTGCATTTCTGCAATTAATTTGTGTTCATAAATTCCTCATTGATTTACCAAGAAATAAACCCTTGAAGAAATCTACGGCATTTTCTATCCGATCCCCTAGCTCGTAACAATATACAAGGCAACTTCCTATACGATCACCTTCGATGTTCTTGGAAATTCAATTCGATATTGTACTAGGTTAATTAAGAAGACTTTTAACACAATCGTCACTAGTTAAAAATACAATTAATCAGTATATTAGTTAAGTTAATTTTAATTAGTTAGGTTTTTCGAATTACGTTTATAACATAATCTTCCACATAACACAAATAGCGAGATCTTGTATCATCTAAAGTCTACACAGTTGACACTGATCGCTTATTTACAAGAAAGCATTTCAAAGAATTACAATGTTTTTACGTTGAGTTCGTGCAAAAGATAATTAGTAGGAATTTTACAGTTTTCATCTTTACATCTCGAAGAAAAGTACTTCGTACACCTTAAGAAGCCTGCACATGTTATTCATCGATTCCAAGAATATAGGCCAAGGAATTTTCCATTTAATACGCGAATACTCCCACAATACGTATTTATTCGCGCCTTTTTTCGAATTATACTAATATTTTCAGCGTTAACCATTAATAGGTAACAAGTTTTCATAGGTATCGGTAATTCAATAAAAAAAACTGGACGTAGTATGCCAACGAAAAAGTAAAATTGTTACAACATTACAATGCTCCTGCTAACTTTTTATTCATAATAAGACCAATTTTATTGTGACATTCCACTGTAATAGAAATAGACAAACAGGTGTATTGTTAAATCTGGATCCGTTGTTCACCGGACGACTGTTGGTGGCAACGTAGGGATTTAGTGAGTACGGATAGACGACGAGTCCCACAAAGCTCCAGTATAAATGAGCTGCCGAAATAGCATAGACCATTTTCCACTATAAAATGGTAATAAGACTGCTTTTGTTTTTGTTAATAACGGTTTCTTTTCTTAAGTCTTTTCTTTTGCTGTGAGTTCTTAATGTTAAAAACGCCCTATCCTGCACTGAGCTGTGAGTTCTTAATGTTAAAAACGCCCAATCTTGCACAGAGCAGCGAGTTCTTAATGTTAAAAAAACGCCCAATCTTGCACAGAGCTGAGTTCTTAATGTTAAAAAACTACCAAATGCCCGAATTTCACTTTAAAATAATCTTTCATACCTCACAATCGACACTCAGGTGTAATGTTTTTGACCCCTGTATCGTCACACTCGATGAAATTGCAAATTACATTAACGCTCCAAATCCGATCATATTGCAAAGACTAATTCTGACCAAATTACTTGGCATGATTGAGGAAAGTAAGATACTTTTATAAAACCACAAATATTTCTGATCCACATACCGAAGTACGGGAACTATTTTATTTGTTATTTTTAAATGATATATTGGCATTTCACATTATCAATTATGAGAGAATTGATTACCAAACCTTGTTCAGAACAATTAAAAGAAAATTACGAAGTTAAGTTTAAACAATTAAGATTGTACCTAAGTATTGTGTGAACAGGAAACTTGAGCTATCCAAGCCAAGTGCCAACAATCGATAAAATTGAAACATTGCAAACATGAACAATAAGAACATAAAACCGCGAAACCCAAACATTAATAGTTTTCGAAAGTCGTCATCTTGTCAACAAGCTAAGAACAATGCCGGTAATGTTTTCGCGTAACATTTGCACAAGGGTGCATAAACATGGCGATTGATACACTCCCTATTTGCCCACTATCAGCGTGATAGATTACGCTTATTATATTACTAAGCTTCTGTGTATAATAGTATCATTACAAAAAGGGCCTTTAGTCATTTATATCAAGTTATAACTGAAAGCCATACTAGAGAAAACAGTCTAAATTTCAAAATGTTTGAAGTTTTCTTATTGTGTTCCTCGCACAATCAGGTAACAACAGTGTTAAATCATTTCGCGAAAACAGTGGCCAATGAACTACCTCTTAATAACGTACAAACGTTGCGTTCATTACACTTTGTTACAACATTGACACGTTGATACAAAGCTGCAAATGAGAGTCGAAATAATATCAGCTATGAGAGATAAACAAGGACATTTTAATTATGCGCAATCTGTGAAGAAGTAGCACGAATCAAGACTTCTCAATCGTGTTATACGATAGCATATAAAACCTGACAACTTTCACTAGAAGTAAAACTTTGAACACTTAAGAAAAAAAGACTTTCGAGCCTTCTGGCAGTGTGAGTCTCCATGGGCGGCAATGATCACTTAACACTCGGGTGAGCCTCTTGCCCGTCTGTCCCCTGTTACATAAAGAAGTCAAATTCAGTTAATAAACTCCATTGTAAAACCCAAACGAAGATGTATCAACAGGTATTCAATGTTGTAACACAAATCGGGATTTCAAGTTGGTTTACCCGCATTATATACACACATTGCAACATGTGCCTTAAATTGGATCGTAAGCGAAATTCACCTTAAAGTCACCAGTCAATATATATCCAGACGAGTATGTATTTTATTGTCACACAACTGGAGGTTATCAGTCGATAACAATGCAACAGTGAAGTGGATGAACTGATAAAAGATTGCACGACCCTGACCAGTTATGTACATTTATGTCAAGTTGCAACTTCAGGTTGTGACACATTCAAAGTTATAGCTTCGTCTATATGCATAATTTCTAACGTAAAAGTTAAAGCGAATTAAGATAATGTTTCACGCTCATTTCGACGAAGAGGAAAAACAGTGCATGGTAATGAATATCATATTAAGGGACTTCCCTATATTGAAGCTGCTTTCCCTTTGTAACAGGCAAATAAATGTTCAAATTTATAGTCAACTCTAAATGACCTCATCCTAGTAGAACAAAGAGATAACGAAGTATTCACGCCGCTTACGTCAGGTTCGTTAACGCGACCATTATGTGAATTTTTCACCAATTACAACTTATTAAGTATGAATTCAACTAAAACATTCCATTGTCAATGTTCTTCAAGGATTTATGTCATTTTTATTAAGTTTTATCTCAGTCTAGACTTACGCAATACCAACGTATCATACGAAATAGAAATGTCATTTAATTTGTTAATTGATAAGGTTGTATTACTGTGGCATAAATTTAGGATGACGGCCTCGCGCGAAAAATCCTAATCCATAATAATAGAACTTTAGCTAAGATCAGTTATCATATTAAATACGTAAATTATACGAAAACTGAAATTTTTATTTAATTTTTTTCTTCTAAAGTAGATTATGCCAATAAACAAACCAGATAACATTAAGCTATTAAATAATGCGTGTATCAATAACTTTTCTATTTGAAAAAACTTACATTATAAAAACATTTTATATCTTATATATTGGCTTGAAATGTATAAACAGGAACTGCTTATAAAATTTGAAGTATACTATCAAAATTATAAATTTAAAGATCCCTACGATAAATAGTATCATCGTGAAGTTTTCTTCTAAACATCATTATTTAGAAAATTTCAAGAACTTAGAATCTATCTCGAACCGAGTAAGTTTTATTAACTTGAAATATACCAATATAGAAATTCCAAAACGCAACAATGCAATGCCTAGCAATGAAATGTCGCACACCTGCCCATTTCTTACTAGCCACGAAGCAAAATACGTAAAAAGCTAATCCGTAACGATTTCTACAGTTTCGGTCTCGGCACCTAATAAATAAATTCGTTAAGAACCATTTGATTAAAGCTTTGACAAAATGACATTATTCGAACGAAAATTTCATCAAAAAAGCGCATCTGCCATTACAATTCAACAGCTACAATAAAACCGGTTAAACATGGTCAAGCAATCGATTAACATGATGTCAACGTAGGGCTCACCCTTGATGGTCGACCTTTAATTCCCCAATCGACCAATGACCTTGTATACATTCTGAATACATAGAAGCAGTTACTTAAAGGTGTTGCGATGTCAATTACATCTATCGAATTTATACCTTCGACGGAAAGAACGTAAGTAACAAAAACTTTAGTAAATTATTTTTGTTTCTTGGTGGCTTAAAAAAAACCTATTTTCACTTATTAGTACCTATTTTTATTGTTTCATATAACTCTCAAGATACAAGCAAACATTTCATCATAAACTTCTTATAAAATTTATCATAAATATATATAACACATATGTATAAGATCTCATAAAAATAATTCTCCTACAGCCCAATTTACAGAACAAAACGTCAAACAATTAATATTAAGCCATAAAAAAATGATTGCACAATACTTATGTTAAGCACTATATTTTAAGTATCAATCTCGGGCATCAACAAGCAGTGTTGGCCTACTGGCTTTAGCGTACGACTCTCATATTTGAGGTGGAAGGTTCGATCCCCGGCTGTGCAAGAAAGGATTTTCTTTTTATTTGCCCATTTAACATTAGCACGAACGGTGAAGGAAAGCATAGTGAGCTAACCAGCTTGCCTTAGACCCAGAAAGTCTATGGCATGTGTCATACACAGCAGGCTGATCACCTACTTGCCTATTAGATTAAAAGATGTTTATGAAACAGATACAGAAATCTGAGGCCCAGACCTAAAAAGGTTGTAGCCTTATTTATTTATTAGTTTATAATATCTCATCAAAGTAATTCTCCTACAGCCCAAATTACAGAACAAAACATCAAACAATAAATATTAAGCCATAAAAATTTCACAAATGAAATATATTATAGGGTATGTTATAAGGAAGCATTTATAGTTTCTATACTTATTTAAATTCTTATACTATAAATGATAGGTAACATAAAATTAGTGACAATTCAATGAGCAATTAGTTATTAGGAAACTATTATGTTTAATAACACAAGTGTATCCTAAAAAAAAAATTAAATGACTGACTTTAACATTAAAATTTATTCTATTCATTAACTGCAGTAGTTTTCTGACAACACTTAACTATTTTTTGGCTATCCTACTTTTAACAAGACAAATAGATAGCAAATCATTTATCAGAACTCTTTGTATATTATGCATAAATTATTATATTAAATATCTACCCGTGTAATTATAACATCACAACTGACTCATTTATCTTATATAAAAGCTTTTCTCAATAATATAAAAAAATACTGTACTGTGAAGCACTGAAAAAATTTCATTAAAATATTTTTTCTTTTCATATAATTGTTATAAAACTAAACTAATTTAAATAAAAAAAAGTAAACTAAGTAAACTTTATTTAAAAGTAATTAATAATATACACCAATAAACGCCTATCTTAGAAGTAATATATAATGTTATTTTAAGAATTGACAGTGTACCTTTATAATCTTAGAAAAACCTTTTGTCTTTTATTTCTATTTTTCTAACACATATAAATTCTCTCTATGAATTAAGAGCTTAAATTTAACCAGTAAATATAAAATTATTTGGTCAAAACTGTATTTATATTATGATAACAATAAAGACTTTTAAAATAGAAAAATATAAATTCTAAATGATTTTAGATTTTTTTTGTGCAACATGACAACACTGTTAATAAAAATTCGAGTTTAAAATAAACACAGGATGCATGACATCGACGTATATTAAAATAAAATAATTTCACAAGGATCCCTAATGGTGCAAATTATTGAAGTCGACAGTAATGTTATAAAATTTATATTTGCTTCAAGCACTAATGAATAATAAACAAAAGTAGTAAGTATATGTTCAAACATAGTTTTTTAAGCAATTTTACTTACCAAAACACATTTTACTTAATAGGAATTCAGAGTTCACATCACAAACTGTTCCGTTCATAAATCGTCAACATTCACTATCCAGATTAGAAACCACTAAGCAGCAAGTTGTTTTTGTTCAGGAAGAACGTTACTAAATAAAAACTAGTTTTTTATAAAATTATACTAGCCAACGACCTAGCCAAACGTTCGGCCATTATTTGACGCCGAAAACTAGCGAAAGCAAACGTCAATTCTATCTTCGTCATGACACTGACAATATACGATATATTGTCGTAACCTAAATATTGAATGTTGCTATTATTCAAATACACTGTAAAAGTTACAGAATTCGTTATATAAGATGTGATTTAATATTGCAATCTAAAAGAAAAATGAATATAAACAAATTGATGATTTATAAAATATACTAATGAAGTTATTAAATTAAGTGAATTTGATATATCTGACACCAAAGATTCTATCAAATAAAGATTTGTTGAAAGCGTGTTTGTGTGCTATTAATTCCATTCATATTTTTCGAAATAGATAATGTGGATTAATCTTTTATATTAAATACAGTAATAACGTTTATAATTATTGTCACTCTTTTTTTAATTTGCCATGGAGCATGTGATGTAAATAACATCTATTTGATCGATGATCTGTGGATTATATGCAATGCATAAAAACTTGAAATTTTGTCACGAACAATAAAATTAAAATAATATAAACACAGTTTTTTTATATTTTAACTAGAATAATGGTTAAGTTTAGCGATGCAGCTTCAGCATTTAAAACTTTAAACGGCATTATTTGTGTTTACAAACCGCCTTGTGTCCCTGTGCGACAAATTAAACACGTTATTATAACAAATTTATGTAAAGGTTAGTGTTTATTGAATCTTTATATCTATAGTTTAAAGTATAGAAAGTTAAGTGCAGATATAACAAGTAGGGTTGTTAAGCATATTAAATCACATCTATCTGATTTTATGGATCCTCTGTGTTGGTTCTAATGTAATGGATAATGAGTAGGGTGCACTTTTTACAAGTATTAAATTAGCAAGCGCTATACCATTCAATTACTATTACTTCTGAAAATCTAGATTAAACCAATGATGTTTGATATCAAAGATATGTTTAACTTACCAGATTCCTTATCATTAATAATTTGTTTATTTGTGTATTTATTTTTATAGAATCTTACACCTTTATTCATAAAAACTGAATCTGGCTTATTGCACTGTTAACTTAAAAGTACTCTTTTGTCCCTTTTTATCCAATTGTGTTTAAATGTGCTGTGAAGAAAATGGACAGGTGAGTACTTTAGTTTACTTCAAACAGTACTAATAAAATTTTAGTTATCAACAATAAATACAACATACTTAAGATATTATTTAATATCCTAAAAAGGATCAGTATTCTCTAGGTTGTATTTATTTAGCTTGTGCAAGTAGAATTTATATTAAAAATATACACTATTTAGTTACATTCTAGTATCACCAGTTAGATCCTTTCATTGGTAGCTGTTATGACACAATTTATTACAGATCTAAATAATCTTCCTGATAGACCACTGGAACAGCGTGTTGAAATATTGGGGGAAACCAATAAACCCATGGAGGTAAGAATAGTACCAAATTATGCAGATGACCCTCTAGCTTGTGGACCAAGATATATACAGGATGATTTTCGATGTACCTGGGCCACACATTTGGGTCTGTTTAGCAGTGGTATTCTCTGTAAGTTTTTAAATGTGAACATAATTGAATAAAGTTGTGTCAAGATTATTATATAATTTAATGCTTCTATTTTAGTGCTAGGATTAAATGAAGGTACAAAACTTTCATATCATATAAATATTGGACGTCCAACAAGGGCATATAAGGTACATGGCCAGCTTGGTAAAGCAACAGATACTTTCTTCTGGAATGGCAGAACAATGGAGCGCACAACATATTCTCATGTAACAAGAGAAAAAATGGATAAAGTTATTGCCCATATGCAGGCAGCCCACCAGAAAACAATGTATCAGTAAGTATACTGTTTTTCTTAGCTTTATTATTAATTGTTTATTTAGATTTTATTGATGATAATTGTGCTTTAACTAACTGTGCCTTTTTCCTACAGATTGTCAGGGTTACATATGGAATCACAGACAACCTATGAGCTAGCAGCAAAAGGATTAATTCGCCCTGCTAATAGCAAGCTGCCAGTTATATATGGCTTAAAATGTGTCCATTTTGCACCACCAGATTTTACATTAGGTAATTATTACTCTTTAATCACAAGTTATGATCAATAAATCACTTTGGCAATACAGTTGGTGTTGATATGATTTCATTAAACAAATATATTAACAAAGTTCAAATTTGACCTATATTGTACAGCAATAACCATGAAACTGAAATCTAGGTACATATTTATTTAAAAATTTTGTTTTAGAAATACAATCGGTTAATGAGTATGACAAGTATTTATGGACTCTAATACATGATCTGGGAGTTCAACTGAAATCATCAGCTTACTGTACGGGGGTACAATGTATTAGACAGGGAAAGTTTAATCTAGAACATGCATTGTTAAGAAAACACTGGAAGTTACAGCACATTATAGAGAATATGGATTTATGTCGACAAATATTAGAGGAAAATGAACAAATGCTGTTTCAAAGATCAACACACCTTATGTAGTAAAAACTGTATAAAAATTACAAAATAATTACACAAAAAATATGTTATATTCTGTACATTTATTTATACCACAGTGAGTCTTAACTATAAAACTTAGATTACCACTAATTAAATTTTAATTAGAAGAACTTGTTGGTGTATTAGCTTGTTTTTCTAACTGTTCAATCCTCTTGTGTCTAATCATATTAGACAGAATGCCATTAAACGAAGTTGTTTTCTTCTTGGCTGAACCACGCAAAGTGTCTTCTCCTTCACGCCGAACACGTAAATGCAGAGAACCCATTTCATCCATAAAATCAAAATCAGACTTCTCTTCTCTCACTGGCGACACTTCCATTGTTTTTGGCTGATTTTCATTACTCACTGGAACTGGAGAAGGGGCACGTCGGCCTGGACATCTCCATTCTAGGTTAATGGTTTCGTTAATTTCAATTGTTTTGTATAGTTCTTCTAGCTCAGTGGGATCTGGCATCCAACTTTTTCCAATCACTATGCCGCTAGATAATATCTCGTCATCTGAGCAAGGATAATCCCAGTCGTCCCCTTGAATCTCAGTGCCCATTATAAATTTGTAATAATCAAAGATACATCATACAAATATTATATCGCCAAAACATTGTTTACATTTAAGCTATGTTTTCGTAATCAATTTTTTTTTTTACTAATTTTATGGCCTGGTAACGAGACCTTTAAGCCAAGTCTTATTTACGGTCGTAATCACATAAATTGTGAACAATAAATGATTATTTACCCTAACCTCTATGATATGGGTTACCACTTTATTAATTTCATTTATCTGCAATTTACACGATAATATAACCATAGAGTAGATAATATACACATGTAAAATACGAAAGTGACACATTGCCGTATGATGTAAATAAAGAAAAAGTAGCTGTATGTAACCTAACATTAGTTAAGTTACATAATATACGTATATTTTTTAGTAAATAATTAAAAGAGTAAACCAAATGTTAACAATCACACATTTAAAGCCTTGTAGTTTTTACCACACTCATAAATTGTAATTTAACACTCGTTCCCAACAATGACATTAGTGTCACTTAGATTTACAAACTCTTTAATAAGTTAAGTTAGTTTTTGGTTAATCCAGCGTGACAACCCCACGAACCCTAATGTTATCTTAGTTATAGGCTCATGTTTTAAACAATAAAGCCAGTTGTTACCGAGCTTCGAACACGGTGTTTTATTGAATATATATCTGAACATATCCATACAACAACCGCCACTAAACTAAATTCAGTGTTTCAACTTATTACTCCAACCCAATGAGAAGATAAAACAATGTTTTCACCTTTGCTACTATCGTACCGTATCGGCATTTTTAGCGATATAAATAAAATAATGAGTGGTTTTTTAATATTTTTTTTATACATGAATTGAGTCTATTTTGAACTCTTTGGTTTTTTGTTATAATAGTAAAAGAGTATCGTATTATAAGGAATAATTAAAATCCAACATTTTTGTGCTGCTGACACTTACGATACTTTATTAAAATGTAGGAGTCGTTTGTTTTAGAGCATTAATCTAATCCTGGTATAATTTACGGGATTTTTTTTAAAGCTCTGTATTAGTTTTTGTAATTCTTTTTTTACTTTTGTCTTCATAGGACCTTGATTTCAACCTGAGTGCGATTTCCATCTTACCACATTTCACAGAAAACATTTCTTAAATATATTTTTTGCAAATAACAGTGTCCTGAGTAATAATGTGCAGGCCGAAACCTGCACAAGCTAAGCCATTCTATATATTAAATGACAAGTCAAATTTAAATGTTCATTATCTAATTCGTAATATTACTATGACGACGGGCAATATATAAAATATACATAGAATTTTGATACACGAGGGTCACGTAAGTCTCCTTTCCACCTTAAGCATTCGCAATTTCTGAATTTTACCCTAAGTCTGACACCTGAATGTCAAAAATATAATAGATTTAAGGCTTAGTTTGTATTCTGATTTTAGTCTTACTCGTATAATCTGTTATCGGTGCCCTGTGATGAATGTTTAATTAATCTGTGGATTTAAAATTTTAGAGTGCTTTTTACCCAATTTGTCCAATACTTGATCTGTGTTTGAAACATTAAGCTTTTTAAACTAAAAAAACATGGGATTTGGAATAGTTTCTTCATCATCGGAGAGTGATATAGAAAATGAGTCTACAGTTGAAGATAGGTATGTTCATTATGCTAAAGGTATTTGTAATATAACTTATAAATCGATATGATTTCATGCAAGTAACTAATTTTGCTTGTAGGTTAGGTAACTGTGAAGTATGTGGAGCAAATAAAGCTATATATACATGTCCAAGATGCGAAGTGAAAACTTGTTGCTTGGATTGTGTAAGAATACACAAAGCGGAACTAGAATGCAATGGCATTCGGGATCGGACTAAATTTGTTAGAGTTAAAGACTTTACAAACACTGATTTGTTAAATGACTACAGATTGTTAGAGGAATGTGCTCGATTTGTTTATTCTGTTAAAAAGGATGAGAAGAAGAGGTTCACTAGGATTGATAAAGACTTACCAATAGTATTTACTTTTTGTGTTATGTTTTATAATTAGTAGTGAAATTTAACTTGTCAATATTTAATATTTCAATGTTTTTTTAGCATCTGTATAAACTAAAATTAGCAGCAAGAAAAAGAGGCACAGTTTTACAGTTTTTGGCAAGAAACTTTACGAGAAATGCGATAAATACAACTAAATTAGATTTTAAGAAAAATTTAATATATTGGAGGATAGAATGGATATTTCCCAGTATAGATGGGAATCCTTTAAAGTTCATAGATGAGAAGTGTGCAGAAAATAAAAAAATCTCAGATTTGTTGGATAAATATTTGAACCCAGATGTGTTACCATTTGAAGGCTCTAGATCACTGGGCTATTATAGGTCTGCTGGCCTAAGTGGTGTAAAGGTTTTATTGAAATGTATAAAATTTTAATCTCTCTTTAAAACATATTTGCCTATATTCCATGCTTGTGCAAGTAAGTACAATTTAATTAATCTTATAATTTTTTCAGCTGAGAAAGTAAAGGGTTCACATAGAAAATTTTTTGAACTTGACCCATCAGAATCCTTGTGTGAGAATTTATCAGGAAAGTGCATAATTGAATATCCAATTGTATTTGTGGTACTTAAAGACCATGCTTACAATTTTGATATTATTACACCAGGTAGGGTATGATTATTACAATTTATGATTCTGATTGTTATTGGAATGCTATAACCAACATCTACTTAACCTTACTGCAAACTTTTGCTTATGTTATCTAGATTTTTTTACAGTAAAAAATGAAAGAGACCAATTATTATCATCAGAGACAGACATATTATTAGTCTAATTTGTCTTCCATGTAATAAGTTATTTATACATTTAGAATTTACTGTTTACTGATAGGTATGTGATCAAGTATTGAGTACTACAGGTTTTGGTAAATAATATATGCATCTTTACAGAAGATGAATTTGACTATCATAATAAAATTGAAGATAATCCAGCTATTCGCGAAGACATCTCTGTTTCTTCTGAGCCCCAAAGTAAGAGAAAAAGAGTATTGCTGACTGAAAAAATTGCCCAGGAAAGGAAAAAAGAAATTGAAAAGGAAGTTAAGGAACATAGAAAAAAACAGCCTAAGAATTTGTTATTTACAACTGGTTACTCATCAGAGGAAAGCATTCATACTGATACTGAAGATGAAGTCATAAAATAAAATTTACATTATATGTATCAACTGGCACTTCCAAATTCAGTTAATTTTCATAATAAAAAAAAAACAATCATATCAATCAATAGAAATGATTTAAATAATAATAAAAATTAAAGTAAGTAATAAAGTTATGTTCTTTATTTACATCATTTCAATAGCAATCAGCTTACTTTCTGTCAAGATAAACAAATAATCATTAGTTGCATTTATACCTAACACTTCACCATACTTTTCTACATTAATAACAAATTGTTGGCCCACTTTTATATTCCTGATAGCTCCTTCTGTCCGTTTTCGCAATTGGCACCCGACATTACTAGAACTCCTATATATAAATACATGGCGTGTGGCTTCACAGACAACACCATATGAGAAGTTAGGAGAACATGTAACAAATTTTCGATTTTGTTTAGATGATTGTATGTATCCAAAAGCCATCAGTGTTCCTTGATGTTTCACTGGCCATATATCAGTATTAATTAAGTGAGGGTATGGTTGCCAAATACAAGCATCAACATCATGACGTAGACAGAGGGCTGGGACTCCTTCTGTTTCTAATTTAATATTAAACAGAAATTGGTGGACACTAAGAGGGACTCTGTGAGTAGTTGTGTGGTTACTAGCATCTAAGCGAACTGAAAAAAAATCTAAATTTAAAACAACTCTTTCTCAATTTTGAAACAGTAAGATATTTCATACCATAATTACCATTGTTTAGTTTGACATTTTTAAAATCAATATGTTATAAGTATAAATATTATATGTATTATAGGCATAAAGAAAAGTCTACTTCTTGAATGATATTCATACAATATTTTTTTTGGGAAATGTTAACCCTTAATAAGCTAGAGTTTCAATTTTGATACCAATCTTTTAAACCGAATGTTCACATTACTATTCGGTTTTTTTTATAGGTTGGCTGTACGTATTTTACTGTTGTATAATATTCTTTCCAACGAAATTAAAAAAAAAAACAAATGTCATTATTGTTTTATTATTTTATCTATGACATATTACTTGCACAGCAAAGTGAACAAGTAAACACATTTTACTAAAAGATTTGTTGAATACAAATTTGATATATTTTCTTTTTCTGAAGAATATAAATACTTTTGAGGTAAGTGAATATATATATTTTTGTGAGTATCAATTTTGATACTTCAGGCATTCCGCCCTACATAAAACCTAGTAATTCTTTAGCTATAAAAACTTTTTGAGCTTCCGATTCATTATTTTTCTACATAGCTTGGTGTTGGGATTACTTTTATTTTTATTTTATTATAGAAATTTATCAAAAATGCGACCAGAAGAGATTGAGAGCATATTGAAGCGGTTAGAAAATGGTGAAATTTCGGAAGACGATTCCACCGACAATGAAGATGACATAGACTATTATTCGAGCCTAAGAGATCGTCTGATGGAACTAAAAGATGAAGAGGATGTAGGTAATATTCTCACTGACCCAAACTTGTATGCAGATCCACCTGCAGCAAACGTGGATACCGACATGCAACATAATTTAGAGACAGTTGAACGAAGCCCAACTCCTACAACCTGCAAACTGCACCTTTCAACTCTAGAAACTTAGTGTGGAGAGTAAAGAATATGGACATAGTCCAAAATGCTTTCCAGTTCGCTGGAAACACTGAGTATTCACAAGAAATTATGAACTTAGAAACTCCTTTTCAGTTTCTTCTTATTTTTTCGGTGAAGAAATTTTGAGATTTCTAGTGTCAAATAAATATGCCTTCCAAATAATCCCAACTTTACAGAACCTGTAACTGTCTTAGAATAACGTAAATTTATTGAAATTCTTATTTTTACTAGTGTATATCATTATCCTAGTGTCAGGTCATACGGGTCAAACATTACAAAGTTTGAACCCATATCACAAACAATGAATCGCAACAGACTTGATCAAATTCGACAAATTTTTCACATGAATGACGACTTTAAACATTTGCCCATTGATCATCCCCAGCACGACCGACTGCATAAAGTAAGACCAGTGATAGACTATTTGAACAAGAAATTTATTACTGTACCATTTGAACATAGACGATGCAATCACTAGACAAGCAAATGTGTTCAACTAAAATTAAACATTTTATGAAAGAATAATTACCCAACAAGCCCCATAAGTGGGGTTTCAAATTTTTATGCTCTCTGTCTGGGTATGCCTACAGTTTTGAGATTTACTCAGGAGCTAAGGATAGACCGTTTACCGTGGCGAACCAAACCTCGGAGCTGTATCGAATACAGTTATTCGATTGTTACGACCAGTACCAAGGCACGTCAATCATATAACTTATTTTATTTTGACAATTTTTATACAAATATTCCTCTTTTACATTACTTACTTGACCAACGAAGGTATTTATTGTCTTGAAACAGTACAGAGAAACAGGCTTGGAAAGTCGTGCAAGTTGCCGGAGAAACGGGAAATTATGAAGTCTAACGTACCCAGAGGAACATAATATCACGAAAATGTGGCCTCTCACGAAGGCCACGAATTTTCGGCCACATGTTTGAAAGACAACAAACAAGTACTATTACTTTCCACGTATGTTCGCGCTGAACCAGCGGATACTATAACCCGCTACGAAAAAAAACTAAAGGCCAATGTTCACGTATCATGTCCTCGGGTCATAAAAGAATATAATATATATAATAGTTGATTTGATGGATAGCTTCATTAGTCGATATCGCATCCGCATAAAGTCGAGAAAGTGGACAACGAGGCTCTTCTACCACTTGTTAGACATGACTGTCATCAATGCTTGGGTACTATACAAAAAGGTAAACACAATGAAAGGAAAACTTAAGAAGAATATTATGAAGTTAGCAGAGATTTTAGAACTGAGCTTGCCGATGTAGATATCAAAGTCACTCGAAAAATAAAAGGGGAAGACCCAGTACCAACAGTCGACAAGACACTATAGTACCTTCTAAAATACCCCGGACAGGTGTACAAGTACTACCCTCTACTGACGTGCGTTGCGATTGTATTGATCATGAAAAAATATTTATGGATTCTAGAAATAAGTGTAAATTTAATAATTGTAGGAAACTTACCTCCTGGTTCTGTAAAAAGTGTCGTTATGCGATAATAAAAACAATCAATGTTTCGCATTATTTCATGCATAGGTATATCTGATTTCTTTATGGCGTTAATGTCTGAAGTATCAAAATTGATACCTGTTTTTTTTTTCAAAATAAATATTGTGATATTTTTAGCTATTTTTCCCTTCATCTAGACCCTCAAGCAAACACAGTAATATTAAAAATAAATCACTTTCGTAAATCAGGCTACTAAGGGTTAAAATGTATTACTCACCTAAAACAGTATCCTCTTCAGAAGCTGCATCACATTCCTCTAATTCTTGTGTTGATAAGCCTTGTACAGTGCAGTCGGGAACTACTTCTGTTTCAGCACATAAATGCATTAGTCGTCTATGAGCCTCTTCAACTAAAGATACATCCATAATTTGCTCTCCATTTTTGTCCCCTCCATCAATTAACTCTTCCCAAATCATACTATCTGATTTAGTAATAAGGACATCCACCTGGCCGTTTTGCTGAATATTCCATGTCACCAACTCACTATCAATTTTACTTTTCAATTTCCCATTTACAAAGTCTTTTCCAGCATAAGTTATCTTTATACTCACAGGAGAAACATTTATAAGCAAGAGATTCTTATCAAATTTATTCTCTAATTGCAATGTAATTGTTATATCATCAGGGGTTTGCAACCAAGTATAAATTATTTGCCTTGGTTGCTCTGTTTGGGGATCTACAATTTCTCCCTCTGAATCTAATGTAAATTTAAATGTATTGTCAGAAGCTATATATACTGCAGAACAATTGCTTTCAATTGCAGAATAATGGACAATACCCTTACCTTGAATCTGTTTTAAAACTGACTGCTTCCAGCATTGCCCATTATTCTCAAAAGTTATCCATGTAAGAATTGAATTGAATTGTTTGTCATTTTGTTCTACAGACTGTAATAAGCAGTGTAATATTTCTTTACTTTCATTTGCTTGAAATTTCGTGTCCACGATCACGAAGTATTTACCGGATCCAAGTGCTAAACATGAATAAACTGTAGACCACATCTGTTTTTCAGTAACAGGGTTATTGCGCAGACCTGTATCTACTATATGTAAGTATCCAGTACCATCACTAATCACAGCTAAGGTAGAAGAAGCAAAATTTAAGCATAAATTAAAATGGCCAGACTTCCTTTCTTCGTGAGCAGGTACATCATAAACTACACTTTGTTGGAATGTGTTTGATATGCTTTCAAAGGATGTGTTTCGAACTTGTTGGTTTTTATCGATGTAGTAAAAATTGAACGCATGATCCCAGTAGTCGACTATTAAATGATTGTGAAGCGCAAAAAGTTTAGCATGTACAAAGGAATATTGCACTTCACCTGGAAAAAGTCTGTCTACATTTGAAATAAGTTCTAAGACGTGCTGTGGTAGAGCGTTAAGATTTAACTTGTAGCCTTCAAATTCATGATCCAATAATCGTCGATTAGGGCGAAGTTCCACCAAATTAGTTGGTAGCATTTTCCCCAGCAATTGACGGTTAACTAATATTCTATTAGTAATATAACATGACCTACTGTACAAAACTACAGGCTACAGCCAAAGATAATGTTAATTATAAATATTGAACAGTCGTATATTAAATATTTAGACAAATATACAGATTGACATTTAGTCGGAACTGTCAACATAAATTAGAAGTTTTACAAAATCCCTTCATAATCATTACAGATAAAAAAGTTACTAGTAGTATCATGAGAATTACAATAAATTGGAGACGAGCTCCAAAGTCCAAATCATCTGCGGTGATACGCTAATATCTATAGATAGTTATATTTATTACAATATATTAAACTGGTCAACCACACCAGTTTAATATTTAGACTTTCAAACGTCTTAGATTGTAACGTCTATTCACTAATGAATAGACGTTACAATCTCTTTCATAATTCATTTCCATTCAAATTCGTTTAGCGTCAGTGCGTCACGACTCACGCCTATCGCAAAGTGATTTCGTCTCAATAAAATATTTAAAAAATGTATATATGTTTTAAATACTCTCATAATTTGTATTCTTTATTTTTCGTCAGAGTATATTAATTAATACTTACTAGTTTCTTTTACACGAATCAAATGTCTTGTAATAGTAATTCTCAAGGTGATGTATTAATTTTTGATAATAGGCAAAATGTGGGTAGATAGTTACAATTTCACCGACGACATTACGTTTTTTTAACCAACCGCCTATACTGCAACACCTTTTATTATTGCAGATGAGTTGTACACATACATGAATGTTGATAAGTTACTTTCGACAGCAGAAGGTCAAAATTGCAAATCTTGGAAATGTCGAGCTGTTGGAATTTTAAAAAGTGTTAATGGTCATTTTTATTTAAACGATGTAAGTTTAAAAATTCTGATAATTGTATAAAATACAAATAGATGAAAGCGTAACTTGAGTTAAGAATAACCTATTTAAACATACGGTATCCACGCTGTTAAAAGTTATTTTTTGTAAACAACACACGGAAGGTCTTAGATTCAACAACCTGGGAAACAATCATTATCAAGCTGCTAGGACTAGACCAACTGTAGACCACCAAACATAACTTTGTTAATAATAAAATACATTTTGTATTATTTTTGTAGACCCCTAGCGGTATGGCTTAAATAATGCCTTGGTGTACCATGGGATTTACAGGTCTAGAAACTGCAAATTTTGATTAAAATCTAAATGCTATATTTTTAATATTTTAGATATATGAAGAGTCAAATCTAGAGGCACCAAAACTCTTAGTATCAATGTTGTATCAAGATGACATACCAAATAGTATATTACCAATGACTGTTCAGCTTTTTGGTATAATGCAGTGGATAGAAAAACCAGTTTTATTAGTTGAAATAATACATGTAAGTTTAAATAAGGTAAATAACCATATTTGATAATAACAGCAGATATCTTCACAAGATTGGACAGTTTGTTGAACAGAGGTTATAAAATATCTTGAAAGAAAATTATAGCAGGCAAGTGTATGCCTATAATTTTCTTTCAAGTTTATGATTAATATAGGATCTGCTGCTTTGAAATAGTTATGTGATATTTTTGTATTTTTAATCTTTATAAGTTATAGAGCAAATCATATGTCATTTTGAAGCTAACGGCATACTGACATGTATTTGCTATTGCCTGGTAAATATGCAGAAGATATGAACATGAAAATCCTTTAGGATCAATTTTGGTAGGAACCATGACGCCACAAACAACTGTTTCAAATTCCTGACACCCTGTTTTTGTGCAGGGGGTTAATAATTTGTTAATAATTTTCTTTCAGGTAATAAATCCAAGAATGGCTGTTAACATACAAAATTCACTTAGTTCTATAGTAAATTATTATAGAAACAACAAACCTCTTTTAAAAAATAAATGTGAAAAATAAACTTTGTATGTAGTATTGCATAAGAAATTTATTGTTTTATTAAACTACTAAACTAAGATGATATGTTGCTTTAAGATATAATAATAAGTTAATCCAGAAAAACAACACATTTTGGAAGAAGGCATTTAATACTTCTTAAATAAATAATAATAGGTGTAAACATTTACAACATTCCCTCACCACTTCATATAAAAATAATATATTGGCAATACATTTTAACATCAAGCTATATTATATTATTGCATTTTTGCACTGTGCTTGTTAATCTATTGCTATATTTGTTATCCAATTATGTATATTTTACACTTAAATGTTATGTCAGAGAATTTATTGAGAGACTTTCTAAAAAAATAAAAGTAGTAAAGTATATCCCATAAACACATTTGAATTAGAGAATAATGAAAATTTATAGAAATTGTGGAAAATTATATGATATTCATACAATATTTAAGTGTAACATATTGTGGAATGCAATTTCCTGTAATAAGGACTAAAATGGTTTATTCAGTCAATTGTGAGAAGATTTTCAATAAAATATATTACAATATTTCACATCTATGCCAGTGACAACACAACATAATAATTTTAAATAAGAATATTTTACAAACACCTTTTAAATTTTTGTATTATTACTTAAATTGTGTTTGGAATTAATTGGACCAGTTATAATTTGTTTCTTTATGGATAGGTTATTTTAAGGTTCAGTTACAAAAAATGGGATATATTTATTCAAAATAAAAATCATTGATAGCTGGGCATGTCACTGACATTCATACTTACAAAGATTATTCCTAAAGTATCCAGAAGTACAAGACAAATACCAGCAACACCACAGCCCCAGCAGTGGCCTTTACTAACATAGATTTGGTGTTGAGGTATGTCGCATCTTTCTTATATTTTTGAGACATCATTGAGAGATTTTGTGTCTTTGTGTCTAGTTCTGGAATTGAAATAAATTGATAAGATGTTTGAGTAGAAATAAACTTAAAAGTATCCAAACATATTGTATGTATAAAAACATTACACATTTTGGAAGTATGGAAGTAGTTTATATTGATAAGAGTTTAAAAATCTTAAATAAATTTACTACCTGATAATATTGCCCCTCGCTGCAAGACATCATCAATGTTTTGCATCATAATTCTCTGTACATCTCCTAACTGACCACCAAGTTGAGCAGCAGCAGCACCCCCTGCTGCTCGCCGAGCTCGGGCTCCGCCCTCGGCGTATTGTTTACGTGTGCGCTGCATCCACGTATCGAACTCAATAAATGTATAAGGTCGGGTCACAGTGTTTACCTGAAGTAATAATAAAATAACGTGTATGGATTTTGGCTAAGGATTCAGTGTAAAAGTTGTTTTAATACATTAAATTGTTCTTAAAAAATGTTATAGGGCAGAGATGTGGATTAAAAAAGTTTGTTCACAAGCATAAGACTCACCACATAGTGAAAATAGTAATAGTAAGTAATTCAGAGTAAAATTATAATAATGTATTCATTATTATTAAAAACGAATTAAACTAAACACACACCCTCTTTCCGTACTGTAAATAGAACTCTTGTGCAATTTCTTCTAAGTAACTAAAGGCAAGTCGCTTACTGTAGTTTCTCTCACACAGCACAAGATAACAGATTTCATTCTCTATCAAATAGCTGAAATAAAAAAAGTTGTACAACATATGTAACGGAACTAGTTCTCCTGAAAATTTAATATGGGATTTAGAAGTAAAGCTTAATCTGAAATAAAATATTAATTATGGTTAATATTCTGTATTATTAATATCAGTTCAGGCTTTACAGACACATTTGATGCACAAATTATTTTCTCTTCATTATTACCAAAGCATGTTAGAATTAACCTAAACTACCGAATACAACTTAACATAAAATAAATGTCAGAACTTAATGAAAAAATTTATGATGCAATGCTTATGGAAATTATAAAATGAAAAAACCAAGAAAAAGCTGGAGACTCACTGAAATAGATAAGGCCCTGTTTCTATGGAGCAACGGGTGGGTGATTGTGGACTTAACTTTCTAAACAGCATTTTGGCCTGGTTCTGATACTCCAAAATATTACAGCCACTCTGCAAACCACCATATTACATGAATTAAAATTTAAGCATATGGAGGCATTTTTCTTAAAATGGAACATTATTGAAATGATAAATTAAATCTCTTGAATTTCTAAGGGTCACAGGAAGAGCAAATTAAATAAGAAGACAATAAATGGAACGCAAAATAAGGAAAACAGCTACCAAAGTGTTACAACTATTTATTTTTAGTTCACATTCTGTAGAAATAAAGGTACATTAACCCTTTAAAAAAGAAAATCAATCAGAAACAAACGTTTTTAGACTACCTGGTCATCTTCTTGCATAGTTGCTGCTAGAGGTAAGCCATCGACCACTCGCGCTATCATTGTCATTAACACCATTTTGTCTTCGTGGTAAAAACAATACAGAATTAATTATTGCAGATATTTTCACGTTATCCTATTTCTCTAATTTTTCTTTTCATTATTATTTCCTCAGAAATAAAAATTAGAACATATAAATTATACTGACAATAGAAAATTATGAAATTACACGTCAAGACTACCGTGCACAGAACATAAAATTATTACAATGAAAGAATCCGAGTCAACGTCAACAGACAACTACACGTCATTCTTGTCATGTGGAATTTTATAATTGGTATTTTAGATGCGTTCATAAACTTGTTTCGCATTAGTTTCTGGAAGAATATTTAGTTACCTGTCGCTCGCAACTACGTTGCGTTGTCAATATGTCTAATATCTTAACGTACATTTTAGAAGAAACCATTTTTAGGGCGACATTCAGCTTAGCGCTAAGGGTCATATCGAAGACACGCACTAATAATATGACTCCCGTTTATCTAAGCGTATTGGTATACTAAGACTAACTTTTTATTACATGTCACATATTGAGATTGTCTATTCGTAAACGGAATTTTTTCCAAAAACGCAACCATGTAAAGCAATCAGAACCATTTCAAAGTTTGTCTCTTATTAATCTTACAGGGGTTGGCCTTATTCCTAGGTCATTTGTTAACCAAATTTTCAATAAACATTTTTGATGAAATATATAATTAGTTGATAGTGGCGGAGACATTCTTGCCCGTTCTTCTAGACTAACATAACATCAAACATTGCATTTAGTCATTTTTTTGTTTTGACGTTTATAAGGGTACGAAAGTTACGTACATTAATAAATGTATTTTCATTTTTGTAACCTCAAGGCTTGATTGTTATTATCAATTACAAGGCTTATTTCCTTATCTCTCAATCTTTTAGCACGTTTCTATTTTTTCTGTGTCTCAAGTAAAGGGTAATGTTGAATAAAAGATTGTAATGTATTTTATTGTGGATATTTTATTAACATTATCATCATGCATCAAATTTATGTGCTAAATCATTTACACTTATAACTAACTATACATAGAAAAATAACTTAACTAGGGGGCAAAAATACATTATTTTGTTAAATTATACAACTAAAATTAAAATAAACGGACTTTAATCTAAAAGCAATTTAACACAAAATCACTATCGCACATAACTCTCAGAATAAATTAAATTAATTTAGATTACAACGCCATCTAGTATCGAATGGCCCGCTCCTTAATTCTGATGCAAGACAAGAATTAAAAAGAATACAAATTAGAATAAACGAGACACAACACTCACGAGTTACGTATTAAATTTTGGACAATTATTAACGAATAACATTAATTTATTCAAACAGTAGACAAAAGGTTACCCATCGGTCATTTCCCCCTCCCCCTTATACTGAATTCACTAACCTTCTGATTGCTTCCACGCTAATTATTTTCACAATTTTCCACCTATCTAACAATGCCATTAGATCCTAGCATGAAAATACATGTCTCTAATAAGCAATATGATGTACAGTGCTTAGGTAGAGACCGTTGCATGTGAATATGATGTTTTATCAACTTCATTCTTCTTTTCTCAAATCATTAAGATTTTCATGCTAGTTCTGACTGAATGGATCATGAGGGTGTGCGTTCATCATAATCTATTTACAATCTCCATGTGCATCACTAGGAACCAGCGGCCATGTTGCACCTCTTAACGCCCTCTGCCGGTTCGACCATAGAAATAATTTAAAGGAAATATGATACTAGGACTAGTCTCCATTAAAACAATTTTAACAATATCTTTTTGAAGTGCCATTAATTTACATTGAAAATTTTAAGTACATTAATTATTAGAAACTTTGATTCGTTAACAACATCAATTCGACTAAAATTATTTTATAAGAGCATAATTTTAAATGTCGCTCAGACATTTTGCCTACTACCGGTAACTCTTCAACACTAGCCGAATTATAAATTCTGAGAGCGCTCCCTGCCATCGCCTGGTCCATTCATTACCTACTATTATATTTATTTATTATATAATTAATAATTTTACAATAAAATTTGTAACCTATAGAACGAAATTTCCTTAAAAAGGAAAGAAAATGTATCACGTTTGAACAAGATCAGCGCAGTGGCCGATTATATTATTTTAATGTAAATATTTGTAGATCCAAACTTACACTATTTGAATTTAAATAGAATTTGAAAAATGATTAAATAACGATTTTTACGGCGACTGCGCAGATCGGGCCCAAATGACGCGAGACAAAATAAATAAGTTAACCTATATTATATTTACAAAAGCAAGAAAATAATTTCGATAGTCCTTTCGAGAATTTCGCCTAACTATGTCAAATACGAATAAAATTTCCACTTTTTACGTAAATATTAAATCGCAATCACAAGAAACGGGCACTGGATTTGTTCAAATCATTGAGATCCTTTACAATCAAAAGTACTGTTTACACTGGGTACGGGGCGGACAACAAAATGTTAAGTAGAAGCTGTTTTATAGTATGAGTCTGCTTTCTGACGGTTCCACACTTTCACTTAGCACCCATTTTCTTTACGTTTCGTTTCATTAAGGCTTCGCTAACCCTTAGTTACTGGGAAGCGAGCAGTCCTCGGCCTCTCCTATTTCATATATACTTAACTGCTAATAAATTATTGATATATGTTAACTTTAATAATATAGAAAATGTCGCATAACAATCGGTAGTTGAGGGAAGGAGGCGAGGACTGCCGGAGTCCCAGCTCGGACGTACGTCACTAAACTTACCTCCTTCTATCCATAGACAAGTAAAACTATACAATATTGTACGTCTGTAACACAGGGCACCGCAATCAGATCCAATCCGGTGAAGGTAGCGTGCTTTCAAGTTACTTTCAGCTTAGGTGACACAATACGCTCAAATTTCGACAACCGGATCAGATAAGTTTGTAGCACTATAACCTGTCTGTGCATCATTTGATGTATCTCAACGCGTACTAGACTACAGCTTAACCGATCTCTATCTAAAAGTATTATGTTTCAATTACATTGGACCACAAATCGTAATTATTACTATTATTTATTCAGGTAACAAAAATGGGGTCTCGAACTAGCGCTGTGGGTATCTCTATGTTACATTTGTTTGTAACGGATTACTTGGATATGCGGTGAAATGCGATGTTCATTGATATGTCACAAAATAATTCGAGAGCCCCGTCCAACAGCTTACTAACATAAATTTAAATAAAACAAATAATCTAGATCGTGTTCTAAAACAGCTCACTTACAAGTAAACATTAATTTGTAATAATTAAGACAAATTAACGCACAAATTACTTAAACTATTCGTTACTAACAGAAAGTTGGCAGTAGGTTTCAGTACTTACATTCGTATAATTCACGTGGAATTTGTACAAACAACTAAATAATATCAATAGAAAAATTCGGTTTTGTCGGCGTCGGACTGTTTGTGGAAATCTGTCGGACGACCTTAAAACCAGAAATAAATGCGGAATGCACTTGACGAGTACTACAATATAGCTTTTTAATTATCTGTGAAGACTTCCGACTCTGTATTTCGTCTAGCTTTTGACACAGAGGTCGAAGATTTAGGTTACCTACATTTTTAATCAAGGTGCATTCGCAGTTATTAAGGTCGGGCTATAACAAAGGAACAACAGCTAGATATAGATATACATAATCGATATAATAATATATAAACGTGTGGTCTTTAGTTTGTAACAAGAACTTGCAATGGCTATAAAGCACCAAAGAAATACATAATTAACTTCTGAAGGAAAATATGTCAATTTTTACTATAATATAAACATTTTGTTGCGTAAATATTTATTTAATAAAACTCTTATTTAGACTATACTTATTGCATATTGTAAACTGTTTCGAATAAATTGTATAATCATATTAATATGTGTTTTGCGTAGTTTTGAGGTAGGAAGTTATGTCGGAGGCGACGCTATACGTACAATATACAAACATCAATACAAACTTTAAAAATTCGTTTCAACATTTTACAAAATTCACTCCATACCGTAAACATCTAGCAAATTTAAGTGTTCCTTTCTGAAATTCCCCTAAAAATAGATATATAAACGTTTGAGCAATTAATTTCGTCTCTTCAATGTAAATATTCAACACATATTCGATCTGGATAGAGTTAGAAGCGATCGTAATGCATAGAGAAATATAATTTACTAAGTGAAAATTTAAGAGCGAAAATAACTTCTAATGTCCGTTAGCAGAGATTCTTGCACTTACGCGAGCGAGCAATCTATCTCGACAATATCTTTGGGCACATCGACGAACTGATACACCAACCTTTGCCCGTCGACCTTTGCGAGTATCCCGCGCTGGTAGTAGTAACGCAGGGCGCGGCCCATGGTCTCGTAGTTCATATCTGGCTTGTTCTTGTGGAGACCCCACAGCCGAGATACCGCTTTCGAGTCCACGAGTTTAAACACGCCTTTCTCGCGGTTTGTCCACTTGATGTACCGTGGGCAGTATTCCCTGTCCTGAAGGAGTTTCAGAAGGAACTCCCAAAGATAAGTTGTGGATCCCTCGCGACTCTTGCGTTTGACTCCGGGCGTGGGTGGCCCGTCGGGACGCGGCCTCTTCTTGGGCTTGAGTTTATTGTGATGGTGGTGCCGCTGGTAGTCCCCGAAGTCGAAGACGGAATAGGGGAGGTCATCATGAGGGAGGGGGGGCGGCGCGGGTGCGGCGAAGTGGTGCCCCCCTCCCCCGCCTCCATACCCGTAGCCGTAAGGGTCTCGCTCACCCACTGACACTGGAATTAAGAAAAACGATAGTTAATAACAAGTTTTGTAAGTTGTGCTTAAGATTCAGTTTAATGATGTTCGTGACCAGGAAAATACAATTTCGAAGCTCTAGTAGCAGGTGTAGATTACATTTTTATTATAACTAAATAGTAAACAAAGATTTCTAGATCATTTAGTCGATTTCAATTTAACCAAGTATTTTTTTATCTCCGAGTGGTAAACAATATATATCTACAAAGGAAGTGCAGAGCGATATTGACTTCCAATAAAATGTAATTATATAAAGTGGGTTAGAGTTATGACGCTCATTTGAAAGGAAGTAATTTATTAAATAATTTTGTAATACGGTATCTTCGCTTTATACCTGCGATTTTATAAGATTTGTATTAATCTGTATGGTTGTTTGTCTAGTGGAAGATGATATGCTTTAGAAACGAATTCAATTTGTATTCCAAATTTAAATTACCAATTTTTTTTAAGATGGCTTGGTTCAAATGGTAAAAAATTGTGCGTTACAATTAACTTTTAATTATATTTTAAATTTTACTATTTTTTTATATTTAATTTAATTTGATTTAAATGATTTTATTTTAATTAATTACCAATTTTAAGGATGTAATCACCGTAACAATGTTGATTATAGCTAAAATAACAAAACTAATTGATCTAGACTTTACACAGCGAGATGTCTAGCGAATGTTTAATAACAATCTATTGTAACAATACAATGTGTAGCGGAAATAAAGTCATTTTGTTTCATTGTTTTGATCAATTCGATACAACTGATAAATCATATAAATTTCTTTAAATGTATAATTTAAATTATAAATAATTTTTACATTCTTTCTCTCTCTGTCTCTGTCATTCTGTCTCTTTTATTTTTGCTTCTAACACTAAAACTTATTATGTATAATATATTTGATTTATTATTTAGCGTGTTTATACAGTACATATTAAAAGAAATTGCACATTAAAGCAATTCAAAATAATCTTATTAAATTTTGATTGAATGTGAATATATTGTAAGACTTATCATGTTTATTATGGTGGCTGGCAAGAGGGCTAAACATAAATTGTAATTTGCGTTGTATAGCTTTATCAACAAAAAAAACATTAGCTTAGCTGAAACTTGGCTATACAATGCGTGTAATTTTGAAAGTGAAACTGTGACATGTATAGAGGAAAACGTGGCTCGGCTCGCCGGTTATTGGGGTCAAGGCGAGCGTTTGACGCAATCTAACCGGCTAACGCTTATCACTCTTATTTTTCTACAATTTAACTTTATGATAGTCGGTAGCACCTTTAAACACTGATTTATTTAATAGATAACACGCATACTGTTGTTTACAAACACTTAAACGACACAACGACACACGAGCAACAAATTAAATATAATCAACCGAACAAAAACTATAGAGCTACAAGAGTTTTTGTTTGCTAGGAATTGGTCCTAAGAGCTGGTACAGCCAGGTATATTGGGTGTTCAATTATGGCCAAGATATTACCTGTTATGTGTTACTAAGTAAAAAACATAAAAATTGTACTAATTCTTATTGGTTTTAAGGTAATAATTAAAACGCAGACAAACTTTTGTTGCTTTGTATTCTGAAAAGTTTGACAGTATATTCAGAATTAAACAATCGAAAGAAATTACGCTTAAATATTAAGTTGTTTTATAACCGTTGTCTAGCAAGAAATACGGAGAAATATCGTAAAACTCGACCTCACACTTCCGACCTAAAAACATTTTCGTAGATGAAAATAACGGACTACGGGAATACAAATATAATATTACGTTATATAGTTATATTTCTGAATCGCGGAATAAATACGATATAAAAACATCACAAAGAGAACGTTTATGTGTCATTAAAAGCCGTTATTTTTGTCACGTGCTGTATTTGTCATATTTCTCCTAAATATAAATTATTTTAATTGTAATGGAAGAGTAGTTATGTAACAAAGATATATTATTTTTAGTTTCCGCGCGGTAAACACGAGACGTCATACGAGCCTCCACAATCCGCCATATTCTTTCTAATATTATCTAAGTCGCACATTTTCGCGCGACTTATCATCGGTCATTCACCTCATTGACACGTGTGCGCGCCCATCATATAACAATGGTATATACCTAATCTATGACTTCTAACTGCAAGTGGAGGTATTTGTAATCTATGACTATGGAAATTAAAAGTCAATGTATCTAGTTAAACAGCTAGATATACGCTATTAGAGGTCGCGAAATATTATATTACTTATTTGGTTTTCAAAAACATTGAATTTAAATCAAGATCAAGTTATTTATTTGATTAAGTATATCAAATTATAATTTTACCTTATAATGGAACGTAATTTTCAAAACAGAATAAAAAAAGAAGTAAATCGGTTTACGGCATGAAATTCAGAAATAACAAAATTAGGTTGCTTCGGTAGCTTGCGTGTTAATTGCGAACGAATGAGTGAACTACTTACTTAGTAAAGTTTTTCTAGGCGTCAGATGTACTATTTTACCAAAATAGAGCGATCGCCTACATTCCAGGTAATACTGGTCAATGGTAGAATATACTCGGTATGTGTGTCTAATACAATATATGGTAAAACAATATGTTCCGTTAACGAAATAAATTGTACATTCAAAGGCTAAGGTGACAAAGAAATATTTAATATTTTTGATCCAATGCGAGTGGATTTAAAGTGTTGAAGCCAGCAAATAATAAATTGATAATACGTCTCTCAAAGTGCAGTGAGGCGTCTTATTGGCGGTTATTTACATTTTAATGAACCGTTTCCATGTACGCCATAAAATCCCTCTCAAGCCTGGGAAGAGTAACAAAAAAGTAAAAAGCGGAATATCAGGCTATATTTAGCCGAACACATCCTACTGGTTCTGCAGTATCAAGGTTGCGCATACGGGGTACTAGACAACCTTAGGGTTGACAGAAACCCATAAACAGGTAATAATTGTTATATATACTCTTGAGATACATAATTCCAATATTTTTGTATATTTTTAATATAATCTGGTGAACTGACATGATTTCATAATCTATTGATAACATATTACTAATACAACGTCCCGTCACTATGGGTGATGTCAAAATTTATTTGACTTACGGGAGCCAGTCTCGACTGAATCGACCCAAACTTACAAAGTTTGTGTATGCTTAAGTTGTGTTGTGTATGTATTTGTTTTTTGGTATACTATACACATTTAAAACTAGTTGCCGACTGCTTCATGTTTTAATTTTACACATGAGGCATATAAAAACCTGCATTTTTTACCAGTTATTTTCGCACGCAACCTTAACGGTGATCACTCGACAGCCCTACTACGCTTAGCTATGGAGAATGCTTCAAAGTGGACTCTAAAACAATGCCTATTGGTTTTATTGCAGGATGCCTTAGCTTACGGGAACCGGTCCGGGACTCGCAAGAAATAGGTTACCTACAGACCTCTTATAAACACGGCTCAGTAGCGGTTAGGATACATGATATTGGCATTATTAATTTCAATAAATTGTCGTTCTTGGTGAAGTTGTTAAGTAATTATTTTTGCTAATTACTAAATGTTTTTAGCATGGTAAACAATAGACAAAGTACGTTTAAATTTATTTATATAAAACAGGCTCTATTCAGTATAATATTAACCTTTAAAAATCGCGATATGCCTGAAGTACAATTAATCATGCTCATCTACGTAATGTTGAGTTGCCAATGGACACTCTCAATGCCAGAGGGCTTGCGCTCTTTTCTTGAAGGCGCCTTAGTCGAATTGGTAGGTAAATACTTCAGTGTCCAGTCCACAAGTGGTCCTATCATACGTCTCATCACGAACGATCTATCTTCGCATATTACGTGTGTAACGTCGTAACAAATTGCTGATCAAACGATTTCCGTATCAGTGATATCTTTGTATACATCAAAATTATCTTTTTCGCAAATTGTTATCGCTGTGAAAGTATTTAGATAACTCGCGTGGTTCCTCGCAGCAACAGTAAGTTGTTTGCGAAATTTTCTATAGTTTTTCGTACGCTATCTTGGCGGAAGAGATAAAATTTGCACGGATTACGAAAATTGTGATTATTTGAAAATACTGCCAGTGATAAAAAACTGATAACGTGATACGTAGTCTCAGAAATGGGAGCAAAAGTGGCTCCTGTATAGTCTTTCGAAATTTCGATGAACATTTAAGTACGGCGACAAGAAAAAACATTGCACTTTGAACTTATTTTTCTAAAGGAAACGGTGACTGAAGCCATATTAAAATTCAGATAACGTCTGATTCTAGTTTATTGTCATGCAAAAACAATGCATTTTTATGCACTGATATCCTCCCATAGACAAGTCACAATGGTTATATAGGACGTTTTCCTGCGCGACCGGAAAGCGGTGTGCGTGTTTCTAAGAGTGCATACAATGCCTATGTGTGCAGACGGAGGCAGGCAATGACCAGGAAATGACGCCGCCGGTTGACCTTCAAACACACACACAGGTACACACACACCACATCCCTCAACTCCCGCGCATCCCGAAGATTTCGCTCCGCGGTTTTATTCCGAGAAACGAATGTTTTATTACATTATAATTTGCTTGATACATTTGAATTATGATACTTTTAATGTTTCTTAACATATTTTTCGTTTCTTTATATTAATAACAGTGGTAAACGACTGATATTTATAATTCCAACGTTATACATATTTTTATTGCAAATAAAATATGGTTTTCTTTAATATAATAACTTAAGAACAAACTCCATACGAGAATTAAGATATAAAATTTTGTGTGGAAAACAGGTTTAGCTGAAACAAAAGTTTTAGTAGAGATATTGATTAGATCTTTTTGATGTAGGCCCGTGGGTCTTGTTAAAACTTTTTCGTTGAGAGGGAGATGATGAAAGTAACCCTTAAGCTGTGCTTTGTGTTAGCAATTTTAGTGTAAGTTGTATGATGTTGACTTTGGAGCCAATTTGTATCCAGTCCGCGTTTCCATTCGGACAAAAAGTTGGACTCCTAATAAGTAATATGAACCTAGATCCGATTACAAATAATATATCAATTATTTTTATAACAAATCTCTTTAGGTCTGAGCCTCAGATTTTTGTATCTCTTTCATGATCATTTGCCAATCTAATGGGCAAGTAGGTGATCAGCCTTCTGTCCTGATTCACGACTTTTTGGGTCTTCCAAGCCGTTTTCCTCATGTTTTTCTTTACCGTTCGAGCTAATGTTAAATGCGCACATAGAAAGGAAGTCCATTGGTGGGCAGCCGGGTTCGACCTTAGGGATCAGAATCGTACGCTAAAGCCACTAGGCCAACACTGCTGCATATTTCAATAATTTATATGACATATAAAAAAATGTGTTATGCTAATTTATTATACATTATACTAGTTTTTCTTCCTTCCTTATGGCTTTAATTTTCCGAGTTCTTTTTCCTTTTATAAGGGAAAACCATAATGTTCTACCTTGTTCCTTTGTTGAGTGTTATATCACCTTATTACTAATTAGTAGTTTTTAAATTGTCTACGAACTGTTTTATTGTTTTATTAATTAATATTATTCATAATTATCAAGAAAACACATATATTTTTTTCTATCTTATCGTATAGAAATAATAATGTGTATTTAATTATATACATAATATTGATGCATATAAATGCGCCTGCACATGACGAGGTGATTATTGCTAGTATAACGTCATTCTATTGTCAAATGACGTCATCTATAGATCGATATATTGATTAACCGTGTTTCCTGTTCACTATTGATTTAATTTATTTAATATAATTATTACTTTTTAAATACAGATGAACACTATTAGTTCAACAGATTACTCCGTCAAATGTACGAAAACATGTTTAAAAGCATGGTAATTATTTGATATTTATTAATATATATATGTAATTTTGTACGTGTCCAAAACCGTTTCGTGTAAATTACATTAAACTGTGTTATGGTTAACGTGTATGACTAATGCATATTTATTTTAATATACAAAAAATATAACGCCTGCGATTTTGCGTTGGAATAAGTACCTCGAAGTTCTGCTATTGGAACAAAATGAATCTAAATGAGTATGGGAAGTATGTTTGGAAGTTTATTATTCCTGTTTTAACATTATTCATATTAGAATTACCTTATCCGTCAACTTAGTTATTGATTATCGTGCTTTATACAGTGATTGATAAGTGTCAATTTTCAGATTCAAAATTCAATATAGATTCAAAATGTTTTGAATGTTTTGAACGCTAGCGCGCGAAATACCCATTTTTCTTGTGTCACATTCATCACTCATTATCTAAATAGGAAGTCGCTACTTATCTATGTCATTATTATCCAACGCTAATGCACAGAACGTGATAATATGAAACAGTTTTTATTTAATATTGAATTGTATGTAAATTCTTGGTTTTCTCATGTATGATATTTTGCTGTATTTTTAAACAATGTTAAAATAATAAAATTTATAAATACATGCTTTATACGTTTTTGAATTAAGTAAGAAGTGTCCCATAAAGAAAAGACATTTTTATTTTATGTCTTCTTCACGTCTGTATTTATTTTTATTAAACACTAGATGGCGTTAAAAGGTGATATCATTAAAAATGTTTTCGACTGGTATTAAAAACATTAATGCAATTTTGATAAAAAATAATTGCATAAGAAAAAAATGTTTTTACAATATCCCGTAGCAATGAACTTATAAGAGATAACTTTCATTTAAGCGGGAACATCTCATAGGTGTCCACAGAACTGATAACCCCTGATAAAGCTATCGGCCTAAACTTTTATACCCAATGCAAATATAGGGGTGTCAGTGAAAAGTTTAAGACTTTGATTCATAAAAAATATTGATACGAAATGTGGCCACTACTATCGAAGCGTAAAAATATGTTTCATTCGTTTTTTTTCTCGGCGAAATCGTTCTGTGTTTAGCAATAGAAACTAAGAATATTGATTTTGGATATAGACAGTGAACTGCTAAAATTGAAATAAGTATGGCATTTTTTAATCTAGAGAATATTATAATAATTCATAATTAAAAAAAAACAAAACTGTCCATTTATCACAGATTCTATGTCCTTTTTTAAATTTTATATGTGTCACGTCCCACCAGCCCTATGCTGCACTGGCCGGATGCACTTATCGAAGTGAGGCACGCTTGTTTGCGCTGTATTTAGGCCGCTCGATATTGTGGAAGGTCAGGATCGAGGCCAGGTTCAGGAAGATACAAGTGCCGGCTATTTTTCTACAATTGCGCAACTGATATTGACTTAATAAACAACAGCTTAATTAACTTTCCTTAATTACCCTATTAGGACTAAATAAATTATGAAGCGATAATATCATACTGTTATAAGTATCATATTATCACTTCATAAGTTAGACAATTGATTTTGTAGAACTTTTCAACAGTAGCTAAATATTGCAATTATTACGCCGTGAAACAACCCTATTGAAAGTGCGTTAATTATTGTCAAAATATTGTCCTATACAATAGTACAATTTAATCATTCATGTTTAAACTAGTAAAAATACAAATAGAAAAATAAAAAAGTTTATTGTGTAGTAATTGTGATAAATTAAAAAAGCGTATAATCGCAAATTTTCCGCTGCGACGTATCTTGTTTGTCGACTTCGGTTATCGAAAACTACTTTTATTGTCGATATGACCTCAACCTGCATATTGGGACGTCGAAGGTGATTTTGCCGAGTTCGTACACCCCGCTTACGTAAACATATGTAACTAGAAAATGTCACCTTTTACACGTAAATCGTCGAGGTCAGGCACAATACGTCAAGATGAGGTTATCATAGTTTCGACTAAAGAATGTAACATAGTAAAAAGTCAGTTATTTGAAACTGACATGTTTGTACGACCAATTTTTGGTTTGACATATTTGTTATTGTACATTAATATATTCAGAATAGAACAATTTAAAATTTAAACAACTGTTTTCATATTTCTCTCAAACTACCGAAACTACTACTTCGAAATTGTAGTGAAATATTGTAACAACATGGAAATTCGTATAGACTGAATTGAAAGTGCAAGCGGGGGGATCGAAACGGGTGCGGGGGAGTTGTCTCAGGGTGCGGGAGGGGGGTTGCAACTGTTTGCGCTGCGCTGTGGTCAATGACACGGCGACATTGCATCAACGCGCGAAGGTCATAGTACCCCCCGGCCCTCACGCCCCGCGCGTCCTAAACAACGAATTCCTGCACTTTCTTGCAAATCGCCATCTTGGATCAATCAAGAGGTGTTCGATTTGTTCCTATATTAATGCTTATGTTTTACTAAGAATTAGTATTACATATTAATATTTACTCGATGTAATGTTTAAAAATTTGTTGGTGCTTTGTATTGTGGGGCTGATGTAAATAATTACATATATATTTAATTTAAAGCGTACTTTTTAACCAGTATAGATAACCGTTGTCGATTATGTTCACAAAAATTCAAACTATGTATTTCGTAAGTTCCTGGTGTTAATGTGTTCCTGTGTATTATTTTTGCGGTCACTGAGCGGGAAGTTTCTCACTTAGATAAGATTTCTCTTCCAACAAAAATATAAAACGCAGAGGAAGAGGATTTTATTAGCAGTTTAAATATAGTAAATGGTAGCCAGCCGCTCAGATTGCGTGATGTTGGGCATTTTCGCCTTCCGTTCATCTTTATAGTGATTTCCTGTTGCAGTCCGGGATGCTTTGATTGGACGAATATTCTGGCAACTGACATTGTTCAATAGTAGTTTCAAACTATTACGTCATTATTTAATGTTACACAATTGAGATATAAATTAACGGTGTGATGTACCTATTACTATTGTTTATAAATTTGTTATAGTGTCATATATATAAAGTAACTAGACGACTGTCATACAAGAGCTATAACAAATAAGATGTTCTTATAAGAAATAAGAGTTACATGAGAATGAAGAGTCGCAATTAGATCCTTTACGAGTTTCTAAGTTTTGTTGTGGTTCAATTAAATGTATCCCTACATAAATGCTTTTATATTAAGGTACAATGAATGTAGGAAACTAATAAATAATCGATAAAGATAAAAATGATGTCTAATGTTACCCTTTCGTAGAGGACACTACGAATAAGGGTGCAAGAATGTTTGGTAAACTTTGTTCATAGTACATTTGGAGGGTCAAGGTTTGATTTCCAGTAAGTTGCTCCAATCGACCCTGACTCCGGAATCAGGCCGGAACGATACTACTAATTATCTACCAATTGATAACTGATTATGTTTCTATTTGTGTTGGTTTTATTCTTTGTTTGCGAGTTTTAGGATGTAAATAATACTATTAATTACTCTTGTAAGACGATGCAAAAATATGTACGGAAAAAGACAAGTTGTCTAATTAATGCTTGGTTTTGGTTATGGTTTTCAAACGCTTTTACTATTCTCTGAAAATTAATAATTTTATCATATTTTCTATTTCATAAATGAATCACATTCTTATCTTAAGGAAAATACTTAAGCAATAAAAGATAAATTAGTTTTTCCTGTATCGAAAGCATAAATTGTAAATGGTAAACTTGTAATCTTGTAATATTATTATTATTTTATATCATACTATTGCCGCCATTTTAAATTAATTATAAGAATTTTCGTTCTAATTTTAGCCGTCCTATTTTCCCACGGCCCAGGGCCAGTGGGATGTCGCTTTTGCAACGCCACTATACGCTGGAATTCTTCGGTTTGGCAGCGGACGGCGCGTAAACATATTGCGAAATATACATTGCATTTTAAACTGTTTTGTAGGGCTGTCAAATACATTAAAACATCTCATAAATCAAGATATATTTTAGCAAGTAGCTTTAATCTAATTTAAATGTGTTTTAAAAACTATGAAGCCCTAGAGGCAGCTAATCTTAGAAAGAATTTCGCTGTTTCGCTGAATACTTAATAAAAAAAGTTTATTAGCAAATAAATATCAATATAATACATTACACGATGACACCGACCGGTTTGATAGGTTGATATTTCCTTAAATTGACGTTAAACAAGCATTATGAACTAGTTTCTGTCTGTGGTTTGCATCTTTGGCTTTAACGATAAATTCAATTTCCTAAATTTTATTTTAGAGCAACCAACAAATACATATAGGGGAACAAAAGCAAAATTGGAAAGACTCTTGTACTCCAGAATATTTGCAAGCATATAAAGCCGAAACCATATTGTAATCATACAGACACATAAAACTAATAATATTTGAAAACAATATTTTCTATTGAAATCGCTAAACCGGATGCAATAAAACTGTGCATCCCTGTGCCGAGTGCATCGGGACGCGGGGCTGTGCGGACAAGGGGGGCGGAGGGGAGTCTATTTATGCAGCGCTATGCGGCCTAACACTGACCTGGTTAGACACAATCACAAGGATAGCCACACTACAATCCTCTTGATTCCCCTTACGGGATTCGACAAAACGATACTTTCGTTGATGAAAACGGTTCATATAGAACAGACCTTGCTTTTAAAACTTTATTTGCTTTGAAGTCCAGAATTATTGAGCTTATAAGAGCTATACGGTATAATTTCAATATAAAGTAATTTAAGAATAAAGATATTAACTGCTGTCTACGTTTTTCGGAACAGCATATCATGTTGACCCAATTTCGTTCAACCCACTTCCCCGGAAACCTCATACTTCTTTTACGATAGATATAAAATCTGTAGGGGCAGTCGAGTCGGCCTATATACGCGCTCCACGGGTTTCCTGCCTGTTTAAAATTATTCGCTCATTCCCGGCGAAGCGAATATGTCCTTCACGGCTCATAGCTCCCCTACACTCGCAATAACCACACTTCCCTGACTTCAATGCAGTTTCTAAGACGAACTGTTCTAAGCAAAAGCGGTAATTACAACGATCTTATTCTTGAGCATTTAAATGGGCCAAACAAACATATTTTCGCGTTTATATCATTGTATAAAATATAGTTAGTATGTATGCCGCTCGGCTATAAATCACTTCGTTTGAAGACGCATTATTTATGTTGCTTTAATTTTACTATTCTTTAGTAACATTTACAATTAAGTTAACATTTTTACATTAGGTGGAACATTATGACTGAGATAAAGTTTTATGGCGTGTAATAATTATATTATAATGTCTTCATAAAACTAAAGATTTTGGTTGTTAATACTGTATATTTCGGAAGGAAGATGGCGACTGCCGTGAGCGTTCATTGCGAAACAGCGCGGCGCGGGCGCAGAGCCGTGCGAAACGGCGCAAGGTGACGCACTACGTTCATATTGATGGTGGGTGTGATTCAGACGGACGATTCTATGCGGTTTTGCGATAGTGGTGATACGTCTTTTCTGTCACGTACACACTTGTTTATCCTCGTAAGGGAAACCTTTAGGTTCACCAGTCCATAGTTCCCGAATTTGGTGGTCCTTTCCCTTTTAGCGGCGCGTGCGCAGCGACAAGGTCGCGGGCCGTTCAACTCGGATGCGACGCGAGTTGCGACACCGAAATATGTAATTGTAGAGGAGTCGAGGCGTTTGCCAGCGGCCGCTCGAAGTGGGTCGAGTTGCGCAAGCCCACCGCGCGACAGATGGCGCGACTGTCTTCCTTGTACGGCCATAGATTAAACAAAGACAATATCGCAACGCACGAATGATAAAATTGTCCACATCATTATAAGACTCCATTGTATACTTAAGAACAGTCCTGAAGAAAAACAAACCCTTTACAATTAAAAGGAGTTAAAAACCGGAATCCAATAAGAAACAAGGAAACGGCTTACGAAGAAGTGATGATGTAAGTTGCGAATGTCAATAATAACGCCTCAGTCCCCCAGCGATCAGCGCGGCGAAAATAGTCGCCAACTATTAATATGAGCGCTAGCTGCACTGCCCTTGAATCGGGACGATCACCTCGCGCACACTCCTGCGCGCCGCACACAGACACATTAGAAACGCACACGCGCTCACATTGCAGAATAGACGCAATGCAACGTTTATTTTAATTTCCATTTCGTTTGCTCATATGAATGCAGCGTACGCGCTGATAACAATACGTTTCGTTTCAGTTTGTTCGTGAAACATTCAGGTCAGAGAAAAATAACGCGTCATCATTCTAGCATTATTTGTTTGCATCTATTACGGGGGGTTTTAATAAATATTTAACAATACATATACATCTGGTGTTACAATATTGATTACATTAGCGTAATATTTAATAAATGTGTAACCGTACTAACAGTATTATAAATTAATGTAATACTAAAAACAGTTTAAAAAAAAGGTAAACAATATTTGATTTCCATCATTGAACGATATTTTAAATGTTCAAAAACACATGACGCAACATCAAATCTCTTGGTAACGTAAAATCTTCTGTTAACGAATTGAGCAACGGAGTCAAGGCTTCGATTAAATCCATCTTGATAAAAATCCAAAAGCATACATTTACGTATAGAAATAATAAATGGTTTCATGAAATGACAATTTTTAAAACTCGATATCTTCAAATAGATTTTTTATTTTACATATGCATATGGTGTAGTGTTCTAATAATAATACTGTTGTGTTACACATATTTGATGAGGAAATTAATTGCTTTAAAAATAAAAATAATTCGGTGGCGCGGCTAGTAACCAGCCTCCTGTGCGTCAGGCAGGTACACGCCGTCAACTTTTTGGGTCTAAGACAAGCCGGTTTCCTCACGATGTTTTTCTTCACTTTGCGACTCACGAGCGACTGTTAAATGCGCATATCGACAGAAAACCGGGGATGGAACCTACGACCTCAGGGATGAGAGTCGCACGCTGAAGCCATTACTTTTATAATTTATTCCTTAATCCTAATTATAAGAAAAAAATGAATATGTGTATCGTATATTCGCGACATTATTTGGCAACATTCCGTCTAATTAAAATAAGTGACGTACAAGTACGGTTTCCGCCACATGAGCTCGTACAATCGTGGCATACAATCAGGTTTCGACTGCCCAATCGCAGTAAGGTCGCTGGTTTCGCCAGCTGACAATGGCGCCGAGGTTTCGCAACCGTTTGCAACACAAAATTTCGTATGTGGTTACCGCAACGATTCACGCGGAGCTTCAGTTGGTCAATGTCTGAACTATCTGATCGCTATTGTTGCTTCTTGTTCTATGTTGTATCACGTGTACAAGGAAGTAAGAAAATATTCGTCTATCAACCTGTTTATGTAGATATTATAAATTATTATTCGCTCCTACGTTCGGTTTATGTTGACGATCTGCTTGTCGCATTTTATGCCAATTTTTGCGGTCAATGTAACTTTTATAGCTATTTTATTCTAAAACTTCCTTCAACTGATAGCACTACCGGAACATGTTTTGGGGAGAAGATTACGAGTTTTATTTGCGAATTCTTGTTAAAGTAATTACGTAATACAGTAAGGAAATGCTGCCGACGCTGAAGGTACACTGCCACAGGGATGAAAAGTGTTAGTATCATTTTTTACCTGTCTAAAATATATATGTTAACGGTTGCATCACTATGTAGTTTCAACAAAAAGCTGACTAACACTAGCACTAGTACAGAAAATAAATATAAATACATTGTATTTGGGTACTACATAATCAGGATGACATTAAGTGTATGTCATTATGATTACCAGTGCAGTGAAGGTTCGCCACTATTTACCAATCCTTCCTCTAGTACATAGACAACGTAAAAACCCACAGATAACAGACAGGAAAACGCACTAGCAAACATGCAAATAATCCGGAGGACCAACAAAGAACTCACTGATGGTATTTTAAATGCTACAATCGAAAGTGGTCACTTCGCATGCGTCGGCGACTCAGTACGCGATGCGCGTACGTTTTTTGCATCTTTATATTAGGAGCACTGACCTTGTGCAATGTCAAATAGTTGAGGACAGGCGCGCCAAGACGCGATAAACGACGGTGCATCGTTTTACCAACTGGTTCCGTAGGGAGGAAACAGTGTCGATGTTTTTAATTAGGAGAATTTTTATGGCCATTTCTTAATGTAGTGTTGACAAATACTTGCGAAAGTGTGTCGCAGAGGGTAAGAGAAAACGGATATTTATTTTGCAATCTCGGTTTTCGCGCTAAAGTATTACTCACAACAATTTAGTGGTTTTAGTAGTAATAATTTTTTTATTGAAATTATCAGGCCTTTTTCCCAAAGGGGTAGGCAGATACCAGCGATCTCCTCCTGCTCCAGACAAACCCGTCTCGCTTCATCCACTTTTATGGCATTGACCATGCATGTTCATCGGTTATGGGTTCTTTTAAACTGTCTCTTTAGTCCGACTGACACCTGGGAATGTACGACGATTATATACATAATCGAAACCAGTTTTTCAAGCTTATATTTATCGATAATATTTGAAAACATCGACAACACACAGCATAAAAATTCCGGTGCTGTTTTTCGTTTTGCGGCGTCCTCAGGGACGTCCGGATGATTGTTTATGAAATTTCCTTAATCCAGCTATATTTTTTATAATGAGATGGTTAATGCTATTTTTATAACGTTTAATATAATAAATAATTTCTGAATTACATAAACATAGCCATATATTTTCCTAGACTTATGTCATGAAAAATGCGTAATTATTTGACTTTTGTGTTTTGTTTGACCGTCCTAGGAGAGTAATTAAATATCTGTTGTAAAATTTTGAAAATCGTATTATATTGAAATCGTTTAAAAAATAATATTCATTTTTTTTTCTAAAAAGAGTAGCAGAACTTATTCTCTTTATTGGAATATCCAACCCGCCGAAGCGATTTTTTAGTTGTATTCAAAATTATATATACTTCATTTAAAAGCTTCTAAATACATATTAAATGTAAGAACCAAATGATGTTTTCAATTAGACATAAAGAATTACCATTTAATGTGAAACATGGGTTGGTGATAGCGTAATTTGTCAGTTTTATTGAATCGTCCTGGCCAACTGGATGTCAGCCAGGCAACGCCGGAAGGATGTGACAGATTTCCAAAAAAATACTATCTGATACTTCGGGGAATCATTTGTTGGTTGTAATTGGATAAGGATTTATCCTTTTTGGCAAATGAACGTATATTTATTTAGATAAAAAATAACATTATTAGTTTTAAATGATTTTATGAAATAGCTAGACTAATTTTCGTCTTGCGCTGTGTTGAGATGTAGTTGTGTCATAACACATACGAACATAAACACTTTTCAGATAAAAAAATCAGTGTTATCTAAAACCCTAACCTATTAAAAGACATATCACAGCCAGGTATAATAAAGATCTAGATATAATGTGTGAAAGTAGTTTTCTAAATTGTGTCGCGGCATGCAAATCCCGGGAGCTGCGCAGGCGCAACCAAAGGTGACCTTCCGGGTGCGGCCGTTCACCCACGGTCACCTTATGAACAATCGCTTTGTACACCTTTTTTAATGTCAATGTCGACCGAATAATTAAGACGTTTATTAAATATAATATTATTTAATTATGCAAATTTTTACGTAAACTTCGGCTTCATATTGAATTCCTTTAGTTAACTTCATTATCTTCTAAGCAATATTTCAGAAATTATTTAATTAAGGGCAGTCAAAATCTCGGAACTTTACAATACCTTATAGAGTATTATAGTAGTTTAAAATTGAACAAGAATGCTTCCCATATTAATTTTTTGGTCACCTTTATTCATTCAGATTACCACAAAGCTTCGAATTGTCATCCTAGATGGTACATCATATACTCGTATAATCCTGATAAACTGCACTCACCTGGAGGTCTAGGGTGTGCAACATGATGCTGAAGCGAACTGGTGATCTGATGCTGCTGGTAGAAGGGCAGGAAGGGCGTGTGGAAGGGCGCTGGAGGTGGCGGCTGCAGACGCGCCTTCAGCTCTTCGGCGGAACCCGCGCCTGATGAGGACGACTCCACGTCTGATACTCCACTGTCAGCTGGAGATGGTGGTAGTGAACCTAAAAAGATTGCTTGCTTAAAACCATGTCTAGAGGAATGTATTGAAAATTTAAAAACATTATAAGTGTTTACTTTTACCGTAAACTGTAAACTTTATTAAATATAAAAAAATTCTTATTCGACAGTGCATACTATTTTACATAGCACTCACTATTTAAAGAATAAACAAAATAAAACTCTGAGTTTTCTCAGAGTTGTCTGCAATTATATTTTGCATATTAATAAAAACCGTTAGTTATATAAATCTTAACATGCTTTTATCTAACGTATAAAAATCTAACGGTCAGCATCAACCCTTAGATGCCGGTCAGTGTGACCAGAGATGCACTTGCATCCAACTTGTTTTGTGTGGGAATTTGCTGGTCAAACGGCATTGTTATGCAAACTAGCTTTTGCTTTGTAGTTTTAATTTAGCATTATGCAGATAGGTCGTTTAGGGGTGAAATAGAGTTGCATTTTTTGCATCTCAATGCATTTTGGTTTACTTTGTTGTGTGTATGAATATGGATTTTTCAGTTATTCTTATACTGAGAATTTAGTAAATGCAAATTCATGTTACTAATCCTGATAATGCTGAGGTAATTCAACTTCACGCAACAGGGAAAAGACGCCTCAATCAAAATCAAAAGTTTTTATTTCAAATAGGCCTTTGCAGGCTCTTATGAAACGTCTAGTTGCACGGTTCCAAAAAGTGGGTCTCATGGAGAAGAACCGGCAAGAAACTCCATGGACACTCTTTTCAACAATGGTTTAGCTTACAAAGACTCGGTTACAATAGTAATAATCGGCTGAGAAGTTTATATAATGCAAGGTATACAGAGATTCTATACAATGCAAAAGAAAATTGAGTTTTTACTATTAGTGTAAAATGAGATACACACACTTGCACAGCGCAAGTTGCCAGGGAAGCCGCACATGCAGAGATGAATTAGCGCCATACATCTTTATCGTCAACATAGTCTTGGATTTTATAATACGCTTTTTTTAATTAGGATTCCTTTGATGACGTTTTTGAACTTTTTAGTCGTAAGATCAGTTACACACTTCGGTAGCCTGTTGTAGAATCTGACACAATTCCCAAGAAACGATTTATTCGATTTTGTTAATCTGTATTTTGGGACTACTATTTTATGCTTATTCCTGGTATTTATAGAATGAATAACACTTTTGACAGTGAATTGATGCAAATTTTTAGGAACAAACATGATATTCTCTAGAATGTAAAGGGAAGGCAACGTGAGTATATTAATTTCTTTAAATAATTCTCTCAGAGACTCGCGGGGGCCAAGATTGTAAATTGCACGAATTGCCCTTTTCTGGAGAATGAATATGGCATCTACGTCAGCTGCTGCGCCCCACAGTAGAATACCATAGGACATTATGCTATGAAAGTAAGCAAAATATACAAGCCTAGCTGTAGCAACGTCAGTAAGCTGTCTTATTTTTCTGACTGCATAAGCTGCAGAACTTAGTCTACCTGATAATGCTGCGATGTGTGAGCTCCCCATTGTAATTTACTGTCAATGGTTATGCCCAGGAAAACGGTTTCAGTGATGACTTCAAGTTTGTCACCATCGAGAGTTACGTTAAGCCCTACTGGGGTGACATTAGACAGTGAGAATTTGATACATTTAGTTTTAGCAGAATTGATGAGTAAATTATTCGCGGCAAACCATTTCGATAGAGTTACTAAGCTATCATTGACGTTTACTGGACTGGAATCTTTCCTATTCATTTTAAAAACGAGGGAAGTGTCATCAGCAAATAAGATGATTTCCGATATCTCAGACATCATATGCGGGAGATCATTAATATAAACAAGGAACAAAAAGGGACCCAATATGAAACCCTGCGGCACGCCCATTTTCACTATTGATCCAAATGATCTCGAACCACTAATTTCTACTTTTTGCTGTCTGTTTGAAAGATAGTAAAGGACAAGCGCGAGAGCTTTACCACGAATACCATAGTGGCTCAACTTACAAATGAGAGTATCGTGGTCAACGCAGTCAAACGCCTTGGATAGGTCGCAGAAAATGCCTACGGCATCCCGCGAGTCCTCCCAGGCGTCTAAGATTTGGGTAATCAATCTTGCACTTGCGTCAGTAGTAGACCTACCCTTTGTAAAGCCGAACTGACGGCATGTAATATGTTGTTCATATTAAAGTGTCTTAGCATCTGATCTAGGATGATTCTTTCGAAGCCTAAACAGAACTAAACCTTTTGAGTTAATAAACCTAGTGTAGTTCATATAAGTGCAAAAGCGGTATCTCGAACATAGTATCCAAGTATTATAGAACACTAAGATTGTTAATGAACATTATCTTAGTTTAAGCTATTCACTAGTATTTTAGAAAATGTATCAACATAATATTACTTATTAGCCATAATTATTGTATAGGCTAGATTGTAATTCATGTAAATGCATATAGGTACTCTTTTGAAAACTTTATTACTTTAACTTTAACTTTAAATGTTACTAATTCTAAAAATATAATTTAATTACTTTAAAATATTTTACGATACGTTGGTATTTTTTTTAAATAGTTCTACGCCTTTTATTCTTAATTTAATTGACACGATCAAACGTTGAATATTAAATTACATTTGTATAAAAAAAAACACGCTTATTTTCTCATGGTCGTAACTTTGACGAGTAACCGTCGTATTTAAATAATATAATCATCGGCTAGGCCAAAGAAAGCGCATTCATTCGTTTCCTTGAACATTGAGTCTATGTTCGTATTGACCATTTGACCGGAGCTGCTGTCCACACCCTTTTCACCCATTGTTAACCCTTCAAAGCGCTATGGGAACCGGGAAGCGCCGTGGGTCAGTTTTGACCATTTCAAAAGAATGGTGTTGCTCTATAATCAGTAGAATACGAGTTGTATTGTGTAGTGTTTTTAATCCTTCTGCTCGCAGTTGGCGAGTATTGATACAATTTTAGGTGAATGAAAAACAGTGTTTACTATTTAATTTTGCTTTGAGTATAAATTTGGGTTTACAATGTCTTTTTTTATATTGCACATTTTATCCTTGTCATAGGTTGCCTATATAAGTAACGTTTGAAATTTACCGATGTTTGTTTAATATAGGAAGATTTGAATTTTGAATGTCCTTGATTAATAGAAATCCTTGAATCAACCCTTAACCGTGGGTAGAAATGTCCACTGTCCAGTCCACACACGAACGGCCAACGGCCGGAACGCGGAACCGGCCATTGTGTCAACCCTTTCCTCTCCCGTATCAAAATAATAATAAATTAACTATAAATAATGATCGCTTGGGCCCCTTATAGCCGTCTACCGGTTAGAGTGGAATGCGGTCCTATTAGGAAAATATTACAATACAAGACAAAACAACCCTTCCTTAATCGGGCGATCTTTATGGAGTGACCGCTGTCCATCGGCATTGTACGACACGGCGTTAGACCATAATCCGTGCGAATGGAGACTTAGAATAATTTTTTTGCATATGAATAATCATGCGGTGTACATAAGCTGTTACATAAACGTCTTTGTATGATCTCAGTCAGATGAATGTGTCCTTTACAATTATGAATTATTACTTGAATAAATTGAGCCGTTACTTAGTTTTATTTGCGTATTATATTCTAACTCTGTGTTCTGCAATTAATTAGGAATAAAATAATAGATATATAGCAAAAGCTGGGGATTTTCTGCTTGCTAGATGCTGAATGCTGCTAGCGTTAAAGGTTCTCTGTCGGTATCAAACTTTTAAAATTTGTTTTAATTTTCTTTTTTTATATTTTTATTATTACTCTGTAGGTTAAGAAAATTGTAAATACTGTATATTTGATTGTTATGATTACTGTTAAGAAAACAAAGCACGTCAAGCTCGTTAAGGAAAAATTAAGATTGTTTATGATTCTTTATACTATAGGTACCAATTGCTTATTTTGAAGTGATTTATTTTTAATAACTGCAAGACTTATTGTTTGCTATTAAATACAACAGATATGATAATTGAATTGTTCTTTAACATATTTACGACTCACGTAATATTTTATTATATCGTTAATTTTAATCGAGTCATGTACAAGTAAACACACAGAAGTTCAAGAATATACGAACTAAATAATATTTCAATCGTAAAGTGCCAGCCACAAATCACTAGTTGAATTGTCGTCCTATCTACAATTGCTGACCCCTTCACCGCCTAACGTTCGCCTTTTAGATCTCCTTTATGGAAATATCTGTGATCCCGCATAAATGATCAAGCCAATATTGATACTTACAATTTAGATAAAGTAAAATAAACATTAAATTTCACTAAATAATACTCGGATTTTTTTGACGCAGTAAACTATAAATTGAATAATTCATTAATTGCAAAATGTGTACAAGAGCCGACAATGGGTTGCGTTTGCTCACCCACGCGTGACATTCTAATTTCAAATTGTCAGTCGCTCCGGAAATTCAAGTCGAGGCTAATTCAAAAGAAAAAAAGAGATGGTTGTAAGAGAGATTATCGCCTATTATCAGGAGATGACGTGACAATTCATCGCAAGGTGTATAACCCATTTTTCCATAAAAACAGGGTTTTGCAAATGTGCGCGCGCAATATGCGCAAGCTGCATCAATTGTTTGGATAGGATTGCATGTTTGGGCTCAGGCCGCTGGCAGTGGATAAGGGTTGCATTTGTAACGCCGACATTTTCGGATTAAATGTGTTCGTTTTTGCACAATATAGGTTCTGTGTAAAGCGATTATGTCGATTGACTCGCGTAACCCAGATTTGAACAACTTTTAAGTTAATTTAGTAGCGCAAGTAAGATCGGGCGATAACCGAGCATGTATGAGACTAGTTTTGATATGGCAAAGTTTAACATGTACTTAGATTATATTGCTTGGGTGTGTTTGGAGAAATAACGCAAGCTCTCTAATGAACGCGCTCGAGAATATAGGACAATGAGAATTACTTCAGAATTACGTAACATTGGGGGACAAATAATTTTGTACAAATCAGACATTTCTCGATATGAGAAAAGCTTTATAATTCGTTTCTATTTTATGTATACTTTTCGTATCGTTATATCTATATATGTAGACAAATATGGATACGAAGTAAACATATAGGAATAAATAATTATTGTAAATACGTTTCAAAAAAGAGACGTTCTTTAAGTTTTATTGCCGTACATCAAAAAATGTATTGTTTCGCAGCCTGTTATTAACTTGTCCACTCATATACTGGTTATTAACAAAGATCAAATAATTTAATAAGAAGAGATTAAGCTATATTGCAATAAATCAAACTGTCATATCAGGACAATGTAAATAATTAACCCTTTAATCCTAAATCCACCCGCGCTCCGGGTCACAAGTGATTATGAAATTGCACATTTTGGGTAATGGACCATTGTCTGGACATCTGCGACCGACAGCCGTTGAAGGGTTAGAAGTATCAAATAATATTTGCTGACACCCTTGCATCCATTCCGATTATGTAAACATAGGGGATTATATAATAGTGTAAATAAATGTATGGATTCACATTGCGTGTCACATAAGCTCTGTTTGAAGTCAGTAAGCTACGTAAGTAAATAAATCTACATGAATTTGGAAGAAAGCTTTACTTTGGAGTGTTTTTTTAAATTATTTTCGGATCTTGAACAATAAATAAATTTTCAGATAATAAATTAGGTTGGACGTATTTTCGTTTCAGCTTAATAATAAACCAAACTACGGTAAGGACATTTTAGAAACAAATTAGTGTAATAATGAATATTTTTGTTCTTAACAAAGCTCATATTTCAAAGCTCAGACGCGGAGTAAACGCGCGCACACAGACGCAAGTACGCACAGTGTTGCGGGTGTGCGTAGGGGAGGAGGGCTGGGAGGGTCTCGGTCGTGACATTGCCAGGATCAGCTGAGGGTATCGATTTGACTTCCTCGTCGTTCTTTATGAATTTTTCATGCTACCAAGTTGTTGTGACGCCTTCTTCCTGCCGATTGAGGTCACGAATTTCGACAATGGGTTAAGTGTTTTACGTAATTATACGGTATTTTGTTATATACAGAATTTTATGGTTTAAGTAATGTTTACTTACTGCACATTATTAATATGTATCAATCTTTTTTTATTAAACTAAGGTGCAGAGTTTTATCATTGTTTCTTATGAAAACGATAATATTTTTAACAAGATAAAAATATAAGAACAGAAAAGGGATGAAAATAACAACGGAAATTACTGTATTTATCGTGAAACGAAAACGATACTTGATATATACTAAAGGTTGTCAAAACGTTCGTTGGGCAATTTCCGCTGCAGCCGGAACCATTCAGTCCAGGTACTTTACATCGCATATTGGCTATTCATTGAACCCGCGGCTTAGGCTACACAACATTACCGAAGTAGGTATCAAAAATTCAAATTTTGTTATAAAATAGTCTAGAATTTTTATTATTTATTTATACTCTACATGTGATCACTTTTCATTTAAATTTTATAAAATCGTTTATTTCCTTTTGGGTTCAAGTGTAACCTTATTCCTAGGAGTATTACACCAATCCAAAAGGCGTTCGGTACTTGATTTATATGATATCAAATAAAAGGTAAAACCGTGAGCCACATATATTCAATTACAAACTTACCAGTATTGGGCGCGGTGTACAAGTGATGCCTGGGCGCGGAGGCGGGCGCCAAGAGTCCATGAAGCAGCGCCCGGCCCAGGGAGCCGCGGGCACCTAGTGTCAGACCTGTAGGCTCGCCATCCACTGAAACAACATACATTGTAAGAATCGTATAAAGTACACGTATAACGTTACCCTTGTAGGGTTTTACAATCGAATTGAGCAAGATTTTCCTAGAGCACGCTTTTGAAATTACTGTTAAGTACGAGGAGCTTTCAATCCTTCAGTTAATATTCTGTGTTCAAAAACATTATATTTTGTCTCTAACTTTCTCCTAAAAACTATTATATATAATTATTAATCGAAAGTCTATTTAAATTGTTGTATTGACGGTTGTTTGTACGGTTCCTCAGGGTGCTTTAGATAATAGAGGATCTTTTTAACTTTATATTTACCAGTCGCGTACAACAATAGAATATGAGCTAATAATCAAATGTCAATTGCTATGTAACGAATGAATGCAATGTTGACAAGAGTCCGTTCGTCGGGCTTATAATACTAAAAAAGCCTGAGTCAGCCAAATTTACAGCCAGGCTCGTAGAGAGTTGTTGTTTTGAAATAAATTCAATTATTTGTATACAGGGCAGCCATACATTTACGTTTATTTCCTTGACGTATTTGAAGCAAATTCAATCAGCCATTTGTACCATAAACAATTATTCTTTTACCAGGGACGATACCCACGTGCATACGCTAAGCTAAAGTATATTAAAGATAATTTTTATTTTATTAATCAACACATTATCGACATAGAAACAGCTTAGATAAAGCCCATACTATCGATTGAGACATTTCACCGATAAGTGTTACGCTGACTCGTATGTCGTAATGGACAATTCTGCAAGCGCTCGCAATTATTTTAACACATGCTTGGCGATAAGATATATTACTTACGCAATATATGGACGCTTGAAGCCAGTTCCGGAAAACAATTATGACATGATTTTTTTAGAGGTAGGTGATTAGCATTTTGTGTTTGACACATCGTCGATTTTTTAAGTCTAAGCCATACCGGTTCTTGAAAATATTAAGCTAGCATTAAATGGACAGACGGGAGTCGAACCTACGAGCTCAGTGATGAGTCACACGTTAGCTCTAGGGGGGTTTTAGTGTGCTCCATTGCTCTTTATAATATTAAATATTCATAATGAATAATTAAAAATTTCATAATCCCTCAAAAGCTATAAATTATGGATATTACGGATGCAGTTAGTACAAGAAGCTAAGACAAGTCATACATGACTTATGAATATTAAAGCCCAAAGCGGTTATATTTCTAGCTAACTGAAATTACAGGCTCCATGGAGCTGTCTGGGTCTTTAAGATGTCCGCACATCGTAGATAATCAAGTATTACAGGTATTAGATGACTTATAATATTGATTTTGTATTACAACGAAATTCTGTCAAAACTTTAAAAAGTCAGAACAGAAATTAAATAATTTGGTGACATAGAAGGACGTCTATGATGCGATTTAGTAAGCTGTAGTAAGTACCGTTTATAGTATAAACTCATGGCAACTTAATTGGTTGAACGTTTCGGAGGTTTGAACATATTTACCATAATTTCAGGCACTATTGACCACTATTTATACTAAAAAAATTAGTTAAATCAATTAATTTCTTTTTAATTTTATTATATTTTATTCAGAACAGTTTATCACTAAACCTGATGTTAAGTGATACCTCCCCATAGATACTCTCAATACCAGAGGGCTCGCGAGTGCGTTGCCGGCCTTTTTTAAATTTATAAAACCCTAATATAAAGGTCACGATAATAAACAAACGTAATTGGAATTTTGTATGAACAGAGGTAAATTTGCAATAATAATAACTTATAAACGTCAAAATTGTATATTGAACGAATGTTTTAATTAAAACAAAAAACCTTGAAAACATTATTCAGATGTCGGATCGATACAATAATGTATCATCTCTGCCAGACGTTTCCGTGCGGCGACCTTGCTCCCCCCACGGGACCCGGCGACCCCCAGTTGCCCCCATATCTCCCGGTACTAGGGAGATACCCCCACACCCACCTGTAGCACTGCGCATGTTGTGTGGGAGTGAGACAAACTATCCCTTTCGCTGTGGTCGAAGTGTCTAGACGTAAAAAGGGAAGGTGCAATAGTGCAGCGGGTTTTATGGCATCGGATGCCACCTGAACGACTATAGATCCTGGACTCCGAGCAAAAAGGTCTGGTAAAGCTTTTAAGCTTTCGTTATTTAGTTCTTGAAACGAACAAATTCGCGAAGAAGATAAGAGAAATAAATAGGAATTAACTTAAAGGGTGATTTCTTTTTCCAGTTTTATTAATACTAAGCACGAATAGAAAGAGAAACAAATTAAATTAACATTTTTTTTTAAATATTAATTTTAACCATGAATAGGTACTTTAGATATTCACACACAGAATTGTAATTTTAAATGTACATAACTGTGTTGTATGATGACACTATCTAATATTTGCTTTTTTATATTTTCATAGAAACGGGCAAACGGGCAGGAGGCTCACCTGATCCTAAGTGATACCGCCGCCCATGGACACTCTCAATATCAGAGAGCTCGCGAGTGCGTTGCCAGTCTTTGAAGAATTGGTACGCTCTTTTATTGAAGGACCCTAAGTAGAATTGGTTTAATATGATTCAAATATTCCATCAGGTCTTTGTGTCCCTTGACAGCGTTTAAAAGATCAAACGCTGTATCATTTTTATTTACAGATACTTTATACTTTCAAGAGTTCTTAGTACTGTTGTCGTTAACAGGCAATGTAACTTTTGGTGTATTAATTGGTTAATATTCCGCGGTGGCAGTATTATTTTCAATCTTTACATCTAAAATGAACGCAAAAAAAACTAGTTACATTTTACTTCATACAGAGAGATTTCAAAGACAAGTATTACATATAAAATACACTATAAAAGTTCTCATGTGAATGAAGCGCTTTGCATGATCGAACCGAACACGACATGTAAAAGTGTTGCAAGGCAAAGTTAGTTTTAAATTAATTTTATTAAAAGTTTCATCCATACTTTATGGGGTCTTTAACCCGACTTTTCCTTTCTGAGAAAAATATGTAACAAAATGCTAATGTTGTTTATGAAACTATAAGTGCATCGACCCAACATCGAAAGGACTGTGTCTGAATTATTCAGTATCCGGTGCCCCCCATTTACACCCCCCACCCCCTTTTGCCTTCCGGCACTGAAATGTGTTTTTGAAGGAAACTTACAGCGGGTTATAATAGGAATTTTATTAATTAAGAAGAATTAACGGATAAAGTACAGTCAAAATAAAACATTAATATTATGATGTCATTATTTATACACTTGAGACATTTTCTGAATACCTCGTAACTTGAAAGACAATTATTTTAGTACGTAATTCAGATTTTTCAGGTAACATTAGACAAGACATTTATTTACAATGGTTCTAAAGCACACATACCACAAGAATTAAAAACGTATGTATGTATTAAAATAGTACTAATTTATTTTGTCATAATTAAACCTTCAACTTCAACATAATTTACATTTAACAACACTATGCATAGGGTATTGTTCTGCGCCCGCCCTGATCAGCCGCCCAAACCGCCCGAAAACGCTTTTACTTTTCAGTTGCATAAGTAAGCTTCCCCCTTCAGGGTGAATGCACGAAAAGGGGTGCTATTATATTAGTATTGTTGCTTTAGGTGCAACGTTCGCGTTACTGTAAGAAACTTTTTATATGTAAACGTCTGGCGTGTAGGACATATATATGTTTTATCTATTCGATAAACATGTATGGAAATTGTACGATGTGTTCTGTGTTTAAACAATTTTTAAATTATATGAAGGCATAGCGAGTTTATGTTGAGAATGACGGACCATTTTGGCACAAAAACAGTGTATTTATAAAAGGGATTTAGTATAAAATTACGAAGGAATTAGTGCGCAGTCAGTGACAAAATTGGTTACAATATGTAAATACTTTTAAACTTAAAAGTTATTTATTCAAAAATTAATTTCTACGAAGCAAAGAATTGAACTCTTGGTAGAGCAATCGTGAGTGAATATTTTGGGTAGTAGTAATTGACTTAATTTACTATAAAATATTAATTATGATTTCAATACCTACAATTTAATGAATTTACCTGTATATATTCGCACTACAATAATAATATGCCCCATTTTTCAATTGTCTATTATAATAACAATATTATAAGTAAGCATAAAACTTTTAAATATGTGATGACGTCAGTCAGAATAGTAGATCAAGCGCTAACAGACACGTTAGTTATCTACTATAGTGACTTTATATACAAATTATATATGTATTTCAGAATCATTATTTTGGTATTTCAGAGATTAACATACATTGCATACGCAAAGTTATCAGTAACAAATTTTTGAGTATTTGACATAAGTAAAAAATATGAAAATTAATTGTAGTCTTTGCAACGTCCATCTGAATCAGTAAAGCGTGCAAAGGAAATTGCAGTCGGGGAATTTACTTCAAGCGAATTTGCACTTTATGAAAATAAAAAATAAGTTCAATTTGCAATAATCCGTTTCGGGAAATCTTGCGAGATGTTTGACGTCAGCCGTACATCCGGGAAGTCTTTAGCTATTTCAAACAACGACCAGTAGCAGACACCTCTTCATCTATATTTAGTAACTGTAAAGAGGTCTTCTTTAATTGGTTATTTGGTAATAATAATCGACAACCAATACATGGAACTTGGGACATGTTTGAAGAGGCACATAGCATACCGAGCATAATTTATCTGTAGCGATTAATTAGAAATTTCATGTCATGTTTACGATTTTTTTATATATCTTTCACTAAGGCTTGTTTACTTATCTTTATGCATACAAAAGCTAAATAATAAAATATATTTATAATTTAAATATAAGACGATTATTAATAAAACAGCGAAGCTTCCTAAGCTTCTTTCCTTCCATACTTTTGTTCGTATAATTATGCATCTAAAAATATATTTTAAGTGCAATTTGTGACAATTGTCAAATGTTCACATTGACACCCACACACTCATGTAAAAAATGGTCGAATTAATCGCAGGGATAAAATCTTCCGTGGTATTTATAAAGAATAATACCTACTCTGAAATCATCACGTACAAATACATTTAAAAATAAATATTCAACACCCAAATTTATTATATTATTATATGTAGATGTACGCAAAAATTACGGCGATTTAAAATATTTACACAATCTTAATAATAGCGTACCACCGTAAAATGCAGTATTTAATATTTACACGCAAGGACATCCTTTCATTTTAAACCTGGCAGTAAACGTTTATAATAATATCTCAATATCATTTAATATGTTATCTGTGGAAGCTATGTGCATCAAAGATGGCGTCGGAAAAGCGCGGACACTTTCCCTCGCACGGGAAACGAAAGAAAGTGGCGTTGAGAAATGGAAACCGATGCGATTACGCTGATAACACGTTTATCTTGCACTTTAATAACTGACTTGCATCGCTTGCAGTATGTTAGTGATATGTTTCATTAATTTCTGTTTAAATTGAAATATTTTATCCGTTACTACGTCAATTGTTTTTATGGCATATAGTGGAAACAATAGGAAATTATCTAAACGCAAAGCAGGTAAAACATGTTATTTCATTCAAAAAGGAAACATCAATGTTGTTTAACTCAAATTTTATGCTATTGGCGTGACCCGTATGGCCAAAACAGGACGCGGAAATGGAATTAAAATCATATTGGATATTTTGATATAATTTCGATTTTAAAGTTAAAACTATTGCCATAATATTAAAAAAAAGTTATCGATTAAAATAAGCGGTGGCACTTGTTTATGTAAATGTATTATGGAGAGTTACGCAACGTTGAGTCACGTCAGGAGAGGCCATTTCGCGAGTACACACGAAATCTCAATCAATATTACAAAACGTGCTTAAGCTTGGAGCACGGGTGATCTTTCTTAACGGTTACATTCTACGCTAGGTACTATATGTATCTATGAAACCCTCGACCTTCTAAGTGATTTTACTCTGTGGTGAGCAAAACTTGGCAAAAACACGAAGAACTGTATCTGTAGACTGTCACAGGAATTATTAAACACATTAAAAAATATACAAGGAAAGTTATTAAAATAAAATGAAAGTTAATATTTGAAGTAAATTTCGCATATTTTGTAAAACTATCTGTTCCAATTTCAAAACAGTTTCGGAACGTGGAAGCTGTGGAAGCGCATTGAAATAGATCCGTTACCGGGCTATCGTGCGCATTATCTGGGTCAGTGAGCGAGCGAAGGGCGCGATGCCTCTCGTTCTTCGGCTCACTAGCTCATTCACTCACCGGTCACAGGCCATAAAGTCCGGAAATGTTGTCTATTTTGTAAAAGAAAGCAAAAGGAATAAAAGAGGTATGAAACCGTTTTAATTTTCATAGAAATTGTTAAGTAATTGCAATTATTGAGGTGCTTTACAACCATTGTGTTTATTAATAACATATGAAGTTTCCTTCCAGGAAACACGTTATATAATGATTCCAAATTTCCTAACGGTAAGAGAATCCTCATTTCATAACCAAAATAAGTCGTCCCGAAAGTTTTGTTGCAAGTTTGTTTTTCGACCTTGATGCATGTACGTGCAGCCTCGACTAGACGCTAATACTACTCATGGTCGAACCTCAATAACATAAACAACCTTTTTTTACGTTCCAATCTAACTGGCCAGTCAGTTTGTCTCTGTCGTAAATATGGGTCATGTCATTTTTACGCGCCAAACTGTCGTGTTTGATTCAACGAATGTAATTTCGAGAATAAAAGATGCGTAATATTTTGACGCGTTACAAAACGTTCGGTATCTTTAACCTATCGGACGTCTTGGTATGATTAGACGAAGAAATCTTTGTTTATCACAATGGTATTGCATTAATTCGATAAGCTACTAGATACGCTATCACGATTACGCACGATACTCGTAGGAAACAAAATAAGGACAAGGATATAGTCTTTATTTGTTTGTTGTCAAATTCCATACACGTGTAATGTTGCAACATACATTAACAAATTTCAAACCGTGGCCTAATTAGCATTATCTAAGATTTTATTGTTGTCTACGAATTCGGAAATCAGATTGTTTCGAGACATTTTACGAAAAACTAATTAAATAGCGACTATAATGGAAAATAGATTACTCCAGAAATAAACAGTAAATATTAAAGCAAAGTGTAAAGTGAATGTTTAGTATTTGTAAAATATGTTGGTGTAATCAGAATTACGCATGTCAATTGTCAAAGACAACAAACTCGCGCTGTCAGCCATGCTGGGTGCAGCGCGCGAAAGTGAGATTTTGCGCGAACGGTGCATCGGTTCCCTTGACCCGGTTGTACCCCCCGCGCGTCTCGCCCCACACTGTAAACATAGCGAACGTACCATCCCACGTAGTGTGGAAATTTTCAGTGTTCTATAATAGTTACGAAATCGATTTTTGGGTTAACCTACATATTACTAGTGACAATAGTGTTAACAAAACGAAAGGTCGGATACGCAATACTTTTATCACATTTATTGTGTAAATGTGAAAATCTAATATGTATTTTCAACTATGTCACTGGCGAAATATTTTATATTTTAAAAAAAATTTCGTTCCAAGACTGTAATCAAAGTCATCACGCCTCAATATTCTCAAATTCTTTTTTTCAATCTGATCGCGAATTATAAAACCTCAAGAGCGTGTTGAATAGTATTTCTCGTTAGGTAATTGAGGTCAGGGAGGACAAGACAAGCGGTATGTAAAAGCGGAAGTTAGTCAACAGGTGGGCGGTGCTAACGAAATCTGGTTTAAGCCTTACGGAAACGCTATTTTTTATTAAAAAAAGATAATTAACGCAATCTCTTAAATCTTACCTAATATTCTATAAACGTGAAATACAAATAAAAACACAGTCCCGTCTAACATCCTTTTTTGCATTAGATAAGAACAACAGCGTGACCTCATTTGCGGTGATGACAATATGAATCCTTGTGGTAGAAGAATGAATGAGTTTATTTTAAGCTTTCCATATTTTCCTGTTTATGTACGTCAATAATTGTGTAACTTTTCAGCGTGTTATAACCGTTGTAACAATATAATAAGTTTGAGTACAAAGTTAACGAGATTTTCGTAATGTTGTTATCTTTTATCCAAGCGCTTAAAGCCTTGAGAAACCACAGGCGTTGCTGTCCCAAACAAACCTAGTGACGTATAATTGCACATGAGACAAAGAGAGCCGGAAAGACGAGGTAAAAGACGATGGCCAAGAGCGAACAAGATTGTGGCTCATTGTGTCCTCTGCCCTATCCAGGGATCACAGGATAGTAATAGTCAAGTAATCTCTAAGACAATAAAGCTTGTTAGGTAAAAACAGCTATAGATAAAAACTTATGTTTGTTTTTAATTTGTATTTTTAAGTTCATTACTCGAGATTCGACAATACGTATTTCTATACAGAAACATGGTATACACCAAAAGGTATTTATGAGTTATGTGAAAACATACAGCGGAAGTATTGACAGTGAGATGTCTGTTTGTTTGTTTGTTTCGTACGCGTGCGCGTCGCCGGTGCGCCGGTATTTCATAGTTTCCGGTAATTACTAACTAGAAATCTTAAGTCGATTTTCTAACCAGTCACCTAAGCTTGCCAGAAATATTGTCAAAACTCTATGTTGAATATACATTGGCATGATTTGAACCTGGAAAGCTTAGAGTAGCTTGTCTCTTGGCTCAATTTTATTTGTATGAGATATTTCACACGTAAACAGCATAAGTATATAATATATAGATACTCCTGACATTTAATACATATAAATTTAAACACACATTTCACAGTCCACTGGCTGGCAAGCTGTACAGGTATGTTTTTTTTCTAAGCATAGAACATTGTATTCTACCAGCCAACTACCAAATATCAAATATAAAAAAATATCAAATTTAAAATAAAAAATCTTAAGGTTACTCAGGAATATTTAATAAAACGGTATAATTTATTAAAGCAGACAGGTAGTTGGTACAGATCTCACCGGATATTGCATTATATCAGTACAGGAAATCGTCTCGGTGCCCGAGTTTCTTACTGGTTTAATGTTAATTTCGTATTACATATATTATTCAAGCTTTATAGAAAAGAAACATTCAAAAATGAGGTGTAAAAAGATCGTTCTTGGTTCAATCGCAATGGATTACAAATTACGACAGCCCATTGTGTCTGAGTCATTAGCGCGACTAAACGTCACTTCCGCACTTCCTCTCGCTTTGTTATATCATTTTTGCAGTTGGACAGACTTCAAAAAACAAGTTCTCAATCATACTTTTTTTATTTATTGTCTGTTACATATTACTTTTACCTAAAAACCTATATTACTTAACGCATTTATTTCATAGCGAAAACATATTTTTATGATATAATAGTTTGAATGACGAACTAAATAAATTCATTTGAATCTAACCTATTTATAATTTATAGCATTTTTTACCAAAGCAACATTCAAGTCCCAAATAAAGAAAGAAAATGTTTATTTCGTATAACTCTTAACTCGAAACTAATTAATACCGAAACTCTTATTTGGGTATAGATAGGGAATATTGAATTCTGACATTACGAATCAAAATTCAATTAAATTTATCAAAACGATTGACGTTCGAAGCCAGACGATCTAAAAACAACGTTAATTAGAAATTGGTCCTGTTTCTATAGAATTAAAAAATAATAAATTGATAGTTGCTTTAAAAGAAGGACTGTATTTGTTACTTTTCCTAAAAAAACCCAACTTTATAATTCCACCAGCTTTAATGTAGCTACAATGTATATTTTAGTAAAGTTGTCTGAACAAAATGCTTTCAAGGCTATTTTTTCCGCGCCGCAAAACCTTCTGCTAACATTATTTTGATCTCATTTCATATTCTGTCCGAAGAGCAGGCTGTCTAGAGGCTGCCAGAGGTCGGACGTAGGACGAACCTTTGTGAGTTCTAAGGAATTCCCGCTTTATTTAATATTTATAGAATTTAGTGCTTCTGAATCGTTATGGCACTGTTACTAGGCTCGCTTATTAACTTCGAGTGCTCAATGTTAGAGTACTATTAAAGGAGATATTTCTCGCTGTTAATTTCTTATAAAACTTAGAAGAAGTTAACAAATCACCAAATAACATGCCAATTCTTTACACACATAATATGTGAGCGGTTCCTCAGTCGGTCCTATCTCTTACTAGCAAGGTCGAATTTTTGGCAATATCTTATGAAGAAATTAGTACACAAAAGTTTGCATTATATCCTTAACATCAAAAGACCGTTAAAAACTAGTTAATATGGGTCTTTACGTAAGTTTATGATAAAAAATGTAATCCCTCTTGCGGCGACGATCGTATAAAAACGTTAAAAAAACTCAAAGCCTCTGCGGCTTCCGTAACACTACTCCTGGTAAAAAATTTAACCCAATTTAAAACTACCTGCCTACATAACTGTTGATTTTTTTGCAAACGAACGGTACATTTGCAGATGTTTGCGCTTTTTGCGTTTTTTTTTAATTTGCAACATTGTTTACAAATGTTTGCACAATTTCTCCTCACATTTCTTCTTTTGTCATGGTGACATTCTTTTGTTTTTGAAGGTAGGCTGCACTTCTGGAAATTTAAAGGTTCTTTGATGATTTAACTCAGTGAATTGAGGTCTGTAAAGTGCCTCGCTTCGATAGATATGCCAAAGTAAGGATTTATTGATTGCTTGGAGTAATTTTTTCTTTTAAATACGTTTTGTAATCATGAAGCAACACGGTTATCTAATTAGTAAGATTGTACGAAACGACGTGCAGTTGTGTAACCGAACCTTGTTTGAAGGCCGAAGGTTGATTCGTATACGCGAATCTGGTTCTAGAATTAATTCCGTGTAATGCGCCACGATTTGTGGGCTCCAATAGGAAATCAGTGATCATAAAGGCCTTTGTTGAAGATAAATGACATACTCTCTACGTTACTATTATCTGTGTGTGAAGAAGTGGCATGTCATTGGTGATTTGTCAAGTTCATATATTTACTACAGATTATGCAAACGTATTTGGTTGCACGGAACGGGTATCACTCTGTGCAAATATATATAGAGAAAATATTTTTTAAATTGAATTTAAAAACATTCTCATAATACCGAATATTTCAAGTTCAAGGTTGTATATTGGCATTTTAAACGACGCTTTCAACCGGCTTTTAAAGGATTCTATTATGTTTTTCTTAAACCAGCGACAATTCTTTCGATAATTTCCTGTTGTTGTGGTAACTCTTTAGAAGCTCGCTCAAATTAGTAACAGATGAGTTTTTCTAATTATAAATGTCACACATATGTCTTAAATTAAAATCGATATAAATTATTTAGATATACTGTAACAATAGTGTTATTTTCCCATTGTTTATCGAGGAAGTAATAAACCGCACGGATTACCAATTGGCGGTGTTTATGTTATTGTGTCTAAAAACGGATGCGTTGACGTCATTTGTCAAAAACGCATACGGCTATCCCTCTCGAACATCCAAATTGTCCATATGTAAAAAAAGACAATCGCCAGCCAGGAAGCTATTTAAAAAAGAACAACCCTTCCGCACCCTTTTCAAAATTAATTCCAAGACATCTTTAGTATTAACATATTTCATTCTAAAACCGATTTTATTACCATGCCTAAGAACTGAATTTGGTTATAAATTTACAATGTTTTTTATTTCTTAGAACAGGTAGTCGATTGTTTATGATGTGATTAACTAATGATGTCTTCTGGGTTCGCCTTAATAAAGTTGTGACTATTAATCTATTGTCAAGTGTTAAATGTCATTAATCTTTTGTGATGTTATAGATAAAACTATTTTTTAATTATTATTTGTATGGATTGCGTTTCACCTATTTAACCCATAAAGGCTTATGGAAAAAGTAAAATTCTATACTTCTATAGAACAGGGGACAAACAGGCAGGAGTCTCATCTGATGTTAATTGATACCCATGGATACTCAGTGTACTAAACTAGCAAATATAGTAGTCCAGTAACACGTCTTCTGAGAAGAGGATTCATAAGCATTAAGTATTCAAATTCTTGGTGTCTTGCTTTGCCCTAAGCAACACCACATGATACAAGATTTATTGGTATTTATTTATACGTTCAAAGCGATAGGCAGAGAACACATTAGCGCACACATATATCCTTATTAGTCATAAGCATTACAAAATATTTATTTCTGCTATAGGCAGCGTAAAACCCCTTATAATGATCAACAGTATTTCAGGAAGTAAACAATACCATTAATTATATAATCATTATATGTTATCGCTAAAAACCACGAAAGATTAACATTTGTGTGATGTGTGACCTTTTGTTTCCGAGATGGACGTTTGTGAAATGCAATTTTATTGCACTTTATTACTCTATATCCAGTACGTTTTAAATAATAATGTCTAAAATATATAAAATTAAGTAGTTAAACTAATAAATAAAACATTTGACAAGAGTCATAGTCAAATATCGTCTTAAAGTTTTACTCCTATAAGTAAGAGTCGAGTCGATTACATTTAGGTTTAAATAATTCACCATAGATTGACGCTAAAACAGGTTAAGATAGTCGTGAAATAATTGGATATAAAATTTAGATGTTATTTAAACAATTAACCTGCCATTAATGTAATCAATGATTCTGAATACGACCTTATACAATATTTATGTCGACAAACACGCGGAAAGCAAGTCATAATTATATGTATCAATTTCGTCTGATGTCATAGACAAGCAAGAGGTTTAATTTATGCAAATATTTCCGAGAACAACGACCCGCGACCATCTTCGTTCCTTTAAATTTATCTAGCTAGCAAGATGAACAATTTACAGGTTACATTCCTCTCCTTAATATATTAAGAGTAAATTTATAAAACTAAAAAGTAGATATACGTAAATTTCAATGAATTTATAAATCTTTAGAATGTCAAAAAAATCAAACATATTCGCTAAAGCTCTTGAACTGGTATATAACAGTAAGGGAATAAATCTTCGGGTGTTATTCAGAGACATCTAGTGATTCCTGTATGTCTAAATTCAATATATTTTGTAGAGGAATTTCACCTTGTCTTGTTTCTGAATCACACAATTAGTGCTATCTATTACCTACGAATGGAGGATACAATACGTTACTATCAACTTTTATTTCTAACAACTCTAAAGGTTTTCATGGAGAGAAGAAAAGCGAACAGCATAGCAAAATGTTCCGTATGTTCTGTAGTATCTAGCTACTAAAATGGTAGGCTAATTAAAATCAAATTAAGGCGAAACAAAGTTCGCGGGGGCAGCAAGTACTCACTTATCGAATTCGACATATATTAGCGTATGTATATACGTATAGTGCTCCGTAAATCACTGCATCCTTTTGAATATTATAATGCCGTATCAAATAGCACGTCTTTGTTTACACATCCGTTCTCCGTCACGTTCCCGAATGTTAACATTCAATATGAGGTTTTTTAACAAAAAACCTCTTTTAAAACAACGGATATTGTTTAAACGATCTTTGAGTTTAATGGTTTATTTAAAATTGACTGTTAATAATAATAATTTCATACATAATCATAATCTATAGTGAGACGCACTGAAATGTCGTATAGTCGTCAAGTATAGAAATAGGCATCTAAAAGTTACCGAAAAACAATTATTTATAATTGCTAAGTATCTCGATATTATAATCCGAGGGCTATTTACTTTTATTTGATATATATAGATTGATAATCAACTATGTTTTTGGAATTCTAATTTAAAAAAACGTTATAAAGAATAGGCAGCGTGGCCTACTTCAAAGATAATCAAATTCCCATGTCCCAAAAGGTCGAAAATCAAGGTGCCGATACACACTTGGCCATTTAATCCACCTTTCACTTCCGCACGCAGGTACATTGATAACCAATATCCACCACAGCTGCGCATCCCTAGCTTTCTTCCTTGGGAATTTGAATTTATGGTGAAATGTGACCTACATCATTACAATAAAAAAGTCTAACTGACATGTCTTGGTATTCTGTGGCTGACTCGTAATTTTGCGCATTTGTGTTCCCTTCTCTACTGAGCGGCGACAGGTGTGGTGTAAAAGATCTAAGCATACACAATCTACCTTTAATTTTACTAACTTTTGCATTAAAATACAGATATTACCACTAATTTATTACATACATATGTAGTATTCGCGTACACCAAAGACAATTTTAAGTGTTAGGAAATCACGTGAAATCTATACCTAGACGGTTCGTTCTCTTGAATTTTACTTTACCATCTCCGTTGTTTACATAGAGATATCACAAAACATGGCTCGTGCCAGAATTTGTGCGGTCAGCAAAACGAATGCAATACAATACTTAATAAAATAAATTACAATCAGCAGATCTCCTTACTCGGAAGTGAATCGGCCAGTGAACCCGCGCTAACGCGAAACTGACTAAGCCTTTTTAGCCACGTATCGCTTGTTGTACTTGTATCGTTTATTTTATATTATACTAATATGCATTCAGTAATTAATCACGAACCAGGCTTCAATTACATAAACGAATGAAACCTAAACGCGTTAAACAGATACACTATTTAGATCGGTTTCCTTGTTTATAGGAAAATTGGTTTTTGTGCAAAAGAATTATTGTTTTTTTGTGATTAACGTAGGTCCTGGGTTCTATTCGTATACCTATGACATATATGCTACAAATTTGTTATAATTTACCATTTTGTTCCCTTTGAAACGAGACTCTTTGGCCGTGGGGTTCAAGAACAGGCACTAATTAAAGATTTAACTTGTCGCCTGGTAGATAGTACCGGAGACCCCAGAGCTGGTGCTTTCTCGAGCAGGAGCGAGGAAATGCTGCCAACGTTAAAGGTACACTGCGCAGGGACCAAACTTTTTAAATTTGTCTAAATTTTTAATTGTTACTATATAGATTAAGAAAATTATAAATATTTAGCTATTATTACTAATAAATATATTCTTGATTATTAAACAAACGAAGCATATATTGAATTTATTATTTTTATTAGGTATAATGTAGGTTAAGAATACTGTATATTTGTAATACTGTACTGTAAACGGATCTTAGTTAAACACGATTAAAACAAATATCGTCTATGTGAGAGAAATATATATCACACTAGCGTAAAGTAGATACTGTATTGTCTTAGCATTTAAAAAATTCTTGATTGCGTCAACATAATTGATAATTTTCCTTCCTCCTGCTATATTATTTATGCATAAACGCAATAGTTAATAACAAGAGCTTCTAATATAAAGCGGATTTAAACACGTGTAAAATTTAATTTAATTTATATTGTATTGATTTCGTGAAGTACAGTTGTCGTTGTCTCAGACTGTGTCAATTATAGGCAAGTAGGTGATCAACCTTCTAATTAGTCTGATGACAAGACCTCTCTGAGGTAAAAACCAATATGAAAACCGTGAACAATAATAACTCTTAAAAGCGATAATGTTAAGTAATTGAGTGTTGATGTGACATTGATTATCTTAAAACTTCTAACTCTCTTTGATCTAATTTATTCGACCACATCAGTGTTATCAATTGTTTAAGCTGTACAAATGTTACGTGTAAGTAGTCTGTACTGTAGGCTAAGCTAACGTATTTGGCCTAATTCAAAACCTATTCGTTATTTCTAGACGAATCGATAAAATAATTTAGCTGTGACAAGCTATATATTTTCCGCAATATGTCATCGACCCCGATATGTAACACAACACACACACATATAGGTACTTATATGGCGGATATGACTACATCGCTGCAATATATTTAATGCACTCAAATATATACGCTTGCACATAGTTGATTCAAATATTTTATCAAAATCTAATTATTGGATTAAACGTATTTATTATTTATTCGACAATGACATTAAACGTAGAACGTCGGAACTTTTATACAATTTTAAATTTAAAGTAAATAATTAGATAATGTTAATAATAAAATCATTTTATTTTTACTGTATTTATTGTGATAATATTGTGATGATAGTATTACTAAATGAAGATATATAATTAAAATATTAATGAAATAAAAAATAAAAAGTGTTCAGTAAAAAACTTTGTTTCCCCAAGCATTTCTATTTTATTTTTTATCTTTCTCCGATTACAACAATTATAATCACCAGGTCATAAAATAACAAAAAAAAAACAATTATAATCTGTGACAAATAAATGCATTCTGAGTAAAAAAATAAATATACAAAGCACGTGCTTGTTTTTTGGACCGTTAATATGTTGACTAAAATTGAATAATAATAAGGCGTAATACTAGTAATACTATTTTATATAGTAATTACTATATAAAATAAAATGGAATTTGGGGTATCAGATTACCTTAGTTAAATTGTAATGTTACATTTTAACAATTGGAAATGACGTAAGAAGAGATAAACTAAACTAAAATAAACTTATAATTTATAACATAGCTAAACTTGTACAAAATAAATTAGTCCAATTGCGGTATTTTAGCTAAATGACTCATCTGTCTCTTTTCATCACAGTGAAAACACAATGTGAAGAAGGACACAAAATGGTGCTTTAGGTGTGAGCGGACTGTTTTAGTTGTTTAAGGTTTAAAGGCGTTAATTATAATAGTACACTACAAAGCTTCAAAGAACAAGTCAGCTTCGAAATTGAATGCCTGATTAATGTATTACGATCTTATTACACCCTCGTTATATATAATTATTATCTAATGAGCAACCTACAACCTACGTTACAACGTTTTAAAAAAAACTTAAATTTTACATCGCTATCAAGCCATCTCTTTCCAAATTTCTTCCTTTCTTCAATTTTTACAGACTTAATTAACAAAGTAGAGAAGAGTGAGTTCTTTTAGATTTGACACGAAGTTGTATAAAACTGTAGCTTAAGTCACCATTAGCCCGTAATGAACCACGCTACTATAGTCTAGCGTTATTAACATTTACCCTCTTTAAAAAAGTTGTATGGTGCATATCCTTATCGGCTATTGTGTAATCAGTTCAATAATATCACATTTCTATGATAATGAACTTTCATTGAAAAATTAACTTATTAGTCAGAAAGTGATTGTAATAAAATAATTCCTCATCTTTTTAACTTAGCAAGTAACGTAGAGGTGATTAGATAATTGCACTTTTATCTAAATAACGTTATGTAAATGCTGATAACTGATAATTTGTTATGTGCGAATTTTAAATGAGTAAATAATACTTGTTATCTTATGCGTCATATATCAATTACCCTATCTCGTATTAGATCAAATTGGTACAAATTTCTTAAAATAAACAGAACTAATTATTTTACAGATATATAAATTATTCAAACATAGATCTTTCTTAAAGGTACAAGTGTATATAATATGAATAATGAAAATCCATTAGATCGTTTGACGTGAAATGGCGTAGCACATACCGTAGCGTGTACGAAAAAAATGTAACATGCTAAGTCTACTGTAGCTTTTTATACCAGAGCTTTTTAATTTTTGACTATCTTAAATGCTATTCATAAATTTGCTACGCGGTCTTAATATTTTTTTGAAGAATATGTGTAGGAATAATTTCGCTATTATCTATAGTCAAACTTATGCGTAACTATTACGTTTCGGTGTGTTTTCTATTAGTTTTAGCAACATCTGTAAAATACGTAATTTCCTGCTTTAAATATAGACACATAACTTATCGCAACATTCCACCGAATCGTTTGCAATTCCGTTCCGCAAACAAAATAATTACTCGAACATAAAACTTACTGTATCTCTTCATAAGTGATTTCTTGTACGCTTTGCCGGACATCGGATCGTCACCGGGGCTGAGGCGGCCGGCAGAGTCATCCGATTCTGTGCCGGAGTCTCGTCCGGCGGCCAAGTACTCCCGGGATTGCCTGAGGATCGCCTGGGCACGCACATAGTCTGTAGGATCCGCGAACGAATGTCTAGCGAACTCGCGAACTGTTATTTCCTTACGCGTATGAATTGTCAAGTCTAGAGGCGCATCATCAGAATCCGGGTAGGCTTTGCGGGCAGCGAGGGTTCGCGGTTCCGGCTCGCTCATTGCTCTCCGATCGGGCGGCGGTGATCTGCGAGGATCGGGTCCGGCGCTTGCCGGCCGGCCTTCCACGGCCATCATCATTAATTATTCACACGAACACCATCACAGTTATGTCATAGAGCGTAATGTTCCACGGCGCGTCCGCTCGCAATCGCGTCGCGTTGCTGACTGATGTCCCAGTTTCCACGGTGAGTTCTACTGACTCGGTGAGCCCGCTCGGCCCGACTCGGCGCCAATCGGACACTTTCGTTTTCGATTGTGTACCTGTGTGAGTATGCACACAGAGATATACGCTCGTGTGGAGCTTTTCCACTTTCATTTGAGCTTTCCTTATTTTCCTCGTCGGGCAGGTTCTCACTGCTCGTCTATTAATTAGCTCTAGCAAACTTCATTTTATTCAGCGACTCGTTTTTGTTTTCAATGATAGCGTATTCAGTGTAATTCAATATTTTGTATCTTTCCCTGTGACCCAGTTAAAATCTGAGTCAGTGTTGGCAGTGATTTAGCCGGACACATAATTTAAGTTATACAACTCGAAAATTGTATTCATTACACAATGCCATTACATTAAATAGAGTTCATTTTATCTCAGATAGCTCTCATTAGGTGCTCATTTGAGCTTCAAATTCGTTTCCGTCTTTTAAAGTAATTTAAGGAACTATAAAAATTTAATGAATGATTGCTTCATTGGATGATTGGAAATATTTTTAATTCGAGAAAGATGAAGTTCAACCCTTCTGATAACATTAAGTTAATTCTTATATAATAAAACTCATCGAATTAAAACAAAAAGAGACCTCTACACTAGGCCGGAACGAACAATCAGAAGTTTTGCGTAACAATAACTACGTAAACAAAGTTTTTTTTATCTAACACTCGGGGCATTGACCGACTTAACAAATAATGTTGCGCGTGCGACGACCACGTGACACACTGAAACGGCCAACGTAAGGTGGTCTGTACGCGTAGATCAAGTGTACGCGACTCACGTGCACTCTATGGGTCAAGTGATAGTGGTTACGACAGTAGGACCAATGTCAACTGTATTTGGATTTGATAGTGGCGGCCCAAATCTCATGGTGTTTCTAGTGTACATAAATAGCACGTTTTTTATAAATACATGTTATCATTGAGGTTATTTGTTTGTGAATTGAGTTCTAATAGCTTTGACAATTATAGCTTGTTTAATGACACTTTGATAGATAAGAAACGAAGCTACTTAGGCTTAGGAAGCGACTAAGACCTAGATGTTAAACGCTAAGGATGACCCGTATGGCAAAAATACATTTGATATGGGAGAGTCGTTGAAGGCGACTTTTCGACGAATCTTAACTGTAAACTAGTACTCTGTCGCTTTAAATGGAATAAAATCTATTCTAGAAACATATTATTTTCCACAATAACTCTATCAATACATGTAAACTTATTTTTATAATAGAGAAATTGTTTTATCAAATTGATCTAAATACAACAAAATTAAAAAGCAATTTAAATTAAGAATTAATGTGATCTATAATTATTTATATGGATGATAAATCAAGAAAGCGCTATACATTTCCATAAATGTACAAGAAAGGCGTGTCCGTGGTGATTGCCGAACGGTTACAACCCTTCACCAATCATAATAAGAGTAAAGTTTTAGTTATTTTTTATTATTAGACAATGCGACATTGTTGTACCCATCTTCATACCTATGAATATTCTTCTGAAGCCCAAAAAGCTTGTTAAAGAAGAATTATTCTTTTAAAGTGTGATAAGGGATATTTTAAAAATCAAGTATGACTCGAGCACCCACACTCTCTTTCGGCAAAGTTTACATCGACCTCCTGGTCCATCCTTCTCAGATCAGGTCTTAACGGGCCTCAAAGAACTATCTCTAGGTTATTCTATTAGCAGACAAAGGCCTACTTGATAGATAGCTTAACGTATCCCCCGAACCCCAGAAAGTACAAGGTAAACCATTGACACGACCACAGACCAGGTAAACAATTTGCTGTTTGAAGTAAATATGGAAAGGATAAATTGGTATCCTGGGTTCAGTTTATCATCCCACAAGAGATTTGAGGTTCTAAGAGGGAAGAGGCACGACGCGAAGGCACCAGCTAAGCCCGTAGCTCATCATTGAGCAAGTTGATGATGTAGCCACGGGCACGTGGGGTTGGAGCGAGGTGATGAACTTGTTATTAATTTATTAATAAACATTGATTTTTAAAGTATGATTATATATGAGTGTGATAAAATGTTTCCTCATTGCCAAACTATTAACAATCTAACACGACACTTGCCGGATAGTCCTTATCAAAAGGTTAACTCGGTCGGGCATCGAACTGACTATTCATAATGATTATGTAACAATATCTTTTATTCATCGTGGAAATTTCCCTGAAAATGTATTTATTCTTTTTTTATGCATATAAAAATGATATTAATTATTTATTGATATTAACATATGAATATTCATTGAATTTGCGGAAATGGCGAAAATGTCGCTTAATAAATCCTTAACGGGCAGGTGGCTCATCTGATGTTAAGTGATACTGCCGCCCATAGACACTCACATTGCCAGAGGGCTCGTGAGTGCGTTGTCGACCTAACGTACTACAAAAGTACTATTTAGTTTATGTAAATACTACATATTTAGACTTCTTTAAGTAGTAAATCCGTGTTTAAAAAAGAAGGTTTAATAATTTGTAGAGTGACAGATAAGGTCTAGCATTTATATACTGTTTCTATGAAAAGCGATTCTCGACAGATTATTGAAGACTTACTCAACAATCTATGATTTTCATATTGTCTATTTTAATCCGCGAATGATACATCAATATTGTTGTTTGTTTTACATAATTTTTAAGTACATATTAAATACTATAGCGCTAATTAGTTACTCCTATTTACCTACAGATCCCGCAGAACCAAATACACATAGTTCAAAAATGGCAAAGCAAGCAAAATCGCCACTCACAATGACCGCAGATCTTAAAATAGAATAAAAATCGATCAAGTACTTAGATCATCAATCCTGGTTCCTTTGGCGCCGTCTGCGAGAGACGGAGATATGATCTAGATATAGGAATTTAAGACATTCTTGTTAATACATATTATTAGGAAATCATTTATTTGGTATTTGGTAACCTTACAAATAGTAAAAACCGGTATTAAAAAAGCAAATAACATGATTTTTGTATTCATTATCTACGTATACTGTTCAAAAGACTTGGGTTTAGTTCCAAAACTAATATATTTCCTTCCTGTAATAACTATTTAAAACCTATCTGAAGATGGTTTAGCCTCTTTATAACGGAATTGTTTGTCTGGAATGTTTTAAACAATAAAAAATATTGAGTGCAATAATTGCAAGATCATTTCCGAACTGATACGGGCAAGTGCAGTCGTTGTACGGTTTCAAGGACACGCTGCGCATACGCACACATGCATAGCTGTAGGGGTTGCACACACGATATAAGAATCAAGATTATTTGCGAAACAGCGAAATTCGAAAGAAGAATGTTCTGGCGAAAAAGTAAGTATATGATCTTTGCTTATAGGTTGATAGGTCATTTGGGAAATGCTGTAAGAGAACGAATAAAATAATTATTATTTTATTGTCAACTTGGATAACTATATTTTATTTATGTAAAACTAAAACTATGACAATAATTTAACACGTCAAAATTTAAATAAAAGTCTTGCATGATTAAATTTAAAAATCAAAATAATTTCTATAAAGAAACGTGCAATTTCAATAAAATTTGATATATTAACAGGCAAGATTATCACATTAATTAAATGTTGACAGCCCTAAAACTGCTCACACAAACACACACGTATTCGTGTAGTAATTGGCGACGATTAGTACGGTAAAGTTTTTTATAAAAATAGTTCGAACCTTGTTGGATTAGGTGCAACACTTTGCGTTTAGTTCTCATGTAATAATATTCTTAAACCTGTTTTCATTTTCCTAAAGAGCCTTTACTCAATAGCTAAAATACGCAGATATTTGTATTGTAATTATGCAGTGAAATTTCTTTATCGGCGTTGTAGAAAAAAATTACTGTCACGAATTACTACGTTACGTTATTACTACCGTGTTTTTCGGTTACACGTCACATTATGCCGTTACACGTCACATTTTTCCGTTACGCGTCATCTTTTCCCCTTTCCCCTTTCATCTTGTCCCTACCACGGTTGCTTCGAAGAGATTCGAAGCCATTAATAACAAAAATATATAATGACGATAACCATGATAGTAATAATTCTAATCCAATTAATGAAATTCTGTAATAATCATAGTAGTAATATGGTAAAATGAAATAGTTGTATTATTTGGATTCATATCTATGATAATAAAAGCCTTTTGTTAAACTTTATCTTATATCTGCATATAGTAGATAAGTTTTTGAAAAATAAAGTCATAAAGAAGTTTCACTTCTGACGTGTGTTACACACGCACACATTTTTATTATATTTTATTTTAAAATTTCTACTTAGTTCTACTCAATTGGACTCTCATCCCTGACGTCGTAGGTTCGATCGCGGCTGTGCACCAATGGACTTTCTTTCGATGTGCGCACTTAACATTCGCTCGAACGGTGAAGGAAAACCTCGTGAGGAAATCGACATGTCTTAGACCCAAAAAGTCGACGGCGTGTGTCAGGCACAAGAGGCTGATCACCTACTTATCCCATCAGATTGACAAATGATCATGAAACAGATTCAGAAATCTAAGGCCCGGACCTTAAGAGTTGTAGCGCCATGGATTTACTTATTTTTATTTACCAAATATCGTACACATTCGTAAATAAACGGCCTTTTTATACAATCAAGATGGATGGGGAAATGTGGCTGCCCCTATTGGAAGGTTAAGTATTTAAAAACACTAGAATAGACTTTTCTCTGAAGTTACATAAATGTCTTCTTCTAATATTTTTCAAATTAACATTTAAATCCACTTTAAAAGAAAACTGAGCGATTTTTAAGGAAGTTATTTCCGCGCCTGTGGAACCTACTAAAGTATTTTCAAACCAATCCGACTTAGGCTCCTTCGAGAAAAGAGAGTAATAACGCTTAAACCCGCGCCGGTAACGTACTCGTGAGCCTTCTGGCATTGTATATCACTTAACATCAGATGAGCCGTTTGCCCAATGTTCCATTAACACAAAATTTATAAGTGTTCTGCGCGGCAGCAAACAAACTAGATTACTGCGTATTAATCCATTATTATTATTCTTATTAGAGCTATATTTTCAAATTATATGTAGGTATAATTTCATACTCCAATTTGATAAAAGATTACTGTGACTTTTGTTACATTTAAAAAGACTTTTGGGAAAAAGGTAATTACAAAAATTATTAAATTATCACATTACAATAGCTTGTCCTTGTCTTTTCTAGAGTTTTAGCGTTAACTGGAGTTATTAAGTGTTACTGAAAACAGAAATTTCTTCATCCGGTTTATACGATAATGAAAATAAATAGAAAACAAAGGCGTTGACAAGCATTAACAAGTGTTTGTATTGCGTTGCCTTGAGAGCTGAGTGCCGGGCCATTGGTGGACATTAGATATAGTATTTATTGACTACACTAGACAAAACCATTTATTTTATTCGTAGAATATAACCTATAAGGTTCCCGCCTATATCGGTCTTTAGCGCAGATTACAATTGACAAGATTTAGGCTTGTTTTTTTCATAATCAGCTAAAAGCCTACTTAACGTTAGATTTAGTACATAATATGTTAATATTCATATAAAATAACGTGGTTTTATGTTTTTATATACATATATAATTACGATTCGTTATACTCGTATATTAACAAACAAAACTTGGCAATTAAAAAGAGTGGCGGAGAGTTTATTGCCAGTTCTTCTCTTCCATTCTACGCCCTTGATTTGAGAACTGGCAGTAAATTGCAAAATTAGAAGCATTTTATATACAGTTCTGTTTTTGAGATTCATAAGTGGACATTGTGTTACCTATATGAATAAATGATTTTGAATTGTTGACTCTTTAGTATCTAGTATATATATATAGTAAGCTTAATGTCGCAAGGAAGTAAATCAAATTTTAAGGAGACAAAAGTGACAACGTAATTGTTTCTTATTTGTGTTACCAACTGCCATTTCTACCTTTTGTTATACCTATGTATAAACGTATATGGATACAATAGGCGTCGAAGTTTGCACGCAACAAAAACAGGCAAGCGGTAATCTCAGTAAATTTTCACTTGAGAGAAAAATATCGATAGTGAAAACAGTAAACAAACGCGGTACGGATAGCAAAAGAGACAATGAATATTACAGGTTTGATAAAAAGTATAGGATTTTTTTTGAAATCTATTTATCCCCACATTGATTTAAACAGAAACTTATTTAACATTAAGGTATATATAAAGTGAATGTGTGAAGTGTATATTTCTTGCTTTTACTAGTAATGAAACGTCTTATGAGAATCAATACAATATGCTATCCCTACATAAAGAGCGGTACAGTTTTTTGCGGCAGTCCGTCAGTGAAAATGAAAGTGGAAACTGCAATTATATTGTTTTATCGTGTAAAATGCCGTGCGAACTCCGGGGAAAAGCGCAATACTGTTGAATAATTACGCGATGAACAATATTGATGATTGTCATATGACAGCTGTTTGATTTGATATTATAAATTCTATACCAGATTTAGTTAAAATAGTTTTTGTAATTTTTGTTTTTTTGGTGTTCTTTTTTTCTATTGTTCTCTGTATATGTCGTTATGCTGTGTTTTTAATGTAATATTTTCTCTGTCTGTATCTTGTTAGTATCCCCATAAATAAATAGATCAGTGAAAAAAAAACTCAAACTTGACTCAAAAGAGTAGTTGGCCTAGTGGCTTCAGCGTGCGACTCTTATCCAGTCGTAGGTTCGATTCGCAGCTGTGCTCCAAAGGGCTAAGAAAGTCCAGCTAAAGCTTTGTGCACATTTTACATTCGCTCGAACGGTGAAGTAAAACATCGTGAGGAAACCGGCTTGACGTAGACCCAATTTCAAAAAGTCGACTGCGTGTGCCGGGCGCAGGAGCATGATCACCTACTTCCCTATCAAATTAACTATGATCATCAAACAGATCTATGGAATCAGCATTGAAGTCACAATGTACGATTGTCACAATGTACGAAGTCACGATTTGACAGCCAGACGAGGCAAGCACTTCTAAACTATACACGAGTTTTACTAGTTTAATTAGTTTGCTTTAGTTCTGTGAATAAGGGGTAGTAATTAACAAATATTAATAATGCTTTTGTGAGATTTTGTAACGCGTTCATCAATGTTATAACATTGTTTGAAGTTTAATACACTCGTATTAATTTCTTTTGACGTTAAAAAAATGGTGATCGGTGATGTATGCTACCTTTAAGTCAATGTGATGATTTAGAGAAACCAAACTGCTGCGTTTGGAATAAAGAAATATAGTGCTGTTAATTTTTTCTAATGTTTCTACAAAGACTATACAGTTTTAATAATATTGTGAAGTTGAAAAGGTTTTTGTGTTTTGTTGACCGCGCGCAGGCGGTATTGACGTGAAAGATTTTTCTTTGTGTTGGAGCATCAAGAAGCACATATTAAATGTCGAGAGCCATAAGAATAAAATATATATTAATTTATATAAATTGGTAAAAGAAAAGATTTGAGACTATTATTTGATGTATATGTAATTTACCGTGTTTAGGCTGTAAGCAAGGTCGGATTCTAGACTTATTACTAATTAAAGACGTGTTCCTTTGTAGCGAATATGTTCGTTACATTAATTATAATTTGAATAAGACGAAAATAATTATGTATATAGTTACAGTTTGATTCAGAGCGTACAGAAACCTTCAGAAACAGTGAATATATAAGGAAAATGTAACTTTTTTAGACATTAAATTATATTAAAATTTGAGACCTTTGAGGTTGTCACGCTAACAAATGCTTTACAAACATCGCCCATTTTGGTTTCCAGCCCCATCTAGAATGTATCCGATTATTATTATTATAATCCGATTTATTTTATCCAAAAGACTATAATATAATGATCTAGATATAAAGTCGATGACGTCACGCGTTAAATAGAACAAGCAAAATGAAGGGGATCTCGATGCATGTCAAGTTTATCGGCGCGAGCGCAGCCACGCGGTTATGCAGTAAGACGAGATTAGAGACAGCGATTTATCTCAAGATTGACTTATGTGTTTTATATCATATTTAGATGTTTATATTTTTGATATAGATTTAAGATTTGGTTTATAAAATTAATTGGTTTTGCTGTTTATGAAAAATAAATTTAAAACAGTGATTGATTTATATTTTAAAAAAAGAAGCCTGTTAGCAATTTGAAATATAATCTGTGAAAGAGACGCAAACATATGTCTGCCACTTCTTTGGTTGTCTCCAGATGCATCTTGAATTATTTAGCTGTATGCTCAATGTCAAGTTTCCCTTCTATCTCGAGCAACTAGAATGCACTTTCTTCACTCACACATGCATAATGCAAGACACGGATAGACTGCACACATTTACAATAAACGAAAGTCTTAATGGACATCGACTATTATTGCGGAAGTACTACTTTGAATCATGGGTAAACAAACAATTGTTTGCCGTTGGAAAATATTGCAATTGAATATTTATTTAAATACAGGAATGCTTTCCCAAAGATCTGACCATATATCCTTACTTGTTACGATCATACCTAGCTTCTTACCTATGGGTTCTTTTGAGTATAAAAACAAAATTGGCGTATGTATAAGACTTCTACGCGTACAATGTAGAGTTCATAGTGAAATACAGATACTCTATAGGTAAAAGTTTGGGCCCTTTTAACCGGGAAGATTGAACTAATTAATATATAATACGTATAACAATTTACTGAGCTCATATCATATTCTAACCGGTATTTAACTTACAAAATTCTATTCCGCCAAAATAAATCTGCAAACCTGAAAAAGGAGAAAAACATTTGTTTGAAATTCGAAACTATATCAGTAACAAATAAAAGCAATAAATAACTTAATTTTTAAAATAAAATAATACACTAGGGTACACGATGTGGAAATGAGACATCAGAAAACGTCAATCGAACCGTCTTTATCGCTTTGACAGTTAACCTCAAGTGCCTGTCAGAATCTGTCGAACTCCGGAAGTGTGCCAAGCGAGAGGGAAGTTCTTTGACGGAGTAAGAAGTGTTGTCACAGTTTTTGCAAGCCGAAGGTATTTTTGATAAATCCAAAAAGTATCTTACTTAATGTATAATTTTTGTTTAACATGGATTTGAATTTAGGATCATCTAGCTAAATACATATAGTCAACCGAGTGGTCGATAAACTAGGAAACAATAAATTTTACACAAAAATTACGTATATTAAACTATTATTCAGGAAAATATAATTAGAATGTCTCTTTGTTAGTGGCCTAATGGTCTTCTCTCTATGCCTGCACCTAAAGCTCCTAGGTCGACCAACCAGGGAAATACTGCTTACTTTTTCCCTCTTCTTAATACATTTTAGTTCAAATAATTTCTTAACGTAGTGGAAATACAACCCGGACATTTTTTCACATTACAAAATGAATGATGCAAATCAAACAATAGTAATAGCTACAGTTATACAAACGATTATTTGTACATAAGTTACCGAGAAATTATGTAACCCCTATACACAGGGATGGCTTCATACCATGATATTTCTCTTAGCAACACTATTTAGCTTAGTATACGAAAAATACTTTTAAATTTAGCTTCAGTTTTCAGATTTAAAAGTAGATTTCAACAAGGACTGAAGTATGGTACCATATTTAAAGTAGATATGATAGTAGATATATCATCACCATTGAATTTAGGATGTCCATCACAAAAATGTATACTGAAAATGGTTATGGCAATTACAGTCCTATTGTATAAATAACACAGTACAGTATTTAAATTATGAGACAACCATTAGGTAATAACTTATTTATGGCGTTATTGCATATGTATTATTATTGAGTTAAGTAGACATAAGCGAAGCATGCTCTGTACTTCTGTTGGAAATGACTCACCGCATGCATTTAATTTGTCACTTCCACTATAACATTAACACCTAAACGTATCTAACGGCATAAATTATTTATGACCAAGAGGATATCAAAAGGGATAACTTTAAAACTAAATTTAATCTGTGATAATGATTTGAATTAATAAAAAGTTAATTTCACATATCGAGAAAATTGTTCATAAAGGATAGAGGTTTGTGTATAGAAAAAAAAACACAATACAACTAACGGGGAAAATCTGGATGAATGTTGCTCAAGACAAAGAGAAATGAAAATAATATGATGAAGGCTTTTACCCTAAAAAGGGCAATACGAATACTACACCATAAATTACTAAAATATTGAACTGTGTCCAGTTTCTGTTCTCACCACACTGTTATCAACTTCTTTTTTATTTCAGATTATGTATACAACAAATAAAATAAATGTATTGCTATTATAATATTGTAAGTCCGTCCCTGTGCTATATAGTCTCCGTATATAACGTCTAGTTCACATAATGTAATATAAATGCGACCCTTATCATACACACGCATTACTCACGGCACGCCCGGGCAGCTCCACATAAGTCTAGCGGTCTAGATTATTGTTAGGGATACCGCTTGATAAAACTATACTCCCGTTTTCATTAAAGGCCGTGATTTCGCTCATTCTTGGGAAATTGTATGTGCGATAGATTTTAAAGGAAAAAATTCCATATTCAATATTGTACTTTTACTTCATAACTATTTAGTCTGGATTGGTTACGATAGCTAATGGTACGTTGGCGGAAAATAGATATCTTCCCTTATTTTTGTGTCGCTTAATAAGGTTCGAATACACTGGTATTACTGGTACACAGGCAGGAGGCTCACCTGATGTTAAGTGATACTGCCCGCCCAAGGCTCGCAAGTGCCTTGCCGGCCTTTTCAGAGTTACGCTCTTTTCTCAAAGGACCCTAAGTCGAATTGGTTCACACAAAAACTTCAGTGGGCAGATTCCACATAGTGGTGGTGTGCGGCAAAATCTGCCTTAAGAAACTCTCAGTGAGATCGAGGTGATACGAATCCATGAGTGAATAATTTGTGCACACAAAACATATCTTGCACGACTGCATTTGATTGATTGCTTGTCATTGTCAACACGAAAAAATATATTGCCTGAATGTGCCTCGTGTATTCAAAATAAATTATGCCATCATTTAAATAAAATATATTTAGCTATACGTGAGATATTTTCAAAACGAATATTGAATGCCTACATACAGAGGTAATAAATTCTTAAATTGGTACCCAGCAAGAAGGCTAGATTCAACACTGGTCACCCCAATTACGCAATAACTTGCCTATTACACACAGCCCATATTTGCCTTTAATAAAGCCTACAGATCTAAGTGCTTAGTTGATATTTCCAGGAATCGTTTTTATAATTTAAGCAATATCGGTGCTTGTATTAGAAATTGTTTCAAAGAAATGTTGAAAAAGTTGATTTTAAGTGTAAATAATTATATAAAATATTAAGAATCGCCTAAGGATGAAGAACTTAGGCCACTTTTATAAAATTTCAAATTGTCCAGTTATAATATCATCTCTCTGTTCAGTCTCATTTGTGACACAAAACGCTCAACATATTAACTGTTTACACAAGATATTACCCAACAAATGTTAATGACGCATACACAAATAAACTAACACGGAACATAAAAGAAATATGACTAGTGTATTATAAACAGAATACATATCACCTGAATAAAAATATATGACAGGCGGTTTAAAACAATCAGTGTCACTAAAACCTTTATAGGCCTGGGGATCTGTCTGATTTCTGTATCTGTTTCATGATAATATATCAATCTAGGCAATGACTGCTCTTCATCTTTATAGTTCAGCTGAATACTCTGATGTACCCATAGCATAATTGCTTACTATTGTAAAATAACTTACTTAAAAAAGAAAAGTACTAATTAATCTACATAACATTTATATAAGGTTTATCTAATATTATATACACGTACACTCAGCTGTGAGTAGGGTGGGGGTGGTGTAGGGAGGGGGGTGAACAGCCCCGCGACCTTCAGACAGGGTGTCGGAAGCCCACGAATGTCTGCCTGCTATGGCCTTATGGGGTTGAATATTGAAGGTCATTTTTATGTCTGAACGCATCTCATTGCTTATAGGTTTAACGTTTCTGTGTTAAGTGGGACGTGGGCCGTGGCGATAGTAAATTGTAGAAATATATAATTAGTAAGAGTGAAGGATTATTGATCGGTTTCCTGTGCCTTCTACAACGTATGGTTTTTGTTAATATATCAATCCAGGGATACGGTAGCATTTCTCTTAAAATAATACTACGGCGAGTGACCTCTTATATGCCGTAAAATACAAACATATACAAAAATTCATTCTATTATCTAGTTTACACGATATTGAAGAAAATTTCACTGGATTATAGATCATATTAGACATATCGAATAGACATTATCTATCAAGATTAATGAAATAATGTTCTTATAAGAATATTTAATAAGTTTCTAAGAACACAGAACAAATTAAAATTAGATAATGGTTTAGATGACATAACAAGCATACAATAACAAATTGTATACTTCAAAGACCCTAAGCTACCAAAAATGTTACATTATCGGTAAAGAATACAATAATATAATTTTCTTTTAGCCCATACGATAATCAATTTAGGATAACATTTATTTTTTTGGGTACATTTCGAACCCTAGAAGCTAAATAAGGTTTGTGAGAGCTATGTATTTAAAAAATTGTATATGTTTTTGAGTGTCAACCTAAATAAGAAAACAATATTATCGATTTAAATTATGTTTACTTAGAGTTTGAATCTGGAACTTTTTAATACCGAGACTTTGTCCTTGAAAATGCAAATACGAATTGTGTGACAAAAATGTTTAGCGTATTTTTTTTAAACATCGGCAGGAAAATACTAATACATTATTTATTAATTACTTATTTCAATGCACACATAGCAACACTAGCCTTAACATATATTACACACTCACATTTACATGAATTATTATTCCTGGCTAATTCGCTCGACCAAGGACAAACCTAGCAAACCGGGAGACCTGGATAGACCTAACATTTATGTAATAATAATTTAAATTCTACATCGTCTTTATATAAAGCTCATATTTCAGCGACGGAATTGAGTTAGGACTTTATAGAATTAAGCGTCAAATGCTTTGAAAGCGAAATTTATACCTGTGTTTATGTTACTCGAAATACATCTTTACGTCACAGGAGTAAGAGTTACATCTCAAATGTAGTGATGTTATGTGGATGAAAGAGATAGACTTATGAGTTATTTTCTTACGTAAGAATGAGACGGGGATAGCTTAGTCCGTGACCTATCCTACTGACGAATGTCGAGTCCCCGGAACACGGCATTTTAACAAGTTGTCTAGACGCAGGCGTCTGTGTGCGTAATTTGACTGTGTGTGTACGCGATAAGACTTGAATTTGTATTTCGCTTGAATTTTGGATGTGTGCGTGCAGCGTTTAGACGGGTGTATATGACAAAACATGAACGTTATCCTTGTGTGACAAGAGAATTATTAATGTTTGGTTGTGTGAGTGATTTACATGATTTCTTTGACAATTTAAGCTTTGGTTAGTTCTTGATGAGAGGCTGTAAGTTCTCAATAATCTAGACAGGCAGGCCTTTGTAGTCTGTACTTAAGACAGCTTTTGATAACACAATAGATTTAATTGAAATATATTATTGCTTCATTTTTCATATCATAAAACATTAGGTAGAAATTTAAGATAACGTTAAAAGTACCTAAGCTTCCAATTGTTTTTTAGGAACTTATCATGACTTGTATTTGATTAAAAAAGATAAGCATTTTCCTATAGTCTATTTATTACTAGCTATTCTATGGCTGCCTAATAATTATGGTTTCTGTTTGTTTTGAATTCCAATATAAGAAAAATTTACATAAATAAATGATTTATTTTAAAATAATCCTTTTATTGTTCTAGCTAATTACCTGGGACCTCCAGAAACGGATAGACTACGTTCAGGAACGTCATCCTTAAAACTCGAATATACCTATATGTTATGATTATTAACAGGGTTAACCCCCCTTAAACGTGTAATGGGTAAATTCCTAGCAAAATTTGCCCGTCATTATGCATAATAAATGTACAAATTTATATTACAATTATGTTGTTAATTATAATAATAAGTAAATGTCCTTATATACTAGCAATACATTTTCCCGCGTGTAATTTCGTAAATATTCGTAGGTACCTACATATTAATATATATAATAGTTAATAAATTATAGCCAGGGGAGCCAGAAGTCGAGTACAATGGTATAACAAAGAAAGAAAAACTTAAGTATATATCATAAAAGTTGCGAAGTGTTGGACAATGGCTTAAGCGTGCGACCTTCATCACTAAGGTCGTAGGTTCGATCCCCGGCTGTGCACCAATGAACTTTCTTTCTATGTGCGCAATTAAAATTCACTCGAACGGTGATGGAAAACTTCGTGAGGAAATCGACATGTCTTAGACCCAAAAATACGACGGCGTGTGTCAGGCACAGAGTGATTACTTTCTTGCCTATAAGACTTTCAGTTTCGAATCACGTGAAATTTCTATGAATTTTAATGCCTGTCCCGGCTTCACACGGCTAGACCTTGCTTTTTTAATAATTTGGAAATAAATTTAGTTGATACTCAGTGATGATTTAGCATTGTATCGATTTGATGAAACCATTAAAATCGGTTCAGTAGTTGTTAAATTTATTCATTAGAAAACATCATTATATTAGTATAGAATATGTTAATAAGACGATAAACGAATGCTACTTTATAGCATTTGTACAGTGAAAGGTCATTAATGTTCTTGGTGAATTAACGAAATCAAAACAGGTTTTATCCAAAGTGTATGTGAAGCTGAATATGAAAGTTGAGAGACCTAAATAAATATTAGGCCTAGCCCATTAAATATTCAGAGATGGGTGGAATTCAGGGCACTTACAAGCGGAACCTAACCTAACTGAAAAGCCGATAAAATAACACAGATCACACAGAATAAGACAGAGTAAATTTTAGATTAATATACCTTAAATATTTATAGTATACTATCTGTGTTTCTGTTTGAACACGTTTTTTTTGTTCCTATTAGAAACAAGTTTCCAGAACCAAGCTTTGATCAAACATTTTTGTATTTCTTTATTTAATCGGATCCGGCCGGCAACCCTGATAATTTTTTTTATAAGTTCACGTTATGTTTACACAAACATTGGAAGTTTAAACAACAATAATAAAATTATATAAAATATTAAATAAAAATTGAGTGGATCATGTTTTTGATAAGTTCAAATCTATAAAACAAATTGCGCGTAGGCTGTTGTTGACCTGAAGCCCGGATTAGTTCGATGCACTCTCGACCGGACACAAGTGTAGTCCCGCAACCTTTACGTAAACATTATCACATACAGCCTTATGTTTTGGCTCCTGAAAAGTTTTATGTATAATTTCTGGGTTTATATATAAAACAATTTATTCACTTTAGTCCTATTTCTTGTAGGTTTCTGTATTGTATCATTATATGGATATTTATAAAGTCATGGCTTTTACCATCTAAGGCAATCGAAGGTATTACAAAAACATAAAATATTTTTGATTCATTGAATTCTGTCAATTATCATAATTATAAACTCGACACCCACTCGCAAAACTTAAATTGACGCTCCAAGCTTACTACATTATGTATCAAGAAGCGGTAACGTCCCGATTAGTTCGTTGCACTGGCGCCCGGGACGTCCGCTAGACGGGCCAACCCGGGTGAAGCCATTACCCTTGCTACGCGGCTACGAGCGACGGATAACTGGCTACGACGCCACGCTTTTCGTCTCTTCCACTGGGAACTTTAAAATCTTTCTTTTTCTTAATGTGTCTATGTATAAAATATAAATAATAAATCAGTGGCACTACAACCTTGTTAATCTAATAGGTGATCATTCTCCTGTGCCTGACACACCCCGTCGACTTTTTGATTCTAAGGCAAGCCGATTTCCTCACGATGATATCGTTCACCGTTGGAACGAAAGTGTAATATTCACACAGAAATAATTCAATTTGCGCACAGCAGGGGTCAAACCTACAACCTCAAGGATGAGAATCGCACGCTGAAGCCACTAGGCCAACACTGCTCTAATATGATTATGTAATTTATAATGTAAGATAAACTATTTTTTTAATATCCACCAAACACTATATCTGGACTAGAATATGAAAGTAACTCACGTGAAACGTTTACAAATGAATGCGTGCTAACGAGTGGAAAACTGTCGCTCAGAGCTTTAGAGGACGTCCTTTCGACACGGACATGTCCTTGACTAGACCTCACGCTATATTTGTTCATGGAAACTACTTAGATAAGCTTTTATTTGCAAGTGTGATGGGAAAATCTTATCATAATAATAATTTTATCTTAATATAATTAAACACGGCTGAATATTTGCACGTGGAAAAAATATTTATGAGTATATTTGAAAAGCCTGAAGAAAGCGGTTTGTAATGATATCAAAATCATAATCAAAGTTCTAGTAAGAAGTATAAAATGTTTTTTATTTGTTTTATATGTAATAAATATAACCAAGATTTATGTTGATTAACAGAACAATAAAATCATTAAAAAAATAGTATATTCAAAAAGATGATACGCAACACTTGAAATTTAATGAACAAAGCATAATCGCCAAAACCATTACACAAGAGTGCACAAACACGCCCGCCCACAGGCTCGTAGCCTCGTAGAGGTCGCTACAGCTACGAGGTGCTACGACCCCGCACAATGTCGTTGGTACATTCACTTTGCACAGTATACGTTATATTGCCTGAAGTCCTGATATCAACCTTTTAGTCGTCAGATTGCAGACATCCTAATTATTTGCTTCTTTTATATATTGAAATAATTTTTGTAACTTTGTATAAAAATCTTTTTTGAGGGTAAATACAAATGTAAAATAAGTTACGTTTTTAATACAAAACATTTATAATTTACCACCTTACCTTGTCTTCATGTCCATATCATTAATTTTAACTACTTGTCAAATATTTAACGCTTACCTGAAACAAAAAACAACATTCATTAGATTTATTAAAGTATTACTCTCTTGTATATATTTGCTATATAGAAAGAGAACTTTCACTCTATTTACAATTTAAAATAAAGTGATATCTATTCTATCTATTATGTCTGAATTTCTATTGAAAGAAATAATCTATTATAACATCGAAGAACGTTACTATCACTGCAAACAAATAAGTCGTCAACCGCCCTTGTAAGGACGCCTCGCCCTACAGCCAAAGTTCCTGGCGCTTGAACCTCCTGTCTGAAGGCTGTTTAGGACGACTAAAATAGTTGGAAACTCACAGGTTTACAGGTTTACTCTTATTTGATAAAATTGGGAGTAAACGCTCGGGACTAATATAAAAAATAGACCTTAATTCAAATAATTAATTTTGAATTAAACTTTCTGACAATTGCGATTTGATATGGGATATGGAAAGTATATGTGTACCACATTTTACTTGCTTAAATTTGCTTTCATAATATTTATTACTACAGGTGTTGCATTAACTATATAAATTATAAACTTATACATTATAGATCAAAGATATTATTATTTTCTATCCTCAGAAACTATATATTTTAAAATATTGATTTTTTGTGTAATAACAGACAATCGGAATTGGTACGTTCTTTTATTAAAAGACCCTAAGGCAAATTCGTTTGGAAACACTTCAATGTGCAGCTGCTTCTAAATAGTGTTGGTGCGTGGCAAAATCTGCCCTAAGAAATGCACAGTTGTGGAACGACGGACGTCGAGGTATTTTGTATTCTGCCTTGACGTCCGATAGTGAAACTCAGCTGCAGGGTTTGTTCCACGTCATATGGCAAAATGTATTTTTTTAGTAAACCTTTTATGGATATATACAATACAATGCCGCATAGGTAGGACCACACTAGACTAGCAGTAGACAATTGTCCGTTATATTTGTTTCACTTGAAGCGCAATTTCATACATTTCTCATAACGATTTATTTAGAGGAAAATGAGTCTGAAATATTACACGAAAGATATAAGTATGGAGTAATTCGGTGCAATAGCTGAGGGCAGAGTTTCGCCCTCCAGACGGTCACTGCCCCTATGGCGATAAGGCTTTTCGGGTTCAGTTTGTGCCCACACTTTATGTAAGTACCTGAGCTTCAAGATCTATACTTATGTATATGGTTTTGAACATTGAACATAACGAAATTTGTGTCTAAATTGTATACTTTTCGCAGTTTGATCTTTGTTATTATTTTTATTAAAGCTTCATTAATTAATCAATACAACAAGTGGTTACTTTACATTCCTTAATATTAGTATTAGTTGTGTTAGTATAAGTTTTAGAAATTTTAAGTTACGTTTCTTTTTTAGCGGTCTAGTTGTTATGGGCATTTTTAGGGTAAAAGCCTCCTGCATATTTTTCCATTGCTCTTTGTCTTGAGCAACTTTATATTTTTATCTTTGTTATGCGCCATTAATGTCTTGTCTGTGTCTTTAGACGCGTTCTTAAATAAACGTAAAACTTAGTTTTTGCAATGGTATAACGCTATTTGTTATTAAGATTTCGTTGGTAATTAAGATGCGGCAATTGAAAGTTAGTAAGGCAAAACGCGGTATATAATTTTTTGTTGTTGGAGGTCGTATCTCTCAGGGAAGACCCCCGGCAGTCGATTCCACAGTTCGCTAGTTCGCAAAAGAAAGTGCCTTGTGAAACGGTCTGTGAAAGCCATCAAGGTGATAGAATTTTGAATTGATACGGCTCATACGGTGTTGAAACGAAGAAGGAGGTATCAACCCAAACAATTCTTCAGAACACTCACTATAGTACACTTTGTAGAAAAAGCAAAGAGACGCAATGTCTCGGCGTAGAGAATCAAGCCGATCAGTAATACATTGGAGATTTACAATTCGACAAGCCCTTCGCCGAGTTTGGTCAAAAAGAAGAAGCTGGTATTGGGGAGCACCACTACAGAAATTTGAGCAGTTTTAAATATGAGATCGTGCTTGAGTCTTGTAAAGCTGCATATGTTGTACCCCAGTCAAATACTGCTTAGCTCTACCCAAAACACCCAGCTTTTTGGAAGCCAGTTTGGATTTTTCTTCCATGACTGCGGAATAATATAATACGATGCATCACGACATTGAGATACAGAGATTAACGGACCACTTTCATTTTCCGTTGAGTGAACTGTCAAAAGGTTTTCACTGTTGTGAAGTTTTTGTAAATATAGCCAAACTCTGTTATAACCACATCGAAGGGACTACTTCATTTGGTCGTAACAGCGGATGACGTTGTTATTAAGTACCTAAATGTCCGATTAAATTTAAAAATGTCCGAGGTATCATCTAAAAACATTCTTAATAAAAATTGGGTAAGTTAAAAATTGTTTAAACCTTAATTAAAATCCATGGTTGCAACATTGTTTAATATAAATACCAGTCTCAGATATTTCAGGTCTTATTGAGAGTTCATTAAATGAAAATGCTTGTGTATTGAATTTATTCAGTGGAATAATTACATTAACTCTGCACAATTCCTACTCAGGTGTAGTCGGCCCTTGGGTGTTCTAGCTATTAATGTTTGGCTTTAAAAAGTTTCACATTGGCTCTTCATAGTTAAATTCGCTTGCCAATTTAGTGATGATAGGCCATACATAATATATTTTTTAATACAGTTGCTTAAAAAGTGGCGTATTGCAGGGACGTATTTCGGAATGTGGGCTTTTACACACTCGAAGTTTTTTCTTTACCTTTTCCACACTTGTGCGTTCTCTTTCCCAACTGTCAAGATTAATGTCTATTAAAAAGAAAAAACCAACCACGTAATTGTTATTAAAAAAAATCATAGAAGTTTTTATGATTCATGAAAATATTTCTAAAAAGAAGCTACTAATTTGTTTCAATATCAGATTTAATGATTTGGGTTAGGTTTCAGTTCATTTCATCTCATTAAATTTCATTTTCATTTCTTTGAAAGACTTCAGTGGCGCTTTGTGTCCGAAATGCGATAACATATCGTTTATATATACGTAGATACACGATAAAACTATGAATAGAACAGATAAAAACTCAATAATACACAAACATTTTCATGAGAACTATGTATTATTTTCAAATTTATGATTTAGGTTTAAAGATGTTTATTCTCATGTCACTTACATAAGAAAAAATATATTAAATAAGTTGTAGTAGTCGTATAATATATCACACCACCGTCGTGCGCTGTTATTGCATTAGAGTCAATATACCAAAAATCTTTGCGTATCTCAGGAGGCAAGCTGTTGTTCTGCTGTTGCGCTCTGAATTAAGTTATATTTTTGCGACTGTATTCGGTTCTGATTTTAGGTAGCGGTATATGATTACTATAATGCCAGCTACGGTTGGGATAAAAGTGTAATCCTCATAAAGTTAAAATAACGTGATTTGAGGACGTCGTATCTATATTTTCTAAACGATTTTTTTTGATATCCAGCCTAAAAAACTATTAAATAACCTGACCTAACTTAATTTGCTAATGGAATATTAAGTCTATATTAATGCGAAAATACTTAGTTCGCATGTCATCAACCATCGTTTCTATTTGAAATTAAATAAAACTATCACAAAATGGCTGTACAACGCTAGTTTTCCGTTCGACCCGTATGCAAGCCAGCCTTGAGTGAAACAAAAACGACGTGACGTCACGATGCAGATTCGCGAGTTAGTCAATCGACCTCAGCCGGGCACCGAACCCGCGAACTGGGTCAATGCGGCACGCGACGTCCCAGCGTCAACTTACGGACTTGAATTTATTCGCTTTTGTAATTCACTTTATTCTGCACTGGCTGATGGCCGTGGCTTTGTGTGCAATAGCTTTTTACTAACATAAAACATTGTCATTTTTGTATTAAATTCAAAAGAGATATAATTGGGTGGTTGATTAAAACGTACTGAAATTAGTTTATAAACACTTTGGTTTTAGGTAAATTCGGTACGAACTTTGTGAATTACAAAATTCCTTGTGGCATCTCTACAAACCATAGATCTAAAATATCCAACGACACTACAGATAGAAACAGCCTGGCAGATAAAAAATATATATCATATCATCTATATAAATACACTCGGATATTATACAAAGGGTTGTTTCGTGAGCGAGTAGCTGAAATGAATAAATTACTGAAACAGAGATGTTATCTTGTGGCGTGCACTGTAGGGCGGTGCATTCACCCTGCTCCTTTGTTTTATAATTCACGTAACTATCAAGTTATAGTACCCTAGTACTTTTAGCAGAATTAAATTGTTTTCTTGGACTTTTATATTAATATATACTGAAAGCTTTCAGTGTTATTTGTGTTGATTAAAAAGTAGGACATCTCTATTACATTATTTCTGTTTATAAATTTTACTAAAAAGCTTTGAAAATTTCACGCTTGAAGATTTTTCTACGATGTATTTTTGTTAGGTACTAGTGTGTATTAAATTGTCTGTTGTAGCTTTGGACTAGAAATTTAAATTTAAAATTAAAATATAACCAATAAACTAAACTAAATTAAAATATATCAAAAACGATTCACCTGGTATCCAAAAACTGTATAATGACAGCGATGTGTATCTTTGTACCTATAAAGTACGGAGACGCGCGCTAAAGGCCGATTCGGGAATCAATTTTTGTAACAATATATTTTCCTTTTCGTCTGTTTCGTAATCTAGCTAAGTAGGGCCGGGCCATGCACTCTAAATTATTAGTACTTAAAATTATTGTCTAACCTCATTACAATTCTCGTTAATAACATTAACGAAGAGTTAAATAATATTATTTATCTAAGATGGGAAGGAAGGAAATCAGTATAAGGCCGGAGCGACGACCGCGCGAGGCCGACCGATGCAAATACAACCTCAAGGTTCGTGGCCCACTTTAAGTGGCCACAGTATACTCGCCTAGTGGAGTAACCTTTCTAGGATTATTCAAACTACACGGCTTTTAAATCAAAATTCCACTATACTATTTAGAACGGCAAAGTATTTTGAAAGACATTTCACGATATATACTGATTGGACAGTCGTCGGATAAAGTTACAAATTGGACAATTGGCAAGAACTGGATCGGCAAGGCTTGCGTTTCTATCCTCCATAAGTCTCACTTTGGGTCGCAGTGGAGTTAGTTAGTAAATAACTCAGTCTTTTTATACGTTTATGATAGCGCGCCACTTTTGTGTCAATAATAGGTCGTGAAAAAAAGATTCAAATCAAAAGATTTTTCAATACCGTTAAACAAGTGTTTTAATTTATAAAGGGTTTCCATAATAGACAAACGAATGATGTTACTGAATGTTCAATGCACTGTAAAAATACAGTAGATAACGCCAACCTTATCCCCTCTACATACAGCTCACAATCCCGTACGATAACTGATAAACTTGTTATTTCATCACACGGCTACAGTTGCTATGACTACTCTTAAATGTTTAGGGTTCCTTCGTATTTCTTGTATAAAACTGCATATATTATTGTGTAAAGGCAACCCAATTTTTGATAGAAAATCCGATTAAGATAGATTTGTTTGAAGTCTGTGTATCGTTAAATATTTTATTTTTTTGTTAACATTTTGTTGCAGTAATACAGAAATACGGTACAATTAATCGCTTATCGCTATCGCTTTCAAGCGATCTCTTCCAGGTAACTACTAGAAATATATGAAAAACTGTTCAAATGGTATCCATATAATAATATAAATTTATATTACGAAACTCTGTAATCTGTAATATATTTTCACTAACTCTTTTGGCCTCCCTCTAACTCTTTCCACTGTTATCTATAAATTGCGATACTATATACTATATGTATACTATTATATGGATTATTTAATACTAAGTAATAATATCTAGGTGTATTTTTGTACCTATAAAGTACGGAATCCCGCGTGATAAAGGCCGATTCGGGATAGCCAAATTTTTTGTTGACGATAAATGTCTCCTTAAGAGAAGTCGATAAAAACCAACTAGCCATGAGTTTGTGCATTTCGTCTAATATGGCTGCGGTTTGGATCCTCGGGTTACAAGTACTAATGATCTGTTCATTCGTAGAATTTTAAATATTCTTTATTATACGCAAAATGTTTTTTTAATGCAACATGTTCTAACGCGTCGAATGATTTTATTTACGACAGGAGTTGAACTTAACTTAGGCTTTACTTCTTAATAAGGACCTTAATATGTTTCATAATTTAAATAGATATCTCAATAATACTTTGTATATATTGATTATGTAATAGAAATTAATTATCAGACTTTGAAATCTACTATGGATAGAATATATTAAAAATATATAAGAGTTTTTTCTCCAACTTTGACCCTTAGGCCGTGGGGTTCAAGTACACAGGCGCTAATTAAAGATTTAAGTTGGCGCTTGGTAGGTAATTTCGTCGCTTAATACGGGATCCAAACATTTTAAATTTATTTTATTTTTCTATCTATGCACTTATTATTATTATGATTTCTATGCATGTCAAGAATATTGTAAATAGTGTATTTGTGTGTTTGAAATATAACAATTCCCTTTTAAAAAAGTATGTAATATATTAATATACACTAAATGAAACGCTGTGCGAAAGGGTCACGCTCTAGGGTTCTATATACACAACCATACGTATGAAAAAGAGACGGAAAATATTACTTCAACCCTATTAACTAAGTTTTATTCATTAGCAAAAAACGTAAGGCTAATTTGAAGAATCTACACTTAATAAAGAAATTTTCATGCAATAAACACAACCAGAATTTAAATTATCAAACGTTGACAGATCTAAGTAAAATTTGCTGTATCTATGGCAAGTGAACGTTACATAAGTGCATGCGCAGCGCACATGCCTGCATCCTGTCCCACTTCGGGAGGTAAACCACTTCTAGCTTACATTCATTTCATACGTTACCTATACTTAATTTGTAGTTTACAATCAACCTTACCAAAGCCTACATGAGATCATTACTGTTTCATTACCTTAACAAAAATACCTAAGGAGTCAAGCCCGAGGACGGTAAAGAAAGCCCTTTCCCGCCCGGAAAACGCCCAGCCCACCTGAGCCTAACTTAAAAAAGTCCCTTTTTAGGAAATAATAGACACTCTGCTGTTTAGCTTCGCGGCCACAGATCTGCCTGATCGCATGGTTGGTATTAGGAGTGCTAGATAAGAAAAAAAACGAAAGTATTGGTCGTCGACATATATCTGCATAACAAGTTCTTTCCTCTCAAGGAATAAACATTCGTTACGGTCTTTGCAATGGGAATGAGATGAAGAACAATTCTTATTTGTGCCGCGACGGGGAGCGGTGTCCCAGGCGCCCTGGTTTCTTTATTCTGCAATTGTATGGCCACGAGACCCTCAAATTCATACAGACGAGTTACAACAAAATTATCATGACTGTTACATCAACGCAAAAGGAAATACATTCCACTAAATTTCTCTTATACATAAAAAGAAATGAAACAGAAAACATAAGAACATTAATAGATAGAAGATAAAGGAAAACTGGAATTAAACATAAACAAATGACAACTTAATATTTTAAATAAAAAACTAAATTTTACTACTGCTGTCAAAGTCAACCCGCTTCTTAAAATATTACCTTACATCCTCTTTGGTAAAGTAGAAAATGTAAATAGAATAACATTACTTTTCTTTTAAAGTAAGTTCATTAGCTATTGCTAATTTTAATGTTTATAATAAGTAGGAAAGTATTCAGTGACAAGGTATACATTTAAAATTCGCAATTCTTTGAGCGTTGGGATCAAATAATCTATCAACCGTGGAATGTTATCTAGGGAAGTCAACTCGTCAATTAAAATAAATAAAAATATATGACAAAGAATGGGCAGTTCCAGTGCGATTTATAATTAAACATATATAATTTGGTTGGGTTTATCGCTCAACCACAGAATCGATTTAAATAATAATTTATTTGTGTGAAATAAAGTCTCGGATAAACTACCAACGTAAAGACACTGTATTGTCTACTATTATATTATATAACTATTCAAAATTTTATTTTATAATAGAGTATACAGCAGTTTTGACTCAGCGTGCGGCCCTCATCCCTGAGGTCGTAGGTTTGATCCCCGTCTGTGCACCAATGGACTTTCTTTCTATGTGCGCATTTTATTTCTTTCTATTTACCATAGACACAAAAAGTCGACGGCGTGTGTCGTGCATGGGTCAGATCACCAACTTGTCTATTAGATTGACAAATAAAAAAGGTTGTACCGCCACTAATTTATTTTTATAATTCACTACTATATGTAAAGTAATGTTATTCTATTTACATTTTCTACTTTACCAAAGAGGATGTAAGGTAATATTTTAAGAAGCGGGTTGACTTTGACAGCAGTAGTAAAATTTAGTTTTTTATTTAAAATATTAAGTTGTCATTTGTTTATGTTTAATTCCAGTTTTACTTTATCTTCTATCTATTAATGTACTTATGTTTTCTGTTTCATTTCTTTTTATGTAATAGGAGGCAAACGAGCAGGAGGCTCACCAGATGTTAAGCGATACCGCCGCCCATGGTCACTAACATTGGCGGAAGGCTCGCAAGTGCGTTGCCGGCCTTTAAGTTTTGTTTATTAATGTAATCTATTATGGCTTTGTATATCGTCTTAGTGATTTCTTTTATAATATGTATAAGTGTAGCTGGAAGATTACTTGTAAATAAATAAAAAGTAATATTTCTTTTTAAAATATATTTGAGTGGGATTGCCATCAAATATATGTCCAGTTTTGTATAAAAAATATAGTTACGAATGAAGTATGTGTCATAAAATCAAGCTGATATATGTCCAAAGAAGGAAGTGTATATTTCAATTGAAAGTTTGGTAAAAGTGTTCGCTGAATTAAACGCGAATTTCCTTAATATTTGGCAACGTCACCTTGGCCAAACTATCTATTTAGTGGAGCCGGACACAGCATTGCGACATAAGCCTTGAACACATATGAACAAACATACCACCGCCGATAGTTGCTTCGAGAAACATGTGCCTTTTGAAAGTAAAACACATGGTTCCAAACCTATCGACCAATTAAATAATCTAATCTTTTTACTACTAAAATGCCTTGGATAGGTTCACTTGACAATACCTTCTATTGTGAAATTCTTCTATCAAGTAAAATCCGAAGATTATAGTAACGCAAGGAGCTACTACTACACAACTAAAGATTTTTCTTAATACATGATAGAATAATGAGAGTTATCATATTATCATGGTGGTAACCATAGTGGTAAATCAAATTAAGTAAACAAAACTACTATTATCATTGGTTGCCTGGAAGAGATCGATAAGGCCGCCAGTTGCCTTCATTTTCATTTAATTATGCCAACTGTATATGTTTATGGATGCAACGAAGTGTTAATAAATAAAATAATAATAAAAAAGCATGAACCTATGCCTAGAAGAGGTAAAACACCTCTTCTATTAACAAACTCACATATCTTTGAATCAACGACAAACATTCATATATAATTACAAAAAAGCAATATCTTCTCTAGGTACTAAAGGGAAATAATATTTTGCAAACCAAAAGGAAATATATAATGATCGTAGAAGTTATATGAAGTAACGGAAATTTATATTAATTATATTAAGGATGTATATTATTATTTCGTATACGAATTGTTATCTATACTAATATTATATAGAGGAAACATTTGAGTTTTTGTATATATGTTTGTAATGTTTCCATACAAAAGCTACTGAACCGATATCAAAAAATTCGCCATTAGAAATCTGCAACGTCACTGTTAAAAAAAATATCCTATAATAATTATATTATTATAAAATAATGTGTCATCGCGTGCGCTGTTCGCTATTGATGATAGAAAAATGTTGTACAGTATTACGTTTCAATATCTACAAAAATATTGTTTTACCCATGGGCCATTGTTTGTTGGATTATTACAAAACTACGTCAAATGTTGTGTATAGGGAAGTTCTAAGACCGTGGCGTTGACGTGGTGGCGTGTCGATATACCGACTTTCCACGTGTGTGTGAGTGAGACCGCGGGGCCTTATTACGGATATATTTATTGATATACTAGCATCAATAAATATATCCGTAATAACGTTGGAACCAGTTAAATTATATCCCTATTGCTCTAATCATAGCAATCAAATATACATTACATACAATTTTCTTTACCTATGTATAATTAAAAATCAAGAAATAGAAAATTAAATAAAATTTAAAAGTTTGGTCCCTATGAGAGTTTACCTTTAACGCAGCAGTTAGACGATGTATTGCGGTACTTATTCGTTGAGCGAGGGAAGCGCTAGCATAAATATTTAATTTAGTAAGCGTAACAAGTGTACACCTGTACACTTGACCGGCCCCAGAGTCTCTACTCCAAATGGACAAATCGAAGTTGGAGGAAAGACTCTTATATTTGAGCCGTTAATTATTTTCCGCCTTCTCTGCGGCCGCCCCAGCTTTTTTGCTTGTCCGAGGGAGGTGAGACGAGGTAAACGTGTCCACAAAAGTTGCATGTATGGGATTCTAAAGCCCGTCCCATCTTCCAAGGGATCCTCTTGTTCTAATTGTAAGAGTGTTTGACTGAAGATTACGAGGTCTCGGAGACAGTGCCGAGATAAATATAATTTAATATTCCAAGAAAATCTTAATGTTACAAATTTGGTGTTTAACGCTTTATTAGTTACCGGCTCGGAATGTGACAAAATCCACGAAACTGACAAAAAACTACAAACTCCCTAACACTTTCATGAGCCAAATTTAAAAAACTACAGAAATTTAAAGTTAATATAATTAACAAGATAGGACAGGCTGTGCGTGAAAGATTTCTATTTACTTTATCATCAACATAATTATGGAAAAAAATACCTATTGCCCTGTACTGGGGGGAATATTTGAGATTTAATTCTCATTCATTAAAATCGAAGGAAACTAAATTATATTTTTTCCTCTAGATACTTGGTGAGAAATATATGTTGCGGTAGGTTAGTGTCGCTATGCAAACAACGTAGCACTTTGTTCCCATAACTTAAGATTACATATTGCATATTTTTTTTAAATACGTCTTAGTGAAGTAATACCGCGTAATATTAATAAATATTGGTTGTATCTCTGAATGCGTTGTTTTAACTAAGGTTTTAGGCTTAGAAACGAGATTCTAATTATTAATTTTGACACAATTATGAAGCTATACTAACTGGGAAAAATTACTCTCGTGGCTCGAGGGATTAGCATTTTTATCGCTTTTAAATATAATTCCTTCCTAGCCTTCTGGAAATGTGTCCATGGGTGGCGGTATCACTTAGCATCAGGTGAGCCTTCTGCCCGTTTGCCGCCTATTACATTAAAAAAAAACTGAAAACATGCCTTCTTCATGTTGGCTTCGGGAAAGCTCACAGACAAAATATGAAAACGAATAATCCTTCAAACAAATAAATGTTAACTGTTAATATTTTCACGTTAACCATAAACAATATTAAATAAACGTTATTTGTACGACAATATCACAGAGTAGTGCAGTTATCGTTATATAACGCAGATTTTCCGCGCAGCGGCCATGACACAGATACAGAGGCGCGCGCGCCAAGTGCAATGTTTTACTGCTCTATGCGCTGTAGGGTGACAATTCCTGTAGAACTCTGTGGATATCTACGCATCTATGTAAAACGGATGGTCTTATACTACCTGTTAACTTTTAACGAACTTAAATATTTTTGTAATAATTTAAGAAAAACAACTTCACATTCGTAGTTTGTTTTTTGTTGTGTTAATAAAGGATGTGAATTTTATTCTATTACTTATTATTTAAAACATCTACACAAGTTTTTAGTAAAGTTATATCACAAAAAGGATTATATTGTTCTATTGTCCCCAAAACCATAAATTTATAGTCCTACTACGCGTTGAATGAACCTGTTACCTCGACAGCTCTAAACACATCACCGAGGTCTATGCAATTGCTGCGCCACTGCAACTTCATTTATCTACTCAACACTTTATGATAGTCATAATTTCCAATAATTATATTAATACGTGTGGAATTGAACTACTTTTCAAAAGATATATAATTAGGATAGTTACAAAAGTACCCCCATATTAATAAAGACTACATTAGTCTAACACTCTAAAATAACCTTTTGCCTCTCTCTGTCAAGTTGTATTTACCCTATGATGAAGTGCCATAATAAGGGTTTGGTATTTTTTGCTAAATGATTATAAAAAAATCATTACAACTTGGTGTCTGAAGGGCCCCACGACTTTTCACAACAGATAATAATCGACTTGATCGATATCGATAATCGAATTTATTACATTTTTTATTAATTTATTTGACTATTAAATTAAAAAAAATCTATATCTCTCTAAAAATTATAGAACCATATTAAAAATAATTTTTTAAAGTATTTAAATTATTCATAGCTTCAGGTACGAAATGTATTTTATGTCAGCGAAAGGTTTTTCCATTTTTTTTAAATTATTTTACGAATATATGACTACAAATATACACCAGTAGATATAAAAGAAATTACTCATACATTTCCGGCAGGTTTTATCCTGAAAGGTTTTTTATTGTAATGCTACACCATTCATTTAAAATCGCAATAATTCATATTCTTAACAGGTAGACAAAAACAACGCGTTAGAATTTCTAAAAATTCATTAGCGTGAAATTTTATGTTTCTGTCTGGGCGGGGCGACTGGGCGGAACTATGACACGCGTCAATTGCTTTTGGGTTTTAATTATTATTAGTTTACATTGGGTTCTCTGTATTACAGATTAAAAATATTAAACGTTTCCCAGGTTTTTAAGAATTGTCTATTTTTAAACGTCATCGTATTTACAGCATATGGCATAAAGGCCTTGTTTCGATTTCTGGCAAATATTGCTTCGTAGAAGGTTACTTCACTTCAATTAAAAATATTAATGTAATAAACGTAACGTCCGCCCAGTAAACATATCAAATTATTGTAAATTAAGAACAATAATAATATTATTGACATTTTCTGTATGCAGTCCAATTTAATTCAATCGCTATTCATCACATAATTTTCATATAATTTCTTAGTATTTCGTCTATTATTTCTATTAGTTAAGTATAAACCCTTTTTGTTTTTATCTTTTATCTGTCACCCACGTAAACGCAATTACACAGTAAACAGAAACAGACGAAAGAGTACTTTTAGATTAGTTCAATTAGATTGCTTTGTAAATAACAAAATGACGATAAAAGGTATATAATTTACAGATAAAATATTAAGGAATCCCGATTGCAACTATTAATTTGACATGCGATGAGCTCGCAAGGGGAGTGTGAGATTTACACCGCTCATTGATATTTAAATTTATAGAGGGCAAAAGTTTTCGTAAACAATTTATTTTTGAAGAAAAAAATATGTGTTATCTGTGGTCTATCTTTTCGGGACACATTCGATGTATTGTCTATACAATAGTAACGGGCCGCAACACTAAAAGAAAATACAAACAATTGAAAGTCATATAAAGGAACTATAAATTATGAAGATGGCAGTTGTATTGACACTTAAGGAAAAGTCTACAGAAAACAAAATTTTAGCAATTGTAACGTAATTCTTGCTAAATTAGCCTTTTAATAATAATGTCGCTTTGGAATTCACAACCAAAATAGAGGTCCCGTGGCTAACGTGGAAACACAGTCCAGACCAGTGTTTCCCAACCATTTTTGTGCCACGCCTTAACCTTTAAAATTAAGTATTTACCCCTCCCCTCCATGTAATATACATATTTTTTAATATAAATAATTAATTGTTCACTTAAAAACTCTTACTCACTCTCTTGCTAAATGATGGGATTATAGAACACATTAAGTAATTTTTCAGAACATTTAATAATAAACTTAAATTCAAATTTAAAATTATTTTAAGGAAATTTCAAATTGAGAAACACTGGTCTAGACTTATTATTAAAGTTAGTCTTCGTTACCAAGTCAAATATCATATAAAATTGAGGTGTAAAGTAAAATGGCAGTTGTTTCAAAGCGTTGTCTGTTACTAGAAACCGGGAAAGGAGCTTTCTTCGTAGCGTATGAGCAACCCAGCTACGGAACGACTAGCATTAAGGGAACTTAGTGCAGGACCAAATAATTACAAACTGAAAAATAGTAACTAACAACGATAGTAATAATTCTATTACAATTAATGAAATTCTGTAATAATTTTAGTAGTAATAAAGTAAAATGAAATAATTGTATTATTTGTATTCGTGTCTATGATAATAAAAGGTTTTGTTAAAATTTATCTAATTTAACTTTATTTAACCAATTTCTGTAAAGTTGCATATAGTAGATCATCTTTCGAAAAATAAGGTCACAAAGAAGTTTCACTACTTACGTGTTCGTACACATTTTTTTTCTTAGTCCAGTTATATAATTAGGTGAACCTTCGTAAGTAGTTTATATTTGAGATAGCAGAGCAGAGAACAAATGTAGGGTTTCTGTATGTAAACAGAGCACTGATTTAAGTGCATTTAATAATTTCTATTCATAGATCCGTTAGGTCGCTCTCTATTATCATATCGATGTTGAAGTTTTATACTGAGGGTATACTATTTTTCGAATAATTTATTTTTTAGGGTTATGGACACTCTCAATGCCAGAAGACTCGAGATCATAATACCGGCCTTTCAAGAATTGGTACGCTCTTTTCTCGGAGTCAAATTGCTTGGAAATATCCTTGCTTCAGTGGGTAGCGGGATCCACATAGTGGTGGTGCGCGGTAACCACTGCCTTATCGCTCAGTGGAACGACGGTGATATGATGGAATTTCGTATTCGACGTCTGATGATGAAAATATTTTATGGATAAGGTATTTATCGTTTTTTTCTTATTGGCTGAAGTTCGCTACTTAAAAAAAAAGACGACATGTGTTAGGTACAGAATGCTGATTACCATAAGAAAAATAATAATCACGAAACAGATACATCTGAAGCCAAGACCAAGCGCCACTGGTCTTTTTTCTGTGTTAATCTATTCTTAAATCACAATACGCTAGGATGGACTGTTTTTATAGATATTTTATTAATGCTTTTATATATCAAAATTATATTTTTTTTCCGATTCATTGTTTTGATTTAACATTAACAGGTACAGTTTTGATTAGGAGGTATTCAACCTGCGGATTTTAGTGCCAGTGTTTTTTTTATGAGTATGTTCAAAGCCTTTTCGTAATAAAATAATTATTACATTATATTGACAAATGAGGAAGTTTTTCCGGTATTAGATACAACATAACATTAATGCCTTTAATGAGAAACCACCATGCTTTTCTCATATAGACCAAGCCTAACTAAGCCTGAAAATGTATGAAAGCGAGGGATAATGCAAAATGCATGCCCATTTCAGCGGTTCACTTGATGTGACATCTCTCATTGATTGAAGCTCCGGATTTATTCACATAATTTGATTTCATTAAGTTAAATTAAAATGACGATGTTTTCCTTCACCGTTCGAATGTTAAATGCACACATAGAAAGAAAGTACATTGATGCACAGCCGGGGATCGAACCTACGACCTCAGGGATGAGAGTCACACGCTGAAGCCACTAGGCCAATACTGCTCACCAATAATTGAATACTGTAATACAAATGTACCGTAGTAAAACTTGTCTTTGCTTTATGCGAGAAATAATGTAAATAGTTTCTCGTTCAATTCGTTAATAAATATAATGTTTTCTCGTCCTTTGTAACTAAAATACACGAAATTAATAAACTAAAATATAATTTAAAGAAAAATACGTTTTGAAAGATATAACATTTAGCTACGCTTAGACCAGCATTGTTTCGTAGAGCGCTATGTATCGGTGTCACATTAACGGTGTAAATAAATACTAAAAGCAAACGAATTAACATATTAATATGGTCTATAGCTAAATAATAAAGATCGGCAAATGTGTGTGTGTGTTAAATTGCAAGCGAAAATGTTTAACATTGCCCTAAAACGGAACACGATAACGTAAGGTGATAAGGCGCTTCTAAACCTTAAAACTTTGCGAATTGCATTTTTTTGTTCAGTTTTTTAAAATGTCCACAACATACACGCATATGCAGATAGTTAGCAATGATACCTATAGTTAGTTATGATATCTGAGATCTATATGATCGCTTTATATAAAAATAAAAAAAACTAATATAGAATAACTTAAAGTAACAAATGACAGGCGTATGCCCACGACGTAGTGCGTTGCGGGCCGATACGATGCGAAAAACTTCAGTACTGCCTTAAGCACGCACTATTTCACTGCACATGTGTGCATTGGACAGGATGTGTGCGTTTGTCATTGACACGGTTCGGGTTGTCGCACGCACTCAAGGAGCTAGATCATTCTTATCGTATACCTACTGCATAGACTTTACTTGATACTAAAGAAGAGGGTAAATTTTTCTGGACTTTTCTTGAAGTCATGCCAAGGGCGGCGTTTTTGCGATAATGATAATTATTTTGTAGATCAGCTTTCTGGGCCTAATGAATCAAATCAAAATCATCAAAAATTTGTAACTACCGTAAAAGTAAAATAGCCATACAGAGGTAACATAGACCAAAAGGACCTATGTGTTAATACACACAATTATACATAACACAAATTCTACAAACTACCAAATACTTCTACATTTAAAACATCACGGCGTCTGATCATGATTTTGTTTTTTTTCGGGAATCCCCGGAATGTTCTAGAAACAGTAGGTATATTTCGTACTAGGCGTGAATTTATTCGCAATTATTGCACCGAGCGAGTCTACAGAATACTAATCAAAACATCACGTGTAACTTACAACGTGACACGCACACACCAATAAAATTGGCATATGCTTTTGTTAGTCTAGATTTTACAGGGTAGAAAATGTTATCACCAGTCTCCCTACTCCGAGCAGGAAACTTCAAAAATAAATGCAGTCCAACATAATAACATTTTAATAGAAATTAGTATATCCATTATGGTAGGTATGTTAATCATATGCAATTAAATCTATAATGTTTTAATGCGAAATTTACCTCCATACCTTGTAAGATATGTTTTATATCTTATGATTAGGTGATATCGCACATGGACACTCATATTGCCAGAAGGCTCGCAAGAGCGTTGCCGGCCTTCTAAGAATTATTAAAAACTTGAACTTATTCGTCTTGCATTGTTTCTTAGTGTAGGTCGTGTACACACAAATATAGTGTTTACAATAAGCTGCGTAGTAATAATAATTAAAAACTGGTAAATAGAAAACGAAAATAAATGTATAAAATTTAACTCAGCGAATGAGAAGTTTTGAAAATTTTGTTTAAAAGTTATGTTTCTTCCTAATGTAATACTAGTTGCTACATAGAAGTTGTATGTATTATCCTACTATTATATCATGTACAAGTGTCAAATAGGAATGATAGATAACAATAAATCAACAACGATTTCAGTGGATCTCAAGGCGAGATGCGCGGATGTGACTTCAATGCGTTTGCGCATTAATGTTGCTCTACTTCCATAGCTAAAAAATGGAAAACCTTTTTTTGTACCTATATCAAATTATTATGAGGTTTATCTATAATTGCAGGAGTGTTATCCTAGTGGCTTTTGCATGCGACTATCCCTGAGGTCCTGGGTTTGATTCCCGGCTGTGCCATTAGACTTTCTTTCTATGTGCGCATTTAACATTCGCTTGAACAGTGAAGGAAAACAAGGTGAGGAAACCGGCTTGCATTAGACTCATAAAGTTGACGGCGTGTGTCAGGCACAGGAGGATGATCACCTTCTTGTCTATTAAATAGACAAACGATCATGAAACAGATACAGAAGTCTGGAAGGCTTTTCATTTACTTTTATTTATTATCTTTAATATTCACTACTTTATTTTATCCAAATCCCAATGTTTTATTTTTAATTGCATTTTCCTTATTATTATTTCCACTACCTTTACTATATAGGATTTTGTACCAGCGACAATATACAGTTTACATATTTGCGTCATGATTAGGTTTAAAATTCTTTTGATCAAACAGTCATTGTAAAAACCACGTTAAAGTAGAGCATCCCGCAAGCGTGTGCGGGTGGCGAGTGACATAACGCGAAAAGCGGGTCACGGCTGCGCAGGAGTTGCAATGATGCACTTATAGCCGGCTAAGTGTGTGTTGGACAAGACTGGAATGACAAGTATATTTAAAAAAACAAAAAGCAGCTAGTAACACCCAACGACTACAGCCATATTTTCTTTATGTTTTGACTTGTTAGTTTTTTAAAGGTTAATTTATTACAACAGTAACTACAATATGTACTAGACCTATCATTAAATTACCTTATATTTCCGAGTTAATCACTATTAGCTAACGTACACTTTTGCTGCATGGAAATGCTATGAACCAGACTTGGCACCATATCTCACATCATAGCCCTTTTAAAATTTTAAGGGGAACATTATTTATATAGTTTTGCTACTAAAAATCTGTACAGTGCTGTACATGGAAGCTATGTAAAACTTTTGAAGTAATAAAATACTTCTAAACCATCCACATACAAACTTAATGTGTTAAGTTTATCAATAAAGGACGACAATACAATTTTATTCTAACACAGTGTATGTAATACTTCCTTATTACAAAGAATTTATTTTGAAGTTGGCAACAAAATTATGCAGAACACGCATCACATTATTTCTCATTATAGGATTTCGATGGAGAATCCATAACTAATCTAGAAAATTTAGCAGAATAAGATAACCCAAATGTCGGAGTAATACAGGAAAGTGAGTATCCTTATTTCCTGGAAGCAGAAATCAATCAGAGCACTGTGTCAAGGCCTATATGACCAATTTGACGTCATAGTTACAATGCGCTCATCATGAACTAATAACTACGAGGTATTCAAATGTTATTTTTAATTCTAATCGAACTTTGTTTTATGCCAGTCTTATTAAATAAGAAGAAAATAAAAATGAGTAAAGTCTGTCGGAACTTAAAATTTCTTCATCAAAATCTTGTTTTCGATACCTTTAAAAGTCTGTAGCTAAGATGTAAGGAAAGTTGTGGGACATTTTCACTTCCGGCTAAAATTTCGTCATAATTTTCAAAATTTTCTAAAATATTTTATAATTTTTAAGAAGTACAATGTAAAATTTTCGTGTAGCCTCAATTAAAACTTTATTTTAGAAACATTTTAAAGCGATTATGATTATATACTTAAAAAAAAATCGACTATATCTGTGAAGCTCATGAGCGCGAAAGTTTATAAATATCTACGTACGTATATAAACGTACAGTGATATACCAATAAATAATTACTTGAAAACAATTCTGTTATTCGTGACTACCGCTAGAAATTATCCATCGAAATAGTTATTAAATAAACTCGAATATAACTTTCTCGTAAACGACAATCTAACTAGGTAAAAGCGGGGTGCCGCGAAAGGAAAATCTCTACCACTTCCTCAAGCGGAAATTGAAAGTGGATTAACTGCAAGAGAAAACTGCAATAATAAAATCGTCAGCTATGCACTTATAGAGATCGGATAGATGCAACTAACGTCACCTATGTTGAATTTAGGATGACGAATGCTTTGATAAAGAGCCATCTAGTAGAAATATATCAAACTAAGTTATTTACTTATAAAGTTCCTACTACTTTTGTTAGATGGCCTAAAATAAATGAATAATACACTTCTCTTAGTGATCATGAAATTATGCCTTCTTTAACATTAGCGGATAGTTTCTATAAAACCATTTGTTAATATTATATAATAATATAACAAATGGCTCTGTTTTAAATAATTAAAGCTCACCTTTACCTCCACCTGCATCGTGCACTTGAGGTTTCCCGCTTGGTACCCGCTGCATTGGCGACGCGTTACCGTAGTTCATACTCGTCCCGTTGTATTCTGAACCATTAGTTCCCGGTTCTTGTTTTATGCCACTAGATGTCGCTGCTAGTTTCTCAGCGAGTAGGGGATTTGCTGACGCGATATTATATCTGCCATTGTTAATGGTATTCGTCACAGCGCTGTTAATGGCACTGGTCCCTGATCTTAGCAGCTGTTGTAGTCTTTGCTGGCCATTATTTGGCAAGATAAGCTGGTTATTTTGTTGATAATATGAGCCTTGTAATTGGCTCCCGGATGCTGGCGAAATGTTGTTGTTTTCTTCTTGCTGAAAACGAATAGAAAAAAGTTAACTTGGAATTTTTGATATACTGTGGTTCTATCTAGTATATATTTAATTTTACAGTAAAGTAAAAAATAACTTTAGCCAGAAAAATGGTAATGGTGATATATACCAATAATATATCATTTCAGGTAATAATTTTTTTACCTTAATCTCTATAGGTGGCACAGCGGAAGCAGTTGCATTTGTCAAATCGGTAAAAAACGTATCAAAATTGTCAAAAGCAGTTTCCCCCAGCTGTTTGAGGATATCGTCAGGATCTGCGGCCTCTGACGAGTCAGCCTCTAAAGTTAGTCCTCCCACAAAGTTTGACAGCTCTGCCTGGGACAGCTCGCCAAGAGATGTCGCCATTTGGATTTGCATTTGAGCTGTCGATTGGCCGTTTGCTACCGCCTCCTGAAATTTTACAAAAACTATTGAGTTTAATCTACTAATCTAGGTGAAATACAGAAAGAGTATAACTTAAGATAAGCAAATCTAGAGCACCTTAATATTTTGGAAATTCGCATATCACGCAACTCCACAGATTACTATATTTAATCAGCAGAATGATGAATTAGTTTAAAAGTGTTAGTACACCAATATAATATATTTTTTAGATTAAAAAACTAAGAAGCAGGTAATATAATGGTAACATAGAATAAAATATGTACGCTGTATTACAATACAAAATAAACAAATGTGTAATTTTTGTGGTTTTTCTATCCGACAACAGATGTCGCTACTAGAGTATTGTGCGTGACGACGATTCATTTAGCGTCAGACTCTATCAGTGGTAAATTTCCAAAAAACAACCTTTTGTCATAATTATATATATATATATATCATTTGAATAGAATTAAATTACCTGCAAACAATTGGAGAGATCGACCATTCTTCCCTCATTTTCCGCTGACCACCACTCGTCTTCAATAAATGGCATCGCCAGCGCCGGTCCTGACGGCGCATGCGTCCCCGCCACGTTGTTACACTTAAAACACGCCAGATGGCGCTATCACTAACACCACACACGTTCTAAACACTATTAACTAAAACTGTACAATCACTAAAAAGTTTATTCAAAATGTTTGGCAGTATCTTGGACGGACCGTACATTATTCGTTGTATACGTTAGAGGTGTAGGTACTCTGAGGAACACATAATGGTGTATTGTCGTAAAGCTTCACTCACGGCCAGGTTACCTCACTCCCCGCAGCCCGCTTCTCTTCAGCAGTGACCTGGGAAAACCAGAAGGGTAGGCTCTCACGCATTTCACAAAGAAAAATATGTAAAGTAAAAACTAAAAAAATATTAAAAAAGCTTTTGATATAGTTATACATATAAACAAATTATTATTATTATCGTATAGGAAAAGATAGGGTAGATGGCAATGAGTTCACCTGGCGACGTCCCGATGTATGTCGAACCTGCGTCGATGCGGCATAGAGGCGGCGCGCCACAGCTCGCCTTATTCTGCACACGCCGCTCTGAAAATGGATAAACAATAAATAGTATGCGAGGTCTACCACAATAAAGTATGTTTTGTCTATGGTATACAGTTGTTTAATATATGCTAACTATACTCAAATAAATTAAAAGTAAAATTTCGATGCATGGCTTTTGTCTACTGCACTTTACATGGCCTTAGTATTATTTTTGTATACTAATCTTGAATACAACGATGACTAAGATAGTTTAGTTAAGTTTGTAACGATAACAATAATTCCTAGTTAAATCAATCTTAGTTAGACGTAATTTGTGATGACAATACGCGGAAGAATTATCACTGTAAATTATAATTGAATGCATTAAGATTTTTACAAAAAGTAAACAATGTATCGTAACCTCCCACTTAATTGTAAAAAACTGCTACGTATATATTTTCAGCTTCCTAGAACTTTCTCTATTGAATTTAAAACTTATTAAACACTTTAACAATTACCTGTCGTAAAAATTATTTGTAGATACATTGTTTGTATTTAGTGTAAATAATATAGTACCATTGCAGTTATTGTATTAACACTAAAATAATGATATTGAAAAAACTGGTCTGTTTTTATAATTGCCACTTTCTCAAATACTTAAGCATTTTATGGCTTTCAGAATTTTCTTTCAAGAACTTAAAAAGTAAGTTTCATCGTCAAAGTGTATGATTTATAAGATTTCTTGTTACGTGAGATTGTGGAAAGTGAAATGGAGATAATCTGAGATGGCGTGAGGCGAACGTTGACTTATCCGCCATATTTTTGCGGTTGTCATGACAACGGCTGCGCGTGTACTCACAATGTTATATTAAAGTATGTAACAATTTCTGAATTCAGTTTTAACGGTTAAGTATACATTCTTTATTATTCTGAAGACAGGATTTAAACATCCGGTTATGCGGCTTTTAGAGCATGTAAACATAATAATAAGTATGTTGGAATATTATAATATATATTTGATTCATATTATTATTGTTATTAATTATTTGTAGTTCCGTAAATTTAACATTAATTCCATAAATAATGCACAAAACCTTGAGTAGCGACTAGTTTACTTCCTGGTTCTGTATATTGCTATGAAGACCTTGTAAATTATCACAACATTGGCAATGAGCTCAACGTTTCGATAAAATGCATAGTAATATTATATAGATAAGTTACTACACAAATATTTTATGTTCAGTTTTTGTTATCTCACCTAGTATAATTTACTAGATAATTATTAAATATGATATAGTGCCATCTAGTAGGAGAAAGACGCTACAACCAATTCCGTCCAGTGTGGTTTAAAACTACAACATCTATATGAGTTAACTTTCAACATGGGGAATATGGTAATTGTAAATTGTCAACGTCGCTTCCATATGATACTTGTAAATAGAATTTACAATCGGTATAGTGTTGTTTGTTATCGTTTTCTTTATTAAATAAGAAATGAAACATGTCAGGGTCGTCTTCAGATTCAGAAATTAGTGCCTGTAGTTCAAAATTTGACCCCGTTAAAGCACTCTATTCTGACAAACTAAAGTTACCGGCTGCCGGTGCACCATTGTACGAAAACATTCAGCAGTTCGAAGCTGCCCTTAAGACACAAAAAGATATTATTCCAGTAGGTCATGGACATCTTGTAAAATTGAGGGAAGAAGAGAAACATAGAAAGAAATTAGAAGAAAAACAACTATTAGAAGAAAAGAATAAACAGCGTTTTGCAAAATATGAAGGTAGGAAGTTTGAGGTTATGTTTTTGTTATGATTGAAAAACTTATCGTTATTTTGTAACATATTGCTATAAAAATAACTTGCACGGGTGAATATACTTGTAAACTTTGAATGAATAGTAAAAGATTATTCTACTTTTGATATCTACATACAAAAAGATATTTATTATGCTTAAGAAGTTTCTTAATTTTTTTGTACTCATGATAACATCCATATTATTAAACAAGTTGTTAATTTGATTAATTTAATTTGGTCAAAGCTTATAAGCAATATCTATAAAGCAATCCAAATGTTGGAAGTCTCTTATTTAATTTCATATGTATTTATTTAGGTTGATTTTATATTGCATCAAAGATGAATTGTTGATCAGGAAAACTTAAAATTTAAAGATTGAATTAAATAAAAAAATATTTTATAAATACACATTGAGATTGTGGTTTATGTTAGTATTACTAAGAAACAATATATACTTATTTTTTTACTTATATTATGACATTTTGTTTCAATATGTCAAGTGAAGCATAGTAACAATTTCCTTGTATACTAAAACTTGGCTATTAAAAAGAATAGAGAAGAGTTTCTTGTCAGTTCTCTCCTGCGCTATATTTTTTGAATTTCAAACTTGTAGTAACATAAATTTAGATTAACCATTTTTTTGTAGATGGTTATCATAGGTAACTAATATGATTAAATAGTTTTTCAAAAGTGAAGGAATAATCGCAATAATGTATGAGCAAAGTAAAACTTAAATACACACAGCAGAATAAGGTTATAATTTCTGTCTGATGAGAAATAAACTATGGTGTTTATTCATTTGGATTATTACTCACATGGTTACATTTAGTTTGATTTTATGTTACATTGTCATTAAAGTGTATTATTAAATAGATGATTTGATATAAAATGGAATTAGTTTTCTTGTAGGATGAAAGGTATGAATTATAATGAGGTAGAATATAATTTTTTAATCACTCACTGGATATATGGTGTATGTGTACGATATATGTACATACAAATTCTCTTACAAGAAAAAATTAATGCCTTGTTCGCAGAGGGCGAGTTGTTACAGTTGATAGGAAACAGTTAGACTAATTAGAATACCGTATGTTTGTTGCCCACGTGGACTAGTGTCATGACATGACCAGTGAACTTTGTAGCAAACGACATGACGTCATAATCGTATACCTTATAGTTAGCTTATGACCGTAAGTATATGTGTGGTTTATATGTTGAGTTTAACTATTGTTAGTAGTATAAAGTTGTTTAATATCTAAAAATAATTAAATATTATTATTGTTGGTAAAATAATTAATCTTTTTTTAACGATTGAATGCTTTTGTTCGCATATTATTTTGATTATTTACTGTTTTTAACAAAAAAACTCTTAACAATGTTGGTAATATGATTTTTTAACCTATAGTTTACTTTCAAATGTAATCACACTATATAGTCGTAAAATAGTCGTATTAATTGTCTATACACTTAGAGCGGACATGCGATCGCGTGTCAATTCGGATTATTTTCCCGCAAAATTGACAAAAATAGCGCGAAAGTGAGAGGTTTTAATAGGGCTGTCCATCAAAGTTACTGATGTGAATAAATGCGATTAAATATAAGTTATTTACTTGTGACATCTGCTACTATTTACACGGAAAATACCCATCGATACATTTGTAGTATAGAAATGTCCAGCATAATATAGAACTTTTTCATGAATTATGCAGGCTTTATGAAGACGACTTAAAATCATTTTTATATTTTGTGTTGTAACCTCCTTGGGATTGTAAATAACTTGTTTTTTGCCTTTTATAGTGCTGACAACCCTAGTTAACGAAACGTGCAGCTGGCAACTATTCCTTAGTATTTGTGCAATACAGACCTAATTCCAACTAGTTTAAACTTAAGATACTATCATTGTTTAATTAGTGACGTTGCGTTTGTCTACTATCCTACAGATAATATATCTTTACTTCTAAATTATGTTTAACGGCTTCAAAGGCATGTAATGAATTGGCATTGGCATGTATTGTTAATCTATTAAACGTATTGACATAAAGTCGCCATAAAGCCAGTAAATAATATGGATGTATGTACTTGTCTAATCCTAATACTGCCTTGTAGTTTGTTTTTAATCGAAATGTATTAAATATATTTTTAAGAATATTATTAACACGTACATAAACGTAAGGTTTTGTATGTATTAATACTATCTACACTTTTAATATTATGGGAAAAATATGGCCTATGTTACTCAAGGATAATTTAGAAATTATTTAAAAATCTGTCCCGTAGTTTTTAAGTTTGTTGATTACAAACATACAAATCTTTATCTTTTTTAAATAGATTTTAAACATCGCGATATATACTATCGTTTTTTTTAACAAATATAACGAAGCACATTAAAACGCATTATATCTTTTCTATATTGCTTCATAGTAATTGCAACTTAATAATTATATATGAGTAGCAATTACTAGATAAAAAATGTTGTAAGCACAATGTTATTTAACAAAAATTCACGATCATCAATCTAACTTTCATTATCAATCCTCGAGGCTCACATCACAACATCGTCAAGGTAATATATTAAATTGCACCTAGGGCTGTGTATTAACATTTTAATTATATGTCAGGAAATAGCTATTCTTGCTGGAAAAGGAGAAATTCACATTTTGGTACTAAAAACAAACATTTCCAAATATATTTATTACTGAAGTTTCTAAAGTATTTACAATATTCTTAACCTACATAATAATAATATAAAAAGGGATAAATAGAAAACTTTGGTCCCTATGACAGTGTACCTTTTATCTCGTTGTACTGCGATACTGATTCGTTCAGCGAGAAAAGCACCAGCAAAGCAGTGGGGTAACCGGCACTATCTACCAGGTATTAAAACTGTGTTTAAAATTATTGCCTGTGCTCCTTAACCCCGCAGCCCAAGAGCCTCTACTCAAAAGGAAACAAAATCAAATTTGGACGAAAGTTTTTATTTAAAAGTCCAAATATCAGGACATTATTCCAAAAACATTCTTGAATATATTCTCAAGATTTTTATACCTGTATTGAGTTCTATAGTTTTAACTTGAATCCTAGGTTAGAATTCAAAAAAGGCAGAGTCAAAGAACTAATCTTCGATCGATTCGGATACTGTATCAGCGTGACAGCTCGATTTCAAACAAATTTAGTCCAACTCATACAAACTGATACTAAATAGTTTTTTATCTAAACTATAAAGAAATGGTCAATATCGAATTGTATTTAAATGTCTTAGTATAGAGATCTGACAGCCCTACTACGATCATAGTTGGTTCGCTTGACTTTCGCGTGCACACATTGCATAACCGCTTTCCAGTCGAGTGGGACGCATGCTGCCTTGCACCCTGGAGCATCGGTCGTTGACACTAGCTCATGTGCTCTACATAGAAAACATGCCTCGTAGTAGCATCTAGGATGTGTTAAATTAGGTCTCGGTAATATTTTTTCATAGGATTAGGAAGTACAGAATTTAATATATGTAAAATAATTAAACTGTAAAAATTACAGTTGTTACTTGTGAGTGATAAATTCGTATTTCTAAACGAAATTCAATTATCAAGAGAGATTATGTTTTCAAGTAAAGTGCTTTACAATATCAAAATTTTTAAAATGTATTTGTAAAACAATAGGAACGCAAATGATTTTTATAAACATTGCGATACAAAACATTGATTTTTTTTTAATTTAACACATCAGTAGCTAAATTTATTACTAATAATCATGTCGTAAATATTAGACGCAACGAAATATTTATTATGTTTTCCTACTTTCATTCAACGTGATTTAACACATCTATGCATATTGATTGGTTATATATGAGAAAAATAAGCATTAATATGTGCAATTTTAATAAATTTACGTAATTATTCAAATAGTCGAACGTTAAAATTTAATTTATTACATATCTGTGAGTCAAAGATCGTAAAATTCATAACTCTTCGACCGGAATACAAAATCGAGATCGCGTCCGAGTCGTTCCATTTACCAAAACATAGCAAGTGTCAAAAAAAGTGAATCGGCACGTGTTACGTACGCGTAATAGGTACGAAACGGAACGCAACCGGAAGTGATGCAACGAGCGCGTTTCGGCGCGCATCTGTGTAAACATGGCGCGCTTTTCTGAATGGCGTGATGGCTTCCCGCGCTCGGCGGGCGACGACCCCGCGCGCGGTCACCGCCCGGGGATAGTCGAGTGAAAGTAATTCGCGAACACCGCATGCTAGTCATGCCGCCCTGGTACCTAGTCGCGAGAGTTGCATAGATTTATCGACGTAAGACTGCACACACCTAGATTACGCTTGAGTTAACGCGTCTATTTAATATTTACTTGTACGGGGTCACGTGCAGTGCTTTGACCTTGTTGAACGCAAAAATTTGGCAGTTGCTTGTAAACCAACAAATAAATCATATTTTTAGAACCACGTTATTTCGTATTGTGGGATGTGGTTCGTGAGTTAAACATGCCTAGAAAAGTAGAAAACATGACGGTGACTAGAATGAGTAATAAAAAATTTCCGGGCATTATTTTAGTTTTTGCTCGTGGATTAATGAACTTAAGATAAACGTGTTATTATGTACACGTAGGTCTGGTTAGTTACGATATTGCTATTTTAATTAAGATAGACTTTAACGAGTGCAGTAACTACTTAATAGCGTAATATAATAATTATTGTAAACACGTTGCACATTATACTATCCATAAAAAGCGAGGTATTAATAGAAATAAACAATTTTCATTATAAATTGTTTGCTTTGAAAAAAAACTGATAGCAATCTCCGCAAAATCAATTTCATTCGTAGCTCATAAATTTATGATTTTAAGATCCGACTTGTTAACAAAAAAGTTTAGGAACTAACTATTGTCAACGAACCCCTTGTTTTAAGATAACACAAATGCATTCTAAATAATTATATCATTTGTTTCTGTGCGACTCCGTAAGTGTACACCGAGCCTAAAGAACGTACATTGCTCCCGAACAATAAACTTCACCTGTGAAAATACGCAATGAAAAACGCTACTGCGTCATGAATTGCTTAAAGAAGCAATGACTAATGTCTTATATTGTTATTAAGGCGTGTTAGTGTTAGTTATTTCGTAAAACTTCTTGTCTACGTGGCTATTGCAAATTTAAATATTGTTTTTAATAAATTAATTACAATAAATACCAATAGCGTATACGTAAACAGACAAATAAATATTAAATTTTATTTATAAATACATAGTATGATTACATAAGCTGCATGAAGAGTTACATAATAGAACCTCCCACAGAGAAAACCAAATGTCAAAGAAACTTTCACAGGACCTTTCCAATGCTAATATTCAATATATTTGACTTTTATCATGGTTGATGTATTTTGCCATGTTGCGCATTGTTCATTGTTATACATACTGTAAAGAATAATTCGGTCGGAAATTAGGAATTGCCTATGAATTTAAATAAGTATTAGTGAGGTTAGTTATTTCTAAGTTAGTATTATATAGCAGCGCTTTAATGTGTATTTATTAAACTTGCTAACTTTCTTGTTTTGCTGTGGAATATGATTATTTGCTTTACTTCAATAAAAGGTAATTATAAGTTGGAACTGTATGTGGTATTGGATATTATGAATGTGTTATATTTAGGCTTCCAAACGTGTGCAAAATTCTATAATTGTTTGTCCCAAATTTCTCGAAATCTAGAAGTGTGAAATTCAATTAGATCAGGTAAATAATTTAGCAAGATTTTATATAACATTTGGTTATCTGCACTCATCATTTTTCTTTTTAAGGTTTTTCTGTAGCTATCGTTGCCTGGAAGAGACTGAAAAATAAAAAATAAATTTCAAGTAAGGAATTGGTCTAGGACCAAAGAGTATGTTTATTACTAGATGAATAAATATTAATTCCTGGATGCGACATAATATAATTTATATAATACATTTAATTAATCTGTATTATAAAATCAATTATGATATATATAAGATATGTAAAGAAATAATAAAAAGTAATCCTACCGCTAACATAAATTAATATAGCAAAAACAATAACTAACCTTAAAATGTAATAACTAAAATATATTATTAAAATGAGTCCCTTTAGGCAAGGTTCCTAAGATATTGGCAGCGTTCCCCCTTTGAATAGCTAGACTAATGCTTTGTCCGAGATAGCTGCCAGTTTTACAGTCTCCTCTGATGTCGACTAAGTTTTTAGCTATTTATTTAAAAAGCCTTATAGCGCTAGGACCCCACAGACCAAAGGTCTCGACACCGAATTGCACAAAATTATACATATTCGGAGCCTATAGACCCCTAGTATTTGCATACTTTAGCTTTTTCAGCCGCTTCACAAGCCGCACCAGCTTTGTATAAGGTATCTGACAGTTGACAGACATTTGAAGATTTTAATAACTTTTATTTATTTTACCCATAAGCGAATGTATTATGTTAGAATAAATTAAAAATATATCATGGTTTATACTGTCTAATTACTTACTTGACTTTGTTTTTAAAATGTTGTCTTTACAGCTCTGTTGCCGACGAAAAAAGAAAAGAAAATAAGGAATGTGCTCACGCGTATAGAATATATACAAGGACCTCTCGCAGCGTTAAAAGCCTGTGTAGAGCAGCGGGTGAGGGTTAAGGTTAGTACTATTTTTTATTTCCAAAGATATGTCAAGAAACACAACTTTATACCAAAGAGGTTTTAAGAAGAGAATTGCCAGCCATTTCGCTAAGCAAATAGAAATAGCTATTAAATGTCTATCTATGCTTATCACTATTCTGTAATTTTAAGTTTTAAAAATATGCTCTGCCAAACAGAACAAATGCGAATATTTTTTAAACATTGCACCTGTCGACAACAGATGTAAAATATAGAATTATTTTTACTATGTTGGTTGAGAATATTGTAAATACATTATTGCCTACCTATTATTTAATAAAAAGTTTTATGTTTTATCAAATTCAATTCAAATAATTTACCGCAATAATTATATTCTTAGTTACATACATATCTCGTGCTTTACCTAGATAGTACATTACCCAGACCAAATATTCTTCTGTATGTTCTGTATCTGTTATAATTATTCCATATAAGTCATCATCTTGCTTAGTAAATAAAACAGAAGGAAAACTTTGGCAGTGAGGAAGTTATACTAGGTCACATTAAACGACTTCCACAAATTCATAGGGTCTACTGTGCATCTATTTCTGTAGCATCACTTCCGCGTTGGACGACGGCCAGTGCAACACAAAGGATCCATATTTAAAATTATGACAGCCTAAACGAGCAATAATGTCTTTTAAGGGTGGTTAATTCGTGAGTTAATGCGTCATTTCGCACACATAAATAAAATCTTACATTTCGATATTTTTATATACATATTTTCCATTGTATTTTTGTTTCCAGCGGTAACGACATGTGTTTTTAATTGGACCGTATTCTGTGAATAATACTTCCAATCTACATTTCCTGCATATTTTTTAAATAAAAATAATTAATCAATGGCGCTACAACCTTTTTAGGTCTGGGCCTCAGATTTCTGTATCTGTTTCATGATCATTTGTCAATCTAATAGGCAAGTAAGTGATCAGCCTCCTGTGTCTGACACACGTTGCCTACTTTTTCGGGTCTAAGCCGATTTCCTCACGATGTTTTTTCCTTCATCGTTCGAGTGAATGTTACTTTTTAAATTTTTTATATGACATTATAAATCTATTAATCAACTATTTATTTAAAATTAATGTTATTATATAGAATTAATATGTTTTTATAAGCAATTGACTTTGTAAATCTGTAACGATTTCTTTAAAAATATATCATTAATAAATGCTAATTTTAAATATTATTTTTAAAGTGAAGTAACAAACATAAAATTGTTCATTATAATAGTTTGGGATATAAGATTCAAGTGTCCCCTTCGCTCTCAACAGGTATCGCGACTTCACTATTATATCTGAAGTCATAATATTTAAAGTAACTCTATATCGGTGTTAGTCGAGGCGATCGGGTTGAGTCATAGAAAGTGGTTATAGGAAGAGCCTTGCCAATGCGCCTGCGTCATTACCACTCTATTCATGGAAATGCACTTTAATCTTGCGCAGATAAATGTTTTCATGACCTTACTATATACGCGCATAAATTAAAAGAAACTAAATGCTATAATTAATTATTTTAATGATTGCCTTTATAAATATTAAGATTTCATTCATTTAAGTGTACTTGCATCTCCTGACAATTCTATGTTTACTGTTTAATTAAGGTTGCCTGGATGAGATCGTGGCGACAAGGCCGCTCGTGCAACATGTTTGTTTTAAGTTCATTGTTAGTATTATTTAATTCTTGTGCAAAAAAGTTTAGTTACATAAATTAGTTAAATACAAATATTTAATCGCTGCACTACAATACTAAGCTTTATGAAGTATGTGTTGTAAGTACTAATTTTCTATTTATATGTAATTGTAGAAAAGAGCGTACCAATTCTTAAAAGCCCGTCAACGCACTTGCGAGCCTTTTGTCATCTGAGTGTTCATGTACGATGTCACTTGTTATATATAAAAAAATATCCGGTTTCACTCAAAAGGGTCTATGACATGAAGAACAGCGACTTCAGATCGGTGTATTTTGTTAAAAAAGTTACTAATTATTCACAAAGTGTATACTTTGGGACAGCTTTTCTTATTGGTGAGTTGGTGAGTTCACCAACGAACTTGTTTATACTGCGTATTCGAATATTTTATTAATTTTGACCTTGCTGCTATTTTATAATATTTTATTTTGTAAGTAATTGTTATTTGTTTTTTAAGTACCATCTTCACCTTGAATACTAATTGTATGATTACTTCAATGACTACGTTAGGAAACACATTGATAACTATTGTTATATACAATTTTATTTTTAAAGAAGCATTAACCTTATATAAAATATACGTACTAGGTTCTATAATAGTTATTTTAAGGATCCATTTCCAGGATTCCATTCAAGAAAGTGGTGCTGCATATATCCATTGACTTTACAATACTAATATAACTTAAAAATATTAACTTTTTCTAAGGCTTAAATGTCGTTTAAATTATGTATATTAAAACGTAAGGACATATTAATAGAGTTGTAAACGAGTTGTTAGATAGTCGTCAACATGTCGTACATTGTTAGTAATTAAAGATAATTAGAAATGAAATTGGGCTATTGTTATGAATGTTAACAATTTTTTTTTTTTTTTTTTTTATAAAATAGGGGGCAAACGGGCAGGAGGCTCACCTCAATTGTCTACCGATGAAAGTCTGTCCGATACAGAGAGAAAGGGCTACAATCAATGTGTTTAATTCAACCTGAAACCTGTTTCCACAGTATATTGGGTATAGTGAGCGAACTAGCGCAAATTCTATGATTAAAGACGAGATAAATATAAGAAATGAGTTATAATTTATTAATATGGCGCTTATGAAAGCTTTTTAATGTTTTTATTATTATTCAGTCTTTATTGCTGGCACCCAGTATAATATAACACAATTACACACACTATTTAAGTTACATAATAATACATAAATCTAATACATAAATAAAACTTAATCCTATCTCTCATCATGTGGCCGGTCCAGCGCCATTTCAATTGCCTTATTTTCTTTATAATTTCCTCTACTTTGGTCGTTGATCTTATCTCTTCTGCTCTTTTTCGATGTCTCAGTGTTACCATGCTTCTTTCCATTCCTCCAAGACCTTCCTTCATAGGATCGTTGCGCGTTTTAGTTAATTAAAAAAATTTAATTTGAATAGTTATCCGAATGATTTCAACAAAAATTTTAAAAACACGCCATACAAATCTCCTTAAAGGCACTGTGAGTGTAATAGTTTTTTATTTCCTATATGGCTGCTATACATTACATTTCGTTCAAAAACATTTTCACAACTAAAATGGATTGTTCTATGGGTTGTCGTTCAGTAGAAATCGTAAATCGTACTCCATTAGGCCGTATCCTACACCTCTGTTCTCGGACGTCCATTGTGATTTACGCCCGCGATATATGCCACTCACTAACTTTATCGGCCTATAGTTATTTTAAGCTAAGCAAGCAAGTTTCCTTCGGAATAACTTAATTTTGTTAGTACCAAATACAATCACATTGTCGCTGACTTATAAAAAATCGCAAAAGTATTCATGATTCATTACTCATAAAATGAAACATTGTAATTACGCTATTTTAACTAAGTACTCTTCTGTTTCTGGCAAATTGTGTTTGCCCTGTATTAAAAAGAAACCTAGTACTTTAGTTAAAACTGTGCAATTAGACTGAGTTTGTTAAAAATTATTGTAATTTTTATTATAAATTTTGATATTTAAGTTAAACTACTAGGCTAGAGCCTTTCTGGAGTGTTTTGTTTAGTTACAAAAGAATACGAGTTTGATTATCAACATATTTTAATTAAACCACATTTTTCGTGTTTAAACTGCGTAAGCTAAAGACGGAAGAGTGCCAAGATAATTAATATCCAAATATATTTAAACGTGACAAATAGCAGACCCTTAATGTTATATTCAGTGTTGGTCCGATGAAGGCCGCCTGTCGCAGACGCCGTGTGTTACGCAGCATGCGTGTTGCGCGTGAGTACGGTCAGCAGAATTTGATAATATGTATGTGATATTAAGCACTCATTTAAACTGAGAGCCCACAACTTTCTTAGTTTTGACTGACGACCTACCTTGTTAAATTAAAAAAAAATTATATATATATAAATATAAAATATGTTATACCTTATCTGATGAGATATTTAATGTAGGCTTAAGCGCTATAGGGGGCAGACAAGGGCAGTCATCGCAGCCCATGGACACCCATTTTAGTGGGTATCTTGACGGCCAAAACTGTCTATAGCTAATCATTAAAAATAAATCCAAATAATTTCGATGCTGACTTTACCGGGACCTTGCTATGATCTCAGTTATCTCACGGTCATTTTCCCGCGTGTATGTGTGAGTATTTACATGTGTGCGTAAGGGCCGTAGGACGAATGGTACACGACACTTCCTATTGCTCTTAATCCTATTATCAGTTTTGGTCTTTGGACCAGCTCACCTTGGCGCCCAATAGGTTTTCTATTAGCGTAACCCTGATAGGTTGTCTATTGATTTGTTGGTCACGATATGAATGTTCTGTATAATTATTGTTTAAACACTAGAGTGACGATATATCTCCGGCCACGGGGAACAAAGTCGTAAAGCAATTATGACTGTTTTAGTGTTTTCTAATTTTTGACATCCTTGGGTGATATACTATAACAGTATTTTTGCAACACATTTTACCATAAAAAACAGGGTGTCTTTATTCTATGGAAATTATTTTATGCACAATGGTAGTACGAGTTATACTTGTTCACCAAATAAGTCCCCTGCAATAGATTGTAACAACCATAAAGATAGTTTTAGTTAATATTGTAATTCTACAAAATAATCATAATAGTTAATGGGACAGTTTCAAAACTAATAAAGAGTGGTTATTATTTCTAAACATTCGTCACAATGTGTCGTCGTATTGCGCGGTTACTATGTCGTAATTATGTATTAACAGTTAAACAATCGTAAACGCATTTGCTCTTCAGTCTAATTAGATGAATTACTGTAATATACATTTTCGTTATGTTTTTACTATTTTCACTAAATACATACCAATAATCGTCGAATAGGGAAAAAATAAGCATTCATTTGATATATATAACTGTATATGTAATGTACTTAGTATCCTAGTACTAATAGCATTACCTTCTTTATTTTTCCAAAAAAAATAGATTTTTCTTTTGCGATTTAGTTTTCCACGGGAAATGACTGGGGACTAAGCGGTATATGACTGAATACAGGGCCTAAATAGTTACCAGTTATACCGATAAGCAGGCCTTTTTGTTACTAAAATATACTTTATAATTTAAAACACATATATTTTTTGTGATTCTATGAATATTTGTTATTTAATACAACATAATTTTGTAAGCCTTAATTTTCTGAAGTAAAACTTTTCAATTGTTTTAATGCCTGAACAAAGCCCCTTAAGTGGAAGTGGAATAGAAGTGGATAGTTAAATTAATTGACGCTCATACAAAGAGGAAATCTTTGATTATTTGTTTGAATTGACTCCAAGACTACTGAACCGATTTCGAGAACTTTCGCTCACATAGAACATTTTTATAAATATAAATCTTCCGTGTGTGTGTTTGTAATTAAACTTCACAAATATATACGGTTGGACCGATTCTGATGAACTTTTTTGGGTGTGATCACGAGAATGGTTTATTTTTTTATCGGTCTGTCGTGGGACAGCCTGCTAGTATAAAATATTTTAATCATTATTAACTTTCTTTGTTTCCCGGTTAGCGAAGCGAGGCATGCGACCTTGGCCAATATTTGGTCCTCGTGTATCTATTTAACGAGTCGCGACACTTGTTTTTTACCCCAGTGTTTTTGTAGTTCCAAACAAGGCCGCCTACATTCGTTTTTAAAACCTGGACTAGTCATAAGGCTTCTTTTTTAATATTGCCATGGAAACTTTTTGTCCGTTGTACGTGATAGTTAATTTTGGATTCGTCGTTAAAGTTATAATTGTAGTTGAAATTTATCAGCTAAATGTTTTAAAACAAGTGTGGGTACTTACAGCTCAATAAAAGCTCTCCAACGTTCATTCAGGCAGGATTAATTCATTCCCGCCATCTCCTAGAATAAAGCAAAGATTATAAATATATTTAAAATATTTTGATATAGATTAAGTAGGTACTAGTTATTTTAAGAACAGGAGCTAATTATTTATAATTACCATTAAATTCGTTTGTGTTAGCACTTGAGAGTTCAAATAAAAAATAGATACCGGTTAGTTTTGTCAAATTCTCTACAAGGCTTCTCGATAAATAGTTACAATAATCGTTTATAGTACTTTGTATGATGCATACGGCCTCGCGGGTAAACAAACGCTAGATAGCGTTAGACAAAGACGAGGCGAGGTCATGAGCGTAGCCTTGTGCGAGTGCGCGCGCGCACGCTTCCGCCTCTCGGCGCACGCCACAAACCATTCGCTGTTTTGTTGTCGACGCAGATGGTCGTGTTTTAAAAACCTCTTTATTCTGTTTGTAATATACCGCACACTTAATTGATTAAATAAGCCGCGTACCATGTACATAACTTTACTATATAGCAAATTAGCTCTGTATTTTACTTTAGCTTGCTTATATGTATTTTTATTTAAACTATAATAGGGACTCCTGCCTTGAATACGCACTTACATGTACTAATTAACAATGATATTCATAAGGAATAGCGTGTTCGAAGTTAGAATATAATCGAATAGTTATTAACAACGTACTAAATAGCCTTGAGATATAATTGTTTACAACACGTATTGTGGGTAGACTAAAATTTGTTTACAGTTAATGTATGCAAAGTAATGCGGGTGATGAGTAACTATCGGGGATATTTAAATAATTATCATTTACACACATTGTTACTTAAATAGGATATTTTAGTTTTTAAATTCCACATTTCATGTTCTAGTTAAAAAAAATAGTTAATACGAAAGCTCCTATAAGATCCAAATGTAAATTGGAAAAATAAACATTTTCTTGTTTATTATAATTTTACGTCTATTTTGGGTTTCCGATATATCAAAAAAAAATTAATGTATGTAAACATAAATTCAGCATGACCTTTCAATACATTAATACGAGATCATTCGGTGACGGAAATCTTAACCTATTCTCCAAAGAAGGCAATGTGCGATATAAAGCCGATCGTAAACTCTTCAATGCATGTAAATGTCAGATTGTAATGCTATTCCGACCTCGCTTTCGAACTACGGATATGAACAAAAGAATTGTAAGCTTGTAGACACAGCAAAGTTGCGTACCTGGGCCATGTGTTGCGCTATGACCGCTACCACCTCTACCAAAAAATCCTCGGTAACCAGCGTGTTGGTAGAAAGAAAAATCATGGCTTTGCAACGTTAGGGAGTGGACAGATATTGCGACTGTGGAAGATCTGCATCTGACATAGAACTAGTCACGCTTCACGAGACTGACGGCCAACCTCCAGTAAGGCAGAGGCACCAAAAGAAGATACAGCTTAACAGAGACACAGATAACCAATAGTTAAAAAATGTGTATGATACATGTAAAAGGAATAGTCGTAAGAAACAAAACGGTACTTTAATACCGTGTTACCATAGTTACTGAAATCTACAACTGAGACTTGACCTCTGAGAATTATTAAATTCGAATCTTCTTTCGAAAGTTACAAGTGCTTCTTTTAGTTTGAGATCTAAAGCTTTTTAACAATAGACTAAACTTAATAATCGTTTCTTTACAACTAAAGTATGCTTTTATAGTATTAAATTACAAAACAACGTGTGTGGCTTCATATAAAAGTGATTGCTAATAAATTGTATATGATATTATTACGCAAAGCTAATAATTGTTGCAGTCCGTGTTGCATGACAGCGGTGGCCTCGTCATCTCTTCCTGCTAAGTTTTCGTAAAAATCTTAATTGATTTATCGTTTCTTTTGTTTTTTTCCTTTAATCGTTATTATTAACAACAAATATAGGTATAATAGAATATCACAAATAATATGAAGAATCTTGCTGGTTCACTGGCGCGTTGTAAGATATCCCATACAAATATCGAACGCGTTAGCGTATAATACGTTTAAATGTATTTTTTTTATATAGGGCAAACGGTTAGGAGGCTTATCTGATGTTAAGTAATACAGACTCCCATGGACATTCACATTGCCAAAAGGATTGCAAGTGCGTTGCCGGCCTTTTAAGAATCGGTACACTCTATTTTGAAAAACCCTAAGTCCTAAATTTCTTAGAGCTATGTACGTTGATCAGAATTTGTTGTGCCAACTTATTTTTATATGATAATGCAAATGACCTCCCAATTAAATCGTGATAAATGTAATAAATGTTTATTCGTAATTTACCACGTTTTAAGTAACGCTTGTTAAAAATAAGAAAATCCTACAAAAATCACTTCTGGTCGTGCTTATAGCAAGGACAATAGGAAATACAGTTAATTGGGTGCCTATGTTAAAATTAATAATAGAATAATTACTGGAACTGATGTTAAATGGTTTTGGCGTCACGTTTTTAACGCGTATGTGGGTGTCCAAATTGGCTTATATTGATGGCTTATAACTTATGTGTGCCCACATTACTTATAATACAAGGCAATGCATTTAAATATTAGGAATCAATTTATATAAAAGTTTTAATTTGTCTTATGTATCTTTTCAAGAAAACGTCTTTTAATAGTATTTATTCATACAATACATAGTTATTAACAAGGAAGGTTCCTACTTCCTTTTTCTTAAGAGATTTTTAATTTATCAAAATTGGTAGTCGGCTTAGCAGGTCGTTTTACCAGGCACATAGATAGCGCCATCTATTAAGTTTCAGTAAAACAAATTGACATTCCACCATGCATGTCATGGAATCTTGGAGGCCTATGAGCATAGCGATCGATTTGTCAACTAGTTTTATCGTGACCATCAAAATTATGCCCAATGTCAGATAAGATCACGGTAATAATTCTAGCTGGCCTCACGCGCTGATATAAAGCGACATTGACCTTTACCCACTGACTTAGGTCCGAGGCCTTGTCTAGATTAGTTTTTGGGCTGTTTCTTATCAGTTTTTATCTGTCAATAAAGGGCTCAACCTTGGTGTGAGGTCGTCCGAACGATTCCGGCTCGTTTTCGGGACGATATGCACCATTGAAGTTTCCGTATTTTCCTTCCTGATTTCATTGCACAATGGAAAACAATTTAATTCGAAGGTTGTATGCATTTAATTGTATAATTACGTCAAGAGAATTATCAATATTGAGACAAAAATGCTAAGTAATCAGGAAATCATTTGAGATGACCGACGTCAATGATTGATTTAGGTACATCAATTTCTGCATTTTGTTTCGAGATTTTTAATATTGAAAGCTTTTCATAACAAGCCGGTCATTTCAATAATTAATATATAATAATAAACCAACGGCGCCACAACCTTATATGGATCTTGGCCTTATAATGCATTCGTGTCTTTGATAATGTCTTATAGACAAGTAGGTGATCGGCCTATGTGCCTTAGGCATCGTAATTTTTTTGCGTTTAAGACTTGCCGGTTTTCTCCCGATGTTTATCTTCACTGGAGAAGTAAGTTAAGAAGCGCACCAAGAAAAATCCTTTGGTTCGCTCCCGTAACTTGAACATTCGACCTCGGGGTTGAAAATCGCACGCCCAACACACTTCTGTTCTCTTTTTCAAGATGCGTACTATAATATATATACCGAAAGAATTACGTAAAATTATTTAATTCAATAAATATTAATAGAAATTTACCATATGAACTAAATTTAATACAAGTTTAAAAAAAAACACGTGAATGCCTAATTATTCAGTTAGTATAAATAATCTTGAACTGGTGGTACTCCACGGTGTACTTAATCGTGTCTGAAATCCTATAACCCCCCCAATAGGACACGGAGCTTCATTTCTGTAAGTAGATTCCTTCTTATCAAACATTCTATCATCATATAATAAATAGAACTTAGGACTATACGATACCTCCGTATCTTATACGTAGAACATATTTCCACTGTTATGCATATAAATGTCTCAAAAGAAATGGAAAGTTGTGTTACAACATTTGCGACAATGAGCTTGCGTAAATCTAGATTCTAGGCTTTTAATATACTGTTTAATGCAATACTGGTTGCGAATAAGGTTTTGGTAAGCTTTTACAGTTTCGATACGATTTACTCGGCAAAGCTCTTTCGCCTTTACATAGTAAAAGTTGTAGCCGGAGTAAATGTCAATGTATAGAGTGTAATTTATTTTATTATCATGTTATGGGCCGGCCTACTTAACGTATAAATCAGTATTTTAGCCATCGCAACCTATCTCTGGCTACTAGCGTCCAATTTCGAACACTTCATCGTATAGCCAGAAGTTTTTAGGAAACGCCAACTCACTATAACTCTGAACCCAATTTGATGGTAGAACGTTTGCTTTTAGCATCAGATTGGGCAATAAAGACTTAGGGCTCTTTCAGCTGCCATTCGAGGCACACTTTCCAATTAGAGGAAACTTTTGCATTTTATAAATGAAACGAGATTGGTGTCGTCAAGATATAAAGTTCTTTATTGAAAATACGCAAAACATCGTTGTCGCAAACAGGACCATAAATTCTATGCATGTCATTTTACATTAATTTTTGTTTAATTAAATACATGAGAAAACTAGCGTTTGGCTACTAATTACTGTGCAAAAGTTGTTTAATTACGATCATTTGAAACATAACCGGCTACTTAAATTAAAGAACTTTAATATAAATTAGGCAATCGAGACAAATAATGAAACACAAAGAGCCAACACAAGGACTGCTGCCTAAAAACGATTTAATCTGTGAACTGACCGTGAATGTTAAAAACAAAAGTGACCGAGAAAAAAAATGGCAAGTGCCCATGACCGTGGTAAGCCGAAACCGAGAGTATCTGGAGCTCTTGCGTAATTCACTTTCACATGACTCGGCAGACATTACTTTCCATATTTGATTGCATATTGTAAAAGTCCGTTTGGATATTTTATGTATATGCTGGTGTTTCATTTCACCTAGCCATTCCTCGCGCGACTTTGGATGGTAAAGCGGAGCAGAACTAAGCGATATGTAGTTTTATAAGAAAGAAACATTGCGCACACGCTGGATATTAAAAATGACACATACAATTAATATGCACAACAATGTAGTGTACAAAATAAAACCATTTTTATTACATTATCATCTTCACAGAAAATACATTTGTGTTTCGAGGTTCCAACACACGATCTCAGAGTTGTAAAGCGAACGCTACACAGACTAGTAAATTATTCATATATGTATATTTAATGCACAGATGTTGACAGATATATATATTTTTGTTCGTCGCTGTAAACTGTTCTTTTTCATTATAACGTAGGGGAATTACTGTGGGTGGATCCTGAGATGAAATCCATTAGCATTCAAGGTAATTCGAATAATTCGACGAATTAAATATGTCGCATATATATTGATCTGTGTGCAGTTTCCTGTTCTGTCAACTGTTCGGACCTCGGACCTCGGACCGATTCGTCTTGTCCCGTGATTTGCAATGGGCAATATCAATTGTATTCGGAGATTGTTCTACATCTAACATAAGGTTTAGTTTAATACTTAATATAATTAGAGAGCGTTCAAGTATTACGTCACGCAATTTTTGGAGATTCTTGACCCCCCCCCCCCATGAAACGCGCCGCAACGTTTCTGTTTCCAATAGTAAAACGTTTCGTGACCAACTCCAGTGACTCTTTAAACCTAAAAATTTACCATTATGTGGTGTAAAGTACTGGAAAGTATAAAATAATATTAACAATAACGCGTAATTCAATCCCCGCCCCGCATCGTAACGTTTTACAAAAGGAACCCCAAAAATGCGTTACGTAATACCTGAACGCTCCCTTATCGATTAGTTTACTAAAAAAAACATTAATATTTTGATCCTAAAATTGACGTGGGTCGGGTACAAAAACTAATCACCTACTTGCCTATCAGAAACATCATTAATATGATATCCAGAAGCCTTCATTGGACGAATTCATTAAAAACTACTGAGAATGTAAAAGAGATGGCGCGTTTCGTTTGATTGTGATTGGTCAACAAGATCTCTAAACACGAGAGACTCAACATAATTACAGTAAAGTTCTCGAGTTTCGTTTTTCTCACCCCCCCGTTTTGAAAGTAATTTGGTCTCTGCTCGAATAATTTTGAAAACGTTTATAAGCTTTCTAGTTTGTTTGTTAATATACTTGTAAATTAGAAGTTCGTAGTCATGTAATTAAATAGTAATCACCTACCGCTGTTTCCGCGTACCACGCGTCACCATTCACTTTCACTTGTCGTGTGGAATTGTCCAGGTTAATCTAAAATCTATTATAAGATCATGGACTAAGGTGCTATTTCGTTTACATTGATTTGTTTTGTTGATATGTGGTCGTAATATGGAATTCGACAAGTTTTTAGACAGGTACAAATTTGACCTTGGTACAGTACCATCGTTTGCTTTCTATTACGGTCATTTGATTCTGGTGTCTATTTCTGTTCAAGGTTACTTTTTTAGTGTTTTACTAATGTATAGTTGACCGAAATGTCCGTTTACATTACATCGCGATTATTAAAACCAACGTAAGATTGGACTTTGAAACATAGCAGCATACAAAGATCAAGACACAGAAATAAATAATTATTACAAGAATTCTAACTAAGCAACAATTACATTGTATTTAAATCTTCCAATTGATGCGATCTTAGGAATTCGTTTAGGATCTCCGGCATTAAGTTGTGGAATAGGGTGTCCGACTTCATACGATTGGCTACCTCCATAACATCTTTTAAAACTCTTCTGCATAAACATTTCTTAAGGATATCCTATCTTGTTATTCTTGTACATATTTCCTTTTCTTTTGTATTGCATCGCAACTCATGAATCCGCGAGTTTATCTTTTTACTACTAGGGTTGCCTGGAAGGGATCGCGTGTTAGCGATAAGGCCGCACGTTCTATCCCTTATAATTTGTATGTATTGTATAAATTATTTTATATAAATGTAACGAAGTGGCAATGAAAGAAATAAAAGCAATAAACTGTGTTACTTTATATGTTCTTCCTATAAAAGTATTTAATTATAGTTTAAAAAATAAAACTAAACACATTTTTTTTGTGTTTTTGTCAGAAAATATATTTGGGAACCCAAAAAAAGTTTGAGTTCCTAATAATGTCAGAATCCCTATTTTATTATCTTTGCAAAAAATTTGTACTTGTTAAATCTCAGAAGAAATTGTATTCTCTAAAACTTCGTTTTATTACAACATCCACTTTAACAATACTTGATAGACAAAAATTATTTTCTACAAAGGTCCATTAGCAAGTTAAACATATAAATTAAAGTTCAATTTCATCGTGTCATTACATGGTATCATAGTAAATGCAAAACATTTTCTGAACGGTCGAATCACGTTTTGCATATTTTGCGGACTTTCTCTTGGCACTTGCACTCGTAACGAACGGATTTACGATAAAGCTAAGGAATTAATGTGTTGCAATTTTTATTGTGATGACTATTTGCGCTAAATGACTATGGTTAAACAAGCCCATTGAAATGTAGGAAAATGGGTGAATACGAAAACAACGTATGATTAGCTCGCATTTAATCAAATTGAAACTGAAACAAATATTTTGCTTATTCCGAAAAACGTTTTATTGTAGTACTTGTCGAATTTTATCTTCAGATAAATATGAGTAATCAGGCACAGAAGGCTGAGCAGGGATCATGAAACAGATACAGAAATCTGAGGCCCAGACCTAAAAAGGTTGTAGCCCCATTGTTTTTTTTTAATGTGAGTAATATTTAATTCATAAAATGTTGCATAGAGCATAAAGAAAAAAGTTTTAATGAGCGCATACAGGCAAAATATACCTACACGAAGTCATTTACCCTAAGTTATTAAACGAAATTAAAACAATAATTTCCAAGTGGCTTTGTGCACTAAAATACGAAGAAAATGCATTTAGTCTCTTATACTAGCAGTCTCCACCTCCCATTCATTCCTTTCGCAAACATGATTCACTTATGGTGTGTATAAAAGTATACCTGTATAAGACTAACGATTGTTAAGTTACAATTTCATTCGATCGATAATAGCCTTTGTTAAATTATATGAAATAGTGTTCTTTAAGTTCCATAATATGTGTACTTTTAACCCAACCCAAGCCCAGCAATTTCTATTTTTCATTTATTGTAGTCTCAAATCTTAGAATAGTCCAATAACAAAGTTGTACACATTTTCCTGACTTGTCTATTTATATGTTTTAACCTTGAACATATTCCTCGTAGTCGATGAAGGGAATTTCAACAAAAATAACGCGTGATTAATTACATTTTAAACATCCAAATGACTCAATATTATATATAGATTATTGTAATAAATAGTTTCAAGCCATTACCTTGTGTGCTATTCATGGCTGACCACTAACCTTCGACACTCATGAAATGAGCACTTTTTCCTTACCTCCTACGATTGTTATGCGTATCCATATGTGTGGAGTAATTAAGTGTTACCATAATTGAGCTGGATTTCGTTATTACTCGGGTTCATAATTTGAATATATTGGAGAGACCACGGGTTCCAAACCTGAGGTGGAAGACTCAACTTTTGTATATACTGCGCGCAGACTCCAACTTGGTTAGCGAATACATATAATATACATAGAATTTCTATCGAGATAGACCTATTTGTTTGTACTCTGGTTGAGTTCACAGGAGTTGCTTGCTATATTATTAGTTATAAGATCTAGGTGGGTATATATGTCGCAGTAAAGTAGTTAAATCAGAGAGTTAATTGAATCTCTAGACAGTTAATTAAAAATCGATATTCAATGAAGTCGCATTCTAGCATTTTGATTTAAATAAAGCAGCGTCGAAAACGTTTAACTATCTGTCTGACCGAAAGCCAGCGTGTTGATAAAAAATGTAAAACAAGACTCCGCCATGATTATTTCATTTGTTATTGTTATTTCGGTGTGATCGTGAAGAACTGAGAGCTTGGAAATTCCGTGTTTTGCTTTATTGTCAATTGGTTAGGTTAGGTTAGTCTTGTTGCCTAGGAACGTTTAGGAAACTCATTAAACGTTTCGTTCACTCACTTGTCTGACGGAACTTTAGCGACTTGATTGAACATAGATTTTTAATTAACTGTCTAAAGATTCAATTAACTCTCTGATTTAACTACTTTACTGCGACATATATTAATATATTTTTTTAATTTTAGGATTATCGGTGTAGGTATTATTGTGTAGTTCTGTCGCATTTGTAATAACTGTTAAGATATGTATAGATAGAATAATTATGTGCAAATAAATAAATAAAACTACTTTTGCTCCTTCCCAGTTTCAAGTTCATGAAGTCTACCTAGTCGAGACTAGGTACACTAGGACTAGTTCATTACATTGCCTGATTCTTCAGAAATAGGCATTTATTTATTTTCAGCATACATAAGCCAAATTTAACTAAAACTAACTTAGTTTCGTAGGATAAGAATAGGATTTCTTTTATTCGAATTCCTAATATTACATACCTGTTCTGTAAGTTAACACGGGAATTTAGAGCGAGCCATTTTTTATATGTTCTTGTAAAAGCTGTTTTTAAAAACCTTGTATAATTGTATCATTTTCAAGAGTGTTTTGTTTCTATTAACTTTGAACTTGTCTGTCATATGAAGGTTCTCACGTCGGGCATTGGTCTGCTTTATTATTCTTCCCAATCGAAAATAGATCTGAATCTATACAATTGGCTCATAACACCAAGGCGAAGGATGTTGGGCGCGATCCAGTTATCCACGTTACGCAAAATTATATAATGTGGGAATATATAAAAACGTATAAAAATATATTTAAAATACTAATGTTGATACACAATATGTATTATAACTACCTATTGAAGATGTAATTTCATTAAAAATCCTTTTTTTACATATAAAATTTCATGCTAAGTTTCTATCTCTTATAATGGGCCTGTGTGTTGATGAATCAATTAGAAAAAAGTTCATATTATAGATTTTGTCATAATTTGCTTGTGAAAGGCTTTGGACTATATTGATTTCTCCTTGTGTATTTATGGTGACTTAAAAAAAATAACAATAACGGCCTGAAACTTAAAATAAATAAGAGATTCCAATACATTTTATCATTGGTCATTGGTTCTTAGACTGAAAATTTGAGACATTTTTACTTTGATCAAATTATATATGTCAATTGGATGACACAAATAAAACCAGAAACTCTCAGTGTGTCAAGTGGTTCGCAATTACGATTACAAAATGTAATCTAGAGTGGATGCGCTAATCGATGCTGACCTTTGCAGATAAAACTGTCCTCTAATACAATAACAGAATAACATAGATAATGTTTCCTCGTGGTAACTAGGAATTTATAGATTCTCTCCATTTTATTATAACAAATATACTTCTTTTGTTATCGCGATAAAATGACATTGGTAATGCCATAGATTTTGATAAACGCTACGGAATAAGTTCCTATGTACCTTTAAGGCCGTTTTGATTAAATTATATTATATTATCTTCCGTGGCCGTAGATAAATAAATATGGATAACGACTTATTTTCTAGTATGACTGTATATTAAATAGATATTCATTATTTAATTTCATTTAGATTATTACCTTATATGATTGTAGCCAGTCTGGAAATAAACATTACACTTCATTCCCATTGTCCCGTGGGCCTGCAGGAAGATTGAGTGCAATTTTGCAATCACACGAGGCTCAGATGATCTCAATTGTAAGCACCAGGTGAAGGGACGTCGCCCACGGCAGACAATCAAGGTCATTTTTATAAACTAGATCATGTCTTAAATTATGCCGGTATGTTGAAGGAAATTCCATCGAGAATCTTCCGCTTAAAGTATAAAACGTTTCTATTTAAATGTTCCTACGGTATAAAACTTTGTCAAACAAAATACCAGTGTCTCATTTATATTCGAATCAAGTACGTAAAAAAATTGTAGTAATTTTTTTATAAATGTTTGTCTCAACTTTGAATTGTAACATATCAGCTCAGCTGAATATGCACTTTCAACCGATACTTGTTAAAACAAGACAGTCAACTTCTTGAAAATGTTAGTAGCTCTAAAATAAATGAACCAGCGTTCATTCGTCACTTTTATCTTACATTAGGTCAGACGTGTGACGCGTTGTGACGTCAGCCTGTAGAGCAGTGCCCTCGACTCCGACCTTGCGAGAACAACTTTTCACCCGGAAGACTGAGCCATTTTTATCACCTCGTATTCGCCGCCCTACCAGGCCTCTGTGGTCTACCTTTAATACTTTTTATAACATAATACGTATTCTGTTTAATTTTCAATATATACATTATTTACTTGAAAGTTAATATATATATTGTTGTGCCTAGTGAGGTATCAAAACCTGTACTAAAACTTTTCCACAACAATTACTAATCGAAAAAAACTTAAACTATATTTTTTAATATTGATATTATTATTACTGAGTTTGTTTTTGCGACTACTAAAGACTATAAATTCGCAGTATCTGTATAAAGTCAAATTATTTTATGTTTAAATATTGAGTACATATTTTGACCTAACATTAATATATAATTTATTAGTGTCATTTGCATAACCAAATCCGAGATAACACTACTTGTAAACAAATTCGCTGACTGTCAAAACTTCCGGGTTTATTATCTACCGTCATATCACTATGCTCTATAATCTATGGGAGAACTGATCTTCCTCAACTCTAGCGGTTTAACGTTGTGGAAAAATATAAAACACCGATTAAGACCTTGAAATTAATTGACTTTGTGTGAAGGTCTTTCGATATATTCATATGCCGATTATAGGTCAGTTTTTACAAACGAATGTCCTTGATGTGTAAATTCGTTTTTCGTACACCTGGCGGCTAACACGTGCGCTTTTGTGTATACATTTTGTTAAACATATTAGGTACTGGTGTACGGAGAAACTTAAAGAACGAATACAACAGCGAAATTCCATACAATTATTATTAAGGCTCTTTTAAAAAATATTAGAAGATACTCACCCACAGGTTACAAGATTGTAGCTTAATGGAAGTGTTGGTTACAGTTGAACACATTTGGTGTGAAGGTGACCTCGCCTGAAACAAACAAAATTATTAATTAGATATATTAACGAAAAGTCAGCAAAACTTGTCATATTTTTTTACTTTATTTTATAAATTAATTTATTCAAGACGCTGATGAAGCATAAAGTGTCGCAATGGTTAACACAAGATAGTACAAATTATATTATAAATAATTTAAACACAGTATACATAGGATTGCCTACAAGTAAACCTTAGCATAATTAAAGAATTTATGGTGGGAGAAATGAGGTTAATACTGGCCGCGTCCAGTGTTCACCGCTTATGTCGAGTGTGGAACCACTTGACATGAAGTGCATCTAAATGATTATCTTTATTCATGATAGCAATTGATTTAGGGTTATTTAAAGCGAATGATTAGTCTTTGTGTAAATACTTGGTAAAATTTATGAGGCATTGAATTTAGTTAATGGCAGGAATTCTCTATTTTATTAAGATCGTAGTTCTGGGACTGAACTGAAGAGTTGTAGTAGCTAGCTTTACAATACCTTGAAGTTGAAATAATGAACGCACAGCAGTGTTTACGTGTATTCTATTTGATGTACCTAGATGAGTCCTATTTCTTCCCACGAAGTTATTGCGTAATTTACTTCTAATAAGCGATTTACAGGATATTATTTAATTTATAATTTTGCAATAGAAATTACAGTTAGGGCAAGCTTTTAAAAGAGTGAGAGAATGTGACTCTCATTCCTGGTATCGCAGGTTTTATTCCCGGCTGTGCACCAATGGATTTTCTATTTATGTGCGCGTGTTAGATTCGCTAGAACAGGAAAGAAAAACATCGTGAGGAAACCGGCTTGCCTTACACCCAAAAAGTCGACGGCGTGTCAGGAGGCTGATCACTTTTCTATTACTTTACCAATGATCATGAAACAGAAACATAAATTTGAGGCCCAGAACCAAAAAGGTTGTAGCGCCACTAATTAATTTAATTATTTATTATAATTGATTCACGAAAATGCGAAAGCAATATTAAAAAATAGGTCTTATTGTCTTTGCTTCAGATAATAACTAGAAATGACACTGGGATTAGAGGTTATCTCCAAGCAAACGTTATTGCGTTTGACAAGCAATGGAACCTAGCACTGACGGATGTCCTTGAGGTGTGGAAGAGGAAGGGACCCAGGAAGAGGAAAGTACCACCTGGACTCGGTAAGGCATTTTAACACTATTGAAAAGCCTAACTTAGATATCGATATTTGTTAAGACAGACACGCACCACGAACAAATGCCCGGTTAAAGTAAGAATTTTGTTTCGAAGGAACACCCGTTGGAAACGGCACGGCTGCGGCTGTGTCCCCGATCCCCGTGGTAACGGAAAAACCATTGGGAGGTGGTATTTGGGAATGTTCTAGGCATATTCCACAATTAATGGTGCGTGGGGAACATATCGTAATAATTAACATTGTTGAGAGATAACCAATCTATGTTTAAATAGTAATTTTGTGTTACGATTATCAAACTTTGATAACATAAAGTTAGTTAGGTTATGACTAAAGTGAAATAAATTTGTTAATACATATACTTGTTATTTTAGATTTAACCAGTTCTCTTGGATAACGTAATAAAAAATAATAAACGAGCTTAGTTACAGCTAACTGGCTTTTTATTTATAATACATCTTATTATTCTATTTTTTCAGTAACCATTGTTACAATACCTATTTGACAAGATTTGAAAAACCATTTCAAATTTATTAGTGGCCCATTATCTTATACATATTGTTATTTTTCTGTAAAGTATTGACTTAAAATTCAAATTTCCCGCCCGCGCTTATTACGCCTAAACGCTTCTCTAGCCAATATTTCGTCGCTCCAGCCCCTATGACGTACTATGCATATTAAGTAGATTTCACGTGTTTATTATCATAATTAAATTGCACTGTTCATTATTTCGTACAAAAACAGTCTTATAAAATTAACTCTAAGACAGTTTAAAGATTAGACCGACGAAGATCGATTTAACTAATCTGTGACCTTTTTGTGTCACGATATCTAAAGACGTATTTAATACAAGAAACTTTAAGAAACTAAAAACTCTTTCAAGAAACTTTTTCGTACTGTCAAATACCCTATTTTTATAACATTGGAGCAGATCTGAATATCAAATAGGTAATGAGGACATACGACTAGACAAGGCATTTAGCGAGAAAGATGCGACGTGCAATCATAAAGAAAAGTGCAAAAATTGTTTATTTTACAGTTTATTAAATTCAAAAATGTTTCGCTTTTGTAAATTGAAATCGTAATTGTTTTTAACACATTATAATATGGTTTGTTAAATGTATTTGTTTAAACGAGGTGTGAATTTTCTCTCCCACATTCGACGATTTTCTCAGTATTGTCGCGAGTTATGGCAACACTCATTGTGTATGAATGTTTTACAAAACTCAGAATATTTAAAATTCGAATAAAATTTTGAAAATGTGCCAATTGTAATGATTTATTATTTTAGTAAAGTACGCAATTTCTATATAAGTCTATTCAGGTATGAAAGTTAGTGCAAATTTTTTAACTTCCTGTTTCTACGAGTATATCTACAGTTCCTGTCGTAGAAATTAAAGAGTTAGCAAGTTAGAGAGAGTAAACATTGTTTGTTTTTTCGCTTCCGGAACGTTTTATATGTTTTCAATGTGCTGAATAGTTTTCGAGTTTCTGAAATTATTTATGATTTGGGATCATCACAACCATGAACCCAATATTTTAAAAATTTTGTCTGTTTTATATCTGATATAAAACTTGAGGGATTGGTTATTTAACATTGTTTGAGCTTAAAGAAATATAGACTACTTTGAAGCATACATCAAGATATAAATTTAGCATCGAGATAAAGTGCTTTGACAATTCTTAAGTCAACTAGGGAACCATAGGTTTCCACAACTGAGAGTTTTTAAGGCAGTTTTTGCCGCGTCCATGTGGAACCAGCTGCCCACTGAAGTATTTCCGAACCAATTTCATTAAGGGTCCGTCAAGAAAAGAGTTTATTATATTCACCCTGACTCGCATTGACAGTGGGCGGCGGTTTCACTTAACATTAGATGGGCCCGTTTGGCCCCAGTTATATAAAAAAATGGGTTTTCATATCATACTAATAGATCGCTATAGGGAGACTGGAAAAGAGAGAGCCAATATCTGTTTCACTAATAGAAGTAGTTGACTTCTACATAATTCGAATAAGAGAAGTTTAAGCGTTGTTATTGTTTTTTTGTCATATTAATTTATTATAGCTGTAGGATTATTTTACTTATCTTTTACTTTAATCATCATGTACCTAACAAAACAAAAAAACGCGCGTGGTGTTATAAAAAAACAATGCAGTAGATATACTACTTATTATTATTTAACAAGTTTATTTTTAGATATTACAAATCGATTAGTTAAAGTGTGAAGGGTGAGGGCTCCCAAACTCGTCAGGACGTTTACACCCACACTTGCCAATCACCAGCTCTTTAAATATTAATGACCTGTTAGGTCAATATGCTTTTAACGCTTTTGCCATATTTTGAAAATGATTTTGAATATATACAAGGTACTTAAAGGTTCAAGAGATTTTAGCTCTAAATTATGTATATGTATTTAAGTATTGTTATTTTGAGTAACAATACACAGTAAACAAACAGTATGTAAGCTAAAGAGAAAAAAAATCAGTGGCCGTACAACCTTTTTAGGTCTGGGCCTCAGAATTCTGTATCTGCTTCATGATCATTTATCAATCTAATAGGCAAGTAGGTCAGTTTCCTGACACATGTCGACTTTTTGGGTCTAAGGCAAGCCGGTTTTCTCACGATGTTTTCCTTCACCGTTCGAGCGTATGTTAAATGCGCACATAGAAAGAAAGTCCATTGGTGCACAGCGAGGAATCAAACCTACGACCTCAGGGTGAGGGTCGCACGCTGAAGCCAACACTGCTGCTGCAACAGCTGCTACGTGAGCTACACATGTTAACTCGTCATTAGAAAAGGAAAATTAGACTTAGTATTGTAGTAATTGTTTAGCGTGTGCTTTATAATAATCGGAGATGAAGGAGATTCGCGATCTCGAGTTGGTGCGGAGTGCAGGGTCGACGGACGACCGGCCGCGGTCACCGGGTGCGTCGCCCGAGAAAATGGGAAAACAATTGTTGCGAACAATGCCAGCCCATTTCCGCGTTAGATTAGCGAGTTTTCCCTTTGACATTTAATGGGAAAAAATATAAGTTGTGTAGAGAAAAACTATTATAACCGATTGTTTAATGAATTCTCTTCAATTGAAAAAGGTTCAAATATTTACCAAAGGAAAACGAAATAAATTTATTAAATACGTAATTCCTAATTCGGCTGCGCTGTGTGTGTGAGAAAGTAAGGGTGTGTACGTGTGCATGTGTGATGTGTTATGATTAATACACGTTTTGTATGTGCAACACTATTTTTCATACTTTATGTAGATTTTATTTTAGTTTAGTGAAGTCTTGTATTCTAGCACGAAACAAATCTAATCTAAAGACTATATTTTTTTTATCTTGACAATACTCAAGATCTGATTTTAAGATAGATGTCTATGTCACTAACTAAATGTATTTTCCCGTGAAGACATTCCCGATTGGCCAACAATAATAAATATTATGAAATATTTCTAGAATCCTAATTTTACCTACGTTATACCGAATTTAAAAATTCATAACTATCGCATCACCCGATACTGAACTGTTAGTTAATTTAGAAATATTAAATTTATTTATTGACGTTCCTATATTAATAAAGGATATTTTGATGACGGCCATACAGTAATTACCGAACGACAATGTTGTGTTTTGTATCGCATTCCCAATCAGCGGTGCAAACATCGGCGGTATTTACACACAAAAACTTTGAGATCGGTATTGCAATTGGAAGTTCCAGAGTACCAGCGCAATAATTAGCCTTATTATATAATAATTAAATATTCAACTTCAAAGTAAATATTTCAACTTTATATGAGGTCGAATTGTATATTATGAAATTATAATGACCTTCTGTTGTTTATTCAAATAGAGCACAAAGTTCAAGATCGCTTCCGCGTAGCAAGGTAACAATTGATGTTATTGCTATTCAAATATGAGAACTGTACCAAGATTACTAAATATTTATTTATTTATAAAAACACTCCTGTCCTGACAGATGACCCTAAATTGACATGAGTGAATAAAATTTACAGACGAATAAAAAAACAATCATAAGAAATTTATTAGGAAAACAAAATTAAGTATTAAACAACTAACTATAGGCACTAACAAATAATAGAATATTTTTCAGTTCACTCAACGGACAATGAAAAAGGTTAACGGATCTTTTTCATTTTGTAATTCGTTAACTAAATTTATACACCGCATTATATGTATCCTTTCTAGAAGGTTAGTCCTAGTATATATAATCACACTCCCAGCACATTCTTTAAAAAATCTTTTAAAATCCCAAAAACGGCCTAAAAATTTCCAACTGTCAATTCAAGTGTTAAATAAGTAGAATGGTCTTGGTATAGCTCTATATATAATGTATGAATGACTGTCTCGTTTAATCTAAAGAATGGCTGGACCGATTGGGCTAATTATGAAATGATCTTGAAATATTTGTGAAAGTTCAGGGAAGGTTTTAACGATGGGAAACAAAGAATAATTAGAGAAAACTAACCAATTCGACTTAGGTTCTTTCAAGAAAAAGGCGTACAAATATTTAAAAGGCCGGCAACGCTTTTGCAAGCCTTCTGGCATTGAGAGTGTCCATGGGCGGCGGTATCACTTAACAACAGATGTATCCCCTCTCCGTTTGCCCCCTGTGCGATAAAACCAAAAATAAATCCTATTAACAGAAAAATTGATGATGTATTTTTAGAAAATGAAATTAAAAATTCTTCCTTGTTTGTTATATACATATATAGAATATAGAAATTCAAAAATTAGCTTTAGTATGAGGTCCGAACTCTTTCGTCTGATTAAAACAAATGTGTTTTGATACCAATAAAGTACGTAAAAGTACGAAGTTCACCGAGTCATCTTATGAACATAATATATCAATTTGTGCATAACGATGACACAGACAAGCACACATCGGCAGATCTGACACGTTTAAAAAGATTCCAAATAAAATTTCTTTACTCGTATAACCTAGACTCTTGTGTATTACCAATATTTCTTTTATATATTTTTCGTTTCGAAGGCCTACATTCTGCGTCTTAAAACCGGAATGATTTATTATAATTATATTTATTTATACTAAATTTTATAACTGCACTGATTTGATATATTTTTAATTAAGGACACGAATTTTTGTCACAGAGCAAAGGATTGAGTGAATTTACTAAAACCCCACATTTACAATTACCCACTAAAGCTTAATGAATCGATATTGCAACTTTCTCTAGTTCCGTTGTGAGTCAGCCGGGGGTGGTATCTGCTGGTATTAATAGGAGACGTTACGCAATGCCGGCCGATGCACCGCTCAGGCGCGGTTACACTGACAAACTTAAACTCTCGTTAAATCTTGCAATTTTTCAAACATCGTTTTATAGAATTTTGTTGCCATAAATCAATTCTCAACCCGTAGTTTAAAAGGCCAACAAAACATTTAATATATTAAAAGTATCGTCTCGAAATATTAATTAGTATATTTTTAGTTTATCGCTTTTATACAGTTTACCCTTTTTTCAGTTTAATATTATAATTTACGCGATATGCATTGAGATAAAAGTAATATAAAAGCCGGGTATTAATTATACTTATTCACAAGGCGTCGAGACATAAAGCCAGTCCGTGTAAGGCAAACCAGTCAGACACTTCCGTAATGTACATAATAAATGTACAATAATGTAATTTAAATTATGTGTAAAGCCTCCAATGTCGTCCACAATTCTTTTACGGCGTAACCTTGATTGTTTGAACTCTAAACATAACCTCCAAATGATATTGTAAATGCGTAGTAGTTATTTTCACTAGCAACATTCACAAAGAAACAAATGAAAAACATGTTTAGCAGTTCAATAAATATTAAAAACTATACTTTGTGATTGCATAAATTAAGAATTTATGTGAAATCAAGGTGCAACGTGTACGTCAGGTGCATTCATTTCACAAAGAAAATATTCGTGTTGCTCTTATCTTCTTGCGCTTTTAAAAAAACTGAGCATGTATGAGCTATTGATTTAGTTTTTGTTGTACTTACATTGAGAAATATAAATGCAGCTGCGTGTAAAATACAGATGAATTGACATAAATCGAAAAGCTAACCTACTGATATAATTTGACGCTGAGCAACGGTTAAGAGTAACCGCTAAACGCTGTTTACCGTGGCTACAGCCCGCGGCGCTTTACTCTTTTTGTATTCGTTTTTGCATCTAACTTGGGACTGGCTTGACCCATTTACTGCAAATAGACGCAGCTCCGTCGCGCAGACACGTGTACGACTTGAAATTCCTACAACAGACAGAGTATCGGAGGTAAATCCGTAGCCTTTACGGGTATAACTACTTATGAAACTAAATTTAGGTTTATGTACTGAACTCAGCAATGAAGATGAACCAAAAAAAATATAGGTACACGTGCTTTGGTTTACAATCAACGAGTCCGCGATGTCAGTAGGTCAAAACGCATCCTATATCTTTTCTGAAGACCATCTTGGTGAACTTCAACATTTATAAATAGTATTGTGATTATTTGTAATTAGTGAAAAAACAAAATATCTACGACAAAACCAACTTTAGTCTGATCGCATAGAAAATAGATAGATGTATTATTGTAGAAGTATTTCTATTGTTAGTGACTCTGTTAGAGTGTGAACTGCCTTGTTTTAAAAGTGCTTAGCTCAGGTGGCTGCATAGGTCATCAGTATATTTGTTTGAATCACAGATTGTGATTTTATAGTGATTCTGTTTTGGAAAACTCTGAAGTCTCAGAACTATTAATTGTTAAATACATCGAAGCGACTCAAAAATATGCCTGCTCCACGCACGCACTATCATTATTATTTCCATACTTTAGAGAGGTTATTCCAAACAATTAATTATGAAGAGGTACTTTAAATACCTTTCATATATCTTAAGCCTCTACTTATATTGATTGTTATAAATTCAAGTGTGTTTGTCAAAATGTCACGTAGGCAGCCAACTGAATAATATTCATTTCAATAAATACAATAAATTTTGGTTTCTAATACTTCTCAGTATTTAGGATATATGACAACTTTCTATTGAGGCCGATAAGATTAGAGAAAATTAATACAATTAGTAAAAAAAATGATTGAAACAGCCCGAAATATGTACGCCCCAAGCCGACACTACATGTTGACTGTTGTGAGACTTTATTCACGTACTACTGAGACTCATTTAATTAAGACGTAATTTTATTAACGCGTAGGCAACAAAGTCCATTTAGTAAAATCGAAGCCCTTCAATTTAATGGCCTGAGTGTTCGTTATAATTAATACTTCGGAACGTTCGGAGTTATAAGATTTATAATAATACATTTATAAGGAGTAAGTTTACAGTTACAGAAATAAATGGATAACGTCCATTTCAAAGTCTTATTTTGACATAATTCAAAAATATAAATTATTTAAACTGTCGGAACAAATATATATTACAATTTGCATTGTTTACAATTTAAATCGCGTCTCATTTGCAGTCCCGTTTATGCCTATACGTCGCTCTTAATAGTCCATGGTAAAAACATTTGCTGTTTACTACATTTTTTATAATTGTTTTTATGGGTTTTGAATCATTGTGTGCTCAATTACTAAATCATAAATAGCATACATATATTGATAAAATAAAACAAAGTGACCTGGTAGTAACTTGAAATCTTAATAAACTATTAAATAAATTCGGCTACTTAAATGTCGAAACTATAAAAATGGTCGTTGACAGATGACAGATTATCACACCTGTGACATTTAGCTGCTTTCGGCGCTAAATAGAGCACGACTTTGTCTATGACATTGAATATTTAATGTGGTATTTGGCGATTTCAAAAAGACATTAACTTTAGCATTAGTATCAGTAAAATGATCGTAATATTGCAAATGAAAAGGAAAAGTCAAAAGTAAAATTTCACTCGAGACAAATAGTGCATCGCGCAGTAGTCTCTATCTTTTTAACTCATTTAAAAATGGAAAGTAATAAAGCTAACAATAGCTTTAGCTAGAAAACCCTAAATGCGTGCGCGCGCGCACTTTCGCGCACGTTTCCTGATCGATAGAGACACGACATCGTCATTATATTTTTTTTCGCAAATCACTTTCCGCGTTCTGCATAAAGTCATTATTTTGCACTTACGGTAATTAGTTTTAGACCTGTATGTGTGTACAATGTTTCGGATTATAGTTGTTTTTTTTTTGTTCAATCAACACACACAATAATTTATTAATTAAAATCGATATAACGGCCTGATGCCTGTCTTTTTTATATCTAAAATTATTTTAATCTATATTGTTACGTATATTTACATACGTCGCAAATGTACATACAATACATCGATAAATTTCCCAATCGTGTTAATGATCTCTGAGACAGGTAGCAACCCTACCGCAGCGCCCAAGTTGCATGCGGCCGCGCAGTGAAAGTGCTTTCGCGCGCTTGCCCCGGTCACTCACCCCGAGCGAGACGCCGCCGTACGTAAGAAAGGGATGAATGCATTTCTCTCAGGAGTTGTGAAAAGCAGAAAGTGCACAAGGAAATCGGCAGTAAACTGAGATTTTTATGGCGCAATAAAATATTTATTGTTTAACTTTAACTATTGTTGAAGCTTTTCCGATTTTCCTATTGGTCGACTGATATAACCTAGGCGGAGACGTTTTCCTTTGGCTGGTGAGGAAGCTGTTTGTAAAAGCTGGATCCTTATAATCAAACTTCATCAGAATTATTATTATAACTTATACGCATATGCATACGCTAAAATTCTTTTAAAAAGGGAAAAATGTTATGGTATCTAAAAAATTACAGATTTCTAGATTATGTGATCTATATGAAGATACCAGTTTACTTTAAAATACTTTTACTGTTTACACAAGAAAAATCGTATGTAAACATCCGGTATGAATGAGTTCTTATATATTTCTTACTCTAATCGTTAACAAAGTTGTTAAAGGAAAGCTCAATGCAGTAATTTCCCGGGATCCCAGAACCTCGTTGCCTAGTAACGGTGTTTGCCTCACTCCACCTCCCATCATCACTATCAACCTACACCCCTCACGAAAAGATATAAGATAAATTTCATTCCGGAAAATTGTATTTTGATACATCGCGTGGGAAAAATAAGGGCACACACTATTCTAGATATCAAGCGAAATTTTGTTTTAATTTATTTACTTTGTCTAGAGGCATTATGTAGTTGGAGTAGAAACTTGTATAAGTAGAGGATATAGTCCAAATAACTCCTAAAAAAAGGGAACACCATAGAAAATGTATTTAATAAATATTATATTCCAGAAATTATTAAGAATGCAAAATTGATAAAGTGACATATTCAATTAACCCTTTAAGAACTTAATTTTTTTTCTAAGCTTTCAAATAGCAGAAATATACTTCTTAAAGTATTTTGTAAGAAATGCTTTCTAAAAAGCCGTAATAACAAAATTTTCAAATATCTGTCAAGACCATTCATGTAGGTGTTTCAAGGATTTCACCCCTCACACCCACCAGAAGGAAACGTGTATCAATGAAACATCTGTATTTCTAGGGATTGTATTTAAAACGTTTATATTAAATTTGTATGCCAAGCACCCAATAGACGATTCCTATCTAAGTATATTTTAAGTCATTTAATAATATTACGCCAAATCACTATTAATTATTGGAAAATCCTACATTCATTTTAATTTGTTAATGATCTTAGGTCATATTTAGTTTTCCTTGTACTTGTAATGTTGTTTAAATATTTAATTGTAATGATAAACTTTCAGCTTAGTTATATAAAATAACCTTTAAAATCCAGTTACTAAGGTTGAAAAACATTAAAGGTTAAAACTACATTAGTTTTAACCTTTAATGTTTTAGGTTAAACATATATTCATGTGTTATGTAGGAAATCTAAAGTGAAGGTATTACTCGAGTGTATTATTCAACTAGTCGTAATACATCACATATTCATGACTGCACACTTTCAATGACACTGTAGCATGAACAGAAAGTGATACTAGGATGGCATGATATCTATTTTTTTAATTATATAAATGCAAGTCGCTTTATTTAATTAAAATTCAGTTTTATTGGCAATCACGTTTAAATATTATACTAATATTAGACGATGGGTAGGAAGCAATGGAAACTAAAGGACGCCTTTGCGACACAGATTATCTGGATATTTAAGTTTGCTTTGAATATAATTATTTGTACTTAATTACAGTCAGTATTAATATAATTGTATAAATAGATAATTAAGAATATTTTAATGTATAAATATAAAAAATAACAAATCTTTTTGTTTAAAAATTTAAGTCTGTATAGAAACCTATATTGCTAAGGAAGCCTAAAAGAAAACCCAGTGAGATGTTTTTCATACACTGTAAATCATAAACACAGAACCACGTGACTTATTAGTTAGGGCGGGGAGGGAAATGCGTACTACAGATCGATAGCGCGACGCCCTACTACGTACAAGCCCGTACCTTCCACTGATGTGAACCATTAATGAAATATTACGTAACTTTATGTTTATATAGCAGGTTTATATAATGCTTACTAGAAAGCTTATTAAACTATATAAACAAGGAGAATTACTCCAGTGTTCTGCTTCAAAAGTATGTTTTTAGGCGGATCACTATTCCTATTAGATTAACAAATGGTCACAAAACATACAAACAGAAATCTGAAGCCTAGACCTAAAAAGGTTATAGCGCAACTGGTATATCTTTTACTTATTTATAATGAATAAGTTACTTTTTGTTTAATATATTTCGATGAATTTAATATAGATAACTTGGAGCTTGTAACAAAACTATGAAAATCGTTAACAAGATAGCAACACAGGTAAGAAATTTGTTTTATGTTAGTTCCGTATATAATGTAATCGACATAACAATACCCCAAGTAATCCGTTGTTCGTATTGTAGCCCGAGGCACCGTTCGTACCTCCTCCTCTTACGTAGCGCTACGCCGTAGCACAAATACGTCATCTTCCGACTATTTCGTAGTAGTTTGGGAATTAGCTGTACTGTAATTAGGAGCTTGTTATATGAAAGATCTTGAATAAAGTCAAAGCTTTGGTTTCAGTATGATGATATCGGTAATTATTTAAACAAAAATCTAGAAGCCTTATTGTAATGTGCAAAAAAAATATACACGATTTTAAAACAAAAACTTTCACCAGTATAATACTCGCAACAGAACTAATCTAAGCATACAACCAGTCTTCCGAAGATTTACCACTCCTTATATAGAAATTAGTTTTTACAACAAATGCCCAAGCGAAATTAGAGAATTATCATTGAATAAATTCAAAACTTTCGTTAAACGTAAACTTATCAATAAAGCTTTTTAAGCTATAAATTTGACTAATGCTTTGGATTGATTTGCTTCGGTTCAAATCTTCAGGGCTGCTCTGGCTTACAAACAATTTGTATGATTCAAGAGAGAGAGAGAAGATGAGAGTTCCTTGCTCGCTCTACACCCTTGACTTGAGAACTGGTAGTAAATGTAAATTTAGAATCAATTTAATATATTTTCTATTAACGATCATATGTGTACTTGGTTACCTATGTGTATAAACTTATGTATGAGTTTGTCAAGTATACAATCTGAGCATGCAGGTACGTTATCTTTTTTGCAAAACTTCATCGACAATTTGTTCTTTATTAGGAAATCGAATACTCCATTTCCAAAGACTAAATTCTATTAATGCTTCGATGAATGTATGTGTAACATAAATTGACTTGTTCAAGTTATCGCGGTATAACGTAACGATCACCTGAATCATTATCACACCTCATATACACATCCTCACTTTTACACCATTACACAGCACGGCCGAATCACATATTTAATATTTATTGTTTTTTTCTTTTTATATAAATTCCTGTAAATGTTTGAACCTTTTGTATATATTATGTATTCCATCTTTAGCTTTATGTTGAGTATATTTTATGTGAGCTATAGGATTGTGAGATAAATAAATAAACTAGGTAATCATTGAAATTAGTAATACACCCAAAAAATTCCTAATTCTCATCGAGAGGCTCTAGAGATGTCATTGGAATTCTATCACATCCTCTTCCAGGGCTCAGATCACCTACATGACAGCCTAATGTCTATACCTACCTACCTGGTACGGTATAAGGAATCAACCTACAGTTCATTTAACAAAGTATGTATTATACAGTTTATTATTAGAGAGAGAAAACTCTAAATATTTATGATCAATAAAATACAGCGACACGTAATGTTGACGTAACGTGATATAATTTTTCTACGACATCGTAATGAAATCGTCGTGACTCCGCTTCGTTAATCTTAGAGAATTTTCTCGTGAAATTAACATTTAATAAACAGCCTTACATAATTTGACAGCAAGAACAGGGTTGCCAGTCAATAAAAATATTATATTGGTACTGTTCGAATTATAAAACCGTATTTTTTTTATAAAAAGATTTTAACTTGATAATTAATAAATAATACTTTTAGTTTAGTAGATACTTAAACTTTCGTTATGTATCTAAAATAATATTATTACGGACTCACAACCCTACTTCTAACTGAATAAATTGGAATATTGAATACTTTGCAACTGTTGAGTTAATAATTATAATTTATTAACAGGTGAAATCTAATAAAATATAAATGCAAATGTATCTTACATATTAGTGTTCGAGTTTGAATATGTAAATAATGGCAGGTAACACTTGTCATACGTGAAGAAAAAGATTTAATTTCGAATATTGGAATGCCTGTTTAAATTTTATACGAAATTATTGTTTTCTGTTATGAAAAGGTACTTCTCTTCTACTCTAATATATAAAAAGTGTGTAAAGTTTCTAATATTTATATATATTAAACACGAAGCAAGTCTTTTTAAAATAGTCCCCTAAAAATTGGAACCGTCCAACAATTAGTCGACAAAATTAATTTAAACACGATCAACTTTAAAAAGATAATTTAAAAAATCGATGTTTTTTGGATTTCTAAATTTATAATGCATAAATTCCAGATAAACAGAGAACAGCCTTTGTTTTTATGACCACAGATTACTAACCTTATCCACCTTATCGGTCATTATAAAATGACCACAGATGTAATCCATATATGAAAAATTTGAATTTGGGTTGTCGTACATAAACAATCTGAAACTTACAAATAAACATCTATACTTATCTTAACAGTGAATGTCTAAGTTTTTTAACACATATATATAGACTAATAATTGATCGTGACACGTTCCAAGGTGGGCAGGAAGGTCTCGCAAAAGATACGCAGTTACATCACATGTTGCGACAGAAAATTCGAGATTTATATATTAGACCTAATTTAATGCCAATACAAGTATAAGTAGTTAACGGCATATAATCCAAAGGTTTCATTTTCCGGTGATACAGATAATTACTTTTATATAATAAACACATTCTAATAAAATAAGGAATTCATAGATTAAACAAAACTATCATTTGAAACGTTAGAGTATACGAATATCCGGCTGAGGCCTTTCATTATTTACTTCAAGGTTCGTTCCTAAATTTGTAAAACGTGTCTAAGATTGTCTTGTTCGTCATTCTCGTCACTAGTAATATGTCTAACATTACCAATTCATCGTATACGTGTAATCTAAACAATGCGTTCTTGATTCGTATTATATTTAAGCTTCCTAAATACAGAACACGAAACATTTGATGCAATTATTTTTAAACGAACGAGTGACCTCCGTGGCAGAATGTAGTGCCAATGTCACTGTATCTGGGTCTATGTCAGCCGCTTGGCCTTACTCCGACTAGCGGCCTCAGCTTGCCTCATTACGGCCTTATATGGATCTTTTGGCTGCCCGCGGGATTCGGTGAAGATAACCTAAATTATTTGAACAAATATCGCGAAAACGTATGACGCACGAAGAAAGTTTTAATCTATGGTGTTGGTGTGGTGGCGGTGTGGTGAAGTTATTCGATGTTTTAATATTTTGGCGGAAAATATCTCCACCAGATGGCGTGGATTCATATTTCGGTGTTCTTATTTTAAAATATTTCGCCGTCATCCATTGACTTTATATTTAAATTGTTTAGTATTGTACCTTATCTTGATGTTTGTCATTGGTATCTAAAAATGTTTATCATCTAAAGTGTTTAATGAATGCAGATGAACTTGACTTAAGTACTTAGGACTGTTATATGCTTATAATAATTATGTATTAAGACACCATAGTTAATTGTCCCTCACAAAATGTGCGGATATATAAAACCTAGAGCAAATTAGTGGATGGAACCCGCACTTACAGTTTTTCTTTTAATTTAGTGATTATATAATGTTCCTTAAGAAACATCCCTGAATGAGAATAATGTTTGATACCTAAGTGAAATTTCAATCGTCACAAAAATCGATATAATATTGTACTGCACTAGTCGTATGATGGCGGCATTGAGAGTAACCTTGCTTCCGTCCCGCTCGCACGTGTCATAACTAATACATCCGTCTCTTTCCAGCGAGCACTACCGGATTCCTACGACCAATTATTATTTAAGCGTAGATCTTGCAATTGAAACAATTTGGTCTTGGGTTTTTAAATGCCTAGTTAAATGGACATTTATAACTTTGTAATGAATTTTTTACTACTAAAATTGACTAAGGATCTAAGACTCTAAGGACCTCCGCAATGCGGCTGTCGTACCGAATTTTATGGGGTTTTGTTCATCTACTATGTAAACTAGAACCTCGGGAACCACTTGCAATCTTGCATACGGCCAGCGTATAATTTTTGTTATATATTTGTGATTACCTAACTATATAATTTTATAGATATATTAAGCAAAATAAATACTCTCGACAAATTAAATCATTACTATAAAAAACTAAGACGTGCCATTGTCACCGACAAATTAACGCAAAAAATATGAAGAATGAAAATAGAGTCTCTCTCTATTTATCATGTATTAAATAAAAAGTGAAAATACATATGTATAAAGAAACAATTTGTATTTCAGATAAGTACCATACAATATAAACAATATTCAGTTAATAATCAGTCTTCAAATCTCCAATATAATAATACAATATTTAATTATTTAAATCTTTATAAATACAATACAGCGATAAAATGTTGCCAGCGTTTAAGGTACCATTCTTTTTAAATTTGTTTTACTTTTCTATTTATAAATTTTTAGTTATTATTATTATTACTATATAGGTTAAGAAAATTGAAAATATGTGTATTTGGTTTTAATAAAACTACGTTAATTAATAAGAACACTAATAACTTTATTCAATATCGAAGTCAAAATACACACAAAATTAAGTTCCCGGCTGCGTTTGTCTGTATAAACACGATAAAGGCCACGAACGGAGTTTATATATACTGAAAGGGTTATGTATAAGTAATTATGGTTTTATGTAAATTTATTGAAATATGATTATGTTTGATAGGCCTTGGGTATATTATATAAAAACTTAACTCGCGAAAATATCGTGAGGATACCCCCTAGCTTTAGACTCAAACTCGAAGAAGTGTGTCACTTGTGTGTCGGCTGATCACTTGTCTATTTGATGCACAAATGATCATGGTACAGATACATAAATCTGAAGCTCAGACCTAAAAAGGTCGTGACGCCATTTAAATTGCAATATAAAGATAATTGTTGAACGAAATAGAAATCAACTCGGGCGCAGCTACTGGATGAAGCTAGTCACAAATACAACACAGTTCATCACGTGTAGAGATTATACACAAATAATGATGAGTTTAATATTCGCGTGATCCCATTTTGAATGTAGGTTGTATTGTGCAACTATTGTTATAAATTCTACCACAGCAAAATTGATCATTTCGTAATTGGCCTGAATTTCAATTTAAATGAATCAGCGGGCTAAACTTGCTAATAATGGTCGCATACTTTTAAGGCACCCCAGTTTGATACGTCTAATTCTTACCGACAGTTGAGTAATATACGTTTGGTTTTAGAAACCTAAGGAACTATCAAAATGGTGACGTAATGATTGCAGTTCCTTAAAGTGTAAGTGTCCTTGTAAACGAAAACTTGGCGATTGATCAGTCGCGGATTTGTCGGTCCTTGATTTGGGTACTAACAGTAAACTATAAATATTACTTCTTTGTAATATTTACAGTTTACTGTTAGTACCCATTATATTTTATAATATTGATGAAAATTTCTATTGATTGATAATTAACCTTTTTGGTCTGGGCCTGATGTCTGTTTCGGGACCATTTGTTTGTTTTCTTATAGACAAGAAGTTGATCAGTTATCTGTGCCGGACACATGGTTTTCTCACGATGTTTTCCTTCACCGTACGAGTGTTTAATGCGCATAAAACAGAAATTCTATTGGTACATAGCACGGATTGATAACTACGATCTCCAGGATGAGAATCGTTAGCTGAAGCCACTAGGTCAACGCTGCTTTAATGACTTCAATTAAATGTTCCAAAACTATGAATGAAATTTAGATTTGATTATTTTCTCATTTTCATTTCGCTTACACATGTATAAAATATATTTTAAAAAATTGCGATATTGTTTAGATTCCACTAATAACGCTCTATAAAACATTAAAAATCTTTAATGCACTTAGAAACCGTCTCATATATATGTTTGTAACAAACAACATTTTGGTTTACTTTACCTATAGAAATATTGTTCTAAAATATTTTACGACGCAAAAGAAACCTGACGTAGAAGAAGAACTACAACTCTCTACAAGCGTAGCAACAGTACTAATAATATTTAGCTACGAGCAATAAAATTGGCGCAGTACAAATGCCGCACTAATTATAATAATAATTATTTATTTATTTAACCAATCATACGTACATATGGTTGATATTGTAATGGTAGCTTTAAAGTATAGTCAATCATACAAGTAAAAATTACCACGCACACATCTTCGCAACAAAACTACAGTTTTTTAACATGTAGGCGGCACGTCCAGCCTAATTTGTATTTAATTAAACTTATAAATTTTCTGATCAACACAAACGCTATTGCGAAAACATAAGCGAACAAATGGAACAAAGGACTGCCGATACTAAAATAAAGCATATTTTAATTTGGATTTGTTTCAAAACAAAAATTGAAGGATTGTTTATGCCTAATTACATACGTTATTGGATTACAAGTGCATGAATAAGCTTTACGTATGCGGCAACCTTCGGACGAATTTGGGTATCCTCGTGCTCAACCAGCGTAGTGTGGTCTCCTGGCTTCCCCGCGTGTACCGCGCATTGTATGTAAGGTGGGACCGATAGTACTATCACATAGGTCACGATGGTTTGGTCCCGCGCTGACCTTGGCCTAGTGAGATAGTACCGCCCCTCAGATAACTTGATATCGACTTCCTAATATACTTTGCTATCCTGGTACTAAACGGCTTCTTCGCAGTACTAATGTACTACTCACTCACGTATGTAATGTACTCTGTACACTGTATGTAACTAACTCACTCACGTTGTGTTTTTCCTGGATGGGAAATTAAAACGCCTTTAACTTTAAAGTATCTAACGACAGAATTTAAAAAAAGGAAAATATCTACATTTTGAAGGTGATGACCCAATAAATTTATGTTGACGGCGTCTTGAATAACTAAGTGATTTATGTCCCTGACCTATAAAGTCCGTAAATTACCAGTTAATTAAATACTTAATTGTACAATTGTGTACGCTGACATTTGATTTAAATTACATACTGAAATTGAATTAAAAACTTATCGAAATACATGATATTTTTTTCAAACTAAATCCAAGAAAATGTTATCTTTTGTAAAGGATTTATGTAAACTGTTTAATCTTCTAATTATTGGATTAAAATAATCCAATCTAATTTAGTCTAAATTTTTAATCAAAAGAGTCGTTTGTGATTTTTAGAAAGTTTTTTATTAGTCTTGTCCTAATAACCAGTCAGCCAAAGTTTCTATCTTTGTCTAGAACAGTTTTTCCTAAAGTTCAACTCACATCGGTGTGTACAAACCTTTATTATGGGACTACAATTGTTCTGCATCTTTATCTAGTTATAACTTCTCGTGAATCAACCTTGATCTCTACCTATTACTGAAAATACTGCATTCAAAACACCCAACTTATTGTTTGCAGCCAACGGGTCCGCGAATCAGCAACCCTATTCAATTGTATTAAAGTCGATGTTCTTTTATTTAAATTATTTCATGAACCTTGAAGAATAACCTTGTGTCTATCTGGCGTCCGCTCTTTCCGCCTTCGCCGAATCAATTTGAACGTTATTTTTATAAGCTGTTTTAACTTTAGTAATTTTTATCTTTGTGACTTTTTGTCTCTGTCTTATTCTAGAATCCACGTTCAAGTTGTAGATACAAAAGATTTAAATTGCTTATTGCAAGTCTTTATTGTTAATTGTTAATATTTGATTACTACTAGACTGAGTTGTAATGGACTTAGGACATCTATATACTATAACGTCCTCTATATCTCAATGTATGGAGATCCGCAAATGCGCGTCAACTATGACCCATATACTAAAATAGTATCTATAAAAAAAGGGTACATCGAATTTCGTTGAACACACACACGCGTAATCGCTGAATGTATGTCATGATCAGTGGGTTAAGTTTAAATTGAATCGAGGGCCGCCCGTGTGCAGGTACCGAAGGTTACCGCTGTTTACCCGTGGTACATTACTCATTTCAATGCAGACAATGCTTATTATCATAGACAAATCTACACCTGACATCGACAATTCTTATTCAATTCTCTTGTCCGTTGTCATAGGTAAGGGCGTACAACTCGGGTTCCAAACAAAGAAAATCGAATTATAACTTCATTAAAGCAATTAATTATTAAAATATATTATGTAGGTCTATCTATCACACATATCACGTGTCTTCCTCATGTTTGGTGTCGAAAGCTGGAACGAAGTTATTTCATTAAAATGTTAATTATAAAAACCTATAATTATAAACTTCTATAGTCTACGTGCGGCCAGACAGATGTAAGTATATTCGTATTTTTAAATTAAATTTTTTATTATATTATTTTGGAAGGAAAATCGATTTACTTGATATCTCATTACCGTTCATGAACATCTGCAACGACAGAGGCAACAGGTGCCTTTTCGGCCTTCAAATTGAACATTGTTATTACATACGGCACTTTCGTAGAAAAGGCTTTTTAACCAGAGAAAGCAATGATAAAAATGGTATATTATAAATCATCCATAATTTTGAACCAAATTTACGAACCTTTCAATTAACAATAGTAAAGGGTTTGAAGGATTTTACGACATGTTTAGCTTCGCGCCATAAAATTTGACGTTTTAACTGTCAACCCTTTAATACAAAAACCGCTTTATATTGTTTTTGGTTAACAAAATATTTAAAAAGTATTTGTTACTTAACAAGATAATTTCTAAAAAAAAGCTATAAATTATATATTTTAATGTTTAAGTATTGATGTTGAGTGTTGTTTTTTTAATTGAATTATAAGCATAACTTTAAAACATGCATTAAAAATATATGTACCGTAGCCTACAGCCATAAATTAATTTGGCCTCGAAATAAATATAGTACAAGTGTGACAAAAATACACATCGTATCTGGGAGTCCTAAGACCACGTGCGAATGTGGGTAAATTGAAAAATTAATCTTATGTTTTGTTATTTTTAACAATATTTACTTTCATATTATTCATGTCTAAGAATGCTATCGTGTCATTTAAATAATTAAATATGTATACATAATGTAAATTGCCTTCGTAAATTAAATTTTGCATTTAATTCTTAATAGAATAGACACAGCATTATAAAGTTCTATTATGTAAAATTGGCTTAACGAAAATGAAAACGAAGCAGTCACCAATATGTTGTTGATAATATAATAAAACTATGTTTTTTAATAATATAATAAAACGCGATTATATTTGAATTTGTAAATTAAATAATATTTTTTCCTTTGTTATAATTTTCAAGTTATATTATCTATAATTTTTATAAATGAACAAATATCTTCCTAACATGTCTACAAAAATATGTTGTATAAAATTCTTTGTTGCAATGTATTGTCATTTTTCTTAATCATAAAAAAAGATTTTATATAGAATCGGCCAAAAATTTTTTGCGTACGAATATATTACAGTTGTCTGTGGCGCATTTTTCGCGCGAACGCGTAATAATGGCGCATCATCGCAAAAACTGTGTCAAGGAGACGCGTATTGGAGAAAAATTCGCAAACCTTGAAGCCGCTAGATTAGAATTAGGACTGTCCGACTTGTTTATTTTATTACGTGGGTGTACTATTTATCTTCTAAGATACCTTAAAGATTATTTTAACTTATTAAGTATAGGCGTATTACTTTTCAAATGAATGTATTTTTATTTACTCGGGGATCTGTAAAACAAAGAATTAAGCAAATGAACAAGAATAAAAAATGTTTAAAAGAAATATGTTTAATTTATTATAGTAATAAAAGAAATGTATTTTCTAATATATATACAAGATCCGGGAGCAAAGTTTAATACATTATTGTGTACACGTAAATAAGAAAATAGATAACTTTCATTGATAGTGGACAAAAATAAATTATTTGGTTCGAACAGGTCGATGGCCTTTTATTTAGACAGTTGCTATTATACTTAGAAATAATCATTATTTAAACGTTCAGTTCTATCTTCATTTATATCTTCACATAATTGATTTTTGCTGTGAAAAGTTTATTATGTTGCTCTGTTAAAATTTCATAAATAAGGCATACTTTTTAAAATATATAAATTATAATTTTAAATTCACTTTGTAATACGACTATAACCTTTTTCAAACTGTTATAAGTTGATCAACTGTCATAAACTCTAGATAGCCATGCGTTGAGCTATTTTTATCTGAGCTACAATTTAGGCGCGAAATTTAGACATTGAGTACAATGAACTTAAATCTACTCTGGCTAAAATTAACTTTTCTTGTAATATAATATACATTGATCTTTGAAGATGAGACTTATCTCATTCTTATGAAAACCAAAACTAACTTGTGAAACCAATAATGTGAATACATGTAATAATTAATTGAAAAACATGTGTTTTATATAGAATTATGTTCATTAACTTTAGAAATATTATTCCTTCTATTAGGACATATTTCATAGGGAGAGAAACACAGCATTTGAAAATGGTTGCATATTTTGCCAGTGAAAAGCCTTTTAAAATCTCGCTTACCTATCTTATTGAAGAAAGCGAAAAGTTTTACTTTTAGTATTAAAACAAACCATGACTATCACAAAAACTAATACAAAAAGTCAATACAACGTAACAGTACTTTCACTGCAGTATCGCCATTTATTAAGAGCTATACGAGTATGCTGAGTCGACGATTTTCTAATATACAAATTATTTTCTATAATAGACAATCGCATAAGGTAGGCAAATCAAATAGATATATGAGTTAGTAATCTTTCTTTAAATACAAATTTTATTAAGTAATGCAAAAGTAAATAATTTGCATATTTTTTTTAAATTAATGCAAATTACTATATTATACACACTTGTGTATAATATTGTGTATGTCCTTGCCAAAGTGACAATTTACATCTGAATCCTTGCAATCAGAACATATTTACATTAAAACTAGAAATAATATTGCATGATTTAAAAGTCATGTAACGAAAAATAATCTAAAACGGTAAGTAATTGTATAATTTTATTTAATCATAGCTACACATTATATTTAGCTAGCCAATTAATCTATCGTGTTTAACAAGTACACAATATACCCCTCCCTATCGCACAGTACATATCGGATAGGGACAGAAGGGCTCCGACAAACGATAAGATCAAGGTTAGATGATAACTTATCGTCCCTTTATTTCCGCGATTCCTAATCCTTTCCTAATATAGGTATATTACGATACATTAATACCTTAAATCTAAAACAAAATTTACTATGATTGTTGTATCAAATGTTAGATATGTGAAAATTCTTAAAAAACATAAACGTGCATATGTTTTATTATAGGCCTATTTATTTTGTATTTCCATACAAAATATTTAAGTAATTTATGTTCCGGTTAGGTATTTCCTAACAATATTTTGCTCTGAACTCTACAATTAGACCCCTTGATAAATTGACAATCGCTGTATTCTTAAATGAATTAAATTAATGATTAAATATCAAAATTAAGTCCTGTTCAAATATACGTAGGATTCCTTGTAAGCCCTATTAAGCCTATGATACCAATTGGTTCGTGAATAAAATCTAAAGCCAAAAGCACTTACACAAAACTGCGCAATACTAGTATTAAATGACAAGGTTACTTTAACTGGAATCTTACTCATCTGATTTTGACAACTCTTTTTAACTGTCGTAACTCATTTTGATTTAACTGAATCAAAATGAGTTATGACATTATATCTCTTAATATGAACGAGAAAAGCTAGCGATTTTTTAACCTAGATGAGTTCGTGCATGTCTCGGATAGTTATTATAGAAAATTAACTGGAGAAGTTGATTAAGTTTTTAACTACCTACTTCAGTGTCACCATTTGACATATTATATTTACGCCAGCGTCTACTGATGCAGTACAGCATCCAGAGGGTACAGGTCTACTGGATAGGATTGCAACAATTATTTAACTTGATGCTTTTAAAATGTCTCGCTTGCGTTTATGACAAAACCTTCGGATACTGAACTTCTAAAATGAAATAATTTAAAAATTATGCATAAAAGTTATTATTTCTTCTAATGAACACAGACATTTATCCTGATTAGCGTTATTTAATACAATTTATTCAGAAACCTGCTGTTCCATAGTCTGTCTCTGTTCAACACTTAAGAAACAAATGAGCGCTTAGCTTAAACAAAATTATTACTGAGTACAAAAATGTACTTTTCAATACGAGAAACCTGCTAATGCTACAGAAAATGTGGAAAATCTAGTAAACATGGAAATTTTTAATCGGAAACACGTACTTATTTTCGTGGACGTTACAAATAATCTACGACTTATTTTCAAAATGTGTGCAACAATAATTGTGTAACAAAGGTATTGAATTACGAAATGCCTGATTTGTTCTAGAACTTTTCAGCTCTTGGAATAATTTACAGGCTCTTGGTAGAGTTGCATTAAAATAAATGGATTTCTAAAGTCATACGTTAGGCCTTACACGACAACTAATATAAAAACGTATTGTTTTATTAAAGATTGATGATGAAATCTTTCTTGATTAACCTTACAAAAAAACTTAATTTTTAAAATTCCGCATGTCATATGTTCCGATGTAAAAATCCTTTGAAATACGGCTCTTCAGTTTAGCTTGTGGCTTTCACACTACAAGTGAGGGATCCATTTTTCAAAATGTTGGTACATAAAAAAGCTATACCTAGTATAAATTATATTACATATATGTATATGATATTCATGACTAATAACTCTATTGCCTTATAAACTCACTAATAAGTAAATATAATTTGACAAAAATTATGAACAAAAAATAAATTTTTATTATAATTTTACACATCAAGAAAATTTGAACAGAAACCAATATAATTGAGTTTTTTTTTTGGTACAGTTATCATGCTTACTTATTACTCATATCTCATTACATACTGTATCATCAGGAGCCTTGGATTTTATTACCATTAATGAAGGTAATGGCCTTCCACTGAGGTCCTAGGATGTACTTCAAGGTCAAGATAAAAATGAGTAAAAAAGCCAATATGTAGTCAAATCCACGAAAATAAAACCACAAATATTATCTACAGTAATCTTGTACCGTATCTTTAATTTAAACAAAAGCAACTGCTCCATAACTACGGCCACAAATTCTTATGAATCCACGTATCAATAACATATAGAAAAGTGCGCATTTAATTATATCCTTCAATGTAGTCACACAATTTTATTTGTTATTGTATAAAACTTGCAGTCAACTTTTAAACGAGAAATCTTAAAAATAAGAATGAAAGTGAAAATTACGCCAAGAGAACTGGAGAAAGTAATTTTTAAGCAACCGACTCTATGTTAATTTCACGACGTAACAAATTTTTCTATTTATATTTACGATAATATTTTAGGATTTATTCAATTAATTTAATTAGTGCGCTCACCTCATCCAAAACGCAATCCAATATCACTGTACCGTCATGCACACAATACAATAAATAAAAATAAATCATCCAAATAAGTTTGAAATCGCACAGCACTTCTGTCACGTATGATGCATCAGCCACAAAATGGCACTTGGTACTAAGACGTGCGCGCTCTGCGCCGGCCCACGAGTCACTGAACTGAAGGACCACTGGCCACCGCGCCCCCGTACCTCGACACTATTTTTATTGTGACGTGAACTTATCGAAGCCGTGAATTTTTGTGAATCGGGTCACACGCGAGATAGATTTATAACCTTGATAGATAGTTTTTTTGAAAAAATAGTTCAGTCACCATGTTCGGCGCTATATAGCGCTGGAGGCAAAAATAAAACTCATTCTAAAAGAAATAGCTGAGGCTCCTAGGGACGGATTCTACAAATCGATAGAAATTGTCTATGCTATGAAAGTACTATCGTCCTTTTCCAAAATGAATAACAATTGATTAGCAGAAATGAGTAGCGAAACGATTATTAATATAACTAGGTTTTTTTAACAGGAGGAGGAGGAGGCTGGAGGCTCTACTGATGTCCAGTATTACCGCCGCCCATGGACGCTCACATTGATAGCTCGAAGTGCGTTGCCGGCCCTTTAAAGAATTAATTAGTAGTACAAACAAAATATGTATCCATTGTAGCAAAATTTAATTTATATTAATTAGTATACGCTTAATCAGCTTTCTGTTTCTTGTATCCTGAAGCTATTATTGCTAATGAAAACCTAGTCCAAAACATCTATTTGCAGAATAGGCTGTGAAGTAAAAAACATCGACGGTAATAGGTTGAAAATTCGATCCATGGGTAATCAATATTTCCGAAATGTTTCAGGCATTTATTCTTTTGATTTTCCTTATCAAATAAAATATTCTAAAAATATGTACGCCAACTCAGACAACGAACGCGTTTGTGGGCCTAAATTCCTAATTACATAGAAAGTATGTTTTCAAAGTATGCTGTATGAAAATACATGGTTTTCATACAGCATACTTTAAAATCACTTTATAATGAAGAAATATGCAGTTTAAATTATCTACTAATAAAAGGCTACATTATCCAGACTATATTAAAATTATATCAGATAGCCAGTAACTAGGTAAGCAAATAAGGAGGCCTAATTTATATACAAAAAAAAAAGAATAGACCTTGGAAGGTGCTAATTGAAGTTATACAACTTAGTATAGACAATGAGTAATATCACGATACAGAGGAGTTGCTGCATCTGGCACAGGACGGTATAAGAGAATGACGGCCATGAATGATGATCTCACTCTCTTCAGTTGGCAGCTCATGTCTGAGCGTCGTGGTCAGCAAGGAAACATGTAGAGCGAGATATGATAATGATAATTTAAAGTCAAATAATTAAACTTTACCATATCGTAACGTAAAATATTTTCAGGTTTGTTTCTTGATACCATTTTTTCCGGCCTTTGCGGGAAGAGTACACTGTTACTTTGAACAGTCGGAGGTCGTATCTCTCGGTGCAACTGAGAGTCGATTCCACAGTCCGCTGGTTCGCAATAGAACTACTAGTTCATAGCCATGATCGAATATTAGTTGCATATGGGAAAAATATGTTATTTTAATATTGACACAACATTCATATATAGCTTGGATATACTGTGAGATTTCGTACGTAACATAATGGTTTTTGGCAATCTTTCTTAGAAACGAAAAGGGTTTTCTAAATGTTATTTATATTAAAACAATATTTTAATTATAACACACAATAGTTATATAAATATCAAGTATTTAATAGATTGTTACTGTATTACAACTATTGACACAAACAAAAATATGAAATAAGTTTTTTAACCCGGTCCACTTTCAGGTGTATAAAAATAAAAGGTATAGAGAATAATAATACGACAAAAAGTTTTTTATTTCTTTTTTAATTGTATTTTTTTATATTACAGGGGCAAACGGGCAGGAAGCTCGCCTAATGTTAAGTGATACCGCCGCCCATGGACACTCTCAATGCCAAAGGGCTCGCGAGTGCGTTGCCGGCCTAAAAGAACATATAATTTATTTGTTATTGTTATGTTTATTGTAACTCTTTTAATTACAGTTTTTGATGAAATCAAACCGGCAAATACATTCTGTAAATATATATTTAAACATTTCAACATGTTATTACATAAAAATATAGATTAGATCTTGCTAAGTTGCTAAGTTAAGAACGTTGAAGATGTTATAAAATATATTTAACAAAGACTTTGTCTTTTCTGCCTACTTCGTTTTAGTTTTAAGAACAAAGAGTGTAGACAATCGTTAATAAGACGGAAGATTCATACATGTAAGAAAATTGTATAACAACTAAGAAAAGTGAAATGAGTTTTTTGCTTTCATCTTAATTGTTAAATTCTCGCACAAGCCTAAGACGATCATAGCCGATGATTGCCGAACATGGGCGATGTCTCGCGGCCGCCAGCGAGGCCGCAGAACGTCACTCAAGGTAATTTTTCCCGCCAAACTGCGTCAGTGACATTGTATTGAGTTGCCACTTAATGAACACACGCTGGAGATAAGATACCTTTGGTAATGGTAACATATGTCAAACTGTTTTGTTGTACGGAGCCCAATAAGAATAATTTGGGGACAAGCGTAAGTGACGCCTTCACCTTTTGGCATTCTCATCAGCAGAGAAAACCAGAAAGGCCTGGTTTATAGTCATATTTGGTGGTAATTGTGTGTGTCTCTGTAGCATATGAGTTTTGCATTTTTTTTAAAGTTTATAATGAACATAGGCAATCGCGCCGCGGTGTCTGTAAAGAATAAAAAGATAAATCAGAGATTACAGACTTCGATCTCGCAGATACTTCAAAAGGTCCAATATTTGAACTACAGACATGTACAAATAATAAGTGCAGGCTATATAAAATCATTCGCTTTTCTTTATTATAAGTTTGTGTAGTTCAGCTATCTGAAACCTTCTCTTTCGGTATTTTTTAAAATCGTTTAAAAAAAGGAATTGAGTTATTCTAACATTTGTCAATGCTGAAAAAAGAAATATATAAATATATCCTCTTATATTTACATAATGTTTAATATTAAAGAACACAACAAGACATCAGTAGAACAAAACCGAGACCTTACTTGTTGACCTCATACCGAGGTCCTGTAAAAGTAAGAGTTCACATGAGGAAGTGAACCTTTTTGAACTTTACCGATTTTATAAATAAAAATCGTGTATTTTTTAAAAATCCTGATAAGGCCTTTCGGTAAACTTCCGCCAACTTTAATTGAGATATTGAAAAATTATCCACTTAAGAATTTTGGTGTTTATTTATACTTTTCCTAATTATTATTTGCTTACTCTTTTAATTAATTTATTAATTGTTAAAATAATTGAAACATGTTCCTACTGGTAAAGGACTCTTTCATTTAACGCATTAATATGATTAAGGATTAATTTGGAATATAAGGTATTACTTATTCCACGTCATTAAATTTGTATCGCAGACATCTCTACCCATCGGGAAAGAAGACAGAGGGTGTAGGCCGAGAGAAAAAACTCTCGGTACTCTTTCGAAATAGCAAATCATCATACAAAATGACAAACAACACTCATTTTAAAACAAATATCGCAAATTAATTAGACGTAGCCTGTCTAGCACTAGTCCCAGGCCCTTTTATCGACTAAATAATCGTTAACTTTATAGGTAGCCTTTTAACACAGCTTTTCTTTAATACATTTCTTAAATTTATTTAAGGCAGAAATAAATCTGGGATTTTATTAAAGAAAGGTATCCCTTTTCCCAAAAAATAATTACTTTAGATAGTCGCGGTACGCGGAAATTGCAGCCTGCGTTTGTTCCGGGTATTAACATGATGCGTATATCCTATTCTACTAAAGTTATCATTATTTTTGTGGCCAAAAAGACCTCTCATTGGAGGTAAAATGACAACCTAAGCTGCATCGCTTATACATACATACTTATACATACGGTGACGTCAATTAAACTAGCCAATTTAGGTTTTTACATGTATTACCATTTCTTTTCACTCTCGCAATAGTCATCAGTTTTAGGAGGTAATGGTACAAAAAAGATTTGAGAAAAAAAGAACCTAAAGTGGCTAGCAATTTCTTAACTAGATAGTTTTTAAGAAGAGAAAAGAAATCTCTCTCATCCGACGAGCGTTATATGATAATGCATGCAGCGATAATTCAAATATAAATTTATTCATAAAACGCCATTTAAATTTAACTCACCCACGAAAATCGCAACTATAACCTAAAATTGAAATATGTGTGAAAATCGATAAGGTCATATTAGGCATATGTGGTCAGTAAGGCCACAATGACCTAGAGCTGTGTTATCGCGAACGTGAATTTGTGTGCGAAAAGTGACGAAAGTTTACTGACTCGAGCGTTCTAGGAGGTCCCTCGGAGGTCGCGAAGGAGGTCACAATCATTGCCAATTTAAAGGTCAAGCTTCCGTGCTCACTCCGATTCGGGTAATGTGTGTTTTAAGATACAATACTTAAGCCTATAAATTCAAATAAGTCAACTATGTATAATAAAGAAATCTCTCGAAGAGTCTTAAATCATTTTAAGTAAATACCTATAAAGTCGTAGTTACACTTCCTTTAGATATATATTTATTAACCTACGATAAGATTTAATGACGGAGCTTTCTGAGAACGACTGTTAAAGAATCCCGATTATTTGTAAAGCTGGTACTTCACTTCACTTGCGGGATGCGAGGCGAGATTTCTTCAAGTTTTTGCATGCATTATCAACCCAATGGTTGGCATGATTTGACAAATATAATGACGTGCCAAGTGAAATATATGAAGATCGTTTCGTAACAGTTACTGAGTGTTACAGAGGCTATAATAAAACCTGCGAACACCAGGAATGTTTGTAATTCATGGTGATTATTTTAAACATTAACTTTGTTAATACAATCAGTAGTTCAGGCAAAGATTCTATTGTAGCCTGATAACTGTGTGATATTTTTCGTTAGGACAAAAACGTTGCCAACGTTGCTGAAATATTTTTAAGTATTTCTTTTTATAATAAGTTAAATAGTGTATAAAACATTTGTTAAATTTTATTTTCTTACGAGAACTTTTGTTTCATAATACATTTAAATATTGCATAAGTTGTCATTTATATGTGTTCAAGTAAATTTTCCCATAAAAGTAACAATAATTGAACCACAACTCATAAATGTCCGTAAACTCACACCATAACCGCACGATAACTTCTCATACAACTTTCTTATGTAACCCTGGTAGCTGCTTCTAGAAAAGTTACTTAAATGAAGTAAGTATACTTCTTGCTTGTCATGCTTGCTTGGTAGATCTATTTATTACACATGTACATTTATTTGCTGAAGGGAACGCAGATTCGACTTGAATAGGTGGTACATCAAGTTTTAATGAGAATTGAGTTATCATAAAATCTATACGAATATTATCAAGAGCTAAACTTTGTGAGGTTGTAATGGTAATCTGTGGATTTAATGAACTTATTTTGAAAACTACGTTATTTATGAGTGTGACTGTATATTAACCCAAAAAAAAGATAATCCCTTTTCGTGCTTTTCGGTGAAAAGAACGGCCGAACGAAAACGTTTGGAATTTGTGGTTTCCATTATTATCTAGAATGATTAATGAATAAAGACTTGATAATTTTCAATTTAATATTTTACTGGTCACGGTTTAACAGGGTGAGTCGGTAGATTGCAATAGTTTCCGGCAACTGTTCTACGTATAACATCAAGTAGGATGCAGGCAGACGCACACCAAAAAGAAAATTTTGGATTTTTATGTAATATTATGACTATAATATATAATTCCATGTGGTTTCTTCAATAGCTTTTCCTGTATTTTAAACAGCTTTGGTAAATATGATTTAAAACATAACTATATAAAAGACTTAAAGACATGTTTATAATTTTCAAGAAAACAACAGCCTTTCATTAAATTTTGCATTCGAAACTTAATAATGGAAATTAAACAATTAATTTCTGTCATTTATGGCGTTAAGGTAATCCAGCACTATTTCCTGTATATTTTATTTTTATACGAATAAAATGTCTACAAACAGTTCAATGGACGCATGGCCCTCAAAGGAAGGTAAGTCAGTATATGCTTTTGCAATTCCGAAAACAATATTAGTCACCTCATTCAGAAGTTATTTATCCTGAACTGCATTATAATGGACATGTAAACAAAATTGTAAAAGTAATGACGTACTGACTTTTATATCTTTACCGACATTCTTAAACTGTGTCAAATATTAGTGTGAATAATCTTCTCGGATTTGAGTCAAAAACGTATAGGATTTGACATACGATATGACTGCCTTATATGAATATTATACGATATGAAAACGAAGAACAGGACAGTAATGAATTTTTATAAAAAAGGCATTCCACGTCACACAAATTAAAATTATGCACTTTCAACGTAAGATCTTGTCAATTTGACCTCAATAATGAATTAAGAAAAATCAGAGATAAAAAAACGAGAAATTGAAAAATATAGAGAAAATTTACTTGAACATATAAAGGATTATCCTAAAATAGGTCTAGTCCATACAGTACAATAGCACTAAAAAAACTAACTTAATTATTAACAACTATACTAACACAAATAATATTAATAAATGTTAATTAACCAATTTTTGTATGGATTCACTAATAAAGCTCTAATAATAATAATAATTAATGACTACCTTATTCTAAGGCGTACTAGCGTACGTACGTAAGACAGAGAGAACAATTTCAACTTGTTGAAATTGTTCTCTCTGTCTTTTTGCGAATCCTTTCGATTTGGAACAATTTTTAATAAAACAAAGTGCATTGGACATTAACAATATAGAGTAGTTCTATCAACTTAACATACTATATATAGAAAATTTAAATTATTAAGAGGGCAACCGTCGGCTTTAACTCGTCGCATTTAAGTAATCTCTTAGTGGCAACCATTTTAAAGAAAAATTAAAGAACACCATAAAGTCTCAATTATGTAAGGGATTTTATACCAGACAGACTTTTAAGAAAATAGAGTAGGGATGAAGTTAGTTGCTGAATAATTATAATCTACTCTGCAATTTAACTAAATAAGTAAATGAGAAGATTGAATAAAATAATACAAGTGAGACAAGTGAAAAACTTTGGTGGATGCCTTCACTCCGTCGGAAGTCAAGTACTAATGTTAAACATAATCGACTTAATGTAATCTAATAATGACTATATTCATTTTTGTATTTTATTTTATTTATTCTGTAATCCATAATTGTATGTACAGATCTGTAATGTTTTCTTCCTGGTAATACTGCTTTGCAAAGTTGAACCTTTATAGAAGAAGTTTTCTAAACCAATTCGTCTTAGAGTCCGAGCGTACTAATTCTTAAAAGGCCCGCGACGCACTTGCGAGCCTTCTGGCAATGTGTCAATAGGAAGCGGTATCATTAACATCAGGTCTCCTACCCGTTTACCCCGTTATATAAAAAAGAGATTTCATCAATCAGTGTAACTGTCATAACACTTCCTAGCCACAAGTTAAATGTTTGACGTTATATGCGATTGTTCTATCTGCAGTCTGCAACGCATTGTTACATAAGAGTGAAAGTAAGCCGCACCATCTAAGCACCAAACCATTGTTTTTGCCTGCAACATTCATTATTGGCCATTGCCTGTTGTTTTGTAAAACATTGGTATTCTTTTACATTCATTTTAATACATTAAATTGTAAATTGGTTCTGACAAAAAAATCTATACATTTTTGATTAGTTGTTATGAGCAAATATTGTTTTCTTGGTGATCGAATTCATTGGTAGAAAAGACCAAGGCTAAGAGGGCACCTTAAAAATGATTGTTAGAAGATATATTAATAGGAAGCAAATGAAAAAAAAAATCCATGGATATATTTGGGAAAGCTGGGGGGTGGCTTTTAACCGTGAAAGAAAATAGGTTATTAGGATAATAAGAAAAACTTGTATACAACTAATCTAATCTGTATATTTGTAAATATTGGAAATAAACGGGCTTTATTTACACCACAAGCGCTTCCTGCATATGGATAAGTTTATTGTCATAAAAATCTATTGTTTAAGTTTCCGTATATTATGATTCCATTGTTTTCCCTGAAAACCCCAGGATTAGTTTGCAGTAAACACTTAACTTAATCACTTGCATTCGAAAATAACGTTTAAAAAAACGTATTTTACGATTTACGATATGTGTATCAAATATTTTAACGTGTACACATTTATCTACTGTAAATGTGTTTCGAGTGTTTTTCATTTAATTTTAATTATTTTTACTACAGTTAGAAAACCCAGTTATGCTATTACCATACTGTCTGTATAATAGCTTCCTACTTAACTTTTATAGTGAAAGTCTGATTTTCCGTTTGCACGCTCCAAAAGCTGTGTTTTTTTATATAGAATATGAAATAATTTTATAAGCAAACATACATCCAAAAATCTACGCGTCTTCTCACAATTAATCATCAAATATGGTTCATTTCCCTTTATTCACGAACAATAGAAAAACTCAACAAAAAAATCCTGGAAAATCTTAAAAAGTACAAGCGAAACACACTTCTGCGTGGTTACGTAACACAGAGTGCATTCACTCCGGGCGGAGGGGTGAAGCGAGAGAGAGCGCGGGGCGGGGAGTGTAGGAGAAATGCACTGACATAACCGCGGATTAATTTAATTGCAAGATTGTGTGATGAACGTCAGAATCGTAATAGATTAACAAGAAATCAGCAATAAGATGTAATTATAAGATGAAGTGAAGATTTCAGAGCTTCAGTATAGATCCAACGGATAAAAAAAGTATTTTACCGTTAAACCTTTTTTGTCTGTGATTTGTGTATCTGTTATGTAATCATTGGCTTTTTCCAATAAACAAAAAGGCTAGCTAGCTTTCTGTTCACACGCCGTCGAATTTTTGGGCGTAAGACCTAATCCCTCACGATTTTTTTATTCACCATACGAGCATGTTAGTGTTTAATGCGCAATAGACATAATGTTCATTGTTGCCGGGAACCCTTAGGGATGACAGCCGCACGCTGAAGCCACTTGGCCAACATAAACGCGTTAAAATTCCTGTAATACTCAAAAAAGCCTGATAATAAAATGTTTCAGCAGTCGTTAAAATGTCTACTAGTCTGTATGATTATATATAATTTAAAGTAATGAAATTAAAAACATACAAGGGACCAATACCAATTCTTAATGAACTAAATAACAAAACAAGCAGCAGTGAGCAATTTAGAGGAATTTGTAATTTTCTACCCTATCTCCGATTGTAAACTTCGATTTTGTTCCCTTTGGAGTGCAGACTCTTGGGCCGTGGAGTTCGAGTGCACGGGTGCTAATTAAAGATTGAAAAAGGCGCCTGGTAGATAGTACCGGTGAGCCCAAAGCTGCTTTCGTCGATCAATGAATAAGTATCGCAATACACCGAAGAATTGCTGTCAGCTTTAAAGGTACCGGAACCAAACTTTTTAAGTTTACTTTAATTTTCTTTTTTTAATTATTATTGTATATACTGAACAATTGTGTGTTGTACATAAATATTTCTATCTACCTATATAGCACGTATATTTAATTATTTTTTACTAAAATACCTTTTTAATATTACTAAAAAAACATAAAACTTCATATTGATGAATTTTCTCCAGGTGTACCTACAATCCTTTTTTAAGCGTTGCACATTTAAATTTCATACGAATATTTTTATGGTGCCCCGAGATAAGACTTCCCAAGTTGTCTCTATTTTCCCGGTAATCATAAACAACAAAGGATAGTATTAGCACATAATTAGAGGCATAGATCAAAGCGAGCGACGCCACAGGCGTTGCATTATTTATGGAGGCACGGAAGCGCACCGCTGGTCACACTCATATTAATAATGCCTAGATATTTGTTTAAATTATTAAATTTCAATGAAGCAAGACACGCCAAAAATGATACGAATCATCATACGGCATTTACAAGATAACAAGGAAACACACTAATGCTATATATTTTAATGTAACCCAAAACTGCTCGATACTTAGCCCAGCAATTTGCTGTTTTGAGGTTTTAAATGACATTTCGTACTTGCCATAAATAGAAAATGTTCAAAGTTGGATCTATACCGAACTTATCAAAATTTCAAAACTAAAATTCGAAGTGTAATTTTTATTGTATTTTTATGTAACATTTATGCACCATAATTGTAGACTATAGAAAATTCAATATATATAATGGGTGGGTGAAATATAATAAATACATTTTCAGTCATGTAAAATTATATTACTATTATTATAACAAGACCTAGACGATTTTGGGATTACATACATGTTTTAAATGTTACCTGAGCTTTGGAACAAAAAACGGTTTTATCAAATGTGAAAACTAGACAACATCACGGGCATCCGTAATTGTTACCGCATGTTACTTGGCAAGACGTTGATGTTGAGAAATCGCTTTTTAAACTTCAAATTACTTGCGCAATTTCCTCCACCACACAGCCTTGCGAACGTGCCGATACCTATATCTCACTGTTTGATTTAACTATAGTCTCAACATATCGCGTGATTTACAAGTGACAGTTGAAAGTACATTTAAATATGTGATAGCCGCTAGAGCAAAAGATTTTATATAATATCTGTTGTAATGCATGGTATTTAAGTGACTTATTATGTAGACCAATTATAAATTTTCTTACTTTTTTGTTCTATTATTATTCTAATAACTGTAACACATTATAGTTCATATTTTTGCCAAAAATATTGTGTAACTGAAGATGTTTTATATAATATTTAGTATGTATGTGGTCGTCAAAGACCACATGTTGTTATATGACAACTTAAAAAAAAATACTGGTAGTATTGAGATTTACATAGTTTAATCACTAATTATAGTTATAACAGAATCATTTATTATTTTATTTTATTAACACATGTTAAAACGAATACAATCAAATAATTATGAAAATATGATTAAAAAATTATGTGAAAATGACACCAAAACTTTAAAAAATCAGTGTATTTTTGTACTTCCCGTCAACATTGTTGCTAGTTGCCACCTATACCTCCAACCTTCCAAATGTATCTTAAAGGGTTTCAGTACCTGCGCTACAGCAGCATAGCAATCAGGCATTTTCTCTTAAATTTAACGTGATCTTCATGGGTGGGAGAAATAATGGGAACCTGCAAAATTTATCTTCTCTAGCAAAGGTCCTGCAAGGTTTGGTTCTCTAGATTGATCCACATGCGTTTAGAGTACACTAGTTTTCATAAAAAAAACAACGATTGTGTCAAAACGTAAAATATCTCATTAACTGAGTTTGCTGAATTCTTATTGTCTATGTAATTGACAGGACAAGGTTTTAATATAATTAGCAAAAATAAGATGAAATTTACAGAGTTTTGACGTTATTCTTGATTAAAATCTCACTGGAACTTTGACACATCGCACCGACACATCTATTTTTGAAAAAAAATTCCTTAAATAACTTCTTTTATTCGACTTTTGAAACGAGTCACTTTAATACGACTTAATATTTTCTAAAGAATTTTAAACAGGATTATTTATATATTATATACCTCGATTTGTACAATCTTTGCATCTTAGTAATTAGTATATATATATATTAGGTTTTATTATATTCAAGGTGTAGATTTTAGAGATCTCAATCCTTTCAACTTTCGGATGTCTTGTATCTATCAATTTATAGTATTTCACTAGCTTTTTTCCGCAGCTGCGTTCGCGTGAATTTCGTGTATTGTTGCAATTAAATTGGCAAAATGCATTAGGCCTAGGCCACCTATTCCTCACGCATCACACAATTTGAAATTCGTTAAAGCGCAAAAAGTTATCAGTTATATAAGTTATCGCGTTCGTAGAAAATAAAGTTAAAATTAATAAGCAATATATATGTATGTACAATAAATAATAAATCAAAAAGTATGATCATATATGCATATGAAAGAATCATATTACTCCATTACATAGCTTAACCAATGAAAAACACCTTACAGAAATCATGAAAGCACAATGATCTAAAGCTTTCAGAGTGAGTTGAAAAAGCGCGCCTGTGTGCAACTGCCAGTGCGCACAGACACAATACACTTTCACTGAGCGAACTATTCCTAAGCTCGCTTCACACTACTCTAAAACCAACACTTTCTTTTACTTTTTTATACATAGTATTACTTAATTTAGCAAGCACATAAGACTTATTACAAATATTTTGAGACGCAATTCAAATATGCCTAGTCAATATTATTACGGCTTAAACGCTTTAGTTAATAGGATTGAAGTTCAAATCAAGATAATTATTATGTTGTTCATTTAGCATAATATCACGAAAAAGGTCCTAAATTTCTAAACTTTTTCATATTTTAATATCTCGTTGTCTATTAGAAAATATACAGTTAAATATCAATGAAAAATCAGCGTCTTAAGATCGTAATTCAGAGAAGAAATGCTGCCAGTATAAAGGGTGGGGACTCTGGTTGGAGGACCAAACTTTATAAATCTATTTTAAAATATCATTTATTTCTTGGAATAGATCTAGTACAGGTAAGTAAGTCAATAATTGCTTAGTCTTAGTATCATTATAAATTTACCATTCACTAAAGCTTATTTGAAAAATCTTTACATGGTTCGATCAATCAGATAGAAATGTTAAATAGAGTTCCTAGATAAGTCCATTGTGAACAACGCATCTATTAGGAGCGCATTGTGTGCGTGTGTGTGTGTCTAATGCATCGGCACAATTTATATCACATAGAGCTGCCTATCTAATATTTTTCTAATACAGTTAATTTCTTATTCATAACTATTTTTTATATGTACTAATACGTCTGTAAAATTTAATTTGATAGACATCTTTATTTAAAATCTTTCTAAAATATCATTTAAACATTGGTAAGGTTGGCAAAGTTTACAAATATATATATTTTTTTGTATATCGTTACGTCTTTTCACTTAAAATGTAGTTAATATGTTTATTTTAAACATGAAACTAACGAAATCAGATCAGTTATAGTTTAAAAGACATAAATGGAAGAGGTCTTAAGCGAATTGGGCTTGAAAAACGCCTTTTTTATTTGTAAAAATACGAATTACACATCTTAATCTGCAATGTTGAGTAAATGACATTTCATTTATCTAACAATTTCAGCACATCTACTATCTATTGTTACGAGTTCCGAATCAATCGAAACCAAGAAACAATTTATTTATAATCTTGTATTCTTAATTATTATTATTATAACAATTTTCATTAATTAAAACAACATATTTATTTAGCTAAATTACTTATGATTATTTTTTCGAAGCAAAATGTAATTTGGAATCCTCACTTAAGATTCAATTTAGTGATTAAGTACGACTTTCGAATTCAAGTCACAAAGCGAATCGAACCGAAAGCCAAAATGGAAGTTCCTTCGGGAGTAAGGGAATTTAATTATAAATCTTGTAACTTAAAATAAAATAATAATCTTTTTTATTTATTCCATTCCATTGTTGGCTATATCATTAGTTTAATTGTTTTTTGTTGTGTATAATTTATGATGGCTGTAATACGAAATAAATAAATAAAACACGATATTAGTCACGTACACAAGTAACACATATTCCAAGTGAAATGGCTTATTACATAATCAGGTCAATGACACTGTTAAGCTAATTGTCTAATCTTATCTTATCTTTGTGACATCTGATGAGACTCTTCCTAACCAGTGTCTTACAGCTGCTATATATTGCTATTGTAGGCCCAATTGGGGATTGAAATTGCTATTGAAGCTATGTGGTAAGTTTACAGGTTGCAATGGGATTGTTACTAGTAGATATATTGTAAGTAAAAGTAGTAATTCCGATAGTAAAAATGCACTTTTCCGTACCTATTTTATCTCAACTTATGATAAGTATCAGATATATTCAGACTTCAGTTGCATCTTATAGAGAAGAACTCGGCAAAAACAATCATTTTTATGAAATGTTTCTGTTTTATCATTTGACATTACGCACGTAATAAACGTTAAGTATTAAATCTCATAAAATAATCAAGCATATAACATATATACATTTAACGTGAAGATATCCCCAAAATTGGTTTGATTCATACGTACATTTGAACATCAACGGCGGCCAAGCATTCAAAAATTTATCAGGCAATTTAATCCGCCTGATTTACTAGCACCGTGAACATTGCCGGTAGCCATCGTTATTATGAGTTATTTTTAAAGCATTTGATGAATGTGAATCCAATTTTGGGCGGGTTCACAACTCCATATGATGTCGATGCGTGCGGCGGTGGGGCGGGGGGGCTGCGTTGCAAAGACGTTCGTTGCTCTCGCGCAGGGCAATGACTCTTTCACCGCGGCTTTCGCGATAACATACTTTGTTGATTTAGACAGAGATGCACGTATACTATATGCCAATGTTAGAGAGGAACAGGCGATAGACAAAATGTTAATTAACGAATGTACTAGATTAGGTGTATCGAAAATAATACAATTTTGATAATACAAAGTAAAAGGTCATATATCACTTATAATAAACCTGGTGATTGGGAACAACTTTAAGTTTTGAAACAAGCTGTAAAATCGAATGAGCGAAGTCTAAAAATCCAACTTATTGAGTTCACTGTGGAATTTTATCCAACCACTTCAACAATAAATAAATAGACATTTAAAATGACAAAATAATATTTGTCTTTGTCGCAAATATTACATTTAACTAAAACTTATTTTGCAGATATGAGCGAGAATGTGCATTATTTACATAACACGACGTTTCAAATGCTTTACAGCAAACATAGCCAGCGAGAGTGTATCTTGCAGCCTAGTGGATTAATGTTTAAAGAACTTTATATCTCATTACAAAAAATGTATTTTATTTACATGAGAAACTTAATATGTACGAACAAGTTACACGTCGCCATCAGTCCCAATTTTAGTCATTCTAATATGTTTCATTAATGCCCTTTTGAATTAATTAAACGCACTAATACTACGAATGTTAGACGGTAATCGATTAAAAGACGTTTTCATTAAAAACAAATAAGCAAATATTTTTTGCAAAATGTAATTAGAAATATTAACTTTGAAATAAGGTCGCGGAGAAAACCACACAAGAGATAAACAAGCAGGATATCGTTAAGTTACTCGTTCGTTTGTTATAGACGAAGAGCGGTTCGAATCGTCGATGACCAATCCCTTTTCGAGCGGCTTGATCCTTTGGCGTTGCGTAGACATGTGGGGTCACTCTGCATCATCTACCGCATTTACCATGGACAGTTTTCAGAGGAGTTCTTCGGATTTCAGCAGAGTTTCATCTTAGGGTCCTTCAAGATAAGAGCGTACCAATTCTTAAAAGGCCGGCAACGCACTCGCGAGCCCTCTGGCATTGAGAGTGTGCCCATGGGCGGCGATATCACTTAACATCAGGTGAGCTTCCTGACCGTTTGCCGCCTGATTTATTAAAAAAAGACATCCTAGGATCGATTCCAAAAAGACTAAAACTAGACTTCTGAATTCATTCATTTTGCACATCGCAATGCTGTCAACATGGACATGACTTATTAAAGCAGGTCAAAAGAAATTTATGAAACATGACGGAAAGTTTGAAATCCCCTCGAATAATTGAAATGGCGCCACGTTTTTGAAATTATCATAATATTATCATTGATCAGGGCTTCATTTCGTAGAGTTTGTTTAGTGAATTTAAATGAATGATTTAATTTGTAGTTGCCATACGAAAACTGTAAAGCTCCCAGCGATAGTCTTGTGGGTCCATAGAAGTATTAAATGTATAATAAAATTTAAAAATAAATATATGTATTATATGTGTAAAAAGACAATAACAGCTGTATACACAAATAGTAATACAAAAAGGATTATCATTACAATTAAACAATTGTTTTTTCCAACCTTATAAAAATAAAATATTAAAAATACAACACAAAATTTTATAAAATTAAAGCCAAACTGCATTAAATAAAGTTTAGTGTTTAGTGCAGAACCCAAACTTGGGTAAAGGCTCTAGCTCATGGTATTCACTTTTAGTTTTCAAAATATCGATTATGCAGCTAAGCGGTATATAACAAAAATAAAATCAATAATAGTTCTACTTCTAGATTTTAGTATAATCACAAGAGAGAAGAAATACTAGAAGCTCAAGAAAACCCAATTATCAATAGCCTTTAATTTTATTATAACAATAATTGCAATAGGATTCGTGTTTAAGATTAACGTAATTATCTGAACGCATGCAAAGCGTAACAACCCGAGTGAACAACCTGGCTTTCACCCGCGCGACTTCACGTGACAGAAAGTGACAGTTTGTGACGCGCGCTGCACTTGTGACGTCACGCGGCTGCATTACAAACCTTTTTGGTCTTATGGTGACGCACTATGGCTAGACATTACCACTATTATGATACTACAGACTGACGTTGCCTTGCTACACTACATCAGTCACCCCGTGGTATTCGTAGGTTCAAAAGTTTTGGGTCCTTGTTTTTATTAATAAGAACTTTAGTAGCTCCAGTAACCGTAGTTTCTTTTTTTGTATTAACAGCAATATTAACAATATTATCGTTAGTTTAAATAAAGTTCATTTTATATTTTTATATAATTAATATAACACCGGTTCGAGTGCTTTAGGTCTGGCAGACATAATTACAAACACTTATCATCTTAATTGGTGTTTTGATTTGAATATATTGACAGTTATTGTACTTGGAGAATAACATTTCAACTACAGAATATTCAATAATCCAATCAAATTCTATATAAAAAAATTATTATCTATGTTTTCTATGAACTTTTCAGCCCACACATACTCCTATTGGGACAACTATTGGGCTAATAGTACAATATAAAGCTTATTATCCATATTTACATTATCGCACGATTAAATTTAATTACGTTTATGTATCATATAACGCCAAATGAAACAATAGGGAGGTCAGGGATTTTCATTGTTTTATTTTTAAATTGTTTTTCATTTATAAGCCAAGGCCAGGCGAACCCTCGATTATTTGTGAACAATAATAATAGGAATTAGAAATGTTTTTAAACATACATTAAGGCGACAAAAAACCCTCGAAGTCGTCCATGAAGGTCAGAATGATAACTAAATTAGGTAAGCCTTGTGTGTCTTAACTTTATTGACTGCACGCAACTTTGTCTAAGAAGAGTTAGATAAATGTTTTTATTATATTAATGAATTTCTAATTAAGGAAGTTTAGACTAAATTAATAAAAGATAACTGCTTTCCAGTTTTAAGATATTGGCACATTAAATTTTAGGAAAAGGAGGTTGCTTTTGGAGTTGACAGCTGACAGGGCGGTAAATCAAAGAGCGCAAAGATGGCGGCGATGAGTAGTTGTTGCGTAAATATGCAAACGTAAGTTCTCCGGTGTATTATTTATTGATTGTTGAAAAACAATGGCGGTCGCTTGTAGCTGCTAGTGAGTCAGTGTGCCAAGGGCACGCTGGCCTAGTTACACAGCTCTGCGCGCCGAAATTCGCGGGCTTGCTAACCTCATTGAGTAGGGAGGGGCTCTTGACGGCGTTTCGATAAATAATGTTAGTATTTGAGATATTTTATCTGATTTAACAATTCATTACGTATAATAAAAAATGTGTAACGAAATTGATGAATAAAATATCAATTGTCTTTCAAAGTAAATATTACTTATCGTAAACACATAATTATTTTTTACTTCCAGTTAGAAAAATTATATTACGCGTGACCTTGTTGGTAAATTTCTAGAGTTTATCATTATACTTACATTTAAAATATATTATTTTGTCTTGGTACATTATTTTATATATTTTATTACGTAATAAATTACACTTTCCGAGTTCTAATCATAAGTCATCGATAGGTTGTGGCCTAAGCAACATCACTAGCGTATCTTAAAGAGCATTAGGCTATGTTACGTAAAGCAAGTTTAAGGCTGTATCATACACTTGCCGGACAGAGAATGCCAGCTTATATGCTACGCAAGGTTCTTATCATGGCAATCTTTTTATTGGCTGGCTAGAGCTGCCCACGGCATCATTTGCGCCTTTCATGTAAGAGCTCTTAGTTGCTAAGCAACGTTAACATCGAATGTTTTTTTAACTCAACTCAAAATATAACCTCGATATTCGAGATTCAAATTTAATTCATGAATACCGGCAATTCATATAAGTTACAAAACATATTCTCTTTAAGGTCGTATGCAGTACTAGTAATAAATTTCATTACTAAGGAACCTTTTTAAAGAGATATTATTGAAACCAAAAATTTGCAATTTGTTGATGAGTTCTAAAATGTTATTTTGACTCAAAAGATGGCGAGTTCTGTTATCTCGACACAAAGGCACAAAGAAAACCCTGAGTTTTCACGTCTGAAGGTCAGTTTGTATCTGTACAATAGTTACTCACTTTTAATTAATTAATGGGTTGTCTGACTCCATAAACATGAGGTTGCCGTCTTAAAAGCCACGATAGTGCTTAGGTAGCTAAAGCTTTCTATTACTCAACATTTCCTTAGAAAATACTCTTAGTATTTTAAAATTATATTAAATTTAAAATGGGCTAAATTCTCAATTATTATTTTTTTTGAGAACGGAATTCAGAAAACCTCATAATCTGAAAGTGATTCTATACAATAAATTTTGACAGTAGCAACATAATTAAGGCCTTGCCTTCTATATGAATGTGTTCTAAATCATTTTACTCAGCTATAGTTTCAACCAACAATACAAGTGACTTAGCTGTGGGGCAATCCACTCCCGCGATATTGGTATTTTAGTGGCAATGTTACATTGAGATTCGTGTACAAGTTTGAGGCCTTGTCTCAATGTCATCTGGTACCACGAATTATGTATCACGTACAGATATTATTATTTATTATTCACGACACGACATTTTTAAATGCAGCGCCATCTGTCGTGGAATAGTTAACTTACTCGTTGATAAATTACCATGGTTTATATACTATTGAATTAACAAAGCAATATGGACGATCTAGATGATAAGATTCCCGTTCTCTGTGTGGGTCCTAAAGGATCTGGAAAAACAACTTTATTAAAGAAATTACAAGACGCTGAAGGAATAGATTATACATACAGTCCAGTAGCAACGATTGGAACAAATATTTACGATCTGCATTACTTCAATAGACATGGAAAAAAACAGGTGGTAACCATACGAGAGGTAGGCGGTGAAATGTCACAGCTTTGGCGTAATTATCTTGAAGGAATTGGAAAGGTGGGCATCTATTCTTAGAGTTCATTATATACCTACTATTGTGTGACATCATCACACCACATAAATGTTTTTACCAGTATCTACCTTTACCTGTACCTTTCACTATTGTATCTACAAACTACTCGTTTATTTTTCTACTTATGTAAATTTCTACATCATTTAAATTTATATTATAGACGAACATTATAGTATATCAATGGTTTTTCAGAAGTCATATTATATAGTCATATAGTTGTATTTCTGCATGGAAGTTCAGAAGGCCGTAACGCACTTGTAAGCCTCCTAGTGTTTAGGTGTTGCATGGGCGGTCGTTCACTTAAATCTAAGTGAACCACTGATATAAGTGAATCCGGCTTCTCGTTTGCAGCGATATTAAAAATATCTTATCATAAATTCTTGATAATTAAAAAAAATATATTTTAACTCTATCATCCCACAGGTAATATTTGTAGTGGATACATCGAACTTATGCCAAATATCTGCAGCAGCCGTGATGTTGTACACAATTCTCGCTGAACCAAAACTACAGCGAGCAAAGGTTCGTTTATGAACCTATATACTATATAGACGATATAATCGACTACAAATACAATACACAAATATAATAATTTATGAATGTTTCTTTATGGCTGTGAGAGGCTGTAAGTCATTAATTTCAGGATACATCCTATCAAAACCATACATTACAAAGACATTCTTTGTAATATGATGATATAGTTTGTTCTAATGTTGTATTTCAATAATTTTCAGTTTATTTTAGTTTTAAGCAAGATGGACGCAGCGTACAGACAGATGCGCAATGAAGCGCTTTTAATGCTTCAATTTACTAGACTAAGTAAAGAACTGCGAAATGCCCCTATTCTACTAGAAGCTGCACCCTTGACGGGGATTGGCTTGGACGATCTTCGATACCAGCTAACGGATACAAAAACTATTTCTAAATAAAAACAAAATTCTATTTGAAGTTTCAATGACATTGACCCACTTATTTCATGCAAATTCTCATAATGAGAGATGGATAGGCGCGGTAATTATTGTAAATTGTGAAATAGGTATTTGGTAATTTGCACATTAACTCATAATTTGCGCATGAAAATTAAATGCATAATGCAGAGTAATTTTGGTTTATTGAGAGTAAGAAAGAAGTTAAGTGTGTCTTGTTAGCAATAAATTAATATGTTATTATAATATAAATGAGAACTCATATGCGAGTCGAAATTGATGAAAGTAAAAGAAAGAATTAATAAAATATTTTTAATAGCTGCTACGTTTCTGATCTTGATTGCTAGCAATGAATAATTCATTAAATTAATCATAAAGTATTTTTATTGAAAAGGTTGATTCGCTTTTTTATATAAATTAAGTCTCTCTATTTCTCTTTTAGCAAGAAGCTTAAAATGTTTGAAATATAAATAAGCTTTGTTCGATTCGATCTATTGATAATTATTTATATGGGTTTTTTAATAATTTATTTATACTAATCAAATTAACTAGTGTAGCGCTTTCATAGTTAGTCTTGACATGCATACGAAATAAAGATTTTTAAGAGCAACGCCATCTACTGCCTAGTTATAGAACGACGCCGTAACTCTTTATTATTGTGAGTTATGGTTTTTGTAATCATAATTACCGATTTCAAATTTGACATTTGTTTTGGTTGTGTAATGTGTATCCATTAAAAAACTTTGTACAAATTATATGCTTTCATTTTATTATATGATTATTTAGAATACATAGTTAAGGGCCTGTATATTCAATGTACTTTGCGGTTCAAATTTTAAGCCTTTAGGCTTTATACTTAAACTACTCTAGAAATACAATATATAGTATTTCAATCGATTAACAACATACAATAATAAGGACTTCTCTAGTAGCATGGATGTAAATAATATGTGCAGAGGATGTATGCAACAAGTGTCATGTGATGAGGAATCCACTAGAATCGTGGAAATGTTTTGTTATTGTACTAATATTTCGGTATGTTTACCTTCAGATTTTTAATATGAACTTGGGTAATTTGCTTATAATTATCATGAATAATGATTATAACTTTGTTAATAAGCACAACTTATTATTCTATGCTTTTCAGATATCAGGCGATGAGAATTTACCAAAACGTTTCTGTTATGAATGCAGAAAAGATATAGAATTAGCATTTACTTTCATAAAAAAGGCTCAAAATGTAAATATAACTCTCCAAAACATCACTTCAAGAAATACAAGTGTCATTGTACCAAACAAACATAAAGACATCCCTATGATATTAACTTTACCCAATTACAAGTTATGTGTAGGTGTAACTAATGTAAATCATAATACAATTATTACAAATTCTAGTCGATTGAATAATGAAAATTGTTTTAAAAAATTAAATGAAATAAGAAATGATACAACCATAGAAGATGAAATAATATCAAATAAAACCAAAGAAGTAAATACAGAAAATAAACCACATTGCTGTCCCGTTTGCAAAAAGAGTTTTATGTTTAAGTATTGGTTATCAAAACATATGGAGGATGAGTGCTCTGGCCAGGAATTTGTATGTGACATTTGTAATCAAAGTAAGAATAAAATTAAGTTATGAAATTATAATAACAATTAATACTTTCTGTTGTCTATAGGCATAAAATATAGTATCTACATCCTCCATAATTAAAATAAGCTTAAAATAGGATATGTAGTGGAGGACACAGAATTAAAAAGGAAGTGTTTACATTACAGAGTTCATAAAAAAATCAAAATTAGCACAGCATCTACAGATTCATACTAAAGACTGCAAATATTCATGCAGTATGTGTGGCAGACAGTACAAAAGACGGAGATATCTAACATCACATCTAAAGACACATTCTCTTGATAGACCTTATGCTTGTGAAAAATGTCCTAAAAAGTATGTGTTTATATAATATACCATTCCTTATTTTAGAAATGGATGACAAAACTAAATTTATTAATATTCACTATTTAAAAATGTTAAATGAATCACAATCTTTTCTTTTCTTTCATTTTAACACAAACATTTTTAAAAATAATAATCAGAGTAAAATTTTAAATGGCAGGTAACGTTAAGAGTTGATACAATGGGAGAAATGTATATATGTATATCATTGAAAATCACCAAACAATACTGTCAACTAAGAAAATAATACTTTACAAAATGACAATTTAAAAAAATTTCAGGTTTAAATTAAAGAAAATACTATTAAGCCATATGAAAACACATGATGTTGTAAAACAATATCTTTGCTCTATCTGTGGTTGGAGCAGCAATCTTTGTAAGTAATTAATTATTAACATTTTCTTTATCTCTTTAAAAAATATTTTTCTTAAACCAAATATATGTTTTATGAGTGTAGTTTTTTTATTGTTTTTGGGGTGTGCGAGATTCAATCCTAGCAGTTCAAGGGTATCTTTACCTTGAGATCTTTCTCAAAACAATTTTTGTGAGAACATGCTGTATTTCCAGAATATTCACAAAAAATATTAGCAAGGTCACTATATATTTTCGTGTGTTAGAAAATAAGATAAAAACTAGTTTATGTTCTATAACTTTGTACATTTAAATTTCGAACTAAAAATATCAGTTGTTAAATTATTAAAGCTAAAATCTCTACTATAACTATTTTTGTTTCTTATGGAAAACAAATAGGCGTTTCAGTCTCGCTCTAAAAAGTGCGTTACTTTAACAATATTATTAAGTTAAATAAGATCAGGGTTAAAATGCAATTTTGAAAAAGGAAATTTCTAATCGCGTTACTTGTTAGTAGAGTAATAGATTGCTAAAGAGCTGTTGCGCAATCCAATCAAACGACACACTCCTTTTATTTATTTATTAACGGAGATTTCGCTTCCTGGCAAAATAATAATTATTTAAAATTGGTAAATACAGACAGTGTATTTGCCTTCCCAAATTGATCAATGAAACGAACACAGAAATGTCTGTCATTTTTCAGCGGGAAACTTACAGACTCATCTAAACACACACACGGGGGCGAAGCCCTACGCCTGTAGAACTTGCGGCTTTCGCACGGCAGCGCCTAACTCGCTCCGGAGCCACGAACTGCGTCATATCCAGCGGCGTCCATACGTATGTACTTGTGGGAAGGCTTTCTATGACTCCAGTGCACTTGTAAGTTTATTTATTCGTGAAATGCTTATTTTTGCCTTTTGCGATCAAATTAACATTATCAATATATTTTACTGCTATTTTTGACATAGTTTGAGTGTACGACAACGTTAATCGTAAATTAATCAATAAAGCTTATTCATAAATTTGACGAATATTAAATAATCCTAATCCTTGGGATTGATTTGCTCCAGTTCAAACAATTTGTATGACTCAATACTTAGCGATTAAAAAGAATGGCGGAAAGTTACTTACCCGCTTACGCCCTTGACTTGCGAACTGGTAGTAAATGTAAATTTACAATTAATTTAACTTATTTTTGACGTCCATAAGTGTACTTGTCTACCTATATGAATAAAGATATTTTGAGTTTGAGGTTATAAACCAATGCATTTTAAGTAGGTATTTTGCTACATATCGAATAACTGTAGCCAAAAAAAATATTAAAATAAATCTTTTAATCTATCTTCGACATGAACTTGTTCTTATTAAAAATTTAGTCTTGTAATTTCTATAATTCATTTATAATTTAATATGAATAATAATTTAAGTTACTTATCAAGTATATAAAAAAGTGGTTGGGAATTCACGCACTTTATCAATGTTAAAATTAACTCGGACCTCAAACGAACGAATATCTGGTTTTTTATAAATATTGAATTAATATAAATCGTAAATTCAGTTTTTACGGCTGCTTAACTCATTTTATGTCCAAATAATTATATTTTACAGAAACGACACAGCCGCACGCACTCAGGCGAACTGCCATACAAGTGTGCGTTGTGTTCGCGCGCCTTTCTCGACAGTTGGAAGCGAAAAACTCACCTTATACGGGTACACGGACTGGCATTGGAGGATATACCACGAATGCGGAAAGATGGAGCGACGTATTAAATAATAATTTAACACTTTGTTCCTTTATTTATTTATAAAATCTTGCCCACACTTAACACGCTGATTCGTTGGTACAAGAAAAATAATATACAATAATGGTCACATACAAGCACTTCTAGACAAACAACACACGAGGAGATAAAAAAGAAAACAAAAGAATTAAATTATAAAAAACTGTTAAATATGTATATACTGGCATACAAGAAGTTGCCGTGGTAACATACTTGTTATAAAAAATACGAGTCGATCTAAAAATGTCTCATGAAAAACTATCGTATTTCTTTAATATAAATAAAACTGATACATATCTATCTCTCTTGTGGATTTGTTAAAACTTTACAAAAACAAAAGCAAAATTGATTTCAAAGTGTGAGGAGAGCAACTATGTAAACCGAGCCTAACTACTTTATCAGAATGCTCTATCTGGATGTCGGTGAGTTTTGGCAACGAGTTTTTCTGAAATGAGGCAATACGAAATTTAAATTTTGTAAAATGGTTGAGGCAATCAACCTTATTCTTAAACATCTTATAGCAACCGATCAATTAATTTTCTACGATTCCTCAAGAAAACATCGTAAAGTTCGCTTGCCTAGTTTCGTATGTTGGCAACTGAATGTAAAACGAAAAGAATTGTTTTCCGATGTTACATACATCGGAAAACAATTCCGGACAGCTGAGTATTGGCTTTGTGAAGAAAAAAGATCAATAATTAATAATATTAGTAAGGGAATAAATAATATAGGGAATTCTTAGACTTTTCGACTGACACTTGGGGTTTGATACAAGAAAAATTTTCATCACAGTCATATATTTTCAATTCAATTTCTAACAATAAAATCGAACATTACAAATAGATTAACAAATATAGATGGAAAGACAGTTATTGTACACAGTGATTCAAATTATACCTAAAAGTCAAATTTGTTTGATTTTATACCATTTAGGAAATAAAATCTATCGTTTGACTGCTTTTCGCGACTGTTTGTTTTTTTTTAATTTTTCCTACGGCAATATTGTCGAGGTAGTCGCCTGTAAAATACTAATTCCTTTTTTATATATTGCGTTTACGCGGTGATTAAAAGGGACAGAACAGTGCATTTGTTAAATCAATATCAATGATTTATAGGTATTTTATACACTTATTAACTTATTAATTTTTTTTTCTTAATTTATATTACCTGCCAGTTCACAAACCAGACACAGAGAACAGACAAACTAACAATAAACTCTCTGCAACTTCTTTTAAAACAAGTGTTCATATAAGCTATCTCTGCCTAACATTACACAAATCCAACCATTTCGAGTAACGATCTTATTCATAACACTACAAATATTTTTAAGAAAGTTTTCGATATAGAATATACACATATTGAACAACAATCTATAATTATTTCAGTTTTAAACCGGAAAAGTTTTTCATATATAATCTATGGCCTACCTAAAGTCAAGAACTCAGTACCATTCTTAACGAAGGCATGGTCCAGAAAAAACAGGAATAGAACCCAAATTTATTAGTTATGAAGCGATACTTACGGCTATACTGAGGCCTTCACGCTAGTCACTGGTTAGATTGGTCATACGTTATAACACCATCTTCAATCCTAAAATTCTTTACATCAAGATCGACTTGAAAGGGTCCCCATTCCTATAGCCTACGCTCTTCCGAAAGAGTACATGAATTCTCAACACTTTTCCTTTCGTGGCGAATCCTCTTCCTCTTCCTCCTTCACTATCGTATATACAATAATTACTTGGCCACATCGTATCCCTAACATTATTTAGAAATCATGATTCATGTCTCCTTTAAGTTCTTTATATCATTTGAAGTTTTACACTTCTTGTGAAAGAAATCGCTCGAAAGCCAGCCGTTGCTCTCATTATTTAATAAATCTAATTATATTGATTATTGCAACGAATTGTCAAATTCATAACAATAAAATTGTGTAAATATTGAGCTCTATTCTAACGCATAGGAACAATATGATCTGCTGGTTGGTAGAAATAAACGAACATACATACATTATTTAAATAACAATTTTGCACCAAATGGAAAGCTGTAGCGACACGGAGAGATACAATTTGGCAAAATTGTCTCTGGATTTAAGATATACAAATTATATTTCTTTTCGTCGAATTTGGTCGAATTTTATACTAGAATCCTTTAATATGCATCTATTTTCTTCAACGACACGCTTAATACTTGCGGTTCCTACATAACCAATCTTTCCGTTCACTATATTTTAAGTTGTAATTTAAAGAGTGACCTGAACATTTTGCACGATATTAGACCATTCGACCTTTGATGGGACTAAGTAAAACGCTGGCGCCACCTTTTGCCCACATGGACACTTACATCCTGAAAAAAAAACAGAAATAAAAAAAGCCCGAATAAAATCTTGTCATATTTATGTTTTTTGGTATCGTATATTCCTTCTTATTCGCACAAACTGAATTACTAACACTGAATGAACAAGCTTCATTAAAAAACTAATAAGTAAAGAGCGTTTTTCGTATTAGTGAGAGTATTTCGTGTAAGTGTGTGTATGTGTGAGTTAGTAGACTATTTCGTATAAGTGTTGTCTGGCACTTATAATACTAGATGCACCCATTAACATACCCATGAGCCAGCTAAAGCTGCCGATCTTATTATTACACTTAGGGCAGTGCAACTTCCCAGATGGTTCCCGCGTGACATCTGGCATCCAGGCCATGGGCTCCACAAACCACATCAAACGACACGCCTCTACCGCGTCCGCGCGTGTTATGCATGCATCTACCATATTCTCCTCATTATATCCGTCCAGCACCTGGTTCAATTATAAATCTATATTAATAAAAAATAATCGCGAAATCGCGAGGCTACGTTGGTGGGATGGAGTTGTGAAGGACCTCGAAACAATAGGGGTTCGCAATTGGAAACGGGAAGCTCTCGATAGATTGCAATGGCGGAGTGTACTTGAGGAGGCTAAGCTAAGTATAGGTAGCCATTGATGATGATGAACCGCAGAATATGTAGCTAAGCTCACTCGAAGCCGGCTGGAGCATTTCGAGTATTTTATTTTATTACTTGAACTCAGTGGAATGTTTCAATGGAGAGAAAAAGAGGCTATGTACAAAAATGATATTAGGGCGAAACCATATTAAGTTCGTGGGGGCAGCTAGTCAATAATTAATAAATTGCCGTAATATTAAAAAAAAACTAATAATAATAATTAATATTTTAAGAAAGCAGTTATATACACGAAGATAAATTAACGTTATTGCCTAAATTCTATGAATTTGTTTTTAACTTTTCTGAATATACAAATATAAAAAAATAATCTTCATAAAATAATGTCAATGTGATCTTAACATCCCATAAGTTCAAAATATAGTTGAGCAAATTGGTATTGGGACCGATGTCACACCATATTTAATGACAAAGTAAAGTTTTGATTTGTTTTCCGTTTTGGTTAAAACTAATTAGACAGAAAATAATTTTAATTTTATCACTAAAAGACTGCATTACAAAAATTACAAATAGAATCAAAAAGTATGAGTGGTCTTCAACAATCTAATAACAAAAATAGTATAGTATTAAACTCATCATGAGGGCCAACCTGCACAAAGGTTGTTGTATATTGAAAACCTACAAAAAAATCTTGTAAATTGTCAGTGAATAAGGCCTTATCAAACTAATTTGATGGAAGCCATGTTACAATATCTTGATCAAAATTCACCTGACTCGGTCCATCATCATGCACTGTGACTCCACAATCTTTATCTTCAATGATCTGACAAGCGAGGCTCTTTAGTTTGTCAATCAGCAATTGTCCATTCTCGGCACATGTGAGTCCTGTTAGAGTACTGGGAGGAGGCCGCATTCCCTTTTTTGCTAATTCTATTTTTACCTAGAAACTTGCGAATTAGTATATAATCGATGAATACAAGTCAGAACATGCGCAGTCCTTCCAGCGTCGCTTTATAGAGTTAACACTGTACATTTAAAAATATTTTTTTTTGTTTTTGGAATAATACAATCAAAAGAATTGTAAATTAAAAATACATTTTTTTAATTTGGAATAATAATTCATATTTTGGATTTTCTAATTAAATTTGATCTAACGTAATTGTTAAATCTATTTAAAGAAAAAAGAATTATATAAAGGACATGATCGAAAGACTTTAGCCTAACCAAAAAATATATTCAGAGTAGATTTGAAACTAAATTTTTGTGCTTTTTAGCAATTGTTAACACTGTAAGTTCTTTAAAAAAATGTGACAATTTGAGTTTAACAATATTTTATATTGTGTACTTAAAATTTTTGTTAACTGTAAGATTTTTTCTGTTAACGGACTATTTTACAATACAGATAAATAAGTTTAGCAGATGTCCCTGGATATTAGGATATCATAATGCTATATTTAATTTTTAATGTTATTTCCCATGATATAAATATGTACCTGTTTGGGTATGTGCGGTATAATATTGCTTTGTCCGGCCACTATTCGACGACATTTTTTACATCTGTACACGATGGGATCCGGCCGCTCTCTAACAAGACCTGGATCTGGCTTCACCAAATCTGCGAATAGCTGCGGCAGGATTTTTACTAGAAATAAAATAAGCTTTTGAATTAAAAATAAATATATGGTGCTTGGTAAAGTATACCTTTAATAGGATAAGCACATTTATGCGTCTATTTCATAGATAGATTTTTTGACCCTATAGCCCTCACATTGTCTCAACACAAAACGTTTGTGATTTGCCAGGACTCAAACCAAGGACCTCCAGATGTTACGCCATGTATTGAACTTTATACCATGACTTATTTTTAAATTCACAATGAGTAATTAAAATTCGCTCCAACAGTGAAAAAAACATGGTTAGGAAACCTTAGAAAGGCAAGCCTTCGATCCAAAAAGTCACCAGCGTGTTTCAGACGCAGGAGGCTGTTCACCTAATTTCCTATTAGTTTGACAAATGATCATGAAACAGATTCATATCTGAGGCCCAAACCTAAAAAGGTTGTAATGACACTAATTTATTTATTTTATTTTATTTTATAAACAATTGAAAACTTAAAATAATTACATGATACTGTTTAATATTTTTTTTTAAATATTATATAAGGTAATATAAACTTTTAATAATACCTTGTTTTAATTTCTGTCCTGCCATTTTCAATCTGAACTGCTTAAACCTTGGATCATCCCTGTTTAACTGATATCCCATATGTCCAAATAACTTCAGTTGAGCTACAAACCCCACATTTGGTCCAATGAACCTACGCTTGCTTTTCACAAGGACAAAAGCATCTTCATAGCAAAGACAATATTTCTCCATAATGTACCCAATAACAATGGCTGCTGATCTTGATACACCAAAGTAGCTGGGAATTGAAGAACAATGAGATGCATATTATAAAGGGAATATAGTTTTGCAGGAAAAGTAAAAACCAAAGCAACAGCTTATTTTATAAAATATAATACAGGTCTTTAGCCTGTTTATTTGGGCACATGATCAAAATAAATATAATAACACAAGAATAACAAAAATAGAGCAGCAGAAAAAAATCACAGTTTTGTGGACCACTGCACTTATTACGGTCTACTGTTTGATTTTCAATCATGCATGAATTAATTATGAACTTTTTAAAATCTTTTAATTTAATTGATATTGAGTTGTTAATTGTAAAATAGAAAATTATAATACATTTTACATTTATTACACTAATTTAACTATATTAAAATGTATAATAGAATGTACATAAAACACTTTAAAATTAAATTCAAATACAAACCAATGTACAAGCACAGTCCCTCCATTTGCAATAGCCTCTTTAATAAACTCATTGCAGGTTGGTAGCTGAGTAATCAAATCTTCTTTTGGTATATCGGCCACTGAAAAAGTTAATTCATTTAACAGTATTTACTTACCTAATATGTGAGGATCTTTTTCAACATTAATTTAAGTTGTTTAAATATTCTGTTTGCAATATAACATTTCTTACATAATTTTTTATTTATATGTGTTTGTGATACATGTTATTTTATTTATGTTCTTACATTTCACAAACTTGAAGGTAAAGGTGTGACGGTCAAGTACTGTTCGGGGAAGTGGAACTAGGTCCAATGTAAGAATGTGTGTTATCTTCAGCTTCTCAAGTGTCTTGTGGTCTCTGGCACATGCTAGGTTACCTGGAATTTACAGTTCAACAATTAACGTTATTATTTAAGCCAACACATCTCAAGATGAACAATTAAGGCTTATATCAAATAGACATTAAGAGACGAAGATTCGTGTATCGATAATAACTAAGGATAGTCAGATTAATGACGATTTATTTGAATGATTATTTAAACATACCCAAAAAAAGTCCGTCATCGATTAAATCAACGCTTATGTCTAAGTCATCAGCATCATTCTTAAGCGAATCACTCGCGTGGATTTCCACTTCTGCTACTTGTTTAGCCATTTATAATTAATATACAAGGGAATTAATGAGTTGTTTCTTTAAAAAGAGGAAACAATGATCAGGAAAAATATGGTTTACATTCAGTTGGTAAAATGCGGTTATGATTAATTAGAGAGAAAGCAATATTGTTTACGAATAACAATCTTGATTTAACACTGATTATGTAAGTACCAGTAATGAATATAATTTCTAGTCTGGTGTGTTTGGAATTTGCAAATTAGAAATTGCAATATTTATTATTTAGCACTTCGCGCAAACGCAAACAGCGCGCGCTGAGTTTTGAAATTTTACTGTCAAATGTCCATTTCATAGTGCAACTGTCAACTATCAAGTAAAGTATAAGTAGAATATTTATTGCTTTACTGTAAATATTCTATTACCTTATAACTAATTGGTACTTTTGTTAAATAATTGTTCCATTCAGCTTGTGTAAAAATAATAATTGCGATATGAGATGGTAGGCCAAGCATAAAGTCTTTGATAAAGATTAAACGTCAACACTGAAGGTTAAGTATGACTCCTATGTCGCAAAACTAATTAGTTTTTGATCTTATACTAAGTAGTCGAAACTTGCCAGATTTTTGAAAGAATAAAGCAAACTGGAGATTATTTTTTAAAAATTTAATTCTTGTATGAAGCCAAAGGAAGAACAGTGTTCGCCTAGGGCTAAGCGAGACCCTAAGGTCGTGCGATTGAATACGGCTGAGCACCTGTTCATTTCTCTTTCTATGCGCGCAAGTAATAATGGCTCTTACATTAAAAACTAACAAAGTGAGGAAACCGGCATGTAATGCCTGCGAATCGACAACATGCGTCAAGCACAGTATCCTCAGATCACCTACTTGGCTATAAACAAAATAAGAATGATCAATGACGGATCTACAGATCCTATTTAGAGCCCTGTGGCCCTAAATGGGATCCGTTTCATTTCATTCATCTAGGATAATCCTGGGATTATGAATAAGAAAGCAGAGAAATGCTATTTCTATGATAAACTTTAAAGTTATATATCTCCAAGCACCCTTTAAAAAGGATTTTCGTAACTTAATTCTGGCGTTATGTCCACCACGTAACGTGTAACTCTAAGAAATGAGGTTATAAACGATGTAAATTAAAAATACCTGAAATAATAAAGTTATATTAATTAGGTATTTACGTTACGCCAAATATTACAAACCAAATGTGTGTGATAGATCTAGTCGAGGTCAAGTAAAAATAAGTATAGAAAGAAATGTATATCAAGTAAATCGAAGAAAATTTAACGAAGCAAATATTTCCATCAGACTATATAATACAAGTTGCCGTAAAAATACAAAAGGCTCTGTATTTTACACAATAGTAATTTCTTAAACTGAATAATAAAATTTAATTATATAAAAGCTGTTGCAAGGATATAAGAATAGTCTTGAATTTATATTTTAGTGTTTTTTTTGGGTATGCCATTTAATTTAAGATTTATGTATTTAAGAATTTTATTCTTAATGCTAACTGTACTTATTATCTTATATAGTAAATATATTTCATTTGGTAGTAGTAACAGGATTCTTATTAATTCCCGTAAATATTATATGTGTCATGAGTTCAAATACTTTCAAAATCACAATAAGTTTGGCGTACTAAATATTATGTATTTGTGTTAAAAAGTTCACTTTCTAATATTTAACTCGGACGCGGGTGATTCGACACGGATTGCAAAATCTCGTTTTTAAAGCAATTCTTGGGTTTTTTTACCACACATATTTAAACATAATCTTGTTTAGTGCTCTTGTTATCAAATTATATTCAATGTGTATATGTTAAATAACCATAGTATTTTATTACATTAATAATAATAATATATGTATAATAAACGGTTTTGATAACCGTTTAAACAAAATAATAAATAAAATATATTATTTATTGTTTTGCTAGGAGACACACCCCTGCTATTTGAGTGTGGAATAAGTTAGTTAAATACATGTGTTTACATCTAATAAAATAGTAGTTGAAGTTCGCCCCACTACGCCTTAATTTAATGTATCTTGCATAAGATTTTTAATGATTGTAACGATGACTGGGCAATTTTTCACTTTCGCAAGAACGTACAGAAGTTTACATTTTAAACCTCACGCTGACTCCCTATTTATTTTGGAAAGTTACAATAATAATAAAGCCTTTTTATTTCCATATCCTTAAGTTAGATTTCAAATGTTGTCTTTACTTATAGCTGAATATTAGTAACCTGTAGATATGGGGTTCATATCGTATAGTTTCTTGGGTGAAGGCCTCCTCCAACCCTTTCCAGATGTATCTATCTTTGCTAAAACTCTGTCAGTATTTTCCTGCTTTCTATAAAGTCTTCAGCCCACCATCTCTTTGACAAGCGCAGTCTTAATTTCCCGGGTGATGACTTCTATTGTGTTGTCTTTAATGTTCAACTGTCGTAAATACCATTTTAGTTTTAAAGCTTGTGATAGGAAATCAGTTGCTTTAGTGTCTTGTCTAATGTATACTTTGTATGTCTTCTTTATATTTAGTCAAAGAAATAAATTTCCATTTATCTACATGAAAAATCAAGATGTTTGCGGATACAGCTTTGCCGTCACTCAGACGTGAAACGTGACTGCATCTTGAAAGTAAAACATATGGTTTTATGTGTCCTACCTAAATCACGCTGATATATCATTCGGTTGTATCTCTTACTGGAAAGACTTTGGATGACCGCAGATGGAGGCCGCTTGGCTTTAAGTAGGTACCGATGCGTTTTAGATGTGTTTGTCTTGTATATTTGAATATGTAAACGTTGAAAGTTTTATGAAGGTCGTATTTTTATTAGGTAAAGAATGGGTATGTGTTTTCCGTTTCCGTGTCGTCTTCTTAATGATGGTAATTGAGCAACTAATACCTTTTTTCGTTTTTTTTATTTGTGTTGGTCTAATGGAAGTTTGTTAGGATTTTTAGACTATTCGTTATTTGTATGAAGTATGTTGTATGGCGTAAAGTCTTTCGACGAAATCCGAAATAAGGAAAATGCATGTTGTGTATTGATGTCAATTTTGTGCAATATTTACATAATTGGCGCAGCCATACTATTCTGTTGTCATAAAAAATTATGTAAGTAACAAATTAACGACCCTAAATATTACGAGAAATCTTAAATCACTGCTATCACAATGATACATATATATGCACTTAGTGTATATAATTCGACGAAACTCTCTTACTCCTGACAGTTCTTTAAAGGCCGGCAACGCACTCGCCATTGTGATGGTGTCTACGCCAAATTTTTATACAACAAACAACTACTATAAACAAGTAAACTTAAACAATAAAAGGTCGGTGACGCAATCGCGAGAGTTCTGCAAGTGTGAGTGTCCGGCGGCATCACATAACATCAAGTGCACCTCTTGCCGTGTGTTTTCTATAAAAAATATTTACGACAAAAGTTATGTTAATAGTTGTATTTATAGCAAAAATTTATCGGTATAAGACAAATAGAATTCCTTGACATAATGTTATATAAGAAGTCATACCACGAATTGGAATCAGATATTCGAAAGGGTTTATATCAGGACAAGGTTGCCTTGCGGATATTAAGTCGATCAAGCCTTGAGTAGACTAATAGTTTTTCTAGTCAATATAATTAATCTTATAAAATTATAAAAAAATCATAAAAGAAATGCAATATTTTTTTTATTAATTACCATCACAGCTCCAGATTTATCTAGAGCAGTGTCAGCCTAGTGGCTTCAGCGTAAGACTCTCATTTCCGAGGTCGTAGATTCGACCCGCAGCTTTGCACCAATAGACTTTCTTTCCATGTAACTTAACATTCGCTCAGACCCAAACAGTCGACGGCGTGTGTCACGCACAGGAGGCTGATCACCTACTTGCCTGTTAGATTGACAAATAATCATGAAACAGATACATCATTTGAGGCCCAGACCTAAAAAGGTTATAGTGCCATTGATATATATATATATTATATTACGATAAAACATTTGATTCCAACTTTACTAATTTTTTAATCATTTAATAAACATAAATTAGCAAAGTTCCATTCTAATTGTTTCCGGAAGTAAAATGCACGCTTTTAAAGATACAATCATATTATGTTACAATGCAGATGAATCCATTGTTCGTCTATAGTGCACGATGTCACAGGAGAGCCGCTTGCGCAACGCGTAATGCAATCTCGATCGGTACACGCTTCCTTGTACACTGATGGTAAATTAACCCAATTACAAAACACTATATTTCACGCGAAAATGTTAAGCTAGTTAAAATTATATATAGTGGGTGATGGGCTGAAAAGTTCCTATGCTAACATAGAACAAATATTTTTTTTACCAGTTATTCTTCGCGACCATTTTTATAGTCTTTAGCCTAAAATACGCTTCAGTTTCGGCGATTACCTCTTCAGCAATAGTAAATAATATTTTAGTTCTTTTGCTGCATTAGCGCTCAGCCCTGTTGGGCAAGGAAATAAGCAGCGTGAGTATGTACGGTTACTCAGGTTGCTAATGCTCATGCCGCTGCTATCAATGTTCTTTTAAACATTAATTCATCTTTACAAAAGATACACACACTTAAAATTTTATACAGAAATAATATTTTTTTTCCAAGGAACTCTTGAGTATAGTCTCCTTCAACTGGCTCCACCTCTTTCTCTCTCTAGCCTGAGTATTTTTCTCCCAATCTTGCCCACCAACTTCCTTAAGCTTGTCTGCCTACCATGTAAGAGGGCAACCGCTCTTTCTTTTCCCTGGTGACCCTTGCCTCCTTGTTAGCATGCCTGTATGCCCCCCCTTGCCTCCTGTATGTCTAACAGGCTCCTGCGGCTATTGCCTTCACTTTTGCTTCTGCCGCAAGAGTCTTGCACTGCTATAGCAAATACTGACGGTAAATGTGATATTAGACATGCACGATCTGATCTGTTCATGAACCGTTATTATTGCGCGCGTTGAACTCTATTCTTCGTAGAAATCAGCAGATGGAAGTTAATATACCGTATTATTAGTTACCTACTATATTTTACAATTTACAGCTATCATTTTAGCTGAGAAAGATTAGACAATTTACACATATTTGTTAACGCCTAAGGACGATATAATAATAATATTATATAACTCCGAAATGTGTCGTAATATTGTTTTTACTTATTAATTAATTAATAATCTGTGTAGCATATAGATGCAGATAAACAATATTACTAATATTATGACACAGATTATAAGTATAATAAAAATTATAGTTATTACTCTGTTTTGTTATAGACTTGTACAATGTACATAGTTCCTTAATTGCTAACGCCGCGCTTTGCCACACCTATAATGATATGACGCTAACGTTACCTATTACTTATTGTGAGAGTCGATGGTATACCAGTTACTAGCAATCTGGAACTGTTTAATTCATGACGTTGGACGCGAATGGAACATGAAAACAGTTTATGTTGCACTTAAAGCTGACTGTCAAAAGGTCGACTGGTCTGCCTTGAATGGCCTGTAAACTTACTGATTCGCATGATATGAAAAAAACGAGTTTCCAACACATAAATGTACAGTATTTAATAGTAATAATAATTAAAAATTAATAAATAGAAAATTAAAACAAATTTAAAAAGTTTGGTCCCTGTGGCACCTTTAACACTGGCATTTCCTCGCTGTTTTTATAAAAGATTTTATTGTTTATGAAATAATATTATACCTATGATAATTGAACAAATGTGATCTATTTAATCAAACAACCAACAATTCGTTCTTAACAAAATTGTATAAACAAATTCAAATGTTTAAGCATATTTGGACACGACACGGCCAAATGTTTGTTTGTGATGTACATTAATTATTGCTTTTAAAGATAACATTTTTGTTATGATATCAACGTTCTCTATTCCAAACAATGTTCATAACTCAAATAAACATTACAAGTTACATCATGAAACATTGGTACTATACCAATGTTTCATCTCTCTCTTCAGTCGGCAGCTTATGCCTGAGCATCGTGGTCAGCAAGGAAGCATCAGGAACGGACTATCTAGTTCCACTAGTCTATGTCCAGTACCTCTCTTATGACAATGTGTAGGAGTAGATGAGGAGAGGGTTTGAGGACGATGTGTCATTCACTTGTTCGGTCCATCTGTTTAATGAACGGCCACGAGATCTTTTGCCTTCTATATTACCAACCACCCTCATTTTCTCCAAGTTCTCATCGGCTCGCCATTATTTTACAGAAATAAGGTACAATCCGGTATATGTTAGACAAGCAAGTCCGGAGTATAAAGCGCCAAATTTCATAATTTTAGAATATAAACAAAGAATATATGTTATACAATGCTTAGTTAAAACAAAAATACCAAAATGTCTATAAAGTTGTAAGTGCTTGTGATTTCTCACAATGTAAGAAAGTTGTAGGACCGGAGACAATGCCCTTACGCAACTGTAATATAATTAAGCGAGTTACATCATACGATTCAACGACCTGAGGGAAGGCTCCCGAATCGCTTTCTTATTTGATCGATCTTTTTTATATTCATTTTTTGAGCCTCCTACTTAGTTGGTACGCTTTCAAATTCTTCATCAAACGTTTCAAGGATGAACGGAATATGTTTTAGTAAAATGATCATTGTCAGATTTAATAAATAAATAAAATGCACTATACATATACGACACTTTGAGGACGTGCGAGGTTGATTTATCTGCATGGCGTCTGCAGCCATTGTTCCGCCACCAATAACAATTTCAAAGAAGAAATACATATATCAATTTTTTAAATTGCATACTTGATTAAATTTCTAAATTAATCTAGTTTATTGTCTTTTATTTTATTAGTTATTTTCTCTTTTATTATTGTAATTTTAATGTTGTACGCACGAAAGATAATCAAATGTGACGTTTTAAACCTTGATCCTGTTTAACATAACGTTAAATTAGACTAGTAAAAAAGTACAAAGTACCTACATATTTTTGAATTCATTTAGAGATTACACACTGGGAATTGTTGACATAATCAGATATCATTGTATTCCATGAAAAGGTAATAAATAGCTGGGAATGAATACGCATCAACGCTTCATATGTATCGTGAGAAATTAGGTAAAAAGCCTAGTAATTATATTGAGAAATTGATGAGAATAAACCTAGTTACTAAATACCTTTTCTAACGAATTATAATAAACTGCAACTAATGCAGGACGGAGACATACTGGATCTTTTATTGAGCCTGTTTACCAAACCAAAACCATTATGCGCCGAGAATCGAACTTTGGGTTCGATTCTCGGCCTTGGGATACGTGCGTGGACGTGCGAGTGACGTAAATAACATCGACCGGCATAGCTTACAGCAAATCAATCGTATTGTGTCAAACAGATATTACTTTGTCTGTTTTGAAAAACGTTACAGAAACTTATATATATATTGAATAATATCATGTCCAAATGCAACTAACAATATTATCAACGTAACACATATACAGTGTAAGTTTTTAATATAATGTATGCCACTGAGTAATAATTAATTTAAAAGACAGTATTTACAATATTCTTAACCTAAATAGAAATAATAATAGTAATTGGAAATTGATATATTCAAAAGTTTGGTCCCCGTAGCAGTGTATCTAATGCTGGCAGCCTCAGCCCTCTTTCCTTGCTGTATTGCGATACTTATTCATTGAGCGGGGAAAGCACTGAGTAATTCCTACACTATATTCTTTATAGTTTATATATGTACATTAAAAGTATTAAACTTTAGATAGATTTTATTTTTAACGGCACTACGAAACCTTTTATTTTATAACAGGATATGAAATATTTGTAAACTTTCGACTCCAATTTAGACTATAAAAACTGCGTTTCTGACATGTTTATGATGCTTTAAAAAGTTTTAATTAGCGGCCCACATTTTGTTATGACATTCATTACTAATGTCGTTTACCTCTTTCTGGCTTTAAGAGTTCAATTATAAGTAAGCCTCGTGATAATGCAAACCCAATCTTAGGAATTATCATCTCTATTCGGTCATAACGTCCTCGTAACTTATACATAACTATATTGTAATACAAGATACGGAAGGCCATATAAACTTTCATCCATCATGCCTCCACGTAAGAATTAACTTGCCTAATACAAGTGTAGCATCGCACCCTACAAGGATGCCCTAGTGAAAGTGAGTCGTAGCTCGCCCCTAGCCACAACTGTTATGTCACATCCCACAATTCGTCTCAGCACCGTCAGTCGATAAGACTATGCCGTCGCGCGCGCACCTCTCAAAAAAACCCGTCTAAAGACATGTGCCTGTGATACTCACACTATGTATCGCCTAGTGTTTACCATCCTAATTTTAAGTGCAGCCTGTTACTGTAACGATTTAAATGACACTAAAGGAAGTGCCCGCGAAGAAAAGCTCCGCAGCGCTTTAATCGACGCATTTCAGAACATCAAAAAATCTTCAGCTAAAGGTGGTATTGAAGATTCCGATTTGATAGGTTCGATATCAAATTCGAGAAATGCGAAAGTTAATGACGACTCGTTCGATTTATTTGCCGATGAAGATGGTCTAACGTTCAACGAAGGTGCGACTACAGATAAGCCCATTTCGACAACGCAGAAGTCGCACAATGTCCAGCATATTAAGACGATTAAGATAGAGAAATCAACGATTGTGCCGAAAGATGTAGTGGACGTGCAGATAAGTAACGAGACGGGCATACCAATGAGGCTAGAACAAAATGAAACCCATCTTCTTGGATTAGAGAGTATGCTGAGAGTGATTGATGCTCCAATTTTGGTTGCACAGTGGAACAGATTGCGAGAAAACGTGACGGGGCAATGCAGAGAGGACATGCAGGAGTACATCGAAGGACTTAAGGATAGCCTGTTATGGGCTTTAAAAAGTGAGTTTGTTTATAGGCTTTTAGTTAGTTTAATAGGTCACCTTTATAGGACTGATTAATTTTAGGAAATTCAAATAATTATTAATGATAAAAGAATGAAAAAATCCCTTAAAATATATAACGGTCGTTGCGAGTCGTTGTCGCGTGTATTACTGGAGATTGTTCATAGTCTGTGGCTGTGTCCGAGGCAGGTTTATGACATAATTGAGAGCCGCCTTTCACGGCTCTTCCGCAACGCACACGTTACCTAACCAACACTACATTAACCTTCTTATCAGCTTTCTACCCCACGGCTAAAAAATAATATATTTTTTTTTAACGATAAGATTTTTAGCAAATTGATACAAAGAACCCCTTTAATAAAAATCTAAAATATGTTAAGATTTCAATTACAAAACGGTATACTTAAATATATATAGACTTGAAAATACATATTTATTTAATTCTAGTAACCACTTACAGACAAAAGTTTTCTATTCGATTATCTAAACCGCCTTATGTAATGTTTTGGTGAAAAAATCTAGGTCAGTGTACAAGGTGGTCGCTGGTTCCTCAAATTGCGTTTATCTACACTCACAAAATCATATTCTGAGTTTTTTGTCTTACATTTTGAAGTCGTTTTGAAGACTATTTTTGTCCTTATGATTTTTGTTTTAATGTACAACTTTTTTTTCCCTTTTGCGCACATAAAAAGAAAAATGCCTGTCAGCAATTTTATCCTAAAACAGTTTTGATTGTTCCCTAACTAAGAATATCAGGTATTGATCATCAAAAGGGTTCATCTCGATGTCACCTAGTTTCCGAGAAGTTTGTGAACAAATACACATATACTGATCAAACTGATAACCTAGTTTTTAATGTCATTTTATAAATCAATTATTTATTATCAACCACGAGGCTCACACTCACGACTCCGAGTAAGATAAAGTAGATTAAAAATCAAAACTGGTCCGATCTAGCACGACTAGAAGTAATCGTTAGAATATTGCTAATCAATTTATTTAAGCTATCCATACCGTATATAATGGTCCGTACATATGGTGTCATGTTTGTCGTTAGAATTTTTTATCTCTTACAAGAAAGTTAATCCGCAAGTTGAAAAGTTTTGGTTCAAAATTTAATATATGTTATGACGAACTATTACAAATATCGACTTAGTGTCCTCGTTTATTATTGAATATTTATTTACGTAACAAATATGTTAAAGCCATTGAAGTTATTTGTTTTTTTTTATCCTTCGACGTGATGAGAATGATAATTAATTAAAGGTCATCAATCAATGTCTTGACTAAAAACCAAAATTCTGTGCTTCACCTTTAAATCCTCTGTGCTGTCATTTGTTTCAGTGCTTTAATTAACGACAATAACAAGCGAAAGCGAGTTACCAATGAGGCTTTCATATTTTCAACTTTATTACGGGAAACCACTTATAAAATATGGTGGTTGCTAATAAACCACACATCAAAATAAATTAACCAACTTAATCTGCAACCCGCGCCTGCTTCACTCAGCGAATGCAATCTAATTCTAAAAGGTGTATTTTTATTTTAAAATGTACCCTATATAGTTTTTATATACAAGAGGTGTATTAACAATTATTTCTTTTAACTATCCCTTATGCTTTTCACTTATTTACCGGATGTATGATTAAAAATATTTTGCGAAACCACCAAACATGACTTAGTCGTGTAGTTCGTTTCAGCTCTCAGTGACGTAATCAAAAATAAGAACAAAAATATTTTGATGTGATGGAAAATGGCGCTGAAATAAGGGCGTAACTTGTCTTACGGAGCTTAAGCATGAATGAAAAATGAAATTAGGTTACCGGTTTATGTACAACAGTAACGGTTTAATTTAAGTTCTTTACGATATGCGTACCGTTAGTCTTGCCAGTTACATATAGAATATATTTCAAAACACCTGACCAAAATATGAATTGCAAGGGCGCTGCCCAAAATTGTGACGTCCTTCGATGTGTTACTCAAATGTAATACGTAAGGAATTTCAAGTTTAGCACTTTACAAACTAAGCTATTTTGGAGAAAATGAGGTCATTTAACGGACTAAAGTTTGGGTCATATTTTGTTAATGTAGACTTTTTAACACATTTTTTGTGATTAGACGAAACGTTACATTAGTAACGTAAAAAAATATTAATTTAGTAAATAAATTCACATACGTAATGGTAACAGGTGAGATGTTGCTGTTTCCCTAATACGATTCCTTATTTTATCTCTATCGTCTTAAACTATAAACATATTCTATGGTGTCATTAAAATCCTGTTATTACATAGGATAATTAAATAGTGCCTTCATGTCGTTAACTACCGTCAGTTGATTAATCACAACTGTTAAATGTTTTAATATAAGTAATATTTGTAAATAAGTAATAAATTCCAATATAGGTTCGCATATGTGAACTATGAAAAGTGGGTGGTCCGTTCTGTGACAGCTGTGGTTCAAGAATTGAGCCCAGTTTTTCTAGGAACGCTTGACAATTGAACTACTAAGACGTGTAATGAGCGTACAATGATGACCATTTTGTCTCAAGTAGCTAAGCTTTCTATGACCGCAAAATTTATTTTTGTTAGCCTCATGATGTACATCTGTGAATTTTACGCATTGAATGAAACACGTGCGCGCATATCAGGTAGGTAATATGCAGCCTTCAAAAGCTTAGTTAAAAGATCTATAGACCAAATCTTTAAAAGGAGAAAGAACAAACACCAATATTAAAACAATGAAATAAAAAAAAACAATGGCGCTACAACCTTTTTAGGTCTGGGCCTCAGATTTCTGTATCTGTTTCATGATCATTTGTTACTCGAAGACGCACGCCGTCGACTTTTTGGGTCTAAGGCAAGCCGGTTTCCTCACGATGTTTTCGAACATCCATTGATGTACAGCCGAGGATCGACCTCAGGGATGAGAGTCGCACGCTGTAGCCACTAGGGCAACACTGCTCTATAACAATGAAATAGTTAAGACTAACAGATTTTTACAAAAAATAGCGATTTCATTGTACATCAAGAAAGAATGCGAATGTTGAATGGACTCTGTTTCCGATATTAACCTTGTCTAATTTTAATTATTGTATAAAATCACCATACCGAAATTAATTTCGAAAAATATTTCACAAAAATTTTAATTAAAACAAAATAGATTTCCACATACAGTGTGCTTCATACGTTATGTAATAAACTTAAGCAAATCGTGTCTCGGTTTCGCGAAACGGGGTTAATACAACATTACTGCCATACATTCACCCACTTGCAAAGGTTCTTCCGCTTTTATAATGTCACAACCTTTTTCCTATAGTGTCAAAGGGCCAGGTTTAACATAATTAGTTAACATTGAATTAAACTAAAGTCCAAAAGTAATTTCTGTACTCACAATACATTCCCTAGTTAATTGTTTTTTTGGGAATCAACTTTTAGGCGCCAATAACTCGCCAATTGGATGTATATTTACATTGTTGTTTTCGATGAGTGCAACGGATTTTAAATGTCTTCAACATGTATCCTATTTCATTGATAATATAATAAAAAATATCTGTAGTCACTGTAAATATAAAAAACAGTTGAAGAACGCAACGAATGAAGATCGCTTGTTAGGATTACTTGTAATATTTTAAAACAACAACGATTAAAAAGGGATTGACTTTATTTATATTTATTTGTATTTTCTAAACGTATAATTTTTGTAACACGCTATGGTTCCTTATTTTAATTTTTCGCTTGTTATATTCAAATATAACAGATACTATGTATGTTCTTACTATATGTACGTGTCTATTTTATCTTAACATTTGAGTCCTAATTTTGCAGACCAATATTTTGCATTTTAAAACATTAAACACTCTCTCGATCTTCATTAAATTTGAAAACCTTATTCAGAACTCGTTGACCGACTTGAAAACAAAGACAATATAAAAGACAGGAAGATAATCCAAGGTCCCAACGATGATGTATGGCTTACGAAATTATTACTCCCGCGACATATCACCTTGTACTTAAAAATCAAGATGGTTCATTACAATGATAAATGGTCACCGATATTCGAAAATACCAGATGTTTTTATACTTTATGAAGTTTTATAACATCTCATTTATATTCAATAATTTCTGTCCAAGCCATAAAAACATCTCGAACATTTTCATTATTGGTTTTTTCTTTATGGCTGTCAAATATTTACTTATAGATTTGAATGCGTCACTAATGTAAGCAGTTATGATATTATCATTGGAATTTATTAAAAACTTTTGAAGTCAAAATGTGATTTAAAAAATGACCTAACTGGATGTCGATCGATCGATATTCGTGGTCTCTTGTTGGCATGAACGCCCCTCGCGTAAACCACGAATTAGAAATCAAGACTTCATGGTCTACAGTCATGTCACATCCCATGTTATTAAACGAATGGGGCTTATTATATATCTTGAATTGCGGTCTTCATTCCTGAAGGTTGTGTGTATAACACATAATTTCATAATTTCTTTCACCCTCCTGTTTTGGCATAAAACCTCTAAGGATTGGTCCAACAAGTACACTGGTACACTTGTCTGGTCACACTCGTGCCACACTTCAAACGCCATGCACTATAAATTTAGTACAGTCCAAATAGGTCGTAACGTTATTAAGATTCGATATGAATCACCATATAGTTTCACCACACTAATTACTTGTTAGTCGAAACACTCATGGCGTTACGTTATTTTTACGTAAGCACAAATATTACATTTGGAGAGACACGCGAAATTTTGCAAATCATCTGCGTACGTTGTAGGCCACGTATATTTCGTTTATAATTGAAGTAAGCGAAGTTTCAAAGATGAGATGATAAATAATTTGATTAAATCTTGCATGTGGACGTCATTACTTTTGCTAAAATACCACTTCTGGTATAATTACCATTCACTAAATATGATAGATAATAAAAATAATTCAGGCTTGTCCATGGATTACTAACGCCAGAGGAAAGGTATCATATATATACTCTTTGTATAATAACCACCACAGAAACATATTGAACAACGATTTTGCGTTGTTACTTAAAAAATATTTTACTATTTTATAACGTGTAATGGGAATCAAGTCAGTCATTTAAACATATTTTTTTTTATTTCAACTGTCTGCTGTGTAGTACTTTGTAACGCACTTTAATCCCATTTAGATGTGTTGGCTAATGCGTTGCTCAATGTACTGCAATGTCCTTTGATTGGGGATAGGATATTACACCATTTACACATATTAGCTTTGAGCTTAGGAAACGTTTAATCCACATTGTAGGTTTCCTGTTAATGAGAATTGTGTAAGGCTGCTTACCCACGATAATCTTACACGCTATCATAAAATAGCACTGCAACAATTTGTATGTCAGATCTGACAGCGTTTCTATAATTATTAAACTAAGGTTTTCATACAAATATTTGACACAGAAGTTACTACCAATGGTTGTTGCATGTTTTATAATGTATCTTTATAAGACACCAGATACCTGTTAGAATGCAATAGGACCATATGAGTATTAAAGTTACTGTTACCGCTTTTAAATTCTATTTATTATATTTATGCTGATGTATTATTTCTACCAGTATTTAAGTGGTTTCCAAGGGCGATTCAGATACAGCTTACAATGTAAACTTGTTGATTATAAAGAAGAAGAGGCTTATAAATCAAAAATCCATACGTAGAATTAGTCCCAAACCCAATCGAGACTTAATCTATTTTTCATCGTTATCATAAAATACTTAACTAAACTAAAACGGCATTTCCAAGCTCTCAGTTCTTCACGATCACACTGAAATAACAATAACAATTGAAATCATCCATGGCGAAGTCTTGTTTAACATTGTTAATCAACACGCTGGCTTTCGGTCAGACAGATAGTTAAACGTTTTCGACACTGCTTTATTTAAATCAAAATACTAGCGACTTGATTGAATATCGACATTTAATTAACTGTCTAGAGATTTAATTAACTCTCTGATTTAATTACTTTACTGCGACATATACATATTTATACTTGTTATGTATAATTATATATGTTGTGTGTATCATTTACCATCTTTAAATATTAAATTTCTTAAGGTTACAATGGTCTAAGTGCAAGTTGCAAGATCAAATCAGGATGCCGTAAAACCTGCCGTGCTGAGCCCACGACCGCCATATTCACATTTCACTTTCCTTTTTAGACTTTATTAGCAGTCTGGTACTTTTACTTGTAGTATATCACTATCAGATATAAAAATATACAAACAATCATATCCGTATACTGATTTTGTTATTATATACAAAAAAGAAAAAATACAATGTATTCGTCTTTATAGATACCTAAATAATAATTTCTGTATAAACAAATTCCATAGAATATATTAAAATAATTCATGAACAAAAATGTTGCTAAGATTTGGTGAATACATAGTTTTTAAGTAAATCTTATCGACTAGCCTTAACCCCACAAATAATCGTGAGAAACTTATAAGACAAAATTTCCTATTGTTAATGCACTTATGAATTACATAATTAAAACTTAATACCACGATGTCACGCTAGGTTTTGCGGCTAGTTATTTTTCACTTCTAGTAAATATCCAAAAATATCTGAGTTTTTATTGAAGTCTGATGATATACAAGTATTTATTTTACTGAGCTCTTTGAAAATCAAATTATCTAATAAAAATCAATAATCTAATGGATCTAAAGGACTTGACTTGTCTCGATTTTAATATTTGTAAGATTCTGTAAATCGAATCTAACAAAATGTTGATTGATTTAATCTAACTTTGAAGTTAGATTAGTAATTACAATACTAAAATAATTCCTTGAATATCCTTTCCATTTTTTCAATTTTGGAACGATATTTTTACTTCTTATTGTAGAAAAAAGCCTAAGTCATTCCTAGTCAAATACCTGCTAAATATTCAAAACACTCTTATAACGTGAACTAAAACGCACTTCAAAAGTACGGCGTAATAGTTAATAAAACGGAAAACGCATTTTCGTAATAAAATAATATGAAAACACTAGTCAATTTCCTAATGATGATATGTAGATTGTTGCAATGCTATGGGTATCATAAAGGCAGCCATTAATCACGCAACTAAATCAACGATCACACACTCAAAGACCGTTGCAACAGAACGTTTGAATTTAAAAACACCATAATATAAAAATTAACATCGAAAACTTTTAAAGTTGTGTAACAAGAATTTTTTTCATTGATCGTTTATTAAGGACGCTTTTGTTAAAGTTGGTGATCATCTTTTTTTGCATATGAGCCCAAAACAAATTAATCAGGAATCACAAGCAGTGACTTCGGTTACACCTTTCTTTTATAATAAATAGACAATAGAGATGGATCAATAGGATGGGTCCAATCAGTTAGAGGAAATTAAAATCCGTTAATATGTATCATAAGAACGAAAATCATTAACTTATAACTATTATAAGCACGCAATCTTTCCTTTTATGTGTTAAATGTTGTGCGTCTATATTGTCTAAAAGACTTAATTTCTTTTTAATTTTGTAATCGAATGCGAAAAGCTGCTTTAAGGAATATTCTTTCCTTTCTTAAAATATCGAAATAAAACGAATCGGTATCAAATTAATAGTGTCTTATGTTATGTTATGTTAAATTCCGTCCGGCAGTATCTCATTTTCTGTTCGACTTTTTCTGATGTTTTTTAATTCTCAAAGGATTTAACTGGAATGTGGGTTGTTACGTGTCTCTCTCCCAGGGTCTTTGATATGGTTTTTTTTTAATAAAAATCGGTGCCCATGCTCGTAAATTTTGATTTGACTTAAGAATTAATTAGATATTTATATTGATATAGATAATGCTTTATAAAAGGCGTTATATATATCTAGAGTGTGGGAAAAAAGTCGTACACTTGAAAAATAATGGACTGAACTTACTGGAAAGTAATGCTGGGATAGGAAATATAGACAGGTTAATTAATAATAATAATAATAATACGTTGTATGTTAATTGAATCATTGATCTTTTGGCTTTATGCGTGCAATTTTAGGTTTATTAATACATTATTGTAGTTTCTTAGTATAAATTCTACCTTCACATATTTTCATACAACTACATAGATTTAATTGATTTTTTATATAAAAAAATAAAATAAAGCCGTCGGGCCGAAGCCACAGTATTTATTGTTATATAATTGTTTCTTTGATCTTTTTTGGCGATCAGCCTTTGTGCTATACCGCCGTTGATTTTTGGGTCTACGACTGTATTATATAGACTTACCCACCTAAGACAAGTTGAAGGGAAAGTCATCGGCAACATTCGTTTCAGACTATCTGTAAAACGACCGAAAACCGTAATGCAAAAACCGTGAAATCTTTTTGATTTCTATGTAAATTAGCCAAAAAAAATCGGTTCCCAAATTTACCGGCCCAAAAATAAGCGCATGAACTCTTGCTTAAGTAGATACTTGAAAGTAACTTCTAATCCTGCGATTATATGATTATGCGTAAGCAATGCTCTAACTCAATGTAAGTAGGATTTTAAAATGAATTAGATTTAACATACGAAAGTCATACCCATCGCTAAAGTTTTGACTCTGAAAGATTCAGATTACTCTGTATAAATTGTTCTGTAAGCTCTATGGAACAATCTCAGTGTTCAAAGTCCAACCTACATACAAATAACGGTTTTTTACGTAAAAAATAAACAATTTTCTTAGATTTCTTCATAAAATTGAATTACTTTTCTAAAACACCAAGCATTAAAATAATATAGAAAGCGTGCGTCTAAATTGATGTTAATAAAGTAAAATACATTGTTAAACCAATATAAACTTACAGTTATTGCAACAAGGGATATTATGCAATTACGCAATAGTTGTACAAGACAAAGACCTCGTTTTCACCTTGTATGAAAAGACTCATAGACTATAGAAGTATATTATATCAAATGTAGTTTTATTACTTCGACTTATGTTTATGTTTTGCTTTTGAATAAACTTAGTTTTTGATTCTCAATTAAGTTTGTACGGAGAAAGTAAATTTGGTAATAGTTTTCCAGTAATGCTGGGTTCAACCAACTTAATTTTATATTTATTATAAAAAATACAATTAATTAAACAGTGTCCTTGTAGCATGTGCCTCTCAACCTGAAGGTCATGCGTTCGTATCACGGCTGTGCACCAATGGGCTTTTCCTTCTACAAGAGAATTTAGCACTCGCTCGCACGGTCAAGGGAGGCATTGTTAGGAACCGCCTTAAAACCAACTGCGTGTGTCTGGCACAGAACGCTGATCACCTACTTGCTTATCAATACATTTTTTTTTATCTCGAAATGGATACAGAAATCTGAGGCCATAGCTCATACATACATACTCATACGTAACGAGGCTTACATCGTCGTGTAATTATTGCCAATAAAATAAATTGACATGCGCATGAAACCCATATACGTGCTATATTGTTATGGGTTGAGCAAAACTGACCTTTGATTCCGAATCAACTCGTTTTTGTATAGTAGAGCTTATTTAAAATTATTATTTACACTTCATTGACTGTAAATCAGTCAATATGGTTGCATATAAACCAGTATTATTACTGCCAAGTAACATTTTGCAATCTAAAGCATTCTTTGTCAGGTCGGAAAGCTCGACACTCGAGAAACATGTCAAAGCCTAGATTGTTCAATAAGTTTAAACTATCTTTAACTCTTTATCTATTTTTTAGTCTATCTATAATATATATATATATATATTCTATATGTTAATAATCTCTTTGTTTTTATGTTGAGATAATTTAGTTAACATTTAAAAGGTTTATTTTTATGAAAATTAGTTGTTATTTTATCTTAAAAATAAACTTAAATCTGTTGGCAATAAATAGGTTTTACACACATACCTTTCTTCCTCATCCGTTTAAAAGTATAATTATTGGTTATAATGTCTTTACAGAAATTTTATAAAAATTGTGGAGTGTGCTAAACAGCTGATTGCGTTATGGTGCTAAGTTGTAGTTGGTCAGTGAAAGTGTAGGGTGTTACGACACGACGCAAGAGAGCCGCGTGCGCGTGTGCTCTCGGGTCAAGTTCAACGGATATCTGTTTTGACCTAGCTTTTAAGATTCCAGTTGAAATCTGTAAATCATTTATCAATCGATTAATCATCTTTTAATAAACTTAATTTCTAATGTTAAAAGCTCGAAAGAGACAATTCACAAATCGAATTAAACATTATTCCTCATCACGGGACATCCAAGTTGCTTAGATCGAAGAGTTTTAACCTATTGAGATAAGTTTATGTTAATAACTTTTACAGACAATGAATAGTTTCATTTCATTTATAGCAAATAGTAGTAGTAGCTATAAATGAAGTTAATGTCTAGATATTCCTAGACCAAGTCTCAGTGAGGAGACCTTACCGCGATTTTCTTTTGTCTTATACCATCCGTTAGAACAAACATCTCAATATGGCTCAACACATTACACGTGTCTTTTTTATGGCCAGTGAAAACTGTGCATTGATATAATCTTTATACATAAACCTGCACAGAATACAGAGTAAAATGAAATCAGCTTACTTTTTTTCGAATCTGTATCACCAGTGAAATGAAATGAAACTGAAAGGTAACAATTCGCTTTGTACGTATCTTATATAGTCAATGACTTATTACTTATGAGTCAATAATTTGAAAGCTATAACTTTAACGTACAAGCCCTACATTAACCTCATACCTTCTTTCATAGCCTATAATTACCTCAATGATCGTAATAGATTTAATTATCTTACTAAATGATTTTGTCATAAGACTAATGGAATATAAACATTTTTTTTATTTATAAGCTAAAAATATTCAATGATATTTTGAAATTATAATAGTATCTTTATCTAGTAATTAGTTAAACTGTTTACTAGGAAACTTGTTCATAATATTTATTTAAAGGTACGTAAAGTCCAATATTGGTTTTGCGATACAACGCATTATGTTGTTATTTCTATTCAAATAAAAAAATTGTATAATTAAATTGGTATAATAATTAAGACTAGACCAGGATCCACGGAGGAAATCGGACGGACACTCAATATATAGGAGCGTATTAGTTTGCATTTGTCTAAATCTTTAAGTTTCCGCATGTTGCCTAATGACTTATGTAAACTGCTTTTTTTGTTTTTTATATGTATAATTTTGTATATAATGGTAACGAAGTGTAAATAAATAAATATATTTGTTTAAAGTACCAACGAGGTTTAATTGATGAGATTCATCTTCAAATTATTATTTTGGACTAGGGATTGACACAAAATCACTTTTCGACAGGCGTGACCCACTAACGCTAAACAAATTTGTGTGAAAATTATCACGAGAGAAAGCGTGAGCTTATGCCATTCTGGTAAGATCAGTATTAGGTGTATAATGCTTGTAAAACAAGGGAGATAATAATTAATTGTAATACTGTCTGTGTAATTTCTGTTAAAATACGTAAAGAATAATATGGTGTAATAAAATATGACATGAATACATACGAGTATTAGTCATTTATTATATTCTATGGCTATCTAGTTGATCTAGCTACCTAAAAGACATTAACCCAGTAACTCCGGCACGTATCTAGCAGTGGTTTTGTAACATCATTACAATGACATTAGGTTTGCTAACTGTACCTAGCCGGAATAGCAATAATCTGCAATACTAATTTAAACAATTATATGATTGCGTTCTTTATGGTACATTGGTTCTAGCTATAATCATTTTTAATGTTTGTGTCTACAAAACTAATTAAAAACTTCTTACGTAAAAACTTGTGAAGAAAGTGTAAGTAAAAGTTACTTAAAATATATAAAAGAATAATTTTAATTTTCCAATTGGAAAGATAAGTAAGTAAAGAATGAAAGTATAAGTATTTTAATTACAGAAGACCTTTCTATAAATTAAATGTGTATAAGAAACCTCGTTAAGAAAATGTTACATTACATTATTTTAAATCATTTATTTGACCATAGATTATATTTTGTTTCCTAATGCGTGTATTATGGCCAGTAACAACAATATTTTGATGTCATCTTAATTTAATCACAGTTGTGCACAGATTACATTGATATATTAATTCCGCTAACTTTTTAAGACTTTTACTTAAACTTTAAATAAATGCCATAACATAACATATCATGATAGACGAATTAAGAGTATCATCAATCAATCAGCCATGTCTAACTAGTATGCAAACGTCAAACTATAAATATTTTATATTTTTAAAGTCATATTCTATGTAGTGTGTCAAATCGTAAGATCACTCCCTCGGATTGAAGCACCGTTGTTATTACCATTGCGCTTTAAAATGTCACAAAAAAGGCTTTATTTGCTCAACTCACAATATGTTATGCATATTGAGTATGTTGGTCAAACATTTGAAAATCGGTCATTGAGCAACACGTATAAAATAAGTAAACTAAAACATATATGCCCATAGAGTATAGCCAAGGATAATGAGTAAGGTCAAATTTCGTACAATATAAATAATTAAAAGCAAAACGCATATTAGCATTAATCGTTTATTTAGATACTAGTTTTTTTAGGTTTATTAATGTTATCTGATTGTATATATAAAAGTTAATAAAATTAGTGGTCGTATTAGTCATATTGGTGAACTGTCTGTAATTAACGAAACATTAAAGAGCTCCTATATAATAAGTGTGATAGAGTCTATGTACTAATAGGCAACTAGGTACACACCCGCCGTCAAACTGTTGGCTTCCCGCCATCAGAATGGCGTCCGGGGATCCACCCCCTGACATGAGCAAAATGCTGCTCTTTTTTCAACAGCGTTATCCAGACGCTCTACGGGCTTTCCAAGAGTCCGAAACCGCGGATTCGCCGCGTTCCCCATCGCCGTCGCCGCGTAAGGCGAAGAAAAATGCCTCCGCGAAGGCATCGAAACTCGTTACCCGCCCTCGCTCGCGCTCGCGCTCACCACTCCCTGAAGTGGGAAGCGCCAGCGATGAGGAGACGGGTTTAAATTCACGCCCGTCATCGGTCATGTCGACCCAATCCACTCCGGCGTTAGCGGCCGACGAAGCCGCACAAAATTCATCTTCCGAGAGCGACGGCTTTCAAACCGTCGGCCGGAAGAAAAAGCGTTCGGCCAACGGCGGTCCCCCCGCCAAAAGGCCCACCCTCAAGCCGCCAACCCTCCGAAGAGGGATCTTAGTTCCCTCTTATCGGGAAAACCTGCGCCCCCCGCCCCCGCGGACCGCATTAAAACCCCCCCGCCCGTATACGTTAGGGACAAGGGCGCCTGGCCGGCCCTATCAAAAATTCTCGACACAAAGTCGATAAATTACAAGGCCCGAACGCTAAGGGATAACCTTTGCGTTCAGGTCTTTTCATCTGATCACCACCGCTTTCTAACTTCATACCTTCGCTCTGAAGGTATCGGTGGCCACACCTTCCCCCTACCCGAGGAGCGCGTCCTAAGGGTAGTCATTAAGGGCATCCCAAAGGAGATAGACTCCGGGATAGTCCAATCGGACCTCACTGAGCAGGGATACCCCGTAAGGGATGTATTCCGCATGCTCAAGAGAACAACCAAAGAAGAGTACGACATGGTACTCGTTGTCCTCGATCCCACCCCGAGTGGGAAAAAGATATTTAGCCTGAGAGAGTGTTGCAAGCTCTCGGGGCTGAGGGTTGAAACCCCCCTCAAACACTCCTTCACACGACAGTGTCACCGCTGTCAACTCTACGGGCATGCGGCCCGTAACTGTTTCGCTAGGGCACGGTGCGTAAAGTGCCTAGGCGACCACGGCACGGCGGACTGCAAAAGAACGCTTCCGTGCGCTGAGCCGCCGGCGTGCGTGCTTTGCGGGCAACAGGGCCACCCAGCGAATTATCGCGGGTGCCCTCGTGCCCCCAAGGCGCATAAGCCGGCGTCTGGGCGCACGGCGGGGCGCGATGCGGTCCGTCGCGGCGCGGGAGCAAAGCCCACGTACGCGCCGGCCCCACCTCCTAGGAATAGTGCCTGGACCAAGCCCCCCGTTACGGAGGGCCCTCCCCAGCTCACGTCAGAGGCCTTCCCGCCTCTGCCAACAAAATCGGCAGCCGTAAAGCCTTCCCAGGCGCCGGCGCCGACCCCCGTCATAACGGAGAGACCCACACGCAAGGTGAGCCCTCCGGCTAAAGCCCTCAGCCACACGGCGGAGGCCGCCGCGGAATCAGAAAAGGTCCGCGACGCCTTAAATCTCGCGTTTAGTATCTCTCTTCTCCGAGGCTTTCAAATCCGCCAACAACGCGGAAGACAAGAAGCAACTTGTAATCGAGCACGTCCAGCTCCTTAAGTCCGTGCGACAATTTGCAGACTCCACCACACCGCAATAGCTACGACCACGTCTAGGATCAAGGCTCGATCACTGTCCGTGGTGACTTTCAATGCAAACGGATTCAAGCCGCAGGCAGATTTGGTTCGAGATTTCCTCGTTCGCCACCAAATAGATATTTTCCTAGTACAGGAATCTTTCCTCAAGCCCAGCGTACGCGCTCCCAGATTCGCAAATTACAACATAGTGCGAAACGACCGACCTACGGCGAAAGGCGGTACGCTCATTTATTATAGACGAGCGCTTCACTGCTCGCCGTTAGACCCGCCCTCCCTTACCAACATAGAGTGCTCTGTGTTGCGCGTAGCCATGACCGGCCATCAGCCGATTATTATCGCGTCGGTGTACCTCCCTCCCGCCAAGGACATACTAGAGAGCGATCTCAGAACCCTGTTTGCGATGGGCCCCTCGGTCTTATTAGTCGGGGATCTCAATAGCAAACACGGGGACTGGAATAGTTCAAAACAAAACCCTAATGGGTTAGCCCTCAATAGGCTCATAGACGTGCTCAATTTTAACGTCATTGCCCCCATACAACCGACTCGCCGTGGCATAACAGGCAACGGCCTTCTCTCAACGGACGTCATAGACGTAGCGGTTTTACGTAACGTGGCACTACAGCCGCGAAGCGTAGAGACGTTACACGAGTTAGACTCGGACCACTTCCCGGTTCACTTTGAATTCGGCCCTCCTAACACTCGAGAGAAGAGGTTCAAGTCCATTGTCGACTGGCAGAAGTTAGACGAGGCCCTCAAGCCCGCCGACACCTCTGTCCTCCCAAATGTCCCCGACAATTTAGTCTCGTCCGCTCACGCGTTAGACGCGATCTCCTCGGTCACTAATCACATTCAGACCAAGGTCGCCGAGACGTCCCGGAAGGTCCCAGATGAGTTCGCTCAACGCTGGGAGCTTCCCCCGGACGCGAGGCGTCTATTGACCGAGAAGAACGCGGCGACTCGCGCCTTCGCCAGAGCACCGACCGACGAAAACCGCAGAGCACTCCCTGCCTCGCAGCGCCGAGTCAAAGAGCGCATGCGGGAAATTAGAAACGAACGCTGGGACCGTCTTACCAGCGAATTGTCACCTTCGCACACGGCCTATTGGTCTCTCGCGCGTTCCCTTAAAACCGACACGGTGGCGTCCATGCCCCCTCTCAAGCGTCCAAATCTGCCTGACGCATTCGACGACGACGAAAAAGCCGAGTGCTTAGCCGTCAACCTAGTGGAGCAGTGCACCCCGTATCTCGATCATAGCGACCCGGCGCACGTCGAACACGTGAACCGCGAGGTCGAACGCATCGTAGCACTGCCCCTCCCTCCCGAGCCGCTCCCTCCTACGTCGATCGCCGAGGTCAAAACTCTAATAAAGAGTTCACTGCCTCGTAAATCTCCAGGTCTCGACGCCATCTCGAACAAGGTCCTCCGGTGCCTCCCGCCCCATCTGATATGCCTACTAGTGTCCATTTTCAATTGCCTCCTTGAAAACTGCACCTTTCCGGCGCAGTGGAAAGAGGCCATTGTCATTGGTATTCACAAACCAGGCAAACCCCGTAACAACCCCACCAGTTACCGCCCTATCAGCCTTCTCAATACGCTTAGCAAGCTTTACGAGAAGGTACTTAAAAAGCGCCTCCTAGACTTTGCCCTAGATAAGGGGCTCATTCCCGATGAGCAGTTTGGCTTCAGGCCGGCCCACTCGTGCGTTCATCAAGTCCATCGAATCACGGAGCACATCCTCTCCGGGATGAATAGCTCCCTGAAACCGAGAGCCACGGGTGCGCTCTTCTTCGACATAGCGAAAGCTTTCGACAAGGTCTGGCACAACGGCTTGGTTTACAAGCTCTACCACCTTAATGTGCCACTAAGACTCGTGCGTATCGTACACGACTTCTTGTCCGACCGCTCAATGCGCTATCGCGTAGAAGGAACGTTATCGTCTCCTCGCCCCATCATGGCCGGAGTCCCTCAGGGCTCGGTCCTCTCGCCCCTTCTGTTCACGCTGTATACCGGCGACATCCCTAGGGCTCCCAATGTGGAGCTAGCCCTCTATGCCGATGACACCGCTCTCTATACCTCCCATAAAGATAGAGGTGTCATTGTGGACAGACTCCAGACCGCTACCACGTCGTTAGGCGAATGGTTTCGGAAATGGGGCTTCCAAATAAATCCCGAGAAAAGCGTAGCAGTTCTCTTTGCCAGGGGCAACCCCGGTGCTATCGCTAGGGATAAATTTCACCTCAAGACAGAGGTAACCCTATACGGGCAAGCCATTCCATGGCAAAAGTCCGTTAAATATCTAGGAGTCACGCTCGATAGCGGCATGTCCTTCCGAAAGCACATAGCCGCCGTTCGCAAGAAGGCCCATTTTGTCCTCTCTCGCCTTCATTTCCTCCTAAATAAAAGGAGTCAAATGTCTCTCAGACACAAGGTCACCCTGTACAAGGCCTGCATCCGACCGTGCATGACATACGCTAGCGTAGTCTTTGCGCATTGTGCCCCCTCCTATATACACCGGCTACAGGTGCTTCAGTCGCGATTCATGAGAATCGCGACCGGTGCGCCCTTCTATGTGAGAAACGTCGATCTCCACCACGACCTGGAGCTCCCTACCATAGCCCAATGGATGAAGTTGGCGTCCACACGCCACTTTGACAAGGCTAAACACCATCCCAATCCGCTGGTGCGTAATAGCATCAACTATTACCCCTTCCCGACAAAAAAGGCTCGTAGGAGGCCCCGACACATACTAACGGATCCGGACGATCCAATTACTGTAGCAAACAATAAATTAAATGCCGCCCGCGCGGCCAATAATAAAAATAGCCAATCTCAGATTAGGGTAAAAAACCGCCTTCACCGGGGAAGGCACTTCGCACTTCGCTCACTACAGTGAGCTTCCGTCCTGCCCTTCAGGCGATTGACCGCCCCGCGACGGCCCAAGCCGAGGTTCGAGTCTCACAGGAGACGCCCTTGCGCTAGCCGCGGGATAAAACGCCATTCTGGCCGAGCTACGCTCGCCAAAACAGCCCGAGCTGAGCTGTAAAGGCCCTTAAGGCCAACAGCGAGATTCCATAAAAAAAAAAAAAAAAAATGTACTAATATGTTGCATTAATACGACTAGAACAAAAATATAAATACGTAGTTATAAAAAATAATGTCTATTTGGTAGGCAAAAAATAAGGTCACAGTTTAGTTTACACTTCTTACTAATAGATTACTTTACTGCTAGAACAGGTTTGTTATGAGGTATATTATAAATGTGAATTCTTGTTCACAACAATAATAAATTTTTTATGGTAGAATATATAATGGAATTTTGCCGGAATTACGAACATGTTATTATAAAAATTGATGACATCGCTCCGTAACATTAATTCACCGCGCCTTGCCGTTAGTTAATATAATTTGAGACGGAAAATATTATCATCATATATATAGTATTATAGAACATTTACAAAGTTTTTATTTATAACATACTTGCTGACCCAGGGAACTTCTTACTGCCTAACAGTCAATGAATGTTGTGTTTACAGATCAGATGCACTTAATTTATGATTTTACAATGAATACAAAATACAAAAATTTCATCAAAGTTGATTCGAAATTTTGAAATACGTTCTTTAATTTGAACAGAGAGGCTTTCGTATCGACGTGATGAAAATTAAATATTTGAGTGACGAAACTCATGAACATCTGTGTTTTTTTCCGTTTTTTTCGAGATTTTTTTAATGTTTTCAGATTATAGCTATTCGGGACGGAGTAAATTCAATTGGTATGATATTTTAAAATCTATTGATTATCATAAAACAATCATCTATATTTAATCAAAATGTTACATTATTTTAACCGTTTTTTTATTGCTTTCTTGTACTATAGTATTATAGTATATGCTATAGTATTGCAGCTTTTAGTATGTAAAATACAATACAAATTTTCGTGCTTGAAAATACACGTCTTTAACAATTTGTATTGTACGAACGCCTCACAAGCTCCATTTAAATTAAACGGAAGTGAATTTACATTAAAACAAGTTATAAAATATTGTCTCAATTTTAAATAAATGCGCCATATCGAAGAACTTTCGGCCTTACCTTCGGCCTCTTTCCGAAATTGAGAAAACCGGAACTGACCGGAGTTCGAGGTCGCTTTGAAGGGAGACAAAACTTAGATGAACTAAAATTACCTTGAAAATAATTACGTTTTAAAAAAGATTTTAACTATTGCAGACCTATGAATTAATTAATACTGTTATAATGGGAACCGTTAAATGAATTGTGTCTATAGTTGCCAATAAATTAAAACATTGTGGATTAAATTCAATGTGGCATTAGCTTGAAAGTATTACGCAGATCTTTAATCTGGGTCGTACTTAAAATATATAATCATAAACTAACAGTAAAATGTCAGGGATAAATAGTTTTGACTGTTTTTAATTAATTGCGCGGGAAAAGAAACCTCTAAAGAGGTCGGTGTTGTTAATTTTAATGTATATACGTCATTGAAACTTTATTATATTTACAATTATTTACTACATCATAATTAACATTTGGTTTTTCTATCACTTAACCAATTATTTGCAAGCCCTAGTTATTAATTACAAATTGAATATGTCGAAGGAATGGTGCTGGTATCAGCTGCCATTGTCATTACACTTTAATAACATTAAAGTCAAATTAGTTCAAAATTGTTACTTGGTTTATTTGATTTGCCAAAATTAATGGATCTACTAATTATAGACTATTTGATAGTCTGTAGTAATTTCATAATAGTACTAGCGGACCTGACAGACGTTGTCCCGTCTTAACTATGAATTTGATTACCAATATAAGAACTCCGATCAAAGCATTTATTTTTAACGATATTCATTTCTCTTATCTCCTCTATGACGATATTTGCTGCAAGCATTCTGGCAATGCTATGTCAAACGCCATAACGTTACATTAAAAAAGTTTGAATGAAATGAAAAAAAAAATTGCATTTGTAACAAAAGTATTCTTAAAGTTTCTAACTTTCTGCGCAATTTTCTTTATATTTCATTTCATAAAAACCTTCTCCTGACAATAACAACCACAACAAAAAAAGAATTAGCGAAATCAGTTCAGCCGTTCACCGTGATGCCGTGACCAAGGGAAATAGGGATTCATTTATATATATATAGATAGATTGTAGAAACAATGACAGCTTCATAAATTATAATAGCAATGACATTAATATTGTCATTGAAATATAACTATTGAATAGATAGATTTCGACTTAGGATATATATAATATATACATTTATCACGCTTACACTAACTAATTATAAAAGTTACCTTAATAAAAAATAAATACTATTATATGTATGTATATAAAACTATATTTTACTTAATTCCGTAATTTAGTCGAAATGCAATAACGATACATTGCTGGTAAAGTAACTATGCTATATAAAAGAAAACTAATATGATATGTTTTGGTCGTTTTTCTCACCACGCCACGCTCAACGAGATCGCTCTCTTGCCTCCGTCAAAAAAGGTTTAAGTTTGGTGAACTCAGATTCCGCACTTAGACTCTCACTAGGTCCGTTGTGCGTAACCGTTGTTGCCTCCGACAATATTTCAGCCATTTCCAGCCCACAGGCATCGCTAAAGACGATGGCAAACGGCCGGATGGGTGGTCTTTGATCCCTTGGACGATGAGACTGGCTTTCGTAAGTGCTTTGGCAGTGGTAATGCTACTGGTGTGGCCATATTAGGACTGTCTCTCCTAGGACCGAGGCCGGACAAGCACAAACGCTGGCGGAAAATATTAAACAGCTCAAATATAACAGTCTTTTCTCCAACTTTGATTTTGTTTCCCCATGAGAGAGTTCTCAGGCTTATTAAAAATTTAATTGATGCCTGGTAGTACCGGTGAGCGTAGAGCTGGTGTTTTCCTCGCTCATCGAATAAGTAACACAGCGAGGAAATGCTGCCAGCATTAAAGGTACACTGCCACAGGGACCAAACTTTTAAAATTTGTTTTAATTTTATATTTAATATGCAGGTTAAGAATCTTGTAAATACTGTTCTTTAGTAAACGGATCATAAATAGAGCATTACCTAGAATTGCACCATTGTCAACATAAGCCATCAGTATTGAGTGTCAGTGGAAAACGGTAATGTAACGTGACAGTAGGAAGCGATTTCTCCGCTCATCGCTTCCTGTAACTGCGGAAGGAAATCGCATATAGAGATCTCGTGATATTACTTCTTTCGGTCAAAAATATTTACAGTTAAAACATTTGTCGAGAAACAATTGCAAATTAATTCCATAGCAAGCCCTTTTTATTATTATTTTAGGGAGTGTATATTTATTGTCTTTTTTGCTTTAGATCGGTTCATAAGAACAGGCACACAGGCCAACACGGCACGTTCCACATGGGCTTATGCCAAGTGAACACAGGTTTTCTCTTTTTAAAGGCTATTTTGTTTTCTTTATTTATTGATTGTAGTTTACCATATCAACAATATCAAACATAATGCTATATTTACAGTATGTGTTACAAGCTATATTCTCTAAAATATATGACAATTTTATATGATAGCTGACCTGGCAAACGTTGTTTTGTCATCATTCCAGGAACCATGTTTTTTAGTTAAATAAAAATAACCTATCTACTATAATAAAAATAGGGGTTGATGATAGAGGGGTCTAAATAATATTAAACAATATTTGGGTGGACACACACCCCTTATCACTTAGGGGTTTGTAAGATAGATAATAGCCGATTCTCAGACTTACTCAATATGCATTAAAAAATTCATAACCATCGGTCAAACCGTTTCGGAGAAGTATGACACGAATTATATATATAGAGATGACACTAAAAATACAAAATAGCAAATACATTTTTTTTCAACCAAACATCGGATTAGGTAAGAGATAGGCACTTACCAACGCTTTCTTTAAAATTTCTGAGCCCACAACCGAATATACCCAACTCCGAATAAGTACTTAAAGTATTCTTATCATTATTATTAAGTAGGTACGTGTAGTGAGAGCAGACGTCTAACAGTTTGACGAGCTCATCTAAACATCGCCAACCACCCAACTGAGAGTTCCCATTGCCAATTGTTTATAAGAAAACTCTTAATGATTTATAATAATGTACCTGATAATGAAAACATACAACACTGGCTACACATAAAACACTAAATTAATTCATGTGTAATCTTTGGAGTATAAAATTTAGCAAAATGTAGCAATATTAGCATATTGCGTCAACACTAAAATATTTTGTTTAAAACCAAAATCGAGACACAATCGTTTTTCATCTTGATCCCTACATATATACCAAACTTGTTCCTTTCTGTTTTTTTTTTGTTTTACCAATACGCGCTTTGCTAAAATATCGTAGCTATTCTATACTCAAACGAGCGTTTTGATAATAAAAAGGGGCAAAAACGGATGACACGTCTCTTGAAGTTGGATTTTGTTTCAGTAACTCGCGGCAAGTAACAACGAATTGAGAAGCTTTTTATTTTAAGTGAAAATACACATTTGAGGGGTAGTTCTTTAAAACTGAAGACCACTCAATATAACACAAATTCCCTAAAGAACTTTCTTCCAAACCGAGTAAATAACCGAGGAATAGGCTTCCGGACCCTCTTTGAACTCTTTTAAAAATAGGTTGGACAGTTTCTCCAAATCTCCAAATACGCGCGCATCAGCTTATTAAGCTGCTAGTGTGTTTATATACATAATAAATATTAATAACAATCTCCTATTTCATTCGTACAAACGTTACATATAAATATTTTAGACATTTTGCGCGCATAATAATTTAAATAGTGACACATTACAATGTGATCATGAAAAAATTACGTAACTTTCATTTTTTTTTTAGTGGAAGATGCAAGCGGCCGCTACACGTCCATGTTCTACTGGGGCAACAACTATTGGACCGGTTCTGCCGAGCTTTGCCAGATCCTCAATGAACAACATGCTTCACATCACAATAATCGTAAGTTTATTTATTTATTATAGAAATACATACATTATCCTGACAGACTATGCTAATACGATAATGTCGAAAAAAATAAAGTACAATTAATCACATAATATACACAGTAGCGCTACTGTGAATTCATTCTGGGAATACATAAATATGTCGATAGTGTGGGAAACAGCATTCAGTAGTCGCAACGTCTTTGATAACGGGGATCTGTGCAACAGACTTAGTTCTGGCTCTTGGTGTCGCAAATAACCTAGTCGCACATATCCCATAGGTCCATAGAAAACCAGTTCTTGGAGTACACTTGGGTTGCAACTACTATGTACTCAAGACTTTCAGCACATAGTAGGCCAACTATAAGTCCCGTCTGGTTTCCAATTTATTGTTCCATCCCTAAGACAAATAATATTGGGTACATTAAAAGATAGTAGGGATACAAACCATACAGTCTGTTATAGAGGTATCGTGTTAATTTATTCTGTATGCGCTCCAACATAAGGCAGTATTTAGCTTCATGCGGAGCAAACAGACGAGTTACACTCTAAAATACTTTTAACCAGAGCGATGTATAAACTTGAGATTGCTTTAATATTAGTGAACGTTGTTGCCCTTCAAAGCACAAATCCCATTCTTACATATGCTTTCATGCAAATGTCCACTACATGATCCCGGAAATCTGTTAAGCATCCACTCGCAGTGGGATATCGCAGATCTATAGGCCATCTATAAAAACTTTTACCGAAATTTGAAAGACTCACTTTAAAATCATGGGCTCAGTTATACTGCAGCTTAGTAGTAACTGAAATAACACGAGAAATGTTGGTGGTTTAACATGGTTGTATTATTAGGAAAGAAATAAGTAAATGAATACCTTTAGTAGTGTTTATACGGAGAATAGACTGACTTTGTCCAAGACTTACAGAACGGACTTACCAACCTATAACAAGTTATTTTAATATATTTTAACTATAAATTATAATCTAGTGGTCCTACAATATTAATGGGCATCTTGTTCGTTGAACTCTACTTTATAAGATGGATAGATCAGCCTTACATGTCTAATACGTAATACGTTTTTGAGTTTTAGCAAATTTCGGTTTGTTTGCGACGTTTTTTAAATTGCAAAGAATATAGATATACATAGCGAGCTTAAATAACATATTTTAACTTTTTGAAAAGTCGATAACTGGGCGGGACCATATAAAATATAGAAAAGCTATATTGTAATAATGCAGAAGGTTAATTACTAAAAACTACAGATTAATTTATTATGTCACTTAAAATAATTAAAGGCTAACCTTCAATCGACGAGTGATTGTCACCAACTTGGTTAATTCAGTGCTTATTATTATAAAATATGTAAAGGTATTTCTTAAGAGAAGCCAGCGGGAAGTGGTATTAGAATTAAAAATAATATTTTTAGATTCTTGATATTTATTATGAATAACTAAATGTTTTGAGTAAATTTTCAAAGATTTTACACAACATGTGCACTGACTTATGTGTCCTCCCATATGTTTTTCATTTTAAGTCAATATGTAAAGACAAACCAATCAAAACTACCCATGTAATTTTTATTTTTATTAAGTAAAAAATACTTACTCATAATAATACAATCCCAATAAATCACAAAACAGACCTTTTTGTTCCTGCTCATAAATTTTAAGCGAAGTTACAATTATTGCTTCTCCGGGAATCGAATCTAGGACGTGAAATTAAAATTAAAATAAGATATTTTACGTAGCTGGTTTCACGTACCACCTAGTCATTTCACCTATATCTTAATCAAAGGTGTTATGTGATATCTTTAATAAGTTATAATCAATAAAAAAATAAACGAAGAAAGGTTTTCCTTCTAAATTATTTAAATGTGTACGAGCGTGAAGCAATAGATTACAAATAACGAAGTGTGCTGTAACATTTCATAATCTCCGCGTACATTCCCCTGTGGACTGTGGTAGTGGGCGCGACTCAAATTCTGTTTTCATTTCTAAATCAAAACTTTATTTCTTCACAAGATGAATGATTCATATCGGACGAAATATATTACTTTAAAGTGATGATACATGCTCAATAAATTCACAATTTATCATTTCTTATAATGTTTTACTTCTTCATTATTTTTCCTTCATTCGGAATAAAATAAATCATTTATAGGCCTTCCGAATTCAAATCGACAATAAACGTCAGAGAAAGCACGCTTTTAGAGAAGAAATAACAATTCTCATAACATTCAAATGCAGGCTCACTTATATCCATGTCGATACAATAAACTATTTGTTATAAAATAGGTTACTGGCATTTATAATTACACAAACAACATTATATTTATTGTGATTGTTTACATAATAAATTCTTATATGAGCCAAGCTCACTGATACTCACTATTCAGAGCGTGAAGGAAACCGTATGCCTTAAATTTTTTTTCGAGAAAATTCTTTACCTTATATTGTTTATGTTACTTAGATTTTGTAGGTATGAAGCACAAGGTTAATACTTTTACAAACTAGTTTTTAAACTATAGTATATATATTTTTAATCGAGTATTTATTTATATAAAAAAGTATATGTAGCAAGATTATAGATATTAGAAAAAACGGAAATATATTGGAATTCTCTTGCATGGGATGTTGCGAAATAAATAGCAAAACTTAAAAATAGTGTTACGTAAATTTAATTCTATTTATCATATTTTTAAACATAAGTTAATATACATGTGTGAGTTACAATAACAAAACGTCTAATTTATATTTCACAGGCAGCGGAGGCTCGCAAATATTTAGCGAATGGCGCCAAGACGTGTCTATGTCAGGACTAGGCCCTCCTTTCGATACAGCGTTCTACAATGTACGAATGAAAGTTACCACAGATCTACACGACATTATTAAAACTGTAAGTACATGAATAAATTAAGTAGCATTGTGTTGATGAAAATTATAAAACAATACTTCATATAATGGAAAATCTTAAAAGGGATTTTTGTTAAATAATGTCGACACTTATGTTTTATTAATTTTTCTTGTTGACGAAACAACGAATTTTATTATATTGTAAAGCTTTAAAAGGAATTATCATTTGAAAGGATTTTATTATTTGTGTAATCTATTATTAGTACATTATTAGTATATTTTAATGGTAAATGGCTTTTCTTTTCTTTTTGAGATTTATTTCCTAGATTATTATTGTTGGGTTAGACGGTAGGAAAAGTTAACATATTTTTAAGATGTTTTATTTTCTATAGCGGCGCACAATTCACCTCGGCCTATGTTTTCCTCGCGCCTGCAGCCGTGAGCAGGTAGGAGCACTGGTGAATGCAGTCCAGTCTCCATACCTTCATCACACGGTGCTCGCTGTTCGGTCGCCAGAACATGGCGGCTACACATACATCGAGGATCCTACCTTTCAAATTTTACTGTAAGCCCTTTCAAAGTTTTGCTAACTTTTAGTATAATTCGCGTATTACCTTATTTGGTAACTTAAAGATATTCTAAACGAATATCAAATAATTTACATAAAAATAGACGGTTGTTTGCTGTAACTATATAAAATTCATCCTTAGTACCTGAGCACAAAATTGAGCTTCACTCGAAAATTGGTTTATTTAATGTTTATGCCCTTTAGACTACTTTAACATTTAATAAACGTTGTTTAATGCGATAATTGATTGGTATCTTAAACTTCAAGAGTGGGCAGTTGATTGGCATATTTAGAAATATTCTAGTCAAGGTCTCGTAATTTATCTTCATGTATTGGTGAATGGTTAGGTAATCTTTGAGTTATATTAAATAATTTAGTTCATTTTTTCATAAAATACATAAAGCCTTGTAGCCCAATTATGTACAAATATTTTGAAACATCCTATAAATTTGATTAATTTTAATAGCAAAAAAGTATTTATTTAATTATTTACAAAAGTACATAATACATACGTTACAGTAATAAGCCAATACGATAATGTCGTAACTACATAAGATAAACAATATCGCGACTAGAAATAAAATAAAATACTAACTTTGTTATGACGGAATTTCATATTTAAAACTAATTATATGTACACTATAACTAATAAGTACGTTAACTTTTTGATGGGCAATTCTTATCTAAGACAGCATAAACATTATGCAATTCAGTGTTTAATATTACGTAATTTTTCATAATATACCTAACGTTACTATTGGAATTGCAGAGGTGTATGCTGCTTAGTAGGAGTTCTACTTATATCCGCTACCATTTACGATGAGATCCTCTCCCGTGAGGTTCGCGCGCGGAGGCGTCGCGTCGAAAATATGTCCGTCGAAACAGGCGCACATTTACACCCGCTTGATGCCATAACCGTATCTAAAGGTGAGCCACTATTATTCTGTAAATATGCTGTCTTCAATAGGCTTGAAAACACTGCAGAAAAACAATTTTTGAAACAGATTTTATACCAAAAAAATATTTCTAAAATTAGTTTTCAAGTTACAAAGTCTAAGTAAGGGTTAATGTTAACTATAGCAATAATAATAATCATTATTATAACACATCACAGCAAATACTCGTACATAGACATAAAAGAGTGCGTGTTTTCTTGAAAGTCTCAAGACGTAGCACTGACGATACACCAGCTGTACGCTGCGGAGGTTTTAATCACCCTTTAAAATAAAAAAAGGTTATGGCGAGTTAATCTTTAAATATTTTTTTAAAGTATTCAATGTTTCACTTCATGGAGGAAGTCTTATTATTATTATTATCTCTTTAAATATGAAACTATATTTGATTTAATTTTAATTAATGTTAATAATAACTAACGGCAAGGTGTTTAGCTCTTATTTGTTTATTATTCATAATATATGTTTGATGCAGGAAAATCGATGTACAACGTAAACAACAACATTACGATAAACACTAATAACTCCGAGGAACGTCTCACAGGAGAAACTGCGTCTACCGATGAAGAACTTAAGCTCAGTAAGTGACTTTTGTTTATGAATTAAAATTCAATAGTTGGATATATTTAAACATTTAAAAATATAGTGATGCAGACTTAAATAATGCACATATAACTTAAATTCCCAGATAAAAACTAGTACTAGTGGAAATTATGACCAGTCGGAATGAAAAAGATTTGTAAATTTTTTCGTGGCCTAATGTAAAAATGGGCTAAATATCTCTGGAAATGTTGGATACAAAACTCTGATTTATTTTTATCTAATACATTATATCGCCTGTATCACTTATGTCACTTATATTCAAAAGTACATTATATGCTTGACAAGTAAATAAAATCCTTTAAGATAAACTGTGCCGTTTGCACGTCTTATTACGTTTTAAGTTTTGACCAACTTGTTGAACACGTAATTTATGAACTAACGTACAAATAGACGTATCACAGACGAATAAATAAAACCTCACCATCCTCAGGTGTATGGTCAGAACTGCTGTTGTCATTCTCCATGAAGGCCAACATTCTGCAAATCTTCGACCAGTCAGTCGGTGCTGATACTGTGCCTGTTGTCCATGGTCTACGCTCGCTCTCCATGGTCTGGGTTATATTTGGACACACCTGCATTGTAGTTTTTAAGGTGAGACACGAATTAATTCCTTTTATAGTATAGTTAACTATTTGTCGCCTATTTGGTATTCTCATAAAATTCACGTAAACTTAAAATTTGCTCAACTTTTAAATAATAATAAATAGCTTTAATCCGTTCAAAAAGTGTTTTTCTTAATGTGTAAAAGCTATTTTAACAAAAGACAAGGTCTATTTAAGCTTCATCGAAACGCTATTGGAACTTGATTGGTGCGTAAAATTATACAAATCGCTACTAAAAAAAAATTTCTACGAGATCTTAACTTATATTGTACTGATAAATACAACCTTACAGTATGCAGACAACACGGCCCTCAGAGCTATACTTGAAAAAAGCTTCTGGTTCCAGCTCATTATTAGCGCAGTTTACAGCGTTGACACATTCTTCTGTCTCGGGTATTTATAACATCCTATTAAGTTACATTTATCGGGTAAGTTAGACAAAGGTAACATAGTTCGTTTATGCTTCTTTACTTGTTCAATAAATCTCATTATTGCTGAAGCTTTTTTTAGTAGTAGACTGTGTTTCTACTAAATCACCTATGGTAAGGACATTTTGGGTTGATCTGCTTGTTATTTCTTTTACCAGAAAAAATCCTAAACAATGCTTGCTATATCGATAATATCTAAATCATAATAAATTCATCTTTTAAATGTTTTGTGGTCAGTTTGAATTATAACGCGACAAGTAAGTACGTAGTACTAGACAACAATGTATGTCGTAGTTGTACCCAGAGATTTTCTTAGTTTTTCAAGCCACAGCTCTCGAAGCCACAAACTATAGTGACAGTTATTTACGGACATAAATTTTCTTTTAATTTAGTACCAAGATATTTCAATCAGTTTGTCATCAGTCTTGGGACCGTGGCATTAAAATAGTTGTTGGTTATAATTACAGTGGTATGCTGGTGTCATTCCTGTACTTTCGAACTAATGCGAAGGGAAAATTGGAAAGGCTAACTAAAGGTAGACGCAAGTTCACCGCTGGGGTACTTCAATTCCTTGGACTCATGGGATACAGATTCGCAAGGTTAGTAATATTGTTTTTAAAACGTCAGCCGTTACTTTCTCGTAATTATTTTTTTTTAAGTTTTTCTTGTATTATTTAATCTATATTTAATATCCGACCCTATATTTCTACAGATTGACAGCTCCATACCTGTTCATGCTTGGTGTGGTAGAAGTAACAATGAAGTGGTTCGCACATAATGCTGTATTTGACCCACCAGCGATGGACCACGAAACTTGCCCAAAATATTGGTGGAGAAACCTTCTCTATATAAACACACTCTTTCCGGTTGACCAAATGGTAAAAATCTTTCCAATCCATTCCATCTATTCCATCCCTTCAGTCATGCCATGAATTGTATGGTTGTTGAATCAATCTTACCATCTTATCTTATATAGACTTCCATTTCTAAGTCTAATGTCAAAAGCGTCTACAAAATGTTTGCGTCAGATTTTTGCATAAACGCCATCTTAGAACGCACTGGTGGTTTCATTAATATAAATTTATAGAATTCTTATAGAAGACTGATCTGACTGAATATTAACATAGAGTTCAACTATTTTTGATTCCCAAACCCTACCTTTACTTTTTCACTTTATTTTTTTGATCATCAGTAGATTACAGATTGTTAGTAAACAAAGTCACCTCATTACATATTAAACATACGATTTTTTGTATAATATTAGATTTATCTTCTAGTGTATGTTATGGAGTTGGTACCTATCTGACGACACACAATTCTACGCAGTCAGCGCTATTTTACTCATCTTAGCAACGAGGTAAGGACCAAAAAACACAAAGACTGAGTTATTTGTATGCTCGACACGTCAACTTAACTGGTCAATATAACTGTTTATATATTAATAAGTTTCTCTCATAAAGATATTTTACTGATTCAACATACGTTTTTCAGCCAATTCAAACTATCATTGATCCTGACGGGCTTTTTCTTCCTATCGTCACTCTTTACGACCGGATATGTTTCTTGGACAAGTCAACACATTCCCAATAGCGAAGATCCGTTTACACAGTTCGACAAAATCTATGACAAACCATGGACAAGACTGGGACCTTACCTAGTGGGCATGGCGACTGGTTGGATCCTATTTAAGACTAATTTGAAGATTAGGATGAGTAGGGTATGTTTTATATACATTTTTTATATTAAGCAAATCAAAATTATAATTAATAATTAATATTACTCAATTTAAATGACTCTAAAACACCTAGATGCATACACCTAGCAAGTAGGTGATAACCGTTCTGTGCCTCACACGCCACTGTTTTTTTTACTTAAGGCATTTCTCTCAACGTAGATAACGTTCAGTGTATAAATTAATAAATAAATGTATATTAAGAAAATGTATACAAAAGCCGTACAACGTACGGTACGTAAACGTACTTGAAAAAACTTACAATTACGTGCCGACAACTGTTTCAAAAACTTTTGCTCTCTCATTACACTGTTTTACCTCTTATTTCAAATTGTATAATAATAATTAACAGCAGAATAATTAAATTTGTTCTAATGTTTATAAATAAGTGAAATTGTGATCGTGCTCTATTGTGTGGTCAAATATGACTAATTATATGTCCTATTGCAGATTTGGGCAATCGTAGGTTGGGTAGTATGTACTGGAACCCTTCTATTCCTGATCTTCGGCCTCTACCGGACTGAGTTGAGCGTGGGAAGTGCAGCAGTATACAGCGCCTTATCGCACTCTTTGTGGGCTGCCTGTATAGGATGGATCATTATTGCCTGTTCCACTGGTCACGGAGGTAACTTTGGATTTGTTTACAAGTTGTCTCCGTTTATAACCGCAATGGTCAGTCCACAGATCATTTGGCATCCGTTTTTCCGAGTTAGGAGGCTTTTAGTCTTTGCCATTCTTATATAAACGAAACCTGTTTTAGTTACTGAATAATCTAGATTGTGTCTTACGATACACATTTCGATAAATATGCGATAAATAATCATTATAGCAAGAAACTTAACCGGCTAAAGATTTTTGGACCACGGCACGGCCAAATTAATATCAAACAATTTAATTAGAACAATCAATATCTTGAGAGAGCTTATTTGTACAACTTAACCGTGTCAACATATATTTATATATTTTACTGTTATACTTATGTTTATACGTGTGAGCAGGATGGGTGCGTCCGTTGCTGTCAGCGCCGGTACTGTATCCGTTTTCCCGCGTAACATACTGCGCGTACTTGGTACATCCCGTTGTGCTACGAGTGGTCGCCATGTATCTCACACATCCGATACATCTTGGAGAGATGCTTGTTGTAAGTATTTATTTATTATCTTGAATAAATTATTAGTACTTCCCATAACCAACAGACTTCATTGTGTTCCCTGAATCATTTCCTCAATATTTTTTTTGGTAGACACAGGTCAATCAGCCTTGCCTAGAACAATGTTACAATGCAGAAATATCCACTTCATGTTATGAACGGACCGGCAATTTTTTTTTGCTATTTTCTACTGCTGTGTTTATTGAGCTACGTAAATAAACCTTTAACATGAATTATTATCAAAAGAAAGTAGATTACGGACTATCCAAGTTAAGTTTAATAAACCCATTGTTTTTTTCCAGTTCGTTCTTTTCTTGGGTCTTACTGTGATATCCTATTTCCTCGCGTTCGTGATCTCCGTAGCTTTTGAAGCACCCATCGTCACAATGCTCAAAATAGTTGCACCACAGAAGAAACCGCATCGGGTTTAAAACTTATTTATAATATAGAGAAAAATTACCAACGAATGTTGATGTGCAAGAAATTAGCTTTTTACATTTTGTCAGATTTAGCTCTCTAGGTTTAAAAGGCGCAAACACGATATTTTTAAAGTCGCAGTCACATGAAACCGTATCAATAGAAAATTATTGTGGTCAAGTTTACGATAGTCAGAATAACTTGATAAACTCAAATTGCTATTAAGTTGCTATTCACCATTTCGAAGCTGAGAAATGTTTAAAAACATTGTCCAAAATTAAACTAAGAAAAATACAGCTTTCAGTTTGTTTAAATCTATTAATTCAAAAATATAATTCAAACCAAAAGTATGAATTTGCAATGGCATTATAATATCCATTTTTATTATTAAATGAATGGTCGTGTTTGCTGGCGTAGAAATTAGTCACTGGTTTGCACGGACTTCGCAGATGTTTGAGTGTTTTCTCTTAATACTCTATTAATTATTGTTAAGTACAACAGATATATTACGTTTCTGAAATTCATCTGACAGTTATCATAATAGATAGTTATTTGGCGCGTAAATTTGTCAATGGATTTGAATATTGCGTATTTTATTTATTATTGCTCAAAAGACAACAAAAATTGTTGTTGTTTTTCAAAAATTGTCAGAATGTGACCGTATAATATTTGATCACATTTTTGTATACATTATTGTTTTATGGATGCATATTGTTGTAATATGTGGGACTAATCGTATTGCTAACTGAAACGCAGACGAGCAAGAATTATGTGCCGAACATGTCAAAAGTTAATCTATGTTTAAGTTTGTCTTAGTGATTGTAATGTAAACACTAAGTTCCAAAAATGTAAATAGATTAAGTTATGTAAATACGATGTAAATATAATTTAGTTTAGGATTTTTGTAATATTTTTATAATAAAACACAATATACTTTTATTATTCATTGATTTATTAACTTATCTAAACAAGGCCTAGATCTGAAAGAAGGCTTGAGAAGGTTTATCGACTTAGCCTTACGACAATATTCGTACATATAAAACATGAACTTTACGATGAACTATGAAAACCTCTTTTTTTAAAGTTTTATATTACCGGTTAGCAAGGTCCGCTAGTCTTCTGAGGAAGGCGCAAGTTGGCATTTCCACCAAAATAGAGATAACCAGCGCTGCAACTAAAGTTACTACGAGGATACCAACGAAGTAACACCACTGAAAAAAAAACTGGAATTATTAACTGTGCCCTGTTAACCTTTATACATAAGTTTTAACACGAATAGGAAATTAAGTTTCACATTTATCTTATCTTATGAACGATACTTTATCCAATTTAAGCCAATTCAAATGTACTTACTGTACTCAAAATAACAACCCAGCTTCTAAGTTCTCGTAATATTAAAATCTTATCAGCCTCATTGCCATACAATGAAAAACATGATATATGAGGTCCTCGAATTAGTTTCTCAACGCAAATAGGAAGATCCAAATTAGTTTTACTTACAAGACAAATGCAGTTTGAGCAGATTGCAGCATCAAGACTGAGCAATAGATATCGCGATACAGGTCCGTGAAGCAACAATGAACAATAACACAGTCGGCTTACACCTGCCACTAACGAACTGTTTAACAGCTCACGGGTCTTGTCTGAAAATAAATAACCTTTTTTAATTCCATCTTAATTTTTAGTCTTCTTTTATCTATGGTTTTTATATTTTTGTTATAAACTTAACATAACACTGTTCCAAGTTAATTTGTGAGTTAATATTTTTGAATAAGACGTCTTTGCAAAAATGGCTGTCTAAGTTGTTGGAAAGACAGTTTATCTGATTCTTTTTTGTAATAATACTTACATGCAAACTTGGTAGAACACACCAAAGCCGGCCAGATCCAAGCAGCAGGCCAAACAAGATGAAGCCAGGCTGTAAGCCAGCCAGCTCCTACTCCTGATGCCACACACGACCCTAGTGCGCCCAGGATTGAGGATACCCACAAACAGGATGAAGAAACCTATACATTACATGAATCTGAATAAAGTAGTAAAAACTAATCTAAAAAAGTGAAAGTTGAAAAATTCACAAATACCAAACAAAAAATATCACTTAAGTCTATTTAGACCTTTTCTAAAATTATTTTGGCTTAAATCGGCTATTAAATAGATTTTTGCATATGGATTATTGATAAATAAATTCAATTAAATGATAATTAACTACGCCATTGTCTTAAACAGTTTGTGTGAAGTATTATTATCCAAGTTTTGCTCAAACGACATATTCATATAAGTAGTTGTTTATACTATTAAGATGAAATGTATACCTTCGTAACAGTCAAAAGTCCATCGATCCTATAGACAAGCCAACCAGTCAGTACTCCAAGGATGTAAGGGGTTACGTGTGACCACGGGCTTATAATAATTACATCGTACGCCATAAATACGTCTGAAAACCTACAAAATAAATATAATTCACTATACATTTACAAGTAATAAAATTTTATTTTTATTTATATTATGCTTTTATTCCTAAAGGGGTAGGCTGAGACCACGGATCTACACTTGCTACGGTCCTGACAAACTCCACTTTCATGACATTCACCACGCATGCTCGTCGGTACTTTTATTTTGTCCTAATATTATTCAGTTATTTAAAATAAGCCCTTTGTAATCGAGGACAAGAAGTTCAGTTCAAATTCATAATGTTCATTTATTATTATCTGTCATCAATCTTTCATCTCATTTTTTTCTTAAATTTATATTCATTATCTATTACCTGTGACCAGCTTCGCTGAAGGCAGTAAATACATCGAAGCCAGTGGGGATGCATAACAGAAGTACGGCAGTGAATGCAAACCAGCGCTTCTTCTGCGTAGTTAGTAAGAAACATACAAATGCACCAATTATGTGAAGCTGGCCTTCAGTCGACAGGTACCACGATATTTGCATACACTGAAATGTTTAAAGAGTTCACATGGGACACAGTTATATTCTGTCGTTCATACAGACATGTCTAGAGGCGTCTATTACAAATTTCAAAGTAGGACATATAGGCTGATATTTTTAAAAATCATACCTTATTTTGCTTATTTCTATTACATTTTAAATCTCCCTAAAAGCAGTCCTTCCAACAAAACAAAAAAGTTTTTTTCTGTTACCGTCATTAAAAAAAACGAATCGATGTACCTGTTCTTCAATTGGATAGTAGTTGCTGATATAGAGAAGGTTTCTCCACCAGAATTTATGGCAATTGCGAGAATCGCTGTAAAGGAAAGACAGTGTCGCACTTTCCTCAGATACCCGCCCTAACGCAGTCGATAGAAAGATAGTATAAATGTACGGCGGTAGTAACCTGGAAGCAATAAAATAGTCACAAAATTTGAATTGTTTGCGTACAAGGCAAACAATTGAAATTTTATGTTTTACTATCAAAAGGATTGGCGTTTGGTTTTAGGTAAATAATGCAATGTTGTTGATTATATATTTGGAGTAAAAGGCTAAAATAATTGATATTTTTCAAAAAGTGTTACAAGCAGGCAGGCAGGCTTCCTAGGGTAAGGAAAATAACTAATAAATACTTAGGATTAAGTTCAAGAAGTACATAAACAAGTCAACAAAAATAAAATTACTAGTAACACTGAAAGAATTATACAATTACAATAGTAATAAAAATAAAATAAGACTAAGAACTAAAAGGTTCATGAATTACAAAATAATAAGAAAACCAATTATTTCCTTATTAAAGGAATATTTACCGTATTATTCGATTTGTGATGAAGCAAATGACCTGTGAGGCTTGACCGCAAGGTCCGCCACATGCAACCAGCTGTTTTACGGAGTATCTTCCTTTCAGATAGAAAAAATGATGCGCGCTGAATATACCGCTGGAATACCCATTATACTAATTAATATATCAATATTGTACATCGACAATAGACAAGTCTAATTCCATATTTTAAAAAAATTATTACTTTCATTTTAAATTAACATCAGAGACAAGACAAAACTATTATTTTCGAAAACATACCTTACGAAAAATAATGTGTCAAAAGCGAGAGTTCCAGTTGTTAATATATTGTACATTGTATTATTATTATTTATATCACCGCTTTCTGAAAACAAAATGTCATGAAAGCTAAATGGATAAATATTATGTAATTAATTGCTAATTATGCCTGATTTGATTCAATTTATAAAAATGCAACAACCATATTATGTTATAAATAAAGTGCATTTATATATTATTTAAAATAAATAAAAATCTTCACTCGACTGCGTGAGCTTTTTCATTTTAAGGGTTTTATTTATTAATAATTACAACGAAGTTAGGTATGATCTAGATGCATGATCTTCGTAGCGACTCACCTGAAATGTAACTAACTGTAACCGCAACATTTATAAAAATTACCCACAAAGTGGCGATAATTTTGACGGCATGTATCACAGACAAATCCTTATTCGCCATATTTGTATTGAATATTCTCATCCAGCTATGTTTCAGGGAGAAGCTGAGCAGTAAACTCTTTAAGTAACCATTTTTCTTCTTATACTCCGTAGTTAAACTCGCACAAGAATTGTACTTCACTCTCGGACAAGGCGGCAGGCTCTCGAATTGTCTTGAGATTGCGCACTGTTTTTTGTATTTCCCACAGCGTGTACAATTCCCCGTTCCCTCCATTGGCACTACGCCCAGCGTAATCGAAGGAGGCATTTTCAGATCACTCAATTTCAATGTACTTATGTTATAGGAGTTCTTCATTACAGCATCTACTACAACAGGCCGCGATTCGAATTTTCTTTCTTTTAATTTATTGGTTTCCAAGTTAAGGGTTTTATGTTCGACGGCGAATATTTCTAGGTCAACTAGAGTGGCTACAAAAGCTAGCAAAACAAATATGAAAGTTATTAAAATCGTTAGAACCGCGACCACATCCTCCTTTATATCATATCCTGGTGTTTGTCTGATGGATGTCACCTTGACGGATCTGCTAAGTGAGTTGTTCGATTTTAAATGATCGTTGAGCATTATCGAAAAGTTAATAATGGATACGACGTCTTCAGCTGTACATGATCGCGGGAGGCACACGCCCAGTGTAACATCATACGACTGAAATATTTAAAAAAATATTCAAGAGTTATGTTTACGCTAAGGTCATTCAAATACTGCTTTTGTTAATTTAAACCAGCGAAGGAATTATAATTGCTCTATTTTTGTTCACTTATTTAACCTGATCTAACTTTATAACACTAATTATTAACTGGTTACAAATATGCCATATAACACGCAAAACATAAAAATTAATTACGCTTATAAAATTGTGAAATAATGTACCTTTGCCATTGAGAATTTAGTTAAATTTAACTCGACTCGTAGAGTGCTGTATTCCAAAGTAAATGGAGGAGAATTGTCTGCCTTCACGACCCGTTTCATCAATTCGTCACGTTCCACTAGAGCGTGCCAATCCTGATGATCTAAAATTAATTTGTACTTACAAGTGGCTCAAACTTCTTGATTGCTTTTTTTAAATATTCTTTCTAAATACGAGAAAAGACATGCCCGAAATACCTTCACCGTACGAGCTCATATAGAGAGAAACATTCTTTAGTCATTTATTTAAGCGTCGACTCTAGGATTGACTCTAGGATTTACACTTAGCTTACATTGTAATAAATATAGTTTAGGAAACATATTGAAAACAACCATTGCGACTTTGATCAAGAAAAGCTTGAAGTTTATCGGTGCATACATAATCGATACATATTTAAATAAAATTATACTAGTATTTTGTGCAAAATACGTACTATTTCCATAACGATTCTCTCTCCTTAATAAGGTGTTCAGATAATCACCGCTGTAGAACTCTCCCCACGTCTCGTTCTCGTCTCGAGTCTCGTAAGCCTCATTCTGAAAATGTTTTTATTTTATATTCAATTTTGGTATATTTAATTGTATATTAATTATCGCTTATAGCTTCTAAGCGTCCTCGTTCAAACCTAAAAAAAACAGAAATAAAAATACTTGTGAATTACATGACTGTAAAACTTAAAATACATGACGATATCGGGTTAGACAGAGGAGTACCATAGGGACAAGATGTGCTTATCTGTATAAGTACTTCTTGTCCCTATTTATATTTCTTACAACTTCCTTAGACTTTCGTAGGACCATAGCGCAGCCGAACAAACGTAATCGGGAAGGGAACAGAACAAAATAACAAAAGTGCCTTCATATTAGTTCAACCATTTCTTGAATACTGACAGGGAAGGGACCACAGGTTTTGTATATACATGTTATTTTAAAAATATTTTAATCTTATAAATAATAATATTACCAGTAAACGACATTGTTCTTTAGATCCTAGCCAGAACTTGTTCCCACTAAAAAATGACGCTGAATATCGACCTGTGGCATCAGCAGCTGAAAATTAATGAAGATTTAGAAGCGAGACATATGCGCTAAATAGTCATACGTATGTCAAATATATTGTGTTCAATACGTTTTTGTACAGTTACGTTCTAAGTTACGATATTTTTGTAAGTAATATGTATTCCAATGTAGGTGATCAGTCTTCTATATCTGACACACGACGTCGAATTTTTTGGTCGTCGAGGTCTTCTTTCATAAATGGGGACATAGAAAGTCTATTCTATCGGGGATCGAACCTGGTGTGATCATTTATAGGATTTACAAATAGTAAATGGTAGGCTGTACGAAAGGGTCAGGCTCTAGGGTTCATGTTACAAAGCCATACGTAAGAAAAAGAGAAAGATAGCACCTAATAATTGTGATTTTTGTAATATTATTTGTCAAACACGCGAACTAACACTACAGTTTACAAATCAATTCAAACTTTATGCACCATTAGTCGGTAATTATTTCGTAAACCCGTTTACAAGAAAGTTATGAAAGAATATTTTTATATATTCCTTTAGAATTCTTCACTTCCGTATGAGTTACCAATATGAACATATCCCATTTAATTTATTAACTTTTTCCTAAATGCCTTTTCAGGAATATCGTTTTAGAACTTAATTCCTATTTCATAATAGTACACGTAATGTCAATGACAGCCTATCTTGCGAGCGGCGTCCGCGCGTGACACTCTTGCTTTCGATCCATTGTATTTACATTAATTAAGATAATTTAGTTTCCTAGAAACTATGTTTTTAAAAGTTGATTAATCGTCGGGCGATTTATTTAAATTCTTGTCAGGATGAATTCCTGTCAACCCTAACTGGCCTGCATTCGCTTATGACATACCATTTTGCTAAGACGAAATAAAAAATCAATATTTTGAGAATATCTGTTCGACATGAATGATCCTTGGTCTATAAAGAAACGTCGCTTAGTGTTCTTGCAAATAAAATTTGACGGTTTATTGGAAATTTTATTTTAACTAAAACTAATATTAGTTACAACAATACCACATCATAAAAAAAAATTATACTTACTCTTATAGGCCCAAGCTCGCCCGTCCAAGTAATCTTTAAAAAGCACCCTCAGTTCACCCCAACAATATCTATCTAAACTCAGGTGTACACCGTTCTTTATTTTAGGCCACACGAGGGCCAAAAAGGACGGGTCATAGATTACGAATAAATTGTCCATCAACTCTTCGTGAACTTCATTTTTTTTCGGACGCGATTCTTTTTTTGAATTTACTCCGTTACGGCGTGAAGCACTTATACTAATCGATAAACTTAAACAAATAAAAACAATTAAATGCACTTTATAATTCATTTTATCACCTATGTTATTAAGCCGTCCGCGTTCGTTGCGATCCCAAACAATATTAAAAGTGGAGTTAGGTGACAGGGACTCACGCAAACGGTTGGTTTTTTATCGATAGGCAAACGAGAAGGCAACAGCCTCAAATATTGCGTGTACGATATGCTTGCATATTGTTGACAAAAAGTAAATCACAAATATACGCATGGATACGCATAACATTTTTACCTAAGTGTTAGGCTTTCGTCATTATCGAATTAGTAGGTAAGTAATAAGTTTCTGTTTTACTTAAATTATGTCCAAGGTATAAATCGATCATATTCTAAACAATAATTTTAGAAAAAAAATAAAACCACAATTGATATTATCATTTATTAGCTGTCAAAAGACAATAAAATTAAATTTATCTGTGTACTTAGTAAATACAATTGGCTAGATTTATCCGTCAACACACACACACACGCACTGTAGTCCGTCCTCACGCACACAACTATATTACATCTGTCGGAGTCGCTTGTTCGGCCGCTGTCCGTCCATGAAGGCTCCCTGCTGAAATATAACAAAATATTATTATGGCTAAGGCTCTATGGATATCCGAATCCTTTTTTTACGTTCTACGGTCTATCGTAGTCTAAACTCATAACATCAATTGGAATTAAGACGTTTAAGTATTACAATATTATCATTTCAGGAGATATTTTGGTGTTAAATTGTCCAAATACCCATTTAAAAAAACTGTTTTTGTTCCACAATTTAAGCGTAAATTACTATTTAAATGGAAACCAGCAAAGCACACAGTAAAAGGAACTAACAAATATTTCTTGTTTACGGAGAAAGTGAAGATAATTGAATAAATACAAAATGACCGTGAAATCACTGATCACACGCGGTGGTCAATCAACTCTTAGGCAAGCCAATTACGTAATTAACATAGATATTTTATTACTTGTCTACAGATAAAAAAACCTAACGATAACTTTAAACCTAATTTTTGAAAACACCTAAAACCTAAACGAATTGCACACAAGCCTTATTTAATTTTTACGTATTAAGTTTGATGTTATTTAGGTAGTCCTACTTTATTTAAGATTGCAATGTTAACGATTTTTTTCCAATTCTTTATATTCTATCATTACTGCAACCTAACGCTAATTCGATTGAAAAAAAATGAGACGATCATTGCATTAAGATAATTGTATTTGAAATCTAATAATCTATATAAATTTATATAGGCTGTGCAATATTAGTTACCCTTAGTGGTTTTAAGTTATAAATGAATTAATATAGTTTTAAGTTAAGAGTTTTAACTCTTCTTTTAATTAAATAAAGGTAGGGGGCTAGAACATGCAGTGTGATGTATATGATATAGATGTGTCTCACGAGTGGAGCATTACATATAATTAATATATTAATATTAAAATGGTAATACCTGGGTAATTCTTCACAAGACTACATGTAACTCTGAAAAGAATGCACAGAAGCAATTATTAGCAAAGAATCAGCAGGTCCTGCATTCGCCGTACATTTGCTGTATTTCTTTGCTCATGTTTCTATGCACTCATTTCTCTTCAAAGCGACATGCAATAACAAAAAATGCATAAACAGAAAATTCACAAATCTAAGGTATGGGAAATGGTTGCAAAAAATAAAGCTTAGAAATATCAGTGTTGGCTGAAATCGCAGCGAAAATAAGCAAAAAAAAATTACTGAAAATTATAATTTATATAAATGATTATTATATGAACTTATGTTAATCAAATGGTATACCCTAATTTTATATGGAAATACAGACCTGACACATTGTTTTTATTATTACTTAAAAAGGAACTCAAAGTACGTTGCTATGTGTCAACTCTATATGGCGACGCTGAAGGGACTGCTCATAATATCTATAGATATCTATATATATCTAGCGATATATGGAAACAATCGCATTTTTACTATTATAGAAGCAAACCAAATACAGTGACGCTACATAGAGTTTATTCTGTGTTTTTAAATATTAACGATGGCGGTCAAGGGTACATACCGGACGTGCCATGTAAGGCTGCGGGGGCAGGTACGAGTTGACGGGGGCGAAACCGCCGCGCGGGTAAGCTCCACCGCGACCTGCGAATCCACGACCGCGAGCTCCACCTGGGGAAATAAAAAAAAACATATTAAAACATTTACAAGTTACAACAGTAGAAAATACATATCAAACCCGCTATATAATACAATTTGCCCCTTGGTAGCACTGCACTCATAAACTAGTTTTAACACAAATTTTTTGTACGTATAAAACAGTAGTGTTAAGTGCACCATTTATAACTCAAGAACGGCTGCAATTTGTATAATATTTAACGAAATGATAATAAAGTAACAAAATATTATATTTATCAATAAAAACAATATCATTAAAACACATCAGTATAGCCGTTCATTTGTTACAAATGGTATAAATATCAAAATTCTAATGCACAGCTCACGTAATGTTGTCTATGTTCAACAAAACAAATGTCTTGCTAGCAGTCTGTGGTTCTGGCAGAATGTCTTGACGTCATTAAAATACTTAATTGTTTACTTAATTTAATTTACTATGCTAATAAAAAATTGAACAAAAAAACTTTAAAAGCATAAATCTGCTCATTGACTTTTCCGAGGTTCGCCGGATAAGCTAGTAGAATAATAATAAAATTATATATTTCACGCAGTTTTAAATAAAGTTTTACAAATCTAGAAGCATACTAAAATAACATTAAATAGTTGGACATCTCATGGACAAAAAGTTTACTCTACTACCACACCATTCTAAACACGTGATTAAAAACCAAAAATCAATATATTAGCTGCTTAAAATTGTATTATAAATTGTGAAATCAATAAAAATTGGTACCTCTAAAGTTCCCCCTAGGGTTGAAAGGGGCAGCTCCTCCTCTGGAGCGGAAGGAGTTATTGCGTGTGGCGGGTGGGGCCGGACTTGTGCCGCTGCTACTGCTCGTGTTATTACGACCACCGTGTTGACGCTTATTACCCTATAATTGTTTAAAGTTGTAACTATATTATTGGTACATGGATCAATTTGTATAAGCTATCCAAGTGCTCTGAGATGATTTTTACATACAATTTTTATTATATTTTGAGGGCAATTTTTTAATTAACGTTATTAAGAGAAACTTTATTGTAATGAATGTATCCTATATCCATATGTCTATAGTAGAACAATTGTCAACCTCTAGGAGTTATTATCAAGACAATATGACATTTATCCCTAAAATATACCTTAACACAAGGCAGTTACTAGTTGGGGCCGGGTCGGTAAAGAACTACCTACAACCGTATTGTTTAATTAAATTTTTTATCATCGCTTGATTCATCAATCATATGCCGACAATGCATCATTTCGTGGCGACGAGAACTTAAAGATGCTCATGGCGTGACCTTCGCGAACGAAATGGACTGATCAAGTCAAAGTCTCGACGTCCTCAAAACTTTCCGTCCGTCGTACTTTTAGAAGTAACGCAAACAAAACGAAAACTATTCGCAACTGATATTACAGCTCTACGATGATACTCAAACATAAACATGACTTACCGACCCAGTTCATCTACTTAATAAGATAATTGGGATTAAAACTAAAAGTTTATTATTAAATAGTTAAATAAGAAAGATAAAATACAGCGTAAATTCCATGTCGTCTGTCAAAGTCCCTAAAGCGTCGAAATCAATTGGCTTTGGTTGGTTTAGCTTGTCTTCCATCCAATACACTCTAAATAGCATTACACCCACTCTCAATAACGACAACTGAGTAATAAAGTACTTTTTAAGTTGCTAAAATTAGTAAAAACTTCGCGGCTGTGTACGTTCTTTTGTCGCTTTATTATTCTAGCCCGCAATAAACTCGACTGTCGGCATCATGCATCCGAGATTTCTAAGAAATTCGTTCTTTTATTTATACATAGACATTACTTGCACGTGTAGACTGTTGTTGACAAGGATTAATAAGTAAGAGTCATGGATTATCCATTCGTTTTTTTCTTTCCATTTAACGGCAACTCTCTATAACACCATAAAATGTACAGTTCCTTCAGTGTCGTTATCTAGAGTTTACACTGTATATGTTGATCTTAAGACTATGTTAGATATATAGGACGGTGTCATTTGTGATAAATTTAAAGGACATTGAACAGCGATAAACCTACCTTATTGGCGTTAGCGTGGGCCTTCTGTTCGTCATCATCGCGGTAGCGTGAGACAGTGACGAGGAACCCGTTAAGCCGCAACTCCCTATCCAGCTTCAACGCTCGCTCCACACTCTCCTTTGAGTGGAACGTCACGCGCACTGACAATACAATATTATTGGATATATAGAAAATATTGCGAATACGGTGATTTGATAAGGTCAATCATGTCCAATTTACAATATCATTTAGTCACATCTCTTGATGAATTATGGCATCAATACATAAACTAACATATTGATACGAGTATTGTATATTCATACTTATAACCATGATTATTTATGTATTTACATGATTATTAGTCGGTGAACAAGCCATACTATTCATCTCTCACACAAATAAAACTAACATTTCTCGTAACGTTCATTGAGGAACAGAATTTGTCCCCAGTATGATTTAATTTCTCAATTTAAAATTTAAAAAAAAAACTAAGACTTCCTACAAAAACGAAAATAGAATATAGAAAATTAGGGTAACTACTAGACAGACATACTCTCTCTCACACATACATGAACACATTCGTACGCACTGACACACCAATATTTATAAGTACAGATACCAGCAAACATCACATCACATGAACAAATGTCCTTGTCTGCGCAGAAGCGATTTTTAGGAATCACTGGGGTGCGGCAGGGGTGCTACGCGGCGGCGGGAGAGTGACGTGTCGATCGTGTGATTGGTAAATCAGTGGACGTTTGTGTCCTGCTTATGTCTACGATGCGCAAATTTTCCCCCTACTCCCTTGTTAAATGCTCAAGAAGTTTTCCGGTATTTGTATTATATTTTACTATGGTAAAAGTGAGTGTGTTTATATTTTTGTCTTGATTAATTTTAAACATAATTATTTTTTCTTTCTATCAAAAGTTGCTAATACCTGGCAACATTACACCTGGCATTAGAGACATGACATTGTATTTCACTTATACTACTTACAGATTTTGAACTTTGTCTTGCTGAACTCATGTATATGCGCAACTTCACCGCACTGACTAAACAGCAGTTTTACATAGTCGGTAGAGGCCTCATATGGCACTCCTACCAGAACTGCTGTCTCAGCTGATGACTCTATAGCCACTGAGATGGCATTACCCTCTATCACTGAGCCATCTTGTGTAAGTGCCTGCAAAGAAACATCAACTCATTCCCTACCACTTCTGATGAGATGGACAAACCATACTATGTAGGATACAATGTTAATATCCTTAAAACATTTTTTAATTTGTTATATGAAAATCTGTGTAATATATCTGAAAAAATTTACAATATAGAAAATCGAAAAGCATATAGCAGCCTATTGATATTTATAATATACATGAGACGAAATTATTTATTTACACTACTATACGATTGTTATGTTGCGCACATAAAGCGTAAATTATGGTTTATCATCATATGAATATTGACATCTATAAAACTGTATTGTTTCTCTATTAACACATAGTTGTTTCAAGGTTCTAAATTATATTGAACCAAATCACAATTTGGAAGTACATTTAAGGAAACCCTACGTAAATACAAATTTGTTGTTTTCCTCACCAGAATTATTACTATTATTTAACGGTTAATATGTTTTACGAGGCAATAACTGAATTCAATATTCCCGTAAAACTCATAAGGCTGACTAAAATGACGATGGCTAATACTACTAATTGTGTTAAGATACAAAGTGTCGTCTCCCTCGTATTATTCAGGTACAATGTCCTTAGACAGGGTGACGCGCTTGCATGTCTAATGTTCAACTTAGCATTGAAGAAATGGATTAGGGACGCCGAAGTAGAAGTCTAAGTGACTATAGTTTTTAAGTCTACCAATTACTGGGGTATGAAGACGACAGAATCTAGTTACGAGAAACGAAAGCCAGATAGCGGAATGTTTTAAAAGCCTCTATGGGCCTATTAGTAAATATGGAAAAAACAAAGTATATGACTACAACACCATTTAATACAGTAAACGCATTATGATAGCAAATTGCTGCGAATTTAGACTTTGTAGATATTTCCAATAGCGACGTCTCAGTAAGAATAACAAGCTTGTGACGTACGAAACTCCTAACTACCTACCTAACTGCCCGTGCTCACTTGTGGTTCTGAAACCTGATCTCCTTATTATCGAGCGGAAGATTCTTCGAACAACTTTTGCACCTGTTTGCGGCGAAAGTTTTGGCGTATTCGCAACAATGAAGAACTTTATATTTATATGGACGCAAGAAGCACTAAATAGATTGCAATGGCAAAATAAACTTGAGGAGGCCCAAAAGGGGCTATATAGCCATTGGTAATGATGATAATGTTGAAAGGGAAAAGTGTATATCAACTATCCGTATGATTGAAGTCTGGTTTGGAAAATTCAATAAATAAAGTTATACTGGGTGGATTTATTTGTAGAGATAATTCACTAAACAATGAAAATAGCTAACAAGAGAATAAAATAAATTCAATTAATTATATTATTATTCCTGACAACTACATATAATTTCAAAACTTAATTCATGGGGGTTTAAAATATAGCAGTATTAATAATTACTTAGCATATGGTATGTAAATATACATTTCTATTCAGTTCCAATTGTAAGGATATATGATACAAATTAAATGATTTGATGATTAAAAAAACATAACACACCACAAACAAGTTGTGAGAGAATAATGGGCTGATCTTCTACTACATTCAATAAAATTATAAATTTTGTTATTTAACTTATAAACATGAAAGAAAGAACCCAATCAAGCACAATCGTAGGAGACCAGCTAATTCAAACATTCAAATAGTAATTCTCATTGATATAAGGGTAACACAGGAAATTTAGAAGAATCTAGCTTTAGAGTGCCCATCAAGGAAATTTGTCTATCACGGGCACAATACTAGTTATCTATTAAAATAAAAATTTAACAAACTTTTACCTTTTCCAGAGACTCTTTGTTTTTGAATTCGACAATAGCCGATAATGTTGGAGTTGTGGTCAATTCAGTTACAATGATCGGACCACGTCTAAAAAGAAAAGAAAATGTCTCTCATTAATACTCCACTTTACAAGTTCTGAATGCAATTTACAATACAGAACTGTTAAACAATAGATAATTATGTATTTATACTAAAAACCCTTGATACATAATTTATTCTCCATAACAATTTTATTTAAATAGAACTGATATTTGAATGTTAGCAATTGTGTAAAATTGAAATACATATGTGAAAACAAAGTAAAAGAACTCACTTTACACTGTTGATTTCTCCATGTTTTGAGAACAACTCCTTTAGTTTGTCTTGATAGTCAAACAAATAACTGGAGGGTAGGTTCTCAACTAGAAGTTTACCCGTTTCTACTTTTTCTTCCTTTGGCTCTTCTGGCTTTGCATCCTCAGAGGTCTCCTGTTCTGCATCAGCTCCCACCTGATCTGAACCTTCTAACTGCTCAACAGCTTCCTCACCAGCAATCTCTTCTTGATTTTCTGGTTGTGCTTCCCCATTATTTTCCTCCTCAATGGATGCAATCGCTTCTGCCTGGGACTGGACCTGACTTACGTCCTCATTAGCATTAGCATTTTTTTTCTGGGCGCCGCCTCGACCTCTTTTAGCCGCGACCATTTTCGAAATATATTTCTGAATAAAGAATACATTACATGTAAAGCGTCATCCCATGATATTTGGCGCCTAACGTCAAGGACAATCTGAGTCACGGAAAATATAAGTCAGCTATTTTGAAGTCACATTAAGGAAAGCGTCGTCTATTTGTTTTGATGGCTCAAAAAACTCATTGAAGAAAAGTTACTCATAACTAAATGCGCCATGAGAGCATGGCGTTCAATGGAAAATTCACGAATCTCATTACGGGCATTGCCCTTACATGTTTAAAAGCAAGACATAGGATAAGAGCCTAAAAATAAAGGAAAATTATTAACGCGTATTTCTTACCGTTATTATTAAAAAGTTACAAATAATCTAGAGTTTCACAATATTCTATTTTTTGCAAAAATAACGCGTAACCGGCTTTACACAAACGATTCCGCCATTAATATTTAATGTTACAGATTAATGTAACCACTTAGGCACAGAGTGAAATGTTCTTTCATCCATAGGTAATTTATGCAATAATAGACCACAAAGTTAAAGTTCGAGACTTAGTGCTAAATCGTACGAGAGTCATAGTTCAAGAATGTAGGTTTTGATTTTTGTAATTTATAGACACAGTTGTATTTTAAGTATACAGTAATTGATAGAAACTACATATATTTTCGAAACATATTTGTATGTTAAGCGTCATCAAATGGGCACTACTATTAAATATTTCTTAGTTTGACTACAGAAAATCGAAAGCTCTAACTTTTGCAAGTATTATTATTGGAACAGAAAGTCTATTACTAAAAGTCTGCAATGGTATTCGGTATTTAATGACTATGAAGTTTCAAATGTTCTTTTTGACAAATATTAAACGAAAATTTGACAGTCGACAACGAGATTTCAATAATATTCTTCGAAGAAGTTCATGGAACCAACTCAATAAGATATAACCTAAACGTTGTAAGTTTATAAAGTAATTTCTGACATATTCTTAGTTGTAGGAATTATAACTAAAATGATTTCTAAATCATTGAGTCTCCCGAGTTCAAATCCTGACAGTTCTAGAGTTAATAAAACTTTGGATTTTGCACATTTTTACAAAACTGCAACCGAAAGCAGTACGACATTGAAAAAAGACTTAAATACCAATAATAATAATGATTCGAATGAAACATCATTGGCTCGACAATCACATAATAAAAATGGTAAAGGTCAAAAAGTGTCGGTGACGAAAATCGATATAGATGGTAAAAATTTGGGCTCTAAACTAAGACACGGATCTCCAAACGGTTCAAAAATTACATCAACCCCAAACATGACTATAAAAAGAAATCTCAATATTAAGCCCATTATAAAAGAGTCACCTACCTTGGAAAACTCACTTGATTTGTCAAATGTTCCAAAATTAAATCGAAAGAAGAGGAACAAATCTGTTAGCTTTATGGTAGAAGAGAATGATGACGTAGTTGTTAAAAAAACTAAATCAGACGAGTCCTTGCTACAAAAAACAGAAGAAAAGAAACCTAAAATGAAAAACAAGAGGTTTAAGAAGATACAGAAAGAAGATAAAGAAAATGACACTAATCCATTTATTAATGATATGCAAAACTTAGTATCCAAAACTGAAATTAATAAAAAGAAGGCATTGCTGAAAAAGAATAAAAAAGTAAAACCTGAGAGTAATATAAACGATAAAGATATCAATGTTGTAGATATTAGTACTTCAACAATATCAAAGGATAATATTTCAGGATCAAATTGTAATATGACTGGTATTGATTTGCCTACATTAGAAAAGTCAGATACTAAGAAAAAAAGAAGAAAACATGGCAAAGCATTAAAAAGTGTTGAAAAAGAAAATCCTACTGATACAGGTGCTAAAAATGTAAAACAAAATGATAATGCAGCAATTAGCTTAAAAAGATCTAAAAGATCAAGAAAAAATAAGCACATAGAGACGTCTGAAGTAGGAGAACCTGAAAAAAAAAACATTAAAAAAAGTAAACCTGACAATATTGCACATGGAATAGAGAATTTAAGTATAGGAGACAATGCTCACACATTAACTAATCTGCTGGATGAAATGATTGTTACCAAGACTAAGAAAAAAAATAATAAAAAAGCAAATATTGAAATATCAAGTGATAAAAAATCTGACTCCAAGCCAAAAAATAATCGCAACTCTAGAAAACGTAAAAATCGGAAAATGCATGCTGGGGTAATTGTACAGAATTTACCTTTCAGGATACTTCTTACCTATAAGCAAAAGCTAAGAGACTTTTTTTCCAAATATGGTACAGTCCAGTCTATAGGGTAAGGCCTTTGAAATAAGTTCTAATGAATGCAATAGTGTTATATATGATATGATATGATATGATATATATGATATATAATTGACCTCTCTTTTTAGTCTGGCAGATTTAAAGTGTGGTGCAGAAGAAGCTCAACCAATATTCACAACACGAATTTTCTTTACAACAGAAAAAGAAGCCACAGCAGTATGTCCCATTTATAATTTTTTTTTTTAAATCTAGAAACTGAAATTTTGAAAACTGCTTAATAGAATTAATTGCTTTAAGTGACTAGTAGTATAAGAGTTTGTTCTTAGGCTTTAGATGGAGACAATGAACTTTATGAAGGTAACATAATCCGTGTGAAGAAATTATCCGCTCAGGTGACAAGGATTTTTAAGCCTTCTAACAAAAATAGGTTTGTATTTACAATTATTACTAAAATAAGTAAAAAAATCATGTAATAATCTTGTTTGTATCAAACACAAAACTTTACAGAAAATTACCTCAAAACAATTAAAACTCACTATCACTACTCAACATGTAGAAAATTAAAAAACGAATTTCTATTACCCAAATACAATAATTTATATGGGAAAAAAAACATTAGATTACATTATTCCAAATTTAATAAATTCGATACCAGCTACGCTTCTTACTAATATAACAAAAAACAATATTAAATTTAAATTAAAAAAATACTACATAAGTCAAACAATTATAAATTATGCATAACATAAATTATGCTATATACGCCATTAAAAAAAAAAATCGAATATAGGAACTCACCTGTATGTGAATGAGAATTCTCGACAAGAACAGGTTTCTTGCATCGGCTATCTATGGCGCGTCAGTGTTTAGATTTGTTTATGACGTTTTACGGGCAATTTTTAATCGTTTGAATGGTTTGATTGTTATAAACATATTTACAGTTTATATGTCACTGGCCTTAGTATATATATATATGTGTGTTAATGATTTAATTATGTTCGACGTCCTGGTGGATAGAAAAACTGTGGATAGAAAAACTGTGCACAGTTTGTGTTTCCAACACATCAACTTCCTTTATATTAAGAACACTTATACAATAAATAAATAAATAACTACCGAACAAATGAGAAAATTTTCAATTTACATCAATTTGAGCCCAATGCAAATTGAAATGATTGAAAATTTATGATTTTTATGACAATTTCTTGAAGTGATGTATTATAATATATCCACAAATGTATACACTTGTAAGGAACAAGGTTCAAAAGTTTATTCAAAATATCCTAATTATAGAAATCTGATATTTTTATATTGTTTCATTTCAGTACACAAAAAGATGAAGCAAAAGGTAAAACAGTTAAGGAAGACCTAGCAATGGATAATCAGAGCGACTAGTTACTAATTTACATCACTGAATGCAAATTAGTTAATTGACATTGGTGCCAAATCATTTTATCCAGCTATCAATTTTATATACAATTATTTTAGTTACTTGGTAAATTTTCAACATATTTGAACACTGCCTTAATAAATATGTATAATATAAAAATTTAATTATAAAATATTTTATATAAAACACTATGCATTTAGTTTTATTTTACCAAAATGTACTTCTACCTAGGATCAAACCTGGGAAAAGGATTACATCGGTGTGCAAATGCGATAGCCACCATACTTCAGAAACAACTCTATTGCATTTATAGATTTTAAAACAATTTTTTATTGTATATTTTATTCGAATTCTAAAATAGAAGTTGTAATAATTACTATTTGAGCATTTCTAATTTTTTTTACACATAAACACATAAATTGAAACAATAATTTATTGTGATCCTTAAAACAACAATTATGCATTATACTGTATACACAAGTTCTTATGAATAGGTCTCTAACTTTGACAATATTTACAATAACTATAAATTACAATTTACATAAATAATACTTTTTAATATTATGCAATTCTGTACAACAGTACTTTTTATTTTCAAATTGCTATGAACTAATAAAATTCGTGTGTTGTAAGTGAACATATTTTTTGACAAACTAAAACCTTTGGACTTTTGCTTAACTATTTTCTTATTAAAATATAAACAGCAATTTTATAAAGATTAAGTGAGTCTTTTGAGAAATTGTCAAATATCTAGCAATATTACTTTAAATGTCTATGTCTAGTTTTATACAGGACTAATATATCATAAATTAAGTTTCTTTTACATATAATCAACAATTAAATACAATCATGCTTCTCATAGGGACAGAACCTTCAAATATTTTTAGCAAAATCATTATTTTCTAGTGTTAAAAAGTTTGAAGATAGGGCTTATCTTTACAGACTAATTCAGTGTTAAGGCACATTCCTCCAGAGGGCTTTTTAGTCTCTGGTCAGAATGTTGCCAATAATCTGGGTACCAAAGATAATTTTTTATCTTAAAAATGTAAGATTTTTCAAATACAGATGGATTTAAAAAAAACTTCGACTTTTTAGGTTGTTTAAAAATTAGTACTATTTGAATAGCATCCTAACTAGAAGGACAATATTTGAGAGTATCCTTATAACCAAAAATTTTGAAACATTCATAATTTTACACAGTGACTGATTCCAGGCACAGATGTCAGTAAGTTGCCTCGAAGAAAAGAAAAAGGTGCATTTAAGTAAATATAGTATTGCATGTATGTATGGGCAATGCGGCCGCATGTGTGTGAGATCAGCGGCTGCCGCCCGCCGGTCGCTCACTCCTAGTGCCGCTGATTTGGCACTGGTATACTAAAATAAAGTACTTAATTATAATGTGAGAAATAATCTAAAAAGGGCACATATTATTGGATGTAATTCATCAGTTAACAAATAACACAAGTTAACTGATTTTGATTTGATTGACTTTTTGTCTATTGAGTGAACTAACAATGCTCTACTTAGTATCTTTATGAATAAGAGGTAGTGAAATGTTAATTTAGAGCTTTACTAATTTTTGAACTGATATTAAGAAATATTACTGTTGTTGATTTTTTTATTAAATTGTGTTTTCAGTGTGATAAGACACTTTAGACTTAAGACCGATTTCATAATAACAATTTGTATTAGTGAAGGTCCGCGCACTTTAATATAAAAAAGTTAAATAAAACATTTGTATATCTAACAACTCATGGTAGATAAAATACAGAAAAAATACCTACCCATAGAAGGCCGGGAAATTGGTATCTGTATTAAAGTGGAAATTGACAGGGGTCTTCGGCGAAGCACAGGTGTATGTGAGGTAGTCGTCAGAGGCGTGCAATTGTCGACTAAGGCTGGGTTCCGAGGCGCTTCGAGTGATTTTAGGCATTGCTCGAAGCATTGACTCTAGTGCTGCCAAAATTTGACGAAACTGAGGCCTCTGCTGCCGGTCGAACTTGATGCAGTCTTCGAAGAGACGTTTGAGGGCCTGGGGTGCGTCACCTCGAAGCTTACGGCTGTCTGGCTTTAGGAGGCCACGGCCAACCATCCACAGGATCTGAAATTAGGAGGGTAGTTAAGTAGATGAAACAGATGATTTGCCTTTTTTATACTATTATCACTGAGATAATCGGTGAAAAGACATAAAAAAAATATTTCCTAATAACTACGGACTCGTATTGAAAGCTTTTTATTGAGATACTAGGCTAAACAAGATTATAAAAACAGGATACAACCGAATATAATTATCCAGTAATATGGAATAAATAACATCTTACGTTTGAGGTTATTTTTAAGTCATTCACGACAGATTAATATTTAAATTCATAGTAAGAAGAAAGGGTGGTTCCAAAAACAATAAAATATTGCATAATTACGGAAAAAACCCATAACTTGCCAAGTACGAATCGCACATAAAATAAAAATAACTTTCCTCATATACATGACTCTCGGAGCAAGACTTAATTTCGAGCCCCGTGTGTTAAAAATATGGATGGAAACACGGGAGCCATTAAGGCTGTCTCCTCCCGTTTTGATTTCTTTTCCAAATTCATATCTCACCTGATCTTTGTTATTGAGATGCGAGTAGGGTAGCTCTGTAGCCATCAGCTCGAACAACACGATGCCATAGGAGTAGACATCAGAACGGAAAGTGTAAGGCGCCGGCTCCTCCATGCGAATGACCTCTGGAGCCATCCAAAGTATGGATCCCGTGGGTTGTTGCCATTGAACACCACCCGCCGCCCCCCATTCAGACCATCGAACTTTGGCCGTTGCCAGACCAAAGTCCCCGATTTTAACAGACCAGTCGTCGCGCAAGAATATGTTGTTTGACTTGAGGTCCCTATAAAATATGTTACATAAAATGCTGTGCGGGAAGAGCGCGTCATTTTATATATTCACAAAAATTATAAAGAAAAAATATTATTGGTACAATTTTATTGGTACAAATAATATTGGTACAATAATATTTTTTCATATTAAGTATCAAAATTATTGTCGAACTATAATGGTATGAAAGTGTTTTTAACGTTATGTCAGCTATTCGTTCAAGCGACTTAATCGTTAGATTTGTTAATAAGCTACGTTAGAAATCAGCTATCTAAAGGTGAGTCCAAAAAATAACGTGTATTTGTAATATTAAGCGAATAAATAACAAATAAGGTAGACCTGCTACGACCTTAAATATCACGACATAACAATTAATCTTTTACTATATCGGACAATTATTTAAGTTGAATTATGTTATTACCCCGGAGATATTATTAACTAGAGTCTTATGAATGAATAATATCTAAATAATTCATATGATGGTGATCAATATAAAGTTATTTATATTTTTATGAATTCCTTACACTAAGGTATATAATACTCACGAATTTCAGTAAAGATGAATTACCTATGTATAATATTTTTCGCGTGTAGATAGTCCATTCCCTGGGCTGTCTGCCGAGCTACGTCTATGAGATAAAGCATGGGCAAAGGCGTTTCCAGCACGTGCAAATGTTGGTATAAGGACGAGCCCTCGCACCACTGCGTTACGATGGCTAATGATGGCTTTGAAACGCACCCCATAAATAGTAGAATATTGCAGTGCCGGGTTTTCCTTAGAACCGCCACCTATACACACACTATATTATTTCCGGCTCGAAGGACTAAAATATATATAGATACATTTCTTAGCTTTACAGTTAATCCAGATATAATCATTCGTGTAGGCTAACTAAAAATATTATATATTCAAAGTTAATTAAATGACAGTAATAGTGATATACAGAAACGAGACTTAGCGGGAAGTATGCCTCCTGTATGTCAAAATCCAATACATACAGGTCAAAAACCTACGGGAGTTAAGACTTTGCGTCGTTTCTGGATCAAACACTAAGCGACAATTCCTTAATTTAGTTAAAGATATGAAAAGGCTTAAAAATCTCACTTAGACACACGCCTTATAGAAGAGTACCTTCACACTCGATAGAAATTTAAAAAAAAACAATTTATCCAAAAAGGCTTTCCAACTGCACCTCAATATAAAACATGGTTAAATGGAGTTCAATCTTAATAAGTCATTATATATGATGATATACTTTATATAGACTATATATACTCAATAATGACTCACTTCATTTTTAAATGCTTGCAGCTGAGCAGGTGTTGGTGTTTTGACATTAAGCGTCTTCACAGCCACAGGACCATGCCAATGAGCTTTGTATACAGTCCCAAAACTTCCAGAACCTGTACAAAATTGCTTATATAAATATTTTCAAATTCAGTAAAATTTAAGGATAAAAAATATTTGAGAAAAATATATACATAAGTTGTGTGTTAGGATATTATTACTTATAATTTTTTGCTGGTGACGTCTGTCGCGCGCAGAAAGTATCAAAAAATATTTTGTTCGTGTAACGTAACGTAACTGTTCCTCAAAATAACAGTTTAATTAAACCGTTTAGGCGTGATTGAGAAATAACATTTTTGTATAATATAAACCGCATTGTCCCGTTTTTCTTTATTGACAAAAATAATATGTTCATTTTTTTAAAAATCTCCAATATACATAGATACATTACCAGAAACGAAACGAAAAAAAATCAGATTGTACGTGTTCTATTATTTGTTTAGACAAAAACCTACAAAGTTTACCCAAAGTAACAAGTATATACCTATCCGTGCGCCGATAAGTATCTCATCGGCGTGTATAACCCAGTCGTCATAACTTTCTCGCGGCGACAGTGCATGTTTCCACGATTCATCCGCGGAACGTGCGCGCGCGCGTCGTGGACGGAGCGTACCGGTTGGAGATGCCTACAAAATATTAATATCCTAATATTATAAGCTCTGATAGCAAACGATTAAGACCTACATTTTTTATAAAACGATTTTATTAATGATATTATTTTATGTCCTTTTGTATGAAAAAGTAAGCAATTTAAAACTAAAATTGTATGCTTATAGAGGTTTGGCACACAATGTAGACATTGTGTGGGAGTAAGAAAAAACTTCTTAAAAATATGTATTTACTAATTGTAGAGGATTGTTAAAAGCTCCCCCCGTCTGATAACCACTAGGCGACGGGCGCAATATTTCACATAGTATAAATCCAAAGGCAAATAAATGCAAACTCAAATATAAAATGTATTTATAATAAATACCTGTGTACTTTGACTGTGTTGCTGATCTCCTCTTTCCTTGTCGTCTTTATAGTGTCTACCTGATGTAAGATAATTTGATGATTGTGGAGAGTTGTTGCTCTGAAACACACAAGGTTGCATATTAGGTATAGTAAATTATTTTTTGGCTACATGGGGTAATATTTCTTACGCTCGCACATAAAGTGAAGAAAAACATTGTGAGGAAACCGCCATGCCTAAAATCAAAAAGGTCGACGTTGTCTATAAGAAAATTATCTAAAGTTACTAACTTAGCTCATATGAGATGTCAAAATCCATTACACTTTTGATATTTGTTGTGTTGTTGTGACTTGATTTAAAGCTCTTAGCTTTATGAGACGGTCATTTAATAAGAAACTGGTCAAGTTTTTTTTATGATTAAATAAGTAAAAGAATCATGATGACAACATTTAATCATAAAAAAACTTGACCAGTTTCTTATTAAATGACCGTCTCATAGTTAACTTAACAAAATAATTTAAGTGTTTATTATACCTGATTATGTTTTCTTTGATGCTCTGCTAGTGTGAGTGGGCGCTGCACCATATTGATGCAGACATTGGGTGCTGAGTTGGAACGGTCTTGTTGGTTTAGTGAACGAGGGTGTTGCTGCCTGAAATGCATATAACGCTTTTTTGTAAATATCCACAAATTAGCACAATATAAGGTAGTCTATATTTTTTTTATTTTAGGTCTGTAAACAGTCAAATAGCTAAGAACAGTGTTTGCCAACTTTTTATGTGACATTCCCCACCTTAGCCTTTCTAAAATTCTTATGCCCCTATGTAACATCATTTTTATTATAAAAATTGAATTGTTCCATTAAAAAACTTATTAAAGAAGAAGAAGAAGAAGTCACTAGGAAATTGTTAACAAACCACATTAAGTAAATTTTGAGAACAAGGAAAAGCTACGAGTCCATTTTCGAATTGTACTCCGTCGGGCGTTGGCTCCACGATGGGAAACACTGGGTTAAAAAGTTAACAGTTTATAATCAAAACCAATATGCAAAAAACATACTTGACTACATTAATTTATAAGTTAAATACACTTTTACCAGTTTAACAAACAACTATAGTATACAAACTATATCAACAAGACTTGCTAAAACTAATTTTAATCTATACTATACATAAACATGTACCATGGATTTAAGCAAAATTGGTGTTCTGCATATTAAAAACATATATTTAAAAAAAATATCTATCTAATCACTATTATACCTTCTCGAGACAGTGCCTTACTTTCTCTTATAATAAAAAATTGACTCAATAACATTGAACTTCCAAATGCTTTGTAACATAGATTTTTTGTTAAGTTTCTTATAATAAGTCATTAGCTATTAGTGTAAGGAGAGCAACGCTGGATTAACCTAGTGTTTAAAAGCTTTGTATATGTAACAGTTATTTCATGTAACTACACTATTTATACAACTATTCAGTCTGTCCTCCATTGTTATGATATATATTAAAGGCAAATTTAAATTCATGCAGTCATATGTAAGTTTTGGCTTAGATTATTAGGATTTGAAACCACCTGAGACTCATCACCAAATTAAGTGGAATAATGTAACTACAATAAGCCAAAACAAACGCTGACATGATCTTGTGTGAATATTCACCAGTTCATATCAAACTCCCTGTTCTTCTTGGCTGGGGAAGCAGACCTGCACACCATCACATTTTTATTTGTAAACACATATCTATAACTAACATGATTTATCTAGAGAATTGATGTTTAAGGAATATTTTCTATTTAATATGGAGAATCAACTTACTTATTTTGATTATAGCTAAATTGAGAGGGAAGATACAGTATTCCAGCCTGTGTCTCTGGATTCTTAGCAAGGAGAGCAGCGTAATAGGTATCAGGCATGCGAACCTGCAACATTGGATACATTTCAATCACATTCACATAAAAAACTACTACTTATCAGACTAATGCTATGCTATTTAATATTTAATATTTTTTTACATAATACTATAATCAATATATTGCATAATCAAAATCAGAATTAATACTTCAGTAACTGATATTTTATAAATATATTAATATAAATTACCTGATGACAGATACTAGGCACTTTGTCAGCACATCGCTGATGGAACTTAAAGTTGCACTGTGAGCAGTAGAAGCCATTAAAGAGTAGTCTGCGACAACACTCACAGAATGCAAGGGTAAAAAATGTCTTGCGGGTGTATTGGTGGGACATGTGGGACATTATGGGCAGCTTGTCTAGCGTCCTCACTGTCACCTGCAACTCACAGAGGGGTTGTAACAAATAGTTCATTAAAAGAGTAATTACAAGTGCCTTTATACCATTTTAACATCAATTAGCAACATTGAAATTAAAATGGTAGTAGAGCATTTTATTATTAATTAATCTAATCATACCTACACACATTAAAAATATTTGAGGTACTGTAATTTTTGTTTATTTTTATTTTAAATTAATAGTTTAATTATTTAATTAATCTATCTAAATTGAAACATTTTCACAAGGCAAACAGCTGTTAAAACTTGTGTTATAATCACAAAACAAATATTCGTGTTCAACTGACCTCTTCTGCGTCTATCATAGTTATATCAATATCCCACGGTATCACTTCATCGTTCCCTGTCCTCACCACTTCACAAATTTCACATGTTAAGTTCCTGAGTTTGAGCGCCTTCGATAGCGCTTCACGTAAGCTTACACCCTCTTTCACTTGCACGCTGGTGCGCTGCTGGTTTGGCAGGTGCGCTCGCAGAAACACCTTCGGCTGCCTTGTAAGCGTATCGAACTTCTTGTTTTCATCCTGCCACGAATACTCCTCACTTCTGTCCGGCGACTCAGATTGCAACAACTCCCTTAAAGTTCGTTCCCTAAGCTCTAAATTATGCAACTTCGCCGTTAGTTCTTGATATTCTGTAAGGTATAAAGACGGTGGATGCTGCAATCCAGCGAATTTCGCGTTAAGAGCATCGATGTTTTCACGGGTCACGTTTATAATACTTTGTATGTTCCTAATTTCGTACGTTGGGTCGGCTATATCGTCACTATCTGTGGACGTCGACATGTTATCACTGTTAAGGGACAATGCAGGTATATTTCCATTAATTTTTCTTGTACAATTTTCTTTCTCTCTAGTAACTGCCATTTCTTTTTATTTTTTGCTCAATTTTCTACGCGCACACTTGCGCTGATTAAACGTTGTTTGTTGCCATTTCTGATATGTCAAAAAATTAAAATGTCGCTAAGTTGGCATACCTGCTTGCTTCGGCACAGATTGATGCGTTGTTTTATATATAACACTTTTTTATGAATCATGACTAGTATTTCAATAGAAAAAGAGATATATAAAAAAAGTTATTTTAACTTTACTACTCACTTGGTCGAATATTTAATAATGTATACAGGTCCTGAGAGTCAAAAGTACAATAGCTTTGACTTAATAGGATAATCAGGTATTCCAAAATGAGTTTATAAACCTCGTTTATGTACTCTACATATAAACCAATTAAATATCCTGATCGTAACTTCAGTGACCGCTTAGTAACATATATACATTATATTATAATGTGCTGGCTGAACCGACGAACTTCGTACCGCCTGATGATTGTATATAAATCTTGTTTTAAATGATTAAATACCGTTGACACTGTGTTGTTTATTGATATAAAAAAAAACATTTAATGTTTTAAAACTAGAAACAAATTTAACAACAGTGATGCCAACTCCTACAGAATCTGCCCCCTAGGACCAACATCAAATACCACTAAATGTCGATTTTTAGGGTTTTATTTTTACCTTTTATTTTATTTTTGCTGTACTCTCTCTAATACTAATTAATATTATATAATATTCATTTGATTGAATTAACTGTCTGGAGATTCAATTATTTCTCTGATTTAACTACTTAACTGCGACATATCCAACAACAATGCAAGAGTTGTATGCTATCCAAAAATTGGATCGTACGACGACATCACTACGGTCTGACTAGTTTTGCTTATTTTCCACTTTCCAGTGACATTTGACAGTTACAACTTAGAAGTTCCTTATTAATTAATGATTAACGTTGTTATTTTATTTGAATTGTAAAGCGATTCTAGTTTATATCTTTTAAAATAATATTTCATCTCAATCTTTACCAATTTCAAATTTTATTTACCATGTCCAGAAATACTACTCACTTCGAAAAATATGCCATTGATATTTACAATCCCATTGAAGTGGGTTCAATTGATCGTAAGTAATTTTAATATATATGCGTAATAAATGCGGATCCTTTTCTCATTTTACTTTAAATAAATTAATAGTGTGACTTTTTTTCATATACGTTTAGGAACAGATACCGAACCACACGATCGTGCAATCATTCGGGCAATCCTATCAGAGTATATACCAAACAAGATGGTTAAGGGAGACCCTGACTATACAATATTTATAGCCCGACTTAATCCTAGAACTACACAGGTAAAGCTTTTTTTCTAATTTAATTCACAATGGTTTACAATGTGATGTAATTTTACATTTTAATGACATTTGCAATGATTTTTAAAGGAAACTATTGAAACAGAATTCTCTAAGTTTGGAAAGGTGAAAAGGTGCCGCCTTGTAAAAGACATTGTCACAGGGAAATCAAAAAAATATGCTTTTTTAGAATATGAAAGTGGCCACAGTGTGGAGAAGGCACTAAAAGAAATGCATCATGAATACATAGATGGAGCTGAAATCATTGTTGAAAGAGAAGCAGAGCGGAGACTACAAGGGTGGAAACCTCGTAGGCTTGGAGGAGGTTTTGGTGGCAGAAGGGAATCTGGACAGTTACGATTTGGATGCGTCGAAAGACCGTTCCGAAAACCTTATTATGTTGCTGCAAAACATGAACCCGGGCCAAGTAGCCATTGACATAAGGGCTTTTTGACAGTTAATGACAATCATTCAAGTTAGTATCACTAATTCAAGATGGATGTGAATGTCAGTACAAAATAAAATAATGTAGAAACAACGCAAAGATGTGCAATGCTTGCTGTGCTCAGTTCCGAGGTTGGTGCAAGGCTTTTACAAGAACAGAGGTATATCTGAGCTTAGCACAAGCTACCCTTCTTATAGGATTTATAGCCTTCCTTATATTCCTTACTTTACATTTCATAGCTTGCAGTAAAAAGGATATACCAAATTATTCTACATCTAATAAAACCGAGGAATTTGAATTAACAACTAAAAGTTTATTCATTACAAGTCACACAAAAAATCCTATAAATGTGGACTGTACTTGGAATCCATCACACACTACAGATGCTGTTACACATTATTTTACTAAAAATATAAAAACGCCTCCAACTGTTCAAATTGAACATATGACTTATGCAGATCAAACACCAAAAATAAAAGTGATAAATGACAGTGATGGCCTTATTGACACCACCAGGAAAGATTTTGTTCTTGCTTTAGTGAAGATAAAACCACCTCTGAATTTGGTATTTGGCTGTATACTAACAGTGGTAAATAAGTTTTGGTCTTTAACTGCAGCAAGTTGTATAGAATCCATTGAAGAGGTAGACTCCTTAGATTCATTTGTTATGATGGAAAATTTTGGAGAAATAAAGCAAGGGCCTGTTCATTCTGTATCCGACATAAATATACACCCATTATATCAAGGCACAAATAAAAGTTATGATCTCACAGCTATAAAATCTGAAGATAAAATTAACATTCCTCAAGTTGCTCAGTTACCAAAGGCTCTTGATTATCTTTTAATTAATTTAGGAGAAGTTTTCAATATTTTGGGCTTTGGCAAATTTAGGTATTGGTAATCTCATATTTTTAATTTTTTACTTGTTAACCAAATTGTAACAAAAATTGTATATCTATATCTTTCAGGAGCATTGAAAAGACTTCAATATCACGGGGTGTCCGAAGTGTATCTATAAATATTATACCATTAATAAGGTGCGAGTCTGGAGATGATATGTGGTCTCTGCGACACCTATCCAAAGGAGAAGCAGTTCCTAGATCTGAGTGTGAAGCAGTTGGTAGGCCAATGTGCGCCGCTGCACCAAGAGAGTCGAATGGAGCTTGCAACTATTGTGCAGGAGCACCCTTGTTGAGAGGCAAAATACTTTTAGGAATCATGAGTGACAACAAACATTGTGGACTGTCTTGTGAACCAAACTTATATGTCAATCTAGCAGCTATGAGGGACTGGCTGGATTCTGTAATTAATTCAGAATAATATATTGTGAATAAATTCTAATAAAGTATATATTGGTTTTATGATTTAAAATTTCAAAAAGATATGCATTTTAAATATCTTAATCCTCTTGCATCATAAACATTTATATGAAAAAGGAGGTTTACCTGTAGTGACGCAACGTTTGGATGTTTCTTCCTACATAACTTTACTAGGAAGGGTACAGAAAACGTTACAGCGCGCTACATGGAGGGGGGGGGATGGAATGTAAAAAATTTCGTTACGTAATACTAATACACTTCCTTACCTACTTCTTCGGGAAAGTTTTTATTGGAGATGTAAGCATAGAACCTTTTTAATTCTAACTCGTTGGTTTTTGTCTTTTAGAATGACGGATCAAACCGAAGAGTACCGAATAAACTTCAAAGACAGCTCAGTTTGAATTTTAATAAAAACATTATGCTTGTGCATCAGAGATATGGATTGTGTATGGAGTTGTGATAATGATGGCAGTAAACAAGGGGCTGGTGGCATGTTCGGTTGTGATGGCGGCTCTAGTGGCTGGCGCTCTTACCGTTTCGGTGTTCCAGTTCATCACGGCGGCCGCTAACGACACCATCACAGACGCATATTAATTAATTCAACTAAGTGACTGAGTATAAAATAAAACATACTACAAAGCATTAACATAAACAATTTATTTAAATATTTAGATATTGAATTAATATACATTTCTCAAATCGGAATACATAGCGAGTTGACGCATCATAATATACAGATATAACATTCTATACATTACAGTCGCTTTCCTATGACCAGTACGATAGCTCTTCTTTACAAATGGAGACTGTACATTTCGCATAGGCGTAAATTCCGATATAAATTCATTATAATAGCGACGGAATAAGATAGAACCTATTGCACCAGTAACTACTATAATACATAATTATTGCCCAATTTCAATTTTATTCCCAAAAATAATACCATATACAAAACTGAAGAAAGACAATTTAAAATGTGATTTAAAATAAATGTCGAATTATAATACTAGATATTCCACAAATCACATGTTCAAACTACGATTACAAATTAAACCTAACATATCTAACGAGAAAAGTAAAGATCGCAGCGTACCTGCATTTGGAAAGACAGAATACTATACAACGATTTGATGATAATATTTAAAAACCAAAACAGATAGAGAAAAGGGGGAAAAACACCTCATAAGTCATATCTACGCCTGTAGTGCGTAGCTAATGCAGAATGAGAAAGAACAATATCTTTATCTTATCTCGTTAGATCCCACTGTGAGCAACATTTCGTGACGTTCGCAGTGTATCGTTACTGTGGCACAACTAAACTGCTTAGTTGACAAGTTTTTTTCCATCCACACAACGCGGCACCATCACTAACCAGTACAATAAGACAAATTGCGAATCTTATATAAAAATGGAGTCTTGTCATATTACTATCCTGTATTAAAGTCTAGCCGTAATATATCAATACCAATTACTTGTGACTACATTAGAAATGTCTTTTAAACATAGGTCAATAGAATACAGGAATGTTCAGTTTTGAAAGTCACGAACCTAACTAAAAAATGTCTGACATTTGAAAATAAATAAATAATGAATCATTTTATCTACAAACGTTGGTCTTTACACTGTATTTCACAAATATCAACTGATTGTATGAAAATATGGAGTTGAATGAGCAAGGGATATAAATGAAATACAGTTGTAAATGAAATCAAAAGATATCTAGTACTGCTAGATGGCGCTACGCTCGGGTTCCATTGAGTTTGGATCATAAATTCCACTCTGAAAAATCCATAAAAACTTATTAATAACGTTATATTATTGACGTTTATAGCGCTACTAATATTATAAACAACATACTTTTAAAATCACATATCAGTGACCATTTGGGACCTTCTCATCCTGGATGCGTGTAAAAAACATACAAGCGTTAGTAATAATAATATAGCGAATTACGATTAATGCACAAGACTTTTTTAAGTAGGGACATGTACGTGCTTTTTTATATAACAGGGGGGCAAAAAGGGTTCATCTGATGTAAACTGATACCGCCGCCCATCGACACTAGCATTGCCAAAAAGCTCTTTTTAGTTTAGTACGCTCTTTTCTAGGATATTTCAATCTTGATTAGCCTGTTCAAGCTTTAAATTCTGACTTCAAAAGAGATATTTGCAGGGTTCTAAATATTAACTAGAGTCAAATTAACACCTTTTAAACCTATTTATTCAAAATTGCTTGACATTTTTGAGACAGTTTCGACCCTAAAGCATATTTTTTTACAATTGTTAATATACACAGACATACCTGGAGAGGTGGGACAGTAAAGGAGGGTACAGGGGAGGGGGGCATCGACAGTTGTACTACCCGCTCCTACTACCGGCAACATTTTTAATATTTTTTAAACATAGATTATATGCCGTTTACACATATCGGTTAGATAATATATGCCATGTATACTTATGACTAACATTTAAAAATTATTTTATTCAAATCGAAATATTTTCGTAAAAAATTATTTTGTAGTAATTAATATAATTTATTCATATAATGTAAAAAAAGAAATTTTCACAGCAGTTAAAATATTTTTATGATTCTAAAGTTATCTGAAACTTCTTTGTCCAAAAAAAACAAAGTTATTTACTGTAAATAACATGTTAAAGGATTATAAAGGAAAGGCAAATACCTGCTGTACCGGGGCAGGCACGAAGTACTGAGGGGTTGCCGCAGGTGGTGCAGGGGGCAGATCCGGAGGGGGCAAAACGGCAGGCGGCGGAGCACCCGCTGGATTGAACACATCCACGTACGACTTCTTTATGTCTGTAACATTTAATAGTGACAACTGACTTCGGCGGAACATGATTTATGATTTATTACCTATACTACAACCGTTTTTAGGTCTTGACCTCAGACGTCTGTATCTGTTTCGTAATGATTTTTCCTCATAGACAAGTAGCTTTCTGTGCCTGACATACGCCATCTACTTTTTGGGTCTAAGGCATGCCGGCTTCCGCATGTTTTACTTTAACATACGAGCAAGTGTAACAAACACAATTAACACATCAACAGGGGTTCGAACTTTTGATCTAAGCTATAAGAGGTGCACGCAAAACTGGCCACTAGGCTAACACTGCTCCTTATATTATGAAGTGAGAATTGTAGTTTTCTTTGTAAAGTTTAAGTGTATATAAAAATACACCAATATAAATCTACGTTATCAGCGGATAATACTACGATGAAACATAATTACTTACCAATCTCTCACTGACGAGTTATGTAAATATTGTAACAAAAACGCGTTTAGTCCCGGTAAATTGGACTATAAAGAAAATGTTATGTTTATATTAAATTTAAATAAAAAGCTTACTTCTGCCCCTCTGCATTCGTAGTAGGTTTCCTCCCGCAGCGCTCGGAATTCCAGGAGCTAGAGCCGAGGCCCCAGGTGGAATACCCCCAGGAGACTGAAGTGGCGTCGATGTGACCCTGCCACAAGCATCAGTACTTATAAATGTATTGTTAGCATACATTGTACAGTGTAAACTCTCTGCAGCGCTCAAGCGACTGCATTTTCTGGTAGAATGTTGTCGTTATATAGAGGCAAACATTGTTTTACTATTAGTAGAACGCGTCGAGTTATTCCGACGTTTTGATAGAATTGAACGTTAAATTGAAACGTAAATGTTAATATACTAAGACTATATTTAATTCACTTAGGAACGAAGAAATCAGAACTGTCTCATTGCCACACTATTTTGCTTGTTTGCCAACATTGCTTTACAATTTTTATATTGTAATGTTTAAAAGTATATTTTGCAATTTAAAAAAAACCCAATAGAATAGAATGTATAGAATCGACCTATAGACAGTTAAATTAGATTCAAATTAAATATAATGTACAATTAGTAGTATACTAAAAAAGAATTCCACTACTTAACTAAATGCAATAAAATGGCTCTGTATGGGAATTGTAAATGTTTTCTCAATTTATATTAACAGATTTAAAATATATTAATGAAATCATAACTCACGGCTGTGGCGGCGCCATGCGGGGCGGTGGCGGCGGCGCGCTTGGCTCGTCGTCAGGAGAGTCGCGATTCACCCAACGCTTGGTGGCCGCATCCCACACGATCTACACACGTATTACATTAGGTCTGTATACCTATTTTGCCTTAAGGAGACAGCAATAAAGCATTTTTGATCAAGATTTTATAGGTGCAATGTTATGTGCAACTTGGCGTTCTATGTGACGAATTTATAAGCGGAATTCACACGTACAGTGAAAGAATAACATCAATAAATGATATATCAATGAAACAAAAGCAGAAATATGTCTGCCTCATTCGAAGAATTTGTGCTTAAAAAATGATGTAGCTAAAATATAATAAATATATTTATTATACAATTTTCTTGGCTTCTCCCTTGACAAATATTTAGTTTTCTTTTTTAATTATTGTAATAAAGTCTGTCCTCTGATATATGTTAATTAACATGTATGAACATTTTCAAATAAAAGACAAACAGAATAAAAGTTATTTATTGATACTAATAAATATCCGGAAAAATATTAAAGTACACAAAATAATACATAGACATATAAATTATATATATATAAACAGCAAAATAACAAAAGAAATCTACTAAACATAAATTTTAAAAATGAACAAAACGTCTACAGGAGCGTGGGCATAGGTTTATGTTTAAGTAATTGGGCACTTACTGTGGGATTTTTATCGTCGGGCAGAATCATTTGATTGGGTCCACGAAGGGATAACTTGGTAAGGATGCCCCCAAGCCAGCCTCCTTTTTTATTATCCCCCTTGTTGTCCTCTTTGTCCCCCTTGCTATCCGGTTTCACTGGCTTTGGAGTGTCAGTCTCTCGATCTGTTTGCTGTTCGTCATAGAACAAAAATTTAAGCGTTATTGCTTCAACAAAACCTGTATTTTATATGAAATTTTATAATGAATTAAATCAATGAATTATTGAATCAGTTTATTGTTACTTAATATGTTTAGAATAAGTGTAATAATTATTATATCATTAATCTGTTGGTCTATAACAATGTCAATCAATTTCTTTTAATTTAATATATTTTCTTAACGTTATTATGCCATACTTTAAATTCTAGCATTACTTACATCTGCACTGGGTGGACGATCATTATCGTAGTTTTTGAAAGGGACGGGACGGGAAGCACCTGGCATTGTTATGGTTGGCGCGGGCTGATCAGTTACACCATTTTGATCCTGCTGTCATAACATATCACTTATAGAGTAGAGAATAAATGTAACATAAGGAAAAAATACGTAGAAAATGCGGTAGACAAATGTTTCTTTTAGCGATAGTTTTTTTAGAGGTAATTTTAAACCAAAACAACTATGGCCCGATCAGTGCACTTAGCAAAAAGACCTTTTTATTTCCAGGTATACCATATGTTCTACAAATTCGTTTGTATATAACGAGGATTAAATGCCTAAATGCTAAAATTAAATTTCACATGATTTTTTTATTCGTTAGTTTTGCTGTTTTTCCTGACTCTGTCGACCAACTTATTGCTGACGATAAATAACTAGCCTAAGAGTTGTAACATTATTCAAATGTTTCATACAAATATAGATAAATATTCTTGATTAGTTACGTTTCATTTGTTAGATTAAATTCACGTTAAAGCAGTCTTAGTATAAATTAAACACACTGCGCTTTTATTAGTTTTTATTAATAAATGTACATAGGAGATACAGTGTGAATAATTAAGCAGAAGTTTGTATTTTAAAATTATAACAACATTTAACACATGTTAATAAATATTCGTAAAATTATTTTTTTCCTAAATAATAACATATTTTAGACGGCAACATTAAAGAATTTAATTCAATTAATTTAACAGACCGCAATTTGGACGGTAAACGAAGCACAGAATAAATAAATGCAACATCAAAAGCAGATCAAATATCACAGACTAAAAAATTAGATTCACAACAAAGACTAACATCAAACAACTAAAACATCTTTTTTGCTGTTATAGACAACAGAACATTTTAATATAATTAAATTATTAGATATGGCACCTCATGTTTTAATTCACAAGAATCTTGTACCTAGGATAAACATTTGAGATTATTAATGAAACGAACGTGCAAATTGCACAAATCAGGAACTCGATTACAAACAAAACGACGACTTTCAACTCGGAACATTTTTTTTTGGATTTGATAATTCATTCAAGAATAAAGGGTTCGTCGATGTCGAAGGTCTTCGGTCCGGCGACGTAGTACTTCGCGTCCCGTTCACGGAAGAAGGCTTCGGGGGGCGTGTCCGCAAGGTCTAGGGGCTCATCGATTTCGAACGTTTGGGGCGATCGGCCACTTCTGTACCCCCGGCGATACATATTGGCGCGCCGGGCGAGCATCGACTCGAATATCCTCACCGTGTCGGGCAAACCTATTCCTTCCTCGTCATCCGAGGACGAGATGCGATCGCAGGGCTCGTCGATGGGGTAGGTCCCGCCGAACACCAGGGGTTTGAACAGCGGCGAGTGGCCGGCGCTGAGGGCAGGACGAAGGACCCGGCGGGGCGCGGGGCACGGTGCAGAGGGGCGCGGGGGCCTTGGCACGGGACCTCGCCGCCGCAGCCCACGCGCGCGCTACCCATAACACGCGTTAGCGATCCGACACTCACAACACTTAGGGCGGTACTACGATTTTTTCCCGCGACAGCTTGAGATGAAATAATGAACCAACTGCCACTCAACTCAACGTGAACTACGCAGTATATATAGAGATACTTTTCACATTGCAACGGAAATTTGCGGGAAAAAACCGCAAACCGCTAATATAAAATTATTCACAACACAAATTCACACGATTCCGCGAATGCCGATGCCCGGTAAGGAAAAATCCAATCAAAAACGCGTTGAGTTAAAATCTGTGTAAAATTGTCAGAATATTTAAACTATTATTGAATCGTGAACTCACCTCTCCATATTGGTACTGAGAGTCGCCCTGCCAATAGGGATCATCTCTGGTCCATTCGCCGCCATAGGTATAATCTGTTTCGTTGCCACCGTACGTAAAATCATCAGTGGCCGTATACGCGTACTCGTTTTCAGCGGGCGCGGGAGCAGCAGCGGAAGTGGCAGCGCTAGTGGGAGGCTGATAATACTGGGCAGGAGGCGTATAGTCTGGTTGTGGGTCCTGTTGCTGAACTTCAGGGTAATTCTGAGGTTGGATTGTCTGTAATTGAAAATATAATCCAATAGAATATCGATAAATTTGCACTTTACTTAGATATACACAAAAGTAGCAAAAGGTATATATACTACAATTCTAATTATTTAAAATTCAATTGGAACCTATTCATCATAACTTTAACTATCAGTCAACCAAAGGTTTTCTTTTAGAATAATTAAAGTACTAAGTAACACAGTATGTAGAAGATTTTTCAAAAATTAGTTCCTCACCTGATCACCCCAGTTCTGTTGCGAATAAGGATCTGCTATTGGCTGATGCTGCGGCGTGTTCTGTTGCGAAGCTTCCGCCTGAAATACACAAAAATATGCATTTTGAGAGTGGGTGTGATGCTATGTATGAGTGTATCATTGTATGGGAGACAAGCTAAACTATCAAAAGCCAATTGATTTCGACGCTTTACGGAGTTCGTCGTAAAATCGAGACACGTTACATGGAGTTTACACTATATTTAACAATGCGCAAATTAATGTATGTATTAATCAGTTCAACGTGTTATTTATAATAAGGAAACAATACATCATTAAAAATATATACCGTGTCGAAAAAAAATATTATTACATACAAATGAAGTCACAATTATAACAATGATTTTAAATTGTATAATGTTCGGAAAACTTAACATGTTTTAGAAAGTTTCGGAGTGGTCCCATGACAAAGAACTTACCGAAGCGATGACAGCAGCGTGCGCCATATCCCTTACGTCCTGTATCCAGTGGTTATGCCGAGGGGAAGGCTCCCCGCTACCCTCACCACTTCCTTCCCCAGCATCAGCCACTTCTTCGCCTGCTGCTTCGGCTGGGTCGTGATACTTTAGCCTGGTATAAAAGAAGTAATCCTTAAGTTAACAAGTATAGTCCACTATACTGATTTTGACACATATTTATAAAATAATATGTGTCAAAGTCAGTTTATAAAGATTGATTGCTTTAAAAAAATAGTTCTTTACGCTTACGTTAAGCTTATACCTTTTTCTTTTTATTTACATTTAAATTTAAAACGTAATGTTTGAAATTTAAATATACAAGAAGAAAACCGTCACTTACTTTCATAAATGACCGACGACTACAAGTTTATACAGTTTATATTATTAAAATATAATCAAGAATATAGAATAAACGAGAACAACAGCAATAAACACTCCATCACATAACTCTTTTAAAACGTAAAATTATTATTACAAAATATTTGTAATGAGTTTGCAACAATCATGCTCCTCATCACATCAGAGGAAAACATGTTTAACCACTATCAGAAATAGGCATGGTGTATCTTTCATGAACCTTATACAATCACCAGTTACAAATTCGTAAAAGTCCGACCAGTCCCCAAAAGCCGTTATAGAGTATACTCTATAGAGAAAAAATCATTACCTGTCTGCAAGGTGTGTAACAGCAGTAAGAAGTGCCGGTGGCTGGGATTGTGGTCTCGCGAGTGCAGCTCGACCAACTGCCTCCGTATATCTTAGGGCTCGTTCCACAAACCCACACTCCGCTAGCCGGGTGGCTATTAGAAACTTGTATACCTGCAAGCAGATCATCAGCCCTTTGCCTCAAATATCTCGCTTTATTTGGGTTATACAAAGAATATCCTATGCTGATACAGAAAATATTCTCATTGTACAAAATTAGTAGAAGTCATTAAGTGAAATACTGTTTACATGTCAATAGGAAGAGACTGGCTGCCCACAACGCAGGGAATCCTAGTGTGTGCTAGTGCACTTTACTTTATCTAATCCTGTATATTGTGTTTAATAAAAATTTATTTATTTCTAATTCAAGTCAATTTCGGAGCTTTAAGTACATTAAGAATAATTTAAAATATTGCTGGATCAAACAACAATGTCATAATTTTTAGTTCCTTAAACTTATTCTGATCCCATGAACAAGGCTCCACCATCACCTGAATGCCGAGGCTATGCAACTCCTCGACACCACGTAAGTGGTGTTAGTGTTACGGCACGTTAGTCTTAAGAGCTAATCAGTGGTAAATTGAACATAATAATAGAGTCTTTCTCTTAATAGAGACTGTAAGTAGTATTATTTGAAACCTTATTTGTAAATTAGGTTAGACTTACATTACTTATTTATCTTAAGTAACGATTGAAAAGTTCAATGATCTCTCACTGAAGAGACAATTCATAAAATAAAAAGGTACATTTCGACATGATATATTCCTCGTTAGAAAGACAACAGAGTTGGCACTCGTTAATAATTAGTAACATTTTACTATGTACGGTAGTAGTAGCAAATGAGATAAATGTGAGTGATTTCTTATTTATTTTATCTGTAATAAGCCATACCTGCAAATTATCAATGATATAATCCTGACTGAGCGACACTGCGTACTCGTAAATTTCGGTTGCGAATATCGCCTGGTTAGTAGCGAAGTGTGACAGTTTGTTGGCTTTTCCATCAGCCAATAGCAGCGAGAGGCGTGGCGCAGTGGGCGTTGTCAGTGTGGGCGTCGCGTAAGGCGCCAATGGGTGAGGGGCGAAAGGCATCCCCGCGGTTAAGTAGCAGAATTGGGCTGAGTATAAAAGTCCACGGGCCGCTAGCGAATCACCTGAAATATGAAAATGTAGAAAAATTTCATAACAATTTTTTAATACTAGGAATTTCATATATCGGAATAATGCTAAAAATTTAATTAAATGTTAATTCTGTTACACAATATGCAATAATGTTTTATGAACCTAAAAAAATATACATATTCTTATAACCCATTGCCTATTATAATAAAACTTTTCATTTTGAAATAACCTTTCAATATCATAATCGAATTTAGTTTCAAAAATAAATAAATAAATAATTAAAAAATGCTCGTTACCAAACTGGGTGACGGTCCTTTGATCTTGTTCCTGCTTAGTTGAGGGATTAGCCAACAAAATAGCCACGTGAGGCCGCCAGTCACCCCATCGTACGTCACCCACGCACTATAAGTTAATATTAGTCAGAGATTTACATATTTTATATCGGTATAAAAAAATGTTTATTTTTTTGAACCTCAATCTTTTACATTGAATGTGGTCGGAGCCAAAAGCTCGTCAGAGTTTACAAAGTTGAATTATAAAAAGCATTTATCCCTACCATAAATCTAAGATATTCAAAATTGTTTTTATAAAATCACCACCCCTGTTACGCATGAATTGATTTTTACGATCAGTGTACAAATTCCAGGTAACGTCAAACTGCCTAAAACGTCGATATTACTTGTTTATTGGTTTTTCTTATCAATACAATCATTTCGTCTCTCTTCTTCAACTCTTTATACAACTACAACTAAGAAAACTTTCATTCAGATTATCTAAAACTGTTGTTATATTTATTTATCTACAAAGTATAAATGCTGAAACTTCATAATCAGTAACGAAAGTTTACGTACGGTGGCAGCAGGTGGCGTGCGCTGTGCCCTTGCAGCGTAAAGCGTATGCAGGGGGTCGGTGGTGGACAGAGCTCCCACAAATCGCGCAGATACGGCACCACGCGTGCGGCGCTCGCATCCCGCTGCTAAGGTCAGGGCGTGCGCCCATAGTCCATTATTCATCGCCCATTCTGGTAACACAATATTGGTGTAAGTTTATGTCAGTTTGAAAAAAAATATTATGAAAGTCGTTTCTATATGAACGTATTTTATTATGCTGAACGTGCTGAGAGAACGTGTTAAACGTACCTGATTTTTAATTGTACGTATAGAGATAAACATTGAAATTTGTCTACTGTCAATCTTACTTAATATAAGTCAATACCTATCAGACACCCAATTTTTGTAAGTCATATCAAAAATAAAACAAAAACTACTGTCGATGACATTATTAAATCTTGTAACTGAAATATAACATAAAAATATGTATTTGTAAATTAAATGAGGTGAAATTAGGGAATTTTGATACTTTTACGAATCTGCATTTCTTCAATTCATTTCCTTCAGTATATTAAAAAAAATTAATATTTACCAAGTGCTTCCTGCTGACTGCCATAGGTGAGTAGCTCCCTAAGCTTTTCTGTTGCCTCTTTTTCGTCCACCACCACCTCTGTTTCAGCTGGAGCTACAAAAAACATTAAAGACTAAGCTGTTTGTATCTGCTACTATCTAACAATCCGTCATATTAATTGTCATATATCAAGTTAGTACAATTTAAAACTAATATTTATTTTTGATAATAAAATACTACTCACTTGGCAGCGGAGGTGTAATTTGGACGTCAGCCACTTCTTCTTCACAGTTAAGACTTGCCGAAGACGCAACGCGAGACCCTGTTCATACATCAATCATTAAAATAAAAAGTAATTATTACAATGATATAGATATTTTGTGTAGCAAATAATTTTAAAAATCCCTATAAGATGCCCCTTTCACTCTCAGAATATTCTTTCGTCCCTTATTGTGTTGTGTTTACCGTGTACTGAAAAGAGACAAGAGAAAAATTACTTCAGTTAAAACGATTTATTTTCTATGTAAATATTTGTAATCCAAAGAACATGAGTTCTAAACGAAACGAAGTTGAACAACCATGTATTTAAAATCTTCTGCACTTTAAAATCGATTATTATTTAGTTTTTTGTAGTTTTTTGTTTATTATTTGTATGATCGCTACGTGTATGTCATGTTTGCCTTTAACTGCTTGTCACATAAAAAAATGTATTTTGTGTTTATTTTACCAATGTATCAATCAGTGTGCCGAGCGTTGGCAAGCTTTTATTTACAAAAATCTTCGCAGTCCCGAATCCCTGTTATGTATGTCTTGGATTAGATATTTTAGTACTTTGATCACTTTAAGGCAAATAGATAATCTAGCTGGCAGTTCCTTCTAACTAGAGACAATTTCGCCTGTAGCCGGAAACCTAGGAAAATTTACTACTAAGTCGACAATAAGATATCTACTACAGGCTCCGCACTGCTGAAGATTTTTAATTTAGGAAATAAATATTTATTATTATTATTATTATTTAATATTTTCCGTTTATTCGTCATAAATCTATCCCCTATATAATATTGGTACAGTACCTGAGGGTGGCGTAAGTGAGGGCACTCGGTACTCGTACTCCTTAGCGTTATTCATCAACAGCTCTGCTACGTCCGATCCCATCACCACCTACATAAAAACAATACTATTGTAAGAAAAACACTTTTTGAATGGATTAAAGCTATGTATTATTATGAAAAACTTTTAAAAAAAATTAATTTTTTTTCGACGCTTCGCGTGATTTCAGCGTGCGTGGTCACGGTGACTGAAGACAAAAGGTGTTAAATGTCAAAAGTATCACAGCTGCAGAGAAAGTTGTTTTATCTGTATTGATTGCCCGGAAGTTGATTAAAAATTATTATTGCCGATTTAAAATTTAGACTTATGTATTTAAGTTTTTAATAATAATACATAGCTTTAATCCGTTCAAAAAGTGTTTTTCTTAATGTGTAAAAGCTATTTTAACAAAAGACAATAATACTATTGTATTAAAAATAAAATACAATAAATTTTTAACATTCATTGGCTTGTATAGCTTTCTTAACATATAAGGAACATTAAAATATTAGCTAGAAATGTAAAATGTAAACATTAATAAATAGACAAAACACGCTAAAATTAGATTATGACAAATATCAAGTAATAAATGAACGACGAGTTAAAAACAAGTGACTGACCCCATTCTGTCTCAGTAGTAGAGCGAGCAGTTCCCAAACAAGTGTGTACCCTGTGACGTCACGACGCGCCGCCTCACACCGAGGGGCATCTCGTACCCGGGTCATGCAATACTCTATCACGTTCTTCTTGTGAGTCACACCTGAAATAAACGTAAATATAAAAAATCAAGTGTAATCATTTCAATCTATTAATATCTAAAACAGTCAGGTTTGTTCGAACACTTATAACTCGCGAACTTGACCGATTTGTATGGTTTTCGCTTTGTGATATGTGTAAAAATATTTACAAAAAAATAAAAGAAAAGAAATAATCCAACAAAAATATTCATGGGTTTCGTCAAACATTAATGATCAATTCGTCGACACGGAAATCTCTCCCCTCAAATTGAAGAGCGTATTTAAATAAAGTTCCCAAGACAGGATATATCAACAATAACCGAGTAATGGCGTATTTCAGATTTAAAAAATATCGAATCTTTATGCGTGCGTTCAGACGGTTATTTCTTGACTGTTAGGCGGTATGAAGTTAGCTTGATCACATTACACTCCTGCTAGCAGGAGTGTAATGTAATTGCCTTTTAAAGTATTGACATACATCATGGGGTAAGATTTATTACCTACTTCAGTCTCTATCCTTCTATCTAATATAAATATTGATGTATATAGACTTTTAGCCAGTTTCATTTTTCATAACAATATAAAATTATAATCATTTATGTACTTATATTATACCTAATTTATTTGATCCTTTTGCAAATTCCGATCCAATTTCCAAACCACTAAAATAAATCTAATAACACACTTCCTATCTTTTTTGCATGGCTGACGCACAAACCGTGCAGACCAAGAAAGGAAAAAAAAGATTTTTTACTCTGTGGCGAACAATAATACCACTTCTCTTTTCCAACGCATCGGTGATTTTATCGCTGTGTGACGACACGGGTTCGGTTGGAGCCTGCAGCCAGTGGCAACGCGACCTCCGGACAGTGCGAATAAACTATCAAACGTGGAACCTGTGTGCTATGGTTATCTGTACGCTTTTTCTTTTCTTATTTGCTTTCATTTCATTTATAACTTTTTGTTTAAGACCTTAAGAAGTTTCTCTTCCCTTCCTACTGCCTAGCTTAGAAACTATTATTATATGGTCTCGCGGGCTTGCGTCACGCGTACCTGATAACCTAGGTCCTCACACTGCACGTGAAACAGATGGAGGTTGCAGTTAGAAACAATACGTCCTCCGTACTCGCAAGCCCTTGCTCCAACTACGTTTCTTGTGATTTAGAAATTTTTTTAAATAGTAAAAATTGTATTCGCAGGAAAAATTATAATGTGCTCTCACACATTTGGTCAATTCCAGTTTCGATTCCAGCAGCAATAATTGATAATGATGTTAAATATATTGTTATAAAAAAATATTTTAATTTTTCCTACCTAATCAGAAATGCATCGAATAGATTTCCTTAAACCCATAATTACCTCTAACGAGTGGTCCAGGCAGCGCAGCTAATTCCTGGGCCATGGGGTCAGCTGCCAGTAGAGCTGTGAGTGGTAATAGTCTCACCGGTGCTGGGCGCCCATCTGCCGGCCAAGCCGCACGTACCACCACGAGAGTACCAGCGGATAGAGTCCCCTATACACAGTAATATAAAATATAGTACAGTCAGTGCGAGAAGAGCCTTCGAGGGATGTGAGGTCGTTTCAGTCAGACTTTTTTTTGTTTTTATGTTGATAAAAACAAATTGATACTAATATCAAAGCACTAAAAGTATTTTTGTGACTAAATTACAGGACTCGTAAAAAAATAAAAGTGGTCGTAATCCGACACGCCGGTTCTCTTTCCGCAGTCTCTATAATTAGATATTAGTGATAATTTTATGAAAATGCAAATGCTGCTTTTCAGTTGGTTTTCACTAAAAGCTTCTGTGCAATTGTATGTATTAAGCTAAGAATAAAAAGCCTTTTTTTCCAGATACTACATACATTTATCATTCTATTATCTATTTACACTATTTATTCCTACGTTTGTCTCAAGTAAATGCAGAAATTATTTAAATTTATATCAAAACAAAAACCATTGAAGGCGAACATATATATAGTAAGATATTTAACTTTAGTATTAAAACTATTATTTAAGTAGCACCTTTAAACATAAACATATTCATACCTTGATATGCGCTGTGGAGTATTTAAAAGGCGTCATTCGTTCGGAGCGTACCGTGGACTCTTCCAATTGCAGGTTAAGGGAGGCGTCTGTTGTCACCTCTCTAATAAAAACATTTGCGTTAACACAGGTTACTGAGGAACTCTTAAGGAACACTCAAAGCTCAAAATACAGCACCACAGAAATTGACAAAACAAATAATACTTTATTAAAGCGTTAAATAATCGGGGAGAAATTATTTCAAAGGCTCGAAGACTTGTCGTTAGAAAATAAATAATAAAGTCAGTATCATTATTGTCGTAATACCTCTTACAAGAATACAGACTTACCAATGAAGATAAAACATACACAGAACACCATAGAGCACACATACATATGAACATATTTTAAATACGGTGTTAAAACAGGTGAATAAAGCGTTGAAACTGATAAAGTGTTAGATGCAAGTAAAATATGATTGAAAGCTCGTAGTTATTAAAATACTCAAATGCATGTAGAGGACAAAAAAGTTATTATGTTTTTTTTTAATTTTACAATAAAATTATTAGTTGTCAAAATTATTGTCGAAAGAATTCAAAGTATTGTAAAAATTCATTAGAATCACGTCATACAATATATTAATACACATAACTGAATATTTTTTGGTTCTAATAATTATTCGAGAGTATTTTTTGTGCAATGATTTATGAACATGCGCAATGTTGGTATACCTGTCGGACCCATCGGTGCGGAATGTTGGCGGCGCTCGCAGCAGCCCGCCGTAGTACCTACACACACACATACACTCGCACGCACAAACCATGCCACACAGTGCAACGTCAAACACATTTGTCTCTTAATATTTTACAGACCAATTTGTGTTCGAAATTAGAATCTAGGTTTGGTAAAATATAGATTCCCGTGCATGATGTAAAGCATGTTGATGGTTTGTGAATTTTGCTATATATTATATAACAAACCCAATTTTGATGGATTATTTTAATTTATTTAATGCGATAACTATGTCATTGACTCGTAGATTTTTTAAACATGGCCTACAATTTCAAGAATAAGTATTTTATGAATAGACTAGTCACAATATCAAATGAATTGTATACGCCAATAACCATAAAAGCTTGTGGACGAAAATAAAAAAATATAATCAAAATTCTACTTTCACTATGGCCCGCTTGATTTGGCCTTTTTTATTTAAAAAGAAATACAAGCTGTTAAACTTTATAATCTTAGCACTACCAGGAGCGGATATAAGATTTCTTTAATTTCTATAGCATAATATACAATCATGAAATGGTCGGCCACATCATCATTCTACGAATGAGCCATATAATATATATAATTGTAATGTATGATGCAGCAAATTTTAAAATACATCGATACATTATAGTTATAAGTATTATTATAAATATTTTTATGAAACTGAATTTGCTTAAAATATGTATATGCTTTTGTTAGGCTGTGGTTATGAAAAAGCTGTCTTCCATACCTATTAGTTATAATGCATATCTAATTAAAGCTCAAAATACCTTTTTAATAAAAATATAAGAAATACCATTTGTTTATTTTTTCAAAACCCTCGTATAGTTTCACTATAGCCTATTTGAGGTTAGCCGTTTATTTCAACCGACAAATGATTCCAACACGAAGCAATTGTTTTTTTTTACTAAAAATCAAACGCATTACGTACGGGATAAACTAATGACCTGAAGCCAAAGAAGCGATGAAATTTTCAAAAACTATAACATGACTTATATGTTTGGGTACTTCGCCCTCACTATTGAATTATTTATACAATTCTGTACAAATATATTACATATGAATAATTAAAATTGACATAATACAGAGATAATTTGCATGAGTACGTACGCGTCGGGTCCCTTTAGTCCGTTCGCACTGGACCGGCCCGAGTGCACGCTACCGCGTTCTTCACCCCGCAGCTCATAACCTGAAATTGTATTATTTTCGTACAGAATTTAAAAAAAAAGATGTTAAATTAAAAAAAGTAATAAATAAAGGTATGAATGGACGAATAAAATATAGTAAATTACATTATTTAGCCAAAATTAAATTATTTTCAGCGTTATGACAGAAAATGATTTTGGATTTACATTAGGAAAAAACACATAAATAATAAAACGTACCAGGATAGCGATGTTGTTGAAGATGTCCAGCCATAATCTGATGATACAATCGCATGTAAGCGGCGGGATCAGCGCGACGCAAGCGTTCGTAGTATTCATACTGCGCTGCGTACGCGTCACCGCCGTAACCACTCATCGCGTACTCTGTATAGAAAATATTATTTAACTATTATACTAGTAATTAATTATGCAATAATCAAAATAAAATATTTATTAATAATCAAAATAAATATTTTATTTATTGTATAATTAATCAACGTATATCTAGGCTTCCTAGAACGTATGCTAAATGTCGTAACTCTACCTAAAAGTCGTATAAATGAATTCATTTAAATCAGGTGTATTTCAACTTGAACGCAAAAACACATGATAAAAGATAGGACGCATTATCAGACAGGAGATTGCAGTTACCAATGAAGAATAGGACACCATCTAAATATTACACAATATCTTTATACATATTAGAAATTATTATATATTTTATAAATCAGTAGAATATATATCACCCTAGCATACTAACCGTCATATGGTGGATCAGGTCTGGTCCTATACCGCCTTCGCTCATCGCGAGGCCTTCTCCTGGGCTCGTCTGGATCTTCATCTGTTGCAGTTGCATCACGTGATCCGGCACGAGAGCCCGACGAGTACGTGTCTCCTCCTGCTTAGATATGGAAAATGTTATTATAATCTTAAGGATTACTTTAATGGTCCTTGTCGGAGTTTCTAGCTGCAGTTATCACAAAAAAAATATGTAAATTACTCTATATCACAAACTTGTCTGAAATCTTTTATTAGTAATATTAAAAAATTAGTTGCAAAACCTATTCTTGATGCTGATCTACTAAAATAAACAATGTAATCGAAATTCCTTTACTAATAAATTGCTTGTTGTAAAATTTCCATTTACATTTAGCGACATTTGTAGGGCATAACCAATGTTAAGTTTTAGACAGCATTCAATAAACCTGTTACGCTTGGTTTTGTAACTTCATGCATAAAAACTTGATTGCTAATGTTGCAATATATGCAAATGGTTTTATAAATGCTAGTTTGGTCTAGAACACGAAAACAAGGTCAATTCATTATCAAGATTTCATGCTTTGAAAAGGTATAGTTGATATAGCGTAAACTATCAACGCCACACTATTCATTGCTTATATCATTATATAGAGTGAAACCACGCTGTTAGCGATCAGGCATATTTCATTAGACAATAAGCAAGTCATCCAAATATTAAAATAAAATAAAATAATTTAAAAAACGTTTAGAGCACGGCTGATGATCCGTGAGACGAAGATATCAAAGCAATTCCGGCGATGAACCGAAATTCAATATGCAATGGAAACACGAATTGAAAGCAAAATAAATATTATGATCTGATATTGAATCAAGAAATATTGCCGAAAAATGTATGGAGCGGTGAGAAGCGAGCACTCTGCACTACCTTTACTCGACTCCGATTTAGCATCGCTCGAAAATGTCACAACTGAAACATAAACACGTCTCTCAAAAAAGCTAACATGTGACTGACGATGAAGACCGCCTGATTCATAGTATTCAAAGTAACATAGAGTAACATTCTTTGAAGACACATATACCTAAGTTCCCTAGATGTCTTTTGAAAAATAAAACAAGCGTAAATTCACAGTACTATGAGATATTATAATAAAAATATATATTTATAGTTCATACTTTACAGATTGAGGTGTGGGTATTGTTAAGAGAAGTACTAACCTCGTCTTCTATCTTCATCTGGGCGTCGCGGGTGACGGCGGGTTGGGTCAATTTCCCTATAGCGGCGTTCGTAGCGATCCTTTGGCCGCCGTCTTTCGCGCTCGTCCTCGTGTCGCCGCTCTCGCTCTATTGTATTGTAGCGTCGCCGATCGTCATATCGCCTATCATTTTCGTCAGGACGAGGAGGTTTCGATGAATATGAACCTTCACGGTATCGCCTGTAAGTAAAACAGTGAATAGAGCAATCGATTAATTTACAAAAACAGTATATAAACATTGTGACAAAAAGAAAGAAAAAAAATTAAGCGTTATCTCACCTGCGATCTCTGTCCTTGTCACTATAATAGTCAGTATCTTCTGTCTCGTAACGTCGACTATGAACGCTACGACGGTGCCTTCGGGACTCAGGGCTATCATCTCTGTCCCTCCGGGCTCGTTCTTTATCCTTTTCCTTATCTCTTCGTTCTCTTTCTGAGCGTCTATCTTCGGGATAAGGCCGTCGTTCAGAGTCTCGTTCGTATTTTCGATCATCTCTAGGGTACTTTAAATCTTTGTCACGATCTCTTGATGGTTTGTGCTTTTCACGATCTTTTCGCGGGGAAGCTTTGTAGCCTCTGTCGCCTTCAGATTCACCAGAGTCACCAGAAGACCGGTTAAGGGATTGTTTCCGGGAATTATTACCTATATATTCAAGGCCAGCATCATTACTTTCCATGTTAGACCCAATATTAATGTTAGAAGTGTCAAAGGTATGCTCTCGGAAAGATACATCAGCAGAGGACACCATACTAAGATCTTGTAAGTTCTCTCCTTCCATAGTTATTTCTCTTTGCTGATCCTCCACAGACATATTATATTCGGGCGTGGTAACATTGCTTGTTTCGCGGGCACCTATAACATTACGAGAAGTACTAGTCAAATTCTGCTCAGTGTAATCTGAGCCATCCACATTCTGTTCGCGAATTTCTGATAAACCAACTTCAGTTGTTATTGGGAAACTATTGTCAACACCGGTGACAACACGTTGTTCATTAGTTCCGCTATAGTTAGTGTTCTGAAATTGTGAATAGTCATCATTACTTGGCTCTCCAGGCACCATTCTATCCAAACCAACAAGTCTTCTGTCACTACCTCTATTCTGTGAAGTTTGTACATATTCATCTGGTGTCTGTTGCCCATCAGCCCTTCGATACGGCCTATTTATGCTATCTGTGGGCTGACCATCAATGTGCCTATCCATATAAACCTCACTAGCCTGATTATAAGTATTATCTGACTCTGTTTGCTGGCCAGGGACCATACGTGCAAGACCAGGAGGTGGTTCTTCACCTGAGATGTTCAAGTCTTGATTATATTCTAAATCTTGTTGACCTACTCCCATTCTTCGAGATCCAGGAGGTGGGGGTCGACTGAAGTCATTGTTTTCTCCAAAATCATTTCCAGATAAATGAGCCGTTTGTAAATATTCATTTCTATCATTCTGTGGTGCCACCTCTAAATTGTCAGGCATATTATGAGTGATAGATGACCTATATGTTGAGGGAGGTAATTGGTCAGGTCTTTCGGAGTTGTCTGGTGTGGTTTCTAAGTTAGCTCCAAAACCATCTGGCATTCTGCCCTGTGATAATTTACTTACAGCTGCAGGGGATACTAAATTAGAAGCAGAAGATATAGCTTGGGGCATTGGATAAGAATTATGTTGTGTCACTCCAATTGTCTTGTGTGAAAATGGTCCAGAATGTTTGAAAGGATTGGATGAAGATGATGAAAAGTTCGGTGGTGGTGGCAAACAACCTGTTGCTGGATGAGATGGTTGAGTAGGCACCACATTGTCGGTAACAGCTATAGTATTTGTAGGGTTTCGAGGAGGCATATTCAAATTTTGTTGACTTGACCCAGTGACTGGGGGAGCAGGAGGCATTGGTGATTGTCTAGAGTGCAAGCTTGGGATAGATTGCAAAGGAGTCTGTTGGGGATTAGTAGCTGGAGATGGAAGCGGTGAAGGTCTCTGGTTCACATTTGAAGCATACATATTATTTACTGCCACTGTGTTTTCTAAATGTTCAGTTATAGGTCCTTCTTCATTTACAGCTTCAGATTTCTCTATTTTATTTATATGCATTTCACTCATAGATTGTGATAAATCATTAGAATTGTCGAATAAATTGGCATTATACATATAATGACTTTCGGAAACCGAGTCTTCTATAGACTTTGTAAGTTCATTTACTTGATCAGACATTTCATGAACAGTCTGTGAAAAATTAAAAGTTGTGGAGTCAATATTTGGCCCTGGGCTACTTTTGTTAGAACTTCTAGACTGATTTTCACTTCTATGGGTACTGTGAGTTCCTTCTGAGTGTGTTAAAGGACCATCACTAGAATCTTGAGACATTTGAGACTCAATAGACCATTGGGGTGTTAGGTTTTCCAGATTGAATCGCTTACCCATCATCAAGTTAGGCATTTGTTCCTTAACAACATCCCTATCATTTAATGTTTTCACTTGTTCAAAATTTAAGGAAGCAGTAGTGTTAACATTTCCCTGGCTATAAGGAAGCGCATTTGCATTCATTTGGTTTGTATCAGGTGTACTACATTTTTCTTCACATTTTAAGGATGGTTCTTTTGGTTTGTTTTCCATGCTCCAATTCCAGTTGTCATTGGAAGAAAAACTTTCTTCAATAATATTAGCATTTTGATTGTACACTGGTTCCTTAGTGAGTTGAACAGGTACCTGACTTACATTCTTTTGGCTTTGTTTTGATGCATCTTCCCAACCCCAACCCCAGTTGTCTTCCCATGTATCATTGTTAGGTTTATTTTGATTGAATACCTGTTGTTGAGTTGAAGTATTTTGGTAAAAGTTTGGCTGATATCCCTGTTGCACATTGTCATAATTTTGGTTACAGTAGTTTTGATTAAATTGAGGTGGTTGTTGATAAAACTCATTAGAATTGTTGCCATAGCTAGACTGTGAATAAATTTGTCCATATTGCTGATCAAATTGTTGTTGTTGTTCTTGCTGTACTGGCCATATATTTTGTTGTTGTGTATTTTGTCCAGATTGAAAGTTTTGGTATATATTTGGCTGACCACCATATGCCTGTAAAAGAAAAGGTAGAAATTAATTGTTAGGTAATTCATATAAGGAAATATTATTGTTTTAATTAAATGGCTTCTTTAATTAATGCGTTTCTACATTATATTAAAACAATATTCTATTAGTCCACGTCATTGTTTACGTCTCCGTAGACATAACCTGTGCAGCTCAGCTCACCTGATTGGTATTATACGGTGTCTGATCGGGCCCCGGCTGCGGTGCCTGGGACGCGCCGCTTTGAGCCCGATTCATCCACGACATTCCGTGTTATTGCCTCTTACGTAACATTTACAATCGAACCCCTTCACATATGTTACTAGCACCACAAACAGCTTCGTCACTAGCATAGAATAAAATTATAAATATTCACTTTCACCATATCGTAACTGGCTTCGAACAGTTTGACTTCGAAGTAGACGTTTCCTACAGAATTGTCTTTTCTGATATATAGTTTACAATAAAAATTTAAATGTTATACATAAATATACCTAGATGAAGGAATATTTTTCAATTTATTGACATCTAACCATCGATCGTACGTGCCCTGTTGGCTTGCAGTGTTGCCATTAACCAATGCCATAATATATAATCTATTGTCAGCTGTCAACTTTACTTATTACTTACAAGATTTATACATATAAAAGAAAGTCAATATTCTATAATGACATTGTCACCATAGACCGGCGACTCTCCATGAAGCACCACATCTCAAGAGCTGTAGGGGGAGCTAAGTGGGCGGCACATAAGCTCAACCCACTCATCACAGGCAGCCTACCCCTCTGCACAAAGCTCGCGCTATACAAGTTATATGTGCGTCCCCGCCTCACCTACGCATCACCGGCCTGGTTCTCCTACACAAAAAAACCAATCACACTGTGCACCGTCCATAACACTATCTTAAGGCGCGCAGTAGGGGCACCACGCTACGTGAGGGACGCTACCATAGCGCGAGACTTGCGAGACTAGCGGCGAACTCGTTGATGCACTCAGTATCGACGAGTTCGTCCCACGGCTCGCGAAGAGGATGTTCGATCGAGCGGACGCCTCTCAACATCCTCACCTTCAAAACATCGCGCCGTGGCAATCCAGGCCTCCAGACCCATACAAGTACCCACGTGAGATCTTCTCGCAGGTCCCGACGACACCTGAGCAGAAACCGCGGCTTCGACCGCTGGTCGCCTCGCCGGGTCCCACCTGGCGGAGTTTGACCACGAGCTGCGCGTCTGGCCGCTACCACGGACTACGATACCGGGGCCAAGTTGAGATTAGTCCTTGATCCTAACCACCACCGGACTGACACCCCGGATAGACCCTAACACCGGCTACGCGCAGCGAGTGGAGCCAATGTCTCCTCGCGCGCCTTTACGCCCCAAACACGTCAAAGCTCACCCCTCTCAAGGGAGTGGGCAACATGTACCACGATATTGACTTTATTTGTAACTCAAGAACGGCTGAAGTGAATTGGCTGAAAATTGGTGTCGAGGTAGTTTAGAACCAGAAGAGGGACATAGGGCTTTATCCTTCATAATTTTTTTATGCTGTTTTCGTGGGATGTGACATAAAACGTGGTATAACAAAACGCAACAAAGAGAAAATAACATCAGTCTAGCCGTTCATTTCTTAATAATACCCTAACAAAACGCAACGGATAATGTAATAGATTACCACAGTGTACACGGTCTACAGGTTATTATTTTGAATCCGAGGGTTACCAGTTTTTACTCTTATTTTGTTTTGGATTGATTTCAGATTTTGACGGAATTTAAAACTTAACTAATAAATAGTTTTTCGTTACTACAAAGTTCCAATATATTAAAACAATAATTACTAATTTACGTTATAAGAGCAATGCTTGCCAATGCAATCTTAAAATTTTTTTATTAACAACATCCCACTCTATTTTTAATTCTTATTGTGAAAACTCAAATTAAGTAACAGCCAAGATATGGCGAAGAGACCAAATCCGTTTATTGACGACTATGTTCAACAAAGCAAAGTACATATAGGACTTAAACAGTTTAATAACAATGAAGAAAGACTGCAAAAAGTTTACGGTATGACTCTGAAGTTTATAAAATTCGGTTAAGTGAAAGGAGGATCTACTTACATCTTATGTTTTCGAATTACTTCATACTTACAGAGAAAACATTGCAAATGTTATTCAAAGGAGCAAGAAAAGTGCAGCAAAACGGGTTTAAATGCAGTTTAGAAGATAATTACAAAAAAGACAGACTGAGGCAACTGTTTATTGGCGCCAATGGCATACTTATACATGCTGGTCAGATGGTAAGAAATGCACATACGAATGTTTAATAAATTAAAACCTAACAACAATAGTGTTTTAACTATTAGTAAATTTAAAACTCGCACATGATTACAGGTCAAAGAAAATTCATCTGAGGCTTTGTGCAAATGTGGAGGAGCAAAAATAGAATTATGTGCATACTGTGATAAGGTCCTGTGTGTATTCTGCAAGTTAGTGTGTGGTCTCTGTCAACAAAACTTCTGTTCTGAGTGCTCCTTGTATGGGTGAGTATTATTCATTTGTTATAAACTTTATGAGACGGCAGTAGATCGTACAAGTATTAGTATTCAATGTGGTATAAATAGATAAATAAATTCATCACTAACAGAGCTCAATTGATTATTTATATTTCAGGTCTGAAGACTCAGCAGTTTGTGTTTCGTGTTATAGATAAGGAATAGGTAAATAAAGTAGTTTGCAAGTAGTATCTTTGTGTAAAAAGTAATATAAAAGTAGATAAGTTGAATTGCCACACATGTCTGTGCACCAAGTCCTAGTAATTATTGGCTTGTTTTATGTTATTTATTGTTAATGAAATGTAAATATGTAATATGCAAGATGAAACTATAGTAGAAAAATTATCTTAAGACTTAATTGAAAATTGAACCACTCCTATAACTGTTGTGATTAACCTTTTTCAATGAATTAAAGGTGTTTCAAATTAATAAACTTCAGGAAACAATAAAATTAAAACTACTATTTATTAAACAAGATGTTTATTTATCAAAATCCACACAAACCCAAATACATTTAACCATTATAAATACACACCTCTAGCACATTACAAATACACTTAAAGTAGGCCAAAAAATTATAAAAGAATAAAAAATTGGCTCTTTGTAAATATTTAAAACCTGTTTTGAAATGACTATTTATGAGCTATTTTAAAAAATTAAAGTGAAATTTCAACCACCAATTTCAATATTGATGTTATACAGAAATTTATGATTATCGAAATTTGACCCATGCAGGAATGTACCTCATTCCTGCATTCCCAAATTTATGATTATAAAAAAGAGTATGGTATAAGGCACAAGCCTATTTAATTAATATTAGTAGTATAGTTTACTTTTTGAAATATTTGCAGCTGTTGGCAGTATTTAGCATATGCTAATAATTATTAAAATTGTGTGCACCAGGACAACAAAGTTAAACTTTTGTTCAATAAGAAATAATGTTATTTTACATCTTAGATTAGACATTATTAGTCATGACATAGACATATAATTTTATAACACATTGTTAAATAATAAGGAATGAAATGGCTTTTACAATTATTTAATTCTTTCAAGTGTGTTAAAGAAAATGTAATACACCTATATATATAAATGCTGATTACTTACAGCTTATTTTGTAAATGCCCCAAAAAATTAAATACTAATTAAAAATAATCTTAATAATTCTTCCCAACTCACAATTGGCAAATTTGTTCCTACACATTTTACATGTAAAGAATTATTAAACTTATAAAAAACTGCTACTGTACAATACATTGTACAATACATCTACAGATGGGAATGATAATTTTTCTGCAACACCACTGAAGAGAGATTCTGATGTCGGAAATAGTTTTATTAGAGGTAATATTTTTGGATCAAAAGCATTTCAGTGATGGCATACACACACATGAAGCAGAACACTTAAAAACTGAGGGTAAGTATGCAGTGTCCAGACTGAGTAATAAGTATGACTAATGTCAAATCAAACACGTTTTTGACATTTGGACATCATACTTGGTGCCTAATTTGACCGAATATTACCCTAACAGTATAAGCAAAAGTGCCTACAACAAACATATGCCATCGCAATTGATATCATTTATTGTTGCGTAACAGTGGCAACATATATATATTAAGGCTAGTTTTTCCTTTCCAAACTCCAGAATTACTTGAAAAAACCAATCAGTTTATAGCTAAATTGCTACAAAACAAAAAGTTCATTGGATTGTTATTTGAAGGTTCTGGTTGGGTGATGCAAGCACCATTGAGTCAGATCGGAACTTCAGCGCATATTGAGAGAGCCTAGAGGTAAGGAACTCACTGCATGAACAGATAACGGTAGAGAATGGTTGCGGCGATACCCAATAATAGCGGTAGAGCCCATGAACTCCAACTGAAAATATAATATAGCTTATTATAGAAGTGCTTCATTAAGTAATATGTATGAGATGTTTCGTGGATGTGTGGTGGCTGAGCTAGGAATCCTAAATGGCACCGTAAATAAAAATGTATGTAAGTCCAATAATAAATCACTTGACTTTGTGACAGCCGTTCGAATTGTGGCAGTAGCCAGTGTAATATTTGAGGAAATATGATAAAAAGTCTAAAATAGAGTACAAATATTTTAGTGTTTATGAATTTCCGCAATTTTATAATCATTTTTGGAGGCTGTTGAAAACATTACTAATAAAACGAGCGTATTGTATACCATAATTAAAATTTAACATAGCATAGAGTGGTAAAACTATTTATGGTTTGCTTATTTTAAACATGTGAAGGAGTATATTATAAATAATACATAAAGACAGTTTTATATTCGTTATTAATTACTATGATTTTCCTTTATAATAAATTACTTGCTTATGCATCATTAATTCTCATATATCATAGTATATACATATTCATAATTTACAATAACTAAGTCATTTTCTGGTTATATCTTTACGTACAAATACGATTTTAATGTTTTCTTGATACAGTTATTTATTTTACTTGATCATACGAAGTACTATATTGCATAAACTTAAGCATTTTTTGATCGTTAAACGCTACATGAAAAAATATCTTTACGACAGAAATTTCGCGCTTCCTTTGATAATTACTTAATTGGTAAATTATTAGGCATAATTCTTTATATAAAAGTCTACGAAGAATATACAAATCGTTCTTTAATTATCTAATAATCTGAAAGTCTTTATGATTTATGTGGAGAGGATATGATCCAATTACTACGCTCGATTTTGTTGCTCTTATATTCATATTATTCATGCATTTTTTGTATTCAATTACCAAATAACACTACTATTAAATGTAATGGCGGCTATAAACAAGTAACCCCGTTTCCAGGAGTGTGAGACGAACGGATGTAGTCAAGGCATTGTTATATTCAGATTGTTGTGAGAATAAAATCAAGTAAACAAAGATTGGCCTACCTACGTAAGATTAAAATTTTGCATTATTGGCGAGGCATTCTTATAGTTTTATCCGGGAAATCACAACGACTATCAAAATTCAAAACTATACACTAGATTACATACATAATTTAACATTGAAATACAAATCAATAATTCTAACAATGTTAACTAAAATAATATACAATACGCTACACTATGTCTAGGAGAGTCGGCTTATATAATAACTATTCTATATAAGCCGACTATCCCAGACCGTAGGCGTTACTCATCGCGCATTGTAACTCACACACTGGAAACAAGGTGTAGAATATGACAACTGAGGTAGGGAATGTTACACATAACTATGATTTTTAGTGTATTGTGGCGTCTTTATATTCATTCTGGTAAGGTTCCTATAACAGCGTATTAAATATCATAGTCATATCAGCTTTGAAGCGTAGCCCCGCGTGGAGTAAAACTATAAGTTTTTTTACTTTGAATTTGAAGTCTTTAAAATCCAGAATAAGTACATTTTGCAATGTAACAGGGAACAAAGTTTAAGAGTATAGAATAATGAAACGAAATCGATTCAAATTAATCTTGTATTTATATAGGTTTAGGATTTTTTTTAGTTTTTACTCAGCTTGATAAGGTGTGGCCGTTAAATATTTTTACAATCTAAACTACTTAATGTAAAAACACAAATGTGTCGTCAATCAATAAAATTCTTTTAAAACCGATAAAATATTTATCAATACTTTACGAGTCCATCATAACTTGCATACTAACGTTTACTATTCCTGTCTCAAAACCATTTAATTGTGAAGACTTTTAATACTTTTTCCGCCCATCCTTTGAGTAATCGATTCCAAATGCTCGACACATCTTGAAATATGTCACCTGTACGTTTATGATAAAGCTTGTTGAATGTTTTGCATTACTACTACTACTTACTCTAGTAGGTTTCATTTATAATACGTATTATGCGTGGAGCTGACCTCTCCCTTTGATAAGCACCGCTTTATCGTTTGTTATCTCCTGTCACGTTATTAAATTAATAGAAAGACCACAAGGTATACGATTATTGAATTATAAAGTAAAAATCACACTAGTAAAGATCTGTTTTTTAAGCCTAGAAAGATCTGTTTAGCGTTTCTGCTGTCTGTCTTGGAACCGAGTATCAGCAGGTACATAGAATGCATCGTGAGCACTATATGATATGTACTATTTAGAGTTCTCGTTAGTTGTAAAGTTGTTCTTCTCTGCTGTACATTAAAAAGAAATAAGAAGTCTCACAATTAGTATAGGATTTATTAGACAGTTACAATTATATACTTATCAGGAATATATATAAGGTACACAGTATAGGAAGCACACAAGTCGTACAAATCATAATAGCTAACGCACTAAATAGGTATAACAGGGAAAAGCCCGATTGAAATACCATTTTCCTGATCAATAAATTGAGAAAATGTGACTATGTATTTTATTTTTGTACGTGTCTAGTTATTATTAAATATATAGCGTATATGTTTGAGATTCTGTCCATATATTAACAGTTAATCAATGTTGGTATATTTATAGCTAATTATTAGTAGCAAAGCATAGAGTAGGAAAGAGTGTGAACGAAAGTGGTAATTCCGTCGTTCTTTACCGTTATAGACGTTCGTAAGATATCACAGTACACAATATTAGTAGAGCAAAATAATATTTAGTTTAATACTTAAAGGTACAATTAACATTAGTATATATTTAAAAAAATAAAGTCTCGTACGCTAAAGATCACAAAATTAATGTTAAATAACAGATCTATGGTCACGTTTTGTACATATATTTGGTCTCGTCTAAGTATATAAAAGTAAATTATTTATGTAAATGTTAAACACAGAGCCATGCGTATGTCTGAGTGACTAAACAACACGTGAAATGATAGCACATCACTTTCATTGAGGAAGTGAATAAATCGAATTAAATGAACTCGAACAATGTATATCATAAATATATTCTAATAATAAACAAACAAAATCAGTGCTGTTTAAAAAATTCATCGATTGTAACTTCCGGATATCATCGTTGAGTAGCGTTGAGATCATCTTTTTAGCATTGACTACTTCTCCTTTAAGTACCTAGTGAATATATCCCCTATTCTATATATCTAAGTGATTATATCGTCTCTTCTATATACCTAAATGATTATATGCTATTTGCCTACTTAAATACCCGAAGAAGCACATATGAATACAATCCACAAGTCGAGCTGCAGAAACTACCAGAACGCGGGACAGGCAAAATTATCATGAATCAAATAAATCAATGGTTGCTGTGTGGTGACCGATGATGTGAGTGCTAAATGAGTTGTTAGTGGAACTTTAGGCGATTACGCACTTGCCCTGCTCCTGCGGCTGGTCGTTGTTCCACTGAGGCGCGAACGCCGCCTTAGCCTGGGTGCGGTCTGCCTCCACTAATCCGCCAATCTTGTACTTTTTCATCAACGCCCTGTTAAACATAACACGTTAATGTTAAAATGGCGTTTATTATCATTCAAGTTCAAGACATAAAGGCCACAACTGCATGCGTACTTTCAATTTATTACTTTAAACGACCATCACCCGGTGTTTAATGTCTTTTTTATATGATAATATCTATTATTATCTATAAAAACAATAACTTTTATTATACGTACATTTAACGAATCTCGGTTCATTAATCATACGTCATTTACTTAAATTTATTGAGTAGGTATATTAAATAATCTTCAAATTTTAAATGGTAATAAGATGAGTACTGATAATCAGTATTTATATAAATAATGCTATGTCATGGTTTAAATTTTAGTATTTTTCTGAAATTATGCTATTTCATTATTTTTAATAGCTTTGACATTGTAATTTAAATCGATAATAACTATGTACGGAAATATAAACACAAATTATATAATATAATTTTTTTATTGAACACGACTCATTTTTATTTGTCCAGTGACAGTCTAGGACAGTTTGCCGAAATAGAAAAAAAATAGCTTAAAATAAAAAAGATTATTAACGTAGATACCTTGCGTCAGAACTGTGGCTGACGTCTTCAAAGGGTTCGGTGGCGTCTTGACCTGCCAGTTCCAGAAGCACCTCCAGACCTCCAGGGTGCTACGATTTATTTTTTATTTAAGATAAGTATTATGAACATTAGAACTTAATTGTACTTTATTACTTATGTAATTAATTTAAAGCAACACCGATAGTAGAGTAGCGATATGTTTTTTGTTTAGTTTTAACATGCAAAAACGAAATTAAAGGTTTGAGTCATTATTGTAAAACAAGGTTGTAGACATTCTTTGTCGAAATATATAATTAAAGTTTCAAGTCAACATACTGTGAAAATCGTAAGCCGAAATAATAATATATACATGTATGTATATATAGACTTCATTCGACGTTCTGTGATAATAAAATTCTATATCTACAATAAAATTTACTCAATAACTGTTGAAGGGCATGTCGTATTATTATCTCTAATAAGTAAGACTGTTTGGTCTCCCAATTTGTTATTTAATTTGAATAAGATACTTTTAATGACTAAAAATGAAGTTTTATCAGATATTTCTGTATGTTATAATAATTTGTATGTATGTAATTAACTTACACTTTTTTAAATCTTTTTAGAAAGAAAATTTCACTTAAATGCAATATATATTATAAGGGCATAATCTTGCTCGTCTAGAAGTCGAGGAGTTCAAGGCATAGTATTTTATCAATGTAGATATAACATAAGATTTGTATATACAGCAATCATTACCTACCGGGGAGATACAATGTTTAGTAATTTAAATACTGAGGATATTATAGCAAAGAATTAAGCAAACATTTAAAGAAAACACTTGTTTACCGGATTGAAGCTATGTATTATTATAAACTTATAATGATTTTACATAATTTTAATTTTTCTCCCGACGTTTCGCGTTCTTTACAGCGTGCATGGTCACGGTGACTGAAGACGAAAGGTGTCACAGTTGTAGAGAAAGTTGTATTATCTGTAAGAAATGACTCACGTTGTCCTCTATTTTCGCGGATTGTTTATGCATGCATGGATATTATTAAAATAATTATAAGTTTATAATAATACATAGCTTCAATCCGGTAAAAAAGTGTTTTCTTTAAATGTGTAAAAGCTATGTTAACAAAAGACAATGCTATAAATAAGTACTTGAAACTCTTGACCTTGACCAAATATAAATATGAGATACGAAAAAACGAATAGTGGAAGAAAGCTTAACTTTACATACGTATGGATTTTAATTTTCGATTTTGGCTTTTTATTATACAAGACATCATATTGTGCTGCGTGGTCCATGGCCTAAATCTCGTGTAAACGAATCGAGACTGACCGCGAGGAAAGTTTAATAAGCACGATGTACGAACAACCTTGACTTAAAACTCAACCCATAAAAGAGGAAAACCGGGTATAGCCGTGCATTAACCTCAGCCAGATTATAAACGAACATAATGTCAAAGTTATATTTACTTTTGTTAAAACGTGTACGAGTAATAATATTGAATTTTATAACTAAAATTTACTTGACTTGAAATATTGACCCTCGTCTATTACATGAAATAACATTAACGATAGGCAATGTATTATCAAGTCATTATATCTTCAAGGAATTTTTAATAAAATATTATAATGTCTTGGATAACTTCCCATGTTGAGCTTAATGAAATTCCTGACACCCAACATTCCGTCACATGCCTTTTCCTGCGTTCGCTTTAATCCATTTAACGTGACCGGACTATACGAATAAAGAAATTTACTATACAGCTATTATATAATTAATTGAATTACAACTATTCAGAGAATTTGTTCATTTGAGGTAGCAGACATGTTAAAAATCTTTTTAGAAATAATTAGTAATATTAACATATTTGTTAGTAATGTAAATATTTAACTCAAACAATGTTATAGTTTGCGTTACATAAGCAGCTTAAGTTATTTAAGAGAAAACGTTTGGGGTGTGAATTAACAGTAATCACTGATTTAACTACACAAGCTTTTAAATGGAGTGTTATGTGTTGGCCTTTAAAAGCTTTTAAAGCAGTCTACCGAGTGCAGCAATCCTACCTGTTTGGCCTACTGCTGATGAAAAAGTTGGCTATGAAAGTCTGAATATACAAACTTAGGGGTGCACGCATTATTACGAATATTACCATTAGAAATTTCCAAAACTCCCTTTACACACTTGTGTCATCATCATTTTATTTTATTAAATTATTATTATATATGTATCAAATTTATTGCAATAGTATGTTTGTAGATGATAAGTTCATAGATAATACATATTACTTTAAAGAAACAAATCAGGTATCTTTAGATATTAAATTAATTTTATGGTAATTATTCTAAGTTATTATAAGTCAAGAAAATGTAAACTATCATTCCTAATTTCAAAAACAAATTAATTTTTTAATATTTGGAAGTCATAGTGCTAAATCTCGCCTCTAAATCTAACCATTTTTGTTGCCTAAGACTGAAATATATCATAATTAAGTTGTATTTATATATATTATTTCTGTAAAACTAGGTTTAAAATTACATTGTATATACCAGGTAATGGAATACTTGGACCTGGGTAGGGCTGCTAATCTGGCCTCATAATTAATACTCAAACATGTGTTTAATAGTACTTTATTTTTACAATAAAATAAACTTTATATTATCAAACTAATTGGTTTACTTATAACTCAGTGTGGGGCATACAAATTGATATGGTTATGTGGTAACTATTATTAATAGTTAGGAGAAGAAAATTTATTTATTTTATTAAATGGCACACCATAGTTAGTAACTTATTACATAACAAAGATAGTTTAACAGTATATTTATATCTTGATTAATATTAGCAAGTCATTACTATTCCCGTCTGGTGCATTTATTTAAAAAATAATAATAATAATAATTGAGTTTTGGAAAAATACCAAAATAATGTATCAAGAACGTTCTTCCTAAAATTCAAGACCTAGAATAAATTAAAATAATAAGTTGATAAAAATGATTTGATCAGATCATGAATATATACATAGATCGACGTATGCACACAATTATCACGCTATCTACTTACCTCTTCTAAAAACTCAGTGACGTCGTAAACCTCGTTGTGGATGATGAGAATACAGTCCTCGCGAGTGTTTCGCTTCTTCAACTCCTCGCGGGTAAATAATTTAACTTCCTGTTTTTCCATTTTAATAAGAACTACACTATTTATAAATCTAGCTACGATTATACTGACGACTGAACGCTGCAATAGTTTCTATGTAAATAACTATGAAGTAATAAATCAAGTGATAATTATCACATATACTCGGCCAGCGGCCCACCACCGAATGTCCACAGACGAAGTACGTACTACTATAGATAATAGAATATAAAAAAGTGACGTTAGACAAAGCTACAATCACCAAGTGTAAGTAAAGGCTTGATATAATGTTACTTTGCGACAGGCGTGACCGCCTTACGCAAAACTATATTGTCTGGAAATGGTGACGTGCAAATTGTGAATGTGAGCTAAACTTCATCATAACGTCTTTCTCTGAGACAAAGTCACTCTTCGACAGGCGTGACCTAGTAACGCTAGCTACGATTTAGTAGGCTTACGCTTTGTCACGTGACCATTTTCATACAAATTCGTCTCTCTTCTCAAGTCGGTCTCACCACAAATAATTTTTTTTTAATTCTAACCTAAACTTTAATTCACTCTTATTAATTAATTTAATAAAGAATTTAAAAAATTAATATCAAGCGAAGTAAAGTTAATGTTTGATTTTTATAAAGCATCATGTAAAGCAATACATTCAATTGATGCAAAATTTCGAACATTTATTCATAAAATAAAATCGCTATAAGAAAGACTGGCAGCACTTCTTGTCTTATGAATTTAATTTAAAAAACATACAATAAATGTACATTTAAAGGTTATTGATTTGTTTAAGTTCAACAACATTATTACCAGCAGGTAGAATATGGATACATTATTTAAAAAATAGGAATAATTGATTACTGATTAGAAGCATTGTTGGTATAATGCATGTTTAAGTTTATTTTTTTTAATAATTCCTGAAAATAATTTCTCATTAACATTAAACAGCTTTTCTCTCTAAGAACTTAACCAACAACCATGACTAGAACTTTAATAATACACTTCTTTTGTTTATTATTCAAACAGATAAGTAAATAGAAAAATTCAGTTACTAATATATTTTTACATAATCTAATAACTAAGCTTATCTATTTGTAATTAAATTTCTAAGTATTTTACACTCTGATAGTAGTGGCTTCCTGTATCTCTTTCTGTTTGTGAGTTCCATCACAGAAGGGTCTATTTTTAGTTTGCTTGCAATTACACAACCAGTACTCTTTGGTTTCTTCTACAGTGAACCTAATAGGTCTGTAACAATTGTTAATTTATTAATTGACTCAAAAAATCTCTATTCTAACCCCCTTTATTCACAAAAAGTAAATCAGCCTTATTGCATCTTTCATATATTTTTATTATGTATCATGCTATCATGCTATCATGAAAAGAGACAGATGAGCACTTTAGTTAACACAGTGTTGATAGACAGATTATTTTTTATATAAAAATGGGGGTAAAGCTTTAAATAACTATTGCAATACCAACTTTTGAGATACTTTAAGATATATATCTTTATGCGTTCCATCACACAGTGGCTGTGTTTTAGATTTGCCACAAAGGCACCAGGAGTATGTCTTTTCTGCCTGCAGGGACATTTTAAAAGGCTTTTTATCATATACTGTGCCATTACTTTTTTGGTTATTTGCAGAATAAACTGATGTTAAGGGATTCTTGGGTATTTCTGGTTTTGGAGCTTTTGTAACATACTTGACCTGTAACAAAAATTTAAATATACAGTTAACGAAATTGCTAACAAATGCAATTATTATAAGTATTAATAAAAATAGTCACAAATTAATGGAATACCTGACGCTATTTAATTTACAATAACATTTTCTACTTACTGAATTAAGAATGAAGGTGCTTCGTTTTAAAAATGTTCGCGAAAACATTGCTGCTTTTGTTTTAAGGTTACTGATAAATTTATTGATTTTAAATTAGTATTTATAACATTTAATTAGAAATAGGTAAATGATAAAGTAAAACTGTTTAGAATATTTAAATAAATGGTAAAAGAAATTAATTACATATATTAAAATGTACTGTTTTTACTTTATTTCATGAATAATTCATAATACTATGTGACAACTGACAATTGACATTTTTAAACTAAAATCGAGTAAATTGTCCGAGAAAGAACGACCTTACTCTATGCATTACAACCACAGGATTATAATACCGCCGGATAATAAGGATTAAGAAACACGCTGTCAAACCATCGTCTTTATAACATTCCATAAGGACCATCTTACTGGAAAACTATGAATTATCAATATCCCTGTATAATGTGTGAAAATGTGAAAAGACACTGTCGAAAGGTATTTCGTTTAAGATGAGCACGGCGTCGGCTGTGGCTGTCAGTAGTAGTATGTAGTATATAAAATATCTGTGGATTCTTCTTCATACTTCAAATTCAAAATCACGAACTTTCTTTTTTTAATTTTCAAAGTTAAATTTATCTTACTTTTGTTTCTGTAAATTATCATTATTTATAATGAGTTAGCGTATCATATATAAGCGCTTTCTTTTGCCTTCTTACGCTTTCCTAATTTATATTATTAACATTGTCATTATTTTGTTAAAGTAATGTCAAATACTGTTGGTATTAAAAATAAAGTTTTAAAACTACAGAGTTCACAAAAAGCACGAAATGGGACCTACAAAAAAGATAAAAAGGATAGAGGAGATCAATTTTCTTGTTCAGACGATCAAGAAAGTACGTATTTTTTGGTTTTATTTTATTAAAATTTGTTTTTAAGTAAAGACTAGTTTATTTGTTAGTATAATATTTAAGTTTAAATTTTAATATTTAAGTGTAAATTTTAAAATCCTTTTTTAGATCAACAAATTAATGAATTGGTACAGAAGTTACCAAAACTAAATAGTATATTTGAAGTTCACCGCAAAATAGGGGAAGGGACTTTCAGTTCTGTTTACCTTGGCTCACTACGGCAACATGCCAATCTACCAGATGGACAAAAGCGTATGTTTGCTATAAAACACCTAGTTCCTACAGCTCATCCGGCTAGGGTTGAACACGAACTAAAATGCCTACAAGACATGGGGTAAGTTTCTTTATAAAATTTTCTATCACTGCTTTTGAGGCCATTTTTCCAATAAAACTACTCAATTTTCATCTACCAGTATTTACAAGTAGATTGTATTACATCATTTAGTTTGTTTCATTTATCAACATCTATTTTGAGAGAGTTTAGGAGATTTAAGATATTTAAAATTTGGTTTGTTTTACCCTTAATTGTCAGAAATGATATTTATAAATGATTCAATTTCAATTATTTCCATTTAATTATTTAAAGCCATTCCTATTCATCATCACACAGTCAGTATTACTATTTTTTTTTTGGTAATGCTTTATAGTGTTGTGTTTTTTAGGTGTTAAGTTAGGTGCACAAATATATGGCATTGAAGTTAAATTTATATTGTGGGTCTAAGTAAATATAAAACTTGCCAGTTCAGTGTTATTACGATATAAGTCCCATATGGTCTTTTTTGTTGCTGTAAGTTGTAGTAATAATTAGTATTATTACATATTAGCGTAACTTATTTTTAAAATTCTTGATTATAAAAAATCACAAGAAGCAAAGCGAATTGAATAAGTATTATTTTATTATAACACAAAGCTTGAAGCCTATCTTTATTTTGGAATACATATTTCATTAATTCTAAAATCATTCATCTTTATTTGTTATTAGTTTATTTATTTACATATACATTCTAAAACAATGTACAAGAAAATATGACTTCTCCAATTTAACACACATACACATCAATTACATTAGAACTTAAATAATATATCAAAGGAAAACTAACACACTAAAATAAATCTAAATAAAATAAAACAAAACAAAAATAATAACTAAAAATTAATAATAAACTAAAACTAAGAGATAAAAAATAACAATAACATGCAAAACAAGGTTACGGTAAGTTGGTAGACTTGTAAAACACTTCAATATTTTCATCAATGTTTGTAATTAAGTTGTAAGAGAGAGATAGCCTATTCACTGGACCATTGAAAGTAGCAGATAAACGATATGTATATATATATATATACACATATCGTTTATCTGCTATATATATACACTGTATATATATATATATATATATATATATATATACATATGCAGTTTTCAAGAGGCTGGGCTCTAATTATGACATATTTTTTGCTTTACAGTGGCAGACACAATGTGATTGGAGTGGAATTATGCTTAAGGCAATTAGACACTATTGTTTTTATTATGCCATACATACCTCATAGAAAATTTGCAGTAAGTTTCCTAAGTTGGATAAAAAACCCACATTAATGGAAATAACCAAATTTAAAATATATTTGACTAGATATTGATATATTAATCTTACAGCTTAATTGTGATCAACTTAATAATGGAATAAATATGTATTTTAAGTAATATAACTTTCTATTAAGTAAGAAATCTTATTACAACCTTTAAATTACTTATATATAATATATACAATAATAATTGTGTTTACTTTACCAACATGAAACCATCTTTCAAAACACCTTCAATGCTCCATTATTGGATTGTAGGTTGGATAAATATAAATGTGTTGTGATTAGCTAACAATGTAATAAAATTATTTAACAATAACAAATTTCAAAAAATATTTGAATAATAAAAATTAATGATATCACTATTTTTAAACATCTTTAATTTAATTTTAAGGAATATATGGATGATATGGACAGAGAGGAGGTGTCTCGTTACTTGCATGCATTGCTGGTAGCCCTTAGACATGTACACTCTTTTGGTGTCATCCATCGGGATGTTAAGCCTAGCAACTTTCTGTATGACCGGGAGCGCAGGAGGTATGTTTTACCAACAGTGTAATCTCTATATAATATGCAAATAAGAATCTTATTTGCATGCTATTGCATATAGTCTATTATTTTTGACTAACTTTATGTCATCTCGGAAAAAGTGCTAGACTAGGAGACATTTATTTACTTTTTCTGTTATGGGCAATATTTTGCAGTGTTTAAAAATTCCTCATTCTTCATTTTTATATGAATCGAGCACATTTCTTGAGGATTCCCGTTTGTAGGTTATATATACGGTTGAGATACGTTGGATATGTTCTACCGTAATTGATGACTGACTCGCAAAGTGCGTTGTAAAGTGCAAGTTTTGTTTTGAATGGGATACGCTTTTTCTGCCAAAAACTATCGTAGCTTATCACAAACGTATTCTATGTGTTGATTCCAATGCACGTTTTTGTCTATAATTAATCCCAGATATTTTTGTTTATCAACTATTTCTATAGAAGGGCACTTGCACACGGTTGATTTGTGGGGACATGAGTGTTTGTGAGCCACTAATGCTACACCAGTAGCTTCCTTGATAGAATTGCATTGTATAATAAGCAGTTTTGTCTTTTCAATATTGAGTTCTAGTTTAGCGTCGTGGCACCACTGTAGTCGTTCAATAGCTTTATGAGGGTCACTATCTCCAACTAACAAACAGGTATCATCTGCGAATTGGTAACAAGTGAAATGTTCTACTTGGTTATGCATTTGGTTTACGTGAGTCAAAAAATGGAGAGGCCCGAGGACCGAGCCTTGGGCGGTGCCTTCTGTTACTGAAACCACCTCGCTATGGGTATTGTTTATTTCCACTACATAAGTACGATTTTTTAAATAATCTGAACACCAAGTGCCTAGTGGCCCCTGAATTTCTATATGATTAAGTCTATCCTCAAGTTATTTATGATCCAAAGTGTCAAAAGTGCGGGAAAATCGATGAATAAAGCCAGAGTATATTTTTTAAGATCTAAGTTATTATTTACATCGTCCGTGAAACGCGATAGCAGTCCCGAGGTATTTTTGCCTGCTTGAAACCCAAATTGGTTCTTGTATATTATGTCCTCTCGCTTAAAAAAGATTTAATTTGTTCCCCGATATATTATTTATACCGTTATAGGACGGTAGTTGGCATAATAACCTTTTTTTTCCTTTTTTAAACACAGGTCTTACACAACCTTGTTTTAAATAGTTTGGTTATTTTATTACTTTGTACCCGTATTTAATTCTTTGGTTAATTAGATTTTTTATTGCAGGAGAAACTTCGTTATTTATCAACTTTAGGTCGTATACTTTTATGTTATCAAGGCCCGGTGTTTTTCGAGCATTTAGAGTTTGTATAATTTTATTAATATGTTCTTCGGTCGCGTATTGGAACTGTAGGCATTGGTTTGTTTGCGACTCAAAAGCTTTCATGATAGCCTCATCGATGGACAACGTCTTTCGTCCTAGCATTTGATAAACTTTTCGTGAATTTTTAAAGTGTTCTGTTATTTGATTGTTGATTCGTTTTACTTCTATAATTTTGTGTATTTTATTTCTGATACTATTACACTGAAGCCTAATTTCAGGGTACCTTGAGAACTTCCATTGTTGAAATAATTTATTACGTTTGTCGCAGAGGCTATTAATTTTGTTATCGATCCAGGGAGGGTATCTTAAGCTTTTCGGGATAGCTATGGTTTTTTTTTTTAAATTTTATATGTCGCTTTTTTATTAGCGTTTTCGAAGAAGAGGCGAATAAATTTATATATTTCTCTAGGAGAATTCATTGTTTGTTTGTAAGTAACCCAATTAACCTTTTTTAATAAGTTATATAATGTTTTGTAATTAATTTGTTTGTAAGTACGTCCCTGTGTGGGCATAATAGGCACGGGCATGTAACTTAAGCAGGCGTAAATAACAGCACGGTGATCGGCCAGTACGATGCTTAACGCCGCCGAGTACGGCTTACGTACCTAATGAGGGAACGCGGAAGAAGATATGGTCTATGCAAGATTGAGTAAATAAATTACTTTTTGTTTCTATTCTAGTAAAGTCAGATATTCCACACAAAAGTCCATGCTCGCTGAGCGTTTGTAGGTAGAATTATTTTTTAGGTCAATATTAATATCATCAACTAAAAGTAAATTTGTTATTGAGTTAAAATTCGATATGCAATTGTCGAGCTCCCTTACAAACAGGTTTTGGGTTCTGTGCCTTGGTGGCCTGTATATAGCACATACAACTATATCTTGGTTTGACCCAATTTTACATGAACCTATTAGGTTTTCAAATGTGCAAGCATTTAAACTGTTAAAAGTAAATTTTAAATGGTTTTTTACATACATTATAATCCCACCCTTTTTTATTGATTCTTAGATGAGTGTGCATATTATATGTAGGAATATTAAATAAATGAGAAATTTCACTTTTTATACCTACTTCAGTTAATACAATAATATCAATAGGTAGATAGTTGTTATTGATCATTTGGAGCAATTTAGGGAAGTAGTAGGATAGATCTAATATTTATATGTATGTATGAAATGTTTACATGTCATTTGGTAGGAAGTGATGTCAAAAAATTGTTAATAGAATTACAATTAATGGGTGTAATGCTATGTAGAGTGTATCATTGTATGGAAGCCAAGCTAAACCAACCAAAGCCAATTGATTTCGACGCTTTAGGGACGTTGTTGTTAAATCGAGGGACGTTACGGAGGTCACACTGTATTAATAAGTCAACTCAGGCAGAATCTCTGTTTGAAATATATTAACCATGCTAATAAAGATTTGAATTGATAAACATGTATTTTTTGAGTGGTAAAATGCTTTAATTTTTCAACTTGGTAGGAAAGTATTTCTTATATATAATTTTTGCTTCACGTGAATTACAGGTATCTGCTAGTGGACTTTGGATTGGCGCAGCGCGTGGTAACCACTGAGCCTCCACCTGCCCATAGCAATGGATCCGCAAAGCGAGCGCGGGAAGAGGTCAGTCCTTTGCATATAAAGTTAATTTTTTTATACCATTTAATTAAACATTTAAATAAAACAAATCCTTGTTTCATGTGGTTTCTTTTCTCTTAATATTTGTCATCCAAGTTATTTTTTTATATATTAGCGTAAAGATTCTTAAACAATTTTCGATGTTTCCCATGCTGTAGGATTTTGTTTAATTAATATATTGTTCAATTCCGGTAGGAGTGTGATTCGTCGCCAGGAGCCAAACGTGTGGCATTGGACTTGTCGCTGCGCGGGCGACATGTTTCGGTGCCACGCCGCGGTGACACAATCAAACAAACACCGCATAAACACGTCACAAAGGTTGGTCACACACATAACTCTGTTTATCATTATTGTTATTAAAGTTAAACCCTATGGTGGAACAGTTTTTAGAGATTTTTAATAAACTGTCTCAAATGAAATAAGGGTTTTACTCCCGAAGAACCTCCCAGAACTTTCTGTCTCTTTCTATCATAGTCTAAACAGAATTAGTACTTTATTCTGCTCTCTACACTGTTCTTACTCACTCTGACTATTTTATATTTTTCAGGTCTCAGGCTTAAACGTAAGCTGCGCTTGTGCTGGTTTGGGTGGGGTCTGCACTGGGTGTGGAAGAAGACCAACGGCTCGGGCTCCAAGGGCGGGAACGCAGGGCTTCAGGCCCCCAGAGGTGCTCCTCAAAAGCCCCTTGCAGGGAACCGCGGTCGACGTTTGGGCTGCTGGGGTCGTACTCACCTCACTCCTTACTGCCAGGTGGGCTAGCTAACATGTACAATGCGATATGATGAAAAACAGCATCGACTGCGCCATATTGCGATAGTTGTGTGTGTTGTCATTGCTTCTAATTTAGAATATTTTTATGTTAAATTTACCTCAGACTAAGACTGAATAAAATAAACAATTATGCAATATCATAATTGTATAATCAAATAAGTTTCCTTGCAAAATTTACTTCTTAAGTGACATTTGACAGATTATTGACGTTCCTTTTTTGAATCGCATTGTAGTATTCAATTTTGTAATACTGTCCATATTATCTGGTAAGTTCTATTTTTGAATTCACTTTCAGAAATGATGCAATGCTGTTTGTGTTCAGGATTTATGATTATTATGATTTATTTCTTTCGTTCGTCTAACATATGACCTTATTATAAAAAGTGATATTCCACACTATTTGATAAACAGATTTGTAACCATAAGAACATACACAACATGTTTTGTATCAAGACCGATTTGATATATCTATCATAATGGTTCTGCGTAGATCAAAATATATGGTTTTCGTTTATAATAGGACGCAATACACTATTTCTATTATTATAAACTTATAATTATTTACATAATTTTTAATTTTCCGACGTTTCGCGTGCTTACCAGCGTGCGTGGTCACGGTGACTGAAGACAAAAGGTGTTGAATGTCAAAAGTATCACAGCTGTAGAGAAAGTTGTGTTATCTGTATTTATTTCCCTTCAATGTGTAAAAGCTATGTTAACCAAAGACAATACTACGCAATACACTGTTTTAACATATCCTTAATTATATACATATAGAAAACGAATAATATTTGAGTGTATGTGTTTTATTATGTTTGCTATAAGCAATTTTAAAGTTTGATGATCATATAGATAGATATGCTTCAAGCGAAATATGGTGTGTGCAGGTATCCATTTTTTCGAGCTGCAGATGATGTGTCTGCGCTGGCTGAGCTCGTGGACTTGCTGGGTTCCGCCGCCGTGCATCGTGTCGCGGCCACTCTACGTATGTATACGTGCCTTGTTTAGGATATGTTTAATTGCAACCATATATAGCGAGCCGATACAAAAAGTTTTAAACTTTCGTTACATACTTTAATGCTTTTTATTAAGGTGTATTTTTGACAAATATTAAGCATATATTGTATATGTTATAAAGGAGCTTTCAAATATTACGTCACGCAATTTTTGGAGATTCTTGACCCTCCCCCCCTCCCCATGAAACGCGCCGTATCGTTTCTGTATCCAATAGTAAAACGTTTCGTGACCAACCCCAGTGACTCTTTATACCTAAAACTTACCATTATGTGGTATAAAGTACTGGAAAGTGGAATGTAATATAAACAATGACGCGAAATTCAATCCCCGCCCTGCATGCGTAACGATTTACAAGAGGACCCCCCCCCAAAATTCGTTACGTAAAACTTAAACGCTCCCTAAGTAACATATACACTGCATGTTTGCACGCAATTAACCATGGTCACAAATGAATGCTCCAATATGTTGTATATTAAGTCTGGTCTATGCAACTGATTACCACTAACTACGGGAACATGGTTGTGGATAATCAAGTACTCTATAGATACCTACAATTAAAGTATTGTCTTTAAAAGACGGTTGCTACATTCTTAGAATAGTTTTATTTATTTTGTTTCCACGAAGATGGTGCAGGCGTTCCAAATATTCTAAAACGTATCAATTGGTGAGAATGTAAAATGCAAGACGAAACGTTGATTGTGAATGGTATAACGGTCGTCGTAACGCATTGGGTTAGAAATGCCGTTGACCAATTAAAATCGAACGGAGCGTACAATCGTTTCGTCTTTGTTTTCCATTCTCACTACAACAATGTCGTTAGGTCGTCGCGTAGTAATATCAGGCAATCGCACGGGCATCTGCCTCCGCAAGTTGGCGCAGCGTCTGCGTAACCCAGCTCCCCCTCCGTGCCCTTACCCCGCGTGTCTCCGTTGCCGTCTTCCCGCCCCGCAGTGTCTCTGCCTCACCACAGATACGCAGGTATAAATATGTTTTTTTATAGTTCATTAATTCAATACCTAAATTGTATTGTTTTTGTATTATCTAAAGATCGAAATTTAAAAAATATTTTCATACCTTGAACAGCGGTTTATTTTATTTACAGACCATGTTAGCATAAGGATAGACTGATAGGCAACACTGAAAATGTTTAGAAAATTATAAACCGCTTAATGAAAGTTGCCAATACTTTTATTGTTTTTTCAAATAATCTCCGTTCCTCTCTTGACATCGTCGCATTCGATGGAACCACTGAGAAAAGCAGTGGGCCCATTTTTCCTTAGGGGTTTCCTCTATGGCATTTTCCTCCCCTTTCACCGCATCTTCAGGGCCCGTAAAGCGAATACCTCAAATTTATTCTATAGTTCTTGGGTATAAATGAAAGTCACAGGGCGCCAGGTCAGGACTGCGGATGACTCATTATCTCGACATCTGCCATGTCCATGCGAAGCTGTTTCTCGTCGTCGGTTAAAGTATGGGAAATCCGTCCGGTGCCAAGGTTCCTGACGCCTAAATATTCGTGCAACATTTTAACTTGTTATATTTAACATTTTAACTTGACTCATACCAATGCCTAGGCTTGCCCGCATCTGCTGATAGCTTACTTTCTAATCTTTCTCTATCATGCGCCGTACAGCACTAATGTTATCTTCAGGAAGTTTTTAAAGCCCACAACGAACGTCATTATAAATCATTGACCGAAAATTTTCTCGCGTTAGGTTCATTTTCACGTGTAACAACAGTTTTAGATTTCCCGCCAATTAACAAAAACAAATGACAAACGAATTTCCAAAGAGTGCTAAAATTTAACTTCAAAAAGAGTTTTCATTAGCAATGTTTCTAACTAGCCCGTACTAAACATTTTCAGTGTTACCCACGTATACATATACCAATACAAGTTTCTTTCGGCAATACAATTTTATTATACCGCCTTCGCTTCGTAGGTAACCCACGTTGTTTATAGCCTGGGTTTTAAGTTTTTGGTTAATAGGCGCAGGACGAAGAAGATGCTTTTAAACAATTTATTTTATCTTACGGAATTTTAAACAATAAGAATCTTATTGCTTTCACATATCATTATAAAGTCTTTGGTAGGCAAGTATAAAACTTATTTCAAGGTAAGAAAATATATAATTGCAAGTAACCACTTTGCGGCAATTGATAGTGTTAATTCGGCGGCATTTTACCGACACTTTATGTTCTTATTATATTAAGTCCTTACATATGAAATTGGCGTTTTGTCGTACTGGCCACTTTGACCTCTAATACCTCATCTTTGGTTAGGAATTTCAAATTCAAATTTATACAGCTATTACTCATGTATTTGTGCTTCGATGACCGTCATTCATTTGTTTTTTTCTGTTTGCGTCACTCATTTTACAAAATGTAAAACTTAAAGTATCGCATTATTTGCGAGTACGAGTTCCGCCGTGGCACTAGTGCTGCGGAAACGACTCGAAGGGTGAATGATGTGTATGGCGGTCATGTTGCAAAAGAAAACACAGTTCGTTTTTGGTTCCAACGTTTTCGTTCTGGAAATTTCGACCTGCAGAACAAGCCCCGTGGACGGCCTGAGATCCAAGTTGATAATGAAGTATTGAAGGCTATTGTGGAAGCGGATCCATCGCAAACCACGTCCGAGTTAGCTGCAGGCTGCGGTGTTAGTGATAAAACTGTTTTAATTCACTTAAAGCAAATTGGGAAGATTAAAAAGCTTAAAAGGTGGGTACCTCACGAATTGACTGAAGCAAACCGGCAAACGCGCGTCGACTGCTGCGTTACATTACTGAACCGGCACAATAATGATGGTATTTTAAACCGAATCATTACCTGTGATGAAAAATGGATTCTTTACGATAATCGGAAGCGCTCAGCGCAATGGTTGGATCCTGGCCAGCCAGGCAAATCCTGCCCCAAGCGAAAATTAACCCCTAAAAAGTTACTTGTAAGCGTTTGGTGGACTAGTGCCGGTATTGTTCATTGCAGTTTTCTCAAATCTGACCAGACTATTACGGCTGATGTCTATTGTCAGCAATTGCAAACCATGATGGAAAAGCTAGCGGCTAAACAACCTAGGCTGGTCAATCGCTCCACGCCACTGCTACTTCACGACAACGCTAGACCACACACTGCACAACAGACGGCTACCAAATTAGAAGAGCTTCCATCCTCCGTACTCCCCGTACACCTTGCTCCAACAGATTTTATTGATTCCCGTCCGACTGGTTTTTTTAGTAAAGGGATCAATGAACTACCTATGAGATGGCAAAAGTGCATAGAAAACAATGGTTCATACTTTGATTAATTAAATATATTATATTTAAAAAATATTCGACTTTTTGTTCCTTCCATACAAAATGCCAATTTCATATATAATGACCTAATATTAACAAATATTTATTTCTCAACTTGATGTGTCTGCCAAATTATGAATGATAACTCGCATCTATATCAGTTCAATAAGTTTTCTTAAGTGCTTATAACATACATCTATCTGTAAAGGAGCGCAACCTGGAAACGATAGTAGTTGATGACCTTCCGGAGGCAGCTTTTAATCTAGCAACGCGGCTGTTGGACCCCGACCCGCGTACACGCATTACGGCTGACCAGGCGCTAAGGCATCCTTTCTTAGCCCATCTGCCCCACTGACCACCAAGACATAGGTAATGGAGGAAATAACGTGAGCCGACAGAGGAAAGTCGGTAAACAACAATGGGAACCAAAATTAAATCTAGTTTTAGTACATGTGAAACCATTTTTGCCTATGAAGTTTGTCAGAGCACTCTTTGATATTTTAGTATCAAATCAAATAATGGCCACTGTTATGTGCCAAAGTTACGGTTTTTACCTATTAGTAGTAGGTACATGTCCTAAATTTATCAAAGACAATTGTCACTACTAATATGTCAGTCTGTTACCGGTCTCACGCTTTAAACTAATCGAAGTCACCTTACGTCAGTAACATTGGGTTAAAAAAGTTTGTGGAATTGCAATAATTTGCCAATTCAAAAGTATTTTATACTATAACTTAGAAATGGTAAATAACGTAAAACTATGGAATTTAACATTTACAATTGACGTAATTTTAATTAAATATTTTATTAATGTTGCCTTACTTCAATCAGTCTCAAGTATAATTCACAGGTTGTGATTGTTAAGAACTTTAGCCAAAAATGGTTTGCATTTGGTTGTATGTTTCTTCCATGAGTCATCGAAATGTTCTTTGTGGGAGATGCTATAGTTGATGTATTTTTCTTATCAACTTTATTCTCATTACCATAAGGAGGCCAAATCACCCAATATTACCTCATTATTTATTTAAATGCGCACAAATTGTGTTCTTTCTACTTTGATGTGTCAATTTGTGTTATAACTTTATACCGAAAACATTGTAGTGGTTTAACAACATTGCAATTGCTTTTACCATTTTGTTGTAGAGATCTCGGATTAATTTTAAGGTTTCAAATCTCTTGAAGGTAGTTATTTACATTATTTTTGTGGACTTTTGGAATATTAGTAAATTTTTTGATTTTCCAACAAAATTAATTTTATATACAAGGAATGCAAACTTAATATTTGGAATACCTGCTTAGAATTGATAAGTAACATGTCTTCCTCAACAGTGTTCATTAGCTGTTAACAAGTGCCTTGCACATGAATTGTTGTGCCTTGTTAAAATAAATATTTTTAATGATGGAGTCTTTTATTTTATTGTATTTTTCTGGAAGGTCTGGTTTTGGAAGATGCTACCTATTTGATCATAGACTTATTATTTACTTTTAGTAAAAACAGTTAGTACTTTCTATGTATGGGTATAGGGTAAGTAACAGGTCACGTAGGGAGTATTTTAGAGAATAATAAAATAGAAGCATTACAATGAATTTAATCAAAATATTAATATATTATAAGGGTGGCAGTAAAAAGAACTTTTAAAGCATTTTTTCCATCAATTAGTCATCTAAACCTATTTTCAAAATTTATAATGGTCTTGAACAAAATTATGTTACATCCTCAATCCTCATCGAGAGCTGGCATGAAAATTAGTTAAAAAATATAAATAAAATCCTGTTCAAATATACAAATTAATCAGTTATTCAGTTACCCTACATATTATTCAAATTGCTTTAACATTGCACTTATCCTATATTTGTTTATAAGTTCTTCCAAAAGTTGGGATTATTCTGCAAGCGTCGCTCGAAGTTCTGGTACCATGTATGTAGAGTATTTAATGGTATGTAAGAGACACCCGGTGTGGGGGTCATTTGATCTTGTGTTACAGAAAAAGAAGCTACAAAGTTCACTAAGTTTTCCAGCATCTTCTGTGCAAACGATACATAGTTGTTTGTTTGTTGTTCCTAAAAAGTTAGATAAGACAATTAAAGTCTCTGGAATGACACAGTATAATTTAAAATATATAATGAATAACAAAGATTATAATGAAAGAAAATGTATAATAATAGAGAAATTCATTTTACACACTTACTAGAACAGGTTCCAACATTTGAGCATTTGCTTCAGGTTCAATGGAGATCCCTATTTGAGCATTGTGACAGATTTGCTGCTGGCCAAATGCATTTATAAATTTGTTTTCACCTGAAAAATCATTCATAATTTATTGTTGGCTTAGTAGCTGTGATTGGTTTAAAAAAATGGGTTTACATACTTGATAATTCATGAAGCTTTTTCAAATTCTGAATTTTGAATATAGCCGAAGGTTTAGCATTTGAAATATGTCCAAGAGGCTGCCAATTGGGAGGCGCATTGGGGTCAGGCCAGCTCCAGTAGACGATTGCAACTGAACCGGCAGGCAACGGCGTCGTGCCCGTCAAAAACACTACCGCATGGTTGATGGAATCAACATCTAGAATTGTCGTGACGAGACTCGTCTCCGAGACCAGCGTAAAATCCGTCTGCACCTAAGACATGTAAACTCCAGAATGAATTCAATCATGTAAACAAACATCATTAGTCCCTCTTTCTATGAATTTACTTACCAATCGTCCGGATACTATCAATCCGAAAACATTTGACATGTTTTAGTTATAACTTATACATATACAACTTATAAATACTTGAGCTTACATAAATAAAAATAAGATTAGAAACATCTTTCTATGCTGTAGGTTTTCTAGAAAGAACTTCAAATTCGATATGTATGCCGCGATCACAGCCCACAGACTGATTTTAGTGCCACTGTCTAACATTTGGCATTGTAGAGCACTAAATATATTGATTATTGACCGAATAGCCAGACACTACACTACAAATTAGAATATGTATATAGTTCTCTATTGGTCCCAAAGCAGGCGTCTGGATAAATTCAAATTGCCATTTGGATTATTTTTTGTTCACAGTAAAGTTTATAAAAAGGTTCTTACACTATGACAATTTAGTATATGTATAAAAATCACAGTTGGAGTAAATGAAACAAATAAAATATTAATTATTGTTTATTTTTCCTCTTTATTTCGTTGCTGAAATATTTTTTCATTGAGGCCTGGTTTTAAATTAACTCATATTATTAATGCCAGGCAGGCAAGACAAAAATGTTTTATATGCTCTTTAAACTTATCTTGGCTAATAGTGCCATAATTCTTTAAATTTCTTCTTTGAATATTCTTAGACACCCTATGAATTTGTTTAGTTATTCACAAAACTTGAAATGTAAAAAATCTATGAAATAAATTGGTTTATGACAAATAGGGATTAACGGAATTTTTGATGTTACAATAATATAATTCTTCATAATAGAGCTTCTTTTGTTTAGATACCATGATTTAATACAATACAGAGAAATTTCGAAAAACAATGTTGCCTTCAAAAAGCATATAACTACTACATATATATTCTGTGGGACATAGTGAGGTCTCCGCATAGCGAATAATAATTATCGCTATATTTTTTTTAACCAAGGTAATTGGATTTATATTATAGTTTATTGAAACCTTTATTCATAATATCTCTGTAAGTTAAAAAGCAATAGCACGTTTTATGGTAAGTATGTTTCTTATGTTGCTTTTTGTAGCTATAATTGAAATAATATCATTATAATGAATATATGATGATAATTTTAATAATAATTACTGGTTATTATAATCAGATTATTATAATAAATTCTGATTGGGAAATGAGATTTCGTTCATAGTATTTTTAGCATATACCTATATGTTTTGTTCGGTATTACAACTTTACTATGTAGGGATGGTTTATCATTTATTTTTTCATAATGTAAAAAAATTAATTATAATTAATTTCAGTCTCTATAATAAAAACAGCAATATTTCCTTATCCCATTAAATGTCTTGCCTAGTATAAAGGTTAGTAATTCAATCTCGCTGTCCGTGTTAAATCTTAAAATTCGAAAATCACTTGTTAAACTTTCCGATAATTAATCGAAAATATAATAGTGACAGGATAAGTTTAAGCTACAACCTCTTTAGGAAAGTAATGTAAAACTATATCGTTTTGTTGAGCTGAAATAGAAATTATAATTCAAATTACTGCTGCTTTCATTATAAATTCTAAAGCTTACATTTTTTTACATATTACTAAGTTGTTTGCACATGACCGCTCATGACCGAACATATTATTAGTGCGATAAGATTTGAATTCAATAAATATTTGTATGTACAAAACTAATAATTAAAATTTAAATATGTATGTAATAAATTGATTAATGTATGAGTATACTTACAAGAACTTCGACGTCTCAATAAAGTCTAACAACATTTTCCGAAGACATTGAAAAAAAGTCCATATCAGGGACAAATTAGGCTTAAAATGAAAAGGTATAAATAAAGTAGAAGCGTATCCCCCAAGTCCAATAAAGAAATAAAGCCAAATTGTGAAAAATTACAGTAAATTCACATGAAGTGTTCACGTATGAAGTGTTCATACGTAGGTAACACTGAAAATGTTTGGAACGGGCTAGTTAGAAACATTGGTAATGAAAACTTTTTTTGAATTTCAATTTTAGAACTCTTTGGTAACCTAATTTAGTATATTGCAGTCATTTGTCTTTTTTTTATGAATTGGCGGCAAATCTAAACTCTTGTTACACGTGAAGAATTATTAAGACTTTCGTTGTGGGTTTACTCAACAACAAACCTATGATAGGCTGCGATTGGCATTTCTTAATAGAGCCCCACCTCGTGCTACTATTTACAATTGGTTTAACGAGTTCAAGCGTGCACGTAGCTATCTCAATGATGATCAGTGCTGAAAACGGAAAGCATCAGTGCTGTGCGACGCATAATATAGGAAGATAATAGATTGACCTGTCAGCAGATACGGACAAGCCTAGGCATTCGTATGAGTCAAACCAAATGTTAGATAAGTTCAACGGCCGTGACTCAAATGCTGTATGTGACACCGTCACAGGTGATGAAAGCTGTATATATTGCTACGAACCCTAAACCAAAAAACAATCACCTCAGTGGGTGTTTCCTTTCGAGGGTCGGCCAACTAAGGTAAAGAGAGAAAGAAGTCAAGGAAAAAAGATTGCTTTATTCTTTGGTCGGAAAGGGCATTTTGCGACAGTTGTGCTAGAATATGGAAGGACAGTTACTGCAGACCGGTATGTCAATCGCTGTTTGATTGTTGTCTTGGAAAAAAATGACAGCAGCGCCCTCGAAGCAGGATCCTCCTTCCCCACGATAATGCTTCAGCGCACTCCGCAAAACGGAATGTTGAATATTTGACTATGGCAGGTGTCGAGATAATTAGTCATCCGCGATCCAGCCCTGACTACACTACAGTTCCAAGAACTAAAGATAAAATTCGAGGTATTCGCTTTACGAGCCCTGAAGATGCGGTGAAATATTACGAAATTGCCATAGAAAAGACCCCTAAGGAAGAATGGGTCTACTGCTTTTCTAAGTGGTTCCATCGAATGCGACGATATGAAGAGAGGAACGGAGATTACTTCGAAAAACAATAAAAGTATTGCCAACTTTCTTCATTAAGCTGTTTTTAATTTTCTAAACATTTTCAGTGTTATCTAGGTAGGTACTCGCTTGTCGGTTCATACGAGCTCTAGTTTCTAGTTAATTGATAATGTCAAATCACATTTCTTTTTCTCTAAGAAATAACATAAATTAATGAAAAATAATAAATTACGAATAAATAATATAAATTATTATTTGCATTGATCAATTATGCCCGAAAGACGCATAAGGCTCTGGCCCTTTTCGTAACATTCGAAAAATAACCCTCGACCCTTGTGATTTGAATACCAATAATATAACTAGGTACTCCAATAAATTGTCAAGTGTCAACTTTCCCATGTTGTTTCTTCTTGAAATTCGTGTACCATATCTCAGGAATTACTGAACGGATTTAGATGAAATGAAAAACTTATGTTTAGACTGATCTTATGTTTGAATATATACAGCCCTAAACAGTACACTTGCATTTTGCACCTTGTTCGAAGAAATAGGAGTTAATATCATGTGCACACAATTGAAAACAATCGGGCGGTCGCCGGTGAGTCCAAGGTCAGTCATTTATATATTAATGCCGAATTATCGAATCAAATCTCGTTACTGATATTTATCTATATATATATATCGTCTCCCGAACGCTCGGGAAATACGACCATTGCCGAACAACGGCGAACCGTGCTGCGCGTTGCGCATTATCACGTTGGGAGCACTGTATGTTGTGTTGGTACAGTATTAATATACTTGGAAAAATTTATGCAAAATACATAAAAATTATTTGCAATCAATATAATTATATGATTTCAGATGTCCTTAGTAATTGCACTTTAATTATGAAAAAATATTTATAAAAATAACACAAGTAAAAGACTTTTTTTATAATAGTAATAATTAAATTTATTAACAAGCAGTTTAAAGTGACTGTAATCACCACTAGTTTTATATAAATAGGTTCACAAGTCACAACATAAATATATTCTATGAAATTAAATTGTTATTGAAACAATTACAACAAAAAGATGTTCTGTTACAGTGTTAAGCTTAAATGCATTATCTTAAGAGAGCAAAGGCCAGTAGATAGTAGAAACAAATTAAATATGATAACAGGCAACTAACAAAATAATTATAAGATAAGATTAGTAGTGTTTGTAAAGCAGGCGCAGAAGGCGCAGTTTCAATATTATTATATAATTCCAATTTCAAATTATCATATTAACAATGCTTTCTCCTAAGTATTGAGCTACATCTATCAGGTAACAGTTTTAACAGTTTATATTTTTTTTCTAGCCTTGTTGGCTGTATTACAATGTAACTATAAATTAACAAGATATACACATCACTCATGCCTAGCTACTAATTCCTAGTAGTGATAAGAATAAATACTTTTCAATATTAATACTAAAATACCAATAGCGTTTAAAACAAGAAAGCATAATACTATAACTATGGTAAGTAATTATTGATAGATCATTATTGTACTGTTTCATTTGATTTAAAAGATTTACTTAATTCCTCATATATGGGTAGTCAATTTCTCGCAGGGGTACAAAGGTCTCCTTGATGGACTGTGGAGATGTCCATCTCATGACATAGTTAGGACCACCTGCCTTGTCATTAGTGCCTGACATCCGACCACCACCAAATGGCTGTTGTCCTACTACTGATCCAGTAGATTTATCATTGATATAGAAATTACCAGCTGTCATCTTTAACTCCTCTAATGCTGTTTGCAAGAAATTCTTATCCTTAGCAAAGATAGCTCCAGTTAAAGCAAATTTAGTGGAAGATCCCACTAGGGACACTGTCTTCATTACATCCTTATCATCATAGACATACATTGTAAGGACCGGTCCAAAGATTTCTTCAGTCATTAACTTGTCATGAGGATCACTGGTTTCAATGATGGTTGGCTGAATAAAGTATCCTTTGCTGTCATCAAATTCTCCTCCACCAAGTATCTTATTCTTGGGGTTGTTTTTAGCATGTTTGATGTAGCCAGAAATTCTTGCAAATGCTTTATCATCAATTACTGCACCAGTGAAAATAGAGAAGTCAGTAGGATCTCCAATTTTAAGTTTTGATCTTTCTTGAAGCAAACCTTCCTTGATAGGCTCATAAAGTGATTTAGGAACATACATTCTTGAGCAAGCTGAACACTTTTGACCATTAAATTCAAACGCTGATCTGATTGTGCCATTTACTACTGATTGTATGTCAGCTGTTGGATGAATGAAGTGATAGTTCTTGCCTCCACATTCTCCAATTAAGCGTGGATAGTTCTTATACACATTCAAATTCTTTCCTACCTCATTCCATAGCCAGTTAAATGTTGGAACTGATCCAGTGAAGTTAATTCCAGACAGCAAGGGAGATGCTGTGATTGTGCGTCCAAATGTAGGACCATCAGCAGGTACAAAATTTACTATACCTGCAGGAAGACCAGCTTCCCTCATTATGTTGAAAATCCTCCAGTTTGATAGCAGGGCTGTGTCAGACGGTTTCCATAAGACACTATTACCCATAAGAGCTGGGGTGTACGCCAAGTTGCCCCCAATAGCAGTAAAGTTAAATGGGCTAATAGCTGCAATAAAACCATCTAGGCCTCTGAATCTGAGTGAGTTAAGTGTTACTGATGGGTCTTCAGATATTGGTTGATACTTAGCACTTTCCTTCAAAAAGAAAACATTGAACCGAAAGAAATCAATAAGCTCTGCTGCAGAATCTATCTCAGCCTGTACAACAGATTTCGACTGGCCAAGCATGGTTGCCGCATTGAGTTTTTGGCGGTGCTCACCCGCCATTAGGTCTGCAGCACGCTGCCAGATTTGTACACGTTCGTGAAGAGGAGTACGATCCCATCGTCGCTGTGCTTCGGCAGACACACTGATCGCCTTTTGAATTGTCTTCTCGCTGGCATAGTAGTACTTTGCGATCGATCGAGAATGGTTGTGAGGCATAACCTGGTGGCGGGGTTCACCCTCTTTAATGTACTCATCGCCAATGACGATAGGCACCTCTTCGGTGACAGCAGCCGTGCGTTTCAGCTCACTAGTAAGCTCGTTGCGCTCGTGGCTTCCAGCGAGATATCCAAGCACGGGCTCATTAACCACACCAAAGTCTTGAAACTTTGAAAGCTCCACAACGCTCGAGGCAGATCGCTCTAGCGAACGCGCTCGTAGAAAGCTCCTCGTACACAACACAGACATCATTCTGGACTACTTGGTTTCTATGCGGTAAACAGCTAAAATATTTTTACAAGACTCTGATAAGCTAATCAATGTCGAGTTCGAGATTCGTACGAAAACTCGTGACAGAAAATCGTTGTCGTTATGTGTTACGTAAAGTCCGGCGGGCGACCGTAGAGGATGCGAGCAATGGATTTGTTACGGAAAAATACGTAAGTGCCAACAACCAACACCGCGACACTGCAAGGTTGACCTTCACTTTTTCACATTTTGTCGCAAATATAGTAGATTAAAATATAGAATGATGTCAAGTTGCCAAGTAAGAAATATTCACAACCCGAATTAAGTATTGATGTGTTGGGATATTTTATTTTTGTCTCAGTCTTATTTTGCAGTGACAGCTGACAACAAATTTAGACACAAGAGATTTTAGTATTTTTAAATTGGCATCTCTTTTAGATGGCTTTTAACTAAATCTAATAATATATAATGATCATCGTCACTAATTACATCATTATATGTAGATACTGGGTGCACGGGTATTTCTTATGTACAATGTTTTGAAACCTTAACTGGCAACCCTACGCTACAATGTGATTTATAACGAACGTCTAGCAAGTTGCAACCACAAATTTAAAAGATTCAGTGAATGTAATAAATAAATTAATAAACTGGGCTTTACTTAACATTTTTGAGTTTATTATCATTAAAAACATGAATAATCGTATTAATTATTTAATAACCACGTATATCTTTTTAAGCGTTGTGGGTTTGATTTTTGTTAAAAAACCTTTTTTCGTTGTTAAACAGATATTTTCCTTAATGTTCATTGAAGTTAAATGTGAGGGAATATTCTGTTCAAATTTAAATACTTGTGGTGTATAGCATATTTCTTTGGATTAGTAGTTAAATAGCTTTAACACGTTTATATTTTTGTTTTTGTGTTGAAATAAAAACACGTTTTTGTATACAATTGATTTTATTGCCGTTTAGCATCAGTACATGTAGCCTTAAATACTAGAGCACAGTCAAACTTAACTAAAGCGTTAAGAGTTAATCCGTCTCTAAAACGCGTTTCCTTTTGGCTTTAACTTTCTTGCTTCCAGCATTCAACAATAAATTCCTTCACGAACAGAAACCACTGTTGCAAACGCAAATACAACTAAGCTATCACTAAATGCATTATTATTATATATCATATACGCATAAGATACAACTAGGCATTGGCAAGTACGTCCCACCCGTGGGAGTAGGACAGAGACAATATGACACTCTCAGAGCGTATCGTCAGCTCTTTCCCGAATATTGCTTAGCCATAGAGAAAAGACCACAATATTTCTTCTAAGACATAATGAGACAAGAAAACATTTTATTTATTTGACATCCGGTTCCTTCAGTCTATTCTCTATGCTTAAGTATTTACTATCAACTAAAGTGACATCTACACGATGCAAAACCATTCTTAATAAACAGTTTACTCAATCTACACATTTCATAAGACATTTAAAGATTGTTTTTAATTTCTTAACATTCATTTGTATTTTAGACAATTTGAATATAACATACTTTATATAAAATACAAATTATCACAAAGTAATACAAGCAAAATAAAAGAATTATTATTCTACAACTGTCCAAAGGGAAATTAAACATACTTCTTTGATTAGGAATACGACTTTGTCATGGTCCTTATAAAAAATAGTTTACACACTTAAGCCACAAGCGAGCTACCCTACAATTCACACAAAATGCATCGTGATTATATTGGATATATATAAAAAAGCAATATTTTCAATTTCCTTGCTTTTTGAGTACAAAAAGGAATAGTCCAATCGAATATATACACATAAATGCACACACACAATCTAAATGCTATAGGTCTATGTTATATTGTAAAATTTTCCAAAATATTTTATCTCCAGAATGAAGTTAGGAATGACATGAATCACATTTTCATAATACATCTCTTTGTTTGGCTTATAGAAAATTATTGCATGGCAGTGTTAAAGACTGATGATAAATGCGATGCCATAACTTAAATAATGAGGTTTATCTGATACACGGATACATTGAGCAATTCAGATATATGTCTATTACTAATTTCCCGTACATTGAGGGACATAAACGAGTACAAAATGCTACTTTAAAATTAGTTTTTGATTTGCAAATTGAATGTCCACTCTCGTGGTTCACGTATCACAGTCGGCATGATTTTCATAACAATGATATCAAAATATTTGCTTTTACAACTAGTCGATGTAGCGCACACAACCGTATATGCACTAATGATGGATTTTGAACGAGTCATATCACAATTACAGACTCGTCACCGGTCCAACACACGCCTTGTACGTATTTTTTTACTGAATTTTTTGATATTTGAACCTTGGCGTACAGTTTTGAACACGTAAACGACACATCGTATATCGTCCGCTGTTGGTATGATTAATTTACGGTTCTTAGGGTGATTTTCAAACTAAGATTCAGATTAGCTAAGACTCAATTTTGAATTATACCCTTAGACCAATCTACACATATAGCGCACGCATAGTGTCAAGAGTAAAAAGAGTTTTCTTCAGAATTGTGTTCAGAAGAGTAAATCAGTGGTGTGTGTGCGCGATTCAGACCAAGAGCGAGCAGAATCAGCGGCACAGGGACGCGCGTCTCCACTCTCTGCATCCACTTCCGCTTCCGCCTCAGCTCCGTTGCTTGTCACTTTACAGTCACTAGCCTCGGCTGAAAACATTTTACAAAACTTTAGGACAACTATTCTGGCAGGTATACCAGTTTGAAAATAACATGTACTGGATATCAAACCCAGACAAAAAAATTCATTGGGAGATACCAAGTAGGCTTATACATATACACAGTTTGTGTGTTCTCAGCCTTGTATATCAGAGTTTAAACTCTCCACAATAGAATTTTATATCTTCTTTCTTTCTTCTATAAAACGGGCAAACGGGCAGGAGGCTCACCTGATTTTAAGTGATACCGCTGCCCATGGACACTCAAAATGCCAGAGGACTCTCGAGTGCTTTGCCGGCCTTTTAATAATTGGTACGCTCTTTTCTCGAAGGACCCTAAGTTTCGGAAATACTTCAGTGGGCAGCTGGTTCCACATACACAAAACTAACTCATACAGTGATATAATAACCTTAAATTCTTCTCTAAATCAATGAAAGAGACGGAGACGCCATACTATTATTATAAACATTTTATTTACATCACGAAATAGAAGTAGACGAACAATGAAAATGGAAGTTATTACTGCTAAGAGCAGTTTCTTCAAGACAACCCAGATAAGATAAAAATGACACTTATTACAATAAAAATCACAGGTAGAGGTATACAATCTTCTTACTTGATTCTTTAAAGTACAAGAAATACACAAGAAATTTTACATAAAAGAGAATACATACGGGCTTGGTGCGTTCTCGACAGTCCCAGCTGGAATGTGTCAGCGACAGTCTTACTAGGCGTGTATCTGGACAGACCGCCGCTGCCTCCACCTACATACATAATTAGTGTGTGTTTTGTTTAAGAGTAAAAAAGTTCTCCTTATTCCATTAAGAAAACTATCAGATGTTCGACAGACTTTGTTTTCAATTAGTCTATAAATGTTCAAGCGTTAATGCATTTTCAGCGATTTTTATCTGATGATCTTAAACAACGTGATTAATTCACGTATACCACGTAAGCATAATTACTGATAAGAATCTTAGGCTATTTTTTATGGATTTAATCTGTGCAATATAATTTCCATAGCAATGTCTATTAGAGATATGCAATACACAGACTTCATTAAAGATGTAAGATGATAAGAAAAAAAAGATGAAATAGGGCCTAAATTTAATAAAAATGGCAAAGATTTAGCTTGTGAACTCTGATATATGGCTCTCGCGTAGAGAATACTAATGGTTAGAAATAAGTATTCTCTACGCTCCAACGAGTGATCAATCCTGTGTTTAAAACCACATTCATACTTTCTTACACCCTCACTCGTTCATCAAATTCCTCAAGTCTTTTGTACAGTATTATTTAAATATTATAATATATTATTATTGTAGCCTATTCTACAACTCTATATAGGTTAATAAAGACAAAAAATGTCGGTCACACAATTCAAATACAAACCCTATATATTTTTAATAACTTAATAGTATTCGTTATCTTTTTAAGCTTTGACTTCGTTCGAGCGAGCTTCTTTGAGCGTTCTAGTGCTTGTCGCCTATATATTTAATCACTTTTTTTATCTTCAGCGGTATATTTGGTTAAATTTTATTGATGTTTAAATATAAAATTAGAAATTTATTGATCTTAACATTTTGAAACAATAAATAAATTTATATATTTCTATCCGAAGTGTATAATTACGTTAAATTCTTTCTCGTGTATAATATATTTTTATCTGTATTTATAACATTTCCACGTGACACACATTCAGTTATCAGAGTCAATAAGTCAGTGACATCAGTTATGTCACCTTTGATTACACAGGAATTATACATGTGGGTCGCGCCACAACGTCTGTGATACAATTATACATAAATTTATTTGTTGTTGTTTACTGTTTATTTATTTACGAACGATAGAACTATTTTGTCTATGACCGATTCTTAAATAGATATTGTTGAGAAAAACTTCCTTAATGCCTATAATATATTTTTAAGGATGGATGAAAAAATATAAATATAAAATTTCATTTTATTTAGTACTTAGGTTTTTATTCCGGAAAAAACTAACTATGGGATAGCATCATAAAATGTTCCATACAGTATATAGCTACTAAAAGGTGGGTTAGGTAAAAATATCATATTAAAGCGAAACAAAGTTCGCGGGGGCAGCTAGTACTACAATAAAATTTGTGCTATCAGAATAGATGGATTGTTTCATAGCGAAAACTTTATCATAAAAATAAATGAATTTGCTACGTACGATCCGACTGTTACTGAATACATTCTGGTTCAGAACACAATATAAAAAAGACTTCCTCAGTAGATTTTAATATAGGACTCTTGTCCTTGTGTCTAAGACACAAAATCTGGCGTGTACCACTGTAATCTTTATATATTTACCAAGTTATTAAAATATTAGCAATAGTATGAATAATCGTTTATAATATGAGTTAGGAAAGAATAAACAAGTCCCAGAACTACGAAGACTTTTTGACTCAAAAACAAGCTTAACAATTAAATTCTAAATTAATATGATAGTGAGCGGAATGATAATGTTCTAGCACACGACACAAATTATGGGTGTATAAGAACCGTGTTTATATGAAGATCTCGTCGGGGGGCATTGGGACGTAGGGCGGGGACGGTTTTACTTCGCCGTGTCTCGCTGCATAGCATATTAATTATTAATATATTAAAATCCCAATATATCTGTATTGGGATTTGCCTACAAATTGCAAAAATGTATGAAGTTTATATTATTCTATTTAGTAGGTTTTGTAAAGTATCTTAAATGACTACTTACCAATATAAAATACAGTTGAATGACTTTATTTATAACGCCTATAAACTTAAAAAATGCCCATTCGGTTTAGTAGCGTCGAATAATCAGGAAATTCCTGGCTTACATTCCCAGCAAATGAATTATTACTTTCAATTGATACGCACATAAGTCTTAACATAACACTAAAATTAATAAGTTAAAATGAGAATTACAAGTCTTTAAACAACATCATCATCTTACCAAGTGTAGTATTGGTGGCTAGAGCGGGTGTGGCAGCTGGTGAAGCGGCAGGAGCGGGCTCATCTTCGCAGAGTGAAATCTCGGAGGGATATTCAAATGTCCGCGTCAGTGAGTCGTCGAATTGGAGCTTCAGCTAGAAATACAACATACATACACTACTTTATATTCAAAATTCTTTAAAGTCAAGTGTGATGTCATAGTAAGTGAAGCGGCAGTAAAATTTTGGTTTGACAAAACTTTGTAAATCTTGGAAGTTTCAGAAAACGGGCGTTGATCAGACAGAAAATGAAGAAAGCCGAAGGGGCCACATGTTAACTTGTCCTTTGTAACGTTTATAAAAATATCTATGTATTCACTTTTTAAATTATTTATTTATAGTATTCATATGCACTATGACCACTACCAAATGAGTATTGTATGAAAGATTCACGTCTAAATGGTACTGAAACATCCTATCGTAATTATTTAAAATTTGGTTACTTAAGTTCAAAAAAAATATATGCTTAAACATGTTTACTTTAAATTTCTAGTTATAATCGGTATTGCAGAAATTGCAGATTTAGATTGCTTAACTTTTTCTATTGTGACCTAAAATTTATTGCTGTGTCAGAGTAACAACTATAAATTATAATACTGTTCTGTGTCTTTACGATATTAGCATATTTATAACAAATTAAATACTCAACAGAAATTTCTCGAAATTAGACAAAACAACGGAGGGTAAGTTTTAGACTTCACACTTCCTTATATAAAAACGTATTGGATAACTCCTGTATGCCAACAGGAGTTATACTTTTCACTAAGTCTCAACTCTTATAATCACCCTAAGTTATTTCCTAGATAAACTTTACGTCTTCAATGTTACCTTCGCAGCACGTTCGCGATGTAATGGCGTGCGCGCTAGCATCGACGATCGTCCATTGATAAGTACGTTGTCGTTAACGAACCGTACGCTACAGGGCGAAGGGGACCGCGCCCCGTCAATCTCTCCCTCACCGTCGCTATCAGACTCCGCTGGTACTTCTGCGCCCTTAAGTAAGACTACACCACTCTCACCCGCCTGAAAACACAAATCATTATTAAAACCATATATGTATGTATGAAGCAATAGTGATAAAACATTCCAATTGTCAAGAAATAAGTATCTTCCTTATAAGTTTGTTTGTTTTTCATTTGACAGGTATCCCGTAATAGCAGCAATACAAGTATATTTTAGGTCTTACTAATATTTATATCTTCTCGTACTAATATTTATAAGACCAGTGGCGCTTCATTCCATGGGTCTGGTTTCAGATTACATATGTGTGTAATCATTTACTCATGATAGCCTTAAATGTGTAAAATGTTTTGATACGTTTATTTTATAACTCTTAAAGTCGAAATCACAAACCTTTCAAACTTACGGTAAAAATACAACATCAAATTCTTTGTTTGAATTTAGAATGAAAAATATTATAGAAATGTTAAAATATCCTGATTATAAAAAGGCTCGCTGAAGCGTCATATTGCAATTCTTACTCGTTAATTAATAGTGTTTCTTGTGTGGAAACTACAGCTTATCATAACGGAGACGTGTGATAGCACGGTGATTGCAATTAGTCAATACCAATCTTCCTAATAGGGGGAACGAGTCACAGGAATGCTGCAATAGAAACTGTTCGTCATGCGACCGATCAACCGGTCGATGGGAACCTGTCTACTCCTCGGGACGGATTGACATCAGATTATTACGGCCACTGACTCGAATTCCCGCTCACTGGTAATGTAGAAGATACATTTGTTATCTTTAAATACGCCAAATTAAAAAGTCCCTGTACATACGATGTACGTACACAGTTACAATAACATCTAGGTATTACAAATACTAGGGCAGTGTTCAGTCCCATGAGCGTGTGACTCTCAAGCCTGAGTTCGTGAGTCACTGCTATCCATCAATAGATTTTCCATGTGCGCATGAAAAGCATCATGACGAAATTAGTATGCGTTAGACCCAAAAATCGACGGCACACGTGCGTCAGGCAGATCGCCTCCTTGCCTTTTAAGACAAAGGCAGCGCCACTGGTTTTCCTGCATTCACTACTATTGAAGCGTGCATTAAAATCTGAGATTGTCGCTTAAAGTATTTAAATTTCTATACCTTGCTTTGCACAGAGTAAGAAGTCCAAAACAACATTATTATTAGCACTCTTTAAACACAGGCTCCTACTATCTGGCGAAAACGCGCAAACAGTGAGCTCAATCTATTGATAACGACTATCTTTGATTAGTGGACAATTTATCGTATATCTTTATTGTGTAAATAAAGATATAACCTAAAACATATGAAGAAGTTAGGTATATTCTAGTATTGAGCATGACGCGTGTTACGCTTGACCGAAACACGTGCACGGGTAACTTATCGTTATACGTATAATAAATGCACGGCTGCTCTTTATAATATAATTAATAATTAGCGGTACTCGACTATTTATCTCACAAACAGTGAATCTTCTATATTTAAAAATGTACTTGACGAGTCCGACTTTTTAAATATAAATTTACGTAATTTTATTTACTTGTAATATTTGAGAATATCCACGACTACAATTAGCCATGAATAAGTAATAAAACACGTTATACTAGATTACGAGCGACGCCGTTACTAATAATTACACACTATTTATTAAATTCTACTCATCTATACAAAAATGTTTTATTAATATAAAATATCCTATATATGATTTAGATATTGGCTATACACTGGGTATAAAAGAAAGCTGGACGTGTCACTCGGCGGCCTTCGGAGATTATTTCCATTCTGCGAATACAATACTGAAAACGAGTGCTTCGGCAATAGTAATTAATTATACACTACCAATTTATCTTAAGATATTATCCCCAGCATACGTACAGAAAATTTATCTTATTATCATCTTTTATGAGAATTAGAAACGTGTTTCCAACTCTATATATATACATATAAAATTGCTATTTAAAGGTAAGGGCGCATAACTGTTTTGTTTTACTACATTCCTCCGCAGTCATTTGCTGGACAGATCAAAAATACAAGGTTATTGACTATCGTTTCCGGATGTGTGACTCAAATGACATTTACACTCACTCTTTATTAATTAAAGTTACCCAAGTTGTGGTCTTGCTACCAAGTTTGCCCAGTAAATCAAATCCTTCGGCATGCCACACATCCCACATAATTCGCGGCGTCCCAGGGGAAATTCGTTAGTGTCCCGTGACACGTGAGACGGATTCAATCAGCAGAATGTCTCTCTGCATTTCTCACATTGCGACCTTTGCTGGCCTAGTTTCTCCAGGCATGTTTCTTCTGACCGCTTTGCTTTACACAACGAAATCCAAATATATAACCTTATGGTTAAGTACGCGAAACTTGAATCTAATACGATTTGCTAAGAATGAATTGATGGAAAATCAGGGGGAGGGAGCAGGAACAGGTGCGATCAGTTTGAAGCATGCGTTGATATCTCCGCGACTCAACAAAATCGTCGATTGGCTGAATTATTCAAATAAAGCGACGCCATTAAATTAAACGCCAAATTGTTTCCTGATCTGAATAGCACAAGATTGCCAATCAAGCGGAATGTGCGCATTCTACTTTGCCAAACATTCCCTGGTTATTACAGGAAAAAAAACGAGTTAATGGAGTAAGGATATCTGTTTCCATTTTGTTTGATTAATGGAGGTTACATTTCGGATATATTTTGAATATTAAATAATGATTTCCAGGGATCTTTGACAATTGTAACTGACTCGGCTTTCTGATTATATATCAATGACAAAAATCCTCTTTTTCTTCTTCAAAGAAACCGAGGAGGTTACCAAGTGGATGTTACTTTTATAAATAAACAAGTTTGTTGAGTTGCTAATGGCCAGGGTATGAGCTCATACCATTTAATCTGTGTCAGTATTCCGGCTCTGATTCCCTGTAATCTTGTCAACCCTTTATGTGGCTTCACTTATGCGCTCTCATACTAATCGTACAACTTTCCTGTATGTATTACACTCATAAATGACGTCATTCATCATGCAATTTTACATAAAATATCAGCAATAAAATCAGAGCCATCGAGATATATATAGAGGAGATTGTATTTCCAATTATTAATTAAGAGTGATCTGTTACACAGTGACATCGTGACATCACAGAGGGCCTCAATGATTGCGGACAAATCAGAGCGGAACAGGATGAGGCCCACACAAAATGGGGATTTACCACTCCCATTATCAGAGGGCTTGTACACATAATATAGTATGTTAAAGTTGTTGTCATTAGTCCGTTTTATGGGCATCATTGCGAAATTATTTTGTGGATAATCGTTTATTAATCTGATATGCGTAATCGATGATACGATATCACCTGATATACTTACGTTTAAACCAGTGGATATAATTTAGTTTGATTTAAATGTTAATAGCAGATTCAGAGGCATTTAAATTTGTTTTTAAATAATAATTTAACATAAACGTTTATCGAGTATTTTTTTAGCCGGTAAAAGCGGCGTTGGCTTGTGGCATCAGCGTTTCTCAACCCTGAGATCGTGTGTTCAAATCACAGCGCACCAATGGATGAAAGTTCCATATGTCACTTGCTCCTACAGTGAAGGCAAACTTCGTGGGGGAAACTGGCATGTTTTAAATCGAAGAATCGACTACATGTATCAGGCACAGAACGCTAATCACCGAATCGTTTAATCAAAATAAGCCCAGACCAAAATAAGCTACTAAATAATACGTGATGTAATAAACAATAAGTTTGATAGAAGTTGTATTATCTAGTTTGTCGCTTATATCTTTAATTCTAGCTATATATAAATTTAGTAGAAATAATTTTATAATGTACTACGCTAAAGCTGGCTAAACCCATACTTTATTGAATAGGGTGTAAGGCGTGAGTGGTGGGAAGCACCCTAGATTGCCTCATGTGTGGGAACATCGTACCCTAATCGACGTGTATATGCTAGTACCGATTTCATCTCCACAACTATTGTCCCGATATCGCCACTGAGTTTAGGGCCGTGTGTAGACGCTTTAACGCACGCAAAAATATTCTAAAATCTCACAGAATACAACTGCATAGAAAGAATATGTTAAACAAGATAAAAGTAAAAGTGTTAGGAAATAGTTACGCAATATCTATGTAATATGCACAGATATAGAAAAAAAACAAGTTTGGAGATATCGAATGCTAATGAACACGACCCAACTACGTGAATCTCGATAAGGCTTAAATCATGTATATATTAGGAGTATCTTAGAAACTGATGACACAACTTCTTTTGATACATATGTGCTTTACCGTTTCAATTATTTAATTCTTAATTGCTAAAAGGGCACACTTTTAATGGAACTCGTAAAAACTGCTTACATTATTTATATGTAATGTAAAAAGGGTTTATTTTACAACCGCACACAGATTAGACCATTCAATTATATTTTTAAATAAAAAACGACTGATTTTATAAAGAATACTGTTTTGATATTATAAGGACTTAGACAGAACGATCTTTTTTTACCTAGCGATTGAATCTAAGGTGTTCAGTAACTTTTAACGGACAAGTATAGACCTTAACACGTTTTTGTATGACAATCAAGATTTATAATAATTTACCAAAATCAAAAGATCTTTATTATTATTTGAAACATTATAATAAACATTAATTTCATAATGTAATATATTTTAATAATATGGTGACGTAGTGATAAAATTAAATAATTGACTATGATATGATTGTAATATGTAAGCCACACTTTTACATTTCGAATGTGTAAGACAAAATTGCATATTATGTGTGGCAGAATATATGAAAATTTGATTGTACCACCATATATTTGTACTACATTCTATAATAAATTAATATTATTATTAGGTCCTTACATATGAAATTGGCGTATTTCGTACTGGCCACTTTAATCACGATGTTCTCCTCTTTGGTAAGGAATTCCAAATTCAAATTTGTACAGCTATTTACTCATGTATTTGTGCTTCGATGACCGTCATTCATTTGTTTTTTTCTGTTTGCGTCACTCATTTTACAAAATGGAAAACTTAAAGTATCGCATTATTTACAAGTACAAGTTCCGCCGTGGCACTAGTGCTGCGGAAACGACTCGAAGGGTGAATGATGTGTATGGCGGTCATGTTGCAAAAGAAAACACAGTTCGTTTTTGGTTCCAACGTTTTCGTTCTGGAAATTTCGACCTGCAGAACAAGCCCCGTATACGGCCTGAGACCCAAGTTGATAATGAAGTATTGAAGGCTGTTGTGGAAGCGGATCCATCGCAAACCACGTCCGAGTTAGCTACAGGCTGCGGTGTTAGTGATAAAACTGTTTTAATTCACTTGAAGCAAATTGGGAAGATTAAAAAGCTTGAAAAGTACCTCACGAATTGACTGAAGCAAACCGACAAACGCGCGTCGACTGCTGCGTTACATTACTGAACCGGCACAATAATGAAGGTATTTGAAACCGAATCATTACCTGTGATGAAAAATGGATTCTTAACGATAATCGGAAGCGCTCAGCGCAATGGTTGGATCCTGGTCAGCCAGCCAAATCCTGCCCAAAGCGAAAATTAACCCCAAAAAAGTTACTTGTAAGCATTTGGTAGACTAGTGCCGGTATTGTTCATTGCAGTTTTCTCAAATCTGGCCAGACTATTACGGCTGATGTCTATTGTCAGCAATTGCAAACCATGATGGAAAAGCTAGCGGCTAAACAACCTAGGCTGGTCAATCGCTCCACGCCACTGCTACTTCACGACAACGCTAGACCACACACTGCTCAACAGACGGCTACCAAATTAGAAGAGCTTCCATCCTCCGTACTCCCCGTACATCTTGCTCCAACAGATTACCATTTTTTTCGAAATTTGGACAACTTCTTGCAAGGGAAAAAATTTAACTCTGATGGGGCAGTCCAAAATCGCCTTCACAGATTTTATTGATTCCCGTCCAACTGGTTTTTTTAGTAAAGGGATCAATGAACTACCTATGAGATGGCAAAAGTGCATAGAAAACAATGGTTCATACTTTGATTAATTAAATATATTATATTTAAAAAATATTCGACTTTTTGTTCCTCCCATACAAAACGCCAATTTCATATGTAAGGACCTAATATTAATGAGTTTTGAGTCATTATAAATATGTCTGTATTATTGTGGAAATTTCATTGCAATTTCAGCTAGAAACAGTTTTCTTATTTAGATAAAGGTTGCAGCGCCTCTGGGGAGTGCCCAGGCGGATCTCTTGAATTAGAATAAACACTTAGTCTACTACGCACAGACTACATTTCGCAATAAAATTACCAGTTTCAGATGCTAAACACGTGAGTCATAGCGTACATTCAGACTGTTACTTGTCGTTAGTCATTTTTTTAATATGAACGAACCAGACATCGTACATATCTTTGACAAAACAATTTAATTGATAAGCGATAGATTACTCGTCTACGCCACACCGGCTTTGTGCAAAGAAAGAACAAAATTTAAAAGAAATCAGAAAAATCGTTTGACAAATGACTGCCCGTGTTTATTGTTTACGACTATCAATCAACGATGCCTGCGGATTTTAGTATTCACACACACTTTGGCTGTCCCTTGGCTTCCGAAAGTAGTATTGCTGTATTGTAACTTAATAGTCACCACCATCCAGATTTAGAACATAGCTTCCAAAAGCTTCAGGCCCGCCGTCCAATGCGAGCGGAACGGACCTATTACGGACTCCGATACACTCGTTACGATGATTTTCATACATGCCGTCTCCGCTTTGGTGGATGGCGGGCATTAGGCCTAATCCTGATTCCTATATGAAAAGATCAAGAACTTGTATACATTATGAGTCTGTAAACTCGTGAAGAACGTAAAGTAGAGTGTTTATTGCCTAAATGGTCTTCGTTGGGACATAAACTAACATTGTTATGGAGTGTACACCGCAATCTAGAGGCTTATTAACTCGAACCATTTGGCGTTTTGATATTCGCTATATATTTCAACAGAGTTTTAAGATAACCAATATGTAGCATAACGAAAGATATGGCAATATTTTGGAATCGTTAAGGAGCTTGCGTGTTGCCAGCCTAGCAACGAGGTACGCTCTTAAGGTCCCTAATTTGTTAAATCATATGTTTATCAAAACTAAATAGAAATTATTAATTGTAAGGGAAGTATTCTTAAACTTAAAAGCTAAGCTTAGAACACTAGTATGCTGTTTGGATAATCAATATATATTTAGACTGAATACAACATTGCTGACGTTGTCTAATAATAGATGATATAAGGCTTCCAGTTAACAGATTGATTGTTTGAAACTCGACACTTGTGGGCGGCTAACCTACAACTATTATATAATCATACATATAACTTATTGCACGAGCATATAGCCGAAATACACAAAGCAAAATGTCTTTGATTTCCAAAGCACCGTTTGAGGTAGAAACAACAAAATTTATCTATGTTAATGTTATATACTCTCAGACATGCCTATTTTAAAAAGTGTAAACAATGTTTTAAAAATATTTCATACTATAGAATCAATATAGGAATGGCTAGAAATCGAAAATTTATACTAATTCAGTAATTAAACTATTATTGACTTCATTAACGCGTGTATAAATAAAAAAATAGCGTGAACAAGAAAAAATTAGAATAAACTTGATCACAATTCAGGCAACTTTGCGATCGGGTTATAAAAACAATTTTGGAAAATTAAGTTCCAGGAACAAAATTTGAGGAAGACGATACATTTAATACGATTGAACACGTTTAATTACACATCCTGGGATAATTTAGGATTGGCGTGGAATTCCCATTCCCAGGCACATACATAAACAAAAAAGTATGCAAAACCGGCGTGGGACATCCGCTCGATGTCTCTTTGATGACAACAATTATGTAAAGCGACAGACGCACCTTCACTGTCGATATTTGTTGAAAATACTGTTCGATATTTGAATAACACGATCGAATTCGAACACCAATCTAACGGAAATGAAATTATTAAAAAAATAATACCGAGTGCAAACTTTTTTTTAATGGCCCGCACGGTTTGTGCATTGTGGCCCAGGGTAAAAAGTGAAAACTTTTCAATTGAAAGAATTTATTTTTCTATTGTTTACATCTAACAATTGTAAGTAATGTAAGGGTGATATAAAATGTATTTGCCATCGTCAGTGAATGCGAGAGCCATCCGAAAGCATCTCTAACGAGGCCTTGCTAGGAAATACCCGAGATGGTTTTAATGCGGATTGCTAACCCAGACTACGAAAAGCGTGTTTTGAGCCCCACAGATACATTCATTTCCACTTCAAAAATAAAAAAGGGGATATACATTTGCGTTTGTATCACAACCTAAAGACAACCATGCCACTTAAAATAACACTAATTATTATATCAATTTATCAATTAGTGTAACATTCACTTGATTGTTAAATATTAGATATCTATCGATAAGTTGCAGCACTAACTCATTACATAAGTTTTTAAGTGAATATTGTAATTGCATAGAAAGTGTATTTTCAGATACGTATTATGCTTCCGAACTTCGCGTTAATCTGTGGTTGAAGTATAAAAAACGTTTCTAGGCTAGGCATTAGGAAGAAAAAGAAACTTCGTCAGCTATCTGTGTAGAGTGCAGGAGCGTGCAGAAGAAGTTACACTTTGCCCTTACATTACTTACAATTTCAAGAAGAAGGACTGTGATCCAAGTAAACGAAAAATTTTTTTATCTTTTCCAAGGGGCCGTTCAAGTATTACGTAAGCAGATTTACTGAAATTAATCCCTCCCCCCTCAACCCTCTTGTCACAAAAGTAAGCAAACTCTCAAAATAGGAGTCCTCGAAAATGCATTACATTTTCAAGCATAGACAATGTGTGGTTGTAATGTGTAAGAAAGTAAATAATTATTGTTCACCATATAAGAAAATCAAAGAAGCAAGGGAAACGAATAATTAACTTTAAATTTCCGCCAACGGCTTTCTAGGTAGTTATATCATTTCACGTGTTTGGTATGTCATTGTATGTTTTTGGTGTACAACGTGACAGCGAGAACAATGGGCTCGTGTGTAGTGGTATCGGTTTCAACAATTTGATAGAGTAGCTATCAAATTTCCCTATAAATTGTTAATTTCGCCGACCTCCAGTTTAATATACGCTCGTCACGGTGCCGACAATGGCCTCCAATTTACTATCAAAATATATTTTAATGTAAACAAGCAGTCAAATAAACCGTAGAACATATGCTATTCATATGGAAAACAAACTCACACAACAAAGTTGGTGGCGAAGCTAAATTTTTAACGGGACAGTAGGAAAACGCTAACCGCCGCCCATGAACACCTCCAACGCCGGTGATGCCTTCTATAATAAATTCTATTATAATAAAAACATTTTCATACTACGTGAGGCATTTAACATATTTTGCCGCATTATCACAAATATTGTTTTGCTCTTGTTTAATAAGCCACATTACAAAATTTTCCTTATAAACAATATTATATGCACACATCCTATTATGCAGTTAAAAACATGACTTGTGACGTATCAAAAATTTCTTATCAAGCTCGATAGCAAAAAATAGATTACCTATCGTATTTTATGAACGCTACCTGTACGATGAATAATTATAATACATGAATTTTTCGTGCTCCAAGAAATCTCTGTAATACGTTTTATAGCAGGTTTTTGATATGGAATTTGAATCGAACTTACCCATTATGAAATGGGCTGTGCGACTATATGGTTAAAATCTTGACGAATAGCACAGAATTAGAAATAATAACATTTATTTATACTGTGCGGTGATAATCATCATTACAGTTGCAGCTAACGGACTGCTGACCTACAGACTCCACATCAGTCAGAAGTCTATAATTTTCAAATGACTTAACCTGTGACCCCAAAGTCAGAAATAAGTCCTGTTTCAATTTTTGTTCTACGATTAAAGGTATTTCTAACAGTAAGTTACAATCCAATTGACGATGGGACATCTGCCAATCATTGCATTGGCTTTTGCTTATCCTTATAACCGGTAGACTAAAATTTAAAGCTATAGTTTGTGTACTGAAACAGGGCAAGGGATTTAAGGGCTCAAACAGCTTCATTCGTTTCCTAATTCTCACCAAAACTGAGACTGAAAACTGTAGTGGATTGTAAATTTATAAAACAATTGCGGTCTTAATTTTCCTTGTATAATCACTCGTCTCGTCATATGTGGTTTTTTGACTAATTATGCTCAGTTGCAATAGAAGGTATATAAACTGACAATTGTACTGGAACATTGACAAAGGTATAGTAAACAATATTTAATGTAATTTTTAGTGACCCAGTAATAAATTGGACAAAGATTTACTTTGAAGTCGAAACGTGGCGGAAAGACGCGCAGAATACACAAAATATAATATTTATTTATTGATGAAGTGATTTTCCTTCTTTTGTATTTTCTTAGTTCCTAGTTACAACGTTTATTATTTTGAATTGATACACTTTTATATGATTGCAGCGTTTTTGACACGTTTCCAATTATTTTGTGAACGTATTTATCATTTTATGTACGGAAGTAACTGCGATTTGTGCAGCCTTGAAACCGCATTGCACTATCACTGCCTTATCGCAGCGCGTCGTCAGAGCCAATAATTCGTTATTTACTAAGAAATTAATGTAAAACTAGCCGATGTCTGACCGTTGCTATAGAATGCAACGCAATGATAATATGCAAAACACAATATTACAATATCTAACTTATTACTGTTATTAGAATCAAAGTTTCCGATTCAAAGTCGAGTTATTATTAAGAATGACTTCCGTATGTTTAAAATGTATTTGTTTTGACATACGGGAGTCATACATAGAGCCTAGTCTCGTCTCTGAATCTTTCCCAATGCCATTTGTATCAATAATTACAGTGTTAGAATGATGCCTCAATGTAATGAAGAAAACAATGATTTGACTCAATTGTTTCCTAATTTACTGCTTTCGTCAACACTTCAAAAGTAGATTACATTGCGATAAGGTAATCCGTAATCATAATGTTTATATTTTCTTAGCAAATATGTTTGTCTTATCAAAAAGATTAGAAATTGAAATAGAAAAAGTGAATCAACGTCTTTTATCAAGGATAAGGTTTTCGAAACGTTTACAGTTAAACTAATATTGACTATTAATAAGCGTGACTTAATTGTCTCCGGATTACCTGAAGCAAATACGATTATATCAATAGTTACTGTCTCCCGGGACAAGCGGACATATTATATATGACAACAGTAGCTAAAGCCAGTAAGTAGGTCTCTTAGTTTAAGCAATAATTCTTCAACTACTACATTTTCGGTAAGAAGTGCAGCATCTCTATTTCACAAATGCGATATAGTTTTTACGTTTAAGATCCCAGAAAACCCATTAACGGAACAAAGGTATAGAAACGCGTCCTTCATATATTTGTCATACAAAAACGCTTAAGTTGCTTAAAAAACTTCACAAAAGCACGATAAAACAAGTTTAACAGTGCCCAGTCTTTGACTAAAATTTAAACAGAGTTCTGAGTTACTTTTAACCACAAATATTAACATCAATTAAAATCACATTTTAAACTATAACAATAAAAGAAATTACAAAAGAAAATTAATAATTAGATATTAAGGCGTGCGGCCGGTTTCGGAAGTTCACAGATTCCAAGTGGGACGAGACGAATAATTAGCGTCTCGGTTCAACGAGCCAATAAATAAATTGCTTAAAATTAGAAAGCTCCGGCCGGTTCATCGGTTGTTTATGCTAATAACCTGATTAAGTCAATCGGATCGCGTAAACCACATCAAAGTCCAAACCAATTTGAGTTGCGAAGGTACTTCATGCCAATATATTAAGTAATAACACTCCAAACACTTTCGCTGTCGCGCGGAAATCGAGAGTTCGACCGTTCGCCATACCACGTCCCATCACTTTCTCCGGTACAATACATATTTAGGCTCTTATTCGGATAATTATAGAAATCAGAAAGTGACGATCAAATGTACCCAATTAGGTAGTCAGGAATTACTGTTTCGGTAACGCGTAATTGTTATTAGCGTTAAGTGGTCGATTCGTATGGACAAGTTCATTGGGATGATATGTCTTCATGTCAAGAATATTTCAGAATTTATCAATGTCTATCATGTTTCACACTAACTGCATATTTTCATATAGCGCGATATACATAGACGCTGTCTTTATTCGTATTTACACAATTGCACAAAAACCAATTATATCAAAATGCTGTGCTGTGCATAGTCTAAATTTTAACATAAAAAGGACAACTAAATTAAAACTTCACTATTTAGTATAAGCTATCTAGACATGTACATACTTTAGCGGTACGTATTAGTTTGAAAGTAATACTCAGTAATAGGATATTTGTGTGTATTTATTTATCATATTTAGTATAATATAATTAAGAAATAAAAGAAATTTCACTAATTCGGTCTCAAAACTTAAAACTGACCTAAAAATGAATATACCACAACGCTCAACATCATTAAGTTTGCTACGCCACGATATTAATGTATGAACAATTAATTTAATTAATTAAATTTAGACCGCGATTTCGCTTACAAGGCGCAATATGGTATTTTTTCTTCTAAATCTGTGCTTTTATTATTGCTATTAATAAATTAATATCGAACTCACCTTAAAGCGATTCCTCTTGGCAGCTCGTAAAACGATGCCATCATTTTCGATGTAGTCGGGTACTTCCTTGCGATGTGAGAAGTTGAAGACCACGGACGTCGAGGCCGGCACCGCCGACCGCAGCCGTCGCGGGCCCGCTCCCCCTCCAGGGCCTGCTCCCGTCCATGCACGCTCCACACCTGCAGTCTTCAGGCTCCTTTCTGGAGTTGCGTGACCGTTCATTAAAGGCTTCTCACTAATTACTGGACTCTCCAATTTCACTTGCGGCTCTAGTTTCAGATCAACTTCCGGCGACGGCTCGCGAGATGCGCTTTGATCTCGTTCCATTTCGACTTTTTCCAGAGGCGACCTTGGGATGGGTTCGACGACGGCAGATGGTGGAGGGTCTTTTCGCTCAGTCCGGGCCGCCACCGGACTTTCTGGCGCATCCGGAGGTGGAGTCTCGAGGCGTGGCAGCTCATCTACGACATCCACTCCGGTGCACTCCGGTGGTGGAGATGCGACATCGGCGCACGGTGCCGGCATAGGCTTAATGACACCAACTCTACGCGGGGAAGCGGATAGGCGCACACGATTGAGCAGGACGGGGTTCGTGGTCGACAGTGGCGGCAGATGAGAACCCAATTTTGGCGAATCGAACGAGTAGCGCACCGTTGAACCGGCGCGTGCGATTCCATCCAACGCCGCCTGCGACACCTGTTTGGTCTCGATCGAAAGTGCGGTGCCCTCGGGCTCATCGATGGCCGAGAGGTCGGCAGCGGCTGGGCTTGGGGAACGCGCGCGTGGTTCCGGCGTCGAGGTACGTGGGGCCTCCAGACCTCGTACCACGGCGGACACACGGGCGGCGGGCGCTGACCGCCGAGGAGGTGTCGTCTCAAACTTGCGAAGGGTGGAACGAACAACATCGGGTGGGGGTCGCTCGGTGTCGCGTAGCAGAGGAGCGGGCCGACGCGGCGGACGCGGGGCTCGAGGCAGCGGCGAGGGCGGCGCCTGTGGCGGAGGCTCATCGAGGCGGCTGAGCGCGTCCACAGAACGCGCGCGCTTGACAGAATCGCGGCGGAGCGGGACGGCGGCGGGAGGTGGAGCGGCGAGTGACACAGGTCGGGCGGGACGCGCAGATGGACGCGGGGCAGGTGGCGGGCGCTCATCGAGAAGGTGCTCTAGGGAAGCGGCCCTGCGTAGCACGGAGGGTCGCCGGCGAGGCGCTTCTCGCAGCGCTAGGCTGAGGTATCGCGATTTGAGACGCTTCACGATGCCAGGCCCGTAACTGAGTTCTTCGTCGTCTTCGGGCGGTGGCGGAGGAGGTGGGGGCTGCGGCGGAGGAGCGGCAGGTGGTGCAGGCGGTCGAGAGCGCGCCGCGCGTCTCTGTAGCAGCTCGCGCTTCCATTGCGGCAGCGGACCATTCGACATGCCTACACACAACCTTCTATTATTTCACTGGACTATAAATAAATACTTATCAAATGTCTCCTCATCTCCTATCTGAAAGAAGTCTATAGAAGAAGAAATCAAATGGCACCCAATACATTGCAAACAGAAAGTATGTTAAAAGTGACAGTTTAAAGAACAATATTAGCAGCAGAGTGATAATATTGTTAATGACTTGTTAATGTTACTATCTATTTTAGACTTTCTTAAGGTATTGTCAAATTTTAATTATTTTGGTCAGTCAAATTTATGAATGTAGCACAATATAACATGAATGATTATCCATCATTGTAATGATATCTTGAATTTTATGTATTGAATAAATTTCATTTAAAACTTTTACAGTTTTAATTGTATAAACCTCAAAGTTAAACAAGGTAGGTCATACAGAGTAAATTTTGCAATAATATAACAGACAATTTAGATTCAGAATTAGACAAAAAATAATGAGTCCTATAAATCATACAAAGTACCTTTAGTTATACTTTCACTCTAGACTTGTGATTAAGTTCTTTATATATCAAACACCTTTGGTAATTTAAAAAAATCTATTATTTATATTGAAACCCTGAATTCTTGTGAGAAATCAGATGATATTGGTTTGTATCAATCTATATGAATAAATAGTTTTATGCTAACTACTAATTAACCATAAATAGTCTATAATTGGCCTATGCCCCGTGTTGAGTCTTGAATTTTGAATATGAATTTTTGAAAATAATGTTAACTTTATTAAAAAATATAATAGTTTCATTATACAAACTTAAGTTGAATTTATCTTACAAAATAATACATGTGTAACAGCATGTATTAAAAAATATGTAAAGGAAGCTAATAAGCTATGAGTTAGAAGTAATAGACTCACCGAAGTCCTGTGAGGACTCGAGGATGGTCTCCACCATCATCTTGAGGTGGCCGCTCACGATTACAATTGCTATTGCCACAAAAAATAATGCATCAAATAACAAGCAAAACAAAATATAAAGCACAAAACATATTCAAAATATGGTAACAATTTTATGTATTTATAGGAAGTACATAGAGGAATTTCATTATTAAAAAGCACTTTATGAGTGTTCAATATCCTCCTAATAAATATAGCTAGTGATTAGGTCTATTATCAATGAAGATATGTTATCTCTGGCATTGCATAGATAGAACTAAATTTCAATATGTACCACAATATATCTGGTCAGTACATTGTTTTACACATATAAATATTATACAGAAAAATAAAGCAATGCGGTATCAATTTTAATCTTAAGCAAAGCTGATTTGATATTATTTAACGAGTTCGATGATAGACGTCGTTGACCCCGTAGCGGGCCGCATCCCACATAACTGTAATCTCTATTTGTTCACGTCTCATACCATCTCAAACAAAAACCACCTTTTCATCGACTCGTAATAGTGTCCGCTTGTTAACCATACAATGCACTCTAATTATAAGTACGCGCCTCGCATACCTTACCTCCTAAAATATATCCATTGACTTCCACGCGTAAAAAAGGCAGGAATTCGAACACTGATACATTCAGTGCTCGATACACCTCACTCACTCACAAAGACGCCATCAAAACTTAGGACACTATTGAGTTTTGTTCAGTAATCAAATAAAACAAAAAACACACAAGTATTCGTTGCCGGTTTTCAGAAGTCACCCTCCTGCGCGAACGGCATACTATAGGTGACGGTCGATCACTTATTTTTTATAAAAATTAATAGTAGTTGAAGTATAGTGAGCATATGAAACTTATACCATCAATTTTAATTTAATTGAAAATATAACCAATACTTTAAATAAAAACTAATTTTCTAAATAAAACACCTTAAATATGTAAACGACCACCATTACAGAAAATGAATTTGACACTAGTTTTATTTTTGCATAGTGACATTTGGTATAGACGTTCAACGTCAATGCCTTCCTATTCACAGAGTATAAATTCGACATGTTCTCAACAGACTACAGTGCGTATTTCTGACTTCGTAGGATTTTTGACCTCTCCGTAAAGATCACAATTTCGTTTGTTTTGCTTTAGATGGTTAATCCTTCCTCCGTTAAACTTAGTTAGGATTAGGATAGAAGACTTAACTTTTCAATTATTTGCTATAAGTAATAGGTTTTTGGCCGTCACTAACTAGATTTTTAATGTATTGTTTTGTTAAATTTTTTCCTCGCTTTTCTATAAACATCAATTATTCTACACTGGTTTTGCATGTTTTATGTTTTTTCATAGATTCGTAAACTTGCGTGCCACCATACAAACTGATGGCACTCAACAAAACGTGATATGATAATCAAGTAAATAACATTATCATGGAATGTAGATTCATCACTTATTTACGAACAAAAGAACAAAGCATCAAACCACCATACAAAATTTAGCATGTTATTTTGCTGTTCTACTTCTTTATTCTCCTAACACTACCGCTCTTGTATTTGTAGACATGCATTTACGATAAGGTAAGTACGTATTACAATTTTAACTTGCATAGGAATCCTTAACTCCGTTTTTGTCAATAGTATAATTGTAGTACATAACCTAAAAAAATTGAATAAATGTAGACTTGTCTATATTAGTTACTAGCTGCCCCGGATAACTTCGTACCATCTAACGACTAGTTAACGAGCTTAATTTATGAATATAATATAGTAAATACAAAATAAATATTATGTTTACTACTTTATTAAGATATTAATGACAATCAATATTGTATATGTCAATCATTTTTCATTACTGATATTATTCTACATTTTAGAAAACTAAAATACGCCATTATTCGAATATTGTTGATATATCTTGTTGATTCGAAACCTTTATTTATATACGTTATTTAATTTGCGGGGGCGAGTTTACCCTATCGACGGGATGAATATTAAATGTTTGACAATTACAAACCCATTAACATTTTATATCTTTGGATCATCTTGGAGTTTTTCTTTTATTTTTTTCGTCAATTATGGAAATAAGGAATTCGGGGTCAAATACAACAAATGAAATGCCATGAAAATCGGTCCAGTCTTTCTAAAGTTAAGTATAAGTGTTCGAGCAAACAAGAATGAGCTAAATACAGAATTAGTAAGTAATAAAATATCGTTGAAAATTATTTTGATTTTATTTTATTTGTAATAAAAAATATCTGTTTTAAATATTGTATATATACTTCCTTATTTGTCTTTCAATTTTAAACCTAATTAAAAACCCCCGTAGTTTGCACCGTTCACGCAATTTTCCTGCGATTGACACAGAGCGTCCGGCCAGAATTGACTTGAGCGCAGTTTACGAGTCAAAATCAAAATCATTTAGGTAACACAATGTACTCTTCAAGAACATCAATAAAAATACTTATTAAATGATTCTAATTATACATTTACTGTCAGTTCTCAAATCGAGGGCGTAGAACGGACGAGAAGAACTTTCAATAAAGTCTCAATTTTTGTTTTACATAATTAAGTAGCTGCAACCATTATACCATGTACCACATGAAATCTTAAATAGTTAATTAACGATAAAAAAACAACAAAGATTTGTCCTCTATCAGTAGTAGGCATGGTGAAATAGGAACACAAATTCTCGTGGGAACAACACGCAAATACATAGTTGAAATAACTAACACTAAACGAATTCAAGTTCGACTAGTCACTACAAGTAGCACCCGAGTGTCCTTCCTTCTATGGTAAAGTTGAATTACTAAATGGACGCATGGAAAACAAACAATTTACAATTCTCACTCTGATAGATTTCAGCAACGGATTTAATATAACTTCGACATTTTATTGGGGTTGCTTAGCTCGATTGATATTTCTTCATATGCTGTTAATTGTTTTTCTAACTATCTATATGGGTGCCGCCAGTTCATGAAGCCATCTTTTGCATGTGCCAGTGGAGTTTAAGTGAAACAGGGGTCATGCAGGGCGGCGTACTTTCACCTTTTCTCTTTGATTTACAAACTCCTTAATTTTCATAAAACGCGGATGGTTTTCAAATTTACTTTCATTGAAGTAGTCGAAGTCGAAGAGCTGGCAAAGATCGTTGACTGGGATAAAGAATTTAGTCTCCAAATCAACCCCAACAAGAGCATAGTTATCATCTTTTAGGGCCCATATTTAACATGGAATTGAGAATTGTTTGGGCCAGGTTACCTGCCAGGCCAAGTCCTGTATGTATCGACGGGGTCACTTTAAATATTAGCCGTAAAGTAAAGGATTTGGGGGTCTTAATTAATCAAAGTTTATCCTGGGAGCAGCATATTAAACGTGCCGCAAATTGTATTTTACCCCAGTATCCTTTGACGTCTTAGTAATTTTCATCCCATTACCACTAAAACCTAATTGGCACAATCTCTTCTACTGCCATTACTTGATTATGCTGATTCTTGTCCTTCAGATACTTCAGAGATTAGGAAACTCGTTGTCAATCGTCTCCAAAATTTTCAATAAAAAATGTCTAAGAAAGTACGACCACTCTGTGTTTCATAAGCGCCTAGGCTGGTCACCAGTGGCGTGATGTTCACGTTCTCCACCTATTATATTCCATACTCTTCAATCCGGAAATCTCCTTCTTACCTCTAGAGCGATTTTAAATTCATTGGCGAATTTAAGGTATGTAGTCAGGCTATGGAATTCACTTTCTATCCCTATCTGCTTCTTCTCTATCTATCTTTAAATTTCTACTGAACAAGTATTACCTGTTTATATCTTATAGTAAAGTAGTAAGGTTAGGGAGCTTCGTACTAACTGATCTAACTGAAATTATCGTAATTCATGTGTCCTTTTCATTGTCTATATATATATTAGGCATTAGGAGATACACCCTTAAAGCTATTTTGTGATTACCTTTCAAGGCGAACACAGAGAGTGAAAGTAGGAGATTACGTAAGTGATGAATTGGAAATCACCTATGGGGTTCCGCAAGGAAGCATATTAGGTCCAACATTATTTTTAATATATATTCATGCATTAAGCAATCTAAAACTTGATCACGGGCAAATATTTTCCTATGCGGATGATACGGCTGTACTTTTCACAGAGCTTAACTGGGCAGAGGTAAAAATATCAGCGGAAGTTGGACTGACAACTATTGCTAAGTGGCTTGATTTTAACCTTTTGTCTCTGAATAAAGAGAAAACTAACTATGTATGTTTCAGAATTTCTGATCGAACTCAACCACCTAATGATTTTGAAATTAAAATACATCACTGCGATATGCAAAGAGACTGTAACTGTCCGTGTCTTCCAATAGCAAAAGTTAGCTCTATCAAATATTTGTGCATTCATATAGACGAGCGACTATCATGGTATCCCCATATAGAGTCCATGACTGGTAGATTAAGGAAACTAACATATATTTTTAAAATTTTGCGACACATTACATCGTATATAATACTTAAAAGAATTTACATAGCACTTGTTCAGTCCGTACTGACATATTGCATAAACATATGGGGAACGGCCAATAAAACAAATTTTTTGGAATTGGAACGGGGACATAGGGCTCTATTAAAGGTCATGCTGTTCCGGTCATACAGATTCCCATCGGAAGAGCTTTATCATCTCAGCCAATTACTTTCCGTTAGGAAGCTGTATGTCCTGAGTCTAATTTTAAAATCACACAGAGCGCTACCATTTGATAGTAGGCTGTTCTTAAAAAGAAATAGGGATGTTGTCGTCGGTCAGACCGTTAGGACTGACTTTGCGAGACGCAATATGCAAGGAGACTACATCTATAATAAATTAAATAGGCTGCTTAACATCTACCCGCTTACCGTCTACAATCTAAAAATACGACTAAAGTACTGGCTCATGAACATACCCTACGCAGAGTTGGAGCTTCTTCTGAGGCCTAGTATGTAGTACAGACTTTATTCATTCACTCACTGACTCACTCACTCACTCACTCACTCATTTGCACTCACACACTCACTTATGCACTCCAGTGTGTTGATAACAGTTAAAAATCAATAACAAAAAAAGAAAAAAAGTTAATAGAAGATGTAGCTAAATTATATATAAATTAAATATTTTAAGGAATGTATAACTAAGTTTGTTATGAAAGAGCTGGAAACCCTGACACAGGTATATTTTTTACTTAAAAGGGTTCCCAAATCTTACACATTGTAATGAAATTGAACTTAAAATGAATAAACATATTTTATTATTATTATTATTTATTATTATTATTATATTTCAAATGCTTTGTTTTGTTCCATTCTTTATGTAATTTTATATTTTTCATGTAGTTTTGTACTTCTTGCACTCATCTTATTTAATGGAAAAAAAATCCTCACAGTAGTTGAGATCGCTCGGAATCGCCGCGGCCGCCAGTTGCTCTCCTGTTTATTTACTTATTTAAATTGGACTGTATATCTTACAAAGAAGTGTGAATAACTAAACATACATTTTCACAGAAGGAAAGAAGAAATCAACAATATCCTTTAAAATTACTTAATTTTATGTTCATTAATTTAGATAAATAATGTGCGGTAATATTTTAAAAGGCGATGTGAATAAAAGCAGTAACCTCGGTATTTTCGTCGAGTTCATATTTTCTCGTTACGAGTTAATTTCGTCTTTAGTGTTGTATAGGAAGCGGAGGTTAAAGGTCCTCGCTTTGTTATTATAATGCAACGAAGCGAATTAATGAAACAAGTGTACGAAATAGGCCCAATAATGTTTGTTGTTAGGAATAAACAAAGTATTAGCTAAAATATAAGCATTCAATTACCTGCTATTAAACATCAACTTAACGATAATTTAAATACAAATTACACTTTGTATGTATTGGTTTTAAAGATAATTTAGCTTTTATTAAGGCTATAGTGCCGTGAACTGGTTGTGCTAGAAATTTAGGGGATGGAATCTATGCCCAGACGTCCATAGGCTGAACCCAAAGGGCTATATCAACTATCTAATAAACTTTGAAACATAGAACAAGCTGTTTTCAAATTGAGATAAATGGTTGAGCGAAAAAATATACATTTGTATGGTCTATCTACAAATTAAATTATTTGGGGTCGGATTTTTGCAACTACAAGTAAATAATATATGTCCCTGTATGCAAGAAATGTATATGCCTGTCAAAAAGTCGAGGTTTCAATTTTATATTTTTCCATATGTTTTCGGAAGAAAATAATGACACGCTAATGACAATTGGCGTTACAATAAAATATAGGCGTTGAAATTTATTTACGATATCTGTTTGCACTTTATTCAATACAAGAATTAATATAATTTTGTGCTCACGCACTTTATAAAGTTAAATAAGTCAGACGAATGTGATAATAAAAGGTGCAAAGCTGATCTCAGATTTCATTTTCGCGTGAAAATAATCTCACTGTCAAGGAAAATTTATTGTATGGAAGCGGGTCTGAACCATCTTGCGACTAACGATCCGTAAATATCCATTTAGAGCACCGCCATCTATTTGATCACAAAAAAAAAAAGAATTTCAATCCGAATACTATGTTCGTCAATAAAAGGTTTAAGACAAAAAAAAATGAAAAAAAAAAACAATGACGATGCCTTTTTTGGACTCAGATTTCTGTATCTGTTTCATGATCATCAATGAAATAGGCAAGTAGGCGATCAGACTCCTATGGCACACGACGTCGACTTTTTAGGTCTAAGGTTTTTCCACGTCATCGTTCGAGCGCATATTAAATGCGTACATAGAAAGAAAGTCCATTGGTGCACAGCCGGGGATCGAGCCTACGACCTCAGGGATAGGAGTCGCAGTTGCATGTTATTTTTATAAATCGTGGCTATTGTAGAAACTTTTTCAAGTATGTCCTTAATTTAGACCAGGTAAGATGAAGTTATCAAACCTCACTATTTACGTATACAGTCGGTTGGGGATTAGAGGAATGGGAATTGGTCGTCTCTGCATATTTCTTTTCTTCTTTGATATCGGTGTTGAAAAAAATTAATTGCAAATTTATTATTTTTTGTTGGTTCTTCCTAATGGTCTAATGGTTAAAGTAGGATGTAGAATATAATATAAAATAAAAATAACACATTTAATTATTTTTATTAGACATGTCGAACATGTAGATTACTAATTTTGATATTAAATTATGTCTTAGGCAACCTAGTATTATACAGCTATTTACTATTATTATCATTCTCTTAAAGAGAACAACTAATCGTACATCACGGAACAATAAGGTTAAACTGCAACTTATAGAATATTTAATTACATGAGGCTTTAATGGGTTGTGGCTTAAAACATATAGGTAATATGTTCAATTTTAAAATTAAATAATATAGTTTCTAATTAATTATGGTTGTTTTGCGTTGACGTACTATTTAACACAGCGACACAATTGTATAACTTTCTAGTCGGTGTTCGCAAAATCTAATTTGGGTACAGATAATATTTTTTCTTTCACCTTAGACGGTAGCTCAGAGAGCATAACATTTATTATTATAATATTATTATACATTATAATACTTATGGAATACTGTCTTTTTCCACCCTTCTCCTCCGAGCATAACCCTAAATAATATAAAATAACTATTCAGAGTCTATAAACATGAAAATGTCTTCTTACAGTTCATAAAATATATTTGTTTCTATTAACACACAGCCCGCTATTTGAAACGGCGAGTCTGCGAGCATGTGTTGCGTCAGAAGTGTAGTCGAGAAGCACCGTTGGTGCGAGATGAGGTCTCTACCGAGGCCAGCGATACTTCCGTGCAAGGAGTGGCAGGTGGCGCGGGGTAGTAGACGGTGGGCGCGGGTGATCGGCGTCGCCCTGCCGCTCCTCGTGACCTGCGAAGCGTTCCGTTCCGCAGCAGCCGCAGCGATACGCGCTCACCTGCACCTGATGCGAACGAGTCGTCGCGCGTGTGTTCCGGTGAATCTCGTCGAGTTCGCCCAGCGCAGAATAGCTTCAGGAAAATCCGTTTGAACTTTTCGCCGAAGATTACGTATATTACGAAGTTCACGCTGCTGTTGATTGTCACCAGCAGGTTGCTCGTCTTCACTAGTGGGTCCAGATTGTCGAACGCATCCCCGAGAAAAACCTCGAAGGCGTTGGTGACTAGCGGCAATAGGTTGCATAAGAAGAACACGAGCACGACTACTAGCAGCATGGTGGCCAGTCCGAGTTCGCGGCGCTGCACACGCGAGAGCCTGGCACGCTCGGCCTGCGCGCGTCGCACTTGCCGCACGATACGAGCGTTCAAAGCTGCAAGTAGCGAGAATGGTACGATGTACATTACTACTAAGTACATCCAATGGATATAGACGGCCACATATGTTTCGTTGCGGAACCGCATATCGGCCTGTACGCAGTAGATCACTTCGCCGCTCTCGATGTCGCGCTCTTCCACCACCTCGGCTTCCAGAAACTTGGGCGCGTTGTAGATAAGTGCGAATACTGCCGTTCCGAGTACATACCAGCGCGCTCGCGACGAGGTGCACAGTGCCTTGGCACGGAAAGGATGGCATACAGCTACCCATCGTTCTACAGTCACGATCAATGTGAGATAGACAGACATAGTCTGCGCAACATTGGCCAGTGGGTATGCATAGGGCGTTAGACGCGGACATACGTGGTAGTAATAGTAGCGCAGCGCACCAGTGTATGGATATACAGCAGTCAGGCCGAACAGGAGGACTGAGGTCAGGATAAGCAGTGTGTCGCACGCAGCTAGTCCCACCAGAAGACAGTTTATGGAGGAGCGCATTTGTGGTCGCGACAGCACTAGTACGGCAAGAGCGTTGCCGAGTAGACCGGCCGCCCCAATGGCGTTGAGCATAACACCGTGCACAACGAACCGGATCAACTTGTCTCGCGCTGACACGCCCACGTCCGTACTGCACTCCAGCGCCACCGCCGCCGCCGTCGAGTTCATGGCGCGCCCGCATGCCGCGCCCTAGTCAACGTACGCCATCTGTAAATGTTAAATTATGTTTATGTATAAAAATAAAACTCTGTAATAAGGAAAAGTATGCTTCATAAAATACTTTAAATAATTGGTTGATTAATAGAAAGTTTTAAATCAAGTGAGTTTTCTCTAAAGAGAAACACATCAGTCCTTTTTTACATTCGGACAGTGAGGTTGTACTGCTTTTCTAAACAGATCTGCAGTAAACGACGCTTAGAGTACATGCGAGGCTGATCCATTTTCTCCATGTCTATAGGTGTAAGATGTTTCAGCCATTGTTATTCCATCACCAATAATAACAATTGCAATGTAAAAATATATTACATTTTTAAAGTGTATATTTGTATTTCTTAATCTAGTTGTCATTTATTTTATTGAATAATTTATTTTCTATTTTAACATTGTAATGTTTCCCATTTTTTTTTATTTTTTTATTATTTATAAAATTATAAATAAAACCACTGAGAGACATGAAAACCTACCGTTAAATAATCAAGGTAAAATTCTATGTTTAAGGGAGTCGGCTGAGCTACTTGCGGAGGTATTAAATTACTAAGAAAAAACTGATAACAATAGTTTCCTTGGACATAGAGGGCGCCTTTGACAGTGCCTGGTGGCCAATGATACGGGTCCAGCTGGCTAAACTTAGGGTTCCGATTAACTTAAGAAAGCTAATAGATAGCTACTTAAAAGAACGAAAGGTTTTGCTAAAATATGCTGGAGAAGAGGTAAAAAGAGATACAATGAAAGGATGCGTCACACGATAGAAAAATGGAATCACCGATATCGAAACGGCGAAACCGCTGCAATAACTAAGTTATTCTTTCCAAACGTTGTTTCGGCCTTTTCGATAATTAAACAAATAAAACCAACGGGATTGATTACCCAGATGTTGACAGGTCACGGTGGATTCTTGTCGTATCTTTGCAGGTTCAGGGTTAGACAAAGTGCTGCCTGTCCTTGTAGCAATACAGCTAAAGAGACGGTGTTGCATGTTCTGACCGACTGTCCTATGTATGGATGCGATAGGTATAACACTGAACAAGCTATGGGCATGGAGGTGACGGAGGCGAGTTTGAGGGAAATAATGTTCAACGTTCGGTTAAGAGGCATCTTTCTGGGATTTGCTGTAAAAGTCATGAAAAAGTTGTTAATAGAAATAGATAGTAGTATTTAATCATCCGGGTTAGGAATACCATACGTAAGGTATTAAATACCTCCGACGACTACATAGTCGGGGAATTATCTAAAATTATTTAAAATAAAATGTTTCCCATTAAATGTGCACACTTGTGATTGATGCAAATGCATTTCATTCTCTGTAAGCTTTTTTAAGTGTTAAAGTGCTTTTTAAAAAAAATATAAAATAAAATGGTACACAAAAATTATTAAGAAAAGGAGTTGGAAGGATATGTTTTAGTTATCTGTGTAGTTTACATGATCAGCCGCCTGCGTCATGATTAAACAGCTCGAATCGAAATTGACATAGCGATGTCATTAATTAGAAATATTTTATACAACAATGCTTACTAGAGAACTTTGTAGAAATGTGGAAGTGTTTGTTACTCATTCTCACATGGAACGCAGTGGATTCAAGTGCTACGAGACACGCATTTTTTCGTAGATTGGATGATGGAAGTGGTGGTGGCCAGGAAAAGGGTGGGCGGCGCGTATATGGGGGCTCGGCGGCAACTTTGGCAGAATTCCCAGCGGCGTGCGCGCTTCTTGATCGCTACTGGGGGCCGCGTTGCTCTGCAGCTGTGCTTGCGCCTCATTGGGCGGTGACCGCCGCGCACTGTGTCTCTCGCCGCCTCGCATATGTCAAGTACAATACGCGCCGCCCTAACTCGCCTGAGGGGGACGTGACGCCCGTTCAATATCTCTACAGGCATCCCAAGCAAGTTACCGATGAGATTTTAAATTTTGTATCATGTCTAGTTTTAAAGACCTTCCAAACTTTAGGAGCTTTCCTTATAAAAATGTATGATGTGTATGCAGGTATGAAGTGCGTCAGACAGATGAGGGTCAAGGGCTGGACGTTACGGTGTTGCATAATGACGTTGGTTTGGTGCGTACGCGAAATGAGATGCGGTTAAGTGCTGCTCCAGCTATGGACGTGCTCAGCGGTATGAGTCTGTATTCTCCGAGTGAGATGTACAATAAAGAGATAACAGTGCTGGGATTCGGGCGATCGGAGCGGTCAGCACTAGGCGAGGAGCTCTTCTCCGTACAACTTACAGCGGCATCATGCGAGCGAATAGGCTGGGAACCCTGCATTTGCGGGCTAGCACCGAGAGCCGCCCGTGCTGTATGTTCCGGAGATTCGGGCGGGCCTGTTCTGTATCAAGGCGTGCAGGTAGGAGTAACCTCTATGGGTCCAGTGGAATGTTCGACGGCGCGGCCCCCACCAGCAGGCGCCACTAGTGTCTTTACATGGTTACAGCCATCGGCGGCACTACTAAACGCCACGTTGACAGGTGCGGACGCTGCGTTACGAATGAGTATCATCTCAAGAGCACCCCGTTTTCGATCTACGTTCATCCCAGACACGCTACTAATATTTATAATCATTGCTATTGTGTGAGGGAAAAAAATACATTCTTTGGTTTTATAATTGTTTTTTTGTATTTTTTAAATAACACGGAAAATAGTTTTATATTTTTATTAAAATTAATCTACCGCTTATTATTTAAAGGACAGTGTTGGCCTAGTGGCTTCAGCATGCGACTCTCATCCCTGAGGTCGTAGGTTTGATCCCTGGTTGTGCACCAATGGATTTTATTTCTATGTGCGCATAACATTAGCTCGAACGGTGAAGGAAAACATCGTGAGGAAACCGGCTTGTCTTAGACCTAAAAAGTCGACAGCGTGCGTCAGGCACAGAAGGCTGATCATCTACTTGCCTATTCGATTAATAAATGATCATGAAACAGATACAGAATCTGAGGCCCAGACCTAAAAATTTTGTAGCGCCATTGTTTTTTTTTTTATTATTTAAAGGTATACAGGTTTATTAGAATGTTATAGTTTCTATAACTATGTTGTGCTTATTTTTGATTGATGCTCAATATGCCTACTAGTAGTCCCTCACGGACCTGTTAACAACAATTAATATAATTTCACGGTACAACAATTTTTCTTTGACAAAAAAATGTATGTTGGTTCGAGGATTAATAGCAGTTTCATTAACAAATTGTTGTAAGCTTGTGCCTTAGTCGAGGTTGATTAACTTGTGTGATTAGTTTCTTGTCCATGTGGCTATCGGTAACTGACTGTCCAAAGCAGATGATGATACTACAAAGCTATGTATTCCTAGCTCTAATAGATTTGTCATTGACAGGTTCGTGAACAAAATGTTCTATTGAATTAACGGGAATTAATTTATACCTATATTTGGAAAGTGCATTTTGACAAATATTATGATACTGTAGAAGAGGGTGGTGTCCTGTTCCTCCAATTTAAAGGGATGATCTTCGAAGCCCGAGCGGCGAAGGAGGATATATATAGGCTTAGAAGTCGAAATAACTTTGTTTCTGCGATTCCGGGTAAGACGTCATCCTACTGATTGTATCCGTGTATTATACATGTCCCAATAGTTCTGTGATAGTAAATATTGTTTCCATAAGATACAGGATATAAACTTATAATACATTGGCTGCAGGTCTGATAAACTATTCTGTATATTATTTACATATCATATAAAGTCTTAACAACTCCGTAGGAAATGCGGTCTGCTTTAAAAATTACTTATTTGGAAAATAGAATAAATTCAAAAATTGGCAAAGTTGGAGAAACTTGAATATTTAAAGAGCCACCGTCCACGGAGTTAAAGGTAACATGAAAATTTATTAGTAGTTCTCGTTGAAACTTGGTAACTTGCTAATGTCACATAGTTAGTCTATGCACGCTTCCGCCGCCACTTAAAGCGGTCGGTCGCTGAATAGCATTTTCATTAATGCCATTTCATTTACTCGGAATGATCCTTAGTTGAGTAATAAGTACAACGTGATTTGTAACTTCTTTTTAGTCTACTTACAGCAAGAGGATAATCTATGTGTTAAACAGACGTGCAAACTTTTTTGTTGGATAGACTTAGTTAGCATTCTGTATTTTTTTATGGTTACTCAGCATTTGAGCAGTGTTGGCCTAGCGGCTTCAGCGTGCTGTTATATTGTTACGAAGACGGGTCGACTGCAATGTTTCTAGATTTTTCCACTACTTAGAGAACTTTTCAGCAAGCTGTAATATGATTTCTGACCGTTTCAGGAGAGGGTTAATCACATATTAGAAAATTGTAATTTCCATAATGTTACCCTAGTTTTCAGGAAGCTGAAACCTTTTTTCAGTCGGTTTCAGAACATGTGTAGTAGAGTGGTGCAGTTTTCAGGAGACCCGTTTTCAGGCCTAGGTATACATACCCCTTTGATGAAGGAATATTCTAGACCAAACTTTCTAGGAGTGAGACAATGACGAAATGATACGAGAGAGAGAGAGAGAGAGAAGATCAGAACTTTCTCGAAACTAGACTGAGCACTCTAGAACGCCGTACGACAAGGACGGAGCAACGTGCGAAAGAGACAAAGAGTGCGGACGTTCTAGAATTGTGCAATCGCTACTCAGTAGCAAGCCTGCCTAGAGAGTTCTCGAATATTGTTTAGAATTATTCCCAGGGATATATAAGCGAGCCGAAACGCGACTAGTCACCTTTAGTTTTGAATGCGATAACAAGAGTGAAACACCGAAGCGATAAAGTGCGAATAAAGTCATAAAGTACTGTGTGAAGTGTGCGTAAGTGAAGTAATAAGTGATTGTTTTGTGTGCTATAAGTGCATTTCTGCAATTAATTTGTGCCCATAAATTCCTCATTGATTTTTCAAGAAATAAACCCTTGAATAAATCCACGGCATTTTCTATCCGATCCCCTAGCTCGTAACAATATTATAGTCTTGCACCCTGTTTGGCTGACATACTAATACCTTCTGTTTAGTCAGGATTTCTCACCGTGAGGTGAAATGATACTTAAAATATGAAATCAGTTCGGTATCATCCTCCGTCGCGGACACATTTGTTGGCTTTATTTTAATATTCGTTAAATATTGTAATCAAATTAAAAGTTCAATTGTATCCTGAACTCATCTTTCTTTTTTTAAAAACCCAAGTACCAGAATACCTCTAACAGTGCGACTATCATCAATGAAGTCGTAGGTTCGATCCCGGCTGTCCACCAATGGACTTTCTTTCTATGTTCTATGCGCATTTAACATTCGCTCGAACGGTGAAGGAAAACATCGTGAGGAAACCGGCTTGCCTTACACCCAAGCAGTCGACGGCGTGCTTCAGGCACAGAGGGCTGATCACTTGCCTATTAGATTAGCAACAACAGATACAGAAATCTGAGGCCCAGACCTAAAAAGGTTGTAGCGCCATTGATTTATTTTTTTAATCATCGTTTGAAATTGAAAACAAACAGACTATGCGCTATGTTTTAGATAAATTGTTCGAAATACTTTGTTTTAGTAAAGTTACTTTATATTTACTACCAATGACAAATGAACGCGTGATTTATTCCGATTCTACAGTTGTGATTTTAGAAATAAATTAAAACTTACTTTTTCTGTACTATACATATATTGTAGTGCAGTAAAGCACTACCTTTGACTGTCTTACTTTGGAGCTGAGATACTCATTCGGAGGATCTCATAATTTCTGAGAGGAATCGCCACATAACAGCCCAGTATATATGGCTGTTCGGACTGTAGTTTGAACACAGATATTAGTGGCTGCCTATTTAGATTTTAACTTTCTCGACGGGGACCCAATATTTTGTGGTGTATATACGTGAACACCGAATTATCATTGGTAAAGGAGCTGTGAAGTTATTTTTTTAATAATTTAATAAACCTCCTTTTAAAATTGTCTTCGGAAAAAAAGTTTCCAACACTAGTCTATCAAAGTAACGTAGTACTGTCATGATTTGTGTATCATTACTAGTGATAACTTCAATACGTGAGAACTGAAGTGTTTTATTGTTTTTTTTTCGAAGTATCTTTGTCACAAGGCGTCGTATAAAAATAGACTGTAAAATTTTAACATCGCTCTCATTATAATAGACGTTTGAAAGAAAATACAGTTACTGAGTTGAAATAAAATACAGTGTTCGCAGCTTTACTTAACTTGAAACATTTTAAACCAAAGGAATGTTAACAATTCGCCATATATTTTAATCACATTACATTTTAATTACTTTTGACGGCGTGATGACGTGATCATCTATTCGTTTTCGAATCATTTTATTTAGTCTGTATGTATTCTAATCTATTCAATTATGTGGAATTGTACATTAGTTCAGGGACGTTCATTATTTTTTACTAATCAATAGGTATCAAATCAATATCGGTTATATACACTATATCGTAAGATCTAAAACTTATAAGTAGTAAGTTAAAGGAATAACGATTTATTCGGAAAAGCTCAAAGCCATTTACCAAGCGTTTTTGTTTTCTGAGTTTGATTCATATATATTTCCCGCGACGTCTGCAGCGACAAAGGCGGGAGATATACGACTAGATTAACGAGAGGAGGTTGTATTCGCAAACTATCTAGGCCGAAAAAGAACGAATTCTTTTACCGCGACGTATTCTGTACATTTTCTCAGTTGTGAGCGCTTGTAAATAGAAGCTGGATGATATATTCCCCTATAAATAATTTGACTGTTGATATGATGATAATAATTTTCTTTACTATTTTTTTAGCAGTTTTATGAAAATATATTTTTAGGACATTACACATTATTTGGACATACATTGGACATAGATTAGAAAATAGTTGTACATATTCAAACGAAAATTCATGTTGAGCTGCAAAAGAGGATTGTAACAAAACAGCCGTTTTAGATCATACAGCTTTGATCAATTACACTACTACTAATTATTAAATTAATTAGTAGGCATACAATAAATAAATCAATGGCGCTACAACCTTTTTAGGTCTAGGCTTCAGAAAACTGTATCTGTTTCATGATCATTTGTTAATGTAATAGGCAAGTAGGTGATCAGCCTTCTGTGCGTGACGCACGCCGTCGACTTTTTGGGTCTAAGGCAAGCCCCTCACGATGTTTTACTTCACCGTTAGAGCGAATGTTAAATGCGCACATAGAAAGAAAGTCCATTGGTGCACAGCCGGAGATCGAACCTACGATCTCAGGGATGAGTGTACTAGGCCAACACTGCTTCCTCCAACTCCATCTCCAATAATTAGTAGGCATAATCGTTATTTAATAAATATATATTGCGCATGCTTTGTTTGCTTTTAACCATTTTAAATATAATATTTTAACCATTATAAATATTTAACCATTTTAAATATAATATTTAATTAATAAACGCATATTATTTGGTAACGAAAGCGCGAAACATCTTGTAGCATCTAGTCTCAGTTTTACTAAGCTCTTTTGTAATTAAATTGTTAAAAACGTATTATTAAATTGACATATTCTTAGAACATTTAATATTTTAGATAAAGTAGCTGAGAGGTGGCGCGTTCGACCTCCGGCCGGTAGTGACCCCCGGTCTAACTTCCTGACCTTGACCTGCCCCACGGAAAGGCGGGCCTAATGTATCAGCAGATTTAGGGAAATAGATAAACAGGGAACAAATTTCAGATTAGAAAAAGGACAATAAAATATGTTGATTTATGCAAGACGGTGAAATAACCTCAATCTTTTATTATACATTATCTAGTTCATGTCTCTACAGTGATAGTAATAATAACCAAATAAAAATGATAAATAATTATCTATTTACAGCTTATGAATGGCCAAATTTCACCTAAACACATTATACAATTAAGGTATTTTTATAAAATTAACAGAAATCCTATTAATATTTTCTAAGTATATTTTAAAATCATAATATTAGGTCCTTACATATGAAATTGGCGTTTTGTATGGGAGGAACAAAAAGTCGAATATTTTTAAATATAATATATTTAATTAATCAAAGAATGAACCATTGTTTTCTATGCACTTTTGCCATCTCATAGGTAGTTCATTGATCCCTTTACTAAAAAAACCAGTCGGACGGGAATCAATAAATCTGTGAAGGCGATTTGAGCTGCCCCATCAGAGTTAAATTTTTTCCCTTGCAAGAAGTTGTCCAAATTTCGAAAAAAATTATAATCTGTTAGAGCAAGGTCCGGGGAGTACGGAGGATGTCTTAGACGTTCCAATTGAAGCTCTTCTAATTTGGGGGCCATCTGTTGTGCAGTGTGGTCTAGCGTTGTCGTGATTTAACAGTGGCGTGGAGCGATTGACCAGCCTAGGTTGTTTAGCCGCTAGCTTTTCCATCATGGTTTGCAATTGCTGACAATAGACATTAGCCGTAATAGTCTGGCACGATTTGAGAAAACTGCAATGAACAATACCGGCACTAGTCCACCAAACGCTTACAAGTAACTTTTTTGGGGTTAATTTTCGCTTGGGGCAGGATTTGGCTGGCTGGCCAGCAGTTTGTAAAATGAGTGACGCAAACAGAAAAAAACTGAAGAAAAAAACAAATGAATGACGGTCATCGAAGCACAAATACATGAGTAAATAGCTGTACAAATTTGAATTTGGAATTCCTTACCAAAGAGGAGAACATCGTGATTAAAGTGGCCAGTACGAAATACGCCAATTTCATATGTAAGGACCTAATATATTACCATCCACATAAAAAATAGGTCGCTTTCAGGCGAAAAATCGAGAAAACTGTTAAGCTGTGAAAGTAACCGAGGAATGGGAGCTTGTTGACAGTGCGAGTCAAATGCACAGTAAAAAGGTTATGTTTCCGGTAGCGGTGATAATTGTCCGGCACGTATAGTCTGCAAATACGCTGGGAGAGATTATGACATGAATTTCCTTTTCATTATTCGTTATTATATGAGCAATAGAAATTTTTTAAAGTTCATTTTGAAGATTGGAGAAACGTTTTGTAAATGTAAATGTAAAAGAACATTGTACATTGTACAATTCCACAATCATTTATATGTTACGCTTTAATTAATTAGGATTTTTTGGTAATATGTTTACAGTATAAACAACAGAGTAGCACTGCAAAAGGTAGGAGCCGAAAAGAGTACAGACCTACAGATTATTAGAAAACACAAGAATGGCGCATCACAGAGTTGTTATTTTAACTAAAATTCTTAGTAACTCGTGAATGCAATATGAAATTATTCTAGAATCGTGGAACAGCAATTTGAGGCGTATTCGATTTTATTTTTCCTAACAAGTACACGAATCTATATTTGATATTATGTGGTTATTTTCTCGAGTAACAATGATACATACAATGAAAATAGTATAACATTGCAATCGCAGAAATTCATTTTGTATTCTAACGACTTAGCATTTAATCCGGGCTTTTAATAGCAATTCTATTTTAACAAGGCATTTAAAATTAGCTAGACGTGTATGTATTGAATTCTTAATATGTTATCTATTGAAATATCTGCTCTCCATTAAACTATATATATATTAACCGAAAAATTCATTAAGAGTTCACTGTTATTATAACAATAATCCGATATTATTATACAAATATTAGGTCCTTACATATGAAATTGGCGTTTTGTATGGGAGGAACAAAAAGTCGAATATTTTTAAATATAATATATTTAATTAATCAAAGTATGAACTATTGTTTTCTATGTACTTTTGCCATCTCATAGGTAGTTCATTGATCCCTTTACTAAAAAAAACAGTCGGACGGGAATCAATAAAATCTGTGAAGGCGATTTGGACTGCCCCATCAGAGTTAAATTTTTTCCCTTGCAAGAAGTTGTCCAAATTTCGAAAAAAATAGTAATCTGTTGGAGCAACGTCCGGGGAGTACGGAGGGTGTCTTAGACATTCCAATTGAAGCTCTTCTAATTTGGTAGCCGTCTGTTGTGCAGTGTGTGGTCTAGCGTTGTCGTGAAGTAGCAGTGGCGTGGAGCGATTGACCAGCCTAGGTTGTTTAGCCGCTAGCTTTTCCATCATGGTTTGCAATTGCTGACAATAGACATTAGCCGTAATAGTCTGGCACGATTTGAGAAAACTGCAATGAACAATACCGGCACTAGTCCACCAAACCCTTACAAATAACTTTTTTGGGGTTAATTTTCGCTTGGGGCAGGATTTGGCTGGCTGGCCAGCATCCAACCATTGCGCTGAGCGGTTCCGATTATTGTAAAGAATCCATTTTTCATCACAGGTAACGATTCGGTTTAAAATACCTTCATTATTGTGCCGGTTCAGTAATGCAGTCGACGCGCGTTTGCCGCTTTGCTTCAGTCAATTCGTGAGGTACCCACCTTTCAAGCTTTTTAATCTTCCCAATTTGCTTCAAGTGAATTAAAACAGTTTTATCACTAACACCGCAGCCTGCAGCTAACTGGGACGTGGTTTGCGATGGATCTGCTTCCACAATAGCCTTCAATATTTCATTATCAACTTGGGTCTCAGGCCGTCCACGGGGCTTGTTCTGCAGGTCGAAATTTCCAGAACGAAAACGTTGGAACCAAAAACGAACTGTGTTTTCTTTTGCAACATGACCGCCATACACATCATTGACCCTTTGAGTCGTTTCCGCAGCACTAGTGCCACGGCGGAACTCGTACTCGTAAATAATGCGATACTTTAAGTTTTCCATTTTCTAAAATGAGTGACGCAAACAGAAAAAAACAAATGAATGACGGTCATCGAAGCACAAATACATGAGTAAATAGCTGTACAAATTTGAATTTGGAATTCCTTACCAAAGAGGAGAACATCGTGGTTGAAGTGGCCAGTACGAAATACGCCAATTTCATATGTAAGGACCTAATATTATATTGTACTGTCTTTTGTTAACATAGCTTTTACACATTAAGAAAACACTTTTTAAACGGATTGAAGCTATGTATTATTTTTAAAAACTTATAATTATTTACATAATTTAAATTAGAAACTTTTTTTTACCGGTGCGTGGTCACTGTGACCACACACGATGTAAAGCACGAAACGTCGGAAAAAAATTAAAATTTAAAATTATGTAAATAATTATAAGTTTTTAAAAATAATACATAGATTCAATCCGTTTAAAAAGTGTTTTCTTAAATATTATATTTATAATTATTGTGATGGCTTAATTATAGTCTGAGAACGGCTTAAAGTACTACACAAAATGTATATTTAGTAAAATTTTAATACTCGATAATTTATAGATACCGTAACCACAATTTATATAACATAGATTATGAAGAGAAAAAATTAGTTAAAGAGATTAACCTGAATCGTTTTTCAGTATTTGCATCTTAATTTGATATTAGCATAGTCCACGTCAGTCTGTAAGAAGTAGGGTGAGTAGTACAATTAAGCAGGCTATATTACATTCTTTTCCTTCGGCGTTTAACATTATTTAATTAATTTAAAAAGTAAAAGAAGCGTTAAGCTTTCTAATAAAAAATGTGTGCGTGTACTAGTGTACACTCGTACGAAGTGGAACTTCTTTATAACCTTATTTTTAGAAAAATGATCTACTATATGCAACTTTACAGACATTGGTTAAAACATCTTAAATTATATAAAGTAGATAAAAGGCTTTTATTATCATAGACATGAATACAAATCATACAATTATTTCATTTTATCTTATTACTACTAATATTCTTACAGAATTTAATTAATTGTAACAGAATTATTAGTATCGTTATTATTTATTTTTTGATGGCTTTGAATCTCTTCGAATCAACCGTGGTAGGGACAAGAAAAAATGGCGCGTAACGGAAAAATGTGACGCGTAACCGAAAAATGTCACGGTATTTTTTTTTCCAACGCCGATAAAGAAGTTCCACTTTAAAAAGAAAACGCTTCAAATTTTAAAATATAAATGTCCACCTGACCAATTAAATTTACCAATAGTTTTGAGGGATAGAACGGACTGCATTGTTCTGCTTCCGGTATTGCTTAGACTGTTCGTTCAACGAAAAGCATTCAAGATCCCGAAGTCACTGCTGTTTGAGTGGAGTTCACGAACTGTCCTCCGCCAGTAGTCATGAATTCCCCATATAATTTCGCTAGTTAACCGTGTCCTCAGTTCTGCATCAGAACTATATATTTGGGACAGGTTTAGGAAGACTTAAGAGACGAATGTATGATATTTTATTTGTTGTGTAGTAATTAAATTTCTTAAAAGTTTATGATAGTATGTAAGTTAGTACATATATAATGTATAATTATATTTACTAATACAGAAGAAAAAAAATATAATCTATGTGCGTTATGAAATATAACGTATTATAATTTAACGGCAATAACTTTATTATAGCATCCTTTAATGTCTATCTTAGCTTAAATAATATTTCCAATATAAAAGATAAAGTCAATATTTACAAAACGAGCCTTTGACATATGTCCTTTAGTCAAATTTAGTGTGAGTACGTATGTAATTTAGTATGTTTTATCCGTTCCTAGCGGGATCAAATATCGAAATAAACGTGGTTGCTTTGAAGAGAGGCGAATGGATATTGAACGGTGGCTTATATATTTAATTTCAAGTATACTTACGTAAAAAGACAATATTTACAAGCTGAGCCCTGCTGTCACCCGCGTTTACTTAATACACAGATCAGAGCGCGGTCATTATTTTGTTGAAGTACGTAATTACCTGACGATATCTGATTACTTTACGCCTTTATACCTATATAAATATAAAATATAATAAAAATCGTTCGAACTAATTCTGAGGAATGCGATACTGTAAGACTAGATTTTTATATATTTAAAAGATAATGCAATAAAATCACTCATGCCCAACAGGTAACCCTAAAATGACAAGAGTACACAACAAGTGAATAAAAAAGACGTAAAAACAAACATAAGAAATTAAGTAGGAAAAACAAAATTACGTAATTAAAAGCTCAAAAATTACTATAGGCACTAACAAATAATATAATGTTTATCAGTTCACTCAACGGACAATGAAAAAGGCCCGTTAACTAAATTAAAACAGCAAATCATATGTATCATTTTCAGAAGGTTAGCTTTGGGCATATGAAGCAACAATGGACGATGTCGCCTTACTGTCCTTGCCATCTAACAATTGTATGAAGGAAAAATTATCTGCGTACTCTAAGCTCGTTGTAGTCCATAGAACCAAGAATAAATATATCCAGGTAAACTACGTCAACTTTACCCGCAGCATCTACTAGAGGCATCAGTTACATCATCAAGTCCAATAGATGGGTAGTCGTACTACGTCCTTGTCCATACCCGTGCTGTTCATCGCAATTGAGTTGTGTAAGAATATATGCTGACCCAAAAACCTTCTAGTGGTTTTAAATTGTGCTGGGAAAATATTTGACCTTAGACAAGTGCTAAATATATGGTGGAGAGGCGCTGTCACCACCAACGAACCGTCTGTTTCTTCTCCTACCACATCCAGGCAAGAGTCAAGGTTGCTGTTATTCATCTCTTGAGATATACTGTTGGCCTGTCTCGAATTAATTTTTCCTTCGAATGGAGTAATAAACTTTAATATTAATTTATTCTATGTTAAATTTAATTATAAAAACTATTGTTTAGTTGGCTTGACACAACACCTTCCTAAAAATATCCACTGAATAGGCTGTGTGGTACACAATTTCAGTTTGAATATTTATGAATACTAAATTTTTATTGAAAAACACTTTTTTTTCAATGTTTGTACCCTTTTTACTTTATTCATGTTTATTTTTCATTACATTCTATGCTCTGACTGGGGAATACTAAATATTTGTTTGCATAAATTTAATCAATGCAAAAATATATATATACAAAAATAAAACCAATTCTTTTAATCCACAGTTAAAATCAACGCTCCGATTTGTCATTAAACAGGTGCTGCCAATTTTAATGGTTGAACGTGTATTGTAGGATTTAGAGCCGATTTTATTTACAATTGTTTTGTTGGAACACACATATAGATCAAATGTTAAGCGCTACTAGTTTTTTAAGATTAGCTATTTATAGATTTGTCCCGGATTTGTGTAAAGTTTACTATGGACTACAAACTGGTACTGGTACATTCCCATTTATATCCATGAAAAATATTTTATTTCATTTGAAGAATTTACCGTAAACTAAACACATTACATATATTATCGAGACGAAGTTATATTTGATTAAAGCTGGTTTCTAAAAAAAAGGGACAAAGTATAGTTAAAAAAGGTTCCCGTATTTAGTTTTGTAATGCTGTGCAGCGACCGATGAAGCACGTAGCCTCTGATAACGAGCTGTCACCTCTCTCGGTAACCTGCTGTCGTGCGTGCATTTATGCAAACTGCATAGGGTTATACACACGATTAGACTAGACTTGAATATTATTGTTTTTGTAATAAACGGCTCAAAAATAAGAGTTTTTCTTCCGACTTCAATTTTGTTCCCTTTGTAGTAGAGACTCTTGGGCCGCGGGTTCAAGTACACAGGCACGGTGAATGAAGTTGGCTCTGTTAGATAGTAACTGTAACCCCAGAGCTGGTGCAATCCTCGCTCAACAAATAAGTATCACAGCGAGGAAGTGCTACCAGCGTTAAAGGTACACTCCCACAAGGAACCAAAGTTTTTAAATTCGTTTTAAATATTTTTTATTATTACTATGTAGGTCAAGAAAATTTTAAATACTGTATATTTTATTGTTATGTTTAGTTACATGAATAAAATTTTCATGGAAATATTGACAAAATGCGTTAACCCTAGAGAGGTATACGGTGTGGTAGCTTTAATATTGGATGCGATGAGCCGCGAGAGAGTCCTTTGTGTCAAATCATGGCATTGGTAATGTCTGCTGATAATTTTAACTTAGTCAATTCACTGTGGTATTTCAGAGTACTTTTTGCTCCTTAAGATATAGTTTGGGTGATTCAAAATGGTATGTTAACAAAAGTACGTAGTTAGAAGATTTAATATTAAAGTAAATTGTCGTTGAAGACAAATCGTTTTTTTTTAAATTTGGCAAACCACCCCATTCCAAGCATTAAATATTTGGCCAGTATTTTATATGACTTTTTTAAATTTGTTTTCGTCAGCGCTCGATATCAGGACCCACATAGTATCATATCATTTTAATGGCTCTTGATTCAAAAATTATACTAAAGGTTTTTTCAGAATCATCTTATTTTACGCCAATGTTTTGAATCAAGGAAGGCTGAAATAAGCCTGATTTCTTTAATGACGGTTCGCAGCGTTTTCTGAAAGCTAAATCGTGTCCGGTGACACTTTACTTTGTCTGAGAACTGTTACTCCCGCATGCCACTATTTTTTTTCTTGCAATAAAGTTCAACAAAGCTCACCAAAAGAGAGTTCGACTTTTTATGAATTACAATCTATCCTATACAATAACAATGGATAATAAGTAATTTTATGTTTACTTAATATTCTACAATACTCGTGAATGGCTAAAACTAACTAAACTAATGTTCATTAACATTCTTAGTCTTAGTATTCTATAATGAGTGAGTAGTGTTCTTAATATGCCCCTATTACGTAAAGAACAACGTATTCCGGCTTCTAGTGAGTTATTGTAACCAAAACTATACCTGGTTACGTAACATAATATATACAATTATGGTTTGAAATTCAAGACATAAGTGTTAATTTTTGTAGTAATTTGTTATACTCCCTTTTAGGTCTGGGCCTCAGATTTCTGTATCTGTCCCGTCGTCATTTCTGATTAGAAATGCCTATTAGCAAGTACGTAATCAACCTTCTGTGCCAGACACACTCCGTCGACTGTTCTTGGTCTAAGATATTCCGGATGCCTCACGATGTTTTCCTTCACCGTACGAGCGAGTGTTCAATGCGCACAAAGACACAAAGTCCATTGTTGCAGAGCCAGGCATGAGAGTCGCGCCTAGAAATTACTAGGCCAACACTAGTCAATTTTTTATAATAAATAAACGATAAGTCTTCAGAATAGATAACGCATAATTTTTGCGTACTTCAAAATTGTATTAACGTGGTAAGCGGCCGGATGGGATGTCGTTAATCCCTTAGAAGATCCTCCCTTGAACAAGCAAAAAGATGGGGCGGCCGCAAAGCCGGCGGAAAATAATAAACAGCTCTAATACGAGAGCCTTTCATCCAACTTCGATTTTGTTCCCTAGTGGTGACTCTTGGGCCGTGAGGCTCAAGTGCACAGGCGCTAATTAAAGAGTTAAGTTGGCGCCTGGTAGATTGTACCGGTGAACCCAGATCTTTCCTCGCTCAACGAATAAGTATCGTAATATAGCTAGGAAATGCTGCCAGTGTTAAAGGTACACTGCCGCTGGGATCAAACTTTTAAAAATAGATTTAATTTTATTTTTATTATTATTACCATGTAGGGTAAGAAATTTGTAAATACTGTATACAGTAGGTTTTAATTAACTATGAACGATGTTTGATATTATTAGTTGGAAGCTATCTGTGAATATTTCTCCTTCATCAAAAAAAAACTAGCAAGGAAGGAAATATGAATTTGTTCCTACATAGCTTTACTTTTATGAGTCAATGATACAGATAATAGAGTCTACATTATCTTATATATTGTTGTGTGTTGAAACTTCATTATGATAAAATTTTACTTAACTATTGCAGGGACTCTTTATTAAGGCAATTTGCAACGGAATTCGCCCCATGATTCGGGCTACGTATTTCGTAGCTCGTAGTAATGCGACTCGTCATTCGTAGCAAGTTACGTCGTAGCTGGAACTACTAACTGAAATTGCTTCTAGTACTCAAAGACGTCAATTATATCTAAGGGTAGATTAATAATAAAAAAATAATACTAACCTATATTATGAGTAATATCATATAACAATTATATAATATGATTTTGGCCCATTCGGTGTCGAGACCCTTTTTCCGTGGGGTTCTAGCGCTATAAGGCCTTTTGAAGCGTTTTTTAGGGTACTTTTTTCGCGCACTACCACTATGTAGAACCCACTAATGTAGTTCCGAACCAATTTGACTTAAGGCTCTTCAAAACAAGAGAATACCAATTTTCATAAGGCTGGCAACGCGCTTACGAGTCATCTGACGGTGTTAGTGTGACGGCTATGGGCGGCATCACTTAACACCTTAAGACTTTTGCCTGTTTGTTCTGTCTATAAAAAGAGGTTTTCCGTATCTCCAGCATCTAAAAATACCACTTGTACAATTCCATCATAACAATATTCCCTAGTTTTTTTTCTAAATATCCTATTAAGTTTTCTAACACAGGTATAATTCAATATTTTGGTACTTGATTTTAAGAAAGATGCTTGGTACTGAATTAAATAAATTTTATGAACATTTATTATCATGCATAACATGAATTAACAAATATCTATAATGAAAAAACAATGATACAATTACACTGTAAAATTGCAACGAATAGAAGTTTATATTTTCTTTTAAAGTTAAGTAAAAATAAAACCGTACTCGATTAAATTACGCTAATGTATGTACATTAACGTGTCAATAACCCAAAAATGTTTTGTCACGTTTATTCATTTGCAAAATGACACGAGAGTGATAAGGTCGAAGTAGCTATTTGAGAATGTAATGAAAAATGAGCTTAATGTCAAGGTTCGTTTGGCACCTTTAATAGTTTACATGAAAGTTTATTCAAAGATCAATATTCAAGTTATTTTTTAACGTGTTTGTTACAGTAGATGGATCGAAAAAATCTTTACTTCAAATGGCCCAGTGCTAAAAAGCCCACCAGCGGAGCACAGATAGCGATAAAGAGAGAGAAGCGAGATGGAAAATAGTAGCAAAGATAAGAGACAAGTGGAATTTGGATTCCGTCAGAGGTCGTATTAAATAATAACATAATCCTAATGAAACCTTAATTGTCGTACTCGAATAAAGACTATTTTTATTTTATTTTTCACGTCAAGTCAAATCTAATGGCTACCAAAATTTGGTTAGTAAAATTTTTAAAATTGATGGAAATATTGAAAATACACACAATTACCGTTTTAAATTAACTATGTACTTGTGTAAACCCATAATTAATCTACAATATTGAAATTGCTCCTGACAAGTTCGTATTCAATCTGTTATATTGTTTCTAGTAGACAAGTAGGTGATCTGTTTTCTATGACTGACTCACGTTCTTGATTTTTGGGTTTGAGACGCCGATTTCCTTACGGTAATTGCCATCACCGTGGCAAGTGCTAATTGCGTACATAGAAAGAAAATTTCAGAGGAGCACATCAGTGATTCAAACGCTTTATCTCAGACATAATGATCGCACGCTTAAGCCACTAGGTCAACACTCCACTTATTTTATCGTAAAGCTTAGAAATAAGGCATGTTAAAATCTATAACTATTTCGAATGATTAAATCTCTAAGGTCAGCGTAATAGAGTTAGTAAGTAATTTCATGAAGCTCAACAGAAGTGGTCGTGTCTCTCGGATCCGGGCCTAATTGGTAATTTACGTCTGAGTCGCTCGCTACTTTTTCTGGGCTCACTATTAGTTGGAAGCGAGAGAGGGAAAGCTTATGTCACTTGTCCTTTGTTCCAACTATTCGCCAATACGCAAGCCATTTACCAGAATGGACGGCTATCACGACCTATTCCTAGATATTAATCTTTTTCTGGGAAACATTTTTTATTTAAAGAACTTGAGTTGCTATTAATTCCGATCAATCTCCATCCGTTAGATAGAAATAATAATTTATTATTAAAATAAAAAATAGTGATTATTTATAACAAGAGTTAGCGCGAACTATGATTGTATGATTAAAGAGCTAAATCTCATTTCTTAATTTTAAACTATATTTTTTTATGATTTATAATACAGATGCAGAAACCTGAGGCCTTTTAAAGGGTTAAAGCGCCACGGTATCACAAGTGGATTAAAACATTTGGATGATACGAGAAATACCAAACTAATTTGTGTGAAGTGAAGCATGCCAATGTAATATTTATGTTTATAAAGAGTAAACAAAAATGTTAGAGATTACAAAAAAATCTCAAAGAAACAACAGCTTCTATAACTACCTCTGGCAATTAAGGAGTACTTGGAAAAGACAAACTAGACTGCACTTTTGTTGTTTCTTTCAAAGTTTTTGCGTGTCGGGAACAATATAAAAGTTAACTTCAAGACAATTGAGTGTCAAAGAAGTCTTTTTTAAAACGAACATTAAATTATTAGTTATCATTGCGTCGTATGCTCCGGGCAGTTTAAAGTTTTTAATGGCATGTAAGTGATCTACTGTGAATACTAACAATTTACACGTTAACAAAACTATTATTATTTCACCGGACAATATTGCTTAAGATGTAATTTAACATTTTTCGAAAAAATAGCAACATTTCTTAACTATGAATAAGGTTCTTCAGTCGATTATATAAAAAATAAATTTTGTAGAAAAACAAGTTTGTTAACAGAATTGTTTTATCGAATTGTAAAAAAAGATTTATGTATTGATTGCCATTAATTTTCATTTAAAGATACTAACGAATATCACATAAGATTTGCAAGTAATTTCCAAGTGCTTTTATCATCAGAATTCTGAAACAGTAACCATTTAAGATAACAGTTTAGTTTTTATCTTTCAAACTTGAGTTGTAATTAAGTTAAGGAAGCTATAAACATTAGCGAGCTTAATCTTCAAAGTTGTGCAAATAGATACAAACGCGTGAGGTTCGCGCTCGATCACGGCTATACAGTTTCTGTTTATCTGGGTAAGGTCGTAATTTGTAGCAATTTGTATGTTATACCTTGTGCAAGTCCCGAGATCATCAATCACGGTACCTATAGCTAGTTATAGTCTACCTGCCTGTACGAACCAGATATTCCGTATTTTATTTTTATTACATACAATAAAAATTGGTTTGAAGTGCGTGAGAAGAGCGCATAATCCTGATGTTTACGAGAATCGAGTATGAGATCCGAATTATAAGGTAATAAAGGTGAAATAAAGTTATATAGGTCTAAACATATTCATATCTAATGAACCGCTCTTGACAGCAGTTGAAAGATGAGTAAAGCGGCGCGCATCGTTAGCGCTTACACGTACATTACAAGCGTGACCTTTAATATATACGCCGTGAAAATTTCATATCGTCAAGAGTGTCAGTTTCATACACTTATATGGTAAGGTGCTTAGGTAATATTTTAATTTATATTTATTTCACTTATTGATTTCATTTTTTATGGGCCTGGCTTTGTAATGAAAGAGCCAACATGATCGCATTAAAGGGGGTCGCTTGCGGATACTACCGGAACCTCACTGGTTTAGTCAAATGATATCTGTATTTTTGACTATATAGTCAACCTGTAGGTGGCAGGAGATGGACACATCTTCTTGTAAATGCTACTTAAAAACGTTGTTTATATTCATGTATATCGTTTCGTAAAAGGCTTTGTTAGCAAAGCCTCCATTGTGTGGTTTTATTAAATTGGCCCTTTAATTAATACATTGATACGTAGGCGTTCTAGATAATATAACGGGTGACGATGTATATGATTAATTATTATCAGATTTCCGTTGGGCATCAATTGACACGGAACTGTTGGTTAACCAATATGTGGTTTGTGCGTTCATAAACATAAGAATTAATATTTAATGGTATATCCTTTTACGTATGCAGAAGGTATAAAAAGTTTCGTTGCGGTTATTTAACAATGATCTTTGAAGTTTTAGTAATTTTTAATTAAATTACTGACTACATAGGTTATAATTTGTAAAACTTGTTTGTTTCATTTTTTTTTGTTTTTCTATATGTTTGGTTTAGTCGCAAATAATAAAATAATGTAATGAATATTCTAGTTTATAGTTTGTCGTTGGCCCGAAAAAAACTCGATTAGTATAGATCAATAATTCAATAAAGTCAAGTAAATTGAAATCAACACCCCAACAAACCCAAACAAAGAATTCATTTGTAGATACATTTTACTTCCAGTATTAATGAGATTTATCAATTATCTGTTAAGCTTGGAATTACATTAATGAGGTTTTTGTATTAAAGTAATAAAATGTAATTTCTCGTCTCGTTGTCAATAAATTTAATATTTTACATAAACCCGAAATCCTTTGGCATGGGACAGGTGATCTTTTGATGCCACTCCTTACCATTACCACGTAGTTGATGAGGCTTAAAATCAATTACCTAGCCATTTCCTTTATCGTATGAGAGAGTTGCCCATGAAAATATGACCCGAGGTTAGAATAGCACGTTTCACTACTAGACTAATACTGGTTCAATATTCGTGTTCTGTAAAGGTCAATTATCGAACGCACATGCAAACTTACTTCACCCTGCGCAGTGGTTGTCTGATTGGTCAGCTTATCCACTACTTGTAAAGAATAAAAAAACTAAAACTAAATTTAATACACATAACAAAAAGGATATTTAATAATAAGGATAAATAAAGTGCTTTTTGAGTAGTTTATATTTAGGTTTGCGTTGTGTATAATGTGGTGTAATCAGTGTTGGTTTAAAAAAAACTATATTCTTTAATTAGGTATAGTTCTCTAATCGTTATAAGTTTTGTTTCATTGTACAATTTTGAAGTTGTCAATACTGATTAACAGTAAGTATTGTCAATGTTGGTAAAAGCGTTTTAAGAGAAATCCCAACCCTTTCCACCCAACACTAGGCTAGGTTAGGCTAGCCTAATCGAATAATCGGCATTCATACCCACTTCATACTTAAGTTCTGACTTTGGGTCTCGTCTCTTAACTTCTGGGGCTTCTAGATTCCATCCTGCATCCCATCTGTTTAAATTTGGACTTTCAGTCGGGAAGCTAAAGGTTTGTTCAGCTACAGCTCCAATTATAACTCACGACGTTATATCTCGTTTGACATTACTTAATAAACAGTACATCATTAAAACTTGAAAATGGTATGAACGAAAATATATATTCCATTGTTGTGGTTTGTATAAGTGGTTAGCTGAGTGTTTATACATATTTTATAAAGTGCGTTTAAGATTGGATATGAAAGGAATAATTATTTGTTTTTGATAAAAGTTGCGAATGTGGAAATGCCAATTTCGGCCTTTTGGACCTTTACTTATCAAAACAATTTTTTTTAGGGTTTAACCAAAATGATATTCAAGAGATTTTGAAAACTATAATTTAATTACAGTAAGTAATTAAACTATAATTATTTTACTGTAATTAAGAAATTTATTGAATGTATATCTTTAAAAAAAACTAAAATCAATTGTGAAAACTATTTTTATAAAAGAACAATTTTGACATATTTTCAAATTGTTTATCCTTACTTGAATTTAATAATATTTGATATGTATACAAGAAAAAATATAGTTATGAAAAGCTTTTTATGGCTTTCCGCTACACGAACTTTTAAACAATAAATATTGCTTCTTTGCAATTACATTAGCGGAGATTACCCACAAATAACAAAAAAGCTTCTGAAACATGTTTGTCGAGAAGTCTTATTAAATTCTAATTGTTTCTGTTTTGAGAGCAAAATTACAAAAGCCTATTTTTCTTGTTGACTTGCCCGCCATTAAATCCGAGACTTAAGAGCTCGGCGGATGCAAATGTGCTTTGCTTGTAAAAAATTATAATAAGATCTTGTTGGACTTGTAGTATTTCCTCAATTTTCTGTTTTTAATCCTGTTACAAGAACGTTTGTTGAGAAACCGAGTTAGTGTAATTATACTATTCTACATGGTTTTTGTTGAGGCGCCAGATATTGCGATTTGTCTACATTATGTTTATAAAGAGGTCCGATTGTATGATTGATTGTTTCAAGAAAACCTGGGAACTTTATGAAATAGAACTATTTTTTTAAATTGCTAATTGTAACTGGCCACGAAACGGTCAGGTGTGATCAATGAATAAGCATGGCTTCTTATATGGCTAATCATTTGTTATTAATTCGTAAAATAGTTACATTGTTTACTGTTAGAGGCGCCGGTGTAGTATTGTTTTGATATTTTTGTTTTATGTTGACGCATTGGAACATAGCCTCCAATGGCAAAAAGTCTCTAGACGCAACGAACGCGTTGATGCGCTTTTTCACACGTATGTAACGTTCGTTGACTGTTCAGGTGAGCGCGCGCATCCATCGCAATTTCACTTTTTTATGTCACTCTATCGAAACAGATGTGATTTGTCATTTGAACTCTTTATAAATTTGATCGCGCGTTGATTTGCGGTGACGTCCGTTACATGTGAACAACGCCTTATGTGTCACAGACGACTCAAGAGACGCTCTTAGCAATCTAATTCGTGCAAAAGATTTGTTTTATGAAATGTGTAATTACAATCGGGCCAAATTCATATTGATTTTCACTGGAGTAACCTTAACAGTTGTAAATGTTTGTATCACTTAGGGTGACAATAGAATATCACATGCTTAATTAGCAAATCGTACACCACAACAATATAATTAGTCCTTTGGTACCACGGTGAGGGTCACCGCTCTGTGGGAAGCATTGTTGTTGTTAAAACGAGGTCACACATACCAATTTAATTTATTGTCTGTCCGATGATCACGTTATCTGTGTATCTGGAAAATAGCTTAAATCAACTATGTAGATAGTACATCAGGTATGTATATATATCTTACTGCTAGTAAGAGATTAAACCCGCCTTAGAAATTAGTGTATAGTAATACTGGCAGACATGCTTATCTCATAATATGTGGTCACAAATCATGGTGAAGGTGAATGGCCCAGAATGGTCTTTGGTTTTTAAGTGCCTCGTCAAGGTGTCAACGTAGGTGTAAATGTGTCTAGTACTAGCGTCTGGTAATAAAACAATTGTATTTACTTGAATATCGAATGGAACGAAATGAACTGGACCGTTGGTTTCATTATGATACGCATTCCGCTTCAGACTTGTCAGCGTGAAAGATGACTCCCGCAAGTCCAATACTTTTTTGACATATACACGGTATGGATAATTAAAAATTAAAAATGTGACTTACGGTGTCAGGAGCCACCAGGCAAGTGGCCGTGGCACCTCAGTTATGGTTAGTGCTGCCCGTCCCAGAGACCCTCCGTCCACTCATGCAAGACTGTTGTTCTGTAGACAAATTAGTTAATTAATATATCATACATGAAGATTAAAGAAGTCAGAAAAAAACTTTTTCGCTAAATTAACAATATCTCGGCATACAATGTATTAAAGAAACATTAATTCTAGTTCGTCAGTTAATTATAAGAGGTTTCGAAAATTTCCATAAATCTCCTGTAATATGAAAATTAAAAATTTTTCTTCAAAGAACAGTTTACAATTTTGGTATGGCTTGGCATTTTTCATCACAAAGATGCCTAGAACAATCGTTGTATTTGAGACAACGGAAGTGTAAATGTTTAATGTGTATCTAAGACAAGAGACTTATTTTATATTTGGTCTAAGAAAGTATGACCATATCTCTGCGTTCCGTAAGTGGCTAGGCTGGTTACCCATTCGGCAGAGACGTGATGCTTCCGTTTTCCATCTCTTATATACTATCCTGTTCGGTACTCCTTTTAAATTTCTTCCGTCAACTATATCCTTTAAATCCCATCTCATAACTCCCTTCTTGGCGAATCTTTTAAGGTTTTTGTAGTGAGGCAAAAAAAAACCTTCCCGTCCCTATTCACTTATCTTCTTCTCTATCTTTCTTTAAATCTCTACTGTACAAACATTACCAGTCCTCATCATATCCCTAACTTTCGTATTAACTAGTACTAAAGGTAAAACTGTTTTTAAATAATCGTGATCCATGTGCACTTTTTTAAATCATTGTAAAATAGTCAATATATTATTATATTTCTGTATGCAACGAAGTTTTAATAAATAAATAAAGAGTGTGTCGAGCGGCATGATCCTGGGAATAAATAAAAGGTTTCCTTAATAGCTTAGTACAGTTTTTAAAGAAACTCTTAACTATTATTTATTCTGGTTATATCGTGTCAATAATTGAAGTCGTAGATTTGGCTTTACAAAATAGCGGCTGTTAAGTATCTCTGCTAATGTAACGGTTCCTTGACATTATATGCATTAAGGACGCAATTTTACAATATTATTGCTAAATGATATAGGCCTATTTGTCGCAATATCACAAACAAATACGTAACCAAGAACGAAGATATACAAGCTGTATATACACTTTATTTGCTTTTAAAAGGCTCAATCAGATGTGGAAATGCAACTACCTCATCCCTCATTGATCGGTTATAGGAATACTAATATTGTTCTCCCTTTTATCTTAATTAATAACATTTCATAGCCGAGTTGCGCTCCGTGAATTTAATGTTACTCATTAAGTTATATTAAAAATATTTAACGTTACTTATTATAATATCTGTAGAATGATGCTGTTAAACTAAAATTGGATTATAATTAGTTAATAATAAATTACTCTAAATCCGGTAGCACTTATCGACGTAGAACTTTCGTAGCACCGTACACTCATGCAAGTATGACTTAAAATATTAGCAAATTCATTCGTACGTTGACAGTGACACTTCAGATAAGTTGTGTGACGTTTTGTGTCAAATGTGTGACAGTGCATCTGCTAGGGCAGATATGTTTGCCTTGTCCCTTTGATCTCGACAAAACGCAATTTAGCAAATACCATATAATTTAAAAAAGCCAAAACACAACCAACTCCAAAATACACTTCAAATTATTAAATAATAATATTCCTTATATGTATTTTTGGACAGTTGCTTGTAAGTAAGTTAATATTGTACGTATAAACACATTGTAAACAATACTAACAAATAATTGTACAAATGTATTCAAATTATGTAAATCAAATAAGGATAGTTTCTATTAAACTAATTGACATGAGCAATGTACGTTATTGCTCTACCAACATATTTCCTATCAAATTGCATTAACAATATTTGCGTAAGTTACCAACTATGAGACATAATAAACTATTATATAAAGTAACGTAGTAGGAAACATAGTTAATACTGTTAGTTTAACAATTCGGCAACAACTTGAGTTCAAATACCAGGTAGATAAATAATGCAATGCAATTTTTTGCATAGTAAAAATTTTAATTGAAGCTCTAAGTTATCAAGTTGTTATTGTTTGAATACACCCGTGCGTTAAGTTATCGGTTCTGCTTATTCCCGCGCTTTACCTTGTATGTCAAGCGTACATGATAATAATGCAGCGTAGCAACTGCTATATTTATTTTTGTAATTAATGTTTAAATTCATTAAAATGTAAATAAAAGTTATATTGTGGACTCCGAGTCACATAGTCGCCTGAGTTTGGAACTTGAAAACATTGTCTCATGATTTATGTTCTATGAATGCTAGTGTTTTTAATTTGATTTTTTATCTTCTTCTTTTTAATATTTTTGAGGTTATATTTCTTTGGGCGAGTTAGGGAAAAATGACAAGAGTAAATTTTCGCGACGCGCACGAACACCGTCACAAAAAACCGACACCCTAAAGTTAGCTATAGTCAACATTTTAGTTGATTTGAAGTATATTCTTTTTGCGTGTTAAGTAAAAATGATGACAGTAATATTCTTCTCGTTTTTTCTACAAACGCAGAATAAGGCGAAAGATAAAAATTTTGAAAACATTTTTCCAAAAATAACGTCAAAGAACTTCTAACGCGTGTACACACACGTTTTTTATTTTATTTTAATCAGTGTTGCTGGCGACAGAAACTTAAAGCTGATATGAGCCCAATTTTGATTAAAGGGAATGTATTTATATTTCTTTTATAAACATTTGTCCATAAAAAAATATTACTAAGTAGGTTAAGAACATTATAATACTGTATATTAAGATTTTCTTATTAGGTTATGGTGATAGTTACTGTACATGTAAATTTAATACCAGTCATATTTTTGTAGTGCCAGTATCAAACGAGCTAATCTTAGAAGAAAGTTACAATATTGTAGTAAATATTATATTAATAGTTTAAAGGTATATCCAATCATATAAAATATAAATTATAAAATGTAACAGTACATATCACGATATCAAAGCGTTGAATTCAATGAGGGTTTTAATAATAATTAACCCATAGTTTGTTTTTGTTATGACCTATAATATCGTTAACGATGTAGTCACGTGTCTGAGCGCTAGCTGTCATTATTGTGTCATAAAATTTCTTAATATAATCTAATTAATGAAGGCAATAAATACGCTCTTTGGCTTATTTATTATCTTCTTGTACTGAGACAATAAGTTCTAAAGGGGAAAGTATAACTTTGATTTTTTTATGTAACAGGGAGGAACTGCTGCCCAGGCTCACTTAATGTTAAGTGATACCGCCGACGAACAGACACTCACAGACGAACAGACAGAGCCGCAAGTGCGTTGCCGGGCTTTTAAAAATTGGTACACTCCTTTTTTGAAAGACCCTAAGTATTATTGGTTTCACATTGTAGTGGTGCGGTGGAGCCAAAACTGCCTTAAAAATAGCTCAGTTGTGGAACAACGTACATAGAGGTGAAATGGCACTAAAAAGCTTGGTCTTTATTACATCAGTCGAAAAAGGGAAAAAGCTAAATGAATCTAAAATGAAAAATTCAGTTTGTAAAGAGTGCAGTGCAACGTCGGACTATTTATATTTAAATTTTGCAACATTAAATTTTTCTTTTTGAATCATTTCAATTTATCTATGTTGAGAACGTTAGGTTAAATTTTAATATTGTATTTTTTTCCGCTTTGGGTGAAACCATTATAGAAAATAAACAGTGAATTTTTGGGCTTAAATTAACACGACAATTAATTTAGACATTGGATATTAACAAAAAGGTGTAATAAGTTTGAGCTCTCGTATTATCGGCGACATTGTGAGAATCCCTAACGATGTCGTGTCCGTCACTAGCTTCACCCCGCTGATTGATTGTGGCGACTGGCGAGAGAGAGGCTCTATTGTGAGAATCAGCCAACTTCGATGACTTGGCATTTTTAACTAACTATACACTACACTCTACTTTGTCCACTAACAAGACATTTTAACTACTTCAAGTAGAGTGCCACATACTTTCCTTTTTAGCCGGCGGTTGAAAATGATACTACCGTCGCCATTTTGAAATGTCAGTGTCATTGTTTATTTTCTGTAGTTTCTTGTTGCGTACAATAAATAATTTTAATATCTACCAAAATCTAATAAAAATCGAACTAAAATGTATTTTCTAGGTATCTTAAAAGATATTATATGAATAGCACAGGTACCAAAACCTGTCATATCAGTTGTTCCTAAGATTGTGTCACATTTATTGAAGCCTAGAACTGAATTTTGTTAATAGTAGTATACATTGTTTAATTAAGACATTTCAATAAAGTATTAACTTGGCCAAATTATTTCCCTTATAATGGTTATTTTTATTTATTGGCAATACTAATATCCATGACAGCGACGCGGCCTAGAAAAGTATGTAGCACTGTACCACGGTTCCACTGCGTCAATGTAATATAAATCGTAGAAAGCTAGCTTACTTATGTATCCTTCTAATTGCAATACGTCAAATGACAGTTACCCTTTTATAGATAAAAATGTGTATAAAATGCAACTTCAAGATGCACTATGGTTAATGGATTCTGTCGGTGTGATTTGCCAGGTAGAAAGTAAAACTGGCACAGTTTTGACGTAGGCCGGGCGGTAGGGTTTCTGTTATTACTTAGCTAATGAACGTCGCGCGACAACGGGACATCTTCGGCTTTGACTAATAAGTTCTTAATAATTTGAACACAAAACAAAGCTGAGTGTAAATATACATAAAAAGGATTACTAATTTTCTAAAAAGCTTTACCTCAATTAAGGAGAAAGTTTTCAAAATTAATTAGTATGATTTTTTTTAAATTACAACACTATGTTTAATAATTTAATCTTCTCTTGCTTTAAAGAAAACCATGCCACAAAATCAGGATATAGATTGACACTTGTTATTGACGCATTTACTGCATGTGAAAAATTTGATGGTTCTTCTAGGGGAGATAAAACAAGGACAAAGAGATGAGCCCGTTATAATAAAAAACTCAGTTGACTGATTAATAGAACCTCTTAATTTAAGTTGAAATTATAAACGTGTTCATAGTAGCTTGTTGAGTAATACATAATAATAATTACTCACGTAAAACATAAATTTTCATTCATCGTACTTTGGCAGTCTCTTACAATTTTAATAGAAATTTAAAAGCATTTGTATTAATATTTTTGAAATACTACTCTCGACTCTGAGATGAGGAGTTCGAACTCCAGCTCTGCTTCAACAGATTTTTATTTCTACGCTCATTTGATATTCCATTTTACCGTAAAATAAAACGTAAAAAAACGTGTATCTAATATTACAGGTCTTCCGCGTTCAATGTTTGTTCATATAGCATTAATAAAATCTGTTTTATTAATGCTATATGATGCAAAATGTGTCTTTGTCCTATCAGTTTACTCACGAGACTATGGGTTATACATAATAGAAAAAAATATTTTACGCGAGCGAATTTACACGTTATTTGATCTACTACTAATAAGAAGCAGTTCTTATTAGTAGTAGATCAAATAACGTGCAAATTAGCCTGTATATATGCATATATAATAGTAAAAATAGAAAATATTACATATATTAAATATTTTTGGCCTGCGTCATATAGTCACTCTGAGGCGCTATTTTATAAAACACTTAACCCTCGACATATTTATCACAAGTGACCAAGATTTTTAATTAAAAGCAGTTTAGCCTTGTCTATTTATTTTGCTTTATAATTTATGCTGGAAATATTGTTTACTCGTTTTCTTTTGTTCGTTTAAAACGGTTTTTCATTTATATGTTGGTTGAAATTATAATTTGTAATTTAAATATCAAAGTGTTAATTTACTAAACCACAGTAACATTGAGCCTTTGTAAATGATGGAAATCGGGGAACAGTTTGTAAACATTGTTTGGAACTAATAATCCTTCCAATTCATTAAATTTAATTAACAACTTAGATTTCGTTATATTACGAATCTTTTGTTAGAATTTCTATACAAACTCACTCTCACTTCAATAACAGGTAAATGGATATTACTAACCTTGCAAATAAAATTTACTTTATTTCATTTAAATCCTGCTTTATCAGCTAAATTACTAAAAATAAACGCATTAAAATAATTAAAACCGGGTGTTTCCGCGGCTTGACACTTAACGCTAGTGAAGAATTTTGGCATTTTGTTTTTCTGAATTCGCACAAAAAGCAACTTTAGTGAAATTATTAATGAAAATCACTTTTACCTATAAAATAAATAAACTCAATGACCTGTATGTAGAAATTGGTCTTACATTAAAAGCTTAATTTCAATATCGGCCGTTGCGGCTTCCATGACGATGTTTTTACCGACTTTTTTCGTGCCATTCCACACCTCGCCTTACTAAAATTCTTATGCATCATACATCATCACTACATACATAATTTTTAATACTACAAATTATGTATGTTAACTATCAAATTGATATACGACGTCGACTTTTTGGATCTAAGACATGACGGTTTCCTTACGATGCATCACCGTACGAGCGAGTGTTAAATGCGCAAATAGATAGAAAGTCCATTGGTGCACAGCCGGGTTTCAAAATCAAAATCAAAAGTTTTTATTTCAAATAGGCCTTTGCAGGCTCTTATGAAACGTCTAGTTGCACGGTTCCAAAAAGTGGGTCTCATGGAGAAGAACCGGCAAGAAACTCCATGGACACTCTTTTCAACAATGGTTTAGCTTACAAAGACTCGGTTACAATAGTAATAATCGGCTGAGAAGTTTATATAATGCAAGGTATACAGAGATTCTATACAATGCAAAAGAAAATTGAGTGTTTACTATTTGTGTAAAATGAGATACACACACTTGCACAGCGCAAGTTGCCAGGGAAGCCGCACATGCAGAGATGAATTAGCGCCATACATTTTTATCGTCAACATAGTCTTGGATTTTATAATACGCTTTTTTAATTAGGATTCCTTTGATGACGTTTTTGAACTTTTTAGTCGTAAGATCAGTTACACACTTCGGTAGCCTGTTGTAGAATCTGACACAATTCCCAAGAAACGATTTATTCGATTTTGTTAATCTGTATTTTGGGACTATACTATTTTATGCTTATTCCTGGTATTTATAGAATGAATAACACTTTTGACAGTGAATTGATGCAAATTTTTACGAACAAACATGATATTCTCTAGAATGTAAAGGGAAGGCAACGTGAGTATATTAATTTCTTTAAATAATTCTCTCAGAGACTCGCGGGGGCCAAGATTGTAAATTGCACGAATTGCCCTTTTCTGGAGAATGAATATGGCATCTACGTTTCGAACCTACAACCTAAGGGATGTGATTCGCGCGCTTAGCCCACAAGTCAAACACTGCTCTGCGCTACATGTTACTGAAATATAAGAAGCAAATGATTATGATTAGAGACTGGACTGGCAATGTACATTGTTATTTTCATTTGAATCTTCAGTCTAATCACAGTTTGTGAATATCGACGTGCCGTAATCACTTTGTCAAATGATGCCTCGTTACGTCACAGCTGGCTTGTTGCCACTTTGCCTTTAGTGTTCATTCAATAAAACCATTTTATAAGGCGGATCAACGCCTATAGTAGATACATATGATTATATTGGTACCTTGGTATATGTCGACGTTTGGTACAAGTACAAGCAGGAGTGAGCTGTTGTTATTCGTAGGATTCATGTAATGCTCCAATTTTAGAAAGAAATAAAAATAATTAAACTTTTATAAAGCTGTACCTTTTTAACCTTTTTTAAAACTTTTTTTTACCGTTTTAGAAAGTGAAACTTATTTATCGGCATTGGAAAAAAATTAACCGGCACATTATTGGGTTACGCGTCACATCTTTCCGTTACGTGCCATCTTTTATCATTTTTATTTCATTATCATTTATCATCATCGAAGAGATTCAAAGCCATTAATAACAAAAATATATAATAACGATAACAATGATAGTAATAATTCTATTTCAATTAATTAAATTCTGTAATAATATTAGTAGTAATAAGGTAAAATGAAATAATTGTATTATTTATATTCATGTCTATGATAATAAAAGCCTTTTGTTAAACTTTACCTAATTTTATTTAACCAATTTCTGTAAAGTTGCATATAGTAGATCATTTTTTCCTAGCTCAAATACTTGTTGGAAAGTTTTATCACATTATATTTTAAATTCTGTCATGATCCTGTCAGTGTTTGCTGAAAACTTCACCAAAACTGTGTTAGCCCATATAGTTAAACCACGTTGTAATATGGCTAGGCCATATCACAATTTTACCACTTTTAAATGGCTATTAGATAAAATGATGTGCAGCTTTCGGTATGTTTGCGCCGATAATGTAATAATAATTTATTCCAACACACATAACACAGATCAAATTTAGTTAGTAAGTACAAAGTAAGACAAATTAGTCTTCATAGTAGTACCAACATCAACAAAAAATAAAATTTAAATAAATAAATAGACAGCCTACGCGTACACTTGTCTCTGAGAGTAAAAACGTACCAATTCTGCTGGCAATGTGAGTGTCCATGGGCACCTAACATCAGGTGAACCTTCTGCTCGTTTAAAAAAGATAAAAAAAAACAAAACCATTCGAATTAGTTTTAGTACATTAGTCTTAAGTAAAAAATGGAATATAAGAATAGTGCCTTCCTCTTCATAGATGCTGTAAGTAGAGTTATTGGCCACTTAGATTTAAATTACTAATTAGTTTTAAGATAGGCTAGATCGTAATGTTCAATGATGTCTAACTACAAAGGCTGTAAATGCTGTTATAGCCAGAATTCGTCGAAACCCCTTTAGAAAGCAAAAATCTTATCGCGAGAAATGAAGATTACCGCTAGGATTCTGTCGCGTATTATAAAACAAGACCTGAAACTCGGTGCTTATCGTTGATATACAGCATATGCCATAAATCAATCTTTACAACTAATGAGAGTGGATCGATCAAAACGCCTTCTGTCGCGTTACGCGTGAAAAGCACAGAAATATCCTCTACCGATGAAAAAATTGATAGATCTTGATTGAGAGAACACTACAAAATGATAAATGTATGCTCACAGTTCTAAAAAAGCTGCTCAAGTGGTCGGAAAGGTACAACGTGGTCATCATCATGAGTCAGTGAAGGTTTGACAAAGTTATTTTTGTGAAAAAGGAGTGAAAACTTCAGCCAAAGTGTATCAAGACATAGTCTTGGATCATGTTGTGAAACCTCTTAGCAATACGCTTTTTAAAAATAAACCGTGGACTTTTCAGCAAGATTCTGCACCCGGTCGTAAAGCCCTAACTACCCGGACATGGCCTGCTCTAAAGGTAACGGTGATAATGAGTCTCTAAAAAAACTTTGGAGCCAGCAGCAGCGAAATTTCTCTTGGAAGCAGTGCGTTATCCATAGATTCATGGCCAAACAGATTAAAGGCCCGTATAACAGCCAAAGGTGGCCATTCCGAATAAAATATTTTTTTACTCTTTGCTGAGACTTATAATATGTAGTAGTATGTACTTATAATAAATATGTAGGTCTAAATGTTAATAATATTACATTACTTCATTAAAAAAAATACATTTTCATTTGTCGAAGTTGGCTGGGCTAGTTATATAAGATATATACTTTGGTTTTTCGTAATTCATATTCCACGCATTTTATCTACGCATCAGTATGATTTGCATTTTTCTAGCCGATATAAGTCGCTTACCCTTGGAAGTCCGTAAAAGGATATTAATATTAATGAGATCACATGAAACTTTGCATAAACAAACAGACATCCGGATGGTTTAACGATAATACGAAAATTGTAACTCATAATAAAGATATAGTTTCCGATCAATAATAGTTTTCTATATTAAACTAAATCTTGAAAGTGGCTATGACTCAATAATATGATCTACGAACGAGCGAGATGTTTTTGTAAGATCAGTTATGTGATCATAATGGTAATATAGACCGGCTAACTTCTTGAGCATTAAACAAGGGAGTAGGGGAAAGTTGTCGCAACGTATACAGCGCGGGACACAAACGTCAACTGATTTACCAATCACGCGATCGACACGTCACTGATTTCATTCAAATTAAATTTCAAACAAAACATGAGAATGTAACTTAATTCCCAACTGACATTCCAAAAGATAACTTTTACATATTCTTTTGAAAGACGTAATGTTTGGAGGTGGCAGGTTGTCCCAGCATTTAGTTACATTGTATCGAAATCAACCACGAAAAGTCGCTGTTCTATGTTTAGGGACAATAAAATGATTACATGAATATTAGGCGAAAATAATACGATTGTGTTTCCAAGCATTAAAACAGCCCACCCCTAAATGTAATTAACTGGAGACACCTGCGCACGACGGAAACACTGTTCACTTACATACTGTTAATATTAACCTCTGTTGGTATTTCTGTCATATAGTTCGGTGATTTTACGAAGTTATCGTTTTATAGTAAGTGGTATGTACAGATGTGTTATTGAAGAAATCATACGAGTGTCAATATGATTGTACGAAAGATCGTTTGTAGCAAATATTATACTGAAAATTTATAACATTTAAAGAGTATTTTTTTATGTTAAATTGGCAACTATTGTTGTGCTCACTTCATGTTTGTCTGTATGCTTTGGTCAAAAACAAAGGTTGATAGTTATATACTGGTAAATATAGATTACATATAATTCCTAGTATTCTGTTGTAAAAAGACGCCCTATTGTTATAATTTCATTATATTATTTGACCTTAGATTGCAATCAGCAAAAAACCTTTATTAACCTTGTAAAGTCTAGTAGTATAGCTTACAATTCTCAACTCTAAGGTCGGTTGAAGCTCGGTTGAATATCAATCTGGTATGTATTCAAATATCTGGTGAAACTAGTGAAGGTAATATGAAAACTAGTAGGTCTCAGATTCTGAGGTACGAGAGTCATTTTTTACGCCAACCTTCCATTTTTACCCTTAAAAGTAAAACACGATGGTCAATAACAAAAAGAATATTCATGAAACAAATACGAAACTTAAATAATTGTAGCGTCACTTAGATTTGTATTAACAAGCATAAAAATAATTTATTTTGGGTCTTAATTAATATTTAATTTAGCATCAGTTTCTTATTCTAGATTCTCTTATTGCTTAATTAACAGCGACTATAATTTAAATTAATGACCTGTGACATTCATCCGACGCGATCCAATAAATAAATAGCAAAATTAATTTAATTATAGTGCCAATTTATAGAAGAAATTTATAATTACAAATGATTAGCCCACATGCGAAAGATGTATGACATGGAAATTTCAATTATCACAAATATACGTAAATGTTTCGTTGAATAAAAAATAATTAGTAAAATGATATTTGTCCTAAACTTGTTGTGAGTATTTTGAACTTTCTGAGTGTGTACTTTCAGACACCTACTTGCCTATAAAGAAAACAAACATAATCAGAAACAGATAAGTCAGAATTAATCAGTGACGCTACAACCTTTTTAGGCCTGGGCCTCAGATTACTGTATCTGTTTCATTATCATTTGTTAATCTAATAGGCAAGTAGGTGATCCTCCGTTGCCTGAGACACGCCGTTGACTTTTTGGGTTTAAGCCAAGCTGGTTTCCCCACGATGTTTTCCTTCACCGGTCGAGCGAATGTTAAATGCGTACATAGGCAAAGTTCATTGGTGCGCACCAATCGGCGATCGAACCGATGAACTCAGGCATGAGAGTCGCTCGCTAAACTCACTAGGCCACCACTGCTCTTAGTATTATTAACTAGTAACTTTTTAGTAGTCACTACTTGATAATCCTAATTGATTATTATGTTACAAATTACTCAAACAATCTTATATATAAGATACAAATAACCAAGGCACGTTATTGAATAATAAACTTACATTTAGTTGTAAGTGATATAGGATAAACACGTTTTGATATGCCTTCAACATTGTCTACCGTGGATTTCTAATATAACGTAGGATAAAGTTTGCAAACACAGGCTTCAGAATACTATTTTCGCAACAAATATTGATTCCCAGTGCAATATTTACAGAAGATCACACAAGTATTGTTCATATGATACGGTGAGTGTAATTTTAGAGTGCAAGGCGTAGTAAGCGTCATCGTTGGAACTGTTTCAATTCTACGCGCCAGCACCGGTCGCGACAGAACTGTACCATTTTAACAGATACTCCATGTTAAACGAAAATTTTGAGAATGATTAATTTTATCGGTCCGTTGCTGTAATATGCCGGTAGTCTAGTTGTTTAATGGAGGTGCACTGCCACAGGGTTCACACTTTTTAATTTTTATTAGTTTTTTATTATTAATATGTCTGTTAAGAAAATTTTAAATATGTACTGTTTATTATGTTTATGAAGAGAACGTCGTTAAAAACCATTATGACTTATGTCGTCTTGATGAAATTTCGTATTTGATTACTCTGTGACCTCGTTTAATCAACTACTGGGCTCACGATAAGATGTCTTCTATATTAGTTTACATAGCACTGATTGAACCATCATTTTCGAAGGGTATGGGTTTGATTAATAGCGATATGAATGATAAAGAGTTATAATTGTTATGTAAACTGATATTATAATAGACTTTAGCCGAAATATGATAAAACAACAAAAATAATGGTAATACTAAATGAACACATTACAGTATCTATTTAATTAATAAAGTATCTTGTGTCTGACGTGTATATTTTGTGTCCATGTTTGATATGATGAGGAAGATTTAGCGCGATTCCCATACGTCAAATTCTTATTGGATCTGATATATGTACTTACATGGCGCTTCTCGAATCTGAATTGCAAGGAATACGTCGGTTTTTAGATCGGATCGGACTGATAGGTAAGTTCTGATGACCGGCTTATTTGCTTTCCATAGGGCTAATATGGATTTGCAAAAACAAATGGCCTACGCATTAATTAGTCATTTATTATAGGCATAAGGCAGTTGATTATAATGATGGGCTGACGATATAAAGAGAATAGAAAGCACAACTTGGTCAAGACGAGCTAACATTAGAAAATAATGAAAGCAGCTGGACGACGCCTATGTGTCACAGTACACACTGATCATCAAAACCGGCACATCTGATTTATATTATTTATATATGTTATATATTTATTAGATTAAGTTAGGTTATTTAACTAAAACAATCGTTTTAATATATTATACTGTCAGCAATCATCAATCTTATCCCTGAGGTCGTAGGTTCGATCCCCGGCTGTGCACCAATGAACTTTCTTTCTGTGTGCGCATTTAACATTTAGCTTGAACGGTGAAGGAAAACATCGTGAGGAAACCGACTTGCCTTAGAACACAAAAGTCGACGGCGTGCGTCAGGCACAGAATGCTGTTCACCTACTTGCCTATTCGATTAACAAATTATCATGAAACAGATACAGAAATATGTGGCCCAGACCTAAAAAGACTGTAGCGCCATTGATTTGATTTTTATATTGTCAGCAATAAAGGCTTAATAATAATAATATAGGCACTGGAACGAAGCTTAGATTGATACTATCCTACTATTTTCTAATTTTTAATACTCATATAAACATATAGTTTGTATGTCTAACCCCTGAAAATAAGGAAAATTCAGATACAACAGTATATTGATAGCCGAGAATTAGTTATGATGCAGATAGATTGGAAATTCGTATTTGCATTATAGATTCGATACAAGCTGTAGAATACCCAGGATTGTATTTACAACAAACAATATTTCCAAACCCCCATTATACAGAAGTACCGTATTACTGCTCCATTCGCAGTGAGATTGCTTTCAGATGACAAACATGTACGTGGAGTACGATTTGTAATAAATGAACGCGTGAGGGCCGACGGCCGTGAGGGAGTGAGGGAGGACTTTACGAGTGACATATGAGTGCACATTACTCTATATTGACTATCAAATATTCGCACAGACGGTGGGTAAGGCGCCGCATAAAGGCTTTAATGCGATGTTTATGAAAAAAATGAGTTATGATAACCAAATAGTCTTTTGAATTATTATGGACCTCACTCATAGTTTGGACTTTATTCACTTTACAACTGTCTTTTTAATGGCAAGTTTTTGTGGAAAGTCGAAATTCTAGAAACCAAGATCGAAAATTTAAAGTGAAGAAGGTGGTGGAAGAATGAAAGAGACATACAGATATGATTAAAGTTTAACTATATTATTTGCTAAAGATACACCATCATGCCTGGCAATGGAGACCAGCGTATCCTTTATATTGCTTATAATATATGCTTCAAATGAAGGCAAGTCTCCCTTATATTATATTCATGGTATCATAAACATCCTGTGATTGGGATGCTGTGTCACGACGGACCGGCCGTTATTACATGACAATGTTCACACTAAGAGATATATTTGTATAAACGGAGCATTTATACGCAGCCTTCGATGACAGGATGAATAAACAATATATTTCATTACGATTGTTTTAAATGATTAAATGAATGTATATATTTGCAAGATATATACTTTTATAGCACAAGGAGCAGTGTTGGCCTAGTGGAAACAGCGTGCGACTCTCATTTCTGAGGTCGTAGGTTCGATCCCCGGCTGTGCACCAATGGATTTTTTTTCTATGTGCGCATTTAACATTAGCTCAAAAGGTGAAGGAAAACATTGTGAGTAAAACCGGCTTGCCTTAGACACAAAAAAGTCGACGGCGTGTGTCAGGCACAGAAGGCTGATCACCTACTTGCGTATTCGATCATGAAACAGATACAGAAATCTGAGGCCCAGACCTAAAAAGGTTGTAGCACCATTGATTTTTATACTTTTATAGACTCCCTGTACAAGAGTGGATCATTTAGAGAAGAAAAACACTTTGACTATAGGTAATATAGTTTGATGTATCAAAACGTACACAAATTTGTACTGATGAAATTACCGACTTGGACCTAACTGACCGTCTGACCTTAAAAATCTTTATAATTTCTTTACATATTTTCTCATCTTATATTACTACTATATTAACTCTTTGGAAAATGAATATTATATTATGTTTCTGAAAGATTAATCCTGGGTGACAGCGAGGTAAATGTCAGAGGGCGAGTTAACGTTTGGACACTTTACAACTTGCCGCCAACTACAATTTGTAGGGAAGGTTTAAAAAGTTTATAATCCGGAATCCTGCCTGCAAATGGACCCCACTTTTAGATTGTCGCATAAATTTTCGTACTTCTTTAACTTAGTTTATTTACGTCCTTAATCTTACTCTTTTAGTAAAATAATGACAAAAGTAATTATACTTTTTGTTTTTAACATTGGTTTAAATAAAATTAAGCAGTGTGAGCCTAGTGGTTTTAGCATGCAACTCTCATCCCGGAGGTCGTAGCTTCGATCCTCGGCTGTGCACCAACGGACTTTTTTTCTATGTGCGCATTAAACGTTCGCTCGAACGGTGAAGGAAGCCGTCGTGAGGCAACCAGTTTGCCCTAGACCCAAAAATCGAGGGGTGGCACAGGGGGCTGATTACCTACTTGCCTATTGGATTGACAAATGAAACAGATACGTAATTATTAGGCCCAGACCTAAAAAGGTCGCCACGTTGTAGCGTCACTGATATAATATTGAGTAATAAAAATATGGCGTATCGTGCATTTACTTATTCATCAATAGATATTTATTTTAATATGCTCAATAACTCTTTGTTAGTGCTAATGTCATGGAACACACATTTGTTTTTTATACACAAAATTTCACTACGTGTTTTAAGCAATAATAGCATCTACTTATAAATAATGAGCAATAGAACAGATGTAGAAATCCAAGACGAAATACCAATAAAGATAATCATGATATATGTTACACTTAACTTACAAAGTACAAGGTACCTTGAGAATACAAGGAACAGATTACGAAATCACTTTAGTATGGAACACTTTTAGGAACTCCCTGGGGAGTAAACATCTTTCATATTTTTCAGGCTTATGAATAAAATAATGGAAACTTGTAAGGTAGGGAAGTGTTAGCCTAGCTTCAGTGTATGACTCTCATCCATGATAGGTTCGAACCTCGGCAGTACACAAATGTACTTTCTATGTGGACAAAAGCCGACGGTGTGTTAGACACAGAAGACTGTCTGAATTGATAATAAGAAATAAAAGTGAAAAGTTTCTGATGTTCTCGAAACAATTTTACGGTATGGAAACTTTTGGGGCAAATCTTTAAATAGCTTTATTATCAGTATATGTGTCCTATCATACATTAACAGATAATATACCTATTACGGATTTTTAGAAAACATCAGCAAAAGGTATAATAAAATTAATTCAAAACAGATGTAGATACCGCAAGCTAGCTGTATTGTACAATCAAATTTCATAGATATCGCAGAAGGCATCATAGTGTTCTAGAAGAAAATTTCATCAAAAGTCCTGTCATTTACCTTCTATAAAAAGATTGAATTCTTTAAATTTTGACATTTATGTGGAAACCATCAACATAAACTAGAGCCAATATACGGAACTAAGTCCATTAGAAGATGGAAAAATAATTCATAAGCTTAGTAAATATAGCTTCAACCGCCATTACGAGTACACAAAATAATATAACGTGAACTCCACGTATTTTTTCTCAGCTTTGGTTCGTGATTTATTAAAAACTGCTAAGTAGTTATGATGTTAACTCCCCGAGCACCTCCACAGCCTCCCGTTTGTTGTGTGAAATGTCTTGGCAAAATAATTGTTATTGACGCTTTTTAAATAAAGTGGTTTTATATTGGTTGAATCTAGACTTCGTTGCTAAGTGAGATACTTGTGGTAAATTGCGTGGATCAAATCGTGACCCTTGTCTCGATATTGATAAAATATTATAAGCCTATTGTATGTGGCTCACTGAGACGTTCATTCTCGCGAATTGAGGCAATTACGAACGCTGAACGTACGTCCAAGCGCAGATAATTCGAGCAATTGTCCTACGTAAAAGTTTTCATTTATAAAATTTGGTCCGAGCAGTTAATAACGGCCTCTATTGTGTCAAATATAACGTCAATTTACTCCGGCTTTTGTGATTCTGCATTAGTACACTAATTGTTTAGGGTTTCCGTTATCTCGTCCTTGCCCTGTCTAAAATTGAAAGAAAGATCGGCGTAGAAAGATAAAACCTTGTAAAAGCCCTTATTTCATTTTACGTTAAATATTAATAAATATTTAACATGCGAAAGCGAGAATCGTAGTAGAATATTAAACAAATTTCAATTAGAGATGTATTTGCTAATGCAGTGCCAGAAAATATTTATTTATGTTTTGAACGGAATATTAAGCAAAATATATTTATTTGTAAAAGTTAATACTATATAACTGTCACTTCTATTCTATTGTGGAATGCTCTACCTGTAACCGTGCAGACCTCGCTGTCTAGATATTCTTTTAAAAATCAACTAATATTGTATCAATACAATGTGTATTTTACAAACTGAACAATAAATTTTGTAATGTTATAAGTTCTTTTTTTAAAAATGTTAATATCATCCGTCTGGGTTGTCTGGAAGATAATGATTTTAGCAGTAAGATCACCCACTTACATACTTTTGCTATTTTTACTGTTTTATAATGTTAGAAACGATGTAACACGTTGTTGAGGATTATATGAAATTGTTTTTGAACTGTTGTACTTTTCAGTGTTTATTTATATCGTATTATAACTAAAAACAAGTGCTTGTTTAAAGATGGTTCAAGTAGTGCAATAACGGAAGCATTCAATCAGTGACGACACGTCGAGCGTCAACTCTTGGCCGCCATGTGCTGTCAATCAACATAAATAAAAGTACCGATGAATATATATTTTATGTAAATTGTTTTCTTTTTCGATTCGTACGTTATATTTTATTTTTTAAATCTAACGGGCATAGGTTTTTGAGTAGCGGGACATGAGTTGTCACTAGTGCATCGGTATTTCAGTAGAAATGATTAAGAAAAATGATTACGTCTTTTTTCAGTACTGTGAGGACGCCTATTTCCGATTTTGCGACCAAAGCAAATTGAATCCGGGCTTGGTTTGTAAATTATAAACATTTGGACGTTACTGAAGACAACGTTATAACCTCAGGAGATAAGGAGCTGAGTAAACTTGAATATGCTTTCAAATACGCCTGTCCTACAGAATTCACATGTCGTGGGAAGTATAAAGATGAAATATGTGCTTTAAATTCAGGCAGCGAATTATTGCCAACATTATTAATAAGGTATGTCTAAGAATACTTCCAACTCAGTCCATTTACGTGACTACAGCGTTGGGTCCATTGAGATTCGTCGCTCAAGGTCACAATGTAATGTTTAATAACAATATATTTTTAGCAGATTCAATATTAAATCGAAATGTTAGTATCGGTCAGTCAATTGAATTTAGACGGCCAATCCCTAGAGTTGTCGTTTCGGACCTTTGAAGTTAAATAATTTAGTTATAAAGGTATAACGAACTGTGTATAAATCTTTACATATCATCCTTTATTAAAGTTTACCAAATTTCTAGTTGATGATATATTTTTCCGAGTCTGCGTTCCTTATATATCTATGATATAGTATATACCTATCTATTTGGACTATGACTTAATTAATCAATTTGAAAAATTCTTAAGATTAATGAGTTTAAAAAACCAGCTTAATTATTGATCGAATTTATCACCTATTGGTAGACATTTTTATATTAAAAAGCGTATTATAAGGCATGGATGCATAAAAGGCATATTTTGTTAAATACTCTAGATTAGAACGGAACTAGTAGTTAAAAAATTCTTGCCTAGATAACCTATTCTGCACGGCTAGTGCCTTACAATAGACAAAAGATGGACCGCCGAAGCCGAGAAGCTGGAGAAAAACAACGTGCGATGACCACAGTAAAATTTGACCTGATCCGATTTTTTAAATTATAATAGAATATAAAACATTTTTTTTAATACTGTTAACGTGTTGTTTATCTTTTTGGGTATCGAAGCGAGACTTCTCGGCCATCCATGACAGGAAAGTACGAAAAGCAATGTCTATTTTGATTTGTGGTTTCCTTGATTTAATTTCACATTAAATATTAGCAAATCCAAGCTTATTTTTGGTTTGTTTTATTCAGTCAACCATTTTCCAAATAATCGCAAATTCCATTGACATTATTCTGGTAACACTAGGCTTATCTTTTGTGTCACAATATGGAGATGAGTTTGGATGGAGGAAAGCGCAGTTTAAATCGAAATTTGATGTGATTATTTAAGCAACGCTGAACGCACGCTTTCGTGTTATTAAGTCATTTTCTTAATAGCATGTTAAGAATAAATATAATTATTTCGGTTCGGTATTATTCCTAAAGTGATATAATGTTCCATTCCAACTAGGACTAGGTGTAGCGCTATATAGTTCTTCTTGTCTATTTTACTATGATTAGAGAACTGGTAGTACGTAGATGTAAAAAGTAGTCATTTAATTTTTTCTTATATGTGTTACCTGTTGTTGTTGTTTACTGTGACTTTTGCCTAGTTCCGAACTTTACAATTCACAAACTTCGCCGTGCGGTTGAACACTGGCTGGATCTTTCTTGCTTCGTGCTCTGTATAATTGTGACGTCATTTACGATTGCGTCTGTAGCGACTGTGAAATGCAATAAAAAGTATTAATAATTTAACGAATGAGTGGGTGAGCGTTCTTCAACATACACAAAAGAGTCCAACTCTTATTCTTTATATATTATGTATTCTACTGCTGTAAAATTATATGTACCTTGAAAATATTGTTATTTAACGTTGTGTTAAAATAAAATGTATTTTATTTTTTAAATACAATTTGAATCCCCGCCGCGTTCGGCGTAAAACACGGAGGCTGTAATCCTAGACGTAAATGTAAAATAATCAAAAGTCAGATTAAACAGATAAAATATTGCGATTGTATTTTAGAGATTTTGAAATTGTTATTTGCTAACAATATTCATCACAGCTAAATCTTCAATCAGGATCGTGTTTTATACAGATTTTCTCTGATATGATAGTACCATATGAAACGCTTTTATGTCAATAATTTGGTGACTGGTGTGACTTATTATTTTCTGCCTTGGTGCACCTTTATAATACATGTTTGCAGATCCACATCTCTCAGCAATGTAAGGACATTACTGTATACAGAAAGAGAAAACCGTTGGGTTTTCTTATTTAATTGTTCACTATTTTTTATTTCATTACAATAAATTACTGCTTTAACATGTGATGAGGAGCGTGATGTAATTGTTGCAGCTTTGTTTTTTTAAGAAATGGGCGAGTTAAAAGAGTGACGGAGACTTAATTGTTAGTTCTTGTCCGTTTTACATCCTTAATGTGGGAACTGGCAGTTAACATTATTTTTTTACTGACCTTCATATGTGTAGGTATTTTTTCTAGAGTCTAAAATGTGTTTAGTTATGTTTCATAAAGAGTAGAAATGACGGCTAAAGAAACGATAATTTATGTGTTTACACGCAGAACCTGGTTGAGTAATTGGGAATAGTTTCTTGAGTTACTTGATGAAGTAGAGCATATTAAAGTGTCAAAGCTAAGCCGTGGAGGCTATTTGTCGAGTGTAGAGGTTTCATTTACTCATTGAAGGGCGTCACGCGGCGCCATGTCGCTTGCGGAGGTCATGACATGCCATGACATGTCAGTGACATTTCGCGAGCTAAATGGGTATTTAGTGTAAAGATATGTTATGTTTGGTAATGTTATCTGTTTACGGTACAAGTTAACATATAATTGAAAACAAAACCTTTTTAAATTAATTTGAGTTTATATTTATACATTTTTAATTATTGTTATTACTCTATGTAGGTCACGAATATTGTAAATACTTTAATATCTAAATATTTAGACTGTCCAATGTATGGATACGAGAGGTATAACACTGAGCTATGGGCATAAAATTAACAGAGACGAATTTGAGGGAAATAATGTTCAACATTAGGTTAAGAGGCATCTTTTTGGGATTTGCTGTAAAAGTCATACAAAAAGTTGTTAAAAGAAATACTATCTATTTAGTGTTTAATCATCCGGGTTAGCAATACCATACGTAAGTTATTTAATACTTCAGGCGACTACATAGTCGGGGAATTATGTAGAATTACATTAAAACAAAAAAAAGTTATATAAAAACTTACAATTCATTGGTATACTATAAATTTAAATTAAAATAAAACGTTTCTAAATTTAAATTATTTTGCACTAAAATATTGCGTGAAAACTGTACTTACTGTCGATGAGAGTCGTTTGTCGAGTTCAACTCTTTATTTGATGCAATATAAAAGATAAGAAAGAGGGGAATAAAACTGAGATTGACACGACGTCTACGTCAAGGCACGTTATGAATGAAGATGGAATAGATTTCGTAACACATTTACTAGTTACATTGATTACAGTAACAATTAAATGTTTTCAATAACTGATAGAACTGATATAATATGAAAGAAGCATTGCGATATACACGAAACAATGATTTAATTAGGCTTACCGATCACTTAATAAAATAATAATATAGTTACATGTTCTTAAAATAGATTCATTATAAAAAAAAAACAATATTGTCAAAAACAGTATTTTCATAGTGAACGTAGAGCCTGCGAGTGAAATGCCGTCGTTTATCTCAAATTGAAACAATTCATTCTGCATTGAGAACCACTAAAACTTGGAATCCTCGACACTTAGCGAAATGTGAATTCCGTCCGCTATATTGAACCTGAAAACTGAACTCGTCACTGTTGATCGTCCTCCGTCGTCTTATCTTGATTGACATTAGACAGCTTACAGGGAGGGAAAACTTTGGTAATTTATTAAGTTAACCTCGCAATACGTTTGTCTTTTGTTTTTTATTCTATACAAATAAAATAATTGAACATTTTATTAACAAACACTAAATAATAATTGGAATTCTGTATCAGTTTTTATAATATTTAACTTGGAATGTAACTATTTCAGTAATTATAATGATATATTTGGATTTCTATTTCAGCCATTATAATGATTAATTTGTAATTTTATTTCAGTCATTACATCAATAAACTTCAATGGAAGCGATGCTATCGTATTCTCAACCAGTTGTGCCCGTACAACGTACAACGTATGACAAATGACACACGTACGTGAGTTATTTGTCTTAACTGAAAGGGCCGAAATATTGTTTCTTATATTTTCATTTGCTTATCTTTGGAGTTGAACATTTTTCATTTTTATAAGGGATTTGTTACCATTTTTTAGTGGTTTTCTCTCTTTCTTTCACAGGCAACGATGAGCGGTGTTGGCCTACTGGCTTTATCATGACTCTCATTCTTGATATCCCCAGCTGTGCACCAACTGTCTGTTCTGTCCAGAGTGCATTTAACATTCGCACGTCCGGTGTAAGAAAATATCGCAAAGAAACCGGTATTAGATTTAAATAAATCAGGCATGGTAAGATATTCCTATTTTAAAAAATATATCACGAAACAGATACAGAAATCAGATCAATCGCGTCAGGGCGGTCAAAGTCAAAGTTTATGAATATCTGTGCTTATATTATACTAGTAAAGTATCAGATTCGAACCGTTTTTATATTTGTGTCAAAATTAATTTAACTTTTTTTTAAAAGACCTATAGTTATGAAACGCAAATTTCTAAAAGCATCTATACATTTATGACAACCAAGTGATTTTTTTATCAGTGATTATTAGTGATTAATCCTATCTTTAAAGTTAGATCAAACTACACAAGGTGTGGAAATCGGTTAAGTAGTTTAAGAGTCCATAGCGTACTAACAACGTGACGCGTCATTTATATATATTAAAATAGAAGATCAGTGAATATGCTTTTAACATAAACTATTCTGTATAACAAAAACAATATCATTTCAAACTTTTCCCTCCGAAGTCGGTGTACCCCATGAGGTTATACTACGATATTTACTGTCAAAGACATAGCAGATTGTGCGGTACTTTAAGCTTCAATGACATAGGAGGGACCTGCTTGCCTTCAAAATGTAATAGACGTAGAAGTATCTAGAATAAAGAGGCCATTGTAACTCATAGGTTTAAAATTAACTGTTAGTGGTTAGTCTTATATTCGGGTCCCCTTAATAAAAATAATTCAACATTTCTCTTATCATTTCAACATAATTTTATGGGCTATGAATGATGTGGGTTGAGGCTTTACATTTCCTAATTAATCTTTTTGTACGACACCTACGGGTACCCGCTTCTCTCGTTACAACTAATCCCGGCATTTCCATCGCGGAGGTGTAACTAATTCCTGTTGAATACAATAACTTATTTGATATAATAAAACAGGTATTATATCCAACTAGTGGTGGTGGCCTAGTGGCTTCAACGTGCGACTTTCATCCCTGAGGTCGTAAGTTTGATCCCCGGCTGTGCACCAATGGATTTTCTTGTGTGCGCATTTAACACTCACTCGAACGAGAAAGGAAAACATCGCGAGGAAACCGGCTTGCCGTAGACCCAAAAAAAGTCAACGGCGTGCGTCAGGCACAGAAAGCTGATCACCTACTTGCCTATTAGATTAACAAATGATCATGAAACAGATACAGAAATCTGAGGCCCAGACCTAAAAAGGTTGTAGCGCCATTGATTTTTTTATATTTTTTATTTTATTATATCCAACTAAAGGGTCTCTTTTTATCATATCATTTCAATTTATACACGATTTGACACAAGAAACAGATTAACTCAAGATACTTCCGCTAACTACTTATAACTAATCCCCTCATTTGCCATCACCGAGGTGAACTATTTCCCCTTCAATACAATCATTATTCGATATAATAAAATAGATAATATGTCCAACTAATAAGTCTCCTTTTATCATATCATTTCAACTTTTCAAAGATTTTTAATTTGAGAGAGTCTCTCTGATCACGGTCGCGGAACCACTCGAAATGTCGAGTTATGTAAACAATGTAATTAATTCGCCTTTATATTCGTTATTTATTCATGCGTCATATTTGCGTAAAACTATATATAAATATATATATTTAGTATTAATATACTATTACGTATCTTTCTGTCAAATGGTGAATAAGTTCTGTGTGATAAAACAGACCTATTATATATAGCTAGACGTTTATTTAAAGTTACTTTAGTTAAAACCATGTAAGATGTGAAGATTTTATGTACATCTTGTTGCCCTCACGTTGACTGGATTAGACTAATATAATTTACATTAAACTTTTATTCTTCTTTTATTGATCGCGAATATGTAACTAACTTTTATTGATCGCGAATATGTAAATCATACCACGTTTGATTAAGTGAAAAACCTACTGTGACATCGGATTTCATTAAAAGCGCGGACTAGCAACCGAAGTTATGAAGAATGTATCGTCGTGATCCACTATCATTCGACAACCACAACCAGACTGAAAGTAGATTTTTATAGAAATAGTATAAAAATATTAAATAAATAAAATCAACCGTATTGCATAATAAGTCATTATCAAATACACGTGTAAATAAAAATACATACAAATTTATTCATGAAATGCCATTAACACCATAGCTGTGATTGTTCAATACAATTGTTTCGTTTTGTTTTTACTTATACCGAACAAACAGTGCTTTAATTGGATTCGTGGATTCGGATACGTATTTTAATTAAATTGTTAATGGAAACAAATGCTATCACCCATCTACCTCGCTGTGATTTTGAAGCCACTTGCCCGCCCGTAGAAGAACATGTCTGTACCATTCAGGATTCTATAGAGATAACATACATACATTGCGTACTTGATAATTCTCATCTCGGATTGGGAATTGTTCGAATATTACACTTTAGCCGAGTAGACTGTTGTATGTGATACTGTGGAAGGTGGATTTGTTATTTCACGTTTATGTCAAAAACCCTAATTGTTTGATTCTGGTTAAAGCTGTGTATGGGATATACAATATTGATTCAATATGTACGTTTTATGTCTGGTTTATATTTCATATTATTTTACCGGTAATAAAAGCATTTCTGTTATACGCAGAATGCGTTGTAATTAATTAGGTAACCTATTTTTTAGAAAACTTGACTTCACAAGATTTTGATCGTAAACAGTTGAAACATAGGAAGATAAAGTGATTTAATAAGATTTACGGCACTAGATAATGATTAAATTTATGATATAACTTTTTGCGTTAACTCTGACAACTAAAGCAATGAGATTTATTATATATGTTTTGCATTATAAATATTAGTTAACTATTTTCTTCTGTTACGATTATTTTTGTGAAAACTGTTGGATCTTTCAATAACATCTGTTGTATCTCCTAACTTTTTAAAATCTGTTTTCATTCCTTATAATATAAATAAATGTCTGTAAAATTAAGTTGTGTTTATATTTATATACATAATTTCGGTTAACAATACAATAAATGGTGGTGATCTTTTTAGTTCAGTAGTCACGGAATACTATTCTAAGAAATATTACTCAAAAATAAAATTCTCTGAAATGTTTCCGTCGTATGCGCATAGGGGGGTTAAACTTCTTCTATGTTCTAATTATCTGTTTCACTAATTGCTTAATCATGAATAATAATGAAATGTATTCTAATAAAAATGATATCATCCTTTGTTTTAAGAAAAAATTCTTTTTCGTTTCTTTCAGTCCAATTACGCGTACATTTATTCGTATAAACATAAAATCGTAGATTTTAGAACGATACAGGTAACTTTACCGACACAGTATTACTAAGAGGCTAAAAGTTCTTGAGGGACACCGTTCACACACAAGTTCCCATCTCACTAAGCTGCAATCGAATTAAAAAAAATAAAAGCGCTACCAAGGGATGAACGGAACAAAAGTTTAAAACGGAAAATGGATTAGAGCGATCCGCCAGAGCGGAGCTTTATTTTTAAAACAATAAACGAATCAATTTCGTAAACAAAACTTTTTAAACCTAAAAAAGAATTGGTTTGATAGTCGCTCTCAGAGCTGATCATTAAGTCTTATTTAAGCGATTTAGTGAAGTTACATGTTAGTTTACCATAGAGGCTAGATCCTCTAAACACTAAATATTGCATTTAAACAAAATTCAGGTTATTTTCAGGTTTCACGGAATAGGGATGGAAAGGTCATGCCTAGTCTACCATTTCATCCAAGGTAATTTTTAAATAGCGACATAGGCATGGTAAACTTAATCAATATTTGTATGAAGTAGTATTGTATTGAAGAGTAATGTCAGCAAGTTAAAAACAACTTTTATGAAACAATACGATCTGTTCCTATTGGTATACAATTTTCATTCCGGACTAATAGAAGATATATGTATATTAGAAAAGATATTTCTAAAAGGTAGCAAGGTATTAACTGAATTTCACGAAGGATAAATAATTATAATGTCTAGAAACTATTCTACCATCAATCAAGTCATCAAGGATACGTAATTTAATAAAGTTCTATAACATTATGTTTTATATTAAAATAAAAAGGAAATAAGGAAACAAAGGAAAATAATGTATATAACGAGAAATAAAATTACCTCTGTTTGATCTAAATAAAACATATTCCGTATTAAATATCTACGCGATAAGGGCGAAAGTTCCTCAAAGTGTCACTGTGAAGTTTATTTTAAGGAAAAGCAGTGTATATTTCGCGTTAATTTGCGCCATTTGTATGTCTCGAAGTCGGAGGTTTTAAACGTTATCACCCAACCGCTGCATTTACGTTCGGCGTGATTTCTTGAACGAAGTCTACGTTCAAATAATGGAATTCAATGTGCTATGACAAAACAGGTAAAAAATCATTTTAAGTTTTTTCATTGTCTACTCAAAGTCTGTATTGTGCGTGCCAATATATAATTTGTTCTCAAGCTATAGACAAATCAAATATTTCATCTCGCTTCCTTACTCGTTATTAAAAAAAAAAACACGTCATACGTCATGCGTCAGCTGTCATGTGCCAGTGATTCCAATAAACAAATCGAATATTCTTGATGAGTAACACGTAGAGCCTTGCTAAACGACATTACTGTTACATGAAAAAAAGCCTGAGAACTGTGAGGTTTTAAGGTTTTATATGATAACTAAAATATGTTTAGCCGTAAAACCTCTGCAAATATATTTATATAATCAAGTTGTATGAAAGCTCAATAAAGTTGTATACATAAGCAATTTTTAACGCTGGCCCTAAATGTTCCTATAGTGTTACGCCCTAATTTAAAAGACAATTTACTCGTATTGGCCTGTTTTATCTACTCATCTTGTCAACAAAAATTGAGTAAAAAAGATGAAAGAGTTCATTTATTTAAACAACGCAATCCATTAGTTTTGTTGAAAAAGGGGATGAGATCTTTTAAATTTTTGTTACATAATATATAATTAACAAACTACATTCAGGAACTCATTATTAGTAGGAACTAATATTTATTGTATCTGTTACCTATGTTCAAGTGGAGATTGTTTAAATCTATAAAATATTAAGCAAGAGTTGATTGTTTTTTTGTAGTTAGTTTGCGTCATAGCGGATATTGAGGGCGGGCGCCGTTAACTTTAACATTATATTTCGCTCGGCATTTTCAATAGTAGTTTAGTTTTGATAAAGTTAAAACCATTATGTAACGCGATACTAGTTGATTATTGATAATATTGATGTCGTATTAGCAAAGTTTAGCATTTTCTTAAAGGGATGGGAAAAAAACAAATTCTTGCGAATTTTCGCTTGAATTCTGCTGCTAAAAATCTATAATAGTAGATCTATCTAAAGCAAAGCGACCATTTGTATTTTAATTAACTATGTTAGGAGTAAAAAAATAATCTTTTTTTTTTTCATCTCTGATATTTGTGTGCACCCAACAGTGGCAGGTGTGTGTGTACACACATGCATGTTGGCACTCAGCCAGCCATACTCTGTCTACACGGTGTCATACGACACACTAGGGAAATATTTCAGGACTTTTATTGAAACAAGATATATCTATTAAAAGTCGATACGGTTCATGAGATTTTTCATTCGTTGCTGGTTTATATTCAAGTTATTTTATAGTTTAAAAAAAAGATAAAACCATTTTTTGTCACTCTGTATGCAAGATAAATGAAAATATTTGTGAGACGCTAGAAGCATGTGGCAGGCGTCCGACCCGCTAGACCGTTTCCGGCGTATGCAAGCTCTATGCGCGACAGAACTTCCGGTCGGTGTCGTTCACACTAAACATTATATTCTAAAGAAATCTTCTGAAAAATATGTATTTATGTTCCTGATATATAATCGTAAACTGGGATTTTTTAATAATATTTTTAAGGAATGTCTTTTTGATTGTTTTAGCAGTCGCATCCAACACCTTCGTCCACGAGGATATTTGGAAGCGGTTGTCAGCTAAAACAATAAACTCTATCATGGGTGTTATATTTATTTATTAGTTATATGAATTACAATCAAGTATACAGTATTTACTATTTTCTTAACCTACAAAGTAATAATTAAAAGTTTTGTTCCTGTGGCAGTGTATCTTTAACGCTGGCAACATTATTAGGTTTGTATGTATGTAATATATTTATTCATAAAATGTTATATTATATCATCATCTGTATAAAAATAACAATGTCAAATTGCAATGAATTGTGTTTCGTGAAAGTACTGCGTTCTATCTTACTGAATTTAACACGAAGGAAAGCGAAACAATACGATGGTGAGCGGAAGTAATGTCGGTTTCAGTTAGAATCGGGCAAATTTCTAATTTAATTAAGAGTTCTCGAATCCACTTGCTTATCAGCTTACAGATTGAATGTGTGTTTAACATTTATTTAATATATTTAATAAAACTTATTTAATGGAAACATCTAAGACAAACAGAAAGTACAAAGAATTACTGGTTAATCCTATGATAACACTTTAAGTTAATCAATTACAATTTATGGTTACTTATAGTGAAAATACCTGAAGATCGAGGACTCCCCTGGGTTTGTATATTTAGTTGTTATTTTTGTAAATCAAAACAAAATGCTTTAAATTATATAGAAACGTCGGAGCGCTTCCGTCCATATACAAAGCATAATAAAACATAATGTAACAACTAATACGAAAATCTATTTTTCAATTATCAATCACAATATAGGGACGGAAGCAGTTTTCTTGCTACGGTTTGCTGCGTTTCATAATAAAACCGATAGTAGAATATTTTATTCCAATATCGAAGCTTTATAATCCTCCGACAGGCCTATTCAGAGACAGCTTTTCTATTGAATAGGGAGACGGAAGCTCATCTGATCTTAAGCGAAACTCCCGCTCATGGATACTCACACTCACAGGAGATTTGCAACTGCGTTGTTTTTTAAGTTTAAGGCTCGGTACGCTATAAAGTACCCTTTGTCAAATTAGACCGGAAATACTTCGCGTGCCTTAAAACAGAGATTTATAGATCATGGAAATCGAGTTGAAGACCGCTGAATTTTTTTTCACACTTTTTTATAAATTTTTAAAAGACTTCATTCAAGATTCAATGTTGTTTTCTTTGTGTGGATAAATTAGAATAATCAGGAGGACAAAAAAATATTCGGGAGTAATAAAATTAATTTACTAAAACAACAATGAGATCGACAGGTAGTCGAGGCCGCATAATGAAGAAATACAATAAAGTCAAGGAAACAAAAGAATAATGAAAGAAATATAGAACAGACGCTCGGCTGAATCCACGAATTTGTGCTACAATTTAAATTATAGAAGCTTCTTATAAAAAATGGGACATATTTCATAAAACCTTTTTTTAGAATTCACACGTCCTTACTGATTTTATTTGTCTAATGCTTTACAGCAATTTATGCTCAATAAAGAGCATTAAAAGTCTTTGTATAATGTGTCGTACTCGCGTTAACCTATCATATGAGTAAGCTTCAAGTTGCCAAGAGATAAAAATCTAGTATTGTCTTTTGTTAAATAATTATAAGTTTATAATAATACATAACTTCAATCCGGTATAAAGCGTTTTCTATAGATAAATATCTGTTTTCGTGAAGAAAAATTGTGGGCTATTTTTAATTTTACAACTTACTTCACATGTAAAGGCAATCTGTTAATTTATTGTTATTGTGTACGCTTTCTCACTTTTGCGGCTGTATGAAAACTGTAGTTTATCATAGTTATCGTATAATTATGTTATGTGAATGGATAATATGAATGATTAACGGCGTAACATTCACGTTATAATTACAAAATACGTCTGGAATTACGCAATATCTTTTTCATTTTGTATATAGTTTTAATTTATAATAATTTCTCTCATGTGTACCAAAATACATCACAGAAAGGAATCTGCCTATCTTTGAAATAATAAAGCTTGATTTAAATACATTTTAAATTTATTTGCGGTAACAAACATTCGGGGAGTGGAATGGGTAGACTTACCGCTAATAAGCGATTTTTGGTTACATGATATATGTATTGTTGTCTATATTTTATACTTATCTAATTATTATAGAAACTAAAATCTCAAAATAAAAAGTAGAAATTCGTTTTTAGAAGTTCAATTCCATAAACCAAGTCTTCGTATAGTGACGTTATTTCTGTGGAATTATTGATTTAGTTTGGATAACACAGATGTATAAATCCCGGGGAAAGAGGATAAAAACAGGACTTACGCACTAATTCTTTCTCCAAAGGGATACATTACAATACATAGTATAAAACATACATTGTATTCTTTGAATTTAAAAGTCTCTTTGTGATTAAAAGAACATACCATTGCTTGATTGATATTGTTACGGAGACGGGTCGACTGCAATGTTTCTAGATTTTTCCACTAGTTAGAGAACTTTTCAGCAGGCTGTAATATGATTTCTGACCGTTTCAGGAGAGGGTCAATCACATATAAGACCCTAATGTTACCCTAGTTTTCAGGAAGCCTTTTTTCAGTCGGTTTCAGAACATGTGTAGTAGAGTGGTGCAGTTTTCAGGCGTTTTCAGGCCTAGGTATACCGCTTTGATGATGGAATATTCTAGACCAAACTTTCTAGTTGTGAGACAAGGATGAAATGATACGAGAGAGAAGATCAGAACTATCTCGAAGCTTGACTGAGCACGCCGTACGACAAGGACGGAGCAATATGCGAAAGAGACAAAGAGTGCGGACATTCTAGAATTGTGCAATCGCTACTCAGTAGCAAGCCCACCTAGAGAGTTCTCGAATATTGTTTACAATTATTCCCAGGGATATATAAGCGAGCCGAAACACGACTAGTGACCTTTAGTTTTGAATGCGATAACAAGAGCGAAACACCGAAGCGATAAAGTGCGAATAAAGTGAATATAAGTGATAAAGTACCGTGTGAAGTGTGCATAAGTGAAGTAATAAGAGATTGTTTTTATGTGTGTAATTAGTGCATCTCTGCAATTAATTTGTGCCCATAAATTCCTCATTGATTTATCAAGAAATAAATAGAAATAAACCTTTGGAGAAATACGGCATTTTCTATCCGATCCCCTAGCTCGTAACAATATGTTTAGGTTTTTATTTTTGATTGATTTTGACAGAATGATCGAGAAAATTCTAAAATTGGAAATTATGTAAGGAATTCTTAATGGTCCTGATACTGTAAAAATATCTGCAAAAACAGTATTTATTAACGTCATGAAAGTTGGAAGTTTTCTATTTACTTCCAGTGTTCCGTGAAAAATCTTGCGAAATATTAACATTTAATCTATCAGCTCAAAAAATTATTTAATGAATGAATTAGTTTTTGTTTCATTAGCCGTCCATACAATTAATGGAAACAAGAATGAAATGTACACAAGAGCAGAGACAATATAAGAAAAATATGCCATAACATTTATCGTATTGCAGCGCGAGTTGGTAAAATGGGTATCGATACCACTAACGTTTAAAGTATAACATAATCCTCGAAGCATCAAAGTAGATATACATGGTGAGAGCAATAAGCAATAATATCGAACGACATTACAGCTAAACGTTCGTGACCAAACGCTGTGGGTCGTAACTCGTTCGGTAATCCTGGGGATTTCTCTCCGATGGCCGACCTGCAGGGCTATTGCGTTCCTCAGTTGTTAACTGTTTCTTCCGTTATAGAATGAGCTCAATCCCAATTGTCAATCCAGCATTTTCGTGTTGGCTATCGCAGGTATAAAGGACACGATAAGCGTTATTAGGGGAAGCGGGATGGGCTGGATTTGCTCGAACACAAATCGCAGCTGGAAAACGTCCTACATAGAATTGTCAAGTATGTCAGGAAGATAAATATCAGAAGAAGTAAAGTGGGTCCCGTTGGTTCCGACTCACCCATAAATATCATGAGGATATTCGCTCTCCGCCTAGTCGCTGATGTATAAAAAAAATTGGCTTTGATAGTTTTGTAATTTTAATGCATAACGAAAAATTATTCAACACATATTATTTTAGAAATAACCTCGAGAAGAACCTAATTTATGATTAGGTTATTAATGGACATCAGCATAATATTAATAAAAGCCAGATTACAAATCTTTCAATTGTAATCAAATGCTGGTATAGTAAACAACCCTCCTGAACATCACTGGTCACCCGTGTGAGTACCGATACGCGGCTTACACCTAAATAACGTCCAGCATAATCCCTTTTTATTAAGTACCTTTACAAATATTTACACTCATATTATTTTACTACTTAGAAATACGGAATACAAAAAGGTAACACGTTACACAAGGAATGTTACAAGACTGTTTTTGGTAAATTTGACTTTTGGAAGTATTGGATAAGACGTTTATTGAGTGGTTGTCATCTGGCAATGATCAAAAGGATCTTGTAAGTGAGGCGAGAGTGTGGGACCACTAACCGGCTCAAGGATTCAGAACTCGTCAGCGTGAAGAGGCTCGATGGAATTTGGTTTTATGAAATATACGAACGATAAGATAAATTTCGGATGTAGAATTTGACACATGGTTTAAATATTCTCAAAATGTTTATCTCGCAGTAGCGAGTGTAGTGTAGCTAGTAAGCTACACTACACTTTTATATCTAAACTAATATAATAATAGTATTTGTAAAGTAAAAACAACTGGACCTATTTTAAAAATGCTTCTTTCCTTAGAATTCTATATTCTATATATTCATATATATATTTATTTTAACCAAGTAAAACCGGAACAGGTACAATTTCCTATAATTTTATCTGCCAGATATTACATTTGCGGTAAATAAGTTACTAACGGACCTTGGTCTTGCCAGAGCTGATGCGATGTTGTCGTGTGAGTGAAAGGCAGGAAAGGGATATTTTTCAAAGTAAATTAATAAACCAGTCAATTAATAAAATGGTATGTCTATAACTAGAGTGACGAATATATTTTACGTCTAATGTATACACAATCTAGTCCGTAAACAAAGCAAATGTTTATCAGATTTTTATATCGAATTTAAGTTGCGAATACTTCAGGCAAGCATAACATACTCTTACTTGTTATGTTTTTATAAAGTTATATTGAGAATATAACTTTATAAAAACATAACACAGATAAAACAAATACAATTTTTCTGTTAACGTTTTATGATTTTTTAAGTAAGGAGCTGAATGCTGGTGGTTAAATTTATTCAAAAGAGTAAAACTGATCATTTAAAAAGGAAATAAATTGAATTGTTTTGACGTTGAATTTTGCGACTTTAATCGTTAATTTTCGACGGCCTTCACCCTAAGGGTTTATAAAGGTTTTAATATTAATATAGTTAACGCGTTTAGGGTTTCGAGAATAGTAATGAGAAAAAACTAATATAAAGTTATAAAGGTTCTGTGTACTACTATTTATCATTAAATAAATTTATCTTTATAGCAATATCATTCTAGTGGTGAATTTGTTTCTATTAGAAATATTATTTATTATTATATTAATTTTATCCGTGATAATAAATGCTTAGTAATGTAACAAGTATATCTAAATTTGTAAAAATTTCAGTGAAATTTATACAGGTAAGGTAAGCATCCTTTAACTTCAAATGACATGTGAAGATCGCACTAAAACTTACGGCGCGGTTCTAAATATCAAAGCAATATGTATTATACGAAACTTTACGAACACATTACGTACTTGTGTTTGACGTAGCGGTTGCTGTGCTCGTAAGCTACAAATCCCATTCGCTACGAAGCGGTCACATGACACGCTACAGTACCTTCGGGGCGGTTTCTTTACGAATATATTTATTATTTCGCCGTCACCAACACAAATGTCTCGAGGGTCGCCCTTTTCTGATTTAGGTCCGCTCTATTTAAATAATTTATAGTTACGCAATTATTTGAAGCGTTAAAATCAGACAAATTGCCTTAATAAACACATCGTTCAATACAAAAAAGTATTAAAGTTTTAGGTGTCATTTTAATTCACTTCCATAGCTCTAAAGCTGCTTTCTTATTTAATTATATTACATGAACAGACGCCAATGTTTGAACATTATTATATTACTACTTATGTTCTCTAGAGAAATAACATCTGATTTTTATTAACTATTTTTATAATGACGTTGAATATATAGTTATTTCCTCTTTAACTAAGTAACTAATTTAGTTACATATATAATACAAGCCTAAATTATATAATAGTTTAATGACTGGACAACATTAACTCATTATAATAAGAGATAAAAGAAATAATACAAAAGCACTAATAGCGAAAATATCAAACAATTGTAAAAAATATATAACAGAATACAATGAATTGCTATCTGTCAACAAATGACAATGCATAGATAAAACGTAAGTACGTTAATGCTCTCTTAAAAAAAATATATTAATAAATATTCAATTCAATCATTTCACTTGATAAAGTATAGGAATAACAAAGAAATTATTCCACTCGAATCGTAGTCGAACCTACTTCATTCAGGTCAGGCCATCTTTCCTTTAAGCAATTTAACTTACAAACAAATTGTATCATTCCAAAATATCAAATATCGTGTAACCACATTTCTGTGATGTTTTGTTTTCTTTTGTTACTGATTTTATCGCTCTGTTGCTCAGGCTATTTTATTTGTTTTGTGTTTCTAGTCAAATGAAATTCAAACGACAATTGAATGTAGTATGAGAATCTGTCAAGCAATTCTCTATGATTTAAGTCATTTTGACAGCTCAAGACTTGACAGGTACTTGCGGCACGTTTTAGAATACGCCTCAAATTATTTATTTATGTGAAATCATGTCTTAAGAAAGATCAAAGATTTGAAAAATACAGGTTAGATTAGATTTATTATTAAAAGTTTCCAAGAAAGTTCAATTATAATTGAAGTAAATACATGTACGGTTTGTCTGAAAAATCGAATAATATTTATTTTATTCATATTGTATACAATTTAATACGGAGTAAAAATAGTTATATAGCTTATACTTTTTTAATATTAATTACAAATATAATTACAAATAATTAATACAAATTAAATACTATATAATTCTTTGACTAACAGTCAAACAAATAAGTCATACGTATGTCGTGAATATTTTATTCAACAAATATTTCTTTTCCTATTTTTTACACTTTGTAAGACACAATCCTTCGAATTCACGCTTTTTGAACCCGAAAATACGAGTCGTAGCTTTTAAGTCTAATAATGTGTCTGCCCATATATCAATTCAGTTTGTAGAAACCGCCTTCATTACTTAAGCACTTGTACCTGAGGTCTAAGGTTCGATTTCTTGTCCCATTCGATTGTTTGAGTTGTTAAGATCTGTCTAAGCTGTTAAATAAGGTAACGGTCTACATTGTCTAAAAGCTTATCAGCTAATTGCTCAAAACATATAAACAATTAAGACACCCATGGGATAAATATTTTTTTAAAAGCTATCTTGCTATCACATTCATCCGCAGAGGTGTGAAATTCTTTGCACACACAAATACACAAAATGGCTTATTTAAAAATACATGTTCAATGTCGTGTCGTGACATTGTATAAATATTTTTCAGAGAACTCGCGTGTGTCACTGCGCACGGCTGTCACCCGAAACTGGGTCACGCGCATGACATTTCACTAACGCGCACTGTCTTAATTTTATTGCAGTGCTATTTATAATTTACCTATAAAACTTATAAAGTCAGTCCAAATTCGATTGTTCATGCATTGATCTCGTGATCATCACCAAGTCTTACTTTACAGTCAATTTAAAACGTGTTCTGAAAACATATTGGAGCAAGCTAATAAAGTGTGTCTAATAATACCCTGTCAAAGATCACGCATTCAAATAGTGATCTGTGCACCAATGGATTTTTTAAATGTACGCAATTAACACTTTCTTATACGATGAAGGCAAATATCGTGAGAAAACCTGCATGTTTAATCTTTAGGCGATCTTAACCTTAGCCTTCTTTTGTGGAGGCCCACAATAGACACTTTAATAATAAAAAAAGATATAATTGCTTTCTCAACAATTTAATTATTGTAAAATTCGACAGAAAAAGAGTGACTATTTATTATATTTGGCCACCACTCCTTTGTTGCCGGACCGCCTAATCCAAGAATACTGGCGTCATGCATGATCTACTTGTCTATACAATGATAAAGAAAGGGAATCAATCTTCGGCAAAGATTTTAGCGCCCCTGGATTATTATTTATTTAAGGACGAATAAAATATAACTACCCTTTATATTATTGTAACACGGAAGTATGTTTAATTTCAAGAACTAACTTTAGTAATAATGACTATGAGAAAGAGTGCTATATTGTATACAGATTATATTGGATATAAGCCATTTAGGCATCCGGCATATTAATTAAGGGCGAACTAATTCTTTACATACTAAACTACAGCGGGTGAAATCAACCAATTATTTATCATGTTACCGTAGCTAATTCTACAAAATACTATTTCAAATGTATTTTGTAGTATTATACAGTGTAACTAGTCTAGCCATAAATACTGTTACATAAAAACTTTTCATTTATTCAAATTATTAATCATTGTGAATTAGGTACACGTATATTATTATCAAAACTTCTTTCGATTTTGCGCCATTAAATTTTTGTTTCGTGCTTATTATTATATTACACTATGGAATAGGGTGTTAAAGGAAATAGGATTGCAGTGATCGACGGTCATATTCCAGACACTTCAAAAGCTTGGTATTAGCCGTATGTTCTTATATCGTACTATAAACAGATACAACAACACTTCATCTGTCGAAGACCAGTAACGATCGGGGCGGCCACGTGCTGTTAGAACTACATAGGCTGTTAATGCTGTTAAAGCCATAATTCGTCGAAAGCCTATTAGGAAGCAAAAAGTCTTATCGCAAAAATGAAGACCGCTAGGACTCTATCGCGTATTAAAAAACAAGACTTGAAGCTCGTTGCTTATCGTCGATATACAGGACATGATCGATCAAAACCTCTTCTGTCGCGATACGCAGGTGAACAAGAAATTGTAAAATTTACGCGCACTGTTCTAAAGAAGCGGTTCATGTGGTCGGCAAGGTACAACGTGGTCATCATCCTGCGTTCAGCGATGGCGGATGTGAAAACTCAGCCAAAGTGTACCAAGATATCTTAGATCATGTTGTGAAACCTCTCAGCAATAGTCTTTTTACAAATATACCGTGGACTTTCCAGTAGGATTCTGCACCTGGTTATCGAAGGCGCGAACTCCCCAGCCTTGAAACCAACGTTCCGGATTTTATAAGACCTGAAGACTGGCGCTTATCTAGCCCAGACCTCAACTCTTTAGCCAACAAATTATGGTCAGTTATAGAGGACATGGCCTGCTCCAAACGACACGGCGATATTGAGTCTCCTAAAAAATCTCTGGAGCAAGCAGTGGCGTAATTTCACCTGGAAACGGTGCGTAAATCCATAGATTCGTGGCCAAACAGATAAAAGCCAAATGTGGCCGCCATGGCGAATTGATTTTTTATTCCTGAGACTTAGACTTAATAAATATGTTAATAATATTACATTACTTCATTACAAATAAATGTATTTTCATTTGTAACAGAACTTATGACTGGTAGTAGGTAGAATATCTCTGAATCGTTCTCAATTCCCGCTACACGCATGATTAACGTTTGTAGCTGTGAATCATTTATCTAACGTGTAACGGCGGAGTGGCGAATAACTTTATTGTCTTCGAGGGCCGTAGCTCAGTTCCGTAATGACCTATTTCCGACATCAATTAAGATGAAAAAATCGTCTTTCTCCGTTTTATTAAGTCATAAAATGTTCGAATGTGTAGGGGTTTAAAACGGGCATTCCGGCGGCATACTAAGATTAAGATTAAGCGGAAATTTTCCACCTCCAAAAATTTTTCATTTTATTTTTGCTTTTGTACTTTATATAGAAGTTACAGTAAAAAACGTCTTGCTACAATTTATTATATAACTTTTCGTACACATTTCAGACTTTCTAAATACATATTATTCAAGGATGAGGATGAGTAGTGTTCGCCTAGTCAATTCAGCGTGCAAATCTCATAACTGAGGTCGTAGTCTTGATTCCCGGTTCAAAGCAACGGACTTTCTGTCTCTATTATATGCCATCTTAATCTCACTCGTACTGTAAAGAAAATATAGTGGTAATACCGTCATGTCTTAAATCCAAAAATCGACGACATGTGTCAAAAGGCTGATCATCCGGCGGACGCAATCTATGGCCAAGACCCATATTGGATTATAGCGCTACTAGATTATTATTCGATTTAAAGGCTAAAACTTGGTCAGAATTTGTATAGTAAATCTCGGAAGCTGTTTCTAATTTATAGTCCTAATTGAATTACATCAATTTAATTATGTTTGAGATACATACATAATTAATTTATGTACATAATTATGGTTATCAGAGTTATTTGAATGGAGGGCATCAGTATAACTACTCATCTCACACAATCTCATCTCTAATGAGTTATGTTTGGTAGAGAAGAGGCGGGGTTGTGGTTGTGACATGTTACACAGTTTGTCAAATATGACTGCCATTATGCTAAGCATGGGCACGAGACGAGTGTCAAGTGCGAAATCCATTTAAAGTATTCATATTTTACTATACCTAATAGAAAATAGCTTTTGAGCTAGTATTGTTCACTAACTATAAGCACTTTAAATTAGACTCAAAATGTAAACATACAAGTAACTATGTATTTATGTATGTATCAAAGACACTGATGAATGAACCTATAAAAGTAGACAGCCGGTGTTCGAACCTATGACTTTAGAGACTACGAGATTTTCAGTTATTTTTAAGTTCTAAAATAATATACAATGACAAAACGACAAATATGTTATAAATTAGAACAAGGACATTTCAAAAAAGCAAGGAATAAAATACATAATTGCAGAAATCCTGAAGAGAAAAAAAATCAGCAAATAACTATTTGGTTTTACAGAAAGAAGTAGGATTAGTGAACCACAATATTCGTCGTTCATGTCATTTATTTCTTAGACCAATCATTAAAAGGAAAAGGACCGTAGTGCGGTGGTATTAATCAAGAATAGAGCATTTCCATTGAAGTTTTCAACATAGAATGAGACCAAGCATCGGAATGTTCCTCCATTGTTCTACCGTGTTAAGACGACGGACAATCTACTAACTTATCTCAAAGTCCTCAACTTACTCATATAACGCTTCAAGAAGCATACTGAGTATTATATTAGATTTCCTTACGTCCGCCAGCTATACAATATTTCAAAGTATTACTGTTGTATAATATACCGATGTTTATGGCGTCATAAGTACTACCTACTGAGTAGCTGTAAATCCGCTGGTAGTCTCTTTGAACTGCTCATTCAATACCATAATGTTGGCAAATGTTCTTTAGTAACTGAGTCCAGAGGTGCAGTTGTTAAAACAATAACAAGCGGAGGAAAATGGTCTAGTTAATATTTACTATGGCTTGGGGCTTTACCCGTGAATTCAGTTTCAGTTCTTTATTCGTATCTTCGTAAATTCGTATCTTAAGATGCGGCTTGAAATTGTTGTTAACAACAGATGCAATAATATATTTTTAACTAATTAAAATGTAATGAAAAAAGACGTATAGTGCTTTATTGAGTAAAAACATTGATAAAACTGATTTGATTGATTATAAATTATTGTTAGATTTGTATAATAATTGGGTTTAATGCACATTTTATCTGAAAATCCAAATTAATATCCGTCTCTTTGATCATTTTTATATAACTAGGTAATCAATCTTCTGTGTCTAAAATATGTCGCTCAGTGAGTCAGTATTAGATGCGAACAAAGATAGAAAAATGCATTAGTTGGCTGGGGTTCGAACGCACGACCTCAGGATTGAGAGTCGCTTAAGCCACTAACTAGACCAACTCTGATCATTAAACGTACAAAGAAATTTGACATTTTAAAGTGTATGCATTAAAATATGATAACCAATATATAGTATAATAACATCTTTTTATTTATATTAACTTTTCATTATTCGTAGGGGTAATTCTCTATTACAATCGAATGTGAAAGTAAATTACCCATATTGATTTCCAATTCATTTAATCTGTACTGAAGCGGCCTAACACGAGGGCTCCAATTAAATGCCGTAATTATTGAAATTTAACATTTATTTAGAACAATAGCCAGTTTGTGTTCACATATGTAAATTATTAAACCGTAAATCGTAATACAAATTCAATATAATTTTGTAGTTAAACTATTAAATATACATATATATATTATGTAATTGTGATATATTCTTCACTCATTTTGTCATTCACTGTATATTTGGTTTATATAGCGTAAAAACAAATAGTACACGAACAGCAAAAAAAAGTTAATCGGAAGTTACAATAATTTGTAAAAATTCTGGCGCTCCGTGGAAGTATTCGGAACGACCACCAAATTTTATGCAAATTCGATTAGTTGGAGCTGTAAATAGACATTACCGTATTGATGAATACTTGACGAAAACAATCGTAATGTACTGAGGCTCCAGCATAATTCTCTAAGGATTGTTTGGTTGTTCCGGTTCACTTGATTGTTTCCGGTGGGAAGGTTGGAAGGAACATCTACTTGCCTATAAATTACAATTAAGTGAAGTGGATCAGAATGGTGTGTGACTTTTTACGATTTGCTTTTGGCTGTTCAAGTTGTATAGAAAATTATATTAATTTACAAGTGACATTACTCACGAATGTAAAGGTCACGTCAATTATTTGTCGCTAAGCGCTGCATCTATTTATACGTCAGTGCTCAGTCGACATGTCAAAGATAGACGTCCGTATCAGAAAATATGTAAATAAAATTTGAATTGAATAATAATACTATAGAAAAGAGGTACCTTCAAATGTCTGTTTAAAAGTTAGTACCTAGTAAAATAATATTTTAAAATCAGTCTTAAAAATGTGATCCAATATTACCAATTCAAATATTTAGTCTGTCAGTGTCAGAACTATACCATATGTTAGTTTTATAATTAAAAATAATACAAGTATTTTAGTTGTTGGTCAAATAAAATTTGAGAGTGACATTTTGCGACGATATCTTTGTTTTTCTTCTTACCACTATTCTGATCTCGTTTTAATTATCTGAATTAACTCGTTCAGTTAATTGAAGTCCCGATAGTAAACTTAGCCGAGCGGCGGAGAGCAATCAGCAGCTAAGACAACAGTATCGAGACGCGACGAAGCTTTACTAAAGGCTTGACTGATTCAGCCTTACTTATATACAGCCTCATGCTACAAGAATATTATTTATAAATATTCAAGTTATACGCGAACTACCTGCTTTATTGTATTGAAATTGAAGTTATAATTAACAAAAGGTCAATGCGATAAAACGTATGAATGGCGCTAAATCTAGCAAAGCTACAGATTAGTAAAGATTTGTATGTCATTGGCTATACAAATGACAGACTGACAGATGTATATTATTTCGATGTTCTGTGTTATAAATGCGTTAAAACAGAATGAATTGCAGCGTAATTCGATTTTACGATAATATATTAGATTTTTTTTAATATTGCCCTGAGTCACTTCTGTGTGTCTTGTGAATTAAAATTTTTACCTGAAAAAGAAAAAAAAATTAATTAAATTTTTACACAAAAATTGAGCATCCAGACTCATGCTATAAAATTAAAGATATTTACGAATTACTTCCGCGCCCGGGTTTCCGTTTTGTAGGGCTCATAAAAATAAATAAAGATTGCTGGAACCAAAATTAAAGGCATTGACGCTAATTCTGATCTACAATTCCCCAAAGTAAACTTAGCAGTCGGAAAATATATTCCTTGATACTTCCTTGTAACAGTACAGCAGCAATCTAAGCAATGACGGATATCTTCTGTAGGTATAATATTGTACTCAAAAGCAGGATTACTCGTTTCAAATCAAAATAATATTTTTGTCAAGAGTTAAATTTTGTCCGTGCTCATCAGAATTATAGCCCTTTTTCACAATTATATTTTAATACGATAACATCGAAAATCCACAACAAGACTGTTTAAACGAGTTTTATTTATAAGCTATTATCAAAATTGATTTAAAAATATTTACTTTTTTGGGTAAGTTACGGAAAAACCGAACGGAAAGAAATAAAATAAGTTGTTCTTAAAGTCCGCAGGGTCCTTGTTGCTTTGATGTCGTGATTTTCGAACATTCTTCTTCTTTAAGGGTGAAACTTTGTAGTATTTCAGAGAATACAAAATACAAGATTTTTAGTTAGTGTTTTAAAATAGACTTCACTCTGTTTCAAATTAAACCGTTTATTCGAGAAAATATATGCGCATTTACTAATAGTAAATTTAATAAGCCTTATATATTAATAATTGAAAAAAATCTTTTTCTATATTAATTAAATCAAATTGATTATGGCCAATCGATCCATCGTCCGCTTTATCGATTTTTGTGTATGGATGTTCTAGAAGTCCGAGAATAGATTGTAAATACATAATACAAAAAAAAATTGGCAATTGAAAAGAGTGGCAGAGAGTTTATTGCCAGTTCTTATCTTCCCTTTTATGCCCTTGATTGGAGAACTGGCAGTAAATGTAAAAATAGAAGCATTTAATGTATATTGCTTTTATGACGTTCATAAGTGTACATTGTGTTACCGATATAAATAAATGATTTTTGACTTATCACATTTTGAAACATTTTTATCCATAAATGGCCCACCCCAAATTGTTATTTTTGGTCTAATTATTTTATTTTTCAACACTATATAATGTATCGCTATTATTACTGTAGAAATCTTGAAGTCTCACTGGTCGAGATCATAGTTCATCAGAACATCATTTGCCGGATCAGTTAGTATTAAAATACTGCTTTATTTGAAGGTTTATCATATAAACCGAATATAAACATAAAAAAAACAATATTAAGCTTTTTATTATCCTTATCGTAATCGAAGCTTCGGTATCGCCCTGATAAGAATATTATACGTTGTGACTAAATTCAATTTATTATTGCTTTTCTGCAATGCAAAAACTATCGACAAATATCACTTGTCACCTAAGTTGATAATAACATATTTATTTGCATAAATAACATTTATTATAAGCGACAATTATAATTAAAAACTAGAGACTTATAAGTGACCAAAAATACTCTAAAATAATAATTACTCTATTTTAAAAACAAACAAAAAATTGTCTTTGGTTTACTCGAGTACTACTACTCATTTAAAAAAACTTATTTGACAATTGCGTTTTGGCAGTCGTTAGAGAATATTCGTCTCAAAAAAATACAAATTAAAAGTACTAAAGACACAGATAAAAATTCGTCTATATCTAACTTGTAACTTTTTCTTATACCTATAAATAATATTTGGCTCGAGGTCGACTAAAACTAAATAACGAATAACATCATATTGTTATTCCGCTATTGGCGTCCACTGACGTCAATTTATGAGTAGGAATTAAATATTCGCACTTCCAAACAAGTTCTTAATTATATTTATTAGATGTAATCTGGCGAACGCCGAACGTTTTACATTTAAATTAAACCGGATTCCTCATTTTTGAGTGAATTTGTATGCGCAGTACTACTTCGTAGTTAACTATAGTACCTTAATGTACATACATTGTGTAATCAACCGTAAATACTACAGTATATTAGAACAAAAAGGGTAAAAATATTTATTCAATAAAAACAGAAACCAATTAAATAAAGAATTGATTAATAATTATAGGTTCTGATGCGGAGAGTCTGATATTCTTTAAATTGCTATGATCTACACACAGACGAAATATCAGTTTTATTTATTATTAAATAATCGAATATTTTGATTCTAAACAAACAAAAAACAAGTCTCTATTTGCTTATACACGTTTAATAATTTGTTTATTTTGAGTTTAAAATTGTAAAAGAACAAATTAGATGTGCTAAGCGACATTTAACATTATGTACAGATATGATTATCATAATCGGCTGAAAATAGACCTCGGCATCCAGATGGCGAGATTGAGCCAAACATTGTAATAGACAATAACATAAGTTGGTGAAAAGATAATTTTAAAACATTACCATAGATTTATATGACTAATAGAATAACTGAACTCTATAAAAAATATCCCCTTCAGATATCTATGTCGTTTCTAGTTCATTTTTCACTTACACCTTTTGTCTCTGACACGTGCCATCGATTTTTTGATCATATATCACGCAGTTTTCTTCATCGTTTGCACAAAATAGAACTAGAAATCACCGTCTTTATTTATTTATCTCATTAATAAATAATAATAGTATTATATTTGTGTAATATTTGCAAAAAATAATTTATTAGAAGACTTATTTGTTAATTGTTCTGTAAATAATATAATGAATCCTCTCGATTGAAATAGGATACTTCCATAGTTTAAACACATACTCGTGGTTTTTGGTGGCTTTCACTTTGTGGACATCCATTAATATTTATGAAGTATAATAATGCCGGCAACGCACTCGCGAGGCTTCTGGCAATGTGAGTGTCCATGGGCGGCGGTATCGCTTCACATGAGGTGAGCCTCTTGCCCGTTTGCCTGCTATTACATAAAAAAAAAATGTTTTATTGCGCTGGTCTTGTTAACAAATGCATTAAGTAATTGGAGTTACATACTCGCTGATCGCAAGATGAAGACTTTCTCTGAAATATAACTATTTTCTATTCTAAAGTATCAAACAACAGATTTTGCTAAATAAGAATCCAAGGTCGTGATGCGCACCGCCAAATATATTATTAATTAAATATGTCATAAAATTACATAAAAGGAAACGTTGATAAGTTTTACTGTTGATAAGTGCAAACTCAAAAATGTATTAATATTATATAATATAAAGAGTATATATAAAAATATAATACTCAGTAAGTATGATTTTTGACGTAAATATATATATTTGGACATTGAAAGAGCTATCGAAATAGGGTGTTATTGTAAGATGACATTTCTTTTAACTGGGCAATTATTTAGTGAATCGGTTGTACGAAATCCTTTAAATCGCTCTTACAATAGAGCAGTTAATGTTGTAATACATTTTGTTTGACACCAAGGTCATTGTCGTACAATTGTATCTAGTCCGAACTGTACCATGAATGAATCGTTAGATGAGTGACATTACGACATAAAAAGTAGGAACTCTACTTATATTAACACGCCATGGAAGTATATTACAATTAAATATGAATGATTTGTAATACTCTGATTACAATATTACTGTGATTCCTTAAAAGTGGAAACATTTTATAAACCTATTTTAAAGGTTTTTTTTATCTCATTTGAACACGGAAAATAGTTGATTGCCAGTATTGTCGCTTATAATTAAAAGCGCAAAAAAATATTTAAAAATTAAACAGTGGCTGAATTTTAAACAATAAACACTAATTTAAAATCGCTTTATGAGTGGTTTGATACAATATGCCTCGTCACAGCTCCCTCTTTCCCCCAGGACATGCATTGGTCCATTTTGATAAGTTAACGTGAAAATTTGTATGGATTTTTGTTTTCTTACCGTGTTTTGTTTCTGAGCATAATATGTATAAAGTAAACCTCTTTTGGTGATACCTTTTTCACAATGGCTGGCACAAAAGAATACATAAAAATGCTATCGTAGACAACGTATGATTTTATAATTCTATACGCAGTCGAACTTTCGGGTCAAATAGTTGTAATATTCGAACTTGCCCTTTGTATAAATTCGATCAAAACAATGACTTGTATTTTAAAACTAAGCGACCGTATCATTTGAATATTATTTCTTCATATATCACGAAGTGAATAAATCATCTTTTTAATTAATGAAACGGCTATCTTAAAATTAACTCCTTCAATAACCTTGTACAACAAGTTTGTTGAGGTTTTTACTCGAATACCAGCCCGCCGTTGGGTGTAAAAATGTCTAAATTTAATAATTATAATTTGGATAACTTTATGTTTTTATATCCCCTTGAACTTCAAAATCGAGTTATAAAAATAAAAGAAGACAGTATACCAATGTATGCACCTGCTTTGTCTTCAAATGCGTGCACACATGCACACATTGAAGCATTGACATTGCTAATAAATTAACGAATATTGGATGTATATATTTACCAATACTGTTGTTAAAGAATGAATTGGTTATTGGTTTGTGGACTCAGTTTCCGTGCTTAGACTCTCAATAGGTCGATTGTGCGTAAAGTTCTAACTAACTTAGCCAGCCTAACTCCTTCCAAAAGCACAGAAGCCTCCTGGGCACTTTGCAGGCTTCACGGAGCGACCTCACTGTTCCGAAGATTTCTGCATGTTGTTGGTTCCTCTGCGCTGAAACAGCTTCTGCACATAGAGCTTTCTGTCGCACCTAAGATATAATAGCAGAAACCGCAGAAATATGTTTATTAAGGAGGCAACTGCTCGTAATTGTCCCTATTATTATTTGAGATTAGTTCTGTTTAGGTTTAGAAGTCACTTTGTCAATTGCGAGTTAACTGCTGGCAGAGCCATTTTAGACAGTCTGCAGTCCGCGCTTCGCGACCATAGTTGATAACTGAGTTCTGCAGATTTTTGGCGAATCCAGGTTCGCACTTGCGAGATAGGCGAGGGAATGAGCGGATACGGGCCAGCAGCCATCATTTCGGAGTCTCACTTCGCAAGTTCGGCGGCAGCATCATTGCCGAGAGATCCGTTGTGTCCCTTTATCCACTGTAGGGTAACTCTGTTTGTTAGGGTTATTGTCTCCAGTGTCATGTGACACTCCAGTATCTGTTTATCTTTTTGTTTATTAACGCCATCAGCACGTAGCACGCTGAAACCAATTGGCTAGTACTAAATATTTAGCCACATAAGTATACTATAGGTATATAATTTAATTATCTATCTGACCATAACCGACAATCAAGAAGTCGTCCCTAATATAGATAAAAATGCAAATTCATCTCGAGCGACTATTCTTAGGTCACTCCTTTTCCTTCCCTTGTTTGCAGAATTTTATATTCAAATTTTTTCGCATATTTAATATTTATTGTTGTAATAAATTGAGAATCTACAAAGTAAATAACAATCAAATTTACCAATTTTAGATGGTCACTATACATTCTTCGTTAATAGACTAAAAAACACTCTTAAATACGTTTTTGTAATCACACATTGACCAATACATATGATTGTTTATTCGTTTCGTTAATTTTAGAAGTCAAAAGGCCATACACCTCATAATCCTTAATAATTCCTGTCCAAGGAAGGCAAAAAATTAATTACTTTAAATATTACTAAGGTGCCTATAATTTCACGAACATCATTACTCACGAAAAAGCTTTATCATCTTGTAAAACATTCAATCGATTAATTTTCGTATAATTATTATCAGTTGTGTCTCATTATAATGGATTGTAGAGTATGAAGGTTGAGAGGTCGGGACAGAGTATACTTAATTTAATACAATTTATTGGTTTGAATCGATATAATTACATTATTGACTTTTAATATATTATGTCGAATATTTACATAAATGTTCAGTAGGAATTCATTGTGCAAAATTAAATACATAAATCTAGAATCTAGATTTCTGCATCAGTGTCGTTGACATTTTTATTGTGTGATTCTTGAGATATTTATATACTTCAAACTTTTAACTAACCACTACTACTTAAAATAGAATGAAAACTCCATTGACCCACTGCTAGGATTTTAACGCACAACCTAAAGACAGAATTCACGCTTAACCAGTAAGCTCATACTGCTCTTCAGAACAACAATTTTTATATTTTTCTCGGACAGTAATGATTATAATAAAATCGCCGCCGATAAATTAAAAAAATAAATGAGGTGATGAAACCTAAAAAGCCGTAAGTTTCACTATAGTTTTGGCCTAATGTGTTACCATTTTGGTTCGGCGACAATAGATGATGCCTAAACAAGGACGTTATCGCAGTAGGTTTCCGTTTGCTTTGCAAGAAAAGTTTAAGCCGTAAATGCAGATATTTTAATTAAAAGCAAGTTTTTATGGAATAATTTCGTTTGATATTTCTTGTGCTGTTTTTAATTGCTAAATTTTACTGCGACATTTTTCTTAGGTCGTCGGATATTATAGTAAATATACAATTACATATAAATAAATAAATCAGTGGCACTACAACCTTTTTAGGTCTGGGCCTCAGATTTCTGTATCTGTTTCATGATCATTTTTTAATCGAATAGGCAAGTAGGTGATCAGCCTTCTGTGACTGATACACGCCGTCGACTTTTTGGGTCTAAGGCAAGCCGGTTTCATCACGATGTTTTCCTTCTCCGTCGGAGCTAATGTTAAATGCGCACATAGAAAGAAAATCCATTGGTGCACAGGCGGGGATCGAACCTACGACCTCAGGGATGAGAGTCGTACTTTGAAGCCACTAGGCCAACACTGCTCAATATATATACAATTACATATAGTATACCAAAATTAATAAAAAGTATTTGTGTATAAATAATTACTAGTCTTGGCTTGTGAGCACAAATATTTGATCAGCCGTTACTGAAATCTAAATATGTCTGATCAAATACAAAGCAACTTCTTTTGCTAGATATTGTAGTGAATAATACCACAGATTACAATAATTTTATCATAGTTTACGAATTTAGCTATTAATTTTTAGGGGACAAAATTTATTTACGCCATTTTCGAATAAATGTATATATGTTAGTACATTGCTTTAAACTTTATTGAAAAATTGTGTTACCTATATTATGCCTTATGTTAGTTACTACTACTATTTGTTTAGTTGTATCAAACCTTTTTATTTATGGAGTACTAACACTTTCTTTCTTCACTCGTTGTCACCGTAGTAACAGACATGCAGCCTGCACTTCGTAGCACGTCGGTAGCAATGTACGATGTACGCGCGTAGCACGATTTTAATTTTTTATCACAACACACTCTCACACACTTTAATTATCTAGATAACATAAGGTCACACTATTAGCGAATTGTTTAAAGCGCGAGTCGCGATGATCTTCTTAAGTTTTGGAGGTAAGGTGACGCGGCCTCATCTCATCGCCGCTACACAATTACTGCTACTGGTCTACGCCGTGCGCAATCAACGGATGCCACAGTTCGCAGTACCCAACTAAAATTCAGTGAAACGGTTGTCGACCGCCAAGTTACAAAACTCGTGCCTATAATATGATGCTAATTCTTATGAGCAACTCGTATCTATATTAACGATTTCAAAGCTTTTGCCAAAGTTAGTTATTATGTCCTATTATGTCCTCATAAATCGTTAAACTCCGGTCTCGATAAAAATGATCTAAGTAAAATCAGGAACCTGTACAAAGACAAAAAAGCAGCCGTGAAAGTGCATCACGAGGAAACGGGATACACTTTCATGGTTGCTTTGCTCAGATCTGTATTTACCATGGTATTCGTCAAGGTTATATATTGTCTCCGTTGCTGTTTCATTATGCAGACGACACTGTTTTTAATAGCCTCGTCAATAAATCTCGATCTGTAAATGCTTGTCTAATTTATCTATAGCTGGAAAGACTTTGGAATTAATGCGGTAATACAAGTAATTGGGAACTTGGGTTACAAACGAGTGGAATCCTGATTAGGAAATTAGGTCTCAAATTGAAATAGCCTGAGGATCTCTCAACAAGATGAAGGAAGTTTTATCCTTTCGTCACTTGACCATTCAACTCCGAGTCCGAGTTTTCTTTGTTTTTGACCAATTGTTCTGTACGACTGTGAAGCTTGGATAATTAAGAAGAATATATCCGTCGGCGCTTAGTAACAATTAAAATATGGTGCTATCGTCATGCTTCGTATAAGCTGGATCTATACCGAGTAGGTTTTTATTAAGTTGTAAATTCAAAGGGACTTCTACAGAACATTAAACAACGGAAAGTTGCGTAGCTGGGCCACGTGTTAAGGCATGACCGCTATCTACTCATTCAATTAAATACTATGGGTAAAATCCAAGCTAAATGGCGTGTTAGTAGAGGAAGAAATTATGGCTTCACAACGTTAAGGAATGGACGGTTGCGACTTGGCAATTTAGATGACCGCAGCGTATCGCCAAAGAAAGTATTATTTGTTTCAGGAACGTATGCATTTCCATTGAATCGAAGAAAATAATTCATCATTGAATTTAAAGATTAAATCTTGTTTTTTATTTCGTGGGTGCGGCTCCGGGCCCTAGGCTTTAGTTCAGAAATATATTTTAGAAATTTTGCTAAAAAGTGAAATGCCTAAATCTATGTATTGAATGAGTATCATGAGACAATTCCATTCCATACACAATTGGTTTAAACAATTAGGTTTCTTACTATGTATATGTTACTAGACGGAATATAGAAATTAGGCATCTTATCTACAGTCAAAACAAGTCTTGTCGCCGTGTTCGGTTTTTGTTCTCTGCCACGATTAGGATGTTTTTTAAACCCGTGACTATGAGATGGACTATGTCTTTCTTTGCTGGATACCGGTAATAAACAGTTAATAAAAATAAATAAATCAATGGCGCTACAACCTTTTTAGGCCTGGGCCTCAGACTTCTGAATCAGTTTCATGATAATTTGTCAATCTAATAGGCAATTAAACGGTCAGACCCCTGTGCCCGACACACACCGTCGACGACTTTTTGAGTCTAAGGCAAGCCGGTTTCCTCACGATGTTTTCCTTCAGCGTTCGAGCGATTGTTAAATGCGCACATGCAAAGAAAGTCAATTGAACATTACAGTCTACAATCAATGGCAGTACCTAAGCATATTATTATTTAATAAGGTCGCTTAAGTTATACATACACCAGCAAGAATTGATAATACGATAGGTATACAATACAATACATTGCTAAAACGGCTTTTATTATGTCGATGCTTTTCTATTCGAGTGATTTTTTTTATATATAATAAATTGAGATGATTTTCTATATATTGTGATAAGAGTATATTCATCGTTGACCACGCAGTTTACATTATACATTACCTATGGATGTTCCAAATGCTCATGGAGAAAGGAGATCGATGGAAAAGCTCATACATGTAAATTATTTATTTTAGGCATTCAGGGATCATGTCTTTTTTTCTACACTACAATTGCATTTTACGAAAGAGAAAAACATGTTTTAGTTGAATGAATGAATGAATGGTGAAAACTTTTCAAATGTTTAAGTAACATAAAGAAAATGTTTAAGGATTCCATTTTTACAGATTTGCCATGAATTATGAGAAAAATATAGAGGCTATTGGTGAGAAAAACACTAAACAAAAGCTTATAATTAGTTCGTAAAGTACACTACTCTATAATATAGCTGTGAAGGTACTTAAATTTATTATTTTACGACACTTTATAAATCGCCATCTACGTACTATAAAACTATTTGTAAACCTTAACAGATAGGTATTATTGGATAAAATAATTGTAAAAGACGAAATATAAATTAGTGGTATAGCCGCATGTTTTAAATAACCCTAGGCAATGTTATATAATGAAAAAAATGTTATATAATGTAGACATTTTCATCAGTGGGGGAAGCGGCTTTAGATTTTTAAAAATGTAAAAAAAAACTGTGACGAGATCATATTCGAGCGCGTCTGACATTTATAGCATTCATGTCCTACGTATTTTTATTAATATAAGTATGTTAATCTGATTGTTTGCGTTGTCGTACGTAAGGGTTCAAAATGAAAAAGAAATGTTATCGAGCGCGTCAGATTTTTTGAAGGGGATGTCAAAATATGATCCTAAAAAAACGACTCTTCTAATATTCTGACGATTTGGATGTGACGCAAACTCGCGGCCGTTATAAGAATGTAAAAAAAAATCGCATCTTAATGTCCTAAACGTGTTGTAAGGTGTTGTGTTATAACGAGTGACATAATACATAATCTGACGATTATCTGGAGGGATTCGCATAATCTGATAAATTAAAAAAAATATTTTTAATCATTGAACTTAATTGATTGATAAGCTCAGGAAATAGCAAAAATTGTATGTTGTTCGAGTAGAACTTGTATTTATTATATAATAATTTAAAAAAATGATTTTAAACATTACTAAGTGGAAGAACCAGCTTACCTCGACGATATTCTAAAATATTTATACATTTTTCTCATGTTTCTATTGTAAATTTTATTGATTTTTGCAAAGTAGTTTCACCACAAAATACAAACTTTTTGTCAATATTAGTCATAGCTAATATTTTTAAACTAATATATGCATCATACGCACATATTAAACTTTATCGACGATTTTTGCTTACTTCGGCTTGTGGAAATCGTAAGATTATATATTTTTCGTCATCCTTGAATTATTTCCTACAAAATAAAATAAAACCGCCACGCTCGAAAATGTAGAGATGACGTTTTTTTTTACAACTTTGCAGCCCTCACCTTTCTTTACGTCACTTGCAAATTGTCAGATTCGTGAAATATACACTTTTTAGCATGTAGTTAACGGACTACTTAAATCTCGAGCTCGAGAACATCTGACGATTAATTTTCAGATATTCTCGACCTAATCTGATCTTTTACTAATCTGATCCTTTATCCTTGACAGGCGGCCATATATATGGGGCTCATATTTGTACTTCACTCCCCTCCTATTGCGTTACACGTTGAAGGCAGTAGTCTGCTTTACAGGCTTAAAAAAATCGATTTTTCGTTTTTGTCTTAAATCTATTCCAAAACTATCCAAGTATATGTGTTCAATTAGAGGTATAATATTTAAAGTAATTATATTTAAAGGAGTAAAGAGAGTATTTTAGAGGCCAATTCGACATATTTTCGAAGTTAGATCAGTTTTCGTGGCCGAGCGTCGAGCAGGTGCGCATGCTCGGGCAGAACCGAGCGCGCGCGCTCCGCCCCTTCGTGTATTCTATTGTTTGACTATACTCGTATATACCTGAAAAGATTGAACGGTCCTTTGAAATATTATTTGGAGGTTTAAGAAGGTCTGTGTTGAGTAGTTGTTGGGATAACGGTATACAATATAACGGTAAACTATAGCTCTCGGAATCGGCTTCTACACTGCTATTTGTAGCGTCAGCTTTCAGTTTCATTTTTGATTTTGCCGAGCGCACATAGAAATGTCAAGCTACCCGTCAAGGAGATCGATGTAAAAGAGAGCGTGCTGCGGAACCGCGAAAGCGAAAATTTCACGGCAATCGTTTTACCAATGTATCATCGGACGACGGAGACTTACACACAAGTCGCAGTGAGCAAAAGTTGAAGGCAGCAGCAGCGATGATATCATTATTCATTCATCGCACTGCTACCGCATTATTGAATTTTTAGGGTAGTTTTGCTTTATGTTGATTGGTCCTTATTTGGTTAAAATAAAACTTCCTAATAATTCGTTGAGAAGAGGTGAAGATGGAATGTGGAATGTGTTTAATTTTTAAAAACTGTAGATTTATATACAAAAATTATCCTACCTGGCCACTAGTGGTAACATGTGGTACCAAGATGCGAAGGGTGCGTAGACAATAAAATCGAGGCGCGGCAAAAAGTTGTCCTAACGGTAACGCAATTAACTGTTCTTTTCAGAACGAATTATTGTTTCATGACGACACGTACTAATCACCTACAGGATTCCCCCTCTAGCGAAGCGTACCGGCAGGCGTATAACGCGGCCTCGGCGAGTTGTTCTTGTAGGTATTGAGGTGTTCCCAGTGTCTTGTTGTTTCAGGTTGTTGTCATTTTGATGTTTCAGGCTATTTGATGGTTCATGTAGTTCGCTCGCACTTGATGTGTTTTGCTTGTTGCAGGTACTCGTTGTTGTATCAGTAGGCACATCTTGCTCGGTGATAGTGTAGGCAGGTTTGAGTCTGTCGATAGAGATATTCATTTCACGGTTAGGTAACTGCAGCGTGAATATCTTACTGTCTCGTTTCAGCACGCGATAGGGTCCGTCGTAAGGTGCTTGTAATGGCTTTTTTACGGCGTCTATGCGTACGAATACGTATTCACATGATTGCAGGTCGCGGTGAACGAATATGGGTTTTGTGTTGCTGTGTGGTTGACTCGGCATTGGTTGCAGGTTACGTATTGCGTCGCGCAGCTGATCGATGTAGCCAGAGTCCATGATGACGTCATTGCAGGTCGTTGATAACAAATCACCGGGTAAGCGTATGTTGCAACCGTAGGTAAGCTGAGCGGCGCTTACGCCGGTGTCACTTCGCATAGCGGCGCGTAATCCGAGTAGGACGGTTGGGAGCTCGTTGATCCAGCTTCTTGCGGTCTGTAGTCTTGCTTTTAATGCGGCTTTAAGGACACGGTGCCATCGTTCGATGATACCGTTACACTGTGCGTGGTATGAAGTTGTACGCGTTTTTTCGATTCCTAGTAAGCGAGAAAGAGATGCAAATACTCTGCTTTCAAATTGGCGTCCTTGGTCCGTTGTTATTGTTACAGGACAACCGAAACGGGAAATCCAACCTTCGTATACCGCTTTGGCGACGTCTTCAGCTGATATTTCGCATAATGGGTATGCTTCGGGCCATCTTGTTGCTCTGTCGATCATTGTCACGAGGTATCGATGACCGCTGGCCGCGGTAGGTAGCGGACCAACGATATCGATGTGAACGTGTTCGAATCGTTCGGTTGGTGAAAAAATTGATAATTGACTTGATGTGTGGCGTTGTATTTTGGCGCGCTGACACTGTAGGCATACTTTTGCCCACTTGCCGACGTCTGCGTTCATTGAGGGCCAAAAGTAACGTTGCGTAATTAATTTTCTCGTAGTCTTGATTCCAGGGTGGCTAACGTTATGTACTGCGTTGAATGCGGTACGTCGGTATTCTTCTGGTAGGTACGGACGTAACTGTGAGGTTGAAGTTTCGCAGTGTAATTTGATATTTGAGACGGGCAGGTTGACTTTCTTGAAACATAAGTTGCTCTGTAGACTGAGTGCTTTAATGGTATCGCTATCGCGCTCTTGAGCTTCTGCAAGTAGATTGTAGTCGATCGGCGATGGACAGGTGATTGCTTCGACACGTGATAATGCATCTGCGGCTGCATTTTGAGATCCACTGACGTGTCGTATATCAGTGGTAAATTCCCTGATATAAAGTAGCTGTCGGGTGCGTCTCGGTGATTCGCTGTTTGTACTTGTTTTTGTGTAAGCGAAAGTTAGCGGCTTGTGGTCGGTAAATATAATTATTTCTCGTCCCTCGAACATTTTGGAACGGAAATGTTTGACAGCCATGTAGATGGCGAGTAGCTCTCGATCGTAAGTACTGTAGCGAGTCTGTGCGTCGGTGAATTTCTTCGAGAAATAGCCGAGTGGTTGCCATGAGTTGTTGATAAATTGGTTGAGTGCGGCACCAGCTGTTTTGTCGCTAGCGTCGCTGAATATAGCAAGTGTCGCCTGGTGAGACGGATGAGCAAGTAAAGCGGCGTTTTTTATGCTCTCTTTACATGCTTCATAAGCTTGCGTTGATTCAGTGGTCCAGTCGATCTTAGTTTTGTCACGCTTCTTGACGTTGTGCAGGTAGGTATTTAAAGGCGCTTGTATGGTGGCGGCATCTTTGATATTTTCACGGTAAAAGTTTATCATACCGAGAAAACGTCGTAGTTCTTCTACGGTTTGTGGTTTTGGAAAGTCTGTAATAGCTTGTACCTTCTCTTGGGGTGGCTGTATTCCTTCCGCTGTGACTTGGTGACCGAGGAATTTCACAGTTGGCTGGCCGAAAACACATTTTGATGGGTTGATGGTGATGCCGTATTCTTCTAGTCGCTGTAATACGATGCGTAGATGTTTTCGGTGCTCTTCCTCGTCGATTGATGCTATGAGTAGATCATCAACGAAAGGGAATACGAAGTCGAGTTCGCGCAGTACTTCGTGAATAAAGCGTTGGAAAGTCTGTCCGGCGTTCTTTAGACCAGGACACATGCGCGGAAACTCGAAAAGACCAAAAGGTGTGATGATGGCGGTTTTCTCCACATCTTGCTCGCTGACTGGCAGTTGTTGGTACGCGCGATTGAGGTCGAGTGTGGAGAAAATTTTCTTCCCTGCGAGTTGGTATGTGAAGTCACGTATGCGTGGTATGGGATACCGATCGGGCTTGGTTATGGCGTTGAGCCTTCGGTAATCGCCACACACGCGTAGGTCTCCATTCTTCTTTGGCACGACGTGAAGAGGTGATGCCCAAGGGCTTTTGCTTGGTCTGCATAACCCTTGATCGATCATGTTTTGGAATTCTTTCCTGACCATTTCGTAACGATGCGGTGCAATGGGGCGTGGCTTGCAGTGAAGGGGCGGTCCATTTGTTTCAATGAAGTGTTCAACGGAATGTTTGGGACTAAGCTTCATTGAAGTGATTCTGGTTGTGCCTGGGAAATCTGCTAGTATGCTGTGGTAATTTTGCTCAATGTCAATACTACGAACTGTAGGTATGTCTGCAGTACTGAGTTGAGCGTTTGTTACCAGTTTTGTTTTCCCGTCGATCAGTCTTCTGTTTTTTACGTCGACAATGAGGTGGTGGTACTGCAAGAAATCTGCTCCCAGGATTGCCTTAGACACATCTGCTACGACGAATTTCCATGTGTATGGTCTTCGGAGGTTAAGATCGAGTTGGAGTGACTTCTCTCCGTATGTTGGAATGACCGTGTTGTTGGCGGCGTAGAGTTGAAATGGCAGTGGTTTTTCACGTGAGCCTTTTGTCTTTGGTAGCACGGAGATATTGGCTCCCGTGTCGACCAAAAAGGTAAGTTTCGTTACCCTGTCGGTAACGAAAAGGCGGTGTGATGATTCGGTAACGCCGGTTCCCGCCGCGGCCAGCGTTACTTTTAGTTTTCCGACTGATTTATGGGCTTGAAACTGCATGGTGGTGTGCATTTCTTCGCGTCCATACCGTAGCGATGATGGTAATAGCAGTACGACATTGGAGATTTTTTCCGGCTTCGATCTTCCATCTGTGACTCTCGTCGGTTTTCGTTGCGATTTGTTGATGTGTTCCGCGAGCGTGATTGTGAATGTGAATGGTGGCGAGAACGACTGTTGCGGTAGTTGTCGCGAGGTTGTGCTCGTAGCTCAGCGACTTCCAAAAATAACGTTCTTATTTCACCGATGAGGGTGTCGATGGTTGGTTGTTGTTCTGGAGGTGGCACACGGAGTGACAGTGAGATACCGGAGACTTCTTGGCTCGACGGTTGTGATGAAACTTGACGCTCTGCACCGGAATTTTCTGTGTTCGTCATCTTCAATTTTCTTGGTGTTCTTCTCGGGGTCACCACTTTAGGGAGTTTTTACTTTAGGTTGTTTGGTTTAGTTTGGTTACAATAAAACTTCCTAATAATTCGTTGAGAAGAGGTGAAGATGGAATGTGGAATGTGTTTAATTTTTAAAAACTGTAGATTTATATACAAAAATTATCCTACCTGGCCACTAGTGGTAACATGTGGTACCAAGATGCGAAGGGTGCGTAGACAATAAAATCGAGGCGCGGCAAAAAGTTGTCCTAACGGTAACGCAATTAACTGTTCTTTTCAGAACGAATTATTGTTTCATGACGACACGTACTAATCACCTACAAATTCATATCGGTGTTTCTCGCTCTTTCGGAAATCGCAATTTGCAGATCATGCAAAGAAAAATTAACGTTTGCAGAAAGCGGTCATCGAGGCCTAGGATTTAAAATTGTTGTTCAGTGTATGTGTGGTCGACGCGAAATCCAGTCAGGACCATTTATAAATACCGGCTACAAAATCAACAGACGGATTGTTTTTGTTATGAGGCTTCTTGGTATCGGACGAGAAGGGATAAACGTATTCTGCGGCCTTATGGATATTTCTGCAGGTTTTACCCGATTAACATCTAATTAGTGTAAGTATCCAAAAACTTACATTTTTTTGGACCGAAAACTTTACAGCCCGTTTTCTCGAGTTTTCATTTTCACAAGTTTTTAAAACGGTGCCGGCGATATTAAAAACAATATATTTACGATCGAAAAAAACCAAAGTGATCTAGCTTCAGCTTCATTGAATTATCTTCTATTTGAACTAAAAAAGTTGGACAAAAGTACTATTTTAAATTACTTGTTTTGCAACTTAAAGTGAATTTTTTTTCTTCAAAAAAGTGTTTTTTTTTTCAAACTTCGAAATTTTTTGGAATTTCGTCATTTCTTCTGTATTTTTTTAGTTCATATAGAAAAGAAACTTATAAAAACTAAAAAAAAATTTGGTTCCACTGTTTCAGATGCATCGCACGACCTCCATCACCGGCACCGGTGAGTGCACGCTCCAGGCGCCCCAGAAAAATCGTTACAACTTTGGCAAATTTCAATAATTTGTAATAATAAAAATTGTTTTTTAAAGCTTGAATATAATATACTATCGTCTCTAAATTACGTTTACCGCAATCATTTCCTTCCCTTTCAAATAAATTGTTGAAAAAACGCTTTTTTTCGGCTCCTAAAGCAGACTACTGCCTGAAGTACACATTTGTATTATGTATATAGTCTGTGCATTTTATTAGTATATTATTTATCTGTGTATTAATGAAAATATATGTATTACTGATCTGTGGCTCTCCGCTTTCCACAGGCCAAATATATGATAAAACTAGTCAAGCACTGGTAAATAAACAGTTTATTAACTTTTAAAAGTTCATGAAACTAATCTTAACAATAATAATTAACCCTTTATATACTCTGCGGGAGGATATATTTTAAATGTATAATTCAATTTATGTACTTAATTAGTTTTGCTGAGAATGCCGTGTGAGATAATTGTGCGGTTCGCGCGGCTTAAAGATTTGGAAAAAAGACGTGAACTCGTACAAAACAGCTATTCTATTAACTTTTGGGATGCATTTTTGTTTTTCTTCTTTCAAGAGGTGAGTCTTGTACGCGGTGTTGAAATATAGTCTAGTCACCAAGTTAATAATACTTCGTGTTTAGTTAACATTAGAGTTATGCGTGCTGGGAGCGGCGGTGTTATTTATATTCTGCGGCGTGTCCGTTGCTGCCTGCGCCGCTCTGGTGCCAGCTGCAGCCGGGGTAGTTGCGGCTGCGGTCCTGCTCTACCGCTACGGTCTGGCGCTGAAACATGCACAGGTACATAAACCGTACAATAGGCCCTAAATCACTTGAAATATAATTAAATTAAAATTAAATACTCTTTAAAAATATATTTTAATTTCAGAATGTATCTAGTGAATTGTATGGTCTTGTAGCAGAGGCCCATGGCTCTTTGCTGCCATCAGGAAATGAGTCTCTGTCGACCAGGATAAATTTAACTGAAAATGAAGATAAATCCTCTCTGTCTTCTCACCATGGACATGTATTTATTTATGGTCTTTTTGTTTCTTTTACAATCCAAATCCAAATTAATATTTAATGATTACTGGAAAAAAATTAATGTACAGAGGTGGTATAAGTCGGGTAAGGTTAATTTATTCACCTCTCACCTCAATATGTAATTCTTTGAAGGAATACATTATTTAAGTCATTATAATTTAACTTAATTTCAGTTTACACATTTTGAAGTTTAGATTTTTCAATAAGAAAACAATTCTGCTGATATAGCATGGGAAAAATTGAGAATAATATATTACAATTTTCCACCATTTGTATTAAGTCAATGATTAATTATATATGTTGCAGATAGTGGGTACTGTGAGTGTTTTACACTTCCAAGGAGCAGCAGCTAGCGGGTGGGTAGAGGGACTGTCAGTGATAAGCGAATGGCGGAGGCACGGTGTTGGTACAGCTTTGACAGGCGCAGCGCGTCAAGCGGCGGCAGTTCGGGGTCTACAGTCACTTGAGTGTGCTTTGTCACACTTACAGCCTACTGCTCGACGCTTGCTGCATTCTGCTGGATGGGAATGCCGGGGCTCTTATGAGCGCCGCCTGGCAGGTGCCGCACTTACCCTGCCAGTGCTACGCCTAGGTACTGATCTGCCACTTGCTTGACCAAATGGTCTATCTACAGTCATTACTTACTTGCTGCCACTGCATGTTGACTCAATAATGTGATATTATATTATAAGAATATAAGTTTAATTTGTTTAAATTTTTGTAATAAAAAAATTCAAATCTATCTTCAGTTTATTAAAGATCAACAATTATTTTAATAATATTACCATGGCTTAAGAGTCTATTGATGGTATGTTGTTCACTTCAAACAGTATCTGTAATCTTGAAGACGCAACTTGGATCTGTAAATATTCACAAATATAATGTAATTATTATGAATTATTTATAACTAAAGTACTACAGATAAGGCAAAAATAAAGAAAAATGTATTTCTTAAAAAATATAGTAACTATTTTATAATTATGATTCATGACTAGTGGTTAGCTGTGTGTGCAAGACTGGACAAGTTTCACAAAGGACAGTGGTACCAAAGTTCTGTCACTGGCACATTATTTTTCAATTTCGAACATGATTTTATAAAAAAAATATTGCATTCTATTTATGAATGATTGACTATTGTTTTAAAACATTAAACAATCACTTTCCGTAATTTTTCACGATGGAATGGACATTGAAAGAAAACAGAATAGCTGCTATTGCGTAGCACCGCTATGGGCATTCGCCAAGTACCATTTTCATGTTGCTCAAAAATTTGAATATAACGCTTAGGTTACTACAGAACTTGATGGCTTTGCAGATGGGTGTCAGTAGGAAAACAGTAAAAAGGTTTTAAATGAAGATCTTGGCCTACGAGCATACAAAAAAATCAGTGAGCACTTACTTAATAATAAAAGCGATAAGGCTTAAGATATCGCGGGTGTTGTTAAAGCGGTAAGTTCCGAGGGTACAACATGGACATCATCCATTATCAGTAATGGCCTGGTTGGGAGTGTCCTGTAACGGGCCAACTGTAGTTCATTTTTGAGAAAAGGGGTTGAAAACCATTGCAAAAGTATGACAAGATACAGTTTTGGATCGGCTTGTCAAAGACCTGCCCAGTACGCTATTTGCTGGAAATCACTTCGTGTTCCAGCAGGACTCTGCGCCTGCACACAAAGCCAAGACAACTCAAGCCTGGTTTGAGCGTCAAAACATCGACTTAATTAGACATGAGAATTGGCCTTAAAAATTTGGCATGTCTTAGAGAGGAAGGTCTGTGATAAACCCCTTAAAAATTTGGAGAGTATGAAGTCATCATAAAAAAAGCAGCCCCTGAAATCGACATGAATATGGTGCGTGCGATAGCCGACTGGCCGCGGCGCTTAAGGGCCTGTATTAAAAATAAGGGAGGTCATTTCGAATAATTTTATTCCTTAATTAATGTACTATACATTGATATAGCATTACTATTATTATTTTATTATGTACATAAACACACTAGCAGCTTAATAAGCTGATGCGCGCGTGTTTGGAGAAACTATCCAACCTATTTTTAAAAGAGTTCAAAGAGGGTCCGGAAGCCTATTCCAGTCAGCTACTACTCGGTTTGGAAGAAAGTTCTTTAGGGAATTTGATTATGTTATATTGAGTGGTCTTCAGTTTTAAAGAACTACCCCTCAAATGTGTTTTTTCACTTAAAATAAAGAGCTTCTCAATTCTTGGAACATTATAGTGGCCAGTGAGGATTTTATAGGTTTCAATGAGATTTCTTCTTAATCGCCTACTTCCGTAATCGAATCAGTAAGGTCGAGTGCTTTCTGACGCTCATTATAAGATTTGTTCCTAAGTGACCTGATCATTTTCGAGGCTTTTCTTTGAACCTTTTCAAGCATACTAATATCCTTTATGAAATAAAGATCCCAAATGCTGTAGGCATACTCTAATAGTGGTCTAATGTAACAGATATAAAATCTTTAAGTGTTCTTGGTGAAAGCATTTGAATGATTTTCTCACTAAATAGAGTATGGAATTAGACCTTTTTACAACATTAAAAAGTAATGTTGTAAAAACTTACTATACTTGTATGAATTGAATGACATTCAATTCATGTGTGAATTGAATGTCACAACTGATAGGTACACCCAAGTCTTTTTGCGTGAATACTGGCATTAACTGCCTTTGACCTAGGCGATAAGTATTGTGCGGATTTTTCTTTCCTATATGCAATATTGTGCACTTATTAACATTTAATGACAGCAGCCACTGCTTGGTCCCATCAAACATATCATCTAATCATTAAAAATGATCAGTACTTTTGTTTTTATCATTATTTCCATTTATGACAGAACTTTGGGACCGACTATGTATAGCTTATTTACATTTGATTCATTTATAATTCTATTCGTGAAAGAATTTTTCAAATTGGTCCAGTAGATTTGGAGCCTAATTAATGTATACTTATTATGCATAGTTTTACCCGAAGATAGTCTGGGGACTGTCGCAAAGGTAGGGCAGGTGCTTGCATAGAGAGGGCTAACAGATCCCGCAGTGCCTTAAGTTCACCAATTTCAGGCTCAGCATGAACCGCTACCCGTCCTGCCACCATAAGCGCGGCATGGCGTTCCTCTGCATTTAGTTCACGCCACACACATCTTAGTCGTCCACACACAACGGTTACAGTGAGGGAAGGTGAGGTAACTGAGTCACTACAAGGCGCTAGTGCATCCATGGCAGCAGCCAGAAGGCGGCCAGCAAGGCATCTCTGTCCCAAAGTATGTCCCCATACTGAATCACTGGCTTCCACTAAAGCATGAGGTTCTTGCAGTGCTGTAGTCAGTGCGCCTGCTACTGTTTCTACTACATTTGGTGCTGCCAGCTTTAGCAGCTCTGACAGCACTGCATTTGAGCCACAAGGCTGAGGGCCATTCCAAATACTGGATGCACACAACCAACAACATAGTACTATAGTATCTTCATCTTCTAACAAGTTCTCACTCTGATTTCCTCTTTTTATGCACTGCCTGATATCTAATACTATCTGAAATCAATTTAATTTTAAATAGAAGCAGTTGTATGTGCCAAAGGTTCAGTTTCAGTGCAATCTTACTTGATTTAAAGTATTTAAAATGAGCTCCTTATCATTAGTTTCTAGTAGAAGTGCAGAGTAGTTTAGCAGGGAGAGGTCGTAGGGCTGCAATATAGGGGCACCAAGCAAGGAATGCAACAAGGCATTAGGAGTTGGAGCATGCACAGCTTGCTGCACAAATTGCTCTACATGTAGTGCCTCAACAGCTGTAGTTAGTGAAGCTTCACTTTCTGAGCCACTTGAGTTACTTGCTTGCCTCACTAACTGGCCTTTATAATCCAGTTTCTCAAATTGTGACCTCAGATCTTGAAGCTCTTGCATACACTCTTGCTCTCTTGCTCTTTGTGATGCCAATATATCAGCAGAGGGCATAGAAAAGTCACCCTAGAAACAAATAATATTTTAAAACAAAACAATATTATATATTTAATATTTAATACACAATCTAAACTAATATGTATTTATCTATTAACACTGTAACATTAATAAAATTAACATAAAATATTAGGGAGGCATCAGATGACCTTATATATTACAAGCAAACTCCTCCAGGCATAGTAAAAAAACTACTAACAGTAAAGTGAAAGAAGTGCATAACAAAGATGAAATTATATTTGTAATTTAAATGTAGAATTATACATTTGACAATGAATTATTAATTAGTAAATTATAAGGTTGAAGAGAACTGGGGGTTTTATGATCAAAGATTTAATATCTTCGATTTATTGATTTAGTTGTAAATTATAAATTTTTTGCTGCAATTAACTGGGTTTACTTTAGAAATCCAATACATGATCAAATTTACGAACTTTTTAACTTATCCAGCTGCAGTTCTGTTAAATATATATAAAGAGAAAATATTTGATTGTTTGCACTGAAAAGGCATTAGACTAAATTAGGAAAATTCTTTCTCTATTAATCCATGATGATTATAGGCTATAGAATATTTTCAAAACAGCTTTCTTAACCCAAGTTGTAAAAGTAATACCAATAGAAAATCCCTGATACCATGCCAAAAACAAAGTTTAATGTTTAAAGTGCATTTACGGAGTAAAGCTATACTTAGACTATAAAGCATCATGCTAGGACTAAATTAATGTGGGTGGAACAGCAGAGTACAGCAAGTATTGAATATTCGCTCTACAATACAATGGAAGCCACAGTTATAAATGATTATTTTTATAATTTATTTTGTGTAAACTTCTCCATAACATACTATTTTATTTATTATTATACTGTGAATCGTTAAATATCAGGATGTTCTTAATTAAATAATGAAAATAACAGTTGTTACAACTTTCATTATATAGGAATATTCGAATAATTTTACCTTATTAAAAGATAAATATTACCCACCGACTTTTTACGATAATCATTAAATAATATTGAAGGTAAATCCTCATTATCTTCGTCTGACATAGTATTATATTGTAATCAAATTAAATCTGGGATTTTATTAACAGGTAAAGTTTAAATAAATATTTTTTAAGTTAGAATTTAAAAACAATTTTTTAAAGTTGCGTACACGGTTCATGGTACCTATAGCAAATGCATTTGTCAAATATCAAGTGTCAGCTTTACAACACTTGTGTCACTATGACATGGAAGTTACCTACTGAGAATGACTAATGATATTAATTTATCCCTAATGGGAAAGGCAAAGGACTTTAGTCCATACAGCCAGGTCTTGTTTCTTGGAGAATTTTGATAGCTTTAAAGGCCGAAGCTACGTCTTCATTGTTCTTGATCGTAAGGTCGAAGCCCCTTTCCGACTAATTTGTCTCCAGTTGGTCTATGCTACACCCTCCCTCGCGAGGGGGATGTTTTATCCTGTTCGGGGCGTATGCCCCCTTCAGGTGGTGTTTTTATTCGCGCCCTGCTGATACAGGGCGGTACGGGGGCGGGCATATAGCCCTTGGTGAGGGCTGCAGGCGCGCGGGGAGACTCAGTCTCTACCCGCTGCGCGCAGCGGATGGGGTCATATCCGGAGTGTCAAGTCCGACTAATTTGTCGTTGTCACAACATTAGTATATATACAACATATTATACAGGGTGTCCCAAAAGTCGACGTCAAGTCGAAATTTGGGACATAGTTATGTATTTTTGAAGTTATAGAAATTTTCCTTTTATTCCAGAAAATGTACACCATGTGACAGTTTTTTCATTCCTGTTGTTACAAATATTTACTTTTTGACTCGACTATAATATCGATTTAAAGAGTCTTTAAATCGCACGCACGCACTTTAGAGAATCTTTGGAGCTACGTCAAGTCATTGGTCTATGTTAATAAGCCGACGACGTTGAAAGAGCTCAAAGCCTACATACATTGAAAGCGAAATGTGTGGCCGAGTCATGGAAAAATGGGGCCATACGAGCGAACTGTTACAACTCCTCTATGCATCCTATATTGCTGACATACCCTGTGCTATATCCTCGTCATCATTTCTTCCCATGCATCAACAACCTTACATTCCCATCAAACGAGTCCTTCTCCTAACTCTAATACGTGCTCTTATTTTATTTTCTATTTTCTTTGTGAATTATAATCTAACTTAATATACTTATGTGGAAATCATTATTATCTTTTTTTTAAAAGATCCCAAGCAATTTCCGCGTAACAGAACGAGTGAGCCATTTATTCCATTCATAAATGTTTTCAATGTACTTCAACCGGATAATAAAGCTTTTGAAATATCTCAAATGGTTTTCATTTTATTTTGAAAAAAAGTTATCGAGTCCTTATTGGAAAAACCCATAACTTCTCCTAAACCTAAAAAATATAATTAACCTGACGGACGACGGAAGCAGAATGTCTAAACCGACACGCAACATAATATGATCAGTTTTTGTGATGGAACACAAAAAAAACGCACCGTGCGTTTGTGATTGTCGTTCGTTTTACAACTGTTTACGTTGAATTATTATTATCTACGCAACAAGTTGAGGGTTAGAAATAGGTACGATCAAGTGAAAATAAAAAAATAATGTTTTAGTGCCATTAAAAAATACTTCTTTTTTACAACTCATGGACCCAGATGTAAGATTAATATTGACTGTTTCATTGAAATTTAACATTAACTTCTGAATCTAGTGATGTTAAAAAGATCAAAATTAGAATTTTATATAATATTAAAAAACACTTTATTGTAACACACAAACATATAACGCATAGGAATAGAACATGTTAATAACTACATATTCAGCCTGTTTCAGCGCAGAGGAATCAGTCACCCACGTAAACAACGTGCAGAAATCCTCGGATCAATGAGGTCGCTCCGTGAAGACTGCGAAGTACCCAGGGCGCTTATGTTGTTGAGTGCTGTTGGAAGGAGTTAGGCTGGCTTAGCTAGCCAGAACACACATAACAATGTCAACTTTCGGAGATGACGAGAGCATCAATCCTTCTTCAACCAATTTGTCAGCTATTACGGATGAAGAATATGATCAGTTTTATAGGGAGAACAGGACTGAGTATTTATCAGATTATTCTCTTAATTCGCCACTAATTAGTGATGAGGTAGAGGAGTTTAGAAAGTACCTTCGCGGAAAACCGTTTTGAAAGTCTTGGAATATCAACATTTGGAAACAGGAAAGAGAAAAACACTTTTTAAACGGATTAAAGACATGTATTTTTTGTATGTAGCTTTTCAGCGTGCGTAGTCACGGTGAACGAACGCTGAAAAGTACGCGAAACATCGGAATTTTTTTAAATTATGTAAATAACTATAAGTTTTAATAATAATACATAGCTTTAATCCGTTTAAAAAGTGTTTTTCTTAATGTGTAACAGCTATTTTAACAAATGACAACAGGAAAGAGGTCATTCAAAAAACAGTTCCTGATACTTCCATATTTTCTCCAACATCTGAATTTCAGAAGTGGTTTGGGACTAAGGGCCTAATGACCGAGTGGATGATAGGAAGATTAGCGAGTTGCTAGATCTGACTCAGGAGGACTCATCTCAAACCTTTGAAGTTGTGAGAGCTTTTATTACAGGATGGCTCAATAAAGAACAAGAAAATCCTAACAAGGCCTGCTATCCAACCGCGATCAAGAAGTGGGGGGCGTATTTCTTAGATCTTCATATTGCGACATTAATATTGAATGCTTTAGATGATGCAGAGAGGTCTGAATCATCAAAATTGAGGGGGAAAAAGGCATTCATCGGAATTCCCGCAAAGTCTGATTTACCACTCGTCGAATTTCGGAAGAATCCTTGTCGTAGGAGGATTCAGTTTCTTTTTAGAAGAAAAGATGATACTTGATCGGAATATGTTAATAATGTGCAAGGACACTTTCATAGCACGATTCCAGACATTATTTTCGATGATTAAGCGAGTAGACAATAAATTTCGTCCCGATGACGAAGATTTTGAACAAAATATACTTACTAGGAGACAGGATCCTTTCCCGTCATTGGAACACTGGATACAAAGCAATTAAACTAATAGAACCTATCAGCACTGTTAGAATATCTGAGCTTGCAAGTGCCTACAGACCCCTAATCACGGAATTCCCGGACTTTAAAGAACACGTACTATCAATCATAAATGACACAGCCGGGGAGTCTCCCGGTCTTACTGAACTTAGTAGGGTGATACTCCAGATTGATTCAGTAGACCTAGCATTAACAGTCTTCGGAGCGTTCAGACACTGGGGACACCCGTTCATCGCCTACTTAGAGGGTCTAAAAAAGGTCGAACAGCAAGTAAATATGGATAAGAATATTGACGAAGGGTATGCTAATGTCTTAGCAAGTGATCTGGCATTTATTGTGTTAGAATCCAATTCTGAGAAACAAAGCAATGGTACGTGAATCCCGACCAGCTTCCAGATCCGCATCCCTGAAGGTGCGTACGGATTGTGCGTACCCTGGTACGCGTATTCGGCACCAACTCGAGCGCGAGCCGATCGACAGTCGGTTTTTTGTCGCGCGTCAGAGGACGCACGGGGCCGGCTACGCTACATTTGGACGGCAAACACGAGTGTTCTTCGTGTTTTAATAATGAAAATATTATCAGACTGATTCAACTTTATGAATTTCACCGGTTCTTGTGGGATAGCTCTCTGTTTAGATATGCGAAACAGATATTGTAAACTTGTATATGAGTCCCCGGTGGCCAAGAACCTTAACGTCAAGGATAGCCTTTCTATGGCTGTAATAGCTTCTCGAAAATTAGTATTCATTTTTTTATTTTAGGTTCAACCTTTTCAAGAATTATTTCAAAATCTTGCAAACTCATTCTCACAAAATGTTTGTCCCCACTTTCTTCATAATTTATATCTTCCATTAGCCTATTTCCACACTGTAATCTTTCACGATACAATTTTTTCATCCACCATCTAGGTTTCCGTTTGTTTCTACATTTTTTATTTAAAATGTGTTGAATAATGACTAACCGCAGCAGTGGTGGTGCACTGGATCGATTGACCTCGCGTACAGGTTCGCGGCGGTCCATACAGGAGCTGTACGCGTATCAATGTACGCGTGGACAGTGTTTCCCAACTACGCGTAACACAGGAACGCGCTATCCGTACGCACCTTTACGAGACCATAATCTAAACAACACCTGGCCCACTCTAAAACAAATAACTGATTTTGGCGACAACTGGCACAAACTCCCCCTGAAGAAGTGTTCAACGTTCCTGATATGATAGATCCTTCTATAATATATGCAGACAAAAGTCATTCTATGCAGAAGAAGTGTTCAACGTTCCTGATATGATAGATCCTTCTATAATATATGCAGACAAAAGTCATTCTATGCAGAAAAGAGAGGTGATAAATCATATCAGGAATGATCCAAACAATCCCATTCCAAGTAAGAAAGTTCAAGAGACTCTTTTAAAGAAGAAAGAGACCAATTGGAATGAGTTTCTCCAGCAAATCGACCAGTTTGGTTTACAAGAGGACAGCCTTGCAATTGGACTCAAGGCCAAAGAACGAGAAATGAAGCCGGATGGGAGGTTCTTCTCACTAATGACTTGGGAGGTAAGAGAATATTTCGTTGTCACCAAGTATCTGATTAAAACTCATTTTGTTCCATTATTTAAAGGGCTTTCTATGGCGGATGACTTAAACGCAGTCATCAAGAAACTTATGGATAATTCATCGGGTCAGAGAAACGACGACTACGAGACCATCTATATTGCAAACCACATAGATTATACGAAATGGAACAACCACCAAAGGGACGAGGCAAACAATCCTGTATTCAAAGTCACGAATAAGTTTCTCGTAATTGAATCACTTATATCGAGAACCCATGAATTCTTCCAAAAAAGTTTGGTATACTATAATAACAGACCAGATTTAATGAGGGTAGTTAATGGGAAAGTACAAAACAAGGGGGACCAGACAGTGTGTTGGGAAGGTCAACAAGGGGGGCTCGAAGGACTGAGACATAAGGGTTGGAGTGTGGTAAATCTCTTAGTCATAAGAAGAGAATCCATGAATAGAAACACAAAGGTTTCATTGCTTGCTCAGGGAGACAATCAGGTCATATGCGATATAAGAAAAAATTGAGGCAATAGCAGGAATCATTAGAGAGAACAAGAATATCATGGATGCAGTAGAGAGAGGGACAACTAAACTAGGTCTGATCATCAATAAAGATGAGACTCTGTAGTCGGCGGATTATCTTGTATACGGGAAGGTCCCAATCGTGGAAGGTTCAATACGAAGCGTAGAGGCAAAAAGGTGGTTCCGGGTCACAAATGATCAACTACCGACGCTTGCCAACACCATGTCGAGCATTAGCTCCAACGCGTTGGCATAGTTAGCCAAGACTTTACGACCAACGGGACCTATTGAGAGTCTAAGTGCGAAAACTGAATCCACAAACCAATAACTACATATTATTGGTTGTTTAGATACAATTATTCTATGGTTGTTTTTCAATAAATAAAAACTTTATATTACACTTTTTTGTTTAGGTTTACAATAATAAAATAAATCAAAAGGAACTCACAAATGGTCACAAACACTCTATGGTATTCACATAAACTCTTTAGTCTATTATTAAACCGTAATTCAGAGTGGGATTATTAAACAGGTTTTACGCAATAAAATAGTTGAGCAATGTAGGAATAATGAATTTCTTCTAAATCAACGTCAAAAGCTTTTAAAAATGAAAATGAATACTTAAATTGCTATAGATGATTTTATGAATTTACATGGACAAAGAAAATTGATTAGACTGTTTAGTCAGTTGCGCCAAATATAACACATAATTCACTGACACTGACAAGAACCTCCTTCAAACTTCTTTTCTCGTGTATGAGGTACAAAGTGCTACAATAGTTTTTTTTTTGACAGTAATAGTAGTAATCTATGCATTTTTACTTGAAACTGGCATTGCCATTATATAAAAAAAGTACATAAAATTATTTGAAATTGTTCCAATATTTAGATAATATTGTGATGACTATAATTGTTGTCACTAAAGCAAATAATCATTGTTTGGAAAAGTTCCTAAATTAGTAAATAAATATAACATTGTCACAAGCATAAGTTTGAGTTTTATAGGTTGGTGACATATGATCGGACCGAGTTATGCTTGTAGTGTGCAAACTATATTTTCACAAAATTTGATATGATATTTAACTTAGATAAATTATTGCATAGTAATTATTTAAATTTTATCACAAATCTATATACAGTGGAATCTCGATAACTAGAAATCCTCAGTAAGTCGAAAAAATTGCCATTCCCCTCCGCTGAATCCCTAAATATATATAATACTTTGTAACTCGAACAAAAGTACGAAGTATTGATAATACATATTTATACTCTATAAGTCGAATTTCAAAAAGGAGTCGTAAGTCGTAGTTAGTAAAATATAATGACGTCTTACTTCCCCGAAATTCGAACTAAAACCGAAAAATGCACTTAGAAATTGCGCCTCTGTAAGTCGAAAAATTAAATAATATGTATCTCGAAGATTTTGTTAGTCAAAAACTCGTTAACTTGTATTTTTTCCAGTTCCCTTTACATTCGAGTTATCGAGATTCCACTGTATTAGCTTAATATGATAAGCCGTGAACTAAAATGAAAAACACTTGACAAGCGTTTGGAAGCCGGTCTAAGAGTATATGTGTATGTATACATTTTAAAATATAAATTTGTACTTATTACCAGATATATGTTTTAGACGGCTTAACATACGCTAATTCATTATTTTCATTAATTAAACATTTAAATTGTTCCCTATTACTACTAAATATATAACACTTAATTTGGCTTTAAATATAAACAAAAATACAGTGAAGGTTCTCTTATAAAAATAAAAGTGACTTTCTTAAATATTGAGAATGTTGTTTACATAGATTGATGGTTACATCTAAATAAAATAAAAAAAAAGCAAAAACAGTGTTAAATTATATAAACCTGTATGTTTATAATGATACATTATAATATAAATAACTACAGCATAAGGACAAATTTGCTACATCATTGACTTGAGTAATTACTTGCCAACCTTTTGATTGATATAACTCTTAATTCGTAAATCGAGTTAAGTTCTTTTATCAATACTAGTTCTGATGTACCATTTATTATTCATGTTTTTAATATTTCGGATATCGACAAGCTTACAGGTTAGACTACCAGAAAATTCCACAATCAACAACATGTTTGGAACAATTTGTTTTCTTAATTCGATAGGCAAGCGAATCAGCCCGCCATTTCTCCCATCAAAGTAGCATGACCAAAAATGCGTTACATATTTTTTTGTAGTCTAGACAGTTGGACATCAGCACTAGTACCAATACATATATATGAAAGTATTATCGAGACGTCATATTACCACGTAACGGTTAATAAAGATGGAAGAGTACTGCTTGCTACGTATACAAACGCGTACCGCATGACTTAACAATAGCACTTAATAGATGTTTCCGTTTGAAATGGGAAATAAAGTGACCTCAAGAAACTTCGGTCAAGACCCTTCCAACCTTATTTAACAATTTCTTATAACCCAAATCTAAACCCTTTCGCCACTGAATTAATTATTTTTACCGAATTTATCTCTTACCCGGGTTTTAGTCAAAATAACACTATAATATGTATACGGTTGATTAAATATGGGACACCAAACTCCCAATCAGGTTATACAAAAAACTAAATTGTATGTTATTTGAAGACAGATTTAGTTATAAAAAGTATATGATTATGTTAATTGAGTCTACGTTGAATCAAGTAAATAGTATTAAGAGGGCAGCAATTTTGAAAAATAAAATTGTATTGCCTCTTACTCAACGAAAGTGGCGATTTGTTACAGTATCAATAAAGTCGTTTCCGAGCGTTCTCCTGCCTCTTTTGATACCACATAATTCCACACACAACCAGCACTATGATAATGATGGCCACGAACATCATCCAAAGGAATGTTTTAACACCTGACATGGCTGGTTTTTCATCTTCAACGTGCTCTCGCGGCGCATCGAAAGTCGCGGCTGATGGGATTATTTGCGATCGATCCTCGTTTTGGTTTTGCTGAAATAATTAAATATCAGTTTATCTACAATTATTCTAGTGTACAGTGTAAACTCTATATAACGACACTGAAGTTGTCGTTAAATGGTGACACGAAAAACTAGATAATCCTATGATATAAACCAAATAACGATTTTTCTAAGTAAGTTTTTATGCGTGATGCCGACAGTCGAGATGCGAACTAGGATACTAAAGCGACAAAAGAACGTACACAGATGTGCAGTTTTAATCATTTTAGCAAGTTAAAAAGTACTTTATTACCCAATTTTGTCGGTCTTGAGAGTGAGTGTAATGCTACGTAGAGTGTATCATTGTATGGAAGACAAGCTAAACCAACCAAAGCCAATTGATTTCGACGCTTAAGGGAGTTCGTCGTTGGGTCTAGGTTCTAGGGTCGTTCGTTGAAGGACCCTAAGTCGAATTTGTCAGGAAATACGTCAGTGGGTAGCTGGTTCCATATGGTATTGGTTGAATTAGGTAAAAATTTTTGTTTGTTTGTTCAGAGGCCGGGAAGCCGGCGGACCACAAAATGGCAGGTAGGGCCTGCAACCCTCCAAGGCTCAGGAGGGCCCCGTATGCCCTTAAAGCGTCCAGCACGGTGGTAAGGAACACTCCCATGGAGGTTGGTCTGGAGCTGTCAAACAAATAAAAGGGTTGACAGCGACACTAGCCTCTTACAAGGGAATTTAAGACGCTCCGCTGCGGCTCAGGACTTGTTCCTGCAGTCGATGGCGGAGTGGGGTGTGATGGCTGCCGTCGTCACTGAGCCTTATTATGTGTCGCGGCAGAACTCGTGGGTGGGGGACCTTCGAGGTGATGCGGCTGTGATTGCTCAGCCGCATGGACCTCTCCGGAAGCCGGAACCTCTCTCTAAGAGAGAGAGGTTCAGGGTTTGTTCTTGCTGATTGGGGGGACTGGACGCTTGTTGGAGCGTATTTTTCCCCCGATCAGCGTCTAAGCCATTTCGAGGATTTCCTTGACGCCATGGGCTTGGCCGTACAGAGGGCACTTCCGCGCCCCCTTATCCTCATGGGAGACCTAAATGCGAGGTCTCCCACTTGGGGTGACAGGGTGTCGTGTCGGAGGGGCCCGGTTCTGGAGGAGTGGGCGGCGGAGTTGGGCCTCGTTTTCCTAAATGAGGGAACGGAGCCCACCTGCGTCCGCCCGCAGGGCAGTTCAAGGGTCGATGTGACCCTTGCTTCTGCGGCGGCGGCCCGAGTTACGACGGCGTGGAGCGTTCTGGACGAAGTGGAGACCCTATTGGATCACCGATATATCCGGTTGTGGGTCTCTACTTCGATGAGGTGGGGAGTGCGGGGCCAGACTCCCCAGAGTCAGAAGAGCTTCCCCCGCTGGTCGGTACGTCGACTGGACCGCCAGATTGCGGAGGAGATGGCCATTATAGAGGGGTGGTGTGCGCCCACTAGTGTTGTGGATGTGGATAAAGGAGCTGGCGAACTGGGTCTGAGTCTCCGAAGGGTGTCGAATGCGGCAATGCCCAAATGGAGGCCGCCGAAGGGGAGGAGAGCGGTCTACTGGTGGACGTCGGAGATTGGCAATCTCCGTGGCGCATGTAGCGAGGCCAGAAGGGCCTACTACAGGAGTCAGAGGAGGAGGAGTGATGGTCTCGATGTCACGGAGGGCCTTCGCTCTATCTATAATGATCGCAAGAGGGCTCTCCGGGGCGCTATCTGTGAGGCAAAGGAAAGGGCCCATCAGGAGGTACTCCGGGGACTGGATGATGATCCGTGGGAGCGCCCCTACCGATCAGCTCGTAAAAGGCTGAAAGGTGCGGGAATGCCTCTTGTGGAGAGTCTGGAGCCGGCCTTTCTGGACAGAGTGGTGGCGGACCTGTTTCCTTTGCCTCCCGACATTGTCCCTCCGTGTATGGCGGCGACTGTAGTGGAAGCGGCCGGAGGAGAGGGTGAGATGGCTCCGGAAGTCTCTGACATAGAGATGGAGGTTATCTTGACACGTCTCAAGGCCCGCAAGAAAGCTCCTGGCCCGGATGGTGTACATGCGCGTGTCCTGGCAGTAGCCTTCCCTCATATGGAGGTCTCCGTCCGAGAGCTGTACACTGCATGCAGTCATTGGCAGTATCGTTAGATATTGCGAATGCCTTCAATAGTCTCCCTTTTGGTGTGATCAAAGAGGCACTTGAGTTTTTCGAGGTCCCACTGTATCTGCGCCAAATAGTGGGGGACTATTTTGCGGAAAGATGGATCGTGTACTCCAACATGGAGGGCACGATCTCCTACCACTCTGTGCGGTGTGGGGTTCCTCAAGGCTCAGTCCTTGGGCCGCTTTTGTGGGACATGGCCTACGATTGGGTGTTGAGGGGCGCGCTTCTTCCGGGATTGCGCGTCTTCTGCTATGCAGACGACACCCTCGTAGTGGCCAACGGGGCAAGTTATGGGGAGGTGGCTCGACTCGCAACGGTCGGCACCTCCCTTGTTGTGAGACGGATAAGGGCCCTGGGCCTTAGGGTGTCTCTTGAAAAAACGGACGCCCTATTGTTCCATGGCCCTAGGACTGGTCCACCTCCTGGGGCGGTCTTGATGGTGGAAGGAGTGGGGGTTCCGGTGGCGTCCAAGTTGAAGTACCTTTGTCTCGTCTTGGATGGCCGCTGGAACTTCGAGGCCCACTTTGAAGCTCTCGGGGGGAAGGTTGTAGAGGCAGCGGGGGCGCTTGCAAGGCTATTGCCGAATATTGGGGGCCATAAGCAGAGTGTGCGGAGGCTGTACTGCGGAATCATACGCAGTATGGCATTGTATGGGGCCCCTGTATGGGATGATAGGCTGAGGGCGAGGAACCGCACCCTACTCAGGAGGCCACAGCGAGTGATGGCGGTTCGGGCGGCTCGATGCTACCGGACCGTCTCGTTCGAGGCGGCGTGCCTGTTGGCGGGGACTCCCCCCTGGTCTCAAGTGTGAGACTAGGGCAGGTGGCCGATGGGCTGAACTGGTCGGACCGGCAAGGAGGCAAGCCAGGGAGGCCACCTTTAATAGATGGGCCCATGATCTGGCTATGCCTAGGGCGGGAGTACGCACCGTGGAGGCGATTCGCCCATGCCTACGGGAATGGGTGAATCGCCCGAGTGGAGCCGTGTCCTTTCGGATGGCGCAGATACTGTCTGGGCATGGGTGCTTTGGGCGGTATCTGCACAAGGTGGCGAGGCGGGAAACCCTTCCCATCTGCCACCATTGTGGTGCCCCAGAGGACACGGCGGAGCACACCCTGGCCGATTGTGCCACTTGGTCGAGGCAACGCCATGACCTAGTGTCGGTCGTCGAGACGGACCTCTCGCTACCGAGCGTTGTTGCAGTAATGCTTGGTAGCCAAGAGGTATGGCGTGCGGTGGCCTTCTTCTGTGAGCATGTCCTGCTGCAGAAGGAGGCTGCCGAGCGTCAGCGGGAGGTGCGTGGCGATGGCCGGAGGGGTTGTGCTCGGCGGCGGCGAGGCGGGGGTGCGGGGGCAAGACGCGAGGAGCGTTTGCCCAACAGTATCCCCCTGCGCCGTCGCTGAGCTCGTATGCAGTCATATTGCATCGCAGCCTGAGTTCCCTGGGTTGAATGCCTAGTGCGACCCCCGGGGGACTCAATGCGGTGCCAGACGTCATTCATTCAAAATGAATGTGTCCGGCATAGCAGGCGATATGGAGGGCTCAGGAGGAAATTTTAGTGGGTCGGGTTTCTCCCCTCTGATTAGCAGAGGGATAAGAGTTAACCATCCCCACAGTCCCCGCGATAGCGACTGCATGCGCTCGCGGGCCTGCAGTTGTGCATTTTTACCTCCTTCATAAAAAAAAGGTAAAAATTCTTAGCGCAAATTGAGAATTTAAATTTTTGCTTCATGGCTAGCCTACGATTTTATTCATTTAGACATATTATGGTCTTTGGTTAACATAGCTTTAACACATTGAAAGAAAACAATTTTTAAACCGGATTAAAGTACAGTCACCGTGACCACGCACGCTGTAAAGCACGCGAAACGTCGGTTAAAAATGGTTTTCTTTCATTTAGACATGTTACTTTCTCATAGAACAAACATAATATTGAGATATACCTACTGAAATAATCTATATTGTAATCTGGCTAATTCCATTATAACATGGTATTGCAAACGTAGGCGTTCTACATACAATACAATATACTTCTTTACGCACCACTATTAATACAGGTTTTAAGAGTTAGGGGAGTAATATTCATTTTGATATTAAAATATTTATATGTCCTCAATAATTATACGTAAACTATGCAAAAAATATCTAGATATTATGCAGAAAACCTTGAATTTTAGAATTTTTTTTAGTTTATATATTATAACCCAATGTTTATACCTAAAATTTCTTTAATTATTGATTCATCATCAAGGTCTAGAGATGGACCAAAATTTACTCATTGTCAGTTGACCTATTTGAAGGTAAATATGACTTTTGAATATTCATAACAATAATATTATTTGAAATTCGCAGTGCATGAATTATAGAGATTGTAACCAAAAACATTTTAATACAAATAAAAATTGACATAAATTAGTCATGGGAATTGCATTCATAGTGAATCATATGCATTGAAATAATGCTTGTGGCCATATTAATACGACATACTTTTGTTAAATGGTTTATATTATTTTGCTGAAAGAATTTGGAAAATACTTACAGACTCCAGTAGGTCAAGCTCATACATCTTGACGGCAATGATGTCATGGTTGTCGCTTAGGTCCCCAGTGGTGGCGGATGCGCCGAAGTAGTACCCCGTGGGTAACAACACGTTCTCTACCCGGAAGCATTCTTTCCAAGCATTTTTGCCCTCTAGGTCTGTTGAGACTGTAAAAGTATTTGAAAATATCATTTATAGGGATATTACGTTAATGTTTTTATTATTGAACCTAATGGATTACCTGGCCAGTTATTATACAGTTTGCTAGTAGCAGACAAGTGAAGTTAAAATATTTTCGGTTGCATTAGGCGCTCCTGTCAGTAATGCTGCTTACTAGTGATTTTGAATGTAACACTTTAAAATTGTGAACATATTTTAAGAAATAAATTTCTCTGTATTGTAAATAAATTATAGCTCAGCTCACTTAATGGAGATTACACATCATCAACCAATTGCATCGCTGGCTGGGTGGATGAGTTCAGAACAAGACCTATTCATATTAATTGATCGAAAAATTTATCACTTCATAATGTGCTTATTTGCCCTAATGTCAACATTGTTTACACAGCAATGATTGTGTTAGCAAGTGGTATCCGATTTATATTAGTTCTTTTCCTATTATTATAATGATCACTTAATAAAAGGCACTACTTTCTTACAGCGAAGCAGAAAGATGATATTATTTTCAAAATAGATTTCTAGGATTTAATCTCCTGTTGCAGGTTTATTTGTTCGTACATTTTGTTGTTGTTTGTTGTTTGTTGTATATCAGTCTTGCTGTACAGTGCCAGTATGTCAATTAAAGAATGATGGTTAATGAATTAAATGCACTTTTGTTTTAGATAAGATCATGAATAAATACTGTCACAGCTAGAAACTCATATCTCATATCTTGAAAAAATAACAGAGTAAATTTTACCCACTACCCAGGGACTTAGGAGATTTTGCTAATTAGGTTTATTTTATTTGTCTCACCTACAAGTGTGTCATCCTTGTATATAATAGAAATGTATGTATCTTGGTTGTAGTTACGGAACTTAGCTTCACAGCCTGCCAATTGCGTATGAGTTCCATCTCTGTCATGGTCATAATGCATGGACCCGTTATTCACCATAGCAGAGATGTATGGGTGCTGGTGCTGTAATGAAATTTATTTGTCAGGGATAGTATCTAACAAAATAATAATATCTTCATCATAATACATAAAAAGTAAATGTATATAAATAACATTCTTTAGTGAAACAGACTCTGAGATGCGTGAATACTCAGAAAAGTGTGTGCCCCATGCAATATGGAACTGTTATAGCCATTATTCATAATATATCAAATACCTAGATTAGAGTTATCATAAAACATACATTGTGTGCACCATTGTGATTGCTGTAGGTATCCAAGACAATAGCCAGACCACTAAAGTAGTCCTTGCTACCAAACACAGGCCCATTTTGCATGCGGTCTTTGACATACCAGATTACAAAACCATCTCCAAATAAATCTTTGCCTTTGCCATGTACTTTGAATTGTACTTGCAAGTCCCAATTTCTTGTCTGACATGGCTGAAATTGAAATTTTTATTTAGAAAACTACCATTTCCAAATTTAATGTTCAAGAAACCATATTATATCCTTGATTTAAAAATTTGTCTTATTCCAATAAAAGTATTAATAGCTTGCTTTTTTGCATTTACTTTATCCTTACGAGTGAACAGGTTTTTATTTACAATATTCAATCAAGGTCACTAGATGACAATGTATTATCTAGAAATTAAATGACAATGAAAATCAATGTTATATTTTGGCTCCAAGATTGGCCATTGCCAAATAATTGATTTTTTGTTAGTGATTGAATAAAGAACATAATTGTATACAATGTAATATTTTTAATACAAAATGTTTAAAATGTAACAGGACCATTATCCAACAAAAAATAAATACTGTGTAAAATATACATATATTGAGATTACTACTTGTTGTATTAATAAATATTAGTATCTATATTTTATTGTTTTTAATACTCACGTGTGTATTCCATATAGCTCCCGATTTTGATTGCAAATCGGGAGTGAGCCGTACATAATTAGACGTTACAATTGTGCTACCTAAAAAGTCCCAGTACGGCAACGCCATACCACTTCCTATAATAGAATAATTAGATTTATTTCACATTAAATTGCACCAAGAAGTCTTTATTCGTAACCTCAGGTCACTCACCTTGATAGGGCTTTGTAAGAGAATGCTCTCTCCTTATATAATCTTGTGTATTCCATTCTGCTAGTATTGGAGATACGAATAGAGAGAGTAATATAACTTTTCCAGTAAAACTCTTCTTACTAGACATTTTAAAAACAATCGGCACTATAATAAGCCGCTTACCTGCATAAACCCAAACAATGACTGAGTTCATAAACCGTCAATATTGACAGACAACCTCCAAATCATGAAACATTGACAATTGATGCCATTATTTGCAAATAATGGGGCTCATGTTAAAATGTCATTTTCATATTAATGATATTTCTTTATCTTACAACGTTTAACATTTATTACCTATGTAGTTCATGAAGACCTACTAAAATTATTTCTTGAAGCGTTAAAGTTCCTTCATCTCTGCCACTGCCATGGTTAAATGCTCTTAAGTCCAATAATAATGCACAATGTATCTTGCAGATGGCGCTTATATAAATACGTAATTATTTGATTTTACTTCGGCGAATGATGCAAGTTCTTTTAAATCTAGCAATAAAATTTACCTTTAAAAAAGTTATTGGAGGATATCCCGCTGAAGGAATTTAATTTTAAATTGTTTTTGAGTTTTGATTATACAATTTTATACTGGTATAAAAATAATAACAAAATTTGAATTAGATACTTATTTATTATCTTTATCAATTTACTGTTTCTTGAATTTCGAATATGCATCGATTCTACGTGTGAAAATATTGGGCGTTATTCTTGCTACCATAATATCACATAACGACGTATTAAAAAATATCCTCGAAAGGTTTAATTATAAATTAAGAAGTATTCATGTTTAAAGGCTGCGCATCCCTTTAACATGAATAATTCTTACTTGATAGGTCTATAAATATATATATATATATATATATATATATATATATATATAACAGCAATTTATTGTGTAAGAAGACGACGATAGAAAAATAAATCTATCGACTAAAAACCGACGGTATAACAAACGTGAACCGTCAAAACTACCAGGCGTCTATAAGTCAACATAGGTAACTATTTTGGCTTCCAAACATTCAATAAAAACTAATCTCGAACATTGCGAGAGAACGAGAGGCGCTTATCTGTTTGAATCTCCGTCTCTCTCAGCACGTCAGTTGACAAGCACTGGGTGAACGAACCTTGAGAGTTTACTGGGCTAAAAGTTGAATGTACCTCCGTTCGCGGATATAACCAAGAGATAGCGACTTTACCATATACACTTTCCGCGGTGTTTGCATGAAGCGACCCTTATGTTATATAGAATTATAAGCGCCATAAACGGGCTATAGAGTCGATATTCCATTGCACGGTATGTGTGTTTTTGTCGTTCTAGAATGCAACGCCAAGTTTCTCACGAGTACTTCTACAAAGACAAGAGTGTTGTGAGACGAGAGTCTAGATAGGGATGTTGCAGTGGTGTGAGTGTCTAAGGTTGCTGTAGTCTTGAAAATAATTTCGCGGTCAGATCGCGCTGGTGGGTTCACATAGCGTGAACCACCTGTGTCTGTTGTGCGCCTGGTTATTTATATCTAAGAGCGATCTATGTACTATATCTATGTATATAGTATGCGTAAGTAGTGATATTAGCTATCAAGATATCTTAATCGACGTTGCTGCACGTACTTTTGCCTAGTTTAATCGAGAAAGTCCTGACATCACATTTTCGATGCAATTATTATATCCTGCATGCATACTTCGTAAAATAATATGTATATTAACCGACAAAGGAATTTCCAAAAATATAGACTTTATAACACAAAAATATTACGTCAAATTATTACATAGTAGTTGCGTCTGTTATTTAGACTTCAAATAATTATTTTTATTATGTACCAGCTTCGGCGACCTTCACCAGCATGAAGGGGTCTAAGAAGGGGAAATTCTCTATAGACTTCTGCGTAGGCAGTGCAATAGCGCAGGGAGTGTGGACCCGAAGCATCCACTGCGTGATGCCTAAAGAACTAAAACCCCTCTGCCCCGGCTAAATCGCATACTTGGCGAACGGGCTACGGGCAACAGCAAAGCCAGTTACCCCGTGAACTCTTGAAGGCATCTTTTCGCTCTACTTACCTACTAACGTAGTATAAAATATGTAAATATATATATATATATATCCTTACATATGAAATTGGCGTTTTTTATGGGAGGAAAAAAAAGTGGAATATTTTTAAATATAATATATTTAATTAATCAAAGTATGAACCATTGTTTTCTATGCACTTTTGCCATCTCATAGGTAGTTCATTGATCCCTTTACTAAAAAAACCAGTCGGACGGGAATCAATAAAATCTGTGAAGGCGATTTGGACTGCCCCATCAGAGTTAAATTTTTTCCCTTGCAAGAAGTTGTCCAAATTTCGAAAAAAATGGCAATCTGTTGGACCAAGGTCCGGGGAGTACGGAGGATGTCTTAAACATTCCAATTGAAGCTCTTCTAATTTGGTAGCCGTCTGTTGTGCAGTGTGTGGTCTAGCGTTGTCGTGAAGTAGCAGTGGCGTGGAGCGAGCCTGTTGTTATTTAGCCGCTAGCTTTTCCATCATGGTTTGCAATTGCTGACAATAGACATCAGCCGTAATAGTCTGGCCAGATTTGAGAAAACTGCAATGAACAATACCGGCACTAGTCCACCAAACGCTTACAAGTAACTTTTGCGCTGAGCGCTTTCGATTATCGTAAAGAATCCATTTTTCATCACAGGTAATGATTCGGTTTAAAATACCTCCATTATTGTGCCGGTTCAGTAATGTAACGCAGCATTCGACGCGCGTTTGCCAGTTTGCTTCACTCAATTCGTGAGGTACCCACCTTTCAAGCTTTTTAATCTTCCCAATTTGCTTCAAGTGAATTAAAACAGTTTTATCACTAACACCGCAGCCTGCAGCTAACTCGGACGTGGTTGACGATGGATCCGCTTCCACAATAGCCTTCAATACTTCATTATCCACTTGGGTCTCAGGCCGTCCACGGGGCCGTCTGCAGGTCGAAATTTCCAGAACGAAAACGTTGGAACTAAAAACGAACTGTGTTTTCTTTTGCAACATGACCGCCATACACATCATTCACCCTTCGAGTCGTTTCCGCAGCACTGGTGCCACGGCGGAACTCGTACTCGTAAATAATGCGATACTTTAAGTTTTCCATTTTGTAAAATGAGTGACGCAAACAGAAAAAAAAACAGAAGAAAAAAATAAATGAATGACGGTCATCGAAGCACAAATAAAGCTGTACAAATTTGAATTTGGGATTCCTTACCAAAGAGGAGAACATCGTGATTAAAGTGGCCAGTGCGAAATACGCCAATTTCATATGTAAGGACCAAATATTCTACTATGTATAGGTAGGTAGGAGGTTGCGTTTTTTTTTAAATTGAATCCTGACAAACAAACAAACTGTTTCGGGTTGGTAATGTTCACTTTGCCTCAAAATAATAAATCTAAGTGATGCAAAAATGGCAATCACGGTACTTATAACATCTACCTATAAATCGTTATCGTAATCGTTTGCAATGGTTTTGTTTTAAATAAAAATAGTTGTTTATATGTCGGGACCGGACCCTGAAATTTATCGTATCATGAAATTATCATTTTCACGAAACTGCCAACTGTTTCATGAAATCATTAAGTCTGATCAATGATTAACGAAGTTTAAGGATACATAATAAGCTCATTCGTCAGTCTGCAATGTGAATTAAAGATGTCTCCTACTCAATGTTACTAGCGGATACTATACCGGCTGAAAATTCTTATGAGAATCAGATTAATATCTTAATTCAGTCTACATATAAGTTGATAGCGTGTCTATACTTCATATCAGGTAAGATGACCAAAATTGCAGATTTCCTTTCACCCCGGATGGCATTGATCTCAGTTTTGAACAGTTACGCTCAGACTGTAGTTTCATGCACATGGCAACAGGGGTCAACGTACTGACATCCCGTCTAATTCACAATTAATTAATTGAAACTTGAATCAAAACGATTCGTTTCCGTGGTCAATAAATGATTAATACTTATTTGGTGTCCAACTCATCAAACTTTATTGCTTTGACATATTTATTGTTGATATAAAAGGCCATTCACCTGGATTGGTTCTTTAAACCGGGCGAAATTAGTTTGAACAGATTTTTACGTTATTCGTTTTTTACATCTTTCTGATTATAACTAGATAATAAAACCTCTGGGAGTAGGAAAACATGTCTGTGTCAGTTTATAATATGATAAAGCCTTCGTGAAAACGTATTATAGGTTTATAATATGAAAGAGAAATTTTGTTAAGCATATAATAGGTACACATGAATATATATACGCAGTGAGTACTAACATAGGATAACGTAACCACGTGATAACATAAATTGTCAAAGTATTATGTTATTATGTTAAATTCTACATTTGAAAATAACACTTGGTATATTAATTAAGTACTCTTACTTCATAGTTCATACGACATTGTTATTGAATTTGAAACAAAAAAAAATATTCTTAAATACTATATTTACTTAATCTAGTTTTTAAAATGAAACATCGAGTGTTTTACAAACACCATATTAAATCCCTATTTTTATTTCGTACAGTTGATTTGTGTCAATGCAAGTCAAAATTCTCCAGGGTATAGGAAGCAAATGTCTTGGCATTGGACGGGCAATCATAAAGTGTATGATAGAGATTAGTCGCAGCTAATTTCAGTGTAAAACCGATTAGCGATAAGGAACTGATCTGGCCTGCTGTTCATAATCTAAGCTGGGATACAAAGTATGGATTTATAGAGCCACCGCACAACTTGTTTATGAGTTTTATAGTGTCCTCATAAATTCAGATTATTACAGAATGCGATTTCTATGCGTAGGTCTTCGAGGCAATGGGAATACTTGCGTTTGATTAGACAAATATTTTAAGTCACGAAGGTTCACATAAGTGTAGTTTTTAGGAAGATGTAAAGATTTTTTATAATGAAACCTTTTTTGATTACAAATCTGTTCTGATCTTTGCAAGTACAACAGATGCTTCAGCTGATGAGCTTGATGCTGCAACAGAAAAGAGTTTTAAGAATATCAATAGCGTTCAATCACCTGCATCATGAGCACACGCCACAAACACACCCTCACGTACATATCCTCACTTTCACACCATTACTCAGCACAGCCGAATTAGGTATAACGTATTTAATATTTTTTAATAGATTTTTTCCTTTTGTAAATATTTGAACCTTTTATATATTGTATATTCCATATTGGGTAATCTACTTATTATATTTGTTTTTTCTTGTATATAATGTATGTTAGCTGTAGGGAGGGGCAAAAGTTAGCGAATCAAATGTTTATCTATGGAGTGGAATATAGTCAAAGTATGTATAAATTCCTTATATTTTTAATTTAAAAGGCAAAACCTCGGTTTCTAACTAGTCATATTAGTAAAGAGGGCAATGTTATGTTTACGTCCGCACTTTCATATTTATGAATGGAAGTACTTTTTAGCACAGGCCAATGAACTCGAATTTTAATAATTTTCCTTGTTTATTTTACGGAAAACATATATTTTCGCGGTTAATTTTGATTTGTGTGTCTTTAAAGTTTTTAGGTATAATATTTTCTTATATACATTTTAAGATTTAAAACCATTTGGTATATTGAGAGGATGTACGATTTAAGATAAATTAATTGTCCTTTAATGATTCTAGATTTTGAAAATAGATACAGTGACCAAATGACATTTTATGTGTAAAATGGACGTGTAATTTTCTTATATCAGGGTTATCTCTCTAAATCTAAACATATTGTTTTTGTTTTGACAGCATTTTCAGCTAAAGAGTTTTGCACACATTCCTCTATTGTTTTTGTTGGAGTTTGTTTTAAATTCAACATTTAATATTCGATTACGATTTACTAAGATAACTAAAGATGTTTAATGCACTTTCATTTAACTTAACACATTATATAGAATTAATTGCATGTTATGAGTACAAGACATCATTGTTGTAGAAGGCATAGACAAAGTGCATTGTCTTGTTTGATAGAAAACGTGGTAGTTACCACCACTTTCTGTACTTTCACTACCAAAGCGTCTTTGAACTGACCGCCATTGGGATATTATGACTCATACAAATCTCTATTTGTTGTTAATTTTACATGTTTAGTCTGTAATAGTAATAATATAATAGTTGCTTAGATAGAGGAACATAATGAATGACACTCTAATCTTCTTTCATGCAGAAGTATCCAGAATCGAAAGATCAGCTCTGAAATTAAATGACAGATAATAACTGATTTTAGAAAACAATACAGAAACACTATCCTAAATTAATTAGATCTATGGTTGTATTATTTATTTTCCTTTACTACCTACCTATATTTACTTAACGGTTTAACTAAACGTTAATACCTTAATATCGTTAGTTTTTCGGCGGCCAAAATATATTAATTTTAGCTATCGCTACATATACCTGATTCCACCTGTGGTCATTCTGCCAACAAAAATAAACTAAAGCACGAATCAGGAAGATTTTGAATGAATGAGGTTCATTCAAACATATGTAAAATAAATACATTTTTATGCCCTAAGTATGAGATCTTCATTTATTAATTATTCGTAGAGTGATTGACGTTTGGCCCTAATTTGTAATTATAAAAAATCCAAATAATGACCGCTCACTGAGATTCGTCTGAACTACTTTGATACAAAGAACTTTCGCCCGAAAGTGTTATAGATAATTATACCAAAACACCGGTTGTTTACTAAAAATGACCCCGTTCGTAGTTCTCAGGAAAACCTGAAAACGTGACCTACACTCATCTGTATGACGAGGTGCTAAGGTCCTCAATCGAATCAACCAAAATCTCTGGAGAATGTCAAGAGCAAACTTTCACTGCTTTCTCTGGCCTGCTTCTACCTTCAAAACGCATTATTTACGCCATAAAACCTCCACAAGTTGCGATTCAATCGTTTCTATGTTTACATGATGACTAAGATGCAGCTCATAGATATTAACGTCTGCATGATTAAATTGATTGATTTGGAGTTTAGCGGCGTTAAATCAAATTATTATGATTAAGGAATTTGGTGAATATAGTTGATATTTGTATGTTAAGTGTTTTTAATTAGTTATTATTTTATGTTGGAAACTTTTAAAAATGTTCTCTATGATTTCGTTTCTTCAGGTTTCAGGAGCTGTTTTTACTTTTTTCAAGAGGACACAATCGTATTCAACACATATTAGGCGAATGAGTCGCCGGTCGGCGGCCTTCAGCATTACTTTTGGTTTTATCTGTCACTTTCATTAATCTATGTCGTAGAAAGTTATGACGTACGGTAAAAGTAAGGTGGAAATTAGGTCATGGCCTTTTCATTCATTGAAACAATTCGAGAGTGAAGCCGATATGGAACGAATCTTGAGCAAGGTTTTATGAGCTTCGAGTACTGGTAGAGCTTGGATGATTCCCTACCGGACAACAGCTTTTGTATTGTTCAGTTTAGTGTGATTTATATTTGGGGCGAATATTCCAAATTCAAATAATTTCTACTTGAATTAAAAACTAAGTTTAGAATTTCAAAATAGCTTGTTTTTTATCTAATGCAACATTTCCGTATAAACAGATTACTATGATATACCACAGTATTTTTAAATAGAGAAATACCAACGAGCATGACCGGAAGTAAAGAAAAGTTAATGGAAATAAGTAAAAGTAAGGGAACGCGGGCAGGTAGACGCGGTAAAAGTTGACAAGCGTCATTGACCGCTACACTATTGACCTTAGGACTGTCGTAAATGAGCGTTTTCACTTCCCAACCTTATATTTGTATAATACATATTTGAAGCTAAATTATTTTCATTGACAATAATTATTTGAGGTAATTCATTTTTCTGAATACTTATAACTTAATTATAAACCTGCTGTAAGATTTATTTAGTAATTTTTGTCTCGTTCCTATATAGTCACAGAAGAGTGATAAGGACAAAGATTTAATAGCCATTGCAGGCTATAAGCTTACCTTAGCAAAAGCTAGCTATTTAGCTAACTAGTAAATGGATCGTGGATATTGAAAATATAGTTATGGAATTACCGAATCAAAAGCGCTTCACGTGTTTTAGGGCTGATATTGTCTGTTAGCAACAAATCTGTCAGGTGAAAGCAGCACTCCCATAATTCCGCGGAAATTGATCGAATCGCATTCAAGAATGTCTACTCATTTAGGTTAACGACGCTGTCATAAATATTTGTGTCCATTTTCACTTTAACAGCAAAAAGGCCAGCTTTTATGTATTTTTTATATAATTTTTGAATACTAGAACAAATTAGTTTGGATCCGATGTGTCTTCAAGTGAACTTTCATTTCTACACAGTAATGTCAGTATAAATATGAAAATTTTAAAAGTTTATATTTTTTATTAACCTCTGAGTACTCTTAAAAATAAGCGATACCTACCTATTCATTCATTCCCCTCGTATAGTAGAATAAATATTGATACATAAATATGATAGGTATCGTAAGTACCAGGGCCCTATAAGTGATGGAGAATTGGTTACTTCCGCATTGAAATCTAGCACTAGGCTAAAAGGTCAATGACCTGTGGTGTCACATTCCAACAACCACACACAAGTTACAATAATAATTTGTTAAAAATACAACCACAATCAAATACGTGTAAAGATAAAGTCAATATCATATTGTTGTGGTAATCGAAATCATGACAAAGTCTTTCTTTTCAGTGGATTTTTATAGTGAACTTTAAATTATAATCATTTATTTATAACATACAATTATGCTAACAAATAACGACAATATAGTATATTAAGCCAACTTACCTTTTGTAAGCGACCTTAGAATCCTTCAATAAAAGAGCGTACGTATTCTCAAAAGGCTAGCTACGCATTTGCAAGGCTTCTATCAGTGTGTCCAAGGGCGGCGGTATCACTTAACTCAAGCCTCTTGCCTGGTTGCCCTCTGCTATATAAAAAACTATTTAAAATATTCGCTCAAATTATAACAACAGCTTCTCGAATTTTTTTCTTAATAAAAAGCTGTAACTATTACAATTTACATTATGACAAGGTACATTTCTTATAGTAAAGTATTCGTTTATTTATTTTTTCACATTATTGTCTACTTATATAGCGTGGGAAGACAACTTTGAAAGTAACTCGCGCTGGTATACCAAAGTAGGCTATCTATCGTAAAGAAATATTCACTGTGTTTTTAACAAATGAATTTTAAGCATTAGGCGCCTTAACATCTGCTAGTGGTCCAGCTCCTCAACTCTGCCCGTTTGCCCCTGTTCTAATGTACAGAAACATATTTTACTAAAGATTTTTAAGTTATATGACCTTCACAAACAGTTGAAGCTCATACTAATTGTCTAATAAGCTCATATCCTTGCAATTTTACAGTCTTAATACTTGCGGAAATTAAATGATCACTAATTAAATAAAGTACTTAAGTCGTCGTTGATTACAGTCATTAAGTCTGAACGTCCTACGCCACAGGCACACTTTAAGGTATTTCCTCTATGTCTGAATCTATCATATCTTTCCATTATATATGTATTAAGAATATCCATAGCGCAAAATCACATGCATCTTGAGTACACATTACATACACACCCTCGCTTTTACACTATCACACAACAAAGCCAAATTACATATTACTTAGTTTAATTGTATTGAATATTTTTTTTATTTTTTGAATACAATTATTCCTTCTGTAATATTTAAAGCTTTTTGTTTAGATTATGTATTCCATTTAGGCTATATGTTTAATATAATTGTTTTTATTACATATAAAATAAGCATAGAAAGAGTACGAAAGAAATAAATAATACAATTAACTAAAATTCGTTGAGCCCTACGCTCGAGATGAAATCAATTATCCAGAACGGTCCACACACAGAGTAGCTATGCTTAATACATACACGAAAACATTTCGAATTGCTATTTCTTCCCGCTTTTTTTAAGACAAACAAACGTGTTTGTCAGCAAACAAAAATATTGCTTTTTTATTAGTTTTAAAAATATTGCTTTCTTAGGGATGAGTTTATGAAATTCAAGGAATCCGTAGTGGTTTTGGTATGTGGACTTTCTAGCCTTCAATCAAAATTACTTATTAGTTTCACCGCGAAACTTAGGAATTATTATTTTTTTCTAACGACGGGTCTCCCCTTTCAATATGGTATCCTCTAACAAAGCGCTGATAACAATTACATGAGGTAATGATCACAGCCAATTTTCTATAAATACACTGTATATATACCGTACACTATATTATCTATCGAAACACAGTACTAATTGATGAAATATACATGGATCAGAAAGCTATTTAATTCAAGATTATCATAAGCAGATATCCAATAATTGCCCTGAGAAATGGACACCTTGCCTGATATTGAGATTTTCTTCATAACAAATAGGCGCGCGGCAAACATTACGCGATGTAAGATTAATTACTGAAATATCACTTTAATTTCTTCCTGTAAATACGTATACGTACGTACGATACGATTTAAATTTTTGCTTGTAAATATTATATAGAATATTCTATTAGGTGTATTAACAAAATAGTAGTACAAACGAAGAAGAACAAGTAGTACCTTATATTCACGGTGTCATGAAAACGCAGCAAAGAAGATAATAAAGTGGCTTCTGTTTTACCTTTTATATTCATAATGAAAGTTTAAATTGTTACGTTAAGACGAAGTATTGTCCCACAATTCCAGACACAATTCTGTGTTACCCAACTTTGATAAAAGGTTGGCCGACAAATTTCTTTGACAACGCAGATCATTGATATCTGTAGAAGTATGTATTACTTTTTTACTGAAATCATAACGTTATATTACTCACAACGCCAGCAATTTCCCGGGCTGGAATCGAATTGCATTAATTGCCAGACGAGCTAGTATTTGCATCTGGAGTCGTTCACCTCTTATAAGTAGGAAACTAGGAATCGACTAGTAAATAGTTTATTATACAAGTCTTATATCTTTAACCTCCAGTAGGAAATACTTTGTAATGTGATAAATCTTGCCCATTAATCATACGTTCTGAACTTTTAACTGGTGTAAAAAGCTAGGAAAATGAATTCAAAAACGCAAAACTTTAAAAAAGATTTTTGCCTTGCATAATCTTCTTGTTTTTAAGTTAAGAGAGTTTTGTTTGAGTTAAGAGAGAAGAAAGCATAAAACAAATAAAGTACTCATTCAGGTTTTATTTTATTTTCACGACGCTATTAGAAAACATAAAGTCGATATGTGTGTCAGTATTTTGACAGACTTGAGAGACTTAAATTAAATTTGACAAAAGAAATAGTTTTTTAAGATGTTTGTTACAAATTTTTCAAATTATCATCCGTCGTCTACTAAAAGATCTGAATTAATTATTATATTAACTCTTTTGTAACAGACATCCGACTTCAGATGATATACATTTTTAATGCATTCTTATCTGGTGCCGCCAATTATTTAATACACCGAAAAACAAACTTATCTAATGTCTTAATCGGAGTGTTCAGAATCTTTTATAAAACACGAATTTGTATGCACCTGATGTAATGTAGGCGCGAACGAACTTTTTACTTTTCTCGACGAGGAAATGCAGTGACATTTTTACGAAATGGCCCGTCCGGCCGGTTTGTTTATTTGGAAACATAAAAAAAAGTCAAATGTATGCGCGAGTGAGGTTTACCATACCAAGACAACATGAAATTAAGAAGTCACACATACGTCGAATCTTATCGATACAGCACACTGCTGAATATCCGTACAAAGATAATTTTTTACAGGTTGCATTTTATAAATTACTCGTAATTTTAAGTACCAGTAATTTATACAAACAGTAGGCTTGTCTTGTATCTATTCTGAACTCGGAAGTGGCTATGAAGCCCACTAATGCAAGTGAGTTATCAAGTATTCTCACGGTGGTGTTTGTGTGTGCTGTGGTGAGGCCTGCGACTGTGTGGGTGTGCTGAGATGCTTCCTAGGTTCATTCAACTTGTGGCCCAGTAAACTCTGATGCTCGTAACGCACACAGCCGCAGACACACACGTCTAGCCTTAACTCTTAATTAATCTTTAATCTTGATAGCGATATTGAAAGTTATGAATTAAACAACACTCTTATTGTAGCGAATATTGTGTGGATGTTTATATCATTTATTAAATTAACCTATCAAATTATTTAAACCGGAAAATTTCGATGTTAATATTTGAAAAATTGTTTCATCTTCATTTGTTCAACAGGCTTAAGGTACTTAAGGTACGTGACTGCGGACGCGTCGTTTCTCAGAATGTTATAAAATATAACCGATGTGCTGTATTTTTTAATTGAAGATTTATTTGAGATTTAGTTTCAGCAAGAGATAAATTGCTAGAGATATTTCTCGTATATTTTGTATTAGAATTGCCCAATGTTATACTTATAATGCAAAGGTGCTTTAAAAAATTATTTAAATTCTGATGATTAGATGCTTCTACCAACCCGAATCAATTATTCTTTTTCTGCGAAGCGAACGTCGGAACTTGCCTCTAGTCCAATAACTATTAAATCTCAACCTGGATAACTTAAACCTGATTAACTAAAATTATGTAAAATTACCTAGATCAAAATGATATAACTACTATAAGTGTTCCCTACATACTAAAAAAGTTCAATTTATACTGATAGTACTTACAACTGACTACCTTATACAGTGAAAAACATCAGGAAAATATCCACATAATATTTTTTCACAAGCACTGCGCTCGTAATAGTAATTAATATTTTTAAATTACCATTACTTAGTAATTGCAGTATTGTACTACGACTTTGATACGCCAACATACTTGAGCATTGTACGTAGAATTTTATACAGAAAAATGCAAAAACTGCATTTCACTAGCTAACTTTACGATTATTCCAATTGTAATAAGCTGTTGTAGTATATATCAAAATAATTACATATGCTGATATATGGAACATTATTAAAATATATTAAAAAATGTATTTATAATTATTATAATAATTAGTTTGAACATAACATGTATATATGTAAAATATAAATGAATATTTACAATTCTAAGTCGGATAACGTTTGGTTACATAAAATCCTTACGTACATCCTGACTAACGCCATCTAATATCGAGTAGGGAAAGTTGGAAAATATCATTTTCGCCTGAAATGAATCTGCACTTAATAAAGTAATTTAATTGCTTAAGTTGGAGTGAAGGCAATAAATTACTCGTTTTATTAGATTCAACAAAATTCGTAAAGACGTCTTATTCTGGCAAAAGATTTTAAAGACATTTTTAATATATATATATATATATATTTATGTTTTCAAAAATAAATCATGAATAAACTAAAGATTTAAGAAGAACACTAATTTTATATGTGTATTTTATATAATATTACTTTTTTTTTCACAGTCACAGTTAGTTAGTTACAGAACGTGAATGATATTTTTAAATATTAAAACGTACATGCATATATCGTATTTTGCATGATCAAATGAATTGATCTTTTAGTTTTTCAAAATGCAAATAACTTGTCAAAAAATTATCGAATAGTTCTATAAAAAAAATAATCAAAGCTATCCTGAATAAGAGTGTAGAGTTCATGGACCCCGGTTTTTGGCGGCTACGAGGATAGCATCAGTAATTTGTGTCTAGAACTAAACGCACAGAGCATTACTTTTCCGCCGCGTGCTCGCCTTTTTATGGGAACGTAATACGTTTGACATTTGGTGAATGAAAATAATGTGAGTGATTTATATGTCCACAGATTTCAATGTAAATTTTATTTCATTTACTATCTATGATTTAATTGTCAAGATTATAAATACTCGTTGAACCTTGCAACAGAATATAATATAATGTTTCTCCTTGTTTTCAATGATTTTCGACAATGGAATAAAACATTTCAAAGATCTATATATTATACATGATACTTTTTACCATATTAATACAATTTCCATATATCTTATATAAAAATAATAATTGTTTTTCCACGTAATTATAATTACCAAAAGGAGAATACTCGATTGGCAGGTGCCTTAGAGGGGGCTAGGACGGACGTCGAACTTTGCAATGCTACACACCTCTATACCGAAACGATATATGACAACTCGAAACTATCATTCCAAATTCAACCTTATTTCTATTAAAATACGTCTCCCAGAAATGAACCGCGGAAGTGAGATCATTGAGCTTAGAGCAATTTAACTGAACGAATTAGAAGAGTCATAACACACACGTAATTTTCAGGGAAATATAAGCTGTATGGATATTACTTAAGGTTTATATTTGGACATTGTTAAAGCGGCAGACGGTTAGGCAGATCATAGATTCACTTCCTGGTGAGGCTCATATCAATTAAGCAGATTGGTTGACTAATTTGTAAGGTAATGGGGTAGGATCAGACACGCGCGTCGGTCAAATATTTTCAGTACGTGGAGAGATTTACCATAGACACACGTTGCAGAATGTATCTATTAAAATAAAATAATTTATAGTATAGACAAATGTGTTTCAAAGATAATTGATTATCAAAACATTGTTTACATCAGATTTGTAGATGTGATCATGTACATGATCATTAGGTAATGTTGAACATTATTCAAAAGTGATATTTATAAAATTTACATTATGTACAGAAATTGATTGTATTTATAAAATTAATATTATAACCTAGGCGAGTTAAAACTTAAAATAAAAGAAAAATTAAATTATAAAGAACACAGAATAAGACAGATAAGATTCAGTTGTTAATACTCGGCTAAGGAATGTGTATCTGTGGTGAACTGACCGCATATACCATATCAGGATTGTATAGTAAATAAATAACACTTATCATAATTAACATTCTAATTTCAAAATTTCGGAACAAACAATCGGAAACAACATCCATAAATAATCATATTTCTCTGCAGTCTGTAATAATAAAACTACATTCACTGGACAAAAATGCAAGTAAATTTTAATGCGCTAGGCCTTTTGGAAATGTTATACAGGTGCGAAAATATATTTTGCACATCGAATTATTAAAAATGGAATTAATTGCGTATATTTGTAAGCGTTCGCACAAATATAACAATCATGATTATTTTAAACTAATTAAGTCACCTTTCCCTTTTGTTAATATCAAGGTTTTTTATTTTCTTCTACTCTCCTAATTTATTTAATCTAATATTTAAGTACTATGTATAATTTCTGCTATATTTTGTATTCGGTATTCCGCACCTTTCTTTCTCTCACTAAATCAGTCTAGTCTGGTTTACGAAATTGGTATAATTTAATTTCTTATTTTGTCTGTGCTGTGAGTGTTTTGATTACATTAAATTAATTATATCCACCTCCATTAATGTACAAATTCCATTTTCATAATTATTATTTTATACTTCTTTCTTAGCTTAGCTTCTGTGGTTTTATTTTGTGTTTTCAATCTTTGAATTCAAATAATATTAATTCACCAACACCCGCAGTTTCAAAGACGAAGTACGATTGCGAATCACCAGCTGTAGAATTAATAACACTGGGATAAGACCAACGTCTGTTGGGTGACGTCACAGGTTAGAAGTTAGAAGGCACATTTTCATCCACGTGACTCCAGACCGTTAAATGGGATGAGCGGTTATCCGATTCAGTCTCGACTCTCGAACAAATCTCTCATCTGAATTTGAAAACAAATAATTATACAAAATGTTTTATTTATTTGGGCCCCCTCGGTGAGATTTTCCGATGTCGCAAATTGCATAGATACGGTGCATTCAACTCCGATTTTGCGAACATTTCTATCTGCGTTCATTGACTTGTGCTCTAGATTAATGTTCAGATTTTTTTTTTACAGTCATATGTTCTAGGCATGATATTCCTTTAATATACTATGAGTTTTAAAAAGCGTTTTGGTTTTTATGTCCAATAACTTTAAATTCGTAGTTAGAGCAAGCATCCTGTTCAATGCGATTAAAACATTTCCTTTTCTTAATCTGAAAAATGAAACCAATCAATTACAGCCAGCAATATATAATTCCTTAATAATTTTACAGAACGTTAGACAAATTTAATTTTTTTCACACTCATTTTACAAAAATAATGTATATAATTGCTAACTTGGAAGGCTGAGAATGACGAAACTGTCGCGTGGGTGTTTTGTCGCGATTTATTATGATTGGACAACAGCATCTTTAGTCCAATTACAGATACACTACTTTGAATTAGAGTACATTTGAATTATTGGGTGAGTGACCAATCACGTGTCTGCACACGAAGAGTCATCAATCAACTCAGATCCGATTTAAATATATGAGCAGTTATTATGCGCCGGTCCGAACCGTTTTTATAAATCAGGATACCACTTAACGTTAAACATAATTTCTCATTTATATATACAATGAAAACTGCCAATAGCGTAAGTAAAATAAACTTCAAATTATGTTCATGCTGTGAACTCGATTTTTTTAATGAAAAAAATTAGGACTTTACATATTATAAAAATTTAAGCAAAATTGCTGTTCCTCGACGAAATTATTAAGACGCAAAATAATCGGACGTGTTTTAAAGACCATGTAGGCGGTTTAATATTAATAAAATTATAAGTACTGTATATTACAAAAATAAAACAATACACAAATATAATTAAATTATATGGGTCAAGATTTGTTGCCGTAGCCAATAGTTGTAGTGCTACGCGCAACTACAAGTCTACGTAATGCTACAAAGCTCAAGCAAGCTTAAATAATTAGGTATAATTATAATATGTTATTCTATTATATTATATAAATGAATTTGCTACTTATGTGACAAAAACTGGATCAATGTAAAGTATACGTTACCTAAATTGGGCGGGAAGTTCGCGTTTTTACAAAAGTTTCCACGACTAAATACTTTATAGATATTTAATTTACCAATGGGTTTCATATATGTATTACAAGTTATGTTATGTATTAAAAGATGATCAAACTATAAGATCGGATAAAGATTTTATTTCTAATCTCTATAAAAAAACATTGGGACCTCATTGCAGAAAATAATTTTCATACACTTACAAATAATAACAAAAATCAGTAGGCATTATGTTATTTTTTTAGAACACATTATACATTATAAAACTTGTAAAAATAAGAATCCAAATGGTTAAATTTTATAAATAGGTTACAAATATTGAAAAATATTAGAATATAATAAAAAATTGTAGTGCATAAACACCTATAGGTTATAAGATTCTATTTAAAAAGATCTGGTAAATTCGGTATTTATAGTATACCTAGATAACACTGAAAATGTTTAGCAAATTAAAAACGGCTTAATGTAGAAAGTTGCCAATACTTTTATTGTTTTTCGAAGTAATCTCCGTTCCTCTCTACACATCGTCGCATTCGATGAAACCACTGAGAAAAACAGTGGGCTCATTCTTCATTGGGGGTCTCTTCTATATGTTGTACTTCAGGGCTCGTAAAGCAAAAACCTCGAATTTCATCTTTAGTTCTTGGGAATAAATGAAAGTCGCAGGGCGCCAAGCCAGGACGTATGGTGAATGACTCATTTTCGACACATGCCATAGTCAAATATTCACCAGTCCATGCGAAGGTATTTCTGGTCGTCGGTTAAAGTATGTGGAATCCATATGGTACAAAGCTTACAAACGCCTATATGTTGGTGTAATATTTTTTGCCCGTATCTGCATATAGGTCAATCTCTTATCTTTCTCTATCATGCGTCGCACAGCACTGATGTTATCTTCAGTAGTCGCTGTTAAAGGACGTCCCTCACGCGGATCATCATTGAGATTGCTACGTCCACGCTTAAACTCGTTAAACCAATTGTAAACTAAGATGTAAGATGGGGCTTCGTTAAGAAATGCTAATCGCAGCCTATCATGGCTTTGTTATTGAGTAAGTCCACAACGAAAGTCATAATAAATCATTGACCGAAACTTTTCTCGCGTTAGATTTATTTTCACGTGTAACAAGAAAATTAGATTTGCCGCTAATTCACAAAAACAAATGACAAATGAATGCAATATACTACATTATGTTACCAAAGTGTTCTAAAATTTAAGGCCTTTGCAGGCTCTTATGAAACGTCTAGTGGCACGGTTCCAAAAAGTGGGTCTCATGGAGAAGAACCGGCAAGAAACTCCATGGACACTCTTTTCAACAATGGTTTAGCTTACAAAGACTCGGTTACAATAGTAATAATCGATTGGAGTGTCACGAAGCACTGGAGGCAATAGCTCTAACAAATAGAGTTACCTTACAGTGGATTAAGGGACACAGTGGCTCTCTCGGCAACGATGCAGCCAACGAGCTTGCGAGAAGAGGCTCTGGTATGATGGGCCCGCATCCGCTCCTCCCCTTGCCCTTCTCGCTAGTTCGAACCTGGATTCGCCAGAGATCCACTGTACTCCAGAATCAACGATGGTCGCGAAGTGTAGATTGCAAACAGTCCAAAATAGCTCTGCCGGCTGTGAACCCGCAACTTACTAAACCTGAACAGAACCAATCTCAAAACAATCATAGGGACAATCACGGGCCATTGTCTCCTTAACAAACATCTTTTCGTCCTAGGCACAACAGACAGCCCCTTGTGCAGAAGCTGTTTCAGCGCAGAGGAATCAGTCACCCACGTAGTCCTGGAATGCGAGGCTGTGGCTAATCAACGTACAAAAATCCTCGGAACAGTGAGGTCGCTCCGCGACTCCTGTGAAGTGCCCGGGAGACTTCTGTGCTTCTGGAAGGAGTTGGGCTGGCTAAATTAGCCAGGGCTTCTACGCACAACGGACCGACTACGTGTCTAAGTGCGGAAATTGAGTCCACCCTACCTACCTACCTACCTACCTAGTAATAATCGGCTGAGAAGTTTATATAATGCAAGGTATACAGAGATTCTATACAATGCAAAAGAAAATTGAGTTTTTACTATTAGTGTAAAATGAGATTCCCACACTTGCACAGCGCAAGTTGCCAGGGAAGCCGCACATGCAGAGATGAATTAGCGCCATACATCTTTATCGTCAACATAGTCTTGGATTTTATTATACGCTTTTTTAATTAGGATTCCTTTGATGACGTTTTTGAAATTTTTAGTCGTAAGATCAGTTACACACTTCGGTAGCCTGTTGTAGAATCTGACACAATTCCCAAGAAACGATTTATTCGATTTTGTTAATCTGTATTTTGGGACTACTATTTTATGCTTATTCCTGGTATTTATAGAATGAATAACACTTTTGACAGTGAATTGATGCAAATTTTTACGAACAAACATGATATTCTCTAGAATGTAAAGGGAAGGCAACGTGAGTATATTAATTTCTTTAAATAATTCTCTCAGAGACTCGCGGGGGCCAAGATTGTAAATTGCACGAATTGCCCTTTTCTGGAGAATGAATATGGCATCTACGTCAGCCGCTGCGCCCCACAGTAGAATACCATAGGACGCTATGCTATGAAAGTAAGCAAAATATACAAGCCTAGCTGTAGCAACGTCAGTAAGCTGTCTTATTTTTCTGACTGCATAAGCTGCAGAACTTAGTCTACCTGATAATGCTGCGATGTGTGAGCTCCCCATTGTAATTTACTGTCAATGGTTATGCCCAGGAAAACGGTTTCAGTGATGACTTCAAGTTTGTCACCATCGAGAGTTACGTTAAGCCCTACTGGGGTGACATTAGACAGTGAGAATTTGATACATTTAGTTTTAGCAGAATTGATGAGTAAATTATTCGCGGCAAACCATTTCGATAGAGTTACTAAGCTATCATTGACGTTTACTGGACTGGAATCTTTCCTATTGATTTTAAAAACGAGGGAAGTGTCATCAGCAAATAAGATAATTTCCGATATCTCAGACATCATATGCGGGAGATCATTAATATAAACAAGTAACAAAAAGGGACCCAATATGGAACCCTGCGGCACGCCCATTTTCACTATTGATCCAGATGATCTCGAACCACTAATTTCTACTTTTTGCTGTCTGTTTGAAAGATAGGAAAGGACAAGCGCGAGAGCTTTACCACGAATACCATAGTGGCTCAACTTAGAAATGAGAGTATCGTGGTCAACGCAGTCAAACGCCTTGGATAGGTCCCGCGAGTCCTCCCAGGCGTCTAAGATTTGGGTAATCAATCTTGCACTTGCGTCAGTAGTAGACCTACCCTTTGTAAAGCCGAACTGACGGTTATGTAATATGTTGTTCATATTAAAGTGTCTAGTCTCTGTCTCATCTGATCTAGGATGATTCTTTCGAAGTTTTTACTGAAAGCTGGAAGAATTGAGATGGATCTATAGTGTGTGTGAACAATGTTTCTAACTGGCCAGTTCTAAACATTTTCAGTGTTACCCACGTACATGTAAAGTGATGAACAGTAATACGTATAAATATAAATTTACTAATCTAACTTATTGGAACTTACGTAAATTATTATATATATTATAGCTATCTATGTCGCACACTATGCAATATTAGACAGGTAGAAGATGAAATTGACAACTGACAGATGACAGTTAGTTCAGGTGTTACATTGATTATTTGTTTGTGTTCAAATAATTTTCATTTGTCTGTCAATCTGACAAATGACAGAATGAAATTTAGAAAAGCGTTTTGACTCGCGCAGTCTTAAATTAGCGCAATTCCATTTACCGCAGTGCATCTCATAAAGTTCACAAACCTATCTATTACAAAGATTTTATTCACATCCTGATATTGCACAATTGATGTAAAATTCATGTGAGTCTATTCTGACGTACTTTGACGAATATATTATGTGGTTGTTGTTCGCTTATATCTTATACATTTTGAATTGATCATGTATGTACTTCATTATAATACCAATGTGAATGTGAGTTGTTTTTATACGCTTTGTTTTTCAATATCTAAATTTGATTTAGAAATCTTAATTATTCTAACCGATTGAATTGACATCCGTTTATGACTAATTAAACACTCAAATTAATTATTAGGACTAAACACGTTACGTAAACTTTTCAGTAAAGTTCACTTGGAACTAAAAATGGTCTTATGCCCTTTGCTACTTAAATGAGTCGTTAGATAAACGAGAAATAAATGTAATACCAGAATGTAATACTGCTGGAAATCTAATAAATTATTGATTAGTCCAAAAGTTTGTATTTATGATGTTTTAAAGATTAGCTCAACATTTCGTCATAGTGATAGTACGAAGTGCTATTTGAATTTCTTACTAAGTTTTCGTTATCATATTATCCTTACAATACGCTTCTTAGAAGCTAGTATTACATTAGCTTACTAGATTTTCCCTTATTAGAACAAAAAAGAAGACATTATTTGTACAAGTATACGGTATTTAATTAGATCAACATATTTTAGATTTAAAAAATACTTAAGGAAACAAATATACAGAAAATAATAATGATTAATAGGGGTATGTTTTACAGCTAATTGCCTTATATTTAGTAAGTGAATTTGCATATTCAAACTCAAAATAACTTTATTCATATGGGTAACTGAGTACACTTACGAACGTCAATTTTTTTGAACTGGAGCAAATCAATCCCAACGATTAAGATCATTTAAATAATTGTCAAATTTATAAAAAGCTTTACTGATTAATTTACGTTTAACGAGAGTTTTGAATTTATTCAGTGATAATTCTCTAATTTGCTTCGGAGTTTGTTGTAAAAACGAATACAATTTCAATATAAGAAGTGGTTTATCTTCTGGAGCCTGGTTGGTTGTACGATTAGGTTTGTTCTGTTTCGAGTATTATACTGGCGAAATTCACCATTTATCTTAAAATCAGACAGAAAACAGTACAGAAAAATATAAAAAAATTTCTGTACATACAATAAAGCTTCAAAAATATATTATAAAATAAAATCAATAGCGTTCCACCCTCTTTAGGTCCGAGCCTCAGATTTCTGTATCTGTTTCATGATCATTTGTTAAACGAATAGGTAAGTAGGTGATCAGCTTTCTGTACCTGACGCACATCGTCAACTTTTTGGGTCTACGGCAAGCCGGTTTCCTTACGATGTTTTCCTTCACCGTTCCAGCGAATGTTAAATGTGCACAAAGAAAGAAAATCCTTTAGTGCACCCCAGAGGTGAGAGTCGCACGCAAGCCACTAGCCCAACACTGCTCAAGAATTTATTACCTGATAGATAATATCTGATTCCTATAACTTATTCCGTACTAACTCCCCTAGGGAAGCACAACAAATACCGCGAACAGCCGGCTTCTGCAGCTCAACACGTAGAACAACATCTGTGCAAAATTGTTTTCGGACGTCATTGTTCCTTATGTAACTTTAAAAAATGTAGTATTCACGTGTCTTAGAAAGAGCGACTCGGGCGACGCGATTAATTCGGGACCAAAAAGGATCTATAAAGAACGAGTGAAGGTGAAAAAATCACGTGTTCCATAGATGTGGACCTTGGGGCGGATAATCACACTCATTTGAATATGACCTCGCTCCTGAAACGACGCGGCGACGTCCGCGCTGAATAATATATTATCAATCGACTATATTTATTTATTCATACTGTTTAAATATTTAGTTTATATGCGATACATGCTGGCCTAACAGTTGAAATTTAAACACACAAATATAGGAATCATTCGGAACAACGTCTGTATCTAATAATAGTGTAGTCTAAAAATATTTTAAATGGCTTGGAATTTTGTTAACTACATCTATTTGTGAAAAGATTTCGTATTATTGGTATAAAGTCAGCTATAAAATGAAATTATGCTGTGAATCTTAAGCAATCTTAAATTATTATTTAGAATACTAACTATAGGTTATTGGAAACGCAATGTTGATGAAGTTAGAAAATGTATATAATAAAATCAGATTTATAAAACCCAAAGAGATTATGATTTTTACAAAAAATTGTGAAATTATGTAATCATCTACGATACGTATGTCCTGCGACGCGTGATTTTTGTTGTCACCTTGGCATATGCTTTTATTTATCTTTCATAAAACATGCGCTTCTAAACATGATAATTTTGTCCTATGCGACAGGCCAAAGTATTTCGACCGCAGTGTGATCGTCAAATGGAACGATTTGAGCGTCATGGTTTCATTTAAGCAATATTTTAATGATTTATTTGTACTAAAAAAGGAAGATATGTTTATATTGCTTTTTATTAATAATCCATTAATGAAGTATCTATATATTTACACCTTTTTAGAAGATTATAATACAACTAGTGAATGCATTTACCCCAGATACGCCAATATTGAAGCACCTGACGTATCTTAATAAGTCTAATACTAACGTTTTATTGTCATTGTTCTTATTTCAAAATAGAAAACGTTTAAATGTGTCAATGCAGGAATATGACAGGACAGTACATTTAGCACAGATAATAGTACGAGATTCGTGTGTACGACATACGAATATCTTAAGGTGATACAGATAAATCACAATAAATCAACACATATACATTGCGATTGTGAAAGAGTCCTTGTATGCAATTTATTTCGTCCCTTGCTCTATTGGGCAACGGGGCCTTAGACTAAATATTTTGAACTATGTAAGCTATCGTTCCTTTTATGTTTATTATGCTATATGACGTAATACTTCTACTTCTAATAGAAAGTGTTGTGAAGAAAACCGAAAACCTGCAACGTATTTTTGGCGCAGTGAGTAACTTATTATACAATATATAGAAACTTTGTACATTTCGTCCGATGCAACAAACTATTTGAGATATTTCTAAGAGAAAACATTTTTATAATTCTTTAATAATTAATATAATTCTCAAATCTGACACGACACCAACTCGAACGATTCACTTCAATGGTAACATAATGAAACAATATAAAAGTTCTTGGACCCATAGAAGGGATATGCAATCTTCAAGAGCATGCATCGATGCATCGAAGATATGCATCTTCGGGAGTCAACTCTTATCCAAGTAAATTAAGTATTAAGCTTGGCGATAATTTTAATTCGACTGCCATGAAAAAACAATTGCCGACGAAATCTAGTAAAGGTGCAAATAAAATGCGAATTATTAAACAGTTCATTAATTCAAGAGTGAACTAATTTGTATTTTAAAGGTCTTTCCGGTTACGATGTTTAAATTCTTCTATTGTTTAATGAAATAGTTATCCCCGACCCACTAGATACGGTGTCAGGGTAAAAATATAATTATTTCAGACATGCGGAAGAACTGACTACGTTTTATATATTATTATTACTTTTAAATTACTATCGCAATTTTAACAAACCAACTTAATTATTTGTTCTAATCGTCGTCAAAACTCTTTAATATTGAATTATATCCAGATTTTTAGCTTTTTAGCTATATATTATCAAAATACTTAAATATTAATTTTAATTTTTTGTTCATAATGATGTTTAATTTAAAAAGTCTTTTAATGACACAAAGTAAGATCTTAAAACTCCTTCCTATCTCAAAAATGATTTCAATTTTAGTATAGCTTACGCTGTTCCGAAAACTATATCCTTGAAATCCCATCTCACAACTCCTCCTTTCCTGGCGAATCCTTTGAGGTATCTGCAGTTTGAATATTTGGCTATATACGGCTTTATAATACGGCTTTGAATATTTATATTCCCTATTCGCTTAACTCCTTCTCTATCTTCCTTTAAATTTCTTCTGTACAAACATTACCTGTCCACATCGTATCCCTAACTTTCGTACTAATTACTGACTGACGTGAGACTGATCTTAAATTATCGTGAATCATGTGCACTATTTATTTTTCCTGTATCCTTTTTTAGTTTAGTTTGATTTGTTCCTGTTTAGTTTTGTCTTAATAACTATGTGTAATATGTATTTTTTCACGTCTTGCCTACCTTATCTTTTTTAATATATATTTTTTCTCACAATGGTTGTCTAGAAGAGATCACTCGAAATTTATTTTTATATTCTAATGGAACGAACTGTTAATAAATAAATAAGATATGCGAACACCCTGGTGTACCATTTAGCACATTAAACTACTAAATATATAAAATTAATGATGTAAAGGCTATCTAAACACAGAGACGTTTCTGTAAATAATTTAAAATACAATTAATAACCATACTTGCCTGTGGTATTGTTTGGCTACAATAGTAGGCTCTGGGCACGTTGACAAGGTGCAAAAAATAATATGAATGACCAGTGTACAGAGTGCCCTGAATTGTCGAAGCTTGATAATGATTTTAAAATACCTTTTGTATTGAGGCTGCAGGTAAAAGTTCTCTATTAAAACATAATTATAATTGACGCAGAAATTTATTTATAGGCATACGTATTTCGTTGCAGAGGTGAGTTGAAATTTGTGATTCTAAATTGAAAATTGATTTCAAAATGCTTTTAAATTTAAATTTGAAATTCATGTTTGATGTGAAATATATTTAGATTTAAGTGATTCCTGACACCCTGTATAAGGGCAGTAAAGGATTGAGTTAAAGCTGTTTTAAGCACAATAATTGTAGACATGAATAGCATAATTCGCAAATCGTCATACCGCACGGGTTATTTTGTATGGCGAATGGAAAGTACATATTATACATACGAGAATGATTTTAAATTTATGAATTTTTAATTGTGTATGGATACATAAATAAGTGCAAATCTTTTATATAAAATCATGATTTCAACTTTTTTAAATAAGCATTTAATTTAGTATTTACAAAAACGAGTGATTTAGATAACGGAATTCCAGGCAACCCATTAAGGAAAAAAAAGTGACTGCAAGAAGTGCAAACCACATAAGATATACAATATAAGAAAATATTAAAATAAATATAGATAATTTATACCACAGTTTTATTATACAAGTTCAGTAGAGATTTAAAGATATTAATTACAAATCTAGTTATAATTGAATAAGCTTAACGGTAAAGGGATAAAAAGTGTCCTGATAAAAAGCGGTTATACTAAACTACATCGTAAATATATAATTGAGTATAACTTTCCTTCAGCCATACAATATCTCCATCCGTCATTTTACGTCTCCAAATGTGGTCAATCTATTGTCCATTAAAAAAAACACGGCTTAAGCCTTACAGTCCATTCTTACAGCCCAGTTGTCGTGGACATTATTTTTTCTGGAAAAATAACTATGAATAAGTGGGCAAGACTGGCCAGTGTTGCGAGCATTTCCTATATCGATAAATTACTATAGATATCGAAAGATATTTCTTTTTAAATAAATTCTGCCCCATTAAATTTATAAGCGGACTAGAAACTGATGTGGCCACTGAATCTGTAAATATAGTTTCATTTTAACAAAATTGTGAAAAATAACAGGTTAAGACTTAGTTAAGACAGAAAGTGACACAAGAAATACTAAGGAGTAAAATAGAATATAAAACCAATTTTTTTTGAAATCAAGAAAGTTTAAGAAATGTACAAAAAAATAACTTTTTTGTTAGTGACAATATTATTTTTTTATATTACCTAGTATATAAAAATAACACCTAGGACTTTCGGGCTATACACACGTACCAACCCATTAGGCTTTGAGCACCCTAGATAGTTGTACGGAGGTGATTAAATACATTCAGTAATAATATTATGAGAGCAGTGTTGGCCTTGGCCTTACAGCATGCGACTCATCCCTGAGGTCGTAGGTTCGAAACCCGGCTAACCTGTACCAATGGCCCTTCAGTGTATGTGCCATCAACACTCACACAGCGTACAGCGTACACTCAAACAACACTCGTATGGTGAAGCAAAACATCGTGAGGAAACTGGCCGGCCCAAGACCTTAAAATCGTCAACCTTGTTTCAGCGCTAGTTTATTTTAATATTATCAATAAATTTGTATTTTATCGAATATTGGTCCCTCACTATTGTCGTTCGAAAGTGCCGACCAAGGTGCTTACATGAAGTGACCACCGGGTATTGGATAGAAAAAAATAGCGACAAAATTAACGTGACAATTGCATAGCGTGATCGATTGTACTCTGAAGTGTAGCACATTTGTGTAGATTATGAAATATACAACTAAATAACGATTATCTTTTACGCCCTCTTAAACTTTAACAACGTATTTGATTTTACATCTGATCTAAGTCCCTACTTTGAATGTTCCTTACCATTTTAAGAATTTAGTTAATCTTATTAACAAGAACGATTATCTTTTTTTACTTAGGGAAATGCGTTGCACATACTGTTTCGCGGGAGGGTTATGTAGGACTCGCTATTGTGTATACCCACTAAAACCCCAAGCCGCCACCAACAATCGCCTTAGGCGGGATGCGGTAACAGGAGCGCCTTGTTCGCTTAACCCTGTTTTAATTTTATCATTCGAATATTTTTATTATACTGTAATGAAATATCAGTTTATCCCTAGTCGCCATTTAAACGTGTCCACGCAAACGGAGTATCCGTTTGCTCCGTTAATCGTAATTAATTTCTTTACCGGTTAATAGTTTTATATTACTTCAAACAGTAGATTGATTTAATATTTCTAGTGCAGCGTTGTGTTAAAAATCTATGTAGAACGTTGAAATTTTAAATTAAAAAAAATCCTTTTTTTTAATTATGCCATGCATCATCAATTTATCAATGTTTCAAGAGATTTTACTTTATTATTGCTTAATATACATATAAACTAAAAGTATAGAAAACACCTAAACAATCACTAAGGAGTTTAACCTTGGTGCCTGAAAGGCTACACCACAGTAACATTAATTATAAACTAAAGAGATAAAAAATACAATCAATTTATTTATACATTTAACATAATATTATATCTATCTTAAATTGATAAAAGAAGTTTTGGGTGGCATTTTTATTCAGACATTTTGTGAAATAGGTAGTTGTATGCTGTAACTATGATAATTGTGATAAAATAAATTCTATGTAATATTATAAAAATCGTTAGAAACAATTTAATTATTTGAAACAAAGTTTTACTATTCTTTTAAGATACACTTCATGACCACTTTTCATTTAAAATTAAATCTTATCATTAAATTACTTCAAATAATAATTAATGGTCCTTCTTTCATTATTCATAAATTATGCGAAATCATAAATTTTCTAAAGAATGCCTCATCATCCTAGATATCCCATCCGCAGTTCAACATCCTCAAATTGGTGAGGTCTTTGACACCGGACTGTTGCCGAATCAATTTCCTTTATCATTGATTGATTTGTAATCTTCGATTGATCTGTCATATATTTTATACTATTCTAATTAAATGTTTATGAGTTTGACGATTGGATTAGTTATTTGGTATCATAGGTACCTCACCTCGTAATAATTGTGACTATTTTTATTAGCAATTAACCAAACAGTTCGTCGTACTGTTTCAGATTCAGGTTTATAATCTTTATAACATGTTTTGGAATTCAAAATCCACTAAAACGTATTTATATATAACAGATATATATATTGAGTGCTGATTAGTAGTCTTATGTTGGAATCAGATCTTCAGGATTCCCTGAATAAATGTGGTCGTACTGAGACTACTGTAACTGATGACGCCATTCTTCAAAGACTTAATTTTTTCTCCAATTCTCCAAAGTCGTCTTCGCATATAGCACAGACTGGAGAAACTCGTGGGGACCGATAGAGTTGAAGAGAGCACAAAGACTAGCTGTGTCTCGCTGGATAAAGTTAACGCCCTTACAGGCCAAAGGTTTACTAAGGGAATGGAGGAAGTTATGCAGTACCAACGCAACATTCCTCATAAGAATGCTAGATATAGAATAGATTTAATTATTGGAAAATAACCTACATTTTAATTTTACAATTTTGTTATCGGTTAATTTAATATTTTCTATCCGCACCTTGAGTTATATTAAAAGTATAGTTAGATATAGTTATATATATATATATATATATATATATACCTCAATCCCTCCATTACATATAGAAAATATTCCTGATTAAATATTTATATTTAATCAGGACACAGGTCACATTTTGTCTTAACTAATAATTAGATTACTGATGAATAAACGGCTCAACATCTTTCCTCCAACTTTGATTTTGTTCAGTTTGGAGTAGAGACTGTTGGGTCGTGGAGTTCCAGTGCACAGACGCTTATTAAAGATTTAAGTGAGCCCAGAGCTGGTGCTTTCCTAAGTATCGCAATACAGCGAGCAAATGCCAACATTAAAGGTACACTACCACACCGAACAAACATTTCTAATTTGTGTTAATTTTCTAATTATAATTATTAGAATAATTAATCTATGTAGATTAAAAGTATTGTAAATACTCTACTATACTAATGTATATTTGTGTATTGTAAATAAATACATTATAGTAATGAAAGTTAGTTTACAGATTAGTGAATTAATTATTACTGCGTATTTACTAACATTAGAACACTGGTAACCCTATTTTACACAGATTTTATCAATCACATTGCACTTATTTAAAAAGTATTACTTCCAAAACTGTTGCCATAATATTAAAAAAAACAAAAAACTATTCTTTCATGCCCTTCTGTCAAATTATATTTAGAATGAAATGATCAGCTCAAAAGTCAGTTTTTAAGGTAGTGTTGCTATTGATTAGATTTTTACACTTTAGTTAGAAATTCTTGTTCATTAAGTAATCATTTAAAATGTATCTTTCAATACATTATATACGGTCGATAAATCTCGTAAAAATTTAACAAAGATACGTGTATCTCTTGTCCTATTATCCAGATTGATGTTGTCCATTCGTATTTTCTTATGTTAATACGGCCTGTACTGCTTCCTGCCAGGTACAATATTCATTCAACAATTATTATCGGGGCAAAAAAAATGACCGATGTTAAGCGTTTCCTTCGGGATTAGCTTTAGCGCCGCTTGTACGTTTATTTGGGCACATTATTTGCGGTTTATATTGTCGTGAGTGTGGTTCAATTATCAGTATAATTTTTTTATATACTGGGGTAAACGGGCAGAAGGCTCATCTGATGTTAAGTGATATCCTATGGACACTCACATTGCCAGAAGGCTCGCCGGTACGTTGCCTGCCTTTCAGGGGATGGGTCCGGGAATCTTAAAAATGAAATCTCTTGCAAAAGTTTAATTGAATAGACAATCTTTTGGTTACAGATTTAGTTTATCTTCATTCAAGTTTCATCACACAAATAGTATTTACAATATTATTAAGCTACATAGTAAAAAAATTGACAAATATAAATTTAAAATGTTTTTCCCTGTGGCGGAGTACCTACCTTCAAAGCAGCATTTCCTGGCTGTATTGCGATACTTATCCGTTGAGCGAGGCACCCACTACCTCTGGGGTACTATCTAACAGGCGCTAACTTTAGTTTATACTTAGATTAAATTCCATCATAGAACCATAATGTGTCTGTTTCTCTTTTTCCTTTTAAAGTCAAGTAAGTGACTTCCGTGTCCGACATTGCCATTTTCTTCGCGTTGTTTTTCCTTCACTAAATGGGCAGTTGGTGCCCATTCATACACGAAAGGGTTTATAGTCGCTGGTATAACTACTGAGCTAAGTGCCCGAAATTTTGTCGTAAAAAATTCGAAGTCCATTATGTTATCGGGGAAAAAAATTGTCATATTATTGTGTTTTCTTTTGCGACTAAACACTCGAAGGCAAAGTAGCGAATTAAAAGGTCTTCTAATCCTCGTAATCCTTTAAATAAATAAGGACACTCGAGACTTTACTTTCATGTTACCACCCAAGAAAGCATTAACAATACATTTTTGCGTTATTAAATGTATTGTTGAACATAATCCAAGCATTTTCTTGCGTCAACTGAATATGCGTTACAGTTTTGGGTGGCATTTTTTATTCAGACATTTTGCAAAGTCGGTAATTGAATAGTTTAATAATGTATCTATGATTTAAATGTCATTTATGTATTAAATAGAAAAATGGTTTTCCATAGACTATGGTAATCGAATTTAAATTGTTTGTGTTGTGCTAGCGGACCAACGACCGAAACAATTTTTTTAAATCTAACCATTATCGAATCTACTTGACCATAGACAGGTGTGTATTACGAGTTTAATTACTGAGTAACTAAGATAGATTACAGAGTAGATACGCCGAAGATTTTTTAAAAGACTCAATGTCGCCGTGTCGTTAGAGCAGACCATGTCCTCTCAAACTGGACCACAACTTGAAGTCTAAAAGATTGAGGTCTGGGATAGATGAGGGCCAGTCTTCAACTGTTATCAAGTCCGAAACGTTGGTTTCAAGCCAGATTTGTGTAGTTCGTGCCAGTTGCAGAATCCTGCTGGAAAGTCCACGGTATATGTTTAAAGAGTGCAAACAACAACAACAACATGATCCAAGACTGTATCTTGATACACTTTGTCTAAAGTTTTCACGCTTTATTCACAAAAATGTACGAAGTGTTGTTGTATCTGTTGATAGTACGATATAAAGCTTTTGGAGTGTCTGGAATATGATCGACGGCTCCATATCCACTCTGTGCAAGGCAATCTATCCTTTTTTCTTTAACACCCCATTGCCAATGGGGTAATATATAAGTCTAATTTACCTTACCCGGTTTAATAAATGGAATCTTATATATATATATAAGGACCAACCCCTTACATATTATAAATTAACCCCCGCGCGTCTATATGGACGTGTTAAAGTCTAAAACTACAAAATGTAATTCAGGTAGTCACTGTTAAAAAATAATGATCCGATCCAAGGATGATGCTACAGTCTTATAACAAAAATTTGCAAACCATTGAATCATAAGTTCAAACTAAGTTCATCGGCACACTTTGCACATGACTCAAACTTGTTAATTTTCTTGTGATGCAAATACCCAAAATTTGACTTTTTCCGCATTGGATTTGTGTCAGTGTACAATGAATGTTGTCTTAAAGAATTGAGGTCAGGATGGTTTTTGTATCGCACAAAGGCCATGCTAATGAGTTTAGACGAAAAACTGTAAAAGGCTGTTTTTCATGATGTAGTATATAATTGAAAGCGTAATTTAGGCCGTGACAACGTTTATGACGTTAATATATTATGTAAATAGAAATATATTATTCGCAAACATTTAGATATTTGACACATGACAGATACAGGTTGTACAAATTATGAATATCCAATATCAATAGAAATATGAAGAGATTCTATTTAAATGTATGCGATTATACCTAGGCACGAATAATTCACTTGTTGACGTGAGATTGTGTAATATGTGGGTGTGTATAAGTGTGTCTGTGAGTTTTAGGTGCTCCTAAAAATCCATTAAATTTGCTCATTTCATTCGAAATTTCCCCGTTTGTACTATCTAATGAGTCGAGGCTCGCGTACTCCTTATTATATAGATTGACAATACGTGTAAATAGTATATATATATCATTTTATGTAACAAACGAACAGGAGGCTCACCTGACGTTAAGTGATACTCATATTGCCAGAAGGCCTACAAGTGCATTGCTGGCCTTTTTTATTATTTCGAGCACAGTTTTTACCAAATGGGAATATAAAACAGCTCAGTATGGCGAGTTCTAACTAAGTAACACTGAAAATATATAGAATACGGCTTAATATAGAAAGTTGCCAATACTTCTATTGTTTTTCGAAGTAATCTCCGTTCCTCTCTGCGCATCGTCGCATTCGATGGAACCACTAAGAAATGTAGTGGGCCCATTCTTCCTTAGGAGTCTCTTCTATGGCATTTTCATACGCTTCCACCGCATCTTCAGGGGTCGTAAAGCGAATAAATTGAATTTTATCTTTAGTTCTTGGGAATAAATGAAAGTCTCAGGGCGCCAGGTCAGGACTGTATGTCGGATGACTCATTATCTCGACACCTGCCATAGTCAAATATTCAAAAGTTTGTTTTGCGGAGTGCGCTCAAGCATTGTCGTGGTGAAGGAGGATCCCGCCCGAGGGCGCTGCTGGCGAATTTATTCCAAGACAGGCAAACAGCAATTGACATATCAGTCTGCAATAACTGTCCTGTCATCTTCTGGCTCAACTGTCGCGAAATAATCTTTCCGACTAAAGAATGAGGCAATCATCTTTTTTCCTTGACTTCTTCCTTTCTTTACCTTGGCCGATCCTCGAAAGGAAATACCCACTGAGCTGATTGTCTTTTGGATTCGAGAAAGCATTTGAGTCACCGCCGTTAACCTTATCTAACATTTGGCGACACCAGTCCATGCGAAGGTGTTTCTGGACGTCGGTTAAAGTATGGGGAATCCATCTAGTACAAAGCTTCCTGATACCTATTTTTTGAACTTGACTCATACCAATGCCTAGGCTTGCCCGCATCTGCTGATATGTCATTCTCTATCATGTGTCGCACAGCAGTGATCTTATCTTCAGTAGTCACTGTTAAAGGACGTCCCTCACGTGGATCATCATTGAGATTGCTACGTCCACGCATAAACTCGTTAAACCAATTGTAAACAGTGGCACGTGATGGGGCTTCGTTAAGAAATGTTAATTATGGCTATCATGGCTATGTTGTTGAGTAAGCTCACAACGAAAGTCATAATAAATCATTGACCGAAAATTTTCTCGCGTTAGGTTCATTTTCACGTGTAACAAGAGTTTTAGATTTGCCGCCAATTCACAAAAACAAATGACAAATGAATGCAACACTCTACATTAGGTTACCAAAGAGTTCTAAAATTGAAATTCAAAAAACGTTTTCATTAGCAATGTTTGTAAGTAATGTCTGGCTAGTTCTAAACATTTTCAGTGTTACCCACATGTTCGTCGTCTATGCATGTAATCGATTTTGGCTATATTTTTAATTTAAAACATTGTAACACTATCTACTTTAGTCTTAGAAGCTGTGGATTATATAACTGTTAAATAAATTAACTATTATAAGTAAAATATCCATTAAATAATGATCCATAAGTGTAGAGCCAGAGTTCGAATGAACCGAGTTAAAATGTGACCTTCACGTCATTCAGCTTGATCAGGTTGTACTAGTAATGACAACATTTTCAAGAAAGTAATAAATAAACGAACTATCAAAAATGAACAAGTAATAAGTGAACTTTAAAACTGTATTTTTTATTCAGTACATAATATAATATCTGGTATCCACGTCTAGCTTTGCTGTGAAAAGACCTTGTACTTCAGTGTTCGCGTTATTAAGTGTTCTATCATGATTATTTTCTATCGCGACGGAAGGCTTTTGACCAGTTAACACTTTTATAGTCCTATTACGGGACTGTTATGGAAAATTATCACCGCTGCCGAAAGCATAATCTTTATATGTATTCTAATTGTACAGCCCAGCAACAAGTTACAATTCCCCACTTTTCTTGACTTTTGACTGGAAAGCGACCTATTTGGAAGCGCATTAAATATATTGTTATTTAAAAACGTACTTATAAAAGATTAATGTATAGCAAAAGGTCTTCTGGAAATTGTATAAAAATCGAATTGTACAATATTTTTTGACGTCAATATACGATATGATCATTGAAGACGCTTGAGGATTATTATTATCTACTTATCAAAAGTTTATTATAGTTAAATATCTATTTTTAATAATTTAATTGTGATTGTATTATATGTTTCTACTAGTAATAGCTATAATTAAAGCAATAACTAAACTGCTAAACCCAAGTGAAAGTGCAGTATCGTGTTTCCTTTCGATACTTCCTGTTTGACACTAATGATACCAATGCACTTATCGCTCGTAAATGTAGATTTTATATTACCAGGGGAACAAATTTATATATCTATTAAAAGCCGAGAAAGATCGCCAATTGTTGCGCAATGAAATGAAATAATGTTGTTATTCAAAACGGAGTCAAGTACCCTAAATTGCGAAAAAGGTATAAAAAATAGGAATGAGGAAATTAAAAGCTTCTAGGGCATTCTGTCTTTAAAGCTAATTATTTAATTATATTTTTTTTTCAATACCATGATTTGATTCCATAATGTTGAAAATTATATTTTTAAACAAAAATGTTTTTATATTCTAAAATTTATTGGAAGGCTAGAAATTGTATATTTAAAGGAAAATGCAGTTTTCTATTGCACTCGGAAGAGAAAGCTAAACGGAACTCGAGTCGCATTAGATTACTTCCACACAGTATAGATGAATTAAATTAGTACAATTTCATCAGTTGATATTACAAATTATTAAACGATAATATCAAATGTTTATATTTTATTAATTTGAGCAAAAATATAAATCAGGAAAATGCCATAACGTGTAAGAGAGAGTATGCGTAATTGATAGTTAATATTATATTTTCTACCTTATTCCTGTAGGAGGTCTATTTTTAAATAAAATAATGTATTATCTTGGGCACAATGTTTATTTACGCCCTCATTATATAAATACATAGGATAAAAGAAAAGAAAGAAGAAGTATTTCAAATTGATTAAAGTGTTATATGTTGTTAATTTAATTAAAGCTACATTTAGTCGGGGAGACTCAATGTCTTTTATTTAGAAAAGTACTAAGAAAACAAGAATCCAAAATAATGAATCTATTTTTTTTAATAAAATGATATGTAGTTCATATATGCTTTTTAGTTACAATATAATACCTGCCACGTGTTCACAAAATTTTAACAGTGCCTGTCCAAATTTGCATATGAAACCTACGACTAAAACAACATCAAAAAAAATAACAGATTTTAAATTTGCCAAATAACACACGCCTAAAAGTACACATACTTTGACGTACATGACATTATTACATTGACAAACAATGTACGGAAATGAAAAAGGTGTTTGATTGCGGGATTTGTGAATAAACATTGCTAAACAACGAATAAAAGAAGTGATAGCTATAAGCTTGTTATAAACAAAGTTAAAACATTTTTCAAATAATTAGTAGCAGGAACCTAAACAAATGGAAATCTTTACCAAGCCCAAAATGTTACAAGTAATAGATCTAGACAATCATAGTTAGATCGCTTCGCAGTAGGAAAGCGCATCCTGTCCCACATTCTATTTATAGTTCCGGACCTAGACTGAGACCTAAGCACTAGTCATTACGTTTAGTACTTAAACCTCGCTTTCTCTTTTGTACTTCGAAATATTGCTTTTGATCTAGTAGTACTAACTGTGTCTGCGCTTAATTGTGACTATATATACCAATAGCACTGCATCCTTTTAGGTCTTTAAATCTGTTTCGCGATCACTTCAGTAGGTAATCAATCTTCTGTGCCAGCCACACACCGTCAACTTTTTTGAGTCCAAATCATGCCGGTTTCCTCACGATGTGTTCCTTCGACGAGCAAGTGTTAAATGAGCACAGATATTGAGTCCATTGGTGTACAGCAATCGAACCTACGAACCCAAGGTCTTCCTTGTAGTGGAGTGTAGTGTCTTCACTAGGCCAACACTGCTCTATCTGTATGTCTGTGTAATTTTCGCTGAATATATATTTTGCTTTATGATTGTATAGAAATTAACATATTTTTGTGTTAATTCTCGATATATAAGATGTAATAAAAACAGTCAGCTCTCAGTTATTATTTATTATCACGTTCATCGTCGACACTGGTTGGGTATAAGGAAAAATGGTAAAGAAAAACTTTCAAAAACCGGTAATCCTACTTTCTGGGTGTTAACAGTTTCCTAAGTAAAGCTATTGTCAATTATTCCCATATCCTGTTTCTCACGAGGGTCCCTTTCTATGCGCGACATGACGCGTCCGTTTGTTCTAACATTAACTAATTAAAACCTTTTCTATGTACTCTGAGTCAGACCTCTAATTACCTTAATACTAGAACAAGAATTACTCCTTTGCGAATCCGGAAAACAAAAGGAATTAACCGAGGAACCACGGAGCAAGGAGGGAATTTATAATTAATTTTTATGTAAACAAATGCGTTATATTATAATTTAATTGGAAAATACAAGTGGAATTTTTTTTTCGTAATTTAATCGATATAAATCAAACCAAGATTAATTTATTCAAAATTAATACACTTCGAAATAAAAAAATTGGAAGGTTCTAAATTTATTACTTCAACTTTTTCAATATTACTTCCTAAATCAAGGGTGTGGGGCGGGCGAGAACTGGTAAGAAACTGCGTCACCCTTTTTTATCGCCAAGTTTCTGGTTTAGAAGGAATTAGTAAGGAACTACGTCATATGAAAAATCGTAGTAATTACTGTTTTAACTAAAATGGCTATGATATGTTATACCATTAACACATTAACCACATATATCTAGGTTGCTTATATACGTCAGGATCGTATTATATATCTAAAGTTATGTGTATAACAAATAAACTACTTGACCGATTTCAATTGATTTCATAATTTCTCTCAACTTTAGACGTGCCACTAAAACTTCGTAAAACCAAAAATATACAATACAAAAATACTAATGAATGACGGATCGAAGCACGCTTACTTTTAAACTAAGAATGTACTAGTCGTGCAGCAATAAAGTATCAAGGTTATGTCATGGATATCTGGAATGATTCTCGGTCAGCTCATTGGAACGCAAACTGAGTCCAGCCAACGAAAGCTTAGAAAGCTTTGCACGTTCGGCAATGATTTCTATGCTATGCACTTTCTTGCAACCTTGCCTAGTGAATCGTAGGTGCAATATGATTCTTGGAACCTTTATGGTTTTGTGGTGAAAGTATTGTGAATAGTATTTATGTCAGATGCTTCATAAACGACTTGCTAGGTATAACGTGTTTAGAGGTCAAATGAGAGATATCACATAACATTTTACAATTGAGATTTTAGATTAGTGGAAAAGGAGAAAGGAAAGTGTAAGCTATGATAACGTAAACGTAAATAAACGGTAAACGATGAATTTAAGCAGCGTTTTTTGTAATAAATAATGATTAGATTCTGTGTATTACACGCGTTCGATTTTTGAATATAAGACATGCAGTTTTTCTCACGATCTAAATACCTCCGTCGAAAAAGCAAGTGTTGATTGTGTACATAGAAACAACAAACCAGCCAGGATTTATTTATTTACTTTCAGTTTATATATGGCCAGATTTTGACTAAAAATATTACAAAGGGATTTTATAAAATTAACAGAACACCTATAGGATATATAGGATTGTCTTTTCTGAACGCTAATGTATGACACTACTGTTTGTTAAATTAATTGACGAGAAACTTTTGTATCGGCGTTGTAAAAAAATATACCGTCACATATTTGGTTATGCGTCGCATTTTTCCGTTACGCGTCACATTTTTCCGTTATGCGCCATCTTTTTCTTGTACCTACCACGGTTGATTCGAAGATATTCGAAGCCATTAATAACAAAAATATATATTATCGATAACAATGTTAGTAATAATTCTATTACAATTAATGAAATTCTGTAATAATCTTAGTAGTAATAAGGTAAAATGAAATAATTGTATTATTTGTATTCATGCCTATGATAATAAAAGCCTTTTGTTAAACTTCATCTTATTGAACCAATTTCTGTGTATCATTTTTCGTATAATAGGGTCATAAAGAAGTTTCACTTCTTACGTGTGTACACTAGTACACGCATAAATTTTTTCATATAAGTTCACTTCACAAAATGTTCGATTTAGTTTAGGGTAGATGATAGTTACCCTACGAGGCAGGTCAATGGTTCAGTGGACTAAGGCGGCGCGTCCGCCCGCGGGCGATGCGCCAACTGCTAATACACTGCACAGGTTAATTAATTGTTATAGATCTATCCAGTTATATTATTTTATTTCTATACTCATCAATAACAATTCTTTGCATTTTTGAATGTTAACTATGTGGAAAGTGTTGTAGCTGGGTTGAAAAATACAATAACATACACACTTGTGACAATTATGCATAATAAGAGATGTCTATTTATATTTTAATTAGATAGATTTTCATGCATTTTTATAATTAATTGTAATAACATTACTGCAATCGGTAAGCCATTGACTACATAATATACATCAATATTGAAACAAAATAGTTTCAGTTATTTTCACGTATACATAAAATAAAATAGTTAAAAAAAAATACCTAAATAAAAATCTACTAGAATCAGTGACCACGGTCTCTCCAATGGTGGGATCATTTAACTCCACACATATACGAAAGCTATGAAGGATGATTGCTTAATCGTGGCTATACTTGCCCTTCTGTCATTTTATATATTATTACAACAGACGGCTACCAAATTAGAAGAGCTTCAATTGGAATGTCTAAGACATCCACCGTACTCCCCGGACCTTCTCCAACAGATTACCATTTTTTTTCGAAATTTGGACAACTTCTTGCAAGGGAAAAAATTTAACTCTGATGGGGCAGTCCAAATCGCCTTCACAGATTTTATTGATTCCCGTGCGACTGTTTTTTTTAGTAAAGGGAACAATGAACTACCTATGAGATGGCAAAAGTGCATAGAAAACAATGGTTCATACTTTGATTAATTAAATCTATTATATTTAACAATATTTTACTTTTTGTTCCTCCCATACAAAACGCCAATTTCATATGTAAGGACCTAATATTACATTTTATTAAGTGTTTTATTGTTTCAACTAGTTAAGACTTCCCGTGTTAAATGAGTTGATAAAATACAACACAAGATAATCTTTAAATTGGAACTAGTAGATTTCTGAGATTAGGGCTTTCATACTAACAGACTCTTAATATAGATTACCTTTTTACAGATCACCTCTTTACAATATAAACTAAGAATGTATTTTTTTAGTAAATCAGCTGCAAATTTCCTCTATTCCTAGGTGATCTACACATGTTGCAATATTCCGATCACGCGGACGCATAGTAAAAGTACTTTCGTTGTGTCGCATTGTCATTCACGTTTATCGTTTCTACTTCTAGCTTCACATTACATCACTCGAGAAACAAAGGTTTAACACATTTATTCCCTGCAAAGTTTCAAGTACAATTGAAAGTATTACGTCTTATAAAGTATCGCACAATACAAAAAATATTTATTACTTTTTTGTACGACTACGGATTTCAACGATAATTTACGATAATTACTATCTAGGAAACATATCAAGGCCCAATCAAATATCGCCCAAATATCACTTGAATTAATTTAAAGTTATAATTTTTTAATGAAAACCTAATAATTCATATTAAAGTTAACCAAATATCAAAATGAAACATGTTTATGGACACAGCAATTAATAATGGGTGATGCTGGCCCTTCAGGAAGGCAACAATATAAATATATATATCTTCTTGACAATATGGAATTTAGTACATATTGAGAAATCATTTCCTCATTATTATAGTAGGAATTCGCTTTTCTAGTACGATGTCTCTGCGGTCTGTCTGTTGCTCATTTGACATCGTTACTTATCGTAATCATCTTCAACCGCGAATGCACGGTACGGTGAAATGACAATTTGAAATATTTAAACAACTACTTGTTTGCATTTGAATTAGGAATTGCAGTTTCAGGTTACTAGTTTTCTTAAGCGATGAAACAGTTGAAGTTAGGCAATCTTCCATTCTGTGTGTCAGGCGGGAACCGTCAATATATCGCAAGTATGTTAAGAGATTCCGATCCGGAGGTGTGATAGGAACCTTCTCATAGCTTGCCTGGCTATCTATGCAAGTAAAACCTTAACCTCCCAAACATAAAACGAAAGTTATTCGAATGTTTAACGCCGACATATTATACTATAGTATTGAATTATATTAAAAAGAACACACTTGTAATGTTTTTTTGTATAAACACAATATTTTTTTCTTTACGCCAGTTTCAAGTATACGGGAAACTACACGCGAAAAAAATAAACAAAGACATCAAAAGGAAACAAAGCGATAAGCTAGTTAAACATAAATATGTACATAAACATATTACATCTTAATATTATTATTGATTATGAAAGAAGATAATACATTATAATACAATAAACGATAAAGCATAAGGCAGGAGATTTTAGTCGGAAAGTCGTTTTAGTAGTAATTATTCGTATATATGGTGTAATCCATTTGGCTATATTTTTTAATTTAATAATTGTAAATATGATCTTGCAGGGAATCTTTTAAAAGTTTTTAAATTGAGTTACGCAGCTAAGCAGTTTCATTATTGTCTTTGATTCGCAATCCGTGCGACATATTTAATAAAATTTGTTCTTCACCTTTGGCATGGTGTGAGTACTAATTTGACAAGACAATTCATGACCGCGAAATTTTAGTCGTAGGGTATAATAAATAGTTGATTAGGGCCTAATATTTTTGGTTATTCTATCTTGAGAGGTTTCCATAAAAAGTAAATATATTAGTTTGATGTAAAACAAAGTCCATATTACGTAAAGTGAGTTCATTAAGCCGTGATTCATTTCCCAGTTTTTTGCGGAGTGTTGGTCGCGCCACGTGCTCTGCGCGGCCGTCGAACCCCACACTCCTAAAGGAATAATATGTGAACCCAGTATATCCACCTGCCACTAGGTACCTGCCTACCATATATTTAACTACTTCATACTATTTATACATGCTAGTCAAAGTATCTGAGAATTTTAATCTAAGAAAAATATAACAAATGACACTCGCATTCATTAATGATATTTTCTATTGCCAAGAATGTTTTGTCACGAATTAAATTCGGTGGTGGTTGTTGTATGATGTTTAAATAAAACTCTTTGATTGAAGCTGTGTAACAACTGACTTTAATTGTTTAAAATATGAGCTTATAACTAACCCAACAGTAGTGGTAGAAGGGAGGCGACGCTAACATAAATAAACTTGGCTTATCTAAGGATTCATAAATCTAAATTACACTTATGTTATTGGACATTATGGAAACCCAGAATGTTAAAATATAATTTAAGTATGACAAAAACTAAAGGGCTCAATATTGGCTTCAAGTGTACGATGGTTGTTTACATTTGGTTTACGCTTCTAATTATTACCTTAAATTTAATATGTAACTTAACTAAAGTTAGGTTACATAACTCACATTAGAACAAAATCTTGTTAGTATTTTTGACTTATTATAATAAATAAAATAGCGTTGTGTCTTCTTATTCAATAATTAAACTTTCACTTTATTGTTAGACTCCATTGGCAATAATCTAATGAAATCAATGATATTGTTTGCATACGTAAAGCAAATATATTAAATAAAATTTAAATTCTATTAATATACAAATTAAACATAAATGTCTCTAAACACGCTTCCAAAATCAAACACAAAATTTTTATAATTAATTTTATAAAAATATTTTGCCACTATCAAAATTAATAAATTAACGTTGAATTAATAGACGATATAAAATGATTTTATTGTCTGTGACTGTGATCTCTACATTCCAATCAAGAAAAAAAAATTCCCACAGAGTCCATTGCCATGCCAAACATAAACAAACCTCGCAACACGTGGTGGTTTTTTTTTCAATGTCATCGACCTCTCGCAATTAAGAGTTCACTATCAGCTATCGCACTGGGACTGGCATTTGATAGATAACGATTACTTCACTATTTACTTTAGTATATTGATTTTTTAAATGTTATAATTTAGTTTTAGAATGTAAATAGCTATAACTCTTTAATCTGTAACGAAAGAGGCAAAGTACTCGACTTTAGTTAAAACTGTATTGATTTCTTTATTTATTTTCATTTGATAATAGTACATAATTCACCACCATAAAGGTAATGATAGTGAAGATTATTTTGAGACTGTCTCAGGGTTTATTACAATAAAAACAAATATTTCCTCTTAATAATAATCCAGACGTTTACTCTGAATAAGAAGAGATTGCCAATACAAAACAATATAATTTTGATAAGTCCATTCATTCAGAATTTCTAATCACCGAGTTCCAGATTAAGTTTATTAAGATTTTTTATTTGTTAACTATAAATCGCTTCTCTATTTTGGAAGTGTAATATTTTTATTTTTTTGTAAATTCTATGTTTTCCGTGATGTAGTTAGAATATATAGATTGTAACTTATACTGTAGAAAATTATGTGAACTATAAATCCTGTATGCCAAAATCGGTCAGAAAGTCAAAAAACCATGGCCGTATATTTTTAATTCATAATTGTAATCACCAATACATTACACGTAATTCTACCCATTATCATTATAATCCAGAATTACAATTGATAATTTAATGAATATTTCACATTTGTTAAGCATAAACTACATCATTATTTTAATTGTAAATGAGGGGGTAATTGAAATAATAATGTTGAATAAAATCTGATTCTTTGGCTTAATAACGTACATTGCGTATGAGTTTAATAAATTACGCTTTTAGTTCAATTTCTGACACACCAATCATTGTTTCGGGCTACTTGCCTATAAAAAAGACTAACAAAAACAAAAGCAAACTTCTCTCGTGGTCTACGAAGCCTCTCTTAATTATATATAATTAAAAAAAACGCAAGAAATAAAATATATCATATAAACCAAATGTTTACACACTCCTTCGACTTTATGGGTCTAAAGCATGCCGGTTTTCTCACGATGTTTTCCATCACCGTACAAACGAATGTTAAACGCACGTAGAAAATCCATTGGTGCAACTGGGGCTCGAACCTAAGACCTCAGCGATGAGAACTGCTGCACGCTGAAGTTACTAGGCTAACACTCTTATCAAGACTTTAAATACCATAACATAAATGTTAATAGATCAAGGGATCTACCACAATTCAAAATTATATAGCAGGCTAAATAAATTGTCACAGTCATGCTAATTTTCGCAAATGGCAAGTGATGAAACTAATAGTGAGGCGAACGTTCTACAAATTGTAGCAAAATATTATTAGGGGGAGGGCCATTGACCCCTGTTATCTTTATAAATGGGGGTTATCGTTGAGGTAAAGCACCTTATTGCTGTTCATTCACCCTGCTTTTCAGAAGCCCACTTTTTATTTGGAGTGTTTGCTTAGCACTTAAATTATTTGTAAGAATATTCATAATCCCTTTGGTTAATACATATAATATTACTCCACTATATTACTGTTTGAATTAAAAATATATTCAAACAGAAATTCGAGTTATGTGTTTTCATAGTTTACTTAGTCGTTTGCTTGCGTGTTCTTACCCGAGGTCGTTCGAATCACAGCTGAGCATCAATCATTTTTACGATTATACACTTAAAGAAAACATCCTGAAGACCGCATACTGCCAAGTCATACCACCTTAGACACACACGGCGTGTGTCGGGCAGAGAAAACTGATCACCTGCTAGCCTTTTAAGAAAAATAAATGATCACGAAATAGATACAGACATCTGCAGCCCATACTTAAAACATAGGAGTGCCCCTGCCACCTTTCCTGCCTTATGACTTTGATTATAGGCTTTGATTTATATGATTGAATTAAGAGTATATACAAATAATGAGCGAGAAAATGGCCGTACTGGAAATTTTTGTTAAATGTCTATGTCAGGCTGAACCGAAGGAACAAATAATATGTCACTTTATAAAGAAAGAGCGTGTTTCCCTAGCTTTCATTTAATAATTGAGAGGCAAACATTATGTCAATATAGCGAATTTTGTTTAGGTGACGGCAAAAAACCCATAAAAATAAATTCAACTGGTTTTAGCGATATCAAAATTTAAAACTAGTTAAATGGTGTATTTATTCGATTTACGTGTAGTGCAGTCATTCGTCGTTTTTTTTAATCTTTTCGCAACTAATGTACAAGTCAAGTACCTCGAACAATTTAATTTAATTAAAAAATGTAATAAGATGCATTAAGTTTTGAAAAATCATTAAAAGTGTACTGAACCTTGACGTACTTCCGATTTTGATATAACAAAAAATGCTTTTAGCAATTGTGTGAATGAATGTGTTCCAATTGTCTATCATAAATTTCTCGACAGGAATTTTCAAGAAACAAGGAAACCCCAATACAGACCTGGTAACAGGGGTGAAGGTGAAGTGATGAGTTAAAAGAGCTGTCCAAGACCGATCACGCTGGATGTCCTCTGACATCTGGTTGAACAACTAACCCTATATGTTTAAGATATACTATAATGTACAGTAGCAGAAAATAAATACTAATTTCCTCGAATATTTGTTTGTAATTTCTCAAAAGTACGAAGATTCGAGTTTTCAACATGACATATTCATAAGGGAAAATTTAAAAGCTATTATTAAACGTTCTTTCGCTCGCAAGTTACAGGTATCCATTTTTAAGAGAAAGATAATTGTATTCTTCAACCTTCATCAAAATAATGATCGTGCCAAATGATTGTTTTTTACTCGACAATTCCGTACACGACGCCCGAAGCAAGAACTTGTCAAAACGTCAAATGACTGCTGAAATCAAAATACTGCGACGTGTTAATTATGAACGAATATCGTTTCGTAAGACGGCGTGGTCAGGGACATGATTCGCGGGCCAATGACCGCCGAAATATTCCACAAAAAATATCTACCTCATCCTAGTCAAGTATCAAACGAATGGCTATCTATAAAGGTTTGTCTTTATATGAAAGTTTGAAGCGGTAACGGCTGCGTTTAATCGAATTTCACTCATAATTAATTTAATCAATTACACAGCAATATTTGGAGATAGCGCGCGGAGGCTCGGCGAAATTTAAAAATGGCGTCGTTTTTATCTATCGCGTCGCGAGCGGACCAAATTAAACTTGCGGACGTTCGTTGAACCCGCAGACGTGCTGACCCCAACGTGACGTCACGTGACGTAGCCACCGCTACGTCACAAGATGGCGGCTCGCGCCTCAGCGCAGCCATGATTTTTAATATGTTCAAGGTTCTTTTTTACGCACATTTTTTCGCACTATATTACTTCATTTGATTTATAGCATTTTTAGTAGCTACTAGAAATTGATTATCTTACTGAATTAATAGATTGGCTATCGGCGATTTATAGAACGGTAATGCACACAAATAATATATGGTGTAAGTAACACCAAAATTAAAAAATGTTCGATCTCTTTAATCATTTCGTAGCAAACGTTTTTTATCTTAATTTCGACCCAGTATTATTGCCACGTGATTGAGCACGTGACAGAAACCATGCACCCATTACATACACTGCAACAATTTCATGTGTCATTGACCCTTACATGACAATAAACGTTTCGTTACATTTTATTTTACACGCAATCGTTTCAGTTAAATTATTAACAGTCTTCCTCCAATAGATACATTAGCGTAGAAACTTTTAACGCCATTCGAATTGAGTACGTGTACTAAACTATAAAGTTTTCAAAAAGTTATTATAATATTGAGAATTGTTTAGAATTTTTTGGATTATTTTCACAAAACTATTTCCTTATTGTCAATATTTCTTGTTTTATTTAAAGCCGTTTTTAACACTCCTGCAATTTAGTTTAGTTTAGTTCTGTATTAAATAGCAGGAAAACGGGTGTCAAAGTATGAACAAATGTCAACTGTCATGTCTAGCCCAATCTCTAATTACTGTATGTTACGTGTTCACTTTAAAGCATTATCGAATAAAAAAAACGATCATGTGAAGAAACAAAAGAAGTGTGATAAAAACCCTGTCATTTTTTATTTTATTTTATTGAAATACCATTATTTGTCACTGCTACATTCAATCGATATTTTGGCACAAGGCAATCAAGATAATTGTAATTCTAATACTAATTATATAGAGTCTATAATTCACTGAACTTTCGAACACATTCATGCTGACCTACATTCTGTGCACTCAGATATGAACTCAAGTTTATTGTCAATAACATATTCAAATACATTTGTATATTGCGTGAGTATGATCGTGATTTTATACAGCACTGTGTCGAGTTTATGGGCTTTAACACTGTTATTATTATATTCATATATTATTTTATATACAATATAGTTTTAATAGTACTTAGATACTACCACAGATAAGGGTGAAATTTGATATATAGTCTGAGAGTAATTAGTAGGAGAACTGTTGATCTAATGGCTAGAGCCCTTAACCATGACGTCGTGACTTCGAATCGCGGCTATACATCAATCGACTTTATGATTGCAAATTATACTCGCTCGTAAGCTGAACAAAAACATCCTGAGGAAACTTAGCCTAAAACCAAAAAAGTCGACAACGTGGGTACAGAGGGCTGATCAAATTTAAGAAATTAAAATAACCACGATACATATATCTTAAGTTATGACCTGGACGTTTAGTGCCACAGGTTTTTTCTGAAATAATTAAGTACATTTCAACAAAATCAAAGTCACGAGCAGGATGAAAATGTGTTATTATTTTATAATCTATTACAACGATTCCTTGTTTAACAAATCCACAGGCAAATCCCATAAAGAGCTGAGCAATACGAAAAATTAAAAATTTGTTTAATCGATCGACTGTTGGTATGGTTCCAGCGTATAGCAAAATTAGCAACATTCTATAATTTGATAATATAAGAATATAATGTCTGGCTGGCACATAACACTACTAACTTAAACATTTTGAAAAAAGTTATCAAAGAAAAAGGATTATAATCTGCCGACTTTATTGAATTGGATTACAGACAAAAAAAAAAGACAGACCGTATTGAATTTACAGACTTTAAATTACAAATTATAATAAAATCGATTTGATAATATTCGTTTTAGAGATACTCATAAAATCGCTTCGAAATGTAACGACAAAGTTGTAGTACTTGTAATAAAACCTTCTGTAATTATTTATTTTAATTTAAAACAACGCTTGAAATAGCGTTGATAGGACTGGATCATTTTAGTAGGCTAACCGTTAGAACCTTTGCTCCAGCATCTACCTCAATCGGCTGACACATTTGGTATAATTCTACGCAAACTTACGGTAACTGAAACGGTAAGATCGTATATAGGTATGGACGTAAATGTCGACTTTGACACATCACTACGCCGTGAGATGTAATCATTACTAGGTACGACACTAGACTTAACAGGGAATCTTCTATACATTGTTAAGTAAAGTTAGGATATGAGCCAAAGTACGTAATCATAAAACATTTATTAGGTACGTAATATTTTTTTTAACGAATTGGTAAAAAGGAGGTTTTTCATTCATACGAATCTTTTTATATGAGAATGTGATTTAATTTTTATAACAAAACAGATACAGTACACTAATAAGTGAACACAGAACAGGAAGCGCTGGAAGTTCCTCGTTTCGGAGGCAACGCTTTGGTCGCAGAGCCAGCGGAGTAGTGAATTACAAATAGCACAATGTAATATATGGGTAATTTATTTACTTGTTATATATAGACACTTTGATTGTGTCGTCGGTAGGAACAGTTTGATAATGTCGAATTCATCTATAAATATTTATTTATTAACACTTCGTTACCATAATATACAAAATCATACATATAAAAAACGAAAAAATCAGGTTACTTAAGTTATTAGGCAACAGGCGGTCTTATCGCTATAAAAATAATCATTGTAAAACGACGTACGTGCGCTCTGACTCACGTACGTCAAAAATGTATTTGACACGTAATACGACTCCCTAACTTTGCTCAAAAGTTCTGACGCTACCACTGATAAGAATAATTAGTAAGATAAGTAAGTAATCACAACTAAATACCAAAAGATATACAACGTCCCTTCAAGCGAGCGCGAGATAAATCGCTCTGTAGGGCTGTACCTCCGTTACAAATAATTTATTATCTCTATAATGAATCCAATCGATACTTAGGTCTCGTTCAGAGTGAATCATTTACCGGCTAAATGTAGCCGATCGGTAACGGTTGACCCAGATAGCTTAGGTTACCGAACAAGTTACTAACAGTTACACCTCACATCCTGATATGGCCTCTCTCGGAACTTGGATGGTGAGATAACGGCTGTCTGAATACAGCCTTATAACACGGATATACAGATATGGATAGTATAAACCAAAGACGAAGAGGTAGTAGTCTGTGCGAACAGATACTCAAATATTAAGGCTACTCTTTTGTGACAACACTGTTACGTTCGATAGTAATCATCTTGATGTTTAATATGACAAAATTAAAAATATATTATAACCTAATTGACAGTTCTCCTTCAGCACAGACTATACAGTACAAAAGATTTTTATTAAAGTTTTTATGCCGTAAACATCTACTGAATACAATATCACACTATAATATACTACAGTTGGTTCCTGTACCATTTCGTCGCAGTATTGAGATACTGAAACCCTGTACAAAAAAAACCGCCATGTTTCTGTTCCTCGGTACTAATATTTAATTAAGATGATTAAAATATTTCTATTTATATCTGATGCATGTTTTTAAAGTCTTTGTACTCATTGCGTTAAATACACCGTGATTAATAACGGGGAATAATTTCCCCAGATTCCCCAGTATAAAAGTTTATATAATATTTCCTTTCTGTCTGAGAATACTAACCAGATGATTCACTGTCACTTGCATGAAAGTTTCTGCAAGTTAATATGACTTGCGTATTTTCTTTATATAAACGCTGAACAAAATAAAATTGTATTAATATTAAGAAAGAAATAAAGAATCATTTATTACCCACCAAATAAACATATTAACAACGAAAATTAAAACTATATACGACTAAATGTGTTTGGAGTATAAATTTGGTCTCACTGACTACGCTCGCTGTGGACACTCGTGCAGGCCTTACTACTTCTATCATAGTACTGAAATTCAGTGAGGCCATTATTCTTATTTATTTTAAGAGTAATAAAATAAATGCAACGTTGCATTTAAATGAAAATGTGGTTATTCATTATAAGTAGATGCATTACAATATGTAAGATTTGGGAACTTATATTTAAAAATTTCAGGGTTCCCAGCACTTCCATAACAAAATGAATAAATATATTTTTTTTAATTGTGTGCCCTAATAAGCAATAATAGGCATACTAGCATCGATTTACACCAGTTTCTTTGAACCTTTACTTATTTTTTTGTTTTTATATTATACATAGGTAGGGAATAAAAGATAGGTACGGACGGTCATTTGAGGTAGGGGATTTTAAATTGTTTTCTTGTGAAATTATATTTTATTTCAGAATTTCTTGTAAGTTTTAGGGGCTTTGGGACCCGCCCTCTTATGTACTATATATATGGTGAAGAAAACCATTTATTTAGGTGGTGAAAATACCACATAAAAGAATTGGTAGGATAATCCAAAAATCCTCCTGGTGCCTTTATTATTTTAAGATAATTAAAATTAAGTTTTATAATAAAAACATTCCTTTATATTCTAAAACTCTGTGATCTTTTATAAATTTTCAGTACAGTATATCTCGCAGTTCGCTGTGCAAAGACCTCCTCTAAACCTTTTCTCCTCTAGACTATTGTCCAGTTGTTAGTTTAAGTTCGTCCTCTCATCTTTGCTTAAGTTTTATTTAAGTCAGTATAATTGTAGATTACATATTTCTTGTTTATATCTTTAGTGTATGTGTAACACTCACCAAATTAAAAGAAAAAGCAATAAATGAATATTTGTTTGAAATGTCACATCCAGTGGTGTATATTCATGTCTTATTACCGACTTTGCTAGAAGCGTTTACGGATATTACACCAACTAGGAGATATAATAGCCCGCAATAATTACGATACATACGATCACGTCACATTCTCTACGTTTTTTGACAAGTGACGTACGGTAAAGTATTTTAATAGAATAGGTGGCAAACGTTGAAGAGGCTCACCGCATGTCAAGTGATACCGTCGCCCATGGACACTGACATTGCCAGAAGGCTCGCGTGCGTTGCCGGCCTTTCAAGAATTGGTACGCTCTTTTCTTGAAGGATCCTAAGTCGAATTGGTCCCGAAATACTTCTGTGGGCAGCTGGTTCCACATAGTGGTGGCGCATAACTTGTTTACGCTTCTACTTATTAACTAAAATATATGCAACTTAACTAATGTTAGTTCACATAACTCACTTGACTACCTTTTTTCTAGAGGTTTCGAGATTTGGCACTCATGATGCACTGCGAAAACTATGGCTGTGGTTTATCTTTAAAAATTATACACTTGACTCAATTTGTTGAATTTCTTAAACTAACCGAAGTCTTCAATCAACCAATGGTTTGAACGTTTTTAAATAAAAGTATTATATAAATGTATTAATATTTCGTTAAATATCTAATCTTCTATGCTAATTTATCTTGATACATACGTGTTAACAGTCAAAATTGATATGAATAAAAAAAACTGGTGTGGGTTAATAATTGCGTCACATTAATATAATGAGGTTTTTTGCGAATTAAACTGTTTATAAGCAGCTTTATATTTGATATAGTCATTAGCCCAGTGGGTCACTAACGGGACTTAGTACGTCATGTCCTGAATACCAGTCAAGTTAAAATAATTCATATACTTACAAATTTAAGGAGTGAGGCTTAAAACGTGTAACAAATTACTTTAATGAGCATAATCGTCTAATTTGTTTTGTCAAAATCTTCTACCGAAGGAGTAGGTTCGACATGTAGTGTTAAACTTAAATAATTAATACATGAATGCGTGTTTACTGGCTTCACCTCTTAAAAGGCCGGCAACGCACTCGTGAGTCCTCTGGCAATGAGAGTGTCCATGCATTTAACATCAGATGAACGTTTCCGTTTGTCCCCTGTTCGTCAGCGAAGTGTGCGACTACTCTTTAAAAAACTTTTGATATCAAGAAAAACTCCTTCTGTAAATCACTGGAACTGGAAAGTACAGTTTTATAAGGCGGTTCCTTCATGCTATGACCTTCTAAAGCTTTACGCCATTTGATATGAGATGATTCAGATGGCGGGGTGGTTCGATACTCGGTAACGGTACAAATATCTGGGTTATAAGGCCTCGCTAATATCGGTACCGTTAGTAATCTGTGCTGATCACATATTTAGTGTTCGCCACTGTAACTTGGTCTCTTGAACGTTCGTTGACATTTACAATATGGGTCACGTAACACACTGCGTTGAGGAAATGGAGAATTATGTTTTAAAAATAAATGCTTTTAGATATACATGGTATAATTATCTAACTTATACTTAATAGAATATAAATGTTTGTAACAAGTGGAGCCGTGCAACGTATCATAGAATAATAAATATATAACCATTACAATCTTTTAATTATTTGAGGAAAAACAAAGATTTAATCAGCAAATTATTGATAAATAAAGATTGAAACATGTTTTAGGGACTCAAAGCTGTTACAAAAACGAAAAAATACAACCTCTTTTGTTTTCCCACACGTAGATCCAAATAGAATCTCATTATTAAAATATCAGTTAAATAAGCCAAATTAACCATCAACTCGGTCCGGAAGCTCAAGATGCAATGGTAATACGTAATGTTATGGCATCGATTGAGGTTGTATAACGGGCCCCAAGCTGTCATGTTGAGACCTAAATAGCGATGTTCATAAACAAATTGAGTTTGTCATTAAGAAAACTCAGGGCCGTGTAAACATTTTTATGGATCTTTTAAGCGTCGAACTTTGGAGGCTTCACTTTTCATAAAAACTGAATATATGAAAACGTAACGTAAAATTATTGTATTATTCAATAATTTAAAAACTATAGTTTTGATAGAATACAGAAGGCATAACATATGTTGCTAGAGTTGTTAGAAAAGAAAATCCTGGTTGAGCAGGACTAGGACTATTCCTTGTAAATTAAATGTATTGTCATATTTTTTTTTTACGTATATTTTATTACGTATTTTAGAGATATAAAACGCCAGCAGATAATACATTTTTATGATTCAGTTTTATTGACTTTTTTAATATGACACAAAAATGTAAAAATTTAATCCGTAGTTCAGTACTCTCATTAAGCCCACAATTTTCCCTAAAAGAACATACGATTTTTTTTCCCATTACATCGTAAATTACGTAATACATCCGATACCAAATCCTTTTACTGCAAGCGATTTTTTTAACTAACCTTTATCGTGAATAATACGCACATATTTCAATTGTAACATATCCGCTTCGTGTATACTGACGCCACGTACTAGGTAATTCCTGGTTAGCGTTTATACATCAAATATTAAATTGAATACTAAAAGTCGTGCAACAGTTAGAATAAAAAGATCTGTATCTTTTAGGTCTAGGCTTCTCATCTATATATGTTTCGTAATCATTTGCTTTATGAGAAACAAGTATCAAAAATCAAATCAAAATCAAGAAACAAATCGAAGCGCAATTGTAGTCTTATTTACATATACATTTATTATGGCTAAGTTTTTAGTATATATATAGCCATACATAGTAATCAATATAGAATGCAGACATGTACCAAGGACACTGTCATTGGAGTACATGTTTCTGAATCTCTTTCCACAACCAGATCCTTTCTTTCCCACTTCTACGCTACGTTTATACAGTAATGTATGTAATTAGAAAAACAAAGAAACGCCCTATTTTGGGCGCGTTCACTCTAAAATCAGCAGCAGGATAAGCACAAAAAAGTATTAAAAATTAAAAGATATTATTGTCACAATTTTTGTAATAACTAAATATCAGGTCGGTAGTACGTCGGGCAGTATTTACGAGACATAAACCTTGACCTAGGCACGGATCCGCCAATGTAGCCTTGTGACGTCATCGGTCGAACACTTGCTTCAAATTGTCGATTTTCTGACAAATCGATTTAGTTGTTGGTGACGAGAGAGACCGTTTTAAGGTTATAACAATATAGTGTCCACTACACTAACACGGTAAATCGCACAAAAATGGCTGACAAAAAAACACTATATCGTATCAATGTCTTTTACGGATGTACCGCTTATTGCCAGGGCTTTAATTTATGGAAATAACATACAGCTTGGACATCGTTACTTTATAAAAAGAAATATTGTGCAATGATAAAAATCAATAATTTTTTATACACTTTGATAAATGTAGAACATTTAGTTTGATAGTAAAGAAAATCGTGAAGGCAAATAATCCTATCGTTTTCATTACATTCCGGATGTTTCTCGCATGCATATGTATTTTTTGCCTTAAGTGGGTGGTAACGCTTCATTTAATATAAAACTCGTTTATAGCATAAGCTATGCTGAAAACACTTGTATGTTTAGGACAATTTAATTACCTCCTAATCTTGAGGCAATCGAAATTACGCCGGCTCTATGCTTTAATCGTATGAAACTACATGAGATTGTCTCCATTGCTAGTTTCAAATAATAATGCGCGCTAGCGTGCATAATAAATCAACGTCATAATAATAAAAAATCAACAAAAAAATAAATTATAAAAAAGATGTCAAGTATTCTAAAAATAATATTAATCCGAATACATTAATTATGTTAGCAAGACTAAATTGTTGCCAAGTAAAACTACAAAATTGATATATATATATATTCAATACTCCAAATCATAATAAAAACTATTGCAAAAAATTATAATTATATACATGCATACATTTATAAAAATTATACTTAAAATAATTTTCCTTAAATTTTGCCTTATTCTGAAAATTAAGTCAAACAACTTTATCTTTTATAATCTGTGTGTGTGTGTGTGTGTTAAATCTGTAATCGATGGACGAAATTCCTTAACACGATTTTATTAATCGGCATTTGCTCTAAGTAGTAATTGTACCGGAAAATATCGATAATTGCTACATAAATCGGAAAATTCCCCTTAAAACAGTGTGTTGCGCATGAATATAACATAGACAATACCAATGCTTCTCATAATGAGTATCTGTAACTTATCTATGAAATTGTATAGTTCGCAGGCCTCTATGGGTATTCGATGGCCTATAAAACGTTGTAATTAAGTTCTATTACATATTAAGAATTTAGATAATAATTTTTAAATTTTAAACACCCGTGCGATATTAGAAAATTGCTTATACTAGAAATGTAACAGAAAGCAGGCGTATTGACCTAAGTTGGGGCTGTCACGTTTCTCTTCACTAATAGCTAAACAAATAAACTTTCTATCAAAATCTCCCTCTCACTCACACCGCCTATCCGTTCATTTACTCCTAGTACATAAAGCAAGTATATTTTTTTTTGTACACGCACAAAACGCCAAATTTCAAGTTCGTTGTGCTAGTTTTTTAGTACCGTTTGGCGACCTACCTTCACATAATGTACTTTTTTCACACAGTTAGAAGACGCATTAAAATGCTGAACAAAGAAAGATTGTCAGCGATTATGCATTTATTGGCATACTTAAGGTGTTTTGAAAAAAGTCTTTGATTACGATCAATTCATGTTATTTAGGTGAATATTTTTTCAAATTTTCGTGATAATAATTAAATAAATGATTGTATAAGGCGTTATAAAATTGCAATTTATTGATAATTAATCAAGACACTATGAAATAATTTAAACACTTTGTTTAATTAAAAATATCCAGTATGCGAGTAATTTATGCAAATACCACGCACGCATGGTAAATAGAATCATAAATAGATTATGGAATAACAATGAGACGGATTCAATTAACTTCCGCGATAAAAGCCCGCGAAATCCCCGTTATCGTGTAGGTACTGTAGCTGTCAACTGTCAACGTACAATACACAGATTAAAAACGTGGGCTTACCGGCGGCTGTAACAATAAAAGTGCATACAAGGATATTGTCTATGCTAATAAGCAATTGGAAAAAATGTACAATAATAAGTTTGGTAGGTAAGCATAGATAGAAATTTAACAAATATTTTATTACTTTTCAGTTTGAGTAAAAGGATGCAAATTGGTTCTAAGAGACCATTGTGTCTCTTCAGTTACAGTTTTGATCTGTTTCATAGATTATTTTTCCCTATAACCCTCCTGTATTCTCGATCAATAACTCCCAGGTCGGGTTAGTTTTCTAACAAAATAATAATCCATACTCATTACTTATATGTAATTTGCGTTACTAACGATGTCTGCCTGATCTTGTTAATATAAAACAAACAAAAATTAAACAATTAAAAGAAATGTCCGAGGATGTATTTTGTATGTTTTTTTATCTACAGACTTCTGATATAAATTTATAAAAGTCATACTCGAAAACTGCACTTTGCACGGGTATAATCCGCCAAATTATAAAGTAGTAGTCAAGTGTTTGTGTAACTCTTGGTGTATTACCATCTGTTCATGGCCGAATGCTTTTAGGCAAATTGGGTGAAAGGTGAACGAACCATCGAATCATTTCACCGGCCGTTGACTCACGACAGTGCGATTCCACTATCATTATTGGCCGAATTTCTAACGGCGGCATAACATTCGGAATTTGAATTTGACGTTTCTTTGTATTTGACGCTTCATATTCGAACTGCGTCCGCACCGAGATTTCTTATGGAAATCGGATACCTGTAGCTATTTTAGATGTCAGTGTTACAAAATTACTACGTTCCTAAAATTCGGATTTCTTTACCAGCTAGACGACTAAAACATTATAAATTATGAATCCCGCCAAGTCGAAAATACAAGCGGCACGGCCGTACCTACCAGCCCTTTCTCGAAAAAGTTCAGCCCATTTTCGACCCTCATATGACTATGTTATAGAAAAAACTGAACAAAACTGAAAAACTGAAAAGAAGCCTGTAACCAAACAGACATTGTATAAAAAATAATATATTTCAAATTATAATAAATTTTAACCAGTTTAAAACTAGTTAAAGTTTCTTAATTTTCACTCACTAACTTAATAACCGATCATCAACACTCTAAGGCACGTCTTGGAGTCATAGAAGTTCAATTTTAGAATACAAGTAATTAGTGTATACTGTATTATTCAAAAAATATTATGCATATAAACATTAAAACAATATATCTCCCAATAATACATACCGTATTGAATTAAATTGGTCAGTGTAATCTGGCATGATTGATGTGAATGATCTATTTATTTGAAACATAAACAATTTTAACACTGATATGGTTAGTAAAAGATGTTCTTAGTTTAACTAATTATATAACAACTCTTAAGTAGGCACTGAATAAATTAACGGACTTGGTATTATATGGATCTTATAATTTTTACGGTAGAGAAGTTGCAAGAATAGTTTTTTTTACAAGTTAAGTTTTTACAACAACAATATGCTATTTGTCTAAACTTAGGTACTGACTGGTATGAGCGATGTCTTATACTCAAGTATGTTAAATTTAATTACTAAAAGACAAAATAAGAGTCATAGTTTATACGTAAGTACGTTTGTCAATGTCAAGTTTTGTGACCAGTGGCCCTTCAACCCTATAGTAGCCTAATTTACTCACACATACATATGTTCTCACGTACAAGTAAGTTCCTATGTAGGCGTAAAAAGTACATTTATATAAATATCTGAATTCCTCGACTTCTGCTCGATAAGCTGATTGTACCACGTATCCACAAATACCTTTTCTCAATATACAATTGACGTCATATTGTTTACGCTAAAGAAAGTTGCAAAACTCATACTCAAACCTATGTGAATCATCTAACATTTCCTTGAATTTTTTACTCCATTCATGCCGGATGACTGTTGTATTATGTAAGTTTTGACGTCTTAAATGTGGTAATTGGGAAGCTTCAAGGATGGTGGGCGAACAGCGAATGTCACTGAATAGTAATCGCAACATATTCCTACGGCCCATTTATTTATTCACTTCGTACAATTAAATTAATTCAATAAAAAGGAAAGCTACTGGTGGACTTATCGCGTTCGAGCGATCTATTCCAGGCAACTGTAAGGAAAAAAAATGAAGTGCAAAACTACATAAAACATAACATATGTAAACAGTGATAGGCAGGGATTTATTCTGAAACTACGTAGATTGCTCTGTTTCGTAGAATAAACAAATGTGAACTGTGAATGTGCTTCTTGACAAACACTTTCGACTTTTGGTTGAGAGTCGTACTGAAACAAAATATAGAAACTACTTAGGTGTATGTATCCTTTTTACAGTTCTATTCCTAATTTTTATTTAATTAAATTATTATTTATAAAATATATTAAATTTCTTTTTTATTATAAAGAAAAGTATCGTTGTCTATTAATTCAAAAATGGAATCTTAGTATTACAAATACATACCTTTGATAAAACTGTCAAGTATCAATTTTATGCGATTATTTTATTTATAAATCTATTTATTTTGAATAATTGTACATCATATTATTGTCTATATGCCACGTAGACAGTGTTGAAATATAAAATAAATAATAACAGTTGTCATTGCATATTACACATAACTTCTGTTTATCTACACCCGAAGAATCCATATCAATCTAAGTGCCAAATAATAGATTAACGAAGTATATAATAATCTACTTCCTCACCAGTTGCTAAGGCAAAGTTTGACCGCTTGCAGTTCAGGTCAGTGACCCCGGCGTGGAGCGCATCCACATTTTGGCTAGTTCATACACTACGTGACGGAATTTTTTAATTTCGTTTCACTCACACTAATAGTACTCCGGTCAGGTGTGAAGGGAATGGCAATACGTAACTGAGATGACAAGCTTGACAAGGTGCTTTATTCGTAGTGTGTGACTTTGCTTAAAAATGAGATTTGGTTTAAACCGCTAAGCTTTTGTCAATTCTTATGGTACAAGTAAATACAGTAAAATATTATATAAAGTATATCATATGCAAAGGACTGTAATATTAATGAAGTCGTTACTTTTTATGTACTATTATTATAAATTTCCTTAACATGCTGAAAATTAAAAGACAGACGGATTACGCGTCAGGTGACAGGAACACAGTTCAGTTACCTGAAATAATAACGAGTGGCTTCCCGTTTCATTATAACATTACTTTACAGGCTTCGATTTTTTGTACAAGCAGGCTTTTTTACAACTCGAAGAATGTTTTTTTCTATTTTACCTCTAATTTAACGAATCACTGAATGTATGGAAAAGTTATAATTTAATGTTTAACAATGGAATAAATAATTCCAATATTTTGTTGGTCAAACAATTTAAAATCCTATTTTCTCTTTCTCCTATTTTATGCATTTATTATACGTTCGAAAGTTGCAGCTCGGTTATTATTAATGTATAATATTAGTTTTACATTAGTTTGAATATATTCATTGAATATTTAACATCTATCCCAGCATAGGGGAACGCTTTTCTGTGAAGCTATTGCCCGCTCGACTTGTTCGCGTAGAAAAAGTGTGAACCGTATAAAACCCATTTTATAATAAGTATACATTATTAAACATGTAAAAATATCACTGACGCTACAACCATTGGGCATCGCCCCAGATTCTGCCATTATTATCACTTTTCTAATACGCAAGTATGATCAGCCTTTTTATATTGAGAACAGCTTACTAATGCTCGGCACACACACACATACATACTAGTAAAAGAACCACAATATACAATATTTAATATGTATGATAAGCAATTATAGGCAAACACCAAACATCACAAACACATAAACCAATCTCTTCTAAAGGTATCCGCCAACGAACAAAAATGATTCTAAGGCGTGCCAGTTTCCCCACGAAGTTTTCCTTCACTGTGCGTGCAAGCATATTAAGGACACTTTAGATATTATCAACCTTTCTCTTAAAGCTGTATTAAAGCTTTTTTATCAATAAAACATTTTATTATATAACGAAGTACATAAATATCAATTATACCCCATAAAAAAAACAAAAAATACATAAACAATGAAAAACTTCGAGAATCTAATATAAATTGCAAAATCCTAACTTTCGATTACGTAACGGACACTTACTTAGGCGATGACACTTTATTTACTTTATTAAACTTTGGTGACCGTTCCTTGAACCAGCCAGCCATACATTGGTAATTTTACACAATGAATATATTACGGGAATACTCTAGGGCTGTATCTATGATTGATCTAACGAAATTCAGCAAGTAACAAGTAACAACTTTTATATGAAAGAAAATAGAAGAAATGCAGTTTACCAGTGTGGCAGGGCGGCATCCGCCCTATGATATTCACCTATGTGGATATAAAATCAGAGAAATTTTAAACACTTACATTTGGTAGTAGAGATTTTCTTATTCATTACTTATATGTACATTTAAAATATTATTATTTTTTTTACATTATAGTTGATAGAGAATTTAATATGCATCCCCTATTATTCAGTTTACAAGGATTTAATCTGAAATTAAACTTTTACTTGTTGAAAAAAAGACGTTAGTTTTGCAACAAATGCAGCGATGTGTATGTAAGCTTCGTCTCTTTGTCCTCTTTCCTTCAACTTTAAGATTTAAGAAAAGTGTTCACATATTCACGTTCGCGGTTCGATAAGAAAGTCTCAGATAAATAATGTTACAGGTTCCTCAGGCGTTACTGTTTCGTGTTTGTATGAGTATTTGAAGTATGTTGTGGTTTTTGATTATTTCTCTCTAACAAGAGATTTCTAATTATTTCTAAAAATGTAATTTGTGTTGGTAGCCCTACTAATCTGAAGCATTTCGTATTAATGAAAAGTCAATGGTCAACTGATTTTAATTTTATATGAATGAAAATTTGATACGTTCGGCAAGTATTATTTATGTAAAGTTATTTGCATTTTAAATCCAATTCGGAGTTGAGATCACTTTTTGATTCAAATTATTTTCTAATTTATATTACTTACATGTTATTAATTATAGTTAGCTTATTTTCTAATTTTTTAGTGTTTCTTACTATTTGCTGAAAAAGAATCACAACTTTTGTAACAACTATCACTATCAATCAATCATTCTCGACTCCACTTGAACATACAAAAAATTTCATCAAACTCCAATCCAGCCTTTTCATAGTTTAATTACGAACACATGCAAAGAAGACTTATATATAACAGCTGTTTATTTGCTGTATAGATAAATAACCGAGATAGCGCACTTGCAGCGCCATCTGCCGGGCTGATTTGTGAATCTAAACCATCCAGGGCGTCACTCAAACGCATACAAAACAATTCATTCAAATCGGTCCAGCCATTTAAGAGGCGTTCAATTATATACACGTATATATAAAGATTATTACTTTTATCATCGTATGGAATAAAGTTATTTTTATTTTACTCCCAAATATGTTGACAATTGTTACAAGGAGGAGAATCAGATATTTATGAAAATATGTTATAGAAAGGATATACAATAACTGAGAACTTAAGAAGGCGCAGTGATAATCAAATACAATTCCTCCTCCTCATCCCATCGAGTAGCTCGCAATATAGCAGCACACATAACACGAAGGGACTCTTTGTATTGAATAAATCGCATGGATCCGCTAAGCATCCGCGAATGTACGCAGTAAACACAAAATTATGTAAAAATAAAGAAAAAAATAATAGCAAATAGTTAACACAGCAAGGTTTCTAGAACTACTCGGCGAAAGGTCTCCATGGAGTTGCGAAAAATGTCCACTGAGCATTTTAATAGAAAATCCGACACAATCAAACAGGACCAATAAACGATTAGCACAAACGTTTATTTAAAACCACCCATAAAGAACTTTTTCACCTAAGCATGTGTCGCTGGTATTTCTGGTGCGGTACTCTGTTTAATTGTTGTACGTTGATTTACTTACAAATTGCTAAATCTTGATACTGAATCTCGACAATTACACCATATCTAATATATTTATCTATATATTTTTTCTAGAGATTAAAAATAACTAATAACTTTGCTAATAAAGAAAGAGTATGGGTAGATAATTACAATGCATTACCTCTACGCATGCTACAAGTCCGTTACTACGCGCTACGGCCTACGAGTACGGCCTTAGGTATAATTTCATTCTAAAACATATTGCATTTACAAAACATTTTTATTTTTTGTATGGTAATAAAACTCCAGTTATACTTTTACGGATATGAACTTGAGTGTTAATTAATTTTATGCCTGGTGACAATATTTATTTGTTTATTTATTTTGTCTTAACTTAAATTATATATGACAAAAATACAATTATACTAAAATATTGCCAAAGATGGAATTCGTTATATGTATACACAAAAGGGTTTAAACATTTACCAAACATAGGACATAAATTAAATACATTTAACTAATTCCGTCATTTGTAGGACGACAAAAGAAAAGGTTGACAGATAACGTTATAGTACAAGCGGGGAAGAACTAGATAAATATTGCTGAAGACAAAGATATATGGCAAAATATGAAAGAGGCTTTTACCCTAATAGGCCATACAAAAACTAAACAGCTTAAAAAGAAATCTAACTTAAAATTTTCTGAACTTATACTAACACAACTTATACTTATATTAAGAAATGTCAACTAACCAATTGTATGGATTCATTAATAAAGCTTTAATAATAACTAATTTCGTGTGTTGTGTAATGATGTGTAAGCCAGGGGTGCAGATATAGCGCTATGTATATTCTACAAGGAGTATTTTATTGCGTTAAGAATAGAATGGATCATATATCGCGATAGGTTAAGCAAATCGAGCCAATTAGTTTTTTGCGTAGTTGGTGTGAGGAACGAGAAACAAAACATGACTACGAGTCTGATTGGCAGGAAAAAGATGGCGCAACTTTTCTAGTAATGACCTACAATTAATTTTAGATGATGTTATGTAGTAGCACTTTATCGTTTTGTTTTCATCGATAGTCTAAAGCAGTGTTTCCCAACGTGGAGCCCACGCCACACAGGGGGGCAATTTGTTTCTTAAGGGAGCTATTTGAAAGTTCATTAAAAATGATTCATTTTATATTTTGAAAATGTAGTAACTTGCTTTCGTTAAAATTTCTTAAGAATTTCTTCAAAAATTATTTAAAAAATCTACCAAGTTTCTTAATTCATTTTTTTTAATATATTATAAGTACGTATTTGGGGCATGGGAATCTTAGAAAGGCTTAGGTGGGGCAGGGTACAAATAGCTTGGAAACGCGGGTCTAACACTGATCTGGTTCCAACTTAAAAATAAATTTAGGGTTAGAAACCTATGGAACGTTATAATTTATGATATAAGTTAATATCTACGTTGTAATGTAGTTGTATTAAGCCTCTATTTAAGTAACTACTAGTGATGAGCTTGCATAAATATTGTCTTTGTTTGGTTTTAAAAAACTTCATTATTCAATGCTTAGGTAGCTAACGTCTTTCGTTCTAAGCATTCAAAACAAACCGTCGGTCTAAAATGTCAAAGTGACAATTTACAATAGTTGGTCAAAATATAAAATATTCTAATAGCATTGTCTATCACGTCAGACCGTTATATGATTTACGAGCAGCTACTTTAAGTAAAGGATTTTTGAGAAATGGCCACCGTAACATTCATGCAATAAAATTTAAATCGTTTGTTGTTTTATGGTAAAAATCTTTAGTTATTCCGCACCCATAGCGGGACCCCGCAGCGAAACGGTAAAGTTTGTGAAACTGTTCTTAGGCGATTTTTTTATATGTCTTTCAACCTTTATTGACATTTCCGTTACGTATTGTTTGTATATTGTTAACCCTTTAATTTTAACGATGACGCACTTAGTTTAGTTGAATTACATAAAAAGGTCCCTAGAAATGTCTGCATACAAGTTATGAAAGATACAAGGACCTCAATTATTAATTATTAAAAGCAAAATTATGAAAAATTTAAGAAATTTCGATACATAATTTTAATAAGGAATGTATCAAAAAGAATCATTTCCTGTGGGTTGCTGGCTTGATGTGAAGTTTGCTATAATCCGGTTGTGCGAAAATTAATTTACATTTCTGTGTGCAACTCGCGCTTTACCAGCGTAATGGTGTTGGAAACATATTAAAAGAACTTTAGCTTTAAACATTTGAAACCATTCTAGATGCTTCGTATATATTGACAATAGATAACGCGTGCTATTATGAAAGCTAAGAGACGAAATTAGCTTACCGAGTGAAATTAAAACGAATTTAATCTGTCGTAAAATATGGTTCGTGGGAATTTTCAACAATTATTTCGAGGTGATTTTGCACTATATTAACTGTCAACAATAGTTTATTGTCTCAGTTAATACAATTAAACAAAAGATCGACAGTAGCAAAGTAAAATGTCTTAGTGAATGCATAATTAGACTAACGGTAGTTTTAAGAACTGCTGGTATCATAAAATCATTGTTATAGAGAAAGGGGTTGAAACGGGACGGTGGCCAAAATTTGTGACGCCATTAATGCTACAATTTTATCTCAACCATATTTTATTGGGTGCTAGTATTATAACATTGAGAGTTTATTATGAAATATATGGTTAGCTGTATTGTCAATTTGTTAGCACTTTTCGAATGCACCCAGCCATAAAAAATTGTGTTAACCGCGGTACTTAAACCTAGTGTAATCTCACTATTCATATTCGTTTTAGGGATAATATATTGACACAGTCTAAATACTTTTAAAATCGTTTAGATTGTTTTAATAGCACTTTATAATAAAGCAGTGGCACTACAAACCTAGAATTCTGATCTGGTTTCATCATCATTTGTCAAGCCAAAGTTATCAGGCTCCTGAGCCGTCGAGTTTTTGGGACTAAGGCAAGGCGGTGATAATATTTTCCATCACCGTTCGAGCAAATGTAAATGCGCATATATAAAGAGCAGAGCACGCGGGGTTCGAATCTACGATCTTAGGGATGACAGCGCATTGTTTTCTTTAATACTAATGTATGATTTTAACAGATGTTCTCTTAAAAAGACTAATTTTCACATGTTTACGTAATATGTAGATTGTAACGAAAGCGTGTCCATATTCGAACTTTTGGTGAATAAGCATTATTTATGTCCCTTGACTTAACATAATTTGTAACAAAAGTATATATCAAGGTTTATAAGTCTGTTTACTTTTTATATTAATAAATATAGCCTGTATAGATCTTGGTATGAATAATAAAAGTGTGTAAATGGATGTTGGCTTTAGATGACACTCGTTCATTCGACAATTTTAATTTTATAGACAAGGTGATCGTGATAGCCTGTGCATCACGCATCTCATGGATTCTATGACATGCCGGTCTCCTGACGATATTTGCCTTCACCAAAGGAGCAAGTGCTGATTCGTACGTACCACTTCATGATGGCACGCTTAAACCAGTAAGCCAACACTGCTCTTTGTTTTGTATTAATCAAGAATAATATTTTGATTACAACTCTTCTTGAGCTGTCATGACTTTATTAGGAGATAGATTAAATATAATTTTATGTACTTCAAATTATGCGATCATTTTATGTGTGTTTTATGTGTTACAAATACTTAGTTTTTGTTTTATCATTTGGCAATAAAAAATAATAATACGATGATGAAAATAACATGTAAATGTAACCTGGAGAATAACATTATGCTTGTTTTCGTTGCAAATGAAAACAGAATTGAATACAGAATTAACAATTTCCTATAGGTTTTCATGATTTTCATAAATTTAATTTATATTTAAAACTCAATTAAATTCTTTTTACTGATTGCTATGGTCCGGATTGATTCTAATCCAACGTCAATCTATGCTACTATGGGTGTGAAATGTCACTAACGACCTCTTCGACGTTGACGTCTTTGCTGTATTCTGGGTATCTAGTGGACCGAGAAGATCTCTAACGAGCAACTTTGGGAGCGTTATCGATAAACCCCGATTCATCACCTGATCAAGAAGATTTCAATATATCCACAGGCGGGCGCTTGGTTGGACCCCGCAAAGTAGCGGAAGCGTGCCATTTCAAGCAAACCTGGCATCATACAGTTGCGGATGAGGCAAGGAGAGTATTACTGTGGACCCTCTGCCCCATCTAAGGGTTATAAAACATTGAGTCCAATAAGTCATAGTGGCTTACTTTAATATTTTTTATTGTATACCTAATGTACATTCAATTATTATTAATAAAAGTAATTAACAACAAGTATGGTTTATACTCAGTACTCATCGAAACGTGGCTTAGAAGTATAATAGATCAAACTAATGATACCAGGTTTAATTCCCTAATAAAAAAATTATTAGGGATCGGGTGAGATCCTTGATTAACCCAAATCATCAAAGCTTCAGAACTACATTATTAAGTGCTTGTTATTTTGAAATATAATCTCTATTAATAGCTTTTAAAATACCTAAATTAAAAACAACATGTTGTGTAGGTATGTAAAAACAAGAAAATGTAATAAGAGTAGTGTTGGCCTAGTGGCTTCGGCGTACGACTCTCATCCCTGAGGTCGTAAGTTCGATCCCCGGCTAATAAATTCACTTTTCTATGCGCATTTAACATTCGCTCGAACGGTGAAGGAAAAACAGCGTGAGGAAACCGGCTTGCCTTAGACCCAAAAGGTCGATTCGTGTGTCAGACATAGAAGGCTGATCACCTACTTGCCAATAAGATTAACAAATTCTAACATAAAACATCAAGTTAATATCACTATCAGACAGTACATTAATTAAAATGATTGTTATAATTCAGATATTTGGCTCTGATTGCATCCATTCCTTCAACCATTTTTATATAATGGCACTTTCTTCACGATAATTGCCTTCAAGTAGGAGCAAGTGCACGACCTCAGGCATAAGGCTAAAAACGCACGCTTAAGCAAATTTTTTAATAAAGCAAAAATGCGCTTACGTAGGCCCGCGCCATATATATCCTGCTTGATGCGGGGACTGCGGACTTGGGACTGAGGTGTATCTACCTACTAAAAACATCTCAGCTCTTTAGACGCCTTTGAGGTTCGCCAAGGCATTCAAACCCACAAGCCTATTACTAACTATGTCACATTTTAATCCATCCCGTGACCATGTAAACTAAACATTGAACACTTTATTCTATAAAAAAAGTATTATTTTTATATTTTAAAATTATATCTTACATTAAAAAAACACTGTGGTACTAATGTACCCATAGAAGTGGTGTTCACGAGCGCGACAAATACAAATAAAAGTAGTTTTTCAACCTAGTTTTTATGTTACTATAATATTGATTAATTATCACTTCTTATTATTCTACGTATATATATTATCTATTAAACATGTGTTACTCGATCACTACATAGATATGCTTTTTATATCACCCTGAACATTAAAAAAAACAATTTTGAAATCATAAACACTAAACATTTGTAGGGCCAAGCAATTGTTTAAACGACAAAGAACGACTGACCGATGTTAACTTTTTTAAAAAGGCCGCAATAAAAATCAAAACAACTTTACCGACAAGTAAAAAATGCACGGAAACAAATTGTGTAGGCATGTTTGCATAACATTAAAATAAATTCCCTGCGACAATTACGCGTATACAAAATTATTCTAATTTTTTAACCCTTCTATGAAATTTAACGTAAATCGTTGAAGAGGCGACCGCACCTTACTTTTTTAGCGATTTTTTGACTCGTGGTGATGTTTGACATAATTTTATTTGTGTAAATAGCATTAACATAAATTTTGTTTTTGACTTTGCAATGAATCTTAATAATAAAAATAATAATATTTGTCGTCTTTAAGTATTTTTCTTTTTATTTATTTATTCATTTGGGAAACAAACAGATACATCTCTAAAAGTAGAAGTCAGAAAAGAAATATAAAAATAAGAATTAAAGCATTGGATATATCCACAAATAGTTTCACTGATAAAAAAAAAGGATATAAAGTGATAAGGATATAAACAAAACGTGACATGACAGAGAACAAAATATTTAAGTAGACAATACAAAGTTTATAGATCGGTAGAACGACAGATATACTAGTAGCCAAAATAAGAAGAAAGATACAAGGTTTACTACTCGAATAGTTGTTTTAACCTATTCTTAAATGAAGCAGTAGAGGAGTGCGAAAAAAGATCGATATTTGTAGTAGAATCAAGAGTAGAACACATCCTGTGAAGAGGCTCACGGAACCCATGTTGGTTCTGGGAGTCGGAAGGTTAAAGGTTCTGTGCGAGTGTAGAGATCTGGCAGGAATATTGAATCTTATGAGTTCGAGAAAATTTGAACAAGTTAATTCATATACGCATATTTTTCTTATAATGACACAATCTATCAAACTACGCCTAGTACTCAAAGAAAGCAAATTATATTTTTTTAAAAGGTCATTGTATTTAGCCCTACCACCGTTCATGCGACAATTTAAAATACGCAAAAATTTCTTTTGTACAGCCTCCAGTTGTGTGACATTTATAGCGTAGTAGGGATTCCAGATTGGACTAGCGTATTCCAACTGAGACTGCACAAGCGTCTTATAGAGGTGAATATATGTGGTTTTGTCTTTGAAAGGTTTGGTGACACGCGTTATGAAACCCAACATACGGTAGGCTTTATTAATAATCAAGCCTATGTGTTTATCTAGGGATAATTTGGAGTCAAGAAGGACCCCAAGATCCCTTACAGAGCCCACACGTTCGAGGGAATGGTTGATGATAATATTGCTGATAACGATGTTAATAATGCAAACTATGAGAATTAAAGGTTTTTCTAATGTGCATCATCGCATAGATTTACTCCCGTTGAACTCTTTTGCATGGAACACATCGAACACATACCAGCAATGGAGAGCAATTGATTGTTATCAACGAAGGCCAACTAGACACATTGCTAATATACCTATAAAATCATAGAAAGTTTTATGGAGGGAAGAAAATGAGTTTGAGCAATGCAGCTAAACTTCTGAATACTAACATTGACATATTTTTGTCTTTCAATTTAAATAAGTTTTAGCAATTAATTGAAAAAACCTTTAATGAAATTAAAAAAAAAGTGACATTATAATTTACGATGTATATTGTCAACTATTCCACAATAGGTAAGTGCTTATGAAGGTCTACGTCCCCGCAGAAAAGTAAAGGGCTCAAAATCAAAGGCTTAAAATAAAAATTTGATTTTTGTACATGAAGTTCAACTATATTATTATTACGAAGAGCAAATATTTTATTATTAGGAAAGAAAAAAGTGCATTTCCGTTTTCCCTTCCTATTTGAAACAATACCTGATAATCAGCACATTATTTTAAACGGCTATAACATCGCGCTTTCTAGCCATTAAGACAACAAGGTAATATTTGCGCAAAATAGACAAAAGCTTTTGCAACAAAAGCTGTGTTAACAATGTGTTTTTTAAGAATCTACCTGACTTAGATTTTGCACGTATCCCATTTTTTTGAAATCATTGTTTAGTATTTTTGATAAAGAAAGTCTAGGTATTATGTATTTGTAATTTAAAGAGAACCAGGATAATATTTAGATACCTTAAAATACTTGTTTTATATCTATTGTTATAAAAATTAGGTAAATTAAACATTTATTTATAACAGAAATATCGGGCTCCTGATGTAGACATGTTGAAACAGGTAACAATTTTAGTAGACATTAGTCGGTAAACCTCAACAGTCTAAACTTGGTGATGAATCCTAATTCTGTATAATCCCATCATCTACACCCAGATTGCAATGAAAAACAATAATTGTCAATGTTCCATACATTTGGCGGGTGTTTTATGAGATTAAGTTTAACTCTTTAGTTTTACAACAATATTAAATCTGGTATTGTTATACCTTTCTTATAATTCATACAATTAATTTTTAGCATTAAACAACCCTCGGTGTTTGGTTTTAACCGAAGGTTTTTGCTACAAATGTTCACTGTATAGATTAGGAACAACTGGTACGACTTGAATAATATTTTGTCCGTTGTACATATGTATTAGGAGAGTTACATTACGTTACAACGTTGAAAATTCCAAGTGAAGCAGCCAGGCGATATATAATTTAAAAAATAGTCGTAGTTCCAAAATAAGAAAGTGCTTATAAGGCCTTTATGGCTAATTATCATTTACTTGTTATATTTACGCCCAAGTTTTGGGCCCGGCGGAACATTTTTTTATCTTTATCTTGTTTAAATAGGGCGCAAAAATGTTTTGTATCATAGGTTGAAGTCATGAAAAATATTGTAATTTATTAGCGAATTATTTATATTTATAAAACTTTACTATATAAGATTAGTTCGAAGCCATAACAACAAGATATTCAAAACTTACTGTCCTACTAAATCAACAATTCATTGATACTCTCTAAGTTCAATGACACCGCCATTTCTAATCTAGCACGAGTAACCTGTTATATTAAAAAGTCAGCAATTTGACATAGGAACGCCGGTGTAACACTGAAAGCTGACGGGTTCACGCCAAAATGGTAATGTCACTTTCTTTTATCAGAACTTGTTCATAGAGAAATTAATTGTGTACATAAATCCACCATTATTGTTCACCAATGGTATGTATTTTGGTATTACAATATTACCCAAGGGAAAGCTAAACAAACGATGAAGCATTTAATTGTTTAAAAAAACGTTTGCAAAAAACATTGAGTATCTTTTTTAAAGTTTTTAACGCTTTATTGCAAATTCCTCGAATTTCTCGAAATTTTATGTGTAAGTTTTTTAAGACAAAACTCTATAGGCATACGAAATTTACCCAACAAAGCTGAACCATTGTGCACAGAATATGGCAATAAAAACATTAAAAAATGTATAAAGTTGCACATTGGAAATTGCGCAAAATTGCCTGTTACGATGTTATAAAACAATTGTAGGGGTTGACGAAAGGGCTGGCTTTAAAAACACTTAACAGGTTTTTAAAGATGAAAAGGCTATTTAAATTGATGAATTGGTATACCCCTAATGTTGCCAGTACACAGAATAATATTAAATAATTTGAAACATTAGCTTTAGTCGTAGTAGTAAATATTCAAATCGTACCAGTTTCCTATGTTCCTATAGCGCATTTAAACCATGAAACTTTTCTTGTCTATCATATTACCATAGATAATAACTGCCTCGTTTTAATATAGTCTATATCAGTTAAATCCGAGAATAAGTAGCGTAATTCTTTACCAAATGATAAAATGCTAACAAGGCTGTTTCAGAACAATACTTAATTGTCAAATGAAACTGTCAAAACTATTTGATAGACATGTGACAAGTTGTTCATTAGTTGACTTGTTGACTAGTCTTTTGTTGAAGTTGAAGTACGACGCGGGACTTCTATCAGCACCAAAAGTCAGAATAAAAATTCTAATAAAAACCCAAGTGATGATGATTAGCGCAAATGACAAAATCGATTTTATCATCTTTAAACAATTAAAATATATTCTTATCGCATACAGTGGTTTAACGCAAACTAATTATTTCTTCCATCGCAATTAAACGCATATTAATAGCTAATTACGGAAGGAGATATATAATATTAAAGGTATTTCCAATTATTTTGACATGATTATCAATGCGGTAAACCGTAGGGATGCTTGCTGGTTTTCATTATTCGTTTTATGTCATGTATATATTTGTGTGTGTCGTCGTTTCAGCTTGTTGACGTCGACTGCTGGACATAGGCCTCTCCGCTAATCATTCACGCACGGTATAAAAAACAAAGTGTTTATGTCGTGAATTGACAAATAGGTCTGCCTTCTATTCCATAGCCGGGGCTTAAGTCCACGATCGTCAGAGTTGAAACGATGCTTACTTAGTACTCACTCAATGATATTTAGAAATAATTATCTTATAAAATAACACAGTTTCCTTAGCTGCCTTGTTTTATTTGTTACAACAAAACATTTCCTAAAAGGGCTTAAAGTAAAAGGATTAGCAATTTTGTTTGACAATATTGAGATTTATTAACTCATTATATAATTTTGGCGGTAAGACTTTATAGGATTAGGACATCCTACGAATTGTTTAAACAGAATAATTATGTATTAAAAGAATTTAATAATCAATAAAGATGAGTTTTAATTAATTATAATAGAGTTTTCATTATAATATTAACATTAAATAAATTTTAAGTTTTAAAATATACACAAAAATTGCGTGGAAGTACATTAGAGACACTGAATAGTGTGAGGTCTTATCAGGTACATATTGGCCATGACACATATGCTTTTTGGCAACAAAATTATTTATTTTCACTTCCAAACTACTAATAGTACATCCCTAAGCAATAAACGGCATTTATGGGTAAAAATTATAATTAATTTAGTTAAATAACCATTTCGGTATTTGTGATAATGTGACCGCAATGACCAAACAATGCATAGATACTTTATCAGGTTAACTTGTGACGTTTGAGGAAAAATATTCCGTAGCTACAGGCTGATATGAATATCTATAAAGTCCTGGAATTTCGTGAATCTCGCTTATCAAATTCACAAAACCCACATCACCCATTGATTGCGCTATTTAATTTTAAAGCTGTTGCAAATAATAATTTAAAATTTCAAGAAAATATACTTTCTTACTTATAAATGTATGATAATTTCTATTATTACATAGAATATCTATATGTTTAGTTTTTAGATTTTTTTATTTTAGTAAAATTATTCAATTGTGCTTAGCTAGATTATCTTAGAAATAAATTTGAATTAAAGTCACGTATGTGTAGGGGCAGACTGTGTGCTTCATATTATTTTGTGTTTTTCGAAAGTAATAAATGTACACATAGACATACTATGTCTATATTGTTATAATTTACATATGTACATTTCCATATTTGCAAGAAAAACTAACTATTTTAATTTAACAAATATTCTGTTGTTCTATACAATTCGTACTATTTTTAGCCACCTACTATTTAGTTTCTATTTTATAGTGTTTTAAATGTATTTTATGAGTTAGCCGCTCTTCAAATACTCATAAGATGTTAAATGTCCGTGAAGATTGACATACTGTATGTTAATCAAAATTTTCTTTCAATTAATTAAAAAAGCACTTAACACACCCGCGATTATTTGCATAATTACCAATGCAATGGCGGCTTTATTGCTATTTCTTGTTGACAGAAAAAATAATTTCTTAATAAATTAGTTTTAAACTGTAACGCAAATTGTACATATGCTAGCAAATTGAATTCTACCTCAGTAACTGGAAAAACAATAGTATTTATTGTCACAGCGGTTACCCCTTTGTGTAATTTAAGAGGATTATAAGGGACTTAGTGAATAAGTTACGGTAGTGATATTGCAGATTTAGTCATAAATCTGTCTAATATTTTGCTATTTCTTGGAACCAATATATTTAGTTTGTAACTTAGGAATGCGACAACCGAAAATCATATAACATTTTATATTTCAAATTCTGCAGGCTTGGTTAGTAAGAAACGATATTTTTACCACTCAGAATTAAATTTACAAGAAGTCAGACAAGAAATTAATGTTAAAGTAAAATAGTTAAGCAAATAATATTGGTTGTTTATATATTAAAAAGTATGGTGAATAAAATTTCAAGTGAATATTTGGACTAACTAAAAACAAATGAATAAACAAGTAGGTAAGTACTAGTGAAAATCTAGAAAAATATTTTTTTTATCGTTATTAAATATATTTTTGATGAATTGATATTTTTATTTTAGTTAAACATATTTTAAAGCCAAGAAATAGTTATTTATAAAATAATTTTACTACACGAACTCAACATAATATTTTTTTAATTTATTTCATTATCAATTTGACAGAGCATTGGGCAGTAGAATACATATAGATATACATTACTCTTCATGACTATCGTAATTTTTTTTCATAATATTCATTAGATAATATATAAAGCTTAGTGCAAGTAATTAATAAAAAAATATTTCTTACAAAATAAAAAGTAAACTTAATTATAAATAGTATATATATTTAAGAAAATAAATAACATTCCTATTTTTATATCTATTTCCTAATTATTCTGTAAGAACCCTTTCGAAGGTGAAGGCCTCCTCCAGGGATACCCAGGTATCTCGGTTTTGGGTGAGTTTGAATGCAAGCATTAATTATATAATAATAAATAATAGCAACGTGTTCACCAGTCGAGCATGAATCCAAGATTTCTAGAATATTCAAGATTTTTTTTTATTTCGATCGTTTTAGTATAATAAACTATATGTAAATGTACAAAACGGCTCAACTATTTGATTTTGAATAACAAATCCTGTCAAATGATCCACGCGATTGTTTATGCATGTCACGTATAGGTTCGGCAGATATCTCGTGTTATGATTAATTTACGGACGTGAGAAAACGTGGTAGTTTTCATAACACGGAAACTGTTATTGCAATATAAATCCAATTTCAGCTGAATTTAAAATAATACACAAATAGTAAAGAACATTGCAAATTTTTACTTATTTACTTTCATAATATAAGTAGCTATTTATATTTGAAAGATTGTATCATAATATTTTTTATATATTTTAAGCAATTTAAGATTAATCATAACGTAAAATTAAAAATAGAATAATCGCATTAATATATCATATCTAAAACATTGGTTTATCGTTTCAATCAATATCAAAACATCTGTGGTATAAAAAGTTGATATAGGCTAGCTGCGCAGTGACATTTTTATTAATAAAAAAAAATAACTTTGCATAAAAAATGCAAGGGCGGGGGCGCGGACGCCCACTCTGGCTGAAAGCTTCCAAATTCAAACTGCAAAAAATACGCAACTGCGCGAGAGCAGGTATAAAAACTAGGCACGTGATCGCGCAGCCACCAGTCGTAATCGACACGCTACGCTGTTCGCACGTCGCTATTACTTGCGCTTACTCATCGTGAATAAGATCGATCGTCAGAGTTCAAGGAACGTTCATCATGAGCATCAAGGTTTTGGACCCAACCGGAATTTACTGATTGTGGAGAACCTGAAAATTATTCCAGTGTTTTTATCGAATTTCAAAATGTTCATTCTGGATCCCACCGGTGTTTACTGAAAACCTAAGTGCAAAAATTATTACAGAAAATCTTCAATATGTTTGTCCTTGACCCCACTGGCGTCTACTGATTATCATCGCGGCCACATTTTAGCGACGAGTCTACAAAAAATTGCCAAAATGTTCGTGCTTGACCCTACGGGAGTGTACTGAAGTGTGAAGAGTTGTGTGCTTGTGACAAGAACTTAAAAATGTTCATCTTAGATCCCACGGGAGTGTATTAAGACTGAAGACTTTAGTGTTAAGTGACAATGGCTCTGGACCCAACTAACGTTTACTAGGTTTTATTTTTAATTAATTTTAATTTAATTAATCACCATGGCGATGATTCTCGATCCCACTGGTGTTTACTAGATTCAGTATTTTAGTTCTAGCTGTAGGTTTAATCTTAATGTTCATTCACATTGACTTTTATTACTAAAAGTTTGCAATGCCTGAGTTTTGTTGTACGCATCGTCGACACAAATTGATATCTGCGAGTCGAAATGAAGTATCATCGAATAGAAAGAAAAGGAAAATTTGATTCAAAAATTAAGGAAATATCATTTTAATACGTAGTACGTAGTTATGTACATAGGGAACCAAAGACTGCGTTTGCCTGCCCGCTCAAAAGTCTGCGTACACGTACAAGGCTTGGGGAATTTAATTTATTAAAGTTACCGTAGATTAAGTGATTATTTATTAATTAACATTGATGTAAACGTAGATTTTTTTGAAATGTTGTATTATTGTTTCCGACCTGCCCGGTCATGATTGAATTTAATGTTTCCTTGCATTTATTTTCATAGCATTTCTGTAACTTGATGATGTTATACTCTTGTAAAGTAATAAGACTGTTAGTTAAATACTCTAGCTAATTGTTGCTAAATGGGATGTTAGAATAAATATTTTATAAAACTATAAAGTTTTTAATTTTCCTTCCTCCAATCCCATCCTACATTATTTAAAATTTAAGTGAATATCGTATTTTAGTTCTACTTTTTCTTTTAAAAATACTCTTATCAAAAGTGATTTTTACTTTGAGCCTTTTTTTTCACACAAAAAAAATCTTTAAAATCTAAGAATATAAAATTGATTAAAATAACCTATAGTTAGATTTTCATAAAGTTACATCAGCCAATGCGCAAGAATAAGAACCTTCAATATGGTGGGGAAGCTATGAGGTCTTACGGAGAAGGGCGGCCTAGTAAATATTAAAAATTTCTTGCAAAGAAACTTAATAATATACTACTAGCAGTTTAATAATTCAAATGATTTCTTTCTAATTTCATAAAATATCTGGTAAAGGTTACGAAGTTTCTTACGAACGCACCTAAAAATTTTCACACATATTTTCAATTATCCACGACATTATTGTAACATACATTCATCAAAGTACATCACTGATGCTTATCTGTAATTTGTTATCTATGCCCGTCATAGTAATTTTATCACTTTACGTAGGATTATTATGCCACTTTTGTCTTTGAACTTGTGATAAATTTCATTGTTTCAGTTATTTAAATTATCGTAGCATTTACGATAATTTAATAGTTCTATAAGACTATGAATAACATTATTTTTTTATTTCTTGACGTCGATATTATAAAACTAAAGATAAATGCTAGTTAAATATATTTACATACAGGAACATACGATTTTCAAGTATAGAAAAAACATCTCTCTTTTTAAGTAACTACTGCAAAAACTAATGGAAAAATTTCAGAACTGGTTGTTATAACCTAAATGTATACAATAATGTTTTACCGAGAAAACGTAGTAAGTACATATAGGTAAAGTTTACATAGTCGCGTGAGTGAAAGGCGTGGAAGCGCTGTTTCCTGGTGAAAACGGCGCATGCACAGGCTAAATGCTACATGATAATATTGCATTTTGTAAAGGGATATAAGTAGATTATAGGGATATAGATTTTAAACTCAGATTTTATAATTGTAGAGGATTCACTCCAGACTGTTTCATTTTACTTTTAGGGCAAGTAGTATTTTATTTATTTATACTTCATTTAATTATAAATAAATAAACAAAATTAAAAGGAAAAAAATAACATAAAAATTATAAGAGATGCCCTAAAATCATTCACAACAAGCGATCTATTCCAGGTACCATACTAAGAAAACACTAAAAAAATAATAAAAGTACTTACCACAAAAATAAAAGTACCACTGAATAATTATAAAATTACCAAATATAATCTAAAATAAAACAAAAATAATAATAATAGTATAGGTTTTCTACCAATCCTATCATAACCTAGGAATCTAACACGTCCAGTGTGCATAGGCCGCAAGCTCCATTTTATGTAATTTTGCATCTAGTAGGCATAAAATAAAGACTAACGCGAACAGTATCACATCAAAATGTAATTTAATTCCTTAACTTCAGTCGGATTCTTATAATTTAAAATCGCGTCATATCTCTATAGTTGTAGCACTTCAGCTTCTAGGGAATCTATTCTACCGTCTACCTGAGCCTTGAGCCTCCCTGACGGCTCATTGTATTGTTTCGTAACATTATTTAAATCTAAGTATTTAAGTTAAGATTTTTCCGTGTGGCGGGGTTTTCCTCGCTCTGAGATATACCTAATAAATTTAATTTACAAAAACTATGTGTCGCGAATAAAATAATATTCGGTTGTATTGTTGATTTTAATGTATTTATTTCTGTAATAAATAAATAAATAAATTTTCATAGATTTTTTTTTAAATATAGCGTATCAGTGATTAACGCAAAAACATTGCGTACCTACAGGATTCCCTTCAAATACAATAACTATTTTTTTTGGTGGACACAGTTGTTAGATGAAACATTTAAAAAAGCATCACGCAATTACAAATTAAATTTACGCTTACCTTGTTTTCGAAGTACGCGGCTTAAAACATATTTGGTATAGGGCATTAAACGATGACTGCGTAAACGTTCTATGTTTGAAAAAATTAAGAAATTAAGCAACATTATATGCCAGTTATGTGATTGATTATATCTTGGTGAGTTTATTATTCGAATATCTATTAATTGTTCTATTTACAAATTAATTAAGGGCATTACTTGTGACCACAAAGATCCGTGTACAACCGGATTTTGAAATATCAAAAATATATTAAACGAATATAACATTTAGTTGTTATAAAATAATGCTTGTGTTCGAATAGACGTTTTATGTTATTTGAAAGTGCATGCTTTACGTGACTTTCTGAGAAGCAAATAGTTGCTAACCGCAACTTAGGTTATTTTAATAATCTTGTCAAACAAATATATATTTTAAAATATTTTAATCGTAATAATTGTATATTAATAGCCCAGATATAAAAACACGTATCTACTAATTGAAAAGTATATTTTGTAGCTAAAATTATCGAAATCTGAAATTGTATTATGATAAATAACGATTAAATCTTCACTCAGATAAATATTTTTTTCCTTAGTATATTTATTTGTTAGTAGTGATAAGTAATGTTAAAAATGTTTGAATGTAAACGCTATAAGATTAAGTACAGTTAAAATTTGTACAATACTACAAACACTGATCACAACGTAACTTTTGTTTTGTAAAAAAACACGAACATTTGTCATATTTATAATAATATTTTGTTGTTTAAGCTTTTTGTTCGAGCATCTATAATTTATCGGCTATCATTTAATTAATATCACAAAATGTCGGAATACAGGTGGTCAGCCGTTGGCGACTCAGACGCTTTCTTAAAGTAACCTACTTTAGTGAATAGAGGAGGCATGGCGTCTGTGTTATAACAACATTTATATTTTTTCATATTTTTGGCAGTAGATAGAGAATTAAGTAGATTTGTTGACTGCAGAAAAAAAATAATACCGCGTTGATAGTATGGAAGATTTAGCACTAACTTACTTTTAATATAATACAAAATGAAACGAAAGTAAAAATGTGTTAGGTAATTCTTTGGGTGTAACTTTTGTTACTTCACGGTAGAGGTATCTTCATGTACCTAATCATACCAGCACGTACGTATTCACTGTTAGCAGCAGATAAAATGGCTAGAGAAGAATTTTCTGTTATATCGTACACCATATATATTATCTTACAAATACTTATTTATTGTCTGCATTATAACTTAAATTGCAATTTACAAAAAAAGAAGTCTCCACTCTCGGCTCTGTTCTTGGCTGCATCTAAGCAGAGATGGGCGTCGCATTGCAAATAACTCTCCAACTATAACTTCTCTATTTTATTTGACCTCTTTGACTCTTTAACTGTACAAGGTTTAATAATGGTTGTCAATAGATATCTTCAATACTGTTCTGAATAATTAATATCTTAAATAAACCTACTAAAGATGTACTTTAACGGCCATTAGCTACTATGTTTATTCCGTAAACTCAAAAGTCAGGAACAATTTCAATATGATCGAAATAGTACGAGATAATATTTCTGTTTGTTCTAGTTGTTTGGAACCAGCTGCCCACTAAAACATTTTCGAACAAATTCGACTTAGGGTCCTTCAAGAAAAGAGCCGGCAACGCACTTGCGAACCTGCTGGCAATGTGAGTGACACAGGTATGACTTAACATCAGGTGAACCTCCTGACAGTTATATAAATAAATAGAAAACAAAAGTTTTCGATTAAGTTTGTATAATTTATGCTAAAAAGAATATTTAATAAATAAATAACGTATGTGACATCGGTAAATAGGCTAATCAAATCTAGAAATCCGAAAGCCGCGAAGTCAATAATCTCATCTATTAAGTATAAATGAGTTGTTTCTGGGTATAATTTCGATTGTGATGCATGCTAAGTAACTTATTAGTAGTTTGGATGTGTGTGCTTACGCAATGTTCTGATAGCTGCCTTACGATCGCTTTTTATGGGACAGATACGAGACAGGTCAATGGTAATTTGGTAAATAAAATAGTGCCCAAGATTTAGATAGCAATAATTATATACAAGTAAAATAAGTATAAAACTAAAATAGAGGATTTTGGTTAATTAATATAATTAATTATTTAATAAAATTGTTGATTTGTTTCAGTTTCCATAACTAACTTAAAGTAGGTAATTAATATGTTCTGTAAGACTTTAATAACACTTAAATTAAAGAACTTTGTCTTAAAGTATAATTAGTATATGATATATAGTATATTATTTTAAAAAACTTTATTTCGATTTTGCGCCAGTACCCATATTTTTTCGCGTTTATTATCAAATTACAATATGGAATGAGGTGTTAAAGAGAATAGGATTGCACTGATCGCCTTGCACACAGTGGATAAGGAGCCGTCAGTCATATTCCAGACATTTCCAGAAAAACTTGGTATATTCGTAAATCAACTATCAACAGATACAAAAACTTAGAACAAGTTAAAACTACAAAGGCTATGCTGTTAAAGCCAGAATTCGTCAAAACCCCATTATAACGCGAAACATCTTATGGCGAGAAATATGTCCCGCTAGAACTCTGTAGCGTATTATATAACAAGACTTGAAGCTCGGTGCTTATCGTCTATATACAGGACATGCCCTAAATCAATCTTTACAACTAATGAGAGTGGATTACCAAAACGCCTTCTGTCGCTATACGCAGGTGAAAAGCACAGAGATATCCGATTTACCGATTTAAAAAAAATCACGATTGAAGACCACTACAATAAGGAAAATGATAAAGTGTATGCTCACAGTTCTAAAGAAGCTCTCATGTGATCGGGAAGGTACAACGTGATCATCATCTAGAATTCTTATCAAGAAGTCACAAAAGTATATTTTTCTGACAAAGGAGTAAAAACTTCAGCCAAAGTGTATCAAGATCCAGTCTTGAATCATGTTATGAAACCTCTCAGCATTACACTTTTAAAAAATATACCTTGGACTTTCCAGCAGGATTCTGCACCTGGCCACAAGACACGAACAAACCAATTCTAGCTTGAAACCAACGTTCCGGGCTTTATAAGACCTGAAGACTGGCCCTCAGCTACCAAACTACAAACATCGATATCGAATATCGACTTCAAATTATGGTCCGTTTAGAGGATATGGCCTTTTTTAAACATCATAACGACTTTTAGTCTCTTAAGGAATCTGCTCCAAAGCTAGCAGTGGCGAAATTTGCCTTGAAAACAGTGCGTTAACCCATAGATTCGTGGCCAAACAGATTACAGGCCTGTATAATAGCCAAATGTGGCCATTTCGAATAGATTAGATCAGATTCGATATTTCTTGCTGAGACTTTCATAAATGTACGTTTAATTTTAATTACATTACATTATTTTCGTGTTTACAGAACTTATAGCTGGACTAGGTATAAACAGATAAATTTATTTTATATACTAGCTTAATAATTACTGATTAAATATTCCCAGTCTCCCGAATAATAAAATATTAATACCGAATCGAATCGATAACTATCCGTTTTATTATTGCAATAATTATTTCACGCGACGCAAAGCTAACAGCTGCTCGCCAAATAAGGTCTCGCAATCATGTCGCGTTCTTTCAAACAATCTTAATGTGTTAATTAAGCAATTCCGACCGAAGAAAACTTATGTGAGATTTGACGCGTCGGAAAACTCTTTTTCTCGGTTCCTCCACTCGGCACCAGATGGCAGCGACGGAGGCCGGTTTTAACATATAAGTGAGAGGTCGACGCGGCTCGCGCATAGCCCCGGCACAGTTCGAAGTGAGCGCATTGCTGTAGACTAACTTAAACGCGCAGTGCACGATTACGAACTTTTGTGTTATCTGTGCTAAGAAATGGATATTCTCACCTTGGACCCCACTGGACTGTATTAATTACGTAAAATGGACGTCCGCACACTCGACCCGACCGGTCAATATTGACGATGGCCAGGAGTTTGGACCCTACCGGTGTGTATTGAACTTTCTTATTAGAATCTTACCAGAATGGAAGTTTTGGATCCAACCGGACAATATTAACTCTCATCATGATCGGGCTAGACCCAACGGAAATCTATTGAATTTCTTCATTTAAGCAAGATGTGTTGCGGAAGACGTAGAATATCAACAGGCACATGTCCGGAAGAAACCTCGTCGTGCAGAAAGAGGAGGTTTAGGAGTGTAATTTAATTGGCTGCTCGATAACAACGACTATACATAGTACTAATATAATGAAGGCGGACGAATTGACAAGGTCATCGGTTGGAAATCAGCTGACTGCGGTGCAAGCAGGAAGTACATTCAGCAAAAGATGTCTCGTAGAACATTTTCAAATTTAGAACGCGTTCGACAGATGCATACCATTTATCGAAGGTGAGTTAAATTTTTATCGTTTACCTTATATTTTTATAACTTGTGTGCTTACTAGTTCCTTATTATGCAAAAGTAGAGTAAGATAAATTATGGTATTTCTTCATTGTTCATATGTGTTTAAATAGATCACAGTAATTAGTGCTGAACAGGTATTGACATAAATTTATGACGCTAACGTGACGCCGACGTGTAACCTAGATTTCGTGTAATATTTATTACTTTTTTATAAATCAAAAATCGAAATCTTTAACGTGACTAACTATTTTAAATTCTAAACGTTTAATCATATATTTAAGTAATTTAAAAACTCATACCAAACTAATTCGTCAAAAGTGTGGTTTAAGCAGGAAACCATGAAAAAAAGGTTTTAATCGAAACATTTTAATTTTGTGCCCGAATTTCGGACAGTATCGCAATTTTTATGGCACCGACCGCGAGTTCGTTGACCGGACATATTTTATTTCATCGCGCGCTTCCACGTACACACACAAACTGCACACACACAACGAAAACACCACTCACACACTTAAAGCACATCTCCGCATGTTTGCGTATACTCCGCGAAAACATCTCGCTCATTTGTAATATTTATGGACAATGGCGATAGTATCAAGTAATTAAAATTATGTTGACACAGACAAGAATCTAAATAAGAATCTTTTCATTAACCAATTTTATAACGCGCCCGTCGTCGTGGTAGCCTACTTGCAAAATCGCAATATCGTTTCTGCATGTATTTATTTCACAATAAAGAAACGGCTATGTCATAATATGTCGAGATTAAGAAAACGTGTATTGCGCCTGTGTTTGCCGAAATATTCCAGTTCAACAACCCGGCGGACGCCCGATCGGGAGTTCAAAATAGACGCGGACATGCTTCCTCGCCACTCTTCGGCGACATTACGAAATTAACGCGCCATTTTATTCACACAAATTTTAAATTTTCAAACTACTTCTATACAGTTTATGTCGGTGTTAGACTAGGGCGGAATTTGGGGGCATTATGTTCCAACGTGAACTTTAATTGCGATGAGTCAGGGGCTGATAGGTGCTCCGTTTCGCAGATGTTGCCACGATTAAGCGATATTAAGTTACTACATGACCTTCCTTGACCCCGCTCGAGGTGCAGGCTGGCCTGTTTTTGGCATTGCGTCATCATAGGTCACTACCTTCCTAGCTGAGTTTTTTGCTCATAAACTTATGCTCAGCACGTGGACTTCTTCCTTTGTCAGAGCATTAAAACTGAACATGCCGACTTTTTGGTAAACTTATATAGCCAAGACGAGTTGTGTCGTAACCTAAAGTGGTGTAATTTGATTATGATAACGCTTGGCGACGTTTATACATTATCTGTGAGATTGTTGATAGAAGTTTTTATATAGTTTTAGACATTACTTAAAAGTGTAATGTCACGACTTTAGCCAAAAAAAACACGAATAAATGTTTAGCCGATAGCAAGTTAAGGAATTGAATAAAATATAGTTACCATAAAACAATGTTAAATAAGTATACTAGGTAGACGAAAATTATATCCATAAACAATTTTATACATGCTAAATAATTAACATTTTACAAGAATTAATTACGTAAAAGTAAATATAGTTTTTATACCTTAGTCGGTTTGGTTAGGATTGGGTGTATTACATAACAATATAAATGCAATTTAAAAAATTCTTTCGTTAATGGAAATCATCGAAAACAGCATTTCAACTGCAATCAAACCAAGATTATTTTCTATAAATAAATTCGAGATGTCACGGAGAATATGTTAAGTATCAATAGTTAAAAATACATACAGAGAAATATCAGATAATAAGTAAAAAGTATTATCTATTTCTCTCTGTATTCATCATAATATAAACATTATAACCACAAGTTTTTCCTTTAAAAGTATTGCCAGAAATATAATTTATGTACATCGATATTGAACATGAATTAGTGTTGCTATATGCATTTTTTCCATCGCAAAATGCGACTACAAAGGTGCACTACAAGGCCAAAGGACAGCTGGTGTGTCTAATTAGATGTTTTATGTTTAAATAATTAAGTGAACTTGTGCTCTAGCAGGTGCCTCGCTATTTATGCTAGAACAAAAATCATTTTTTTAGTATCAAAATGCTATTTATTTATTTCGAAATGAATAATGCGAACGATCCTTTTCTTCACTGAAAGTCGTGTTGCTGTTACATGTCTTCGCCAAGCGAAGTCCTGTAAGAACCTTAACTGAAACCGACTACTAGCTGATATGACCATCCACCAAAGTTTAACTTAAATTTATGGATATAAAACGATATTATCGTTTCTATGGCTCTCATAGTGGTAACGATTGGACTCAATAATGTTATTCTGATTATTTCAAATAAATAAAATAACAAACCCAAACATTCAGAAAACTACGGAATTACTACATTATATAAATATATCCTATTTTCGTAGCCATACAAGTCAATAAACTTCACTAGGAAACAGGTTTTTAAGACTTAACGTATTCTATTTAATTAAGGCATTCTTTAGTTATAAAATGACTTTGATATACGCTGACATTTTGTCAGCCATAGCATTTTACTTTGTAATAGTATAGATAATGATTTATTATTAGTATACAAGAATTACGTTCGTTTTTATTAAGAAAAAAATGAAGGACTTCACTTAAACTTAATTTTTAAAAATTAATACAAGAATTCTAAAAACACTTGCCAATTCAGAATTTTCTACAAAAGTATAAGTTAAATTAAAGACCATTTATAATAATAAGTTTAATTATATTTTCACAATAAATTAATAGATACATCTAATCTAAGCTGAATGCCACCACGGAATACTATTCGTAATAAAAGTCCTCGCCGAAAGGTCAAAACGATCCGATATACTTACTTGATTGACAATAAGGTAACAATTGTATAATACAGAAACCATAGAAATTATTTATACACTTAGCATTTTATGGCCCAGATAAATGAAAACTTACCTTACATAAATTTGAAAATAAACGTAAATAAATCTGATTGTATATTAAATTATAAATTCATTACTACTTCGTTATGTCAATAAAATTTTCCATAGTTTTAGTAAGTCTTTGGTCATTACGACGATCCCACAGATTTTCCTTGAATTTATATCCGACTCTCGACTCTCATCCCAGAGGTCGTAGGTTCGATCGACTTTCTTTCTATGTGCGAATTTTACATTCGTTCGAACGGTGAAGGAAAACATCGTGAGGGAACCGGCTTGCCTTAGACCCAAAAAGTCGACGGCGTGCGTAAGGCACAGAAATGTGATCACCTACTTGCCTATTAGATTAACAAATGATTATTGAAACAGATAATGAAATCTGAGGCCCAGAACTAAAGATGTTGTAGCATTTTTTTTCACAAATGACTGTGTTTGTGGTAACGTTATTGGAAAGGAATTGAAGCGCTAAATATGTAAAGACCCAACACTAAATACAATAAATGTTGTGGCATTTGGGCACAGTGCGTAATACAGTAAAACCAAAGGTCAGAGAAGTCAGTTAGTGGGTCAGAGCGACTGCATTAGCTTCAGTCGAACTTGCCAATAGATCTTACATAACGAACATTGCATAAGTCTTGCGTTCACCTGTTGTGGCTTAACTTTATACAACATTCAGTTGTTTTTAAAACATTTCACATTTTATCGCGGAACCGATAATGAGGGTAACAGGGAATTGCTCTCTACCGTCATCTAAGTTTTTTGTTCTATATCAACGTTTTCAAGAGAATTTAAAAAGCATCATTCAAGAACTAAAAAATCAATATTATAACGATATTCAATTTGAATAAGTATCGCAATATAGCAAGGGAATGGTGTAAACTGCCACAGGGACCAAACTTTTTAAATTTGTTTTAAATGATACATTTATAATTATTATTACTATGTAGGTTAAGAATATTCTAAATAATATATACTTGTGTGCATTTGAAATTAAATGGAATGTAGTTTCTACTTGTTCTGTTGTCTTCCACTACTTCTATAGTGAAAATTATAAGTTATTCTAATTGTACACAAAAAAGTCCTATAAAGTTATAATATCTTTAATTACCTTGACAGCACCTGTCTTACAGATGTAATACAAGCAAAACTGCTTGATATTTTGTATATCTATATTCCCTAAAAACTTGAATACAAAATGAATGCTCATGAATGTTTCAATACATATAATATACCTATAGTTATAAATGAAATCACGCCGTAGGATATTGACCCCTTAATTGCCTTTTCTGTATGTAAAAAAATCACATCTATATTGGCTTAGACACATTTGGGCATATAAAATTGGATAAAACTCAAATAGTCCTCCCACGTGGTAATTCGTATCTTTTTTATGTATTTGAGTGCAACAAACAATAGCTTTTCCATAAAGCTATAAATAAATATATCAACATGCATCAAATGGGTATATATATTTGTTTTCCAACACTGAGACAAACATATTTTCTCTAATGAAAAAGAAAATACTAGTATGACGAACTGACAATTTGACGACTTTATTTGATTTTTTTAAAATTAATAAACTGATACGTTCGCTGCATTATTTTGTCGAACGAATGTTACACCAAGCAGTTTCTCAATTTAAACTGTATCTATTGTGTGACAAATCTATTTTTTTATTCGTATAAGTCAATGGCACTGCAGCGATGCCAATATACTAGATATGATGAGCGCGGGAGCATTCACCCGCACATCCACCTAATCAGAGTACGTCGTACATTTTGTTCCTGGAATTTAAAAGCTTTGAAATTTTCTTTTTTGGGCCAGCCAGATATAAAGCTTAAATTATTATAATTAAACTATTTTCTATTTAATTGCTTAATAATATAATGTTCTGATTCGCGATCCGATAGTTTCTTGATATAATTACTAAGTTATTACTTGACGTGTTTGACGCGTTATGTAAAGGCTCACTAACGCTACGGCGGCGGATAGCGAAACAAAGGTAACCAAATTTAAAATTTGTTATGGTTTCTCTAATAACTTATATCAAATTACTAACGCCTAAAAATTATATCGTATAGAAAAGTTGTCAAAATCCAAATAATTTGACGTCAAGTTAATTTAAAAATATTATACCACAAATTAAACTATTAAAAGCACACCGAACCTCCCGATTCAAATAATACCTATACGTTATCAGTCAACCCACTCGTTATTGCTAAATAAAAATATTTCAAATGTTAAAGTATGCGTAACCATGATAACGCGTGATAACACACTCGAAGATACAGGTGTGTGTTGTTTCCCTCCAACAAATTTCTGCTACTCTAGTATTATAACTAAAGTCGCAGCTCACCAACAAAACCTGAGGCACACATGCTCTGATTCTCAACAAAATGTATGTATGTTGTGAAAATACGTACATTGTATTTTCAACACGTAGTGTTACGTAAGTGGCTGTATCTCATAGCAGGGAACGTGTGTTAATACTTAATAGGTGCAGTTTCCGCGTTTACTTCTTAGCAACTCAGACGTGAGAACAAGAGAGCATCAACCTTATATTAAGAAAAAGGTGTCTTTTAAACATCATTAATATCGTTTATAACACATTTATAACAAAATCTATGTGTTTTAAAATAGATTTTAAATATTCAAAAGGGAAATTGAAAAATGTTTGTTGGCCTAAGTTTAAAAATTGACCATAAGAGAAGGAATGCGTCAAAATGTCGTCATTGGTTGTAATGACGCGCCTACACGCGCTCACGCACACCTCTGCCCACGTGCCCACATGCTCATCCTACATTGAACTAGGTACGTCATAAGTTCATCTCTCGCAGTATCTGAGAGCCTGGTACCGCATCTCCTCGTAATAAGCTGAAGATAAACTCGCTTTTCTTGATCTTACACCATTATTTAATATTTTACTTCCGCGTAACTTTGGTATTAAAGTTTCAAAGGTTGGCTTTGATTAAATGAAAGATTTTTACGTGCCATTACTAAGATACCAATTTCGGGTAATTGTTATATATTGTTTATTTTACCAATCTTTAATATTTCAAACTTCAATGACCTTAATTTTATAAATTCTTTATTACCACTACGTCATCCACTAGTTATTCAACCTTCGCGGGTTTTTTCCAACTCCTGCCAAGTTATATTTTCCTAGTATAAAGTGTTCTAGTTGACGATCCAAGCGATCACAATACGATGAGAGCGACAAGTGCCGCGCACATCTTTTATTTTTTTATATTTGAATATTAATTATTCCAATTGAAAAAAAAAAATTACAAAAAAATCGCATACAAATATTTAACAGGGCAAGCAACGCCATCTGTTGGTGACTGGCAGAAGACAAGCGAGCAATGAATAAATAATACATAAGGAAAATTAACTAGGCATTATCTTGGCACTCAATGTGCACAATTTGAAGGATTATTTAAGTCAACGTGTCGCCGGGTTTAATTGAACAATGACAGGTGCAGAGCCAGTTCTCCAAGGATGCCCACTTGGGCCGGTGCATTGGGCCAAATGACAACACTTTTTGCTCATAGTACTAAATAATTACTATATTGTTATTCGTTTTATGTAATATAGGCATCTTGACAGCTGTAACACAACATTCAATTTTATCAGTAAACAAGTTGCGATAAACTATCTATCCTCTATACTTAACTATTGCAGAGTTTATCACCGATCACACGCACGCAAACATTTTATGCAAACCAACAAACAATTTTAATAAAGAACCAGTGTAAAATATTGCTAGGTTTTTGTTGCGACATAACTTTAAAAAAAATCCAGTACACCATTCGTATATTGCGCAAATATTGCACTTTGAAGGCACCGACTAATATATTTGCAATAAAAAAGTTTTTTTTTTAAAAGGTAATCGAGTATGACCTCGGTGGTCTCTTTAACGAAAATCTCTTTTTATGCAAAAAGGTTTCATTGTTTTGCACTTCGCAAACGATGCCGACACAAATGCCGAAATGGCCATTCTATTATCTAGTAATGTATGTGTATCACGGTAATAAAACATAGTAATATTATTATTTTAATTATAGCAACACTATTGTATAATTAACATGATTTTAATAATCTTAATGTTTCGAATAAAAGTAGGTAAGAAGTTCTTAAAGACAAAAGGTAGGGTCACGGATTAATTTTCAGCCATTTCCAACGATGAATTATTTGTTATTTTATGTAGATGTTCGATATAAACACACTATTTAACTATACTTAATCTAGAGCATATTGCAAATAAAAAGAAATATGTAAAACGCAGATGGCACCTGACGTGCATTAAAGATATTAGCTATTGAAAAAAACCGGCCAAAACCGGTTATTATAAAACTAAGCATTTACTTTTAAATAGTATTGAAAATGGTCGTATAAGACTAAATACTGTCTATAGTTTTCAAACTTTATTTAAACAGAACAATTATTAGAAACATAACCTTATTCAAAAAAAAATACTTAAAAATGAAATAGATACATGTTGAATAAATACATTTCTTAATTTATTTTTCTTTTGTTACAGATACTACAGTTTTCCGCTATGAACACATCATCTGAATCTTCAACGACAATAGACTTGGAAGTTTATATGTAACCTCCGTAGTTCTTCCGTCGATTTCTATAATCTATGACCTATCAATTTCGTGTTAAATACTCATTAGTATATAAGTTGCTGTCGACTGATCGTTCTTTCGTTAACTGCACATATCTTTCATGCATTTGTATTTACATAAATTATTTTTAAATTAAATTAAATTTAAGTTCGATGCATTTTCGCTGACAAAATGAAGTTTTATAATTTTTAAATTAATATTTTGTCAGTAAAGTGACATCGCGTAGGCTAAGCGTAAGACAAGCGTAAAGAGGCAAGGGTTTTTTGAATGGTTTTCCTCATTTATTTTGTACATTTCCCGAGAAACCTTCAAAATTTACCATATATAAAAGAATATATTAGAGTTAAGATTGTATGACCCCTCTATTAACATTTCGCGTAAATTGAGTTACCATTTTGCTTTGGCTATTGTAAATAAAAATGCTTGTGCGTTATTCTTAATTTGGACTGAAATATAGCTTTTTTATTGAGTTTTATGAATTCAGTGTTGCCAATTAAGACTGAATGGGACCTAAATGTGCTTATCTTAAAGGCTAAATCTTTCGGCTACATCCCATCCTAGGATAACTAGATAATTTATATTTATCCGAAACTGACTTTGAATTTTATTTAGTCTAAATCTAAATAATCTACAACTTGGTGAATCTAAGTTTTGTATCACATTGTATGTATATTTACTGTTATTGACTTTACGTATTAATTAAGTATGTAATGTAATAAATATGTTTATACAAGATTCTTATTGTTTTATTAACAAACTCCCATAATAGTTTATATCTGCCTGTATTATCTAGAGATGACGTATGACGAGAATTATTTGGTACAAAACTATTCAATTACAACAATTTAAATCTAGAATTTTATAGAACACATAAGAGTCAAAAGATTATTCCAATAAAAAATATACGTGTATTGTTTCCACTTAAATATGACACGCAATATCTACAAGATATACATAATATATCTGAAGAATCTTTATAGAACAACGTAACGAACGTAAATACGGTTTAATTTGCTACAAATGCGGTTTCTCGGATATGCATCGATTCAACGAAAATACATATATAACACTATGTACTTTAGTAAGACGTAATTAAGAAAGGCACCAATATCACTATTAAATCCTGGTAGATAATATGCAAGATTTCTAATGTTTTAGACAAAAATACAAGTTTATACGATAATTGTCGACATTAAAGTTTCTTTAAGCGTAAAAATGTAACATTTTTTAAAACTTTTATCACCCAAACAGATTAAAAAGAACTCGCTGATATTATGCAAAATGTGCAAACGCGCAAAAAACATATCATAAAAATCAATTGTTGTAACAATTTGTGTGTAGACTTATTGTTTGTGTATAATGGATTTTAAAGAATTATTCGAAGGATATTTGAATATTTATTTCGGGCTTCTTAGATCTATTTCTTTATTACTTTTACTACACACATACATTTAAAATTACTCTGGATAAACACGTGCTCTTCCGGATATTAAATGAAATGTATTCGAGTCACAAACTGCTTTACTTATTAAATTTGATAAGCAATTCAAAAAATAAACTTGATCAAAAGTGCGTTTGAAGCGGGACTGACATATTATGATTTTGTTAATATAGAATAACTACGCTAGTACCTAGGTAACTCTGAAACTGTTTCGAAAATAAAAAACGGCTTAATGTAGAAAGTTGCCAATACTTTTATTGTTTTTCGAAGTAATCTCCGTTCCTCTCTACACATCATCGCATTCGATGGAACTACTGAAAAACGCAGTGTGCCGTTTCACCGTAAGTTTTGGGCTCGTAAAGCGAATTCCTCGAATTGTATCTTTAGTTCTTGGGGATAAATGAAAGTCACAGGGCGCCAGGTCAGGACTGTATGGCGGATAACTCAATATCTCGACACCTGCCATAGTCAAATATTTAACAGTCTGTTTTGCGGAGTGCGCTGAAGCATTGTCGTGGTGAAGGAGAATCCTGCTTCGAGAGCGTTGCTGTCGAATTTTTCCCAGGACAACAGGCAAACAGCGATTGACATACCAGTCTGCAGTAACTTGAACTTATCTAACATTTAGCGACACCAGTCCAAGCGAAGGTGTTTTTGGTCGTCGGTTAAAGTATGAGAAATCCATCTGGTACAAAGCTCCCTGCCGCGTAAATGCCCAGGCTTGCCCATATCTGCTGATAGGTCACTCTCTTACCTTCCTCTATTGTGCGTCGCACAGCACTGATGTTAACTTCAGTAGTCGCTGTTAAAGGACGTCCCTCACGCGGATCATCATTGAGATTGCTACGTCCACGCTTAAACTCGTTAAACCAATTATAAATAGTGGCACGAGATGAGGCTTCATTAATAAATGCTAATCGCAGACTATCATAGCTTTTTTTTTTAGTAAGCCCTCAACGAAAGTCATAATAAATCAATGACCGATTCGCTTTAGGTTCATTTTCACGTGTAACAATAGTTTTAGATTTGCCGCCAATTCGCAAAAACAAATGACAAACAAATGCAGTATACTACATTACGTTTCCAAAGAGTTTCTAAAATTGAAATTCAAAATTTTCATTGTGAATGTTTCTAACTGGCCAGTTCTAAACATGTTCAGTGTTACTCACGTACGTAATGTTCAAATTCAATAATCAGATGTGCCTTCTTCATGCCCAAATAGCGAACACTATAATAATGCAATGATTTTATATCTCCTAGAAGATTAAAAAATGTTAATTACTAGCTGTTTTCACATAGAAACTTGATTTAAGCGGGACAAAAATGCGATAAGCGGCAAAGCGGGTAAGCATGTTATGATTATTTCTTTTAAGTGATTGGGATTTGATAGGAATTTTATTGATTTTAGATAGGTATAGTCTATGCTAGTGAGCAGAGTTAGGCTAGTGCGTGCGCCTCTCGTTTGTTCATGGCACAGCCGTGAATTTTTCTTCCTACATGTGTATTTAACACTTACTAGTACTTGAAGGAAAACATCGTGAGGGAACCGACGCTCCTAATAATAGACCGCGTATCAAGCACAGAGGACTAAGTCCATTAAGAAAAAAAAGAATAACAGAGATGACTCAAAAAAAGTATACATATATCATACTAAGTGTTAAGCGCACTTGGTTTTTTTTGTAGTCTATGGTTTACCATAGACTATAAAAAATCTTACCTTAATAGGAAATTGTCAAGACTAATAATACTAACTATATAATATTCAGTCTCGTAAGGCTCTAAAGGAATTTTGCGTCTGTTTTTTATCGGAGGCTCGTTATGCCCAAATTCCAAACGCGTTCAAACATGTCTTGGAGATGTTGGTGCTTAAGGGGTTTTAAAGAATATTCCCATTGGTGGTCTTATGAGTAATAGGTACTAACTAACATTTGATGAATCGTCTAGCGGTAACTATGTAGCTAGCCACTAGTGTATGTAGGACTGGGACCCGTTACCACCTAGTGTTGTGTCCTTATCGATAATATCTTAAATTACGATTATTATATTGTGAAATAATTTTAATTTGTAAATAAATATTTTGTACCTAGATCTGAGAAAGAGATAATTAATTAATCGATAAATCACGTTAATTATTTTGTTTATATAATAATATGAAATGGTTTAATGCTAGTGGTTTTCCTTACAAAATTAAGAACATAATGAGGTACAGTATGATCTTATCACTTGGTAACGAATATGTGTAAATACAAATAATGAACCATTATATTCATTATACATTGAAACAAGTCAGAATAAGTGTAAAAGTTAAAGCATTGTTGGCCATGATGCAATACAGGTAAAAAAGTTAAGCAATTATCGAGAACAGTCTTAACTTTAGTTAATACAGTTAATTTAACTCACTTGGTGCAGCGACCCAAAGTGATTCTTGACCTGACTGACTAAAAACAAAAGAACGCCGCTTTGAAATCCATCTCCTCGGACCCTCAACAGAAATATCAAGACCATTCGGGATCCCAAGATATCCCTTTATGATCTTTACAAAGTATAGTGCTTTGGTTTTTATTATTCGTATTGTGTTAAATAAAGTAAAGGCAAGGTAAAGAGAAATAATTTAGCTAAAATATACTCATACTTCGTTAACATAAAACATTTGACCTTTAATTAAGACCAAAGAATGTTGACACTTAAATTTACCAAGCACAATGCAAATTGCAGCAAAATCAGCTTTACATTTTATCCGTGTCGCGTGGACTGTATCGCTTACTCAATGTCTGTGGTGTCCTAAAATGGCGCAGCGCCACCTGTTGGTATTAAACAGGTTGTCTGGATCGTAATATTACTAGATGTACGAGTTGATTCTATGCGTACTTTATCGTGTCGATAACAAAAAAGGAATAAATGGAATATTTTTCGACAAGCGCTGGCGTACAGGTGCCCGGGCATCTGTTAAAACTTATCGTAATAACTCTATAAAATTAGTTAGGGCTTCTTTAAGTCTACTTTACTAGATTTTAAGTAGTTATTACGATGGTAATTTAATTCTTAGATTAAGACTTGTGTTTTCTCTGCGTTGTTTCCTGATAGGTATATAGATAGCCTTGTATGTAGTTTGTAGTTTGTTGTGTAGTTTTAGATAAAGAATTATTACATTGAAAATGTTTAAAATGCTTTAGTCTAAATATTATTGAACTAAATCTGAACTGTCCTGAACTGACAGTTTAAACTGTCACCAGTCCTCGTTTTGACCTACTGAAAGAAATTTTCGATAATATTCTTCCCCTGGCCTATGTTAGTCTAATGCAATCGATATTAGAATATCGATAGAGCACACCCCTCGACAGGATCAGGGATACGCGGGCAGTGGCGCAGTGGGTCGGCGGCCGACAGGAATGCGGAACACCGCTATACACTGCACACTGCGACGGATATATCCTAAGATTCGAGCTATGCTATTAAAAAAAAATGAACACTACCTTATTTCGTTTTATTAAACAATCTACAAAAGAAAACCTTATGTGTTCGCTGAAATTTATAACTAGAATTTAAACGACAATAATTTGATAAACTTATACTATAGTATACTTTTAATATCATACAGACTTATGTTAAATTAGTATGTATAGTAGTTTTTGTGTTATACAATGAAGGCTGTCAAAAAATCTCCGGACGCATCCCTAAGGACCAATACCACGTGTAGTCTAATTTAACGGTAACCATATAAGTTAAAATCAGGCGTTAGGTGCCGATAAAAAATGATTCTCTCATGGGTAAAAAACATAGTCCTGTTACTTGGGGTACTGACCCCAAGATATGGGGTGGAATGACCTATTTAATTTGAAAAGGTCATTATAGAAACATATTGGAGGCATGTTGGCGGCAGATTAAGTAATTGAGTCTTTGTTAAGCATTCAAGAGTAATAAGTCAACGGAACGAGAAAACAGCCGGCTATCATATCACTTGCACTAGATAGATTTTTTATCTGCAGCATATAGTTTAAAAAAAAGGAAATTATCGCAGCAATTGAAACACTGAAGAACAAAACCCGGGCGTAAGTTGTCCTTCGCTTGATAGATTAATTAATTCATTATTAAACTATATTAACACAATGAAATTATAACCTCTATGGTAACCTCAGTGCACCTCTGTGATCATTTTTTTTTGGCAAATGCCTGACACACTCTGTGGACTTTGACTATGTTTTGAGGCGTGCATGACATGCATTATTAGCGGCAAATTAATCTCATGGAAAATCAAACACAGACTTTAGATATTAAAATCTATATTGTATGCATAATCAATGTGATTGGCTTTACTGTTAGTTGATTTATCAATAGCGCTGTAGTTCTTAATTCATTTTTCAAAAACCAATTATTATGCAATTTTGTTGGAGAACCTTGAAATTTGCTTCTATTTATTTTATTGAGTTATTAAGTGACAAACTAAACTGAATCCACGGTAAAAACATTGTAAACAATGAAATCAACCAAAAATTATGTCTTAATTGAATGACGTAAACGATATATGGCCTTCGCTCACATTTAAGCCTACTCAATGAAACAAAAATGCAGTTGAGAACCGCATTTTTTTTTATTAAAAAATAAATTAAAATAATATGACCTTTTAATTTGAAGGTATGCTATGACATTAATGAAATATTTTAAATAAATTTGGCTCTCACGGTGAAACTGTGAATAATATATTTTAAATAATACGAATCGTCATTACCAAAAATGTAAATCAACTTGCTACTCGTTACTTAGGTAATTTTCTTCTATACTTTCAGTTTTTTATAAATTAGTTAAATATTATCCTAAATTTATAATCTTTATTCTAAAATATTAATGAATATCATGTTTCATTATCCTTGAAAAGATTTTCACCAAATTAAAATAACTTTCAAATTGTAGTAAATTATGTTATCTATTGTGAAGTTTATAGTATTTAGCAAGCATACATATTGCTAATAATACATCTATATTACATAATATATATTATTATTATTACATAATATAAAAGTATATTTTGCAAAAGCAGTGTTGGTCCAGTGACTTAGCGTTGAGACTCTCATCCCTGATCGTAGTTTAAATCCCCGGCTGTGCACCAATGGGCTTTGGGCATCAAACCTTGAGCAAACCGGCACGTCCCAAATCTAAAAATCTACCACATATGTCAGACCGAAGCATACTTACTTGTCCATATAATAAAAATGATTAAAGAAATAGATGTAATCATTGTACATAGCGATTAGTACCTTTTTAATGCTGCAATATTATTTATATTAAAAAATGAACTACAATTACAATGACAATAGGAATAAACGTTCATACGTCGGTACATAAAACAGTTTTACCCGTAGGTATTAATTGTATGAAATATTGTATCGGCACATTGCGACACAAGCCTTGAGATTTTAAAAAGTTAATACATATTTAAAGTCAAATTCCGTTTTCGCACAAAAGGAAGCTAAGGTCGCATTACAGCACAAAAATGCGGTCACAATATTACACTCAGATTTATACCATTACTTTATCAACTTGATAATATTAATTGACTGTTGTCTGCATATGTGATAAAACTCCTACAGTAATGTTTCAAGAATTTGCATTGACAATCTATGACCTGTAATGGTATTCAATAATTTAAAGCTACGCATTCCGCGTGGAAATTGAAGAAGAGAGTGTTAAAATGTCACCTGAAAGAACGTACCAACGAACGTACAAAGATCTTACTAATATGTAAAAGGCCGGCAATGCTTTTGCTTGCTGTAGATCTATAAAAAATTGGCTAGTTGCCAAATATCCCTGGAAGGGAACAGCAGCGACTGAATTGATGGCAATACCTTTTCTCGGAAGACAGGACTAGCTTTAGCTGTTTCGGTAAAGTAAGTAGGTATTCCTATCACAACGCTTTATTCGCTCACAAGTAATTTTTTATTATTACTTAACGTTCTATATTTGCAATTTGCGTGGATGACTCATGTATTGAGCTCCTATTGTTTTTTATTTCCAATCCAAACAATATTATTTGGCCCTGGTGTAAGTAGTGTTCTCTTCAATCAAGATGAACATGCTTCACGATGCTTCCAACATTCAATTGATTTAAAGTAATATGCTCAAGTGAGACAATGAATGCACACGAATCAGCCCCCAAGGTCCTCGCTGATCCAAAGGTAGCAAGTTCAGTATATGTATTACAAAATTATTTTCATATTCTCATTTTCCTTGTTAATCTAACTTCTTAACGGCACCAAAATAAACTTAGCCCACTTCACTAAATCGTTTTAGCCGTGATCTTCAAACAAACCAAACAAACAGACATAATAGGCTCGATAAACAAATCTCCTCACTTTAGTTCACTTCTACCTTTTAATGAAATACAGCTTTTGGACTTATAAATACTATTAAAGGTTTAAAAGCGAACAATTTCGAAGGCAGTAACAATGAACTAGCTTGGCCAAGCAAAATAAATAATTATTTAAAGCAAATATTTCAGATAGTCGACGTCCTTTATAAACCGATCTTTAGCCAAAAATACTTTCTGATAGTGGGTCAGCCACTGTAGTTTATATATGAATAGCATTAGGTCACGTGACCATTTTTAAACTACTAAAGATGTTTCTTTCCAAATTGTTGTTTTGTAGGAGCAAACAAGGTACAACATTCAGTCCACTTTGTTTAATATTGCTGCGTGTGATTGAAAGTAATATCAACATTTAACTTTTGACAGTACAATTTACTTTAATTTATAAAAAATGCAATTGCGATAAAATTCGTAAATGTAAAGTAAATTGCAGATAAATTGCACATCGCATGCACCTGGCTTAAAGATAGCGCTAAAGAAATTATCACATAAATTATGGTTTCTTAAATTAGGCATTATATTAAATTTTATAGATGAAAAGGTGCATCTTAACATCTTAATTTAAATGAGAATCTAATATATATCATTGTAATTGCCTAATTTTAATCTTAATTTCGGAGTGTGATAAGTATGACGATTTAATACTTTATTTTAGGTTATAATATAGTGTAAACTCCATGTAACGTCCCTCGGACTTAACGACGTTTAGCTTGTCTTCTATACAATGATAGACACTACATATAGCATTACACCCATTCTCAACAAAAACAACAATTGAGTGATTAAGTACTTTTTAAGTTGCTAAAATTATTAAAAACTGCGCAGGTCTGTACATTCTGTTGTCGCTTTATTGTCCTAGCCCGCAATAAACTGATTATCGTCATCATGCATACGACCTTTCTAAGAAATTTGTTCTTTCGGTTACAAATTGGGATTGCTAGCACGTGTAGACTGTTGTAAAATCCTTCTAATAAGGAGTCGTGAATTATCTTTACGTTTTACTTCTCTCCATTTAACGATAACTCTCTATAACGCTATAAAATGCACAGTCCCTTCAGTATCGTTATATAGAGATTGCACTGTAGTTTCAACATCGACATTTAATAGATATAACAGGTTTAGCATAAGAGTCGTCAATGAGCACATAATAATAATAATTACTACGAAAGCATAAGCCATTGGAACATTTTTATAATTCTTAATAAACGAGTAGTTTGGGCTGTAAATGTGTTAAAGATTAATAGATACTTATAAATTGCGGTTTTTATCTGTGGCCTCGCTCTCCTGTATTATTCCCTTCATTCCCTTTGAACCTAATATTGTTGCTTTAATAGTATTTTATACTCTCATAAAAATAATCTCTATAGCCATGTGTCCTTTCTTATCATTAATCTTTTGAAAAAACGATATTTAGCTGATGCTTACTTTTATTGATAGTAACGCAACTACATACATTATATTTGCTGCTCTTTGTATTTCTCTTCTCTTAGTAACCTACGCAATAATACTTGAAAGGACTGTGTCTCTCTCAAACCCTTTACCGGCCCAATAAAATCCTATTAATTGCGTAGCTGGTAATAAAGTTTTGAATTGCTTAAAAATAGCCGAGTCAATGTACCACCGACAACACGGGTATAAATTCTTAAAAAACATAAACTTCACAAGACTTCCATGACGACAGATTATAAAACATTTTTTTTATATTTCAAATTTCGAACGCTTCACAGTCTAATAAGAATCGAATTAGAGTCGGCGGGAAAGGCAACATGTGACGTTTCTGTCGAAAAATGGCGGCTGAAATCTATGATTAGAAGTGAATTCTAGTACAGAAATAATAGAGTTTAGTCTTGGCGTTTGACGTTGGTGCGTTGGAGCTTTATTCCGTGTTTCGATTCCTGCTAGGATATAGGTCATTGCTCCCCTAAACCTGAGGAGTAGTCAGGGCAGTTATAAGTACTCCCATGTTTAAATTGCCCAACGCGTATGTACTCTCTGTACAGGACTCGGACATTACGTACTCACGGACCGACTAATAACTTTAACAATCCTGCAGAGTCAACGTTTTAAAACGGGTATGCATACTCAATACAACATTCATTTCCTTATCTGTTCGATATATTTGTTATGAATTCACAAATAAAATTGTTTATAGTGTATTTTAATAGACACGTTTTGTAGGCTACCTTGGTTTTAGTTAGTTTAGTAAAGCAAAATAATAAAAGAAAATATTTTTTTTATAAATATGTGCTTGAATTTGAAAAGTATTTTTTTAATAATTGGAATCACAATGAAATTAAGATAATACTAACGTACATTCAAAAATGAAATACATATAAGAATTAAATTGTCTTTGGTTAAGGTGTTTAGAACGTTTTTGTGGTTAACCACGACTGTTATTAAACATTCGAAACGATAAGTAAATATCGTAAAAATGTTAGTAGAACAATTTGTAGAGAAACATAAAATGTCGCCGTTCCCAAAGGAACAAAAAAAAACTTCAAGTCCGTTACATTTTCTCACTACCAATAATCCCATGTGACCTCAAGTAAAAAGTTTAGCACATTTCCGGGTGTGAAATATGGCAAAGTGTTCATATAAAAATAACTGAAATGCTTTAAGAGCTAAATTAATGAATACAGTGAATGAATACATGATCTATAATTATATTATAAAGATTTGTATTTTTTTGTAATAACAAAAATTGTGGGCCGTTGTTACCACACATAAGTAGTTCTTAATCGTACTGGTTATTTGACTAATAATAATATATACTTCCAACAGCAATATAGTTAAGGATCTAGCCAAAGAAATCTTCCGCCTTCCGTGGTATTTATTGTTGTATTTGTCTTCGTCCCGAATAGTAGAAATATTCACTGAGGTTGAATCATTAAACTCTTTTTATTGGATAGATTGCTGAAAGCACTTGAAACATCGGGGGGATTAAAATTAATCAAACTCATATTTATGCTATAGATTTCAAACTGTCTTTTAAAAACTATAAAAAACGAAACATATTAAAAAATGTCATGCATCACGAAAAAAGTTAGAAGCGAAAATTAATCATCTGTGCCAAGCTTCCGTTAAATATTTTTTGCATTTCACGTGGGTTAGAACCGTGAGAGACTGTGTTCATCATTTATTATTCACATTTGTTATTCCACATTGATATCGTTTATGGAGAAACTATAAAAATATAAAACAATTTCTACGCGTGACAAGCGTGCAAGATTAAAACTTAACATCTTAATTGTCACCGACAGTTTCGAGCAAAAGATAAAATCAAAACAAAGACAATAAGCTAAACAATAGCTTACAGATAATAAATCGTCCTGTTCCGGAAATGCCAATAATATATGCGTAAAAAAAGTAACACAATTAACTGAATTAAAAACCATCTTTATATACATAAATGTATCTGTTCAAATAGATTCGAGAATGGTTTAGGTTTAGTTATTTCTTTAGTATACTCGAACTTAGTCTATATATATATATATATATACTATAGTCGAACTTGTATAAAAATAAATATAGCAAATTATGGTATATACTCGTACTGATAAATTATTGAATGGTACGAGGGACTGCTTACAAAACACGATGATTGACAACCAATATTTCCTAATATCGATTTTTACAACTAAGTTATTCCTTCCAAATGATAATTGATCACACAGGTGTTGACCTGTTACGGTAAATTCTCATAGTGTCTTCACAGATTTAAAGTTCAATAAAATGCAGGCAGCATTTCAGCAGTCCTTGCAAGAATACAGCTTAAGAGACGGTATTACATCCTCCGACAGACTGTCCAATGTATGGTTACAGTTACAATACTGAACAAATTATTTGAATGAACATAGCAGATATAATGTTGAACAAAATATTAAAGACCTTTCTTTAGTTTAGTTGTACAAATTTGTATGTCTAGTCTGTATCTATTAATAACTTTAATAACAGAAATAAATAGTACATATCATACTAGTTACAAATGTTATTATGATAATGATAATATTATATACACATACGTTACTTAATACCTTCGCCGACAGTCGAGAAATTAGGTAAAGAAAATATAGGTGTTTTTTTAAAATCGCATTCTATATAAAACTCTTGTTGATATAGGCTTGAATTTTTTTATAGAAACTGCGAAGAGGAATGCGGTGTTCGTGTAAGAAGAGGATTACAGCGAAATTAGTAATTATTTGCTTTAATTTGACTTTATTCGTAAGAAATAATTGATTAATAATATACTTTATACATCGTAATAAAAATAATAATTAAAATTAATTAATAGAAAGTTAAAACAAATTTAAAAAGATTTGTCCTTGTGGCAGTGTAGGTACCTTTACGCTGGCAGCATTTTCTCGCTGTATTTCGATAGGTACATATTCGTTCTTACGTTAAGAAAATTGTAAGTACTGTTTAATAATTTGTGTGTAGGAAATAAATACATGACATATTTATTCATCGTGACACCAGGATGTTTTAGGAATATATAACTGTAACTATTATATTGCATGAAATTACAAATTGGCTTGCTAAAACGAAACATAAGTTTATATATTATCAATAAGCTATATTGATTATTCTGTAAAATAATATTCTTCTAAGAGACTTCCGTTTCGAATTAATTAAAACAAACGTAATGTATGCAATAACTTAACGAAGTCCTTTGTTTATCGGGAAAAAAATATTTGTATGCAAATTCTTGGCAACAATAATATATGAATAGAAAACGCCTGCAAAGTACGAAAAAAAGGTATTTAACAGGTGTACGTACGATGAACAGGCTTTAATAGACTGATTTTGACGGGACAAGTGACTAGATGAACACAAAAATCTATGGAGTGGTCTTAAAATATTTTTTTCTTTGTTATTACAGTAATACACTTATCAAGTCACACACGTAAAATGTAACCTTTAAAGTTTAAACTTCTTTGTCTGAATACTAAAGATCGATTATTAACGTATTGCATAGAATATCTGTAAATTATAGGTCAAACAAAAAATATAATTAAAGATATATGTCGCGGAATTGGTCGAAAGACCTCGAAATTCGCGATCTATATGATCTATATCTAAAGGTGTATAACATTACAGTAAATGATTCCTTAAGAAGGCCATTATTTAAAACCAAAATTCTCTATTTTTATTGAGGTGTCGAGGACTGATATAAACCAAACTTTTGTTTGGCTTAGTGGTTGACGGAGGCGATATACCCGGAAATTCTAGGTGTAGTTGCCGAGCCAAACTTCACATGTTTTTGTCATATGCGTACATCACATCTAAATTTCTTGAAAAATAAAAACGAAACAGAGGCTGTCAGCGTTTCTCAGAATACAGGCAATTAAATACAAAGCAGACATACCTAGCTAGATTATATAAATCAATAAAACTATATAGAATAAGCTCTACTTAACAACTCCGGTACATTCGTGTCCAGCGCGCGTGCCGCGTTTACAGTATGCACTAAATAATTACCGAGAGCCATTGTAACATGTGCTACGGATATGTTACATTTTTTCCACATTTGCACATAAATTGAACCTTATTGCTTTGACATAGAGGCGTCGCATCCATCACCTGTTGATAAAAAATGTTTTTATTTTAAACATAGTCGATCACCTGTGCTCAGTCCAATTATGTCCACAGAGTATATATTAAGAACATCAAACTATATGTATTGTATATAAATTGAAGTGTAATCGTTATGTGAATCGTTATTATCATGTATGTTAATAAATTTGAAATCAATAGATTGTACGTTTAATTGCACGGGCAAACGTAAACTCCGTTAAAAATGAATTTTAGTATTTTACTATTATTATAAGTTTGAGTGGGCAGGCCTAAAAGAAGGTGGGCTGATAACTAGATAGGAATAGCAGGAAAAGACTGGCAGCGATAGAGCCATCTTGAAAGGGTTGGAAGAGGTTCTGGATTGAATGCCTTGGAGAACCCCGGGGACCTACCATCTTAAGGGCGTGTAGAGTGCTGAGGTGTCTTTAGTGGGTAGGATTGCACAACTCCTGTGTATAGCAGAGGGCTTTGAGTGTAGACCCAGCCCCACAGTCCCTGCGTCATACTAGTCATCCATTGCACAGACTTGAGTAAGCGCATTCCACCTTATTAAAAAAAAGTCTTCACCCAAAATTGGTTCACACATTACTATTACTAAATACTGACAACATTCGAGATAGAACTTAAGGATATGAAAAAAAAGGCATTATTATTATAAGTTGGGGGACGATGAAGTTTGGTTTATATGGAGATTCGTACAAATGAACTTTACCCTAAAAACCAAGAAAAGATTAAACAGCCAGGAAAACTATAACTATAAATATTGTTAAAAGTACTTGAAAACATAATCTCGCGTAACTTAAGTGCGTGTCGAATTTAAAAGATCTTCAGCCGCATACTTAATTCCATATTGAATATAAACATTACTTAGCAATTAGTTTCGAGCACCTGTTGCGATAATTGATACGAGATATAGATCGCGCAAATTGACGAGTCCACAGTTAACATCCTAGATTATACTGATATGTCATATATATTGGTTATTACGGCTCAAATAATACATCAACTTTTGACTGATCCGTAGACAGTCTTTTGTTTTTACGTATTTCATTGTCTACGCATTCCTTCAGTCCTCAAGTTGTAAAAATTTGATAAAATTTTAATGTCTAAGTTATGTAACATTAGTTAAGTTATAAATATAAATATACATATATAATAAGTTATAAATATACATATATAAATACATATTTTAGTTAATAATTAGAAGCGCAAATCAAATGGACACATTGTACGTGCAATCATCGCACACTTGAAGCCAAAATGTAATTTGTATAACATTCTCGATTCCGATAATGTCCAGGTCAACTACACTTATATTTTTTATAGATAACCAAAGTGCCATCTACATTTAAAAATCCATTGATAAGTCAAGTTAGTTTTTTGGTTATCCAGTGTCTATACCTACCCCACCGACTACCACTATTTTATGTTAGTTATAACGATTATACGATTAAAGCCACTTGACACCCAACCTCAAACAAAGAGTTTTATTTATTTGAACATCCCTCAAACAACCGTCACCGAACTTAACTTCCGTAAAAGTTAATTTTATAACAATTAATTTTTCTTTTTGCATTGTTATAATCTCCTTAATTATTGTATTGTCTACCGTTCTGCTGTTATATAATTGCTAGCTGGCTCCGCCGACTTCATTTCGCCTTAATGTGACATAACCTACCGTTTTAGAATCTACAAACAAACATATGGATTTACATATACATTTTGCTAAGCTACCGTATAGAGACTCTTCGCTTCCATGCAATCATGCTTTCATAAAACTGTTTTTAAGGATTCCATGTATTGTTTACTCTATAAAAACCTTCCTCAGAGTTTAAGAAATAATTAAACATATTGGTACAGCCGTCGTCAAATTTTGCGCTTAGCAACATATTTTTCGATTATTTTTACTTATATAGGTTATTGTAAATAAAATCCTCCAATTTTACATTATATATACTTAACTTTACATTTATTTTGTTTCTATTAAAGTCATGTATCTTTTTGTTTCTTCTTGATTGTACAATTAACAACACGGCGATTTAATTTTATTATGTCATATTTACATTAATGACTGATATTTTAGTGGAAATACAACCTTTAATTAGGAATATAAAGCAACTTCTCTCCTTTTCAGTTTAAGATATACATTTTTTTATATGTTTTTATTCTTACACAATATTACATATATTGTTACATTACATTATATTACATGTGGATTCTTCACTATCACATATATATAAAACAGATTATATAAGTATTACCGAACCACTCACATTTTTTTCTTTTAAGACTCTCTTTGTATCTAATACAGTTTTATAAAAATACTTCAATGCATTCATTTCAAACAAACACGTCTCGATAAGAATTATTGAAAAATATTGGTCGGCCATGACATTTTCCCGCCATGATTATTCTGTTTATGACAAAATGTAACTTGAATGCATCAGTGCATACCCGTGTACACTCCGAAAGAAATGTAGTTTTGGTAAATGTTGTTTTGATGGCATTGGAAGTAAAAAATTATAAATAAGTAATTTGAAATGTTTTCTTTCATCAGAGGTAAAACGTTATTATAGACTAGAAGATTTAAATTGCGACGGCTGTCTGATGGCGAAGTACTTACATCTCGCTAGTTATAATATTAAGTGTCTCATGTAAAAAAAAATCATTTTGTAATGAAAATTAAAAATTCTTTAAACTTTATTTAAAGGGATTATTCTGTGCCGTAAAAAAATGTTATATATTTAAGACAAAGAAAAATGTAGTTCCGCTTCATATCAAGATTCTTGACAAATTTGGAAAAACTTATAGCACTTAGGGAACTCCTTAGAGTTTATAGGAATTTTAATACAGAATTAAGGCTAGGCTTTGTAAGTTTTGATCAAATTTTTTTTATATATAATAGGGGAGCAAACGAGCATACGGGACGCCCAAAGGGGCAGTCATCGCATTTAAACACTTGAATTTAGTGTAATTGCAGTCTTATATCAAAATAAATAGGATATATTTAGAAACTTTTGTTTTTGACAGTACATTGACGGAAACACAAATTTAAATGAGACACGTCAATGCTATCCGTCAGAATTCAGAATATTGCACATGCATTTTATATTGCCCGTGTATGATATTTATATAATCATTACAAACCCCTTTAATCCATAAGACGGATGCCAACCTTGTTTTAGCAATAGAAAGATGTATAAATAAAGGCCAATTATAAGGAAAGGGGAAGAGGTAGAAGAGATCAACCTAAAAAAAAGGTGAATAGAAGATATACAAACTTTAGCAGGAAGTGAATGGAGAAAAAAAAGCTATGAATAAAGATATTTGGAATAAGCTGGAGGAGGCCTTTACCTGTGAAGAAGTTCCGATCAATGGTAGGTACTGAAGTAATTTAAAATGTCGAGTAACAAAAAAAAAAGTGTAAACCAAATCTAAACATTATAGCCGACATTTGTAAAGCTTGAAAATAAACAAGCTTTATTAGTATTATTATAAATAATATCAAAGACTTAAGATTGGGGCAGGCTAAAGCCAGCCCTAATCTTTTAGACCTGCCCCTTACTTCTATGAATAACGAAACCACAGTCAAACTCAAGTTAGAGATTCTTTCGGTGACTACAAACGTCAATTTATTTAATTTATTATTGTACATTGTCTATATGGAATTTCCGAAAGCTAGAGAATGTTCATTCGTGACATTTCTTACTTACTAGTTTTTAGTAAGATAAGCTAAGATTGTAAATAAGTCAGGTCTGCGTGACGGATTAATGTAATCTTTTTATTATCAAATAGTATTATTGTTTACTAGATGTGCTCTGCGGTTTTGCACGCATTAATTCGGGCGCAGCAGGATGATCTCTAGCCTACAGCTTATCTCGGTATATAGACTTTTAGATCCAAAAATAATATTGTTTTGTTACACATATGGTATCGCTGTAGCACGTCACTTAGCTCAATTGTCAATAGTTTCCGCAGCATTCGCATTTTATTAATCTTTATTGATCTTTTTCACACCTTGGGTTTTTTGAAAATATTCTATGCCTATTTATAGCCTATGTTTGACAGAGAACATAGGGTTTTTATGCTGGAAGAATTTTTCAAATCAGTCCTGTATTCAGTAGCAAACAAACTAAACAATCAAATCTTCTTTACAATATTAGTATAGATTAGTGTATTGTTTGAATTTTTGCCCTAAATAATAAACAAACATTGACGCTTATTTGTACATATCCAGCTACACGATTAATAAGGCACAGTACGAAACATTCGTAAATGTATTTTTATCGGAATCTGTCTTTAATAAATTACGAACAAAATATTAAATAACAACATTCTTTTCAAAAAACAAAGCATTATATGGACTATTAACATTCCGTGTTCATGTGAATAGCCCTGTATTACAATAAACGCTAAACAAGAAAATTACATAAACCTTTAAGGAGCCTTGACTTTTTGTAAAAACTTGTAATTCCACCATATCACGGCAACGAAGGAGAACCAGATTTAATGGTTATCAATTGAATTGTAAAATTATAACTCGTAAAATGCAAAAACGTCAATCTATATTAAACTGTTTGCCTTGATTGATTCATCAATGGACTATTTCTCTTACCTCCGCGATCTTTATATTGTTTATTTAAAAGAAATTAATGTCGTTTAATACATTTACTTCACTTGGTAATAGATTAATCAATAGAGACAAGCGAATTTTAGTGAATTTAAAATTATTTTTAAAAATGAATTATAAAATTGTATTTATTTACAAACGAAGCCTAAGTTAATTATTATGTTGTATGAAATTTATAAAATCTTCTTTTTCCACTTTTCTGTGTCAATTGTCAGATGAATGACGTTAGTACTCTGATATTGATTGATAAGATAAGTATAATAAAGAAAGACTAGCTCAATTATTCATAGAAACTAAATCTGTTACCGTAGTTAACGCCGTGATAAAGAGTTAGATATACTGTAGTAGTAGTATGACTGAAATTAGAATATTTTTTTATGAATATGGAAATACTATTGTCAGGAAGAATTCAAATTAATAATCATTTTGGTTCAAAGACATTTATTCTCATAACAGACAACAGTCACTTATTTGAGAACTTATATATAAAAGAAACAATTTATCACATAGGTAATTGAAGAGCTTCAAGGATGATCGACGAACGAATGGATGACGAACTAGAACTTCAGTGGACTTTCATTTATGTTGAGAACTGGGATCACTGAAGAGATGGTCTTTTAGTCTTAGTAAATATTGCCAGCCTTAATTTAATCATTTCCAAAACGACTAGCAATGTATACAATGTAAAACATTGTATACATTGCTAGTGGTTTAGATTTATCTACTATTTTTAATTTTAATCTGTTGTATCGTGTAATTTACAAAAAATCCGCCTCCAAATTAACTACTTCATTTTACACACCTTGTTAACAAAAACTATAATTTCCGTACAACCCACATACCTGACCATCATTAACACGCCATATTAATCACAAAGATAACTCTTTAGTGAATAATAGCAAATTTTGACAGCCAATCTATAACGGTCCTATACCCTTGTTTACCGAAGCATTCATTTTTTACTGAAAATCCTATCAAACCCTTTCTATTTGTGGACATCTGCCGAAATCGATTTCGCATTTTTTCGGACAAAAAAGTTCGAGCGCAAAAAGGTACGTTTAGTTTTTATGTTATCTGCAATGTTTAGTAAATGGCAACCCTTTGATTAAACATGGCGGTGTGTAATCAGATTTCGGCATGTGCCGCGTAAAGAACATGTGCTATCTTTTTTTTAAGAAACACGATAGTTCTTGAGTGGAGTGTGCCTTTGTGACTGACAAATGTATTTGCTTTCGCTTCGTCTTCCGTGTTAAAAAAACCGCACGAGTCCTTTCGGACCTTTGGAATTGAAGATTCAATAATCTATTGAAGGGTTGACACGAACCGATGCACCTTTTGATTTCATAGCAGTATTCGATTTCATTTTTTATCTCTGTACAAATATTATAAAGAGGTACAGTTTTGTTTGGGTTTCGTATCCTAGATTAGTATCCTTGGACTATGTTTTATTTCTTATTCATATGAGTTTTCTTCCTTATGTTTGTTACGAGTAATAAGTGAAAGTGAAATGAAACATATATTTTACTAATGTGTATAGATAGTGAAATTATCAACCATATACACCTAAGTAATGGATGTTACCAGGCTTACCCCATGACATAGGTATGGTAGTCTGTATTTGGGGTCATGAAAATAAAAGAATTTTAAATCGATTAAAGAACTAGCAGAAACGTGAATAAATTCATATCTTCCATAAAACGATTCAATGACAAATAGTTTAATTAAATTATTAAGTCTCAGTACTAATTATCCAGTTCGCAGACACGCCTAGCTGGGTCGAGGTTTAAATAATATTAACTTAATTATTATAAACCTGAATATGAAACTTTTTTACATTAAAACACATATAGCCAACACGGTTATAATATATCGAATTTAGTATGGTCCTTTGTTAACATGGCTTTTACACATTAAGAAAACACTTTTTAAACGGATTGAAGCTGTGTTTTATATTATATATTTACATACTTAACATTATGTTAATAATTATAAGTATGTAAATAATACATAGCTTCAAACCGTTTAAAAAGTGTTTTCTTAATATATCGAATTTCTTTTTTATAAAGGAGTCATAACACTTTTGTCGCCAACATGATTGTCACACATATAAAAACACAAATTTTTATAAGGATATCATTTCATAAACTCGTATGAAAAATACAAAACACAAAGTATTTGAAGCATCATTTATTAACATAAGTACGTATTAATAGCAATAGTTATTACTTCTGGTTACTGGTACAGTCTCAAATATTATTTCTTGTCTGCCTAAAGAGATCAGGTGCTAGTCCACCTGTGGCCAGTGGACCAGTTTAAGTAGACACGCGTAATTTTTTGTTTGAAACTTAAGAGGGTTCAGTAATGGTTGTATAGCACGTGACAAGCGCCAATAATAACAATGTTTAATAACTGGACGATCATAAATAAATACTAGAGTAAGGAAGGTTTGCGAACATTGTTCCATTATGCTATTTTTAGATTCAAATTGTAGTTTATTGTTTATATTGCCACACAGTATGAAACTGGGAACTCATAGGCTCCTGAAGTTCAGAAGTCTGGGACACAAGTTATGTAATCTATGTGTTTGGCTGTAAAATTATTAAGATTTTTATAAATTTATAATAATAATACATAGTTTCAATCCGTTTAAAAAGTGTTTTCTTAATGTGTAAAAGTTATGTTAACAAAAGTCAATACTATGTAAAATTGTTATCATTAATATGGTTAGTTTTGTCTTTATGAATTGAATATGGTCGTGGTAGGTGGCTGTCTTGGTGTGTATTACACGAAAATTTAATTGCCGTTTGAAATAACAGATCATTTATAGCCAATTCCAAAATAATTTCGTTCAGGTATCTAAGCAATATTTTCTACCTCCACATACATTATTAATTTAGAATGAAAATACAAAGACTACACGCTACATGCACAATGGTCTCCGGAATGCCTTCAGAACGAAGGTTCATCAATATCCCAACAAAAACTTTGGCAAAAAGCGTCTCACTCGATTTTTATTTGATGGAATCCATCCTTATAAGTATGAGAGCAGTCTTGACTCGCGAGAACCCACCAAACGAACCGCGTCGGCAAAAATGTGCATAATTGGACCACGGCCAGAAAAAACCCCTCAAAAAGTCGACCTCCAAATGTTTGGAAAAAGTGCACGGTTACAGGGTGTATGGAATGGGCATTACCGAAGACCTGGAGCGATAGTACAGAAAACACCAATGAACATTCAGCCTAAAGTCGTAAAGCAAATTTCACCTACTCTTTATATCACAGATCAGACTGTACGCCGTATCTTTTTAAGTATATTATATCATCTACAACTCTGATACCTGTAATACTATATAGATTTAAGGAATGCTGCACTAATTGCACTATTCATCGTAGCTGCCTCCACTCCATTTTAATACGGATAAATTTTATACTATTTTTTACTAAACTACTCGAATACGCGTTTGGTTTCAGTGTAGTGTAATAATTTTATTTATCTTCCAACCAAGAGGGGCCAGAGTGAATATTTGTTTCTGGATAAAGCACCACTGTCATTCACTTCACCGCACCCTGTAGATCGATGCAGTTCTTGAAGCGATTGATTTATTCAAATCGAGACGCTTTTGATGGTGCCCTTGGCCGCGGGCCCTCGAATTATTTGTTTTTGAATAGCAATTATATTTTATTTTATTAAACTCACAATTCTCTTGCATGATTCCTTCAAAATTCCTAATGTTTCCGCGAAATTCGTCTCGAAATCGCTAGATTAAACGATGGCTTTAAATTTTTAATACATTTAGGTCGGGCCGCATGCAACATTTTTTAAATTATGTGATTAGAAACCACTGTTGTCGAGGAGTTTTATATTTTTATTTATTTGAGATATTTAAGAGACGTTTCAACATTCTTAAGCTAATTTTAGTCATATTTTGTTTTTTCTCTAAAATTGCGTCGCTCCTGTTACTAAAACTACACTAAATTTACTTGACAAAGTTATCTTGTTTTTACATTACACCATAATCTACAATCTGTTTAACTTTATAGAATAAAAATACAATCCAATTATAATTAACACAATATAACACTTAACATCTGTCGTCAAAAACTACAACCTAAAAATCGCCTTAAAAAAATGTCATCTGCATAAAATAACATCTGCGGTCAATATAAAAACATTGCCTATGCAGATAATGTAAAAAACTTGCTAAAACGCTGTTTAAATATAACTTTTTTACTGCGGGCAACACTGGCGGCTTTTTTGACGGCATGTGCCAAACTTCCGCCAGATTAAATTGTACTTTTTATCGCTATCATGTGGTGTTCAAATCACTTTATGGACAAGAATTAAAAAAACATGAGCCCCGTTATATTTTAAGTAGGATTTTGGGTCCTTATCTTGACAAATTTATTATGATAAGTAACTACTAATGTTATATTTACATGGATTTATCCGCAAGGTGAGACAAAAGGAATAAACTATTGAAAAACATGAATTGAGTAAGAAATTATTTCTTTACTGATAAATTAAAATATAGACATAAAAAGCAATAATTATTTTGTAATCAGGAATAAAGCTTAATCAGCTTTAGATTATAGTGTAATCTTTGATTAATATATAATAGCTACGATAACAGCCTTCTTTCTAGACTCCTGTTTTTTTTTCTCACGATGGTTTCCTTAAGTAAGTGTTAATTGTAAACGTCTTCATTAAGAAAAACACATTGGTTCAAACGAAGGAACTTAATCTCAAGACTTAACAAAAAAAATATTAAAACTATAACGCCTTTACCGAGAGGCGAGCAGATATTCATTTCCGCCTTTACAATCATATTATCCAGCTCCTTTTACTTAATCAAATAAAATGTTATCAGAAATAGAAAAATATGTCACCAGGATGAAAGTACGGAGCATTTTTAAACCATATGAGTAAAAAAGGTTCTAATACCAGAATATTAGCAGCAAAACTTTCCCCGTTTCGATTCGCGTGTACAGATTTTCAGCTGAAGGCAAACAAAACAGCAATTGAATGGAAAGCCAAATAGCTTTCCCGCTGACTTCTTAAATCTCAGTAACAATGTAATGGATTGAGGTAATGATGTGTCCCTTTCCTGAAATTGGCCCTTGCTCATCAGTCCACGTGACTATGTAATATTGATGTTACATAGTACGAATATATAACTTTATATTTTTCCATATAAGTATTAAGCTTATGTTTAAAACACTTTTATATGTATATTCAAAAGATCTATCTGAATTGCATCTGTTCTATTGTCATTAGCCACATGTTCGAAATTTAATTTCACTCGCATAAAATGGTTTCCGTAAAAAATGAGAGTTTGGGCACGAGCCAATTTTTTAGCTCCTTTCCATCTCAACATTTGTATGAACAATTGATCAAATTAAGAAAAAGGTACCCGACGATGCTAGAAAACATGGACCTGAATTAATAATGTTCTAAATTTATTTTTGAACTACGATAGAATATGGGCTATAAAGCTCTTTACAGTATAAATTCAGTTACCTAATCACTGATTCTCTAGTACATTTTATCTCAAACATTTTTATATCGCGACCCACGAAAAACCAAAGAAGTTAAGTAAAACAGTATAGCGGCCCCGTTATTGTAAAATTATAATTTAGTTTTATAACACTACACTATAATTATTCATTCCTTCAATAAACGAATTATTTTATATAGTTTGTATTTATTATTTATCAACAGACTACGACCCCATTTTCAAACAAACTAGACTACCCCAAGAAACGAAGCTCTGTGTATCTCAACAAGGAATTTACGTACAAAAGAGATTTTTTGGGCTCTTAAGAGAATCTTTAGTTTTTAAATATTGAATGCATTTCAAATTATTAAAGAGTTCTCAAACTTAAAAAGCGTTGTTAACGATATGTAGTTGATATTCTCTGCTTAGTATTTGTATCTTACAGGTACTGTCGTCATGTCCTCATAAACCTATCGGCTGAACCACGGAAGTGGCCACAATACTCCGCCTCTTCCTGTCTTACCTTTGGCAAATTGAGCGAAGTTTTTTAAATTTTTTGACAAGAACGTATGGCTCGTGCCACTATCAGCTGTCCCGTTCAACATCCGCCGTGAAATGCTTTTGCTTTCTTCTTCAAATTTGTTTAGATAAGTTCATAAGGCTTAGTTTAGTGATAAAAATTAATATCACACTGTTTGATATAAAAAATCCGCTGCAACTGCTTGTTTTGTAATTTTTCTAGACCAAATAAATACTTAAATGTAAATAGTATAATAATGATTTGTTTTCAATTGGTCATTGAAATAATACAAATTATATCAAAAATCTTAATTTACTTAGTTCAACCTTCTAGATAATGTTGAATTGTTTTTTTATAAACAGTTTGTTTACTTCGCATACGATTATAGCCAGAAATATGGCAGTTTTTTATAGCTTGTAGATTTTCTTAAGATTTTATATTGTTATATTTAATTTATCTGCAGCATAATTTTTTTCAATCATAATCATAAAAGAGCCTGAGCATACATGTATGCATTGTCTAATATTTATATATATTAAAATCTTCCGTATCACTAAAAGCGATGTTAGCCACAGTGGCTTCAGCGCGCGACTATCATCCCTGAGGTTCGATCCCCGGTTGTCCATGAATGGACTTCCTTTCTATGTGCGTATTTAGCATTCGCTCAAACGGTTAAGGAAAGCATAGTGACGAACCCTGCTTAGACCTGCCTTAGACCCTAAAATTCGACGGCGTGTGTCAGGCTCGGGAGGATCACCTACTCGCCTATTAAATTGATAAATGATCATGAAACAGATACAACAATCTGAGGCACATACTAAAAAGGTTGTAGCGCCACTGATTTATTTTATTACTTAAAATAAGTTACTTTGCTTAATTGCATATTGTTTGTTTTATAGCACTACTTGTGATTAAGCGAAAAATTTGCATTAATAAAAAAAAACTGTATTTAATTAATGTGGCAATGACATTACAGCCTAAATATTTTATTTGTGTATATTCCAACCTTTAAAACTGCTAAAACTGTAAATATTTTAAATATTATATTATTGTAGAAATATCAGTTTTTAATAAACTACAACATTCTAGAATCCTCAATTTAATTAAAACATATATGATTGACTTAATAAAACATATTGATTGTTTAAGGAGATTTTTATTAATGAGCGTTTTGATCAGTATAACTTTGGCTGTGGCTACATCGTGCGACTGCCATCCCTGATGTCTATATGTAGATTAATAAACTTTCTATAGACTTTCTGTCTATGTTCGCATTTAACAGCCGCTCGTATGGTGACCAAAAGATCACGATTTCTTCATTTTTACATTTAAATGATATTATTTAATTTTCCACATTGCACACACGAAAACAATAAACATAAAACAGGCACGCTTGAGGGCAACAGAGGGCGAACGATAAGTTATCTCTTCCAGGAAACCCGTGCTAAAAGTAAAAAAAAACGAATCAAAGCGATGTAAACGAAACAGATTTAAAATTTATAAACAAAGTTACATCCTGCCTACATTAAAGGACACTGCCAATGGAGCCAAAAAAAATATTTTTTAGTTATTAATTATCATAAAGTTATGTGGACTATATTTGTTGTAATATTAAGTACTTACAGTTACATATGAAATTGGCGTTTTGGCATACTGGCCACTTTGACCTCAAATATCTCTTTGGTTAGAAATTCGAAATTCAATTTTTGAAAGCTATTTACTTGTGTATTTTTTTCTTCCAAATGGTAGAACCTCTTCAGTTTATACCCGACCGATTGAAAAATGTGTTTTGTAATTTAGAAACGTCAAATAAAATATGTCATGGCATCATATCCGTATTATATTCATAATTTATAATATGGACATAATTTTGGAAATACAAAAACGTATTCTGCCAAATGGTGTGGAACAGAACCGGGGTGAATTGGTAAAAAACTGCGATGGCCGTGCGAGATAATTAAGGCTTTTGAGGAATCATTTTATTAGAAAAAGTTTCGCTTTACCTGAGATATCAAAAGTTAGATACAGGCTGTATAAAACAATTACTCAACAGTATCTTGGTTTTCAACTACATACTGTATCAATAACATAATAAATTTATTTCTTCAAACAAATCCATCATTTAAAATCACATTCACTACAAAGTCTATATAAATTTTAAAAACTTGGTTTTTTTTTGTTTGTTTTTCAAATATTTGGTTTTTTTTATTTTAGATGTAGTCTGTGCGGAATATGAACTAATATCAAGTGAATAATTCTTATTTTCTACGCGTCTTTTCAGTTGGTGACAAAAATGATAAACTTGTAATATTTTATATATTAGGCATCAAGATACTGTCGACTATAATGACGTAACAGCGTTGTCAACATAAGAAAAAAGGTAAATAGCGACCTCAAATCCCACGATGGTTTTGCACAATTTCGAACACTAACGTGAAATGTTTGTTTATTTTACAATAAATATCTTAATATAGTTGAATTTAATCCGTATTATAACGATAATCAGTTGAAATAGGGTGCGCTGCTACAAATATATGGCTGCTGAATGAATATGTAGTAACTAATCTAGCATCCTATAGATAATAAAACAATTTATTTCCACACAACTGAATAGTGGCTAGGTGTACGGAAACTGAGCGATACGCGATCTCTTAAAAAGCACCCCATCTTTTTTGTACGCAAAAGAAATTCACGTAAAAAACACCGATTTTGCAGATGTTGATTTTATAAAATTTCATGCACGTGTTGTTGGTTTTTTGCTAGGTTCAGTGCGGTCTCATATTGGTTATGAAATTGTCTAAAACTGTTTCGAATAGAGCTAATTAGGAATAAATTGCGGTTAGGGAATGCCGACGCGCACAGCTGTGGCCTGAAGTGCCAATAATAAGATATATTGCATTTTTTTACGATAAATGTGACGTATCTTTAATGATGTATGAATTATTTAACGGCTCACCTACAGTTAAAGTTAGTCTTTAAATTGAGATTCAAATTGACATTGACATTGAATCTAACCTATAACGTAAAATTGATTGGTTATATGCCTACGTACTACTTACACGTACAATATACTTCATTAGAGGACATAAATACAATTAAATTTTAAATAACTAGTCATTTATTTTAATTGTATTTATATGTATTTACAATTTTCTTAAGCTATATAGTAATAATAATAATATTTAAAAATTTATAAAAAGGAAATTATGATAAATTAACAAAAGTTTGGCCTCTGTGGTGCCTTTAACGCTGGGCGCATTTCCCCGATGTATTGCGGTACTTATTCGTTAAAGCGAGGAAAGCCACCAGCTCTGGGATCACCGGTACTATCTACCAGGCACCAACTTAAATCTTTAATTAGCTCCCGTGTACTCCACAGTCCCAAGAGTTTCTATTCCAAAGGGAACAAATCGAAGTTGGAGGAAACACTCTTATATATGAGCCTTTTATTATTTTCCGCCTGCTCTGTGGCTACCACAGCTTTTTTACTTGTCCGAGGGAGGTGAGACGGGCATACAATGAAATTACATTATTTACATGACTCGACGTTTGGAGTCTCACACTGACCACGGTTACTGAAATGCACTGAATTCGCATAAGCATAAGTTTTATTTCGTAATAACAAGAAGATATATTAATAGTAGAAAATATGTTTTGTCTGTCGCTTGTCTATGGAAATGTCGCAGCCATCTAGCTCAATTAGCTGTTCAATCATCAGCTTTGCCCCCTTTACTAAACAGCGCCGTTTAACTAGCGGCCTGAATGATATTCAGCCGTAGCCTTTGTTATAACATTTAATAAACAGGCTCGTACGATAGGATGTGACAGAAAAATAAACAATAAAACATGTGACAATAAAATGTTTTATTGTTCTTTCTTTAAAATGTTAACATTACTGTTCTTTGGAAATCAGGAGCGACGCCAAATTGACAGTTTGGAAAGTTTCAGACTTAGGTGGTTGAAGTTGGAACTAAATTGAAATGAACAAGCACGGCAAGTAATAAAACGTCATCGATTAAAGTTCTTTAATATTTGCCTAGTCAAATGGCTGAATATCGTTCACGCTGCTAGTTAAACGACGTTGTTTAGAAAAGAGGCTAGGCTGTTAATTGAACGCCTAATTAAGCTAGTTGTCTGCGACAGACATATTCTCATTAATTAATATCGGTCCATTTACTTTTGCAATTATAATGTTACAATGTATAGTTTTGTACCTTATTAATATATTAGGCATATTTTCACCAAAACCTTTGTTATTTTCTATAAATTTCACTTATTGCATACCCTTGTTTATTTCCTTCCTTCCGTAAATAAATTAACTTTACAAATCTTTTTACTTCTGGATGGAGTTGGCTGGCTTAATTAGCCAGAACTTTATACAAAACGCACAAAATGGGCGTCTAAGTGCGGAAACTGTGTCTACACTACACTACTACTATCATTTTTAATGAATGACGTCAAACAATAGAGAAAAAATGAGTATTTCTTAAATGACAAATCCTACTGTGCCTAAAAAATCGTTAATTATTAGTGCATCGTTACATTGTGGAATTAATTATTAATAACATTATTAATAAAATTATTATTTAAAACCCATTCTCTTTTCACGATTAAATATTTGCTTGGATAAATTTAAAACATGACAAGCGCCACCTATCCACTGCACTAAGTATCAACTATACATTGAGAGGTAACGAAAAGTATTGCAAATTAGACACAAGTAATACCTAAATTAAACACTAGGTGGCGTGGTTAACAATTTATTAAATAAGATTTTAATATTTAGTTATACCCCAAATATTTTACAACTTATCTACTATCAAATACTTTATAAACGTTTTCATTGTATTGCAAATGACGATGACATACAAAATCATCAGGTACCACACACACCGGATGCTTGCCATCATATTTTTTATCATTATAGGTAACTCCAAACTTTTTGACTTCATTAAGTACATCTCTTAAACACGCACATTGCCAGGGATTATCATTAAAATAAAATTTCGTCAATGCGGCTCCAGAATTCCTTAATTCTAAACAAAAGTTATCTTGCAAATAAGTAATCCTGTTGCTTGCAATATTAAAATTCCTTAATTTAGAACCTCTGAATGCGTTCACAGGTATGTATTCTATTATATTGTTGGCCAAATCAATAAAAGTAACTGGAATATTCTGAAATAGGGTGTCTGGTATATATTTTATTCGATTATTGCGAAATACTAACACCTTAATCTTTTTCAAAGGCTTGAATACGTTTTCCCCAATATCACTGATATCATTCGACGTCAAATGTAGAGAAATTAAACTTGTAAGATTATCAAAGGATAAATCGTTATTAATTTCACGAATTTTATTTAAACTTAAATCCAATCTCAGCAACTTTTTCATGCTTCCCTTCAATGCAAAAGGTGGAAAAACATCAAATTTACAATCTTCTAATGCAAGCACTTGTAACATTGTCAAAGAATGCAATAAGTTTTCCTTGGCTTCATTCATATTGTTCCCTGATAATTTCAATGTTTTGATTCGTCTGTTTATATCAAATATGTATGGGCTAATATCTAACCCTATTAAAGAATTCCAAGAAATATCTAAATACTCTAATTTCGTTAATGGATCAAATATTCCGAGTTCCAAAGTTTGTAATTTATTAGAACCTAAGTCTAGACTTATCAGGTTTGGTTTCTGGTCGAATAATCCAAGGGGGAAATTTCTTATGTAATTAAACGAGAGATTCAAATGCGTTAGCTGTTTGAACTCATCTAGCACACCGAGCTGTAGATAAGTAATCATATTTTGAGACAGATCTAGTTCTAATAGCCCAGGGACACCATCGAATGACTCAAAATGAACATCACTTATCCTGCAACTGCTTAGACTTATTAATTTGGTTAAATTATTGTCGGATACAAAGCCTTTTCTTAGCACAACTTGACTGTAATTTCCAGGAACACATGTAACTTGATCAAAACTTATATTGGTACAAATTGGGCTGGCTTCAACTAAACTAATTATGAAGATGACAATCCAGCGATACAGTAATGCCATTTCTGTAAACAAGACATTATAATAGCACTCAATAAATAAATATATTATTTTAAATAAAGATCACAATTTACTTACTAAAAACTATCACAGTCACTTCATTTCTTTAGGAATTGGTTTCAATCGTGTTTCGTTTGAACTCTGATAAGATTAAAGCACAACCAAACAGCTACGTGACCTATACATGACACATAAACCGCATGTGAGTAAGAACTGGATTCAACAACAGTGAGCGTCTATTCGGGTTTTCCTTCTTTAAAACGTTTGATTACAAATTATCTACGAGTACTTTTTATTAAAATTACTTTAGTACTACTTATTATGAGATACATTTTAAACTACTCATGAACAGATTAATGAACTGTAATCACTTAAAACAGTACCCATTTTCATATGGATGTTACACCGCAGCGTATATGGAATTTATACCTTCACACAACGCTCATGACGTCAGAGACCGCGTTGCCGTCGGGTATATTTTCAAATCCAGTAAACAAAAATCATTTCAATAAAGCGTACCTTTACCTAGCATTTGTGACGTCACTGGCGCGTGTTGATATCGGGTATACATTCAGATTTAGTATACGCCCCGGTAAGCATTTTAAAACATACCTTTTTATAACATACTGAGTAGACGTAAAGACAGAGGAATAGGAAAGACCAAGTCTAGGATTCAAGCTGGGCGGCCGTCTAACACAGAACGCAGAACTAAACGAAAACATAACTTAGGACAGAATGTTAAAATGAATGTCCATAATGCGCGCTAAATTCTTTTTTTAATTTTATGATTATTTTTATAGTAATTAATAAACATTTATTTCCAGTTTTGTTCTCGTATAATTTACCTCAATTCCTAGCCTATAAAATAAATGTCCCTTTATCTAATACCTACCCCAAACGAATGTTGCGGTCGGGTATATTTTGAAATCCTTAACATGACGGTAAATATTTTTAAACTATACCCAAAACGAATGTTGCAGTCGGGTATATTTTAAAATCTTCAACACGGCCTTACATATTTTTATGGTATACTCGAACTCAACACTATAGAGCGTTGTGTGAAGGTATAAATTCCATATACGCTGCACCGCATGTAATAATACTAACAATAAAGCCCGCGACTTCGTCCGTGCGGTAATTGGACGATGTAAACAATTCTATATCTCGTATAGTTAACTGTTTTAATATAAATAGCTTACTGCTTAATGAGAATAAAACATAATCTATTAGATTTACAACTACTAGCGTAAAGCGAGATATTGTTAAACTGAAAGTCAAGGACAGTGAACCAAATTTTAAAAATTTGGTTTTGTCAACAAATTCCTAGGCAAACGACCAGGCTCCAGAAGATAAACCACTTCTTATATAGAAATTGTATTCGTTTTTTACAACAAACTCCGAAGCAAATTAGAGAATTATCACTGAATAAATTCAAAACTTTCGTAAACGTACATTAATCAATAAAGCTTTTTATAAATTTATTTAAACTATCCTAATCCTTGATAATAATTTGCTCCAGTTCAAACAATTTGTAAGACCCAAAAGTGGTTATGGTGGTGGCGGAGAGTTGCTTGCCAGTTCTTCTTGCCCGCTCTACGCTGTTGACTTGCGTTACTACCTTACTACCAATTAGTAGGAAAATTTATAACCAATTAAACATCTTTTCTGTTAACGTTCATAAGCGTAATTGTTTAAAGAATGTATGAATAAAGTTACTCTGAGTTTGTAGTTTGAATCGTTACCATAACGGTAATTTGTTTCAAATATGTAATTTCTACCACTTATAAAAGATCTTTATTTCCGTTAATACTTGAGGAATTGATAAATTATTATTTTTATATTTATATTGTAACACTAAAGTTGCATCAAAGATGACGTATTCTCCCACGAACGCCTACATTTTGCATATTACATTATCACCTTGACAAGCAAATTACTATGCAAATAAATAATAAGATAAAATAAAACCATAGAAGCTTACAATGGATTTATTCTACACAACAAAATCAGCTTACATTGTAGTCGATTTGGGAGTCACTATTATCAGATTGGCAATCTCTCGAAGATTTTGTATCACTATCTTTTAAACTTAATAAATTCGAATCATCTAAATTACTCGACAAATTCCGCGATAAATCTAACTCACTACGCAGTTGTTGTATCGCTTGAATAACTTCACTTTGAAAATTTATATTAAGCTTATAAAGTTGCTCTGAATGTTCTTTTTCTCTTCTTACGTCATTTTTGAGATGAGTATCCTTGAATCTTTCAAATTCAGTCATGATTCTCACTTTTGATTCGTAGGTGTGTTGCACCATTGATACTAATGTAAACAATTTGTCAATTACTTTTTCTCTGACTTCTTTGGATATATTCGGATCAGATTCTAGATCCGTTTTTGCGTCCAGTGCTAAGTCGTTGGCTGATGAAGGGAATCCTAGGAGCGGTTTTGAGTTGCCATTATTACTTTTTGAAAGTGGTTGATTTTCCTTAGGTTTTTCTGCCTCAACCTTCTTAGTTGTAAATGCACCATGAGTCACTACTTCAGTGAACACACCAGAACTAGGTTTATTCGAATGGTATTCAGCTGCTTTCTTATTAACCTTTTGAACTAATTCTTCGCTTTTTTCCCTTTGCTTTTCATAATTTGTTTTGTGTAGAACTTCTTCGTGAACTATCTTCTGTTCGTCTTTATCTTTATCTATCTTCTGAAAGGGACTCCCTGTTCTCTTACTAAAGTTTGTAACAGATGGCTTCGACATTCTCTTGCCTTTTATGGAATGGTATGAATAGAAAGCTGAGCACAGAACTAATTTTAAGAATCTGGCATATCTTTGTCCACGCAGTATGATGTCTGTTGAAGACTGAACGGTTGTTCGATTGAATGGCGGCTGGCTTACCATATGAGAAGTTTCGCTCCTTAGTTTTGGTCCGCTTCCTATGCGTGGCAATGAATTTATGATTACAGAGCCTCGACTTTGCGTAGGTCTAAATGCAGTTTGCATTGAATTTTGTTGACGTAGCGAGTTATTTAGCAATGTTTACTACGAGATACCAGAATGATGTAATCATTATTTAGTCCAGCTTCATTCTTTTAAGCGTATATCATAAAAGTATCATAATAGTTAAAAGATAATTCTATGCCACAGTGTCACTTAAATAATAAGTTTATAACGTTTAATTATTTCATGAATATATTTATTATTAAAAAAACGGCATTGTTTTCAATTAGAAACTCCCCATCTGCCCTCAAATGTAGTTTATTACATATTATATGTTATCTATGTTGGAATGGATGGTGATTCATCGCATGTACTGGACCCAAACTCTCCCAGCTTTTGTTACAAAAGCGAATGGCCTGGTCAGAGTCGAATACTTGCTGGGTTAGGGTAACTCCAAACAAAAAGGCCGTAACCGTCGCATCGCGTGTCGGAAGGCGGATAAGGTTCCACTATTAACGCATCCCGCCTAGGGCGATTGTTTGTTGCGCCTTGAGGGTTTACGTGGTCTCAGTAGCGAGGTGCACACATAAAATATGATTTAAAAGAGTATCTACGATAAGAGTTACAGACATACCCAAAGTCGTTTATTAATGGTAGGATTACTATTGTAAAAAAATTCTTTTTAGGTTTTCTCTATTTATTTAGGTCTGAGCCTCAGATTTCTGTAAGTGTTTCTTGATTCATTGGTTTTTTCTAATAAGCAAGGAGCCTTCTGTGCCTGTCTATGTCCATGTTACCCCGTCTGCACCTAATGAGCTTGGACAACCAAAGCCGGGGATCGAACCTACAATCTCAGGATTGACAGTCCCACGCTAAAGCCCACTACCTACACCTGCTGTTATACTAATTATAACTGTTTGTTAAAAGACTGGTATAACTTACAAAACTTAATGCCCGATAAGTGTTCTTGAGGTTCTCACTTAAGAACAGTCTTATTACCAAAATTTTTTTTTTTAAATTATTTAATTAATAGTAAACACTTAATAAAAGGGTGACTCTGAGTATGACTACCTTAAGCCCAGTGTAATTGCTTTTGTACCGTAAAGTTAATGTGTCCTAGTTAATATATTTGACGGTATATTATAATTCCAATACATTGCTGGCGAGTACAGTGCATACTAATGCGTTTTGAATACTTCCGCATCGGTGAAAGTGAATATTATAATTCCTAACGTTAATTAACTATTGCAATGTATTTTGTATGTTGTATTTTAGATAAAGTATTTGAAATCCATACTTTCTACCCATACACGATCTGTATTTTTTTTTAAATACACAACGTGTTAATTGAAACAATGTATAACTTCCAATGTATTTATCGCTTAGACTATTTGTTTGGGAATAATATATAACACGCATACACAGCATAAAATAATTGAAAGTACAAATGTTTCATAAAAGAATCTCAAGTTATGACTACGACCTTAGAGAAACCACAAACACAGCTTATTATAATTAGAAACACAACATAATATAGCATAATACTATTATAAAATATTTTAAAGAGCTAAAATAGCGCGGTCTATCATATTGGCTTACCGTACCCTTTTGATTTGAAGTGAAGAGTGGTATTAAAAAAATATATAAATATATGCTGTGTATTGCTATAGCTTTACAACTTTGATTGTACTTTGAGGTAAGTGTAATGTAAAGAAATAAATGAATACAATTAGTGACAAATACGTATAAAAATAATACTTAATGTATATACTTTAATATATAATAAATAACAGCTGTTCTATTTTTCAATGAGATTATCTCCTAAATGACAAGTTCAACGATAACGATTTGAAGGAAATTACGTATTCAAGTTGCGCCTGATACGAGTCCACTCCTCCATAACAAACAACTATCACTATCTCTTGCTTACACCAATAGACATTTCCACGCATAAAAAAGAGACAAAAGAATTGAATCACGCATCATCGAATCAGGGTACGGTGTCACAAACAACAGAAAAGGTGCTTCGAACACTGTAATTCTAAAACGACAACGCCTCTAACAAACACATTAAACGTTAAGCCTTTTCGGAACCGAGATATCAAAGAGGATTCGTATCAAATAGCTTTCCCTTACACTTCGATCCAACACGTGCCAAAAGATCGTAAGTGCGCAATTGACTGATACATAGCAAGACAATACGTACCGGAACTAAGGACTACGTTCTGAATTTGAAATAGCTGTATAAAAACAGCTGGGTCCTTGTCGAAACTATCACAATCTCACCAACCGTCCTCCAGTTAGCACCAAGAACAATGGCGTCCGTAAAAGTGGTGTGCTTTATCGCTTTGTTTGGGTGTGCCTTAGCGCAGCCTAAACAAGGATTCTGGAAGGGCACTCCCATGGATGGGATGGTTGAAGAAATGAGATCCGGATGTGCGGAAGGATCTGATCCCACAGCTTGTATCAAGTACAAGGTCATGTCGCTATTAGACAGCATCTTCAAGAAGGAGTCCTTCCAGGTAAGATTTTGATTATAGGTCCTTTGTTCTTACAGCAATAAATTAATTTCAATTTGTTAAGTTTAAATATTATTTCTTAATTTGAAAACATATTTATCTCCAGATCTCTGATGCCGTTGAAGTGACAAAGAATGGCAACGAAGCAACGGGCAGATCTAACGGTGACTTCCTTGACAGCATTGAGAACTACATCCAGTCCCATGACGTCACTTTCAAGATGCCCATCGCCGATACTAAGATCACTGTCAGCCCCAGGAACTTGGAGAACGATGAGCTCAGCCTCAACATCAAGTTTAACAAGGAGGGCGCCAGAGCAGTGGGTGAAGCACGTAAAGCCAAGCTCAAGAAGATCATCGTCCCTATCCTTGTCTTCGTGCTCCTCAAGGCTATGACCCTCATCCCTCTCGCTATCGGAGTCCTCGGTTTGAAGGCCTGGAATGCCCTGCAGCTGTCCTTCTTCTCCTTCGTTGTATCCGTCGCTCTCGCCATCTTCCAACTTTGCAAGAAGGTTAGTATATTTACTTAGATTTACGTTTATTAATAAAATTACTGCACAACTGCACAAGTACTGCAATGCACTATTTACTGCACATTTTCTCTCTCTGACTGCTTCTTAATGCTTTATTATTAACCTTGTAGTTTACCCAGATCGCAGCGGACAACACTCACCCTCAAATAGCCGCCCACGGACCATGGGATGCAGCATACGCCGCCACTCGCCGCCGGAGGGACGCAGAGCCACAGGAGATGGCCCAGGAACTGGCTTACAACGCCTACCAATAATTCAAAATACCTCCTAGTTCCCAACGCTACCGATGACCGATGAAATGGAACCAAACCAAAAAGGTTTTTCGAAACCACGAGTGTAAATAAAGTGTGTAATTTATTTATTTGTGTGTGTGAATGTGTGTGTTATTTATTGTTATAATAAATCATTCATATTACTGATACTTTGATTTCGTATCCCGAATAAAAGGCTTGCTAAAAGGTTGTTTTTACTTCATTGTAATGTAAAGCTGTTCGCAACCTGAATTACAAGTAGAAAGTTTACACAGTTAGTTTATTTAGTTAGATCTATTTACGAGTTTCTAATGTAGTTAAAGAGACATTGTACTCTGTTTAGTTCATTCTAAAATACAACAAAACTACATCAATTGATTTCGAAGTATAATAAATATTGCACCCGTACAAACCCCATTATTGAGCCAATGAAATAGTTAAAAAAATCTTAATTTTTGTAAACAAAATTTTGGATTATATATTGGAATTCATTCAGTTTGTCTGTTACCTTAAAGCGATTTTTCTAATGAGGTCCAAAAAAACTCGACTTGTATCTAAATTTTAGACACGAAAATTGACTTAAATTGAATTACTCAGATCAAATACTTCAGTAAATCACTTAATCCACAAATATCACATATTTTCTTTTCATACTGTTATAAAAGTCTTAATAACTTATTTTTCTGTGACTAGCGATTCCATCAGCAATCCCGAACTCAATAATATGCATTTGTATCGCGCTATCAGAAGAGTGTCATCAGTGCTACGAATATTGAGAGAACTATATAATATTACATACAGGAATGTCAGGATGTCGGTTCACTATCAATATTGGGAGGTTCAAGGTGTAGAGTGCGTTCACTGTTAAAGTTTTTTTTTTATAATTTTTCTATGCACATCATATAACATTATAATCTAGCCTAACTAAATCGATTATGTAAAACTAACCTAAATAACAAAAAAAAAAGATATTTAACATAAAAAGTGTGCAATAGCAAAAGACACTCTGTATTTGTGTAAAAAAGTTTTTTCACCTACCACTGTATACCACTAATTCACTATTTCGAATAGTTTTATCCTTTACAATCTACTACTACGCCCGTGTCAAGAAGTTGAATAGCCTCGACACTGTTAAAACATTTCTGCCTTTGAAAACTGAAAACATTTACTACAATAACGGTTAAATGCCTTTAATTTTTACGTGTTGTATTCGAAAAGAGCAACATCGAGCTTTGCATGAGTAAAGAAGGCGCGAAAGTGCTACGCGCTACGACTGTCAACTACATATCAAACAGCGTTCTCATTTGAACAGTATAGTTAAAAGTTATTTGATAATAGGGAAGCATATAACTTTAAATAGTTTCGCCAGGAATCGAACGCTTGGTCATTTTTTAATTCATACATTTCCATGACAGTTTGTTTATCCCTTTACCGAGGAAGTTTGCAGCACGGAAGGCGATGAAGTCAGCGAAAGCGTTCTGTACTGCCTCTCGGGTATTGATTTTTTTCTCGCTATAAGATTGTGTAGCAAGCTCAGCCATAGATTGAGTTGGATCCACTTCTACTATCGTCTTTAATTCGAGAATGGTTACCGGCCGACTGCGGGAGTCGTTCTTGAACTTAAAATTTCCAGATTTAAAATGGCTGAACCAATAAAGCACCGTGTTTATAAGTAAGCAGTATTAGGCCTGTAGGTGTCCGTCTCCTAATTTAAACACCAAATGAAATCTGTAAATTACGTCGGTAAAGAGCTATTTGTGCAAATATAAGAAGGAAGAAATACTGTTTTAGAGAGTACATTAAAAAGGATATGCAGTCGGTTAAAAACATTATTTATTTATTGTATACATAATCTGAATAAAAATGTTTACAATAGTGTGGTGGAAACATAAACTGGAGACTGGTTTTTCTGTCCACCAGGACGTCGTATTATTTATAATTTAATACAAATAAATAGTTAAAAACAGTAAGAAATGTGCTTACTAAATATTGATTCACACCATCATGTATTACGTGACATCGATTGAAATGTAGCGAGAAATGTTATTATGTGCTTGCAATAATAATTATATAGTTCATAAAGCCAGGATTATAGAACTTGCCTATAAAATTGACATTAAATCAAAGTAGAACTAGCCAATGGAAAGAGGTCACAATAAGGGCTCAGTAAAACATATCTAATCAAAATTCAGTTCGTACCTCAGTATGTCTATAGCTTCCGCACTTCGCACTGTGCCACCATGTGACCTACTCAAGACGTATTAGCACCGCTTGACACTATTAGATTATATATTACAGATAAAGTACGAATTAAAATTGTCATATTGGATTTTTATTTATTACAGCCAAAACATATGCATTTAATTATAAGAACTTAAACAAAATAAGTGTATTTTTTTTCTCTAAGGTTAGACTATAGTTGAATAACAATTTACCTAACCCTAAAATACTACAAAAGAGAGTTTAATATTGTTGTCGGATACCTATTTTACAACTATAACGTAAATAACGCACGGTGAGAATACCTCGTTGACACACACCCCATCCAAAGCCCCCCCAAGAGACTGCTCAATGCATTTTCCTAAATAAGAAAAAGATATAAGCACGTAAAACCCACTTATAAAGTAATTATTAATGAAATTTAATACATAAATTGTAAAATTATGTTGTTCTAGTTACTATACTAATAGCATGCGAAACATGTGTTGAAGATGCAAAGCAATATTACAGTACTATTTATTTGTAAAAAATAAAAGTTGAAAAATTTCATGTTTATTTAGTACATCAAAAAGGACGAAATATTATATAGCTATTTATCTGACGCTTGGTTAAAGCAACTAGTAGGTATTGTTAAATATGCTACCGCATCTGATTGTAACTAAACTAAATTATAAGGTTTATAATTAGCTGAACTATTAATGTCACAAGTAGTTCAAAACGGAAGTTCGAGGTTTCGTGTTTAGTGTTTTCACATGGCCGCGTGCAAATGCAAATGGTGGACAGACGACGAATACAAAATGGCCGACATCCCTTATTGCATAATGGAGGTTGGGTAAGATTCACAGCTTTTCACTTTCCAAGAACCTAAGATAGCATCATGATAGCCACTGTTGACTTTTAAAAACTAAAATGATTGTTTTACATAACTACTTATGTAACGTGCGTGTATGTACTACGTTTTGACTGTTTGTCTAAACGTAGATGTGACTAGGATCTTAAGACGAGTATTGCATAATAAAGCATGTAAAAATAGATTAAAGCGTTCAAACATAACGTAACAATCAAATGAAAAATAAATTTAGACAGTTAAAATCAGGTGAAATGAAATTATCATTTTATATTGTCTTAATCCATGGAAATATGTTTCGGATTTTAGTTGGAGGTTAACTGCCTTTAGAACTACAATTGTTATTTCACCGAAAATCGACTCGCATCATGCATTCAACGCTGCTAGTAAATTATACTTAGTTTTTTTGTTGTTAATCTTTTTAAATGTACGTTTACTGTTTCGTATATTTTGTTTATCAATGTAATCTGTTTTGGCTTTGTATATTGTCTCAGTACTTTCTTTTATAATATGCACATGTCTATCTGTAAGATAACTACTTAAATAAGAATAAATAAAATACTTAAATTGCAACTTTGAAAGATAATTTTAATAACTGCTTCAGATAATATATGTAAACCACACTCTACTTCAGATTCTAGCGGTGCGCGCGTAAAGTTATATAAACTTAGCAACACTGTTGACTTACGCACCAACATTTTTATATTACAAAATCGGAAGAATTTGATTAATTGGTATGTGAAGTCGGGTGCCGCCTGGTGAGAGTTCCGAACGACTGCATATTAAACCAATGTTGATTTATTGACTGACAATAAGGCAACAGCGTACTCTGATTCGTTAATTCAATATGAAATTAGACATTAAAAAAACAACACAAATTAATTAAACAAATCGTGATCTTTTAACATCTGATTGGATCCAATTAATTAAATCTTCACTAATTTTTATAACGACTCTGTATAATATCTATATGAAGTAGAAAAATTTAAAATAAATTTTAAATCGCCGATAAACCAAATCCATAACTAAGGACAATCTGATATATACTAAACAGGTGGAATTTCTAATGAACCTACAAAAATCATGGAAATCAGTTTCGTTTATTTTATAAAAACATCATCATCATAATGCAGACATTTGGAAGCTAAGGCAAAATTACCTTCTTAAGGCAAGGCAAATCTTGATCAGCAAGGCGGAACCGTACTTCAATCTGGGCCACCACATATAACTCTAAAATACGCAAATTCGATCCCACGGAGTACTGTTCTTATCGTTACCTCTGTGCGGAAACTCCCCAGTGCCAAGTCTTTCCACTTGACAGTATTCTACGTAAGTGGTTCGAATGACCACAAGTCACATTCCGAGAATCTTGATCCCTTGGTAGAGGGCCTTATTACCTCTACTACCGCGTTTAAACGGAGAGTGCTCAGAGGAGTTGCTCGGATTAACTCCTGTAGCTGAGTTTCATCATGGGATGTCAAGGCAAAATGGCAGAATTTGATATTTCACCCGTACAACCTCGACGTTCGTTCCACAACCTCCGTTTTTTAAGACAGTTTTTGCCATATTATATGGAACTAGCTGCTTACTGATGTATTTCCGAACCAATCCGACTTAGGGTCCTACAAGAAAAGAGCTTACCATTCTTAAAAGGCCGGCTCTTAATTTCATATTACACCGGACAGGCCGTTTGAAAAAAATCAATGGCTGTACACTCCCTTACGGATCTTAGTCTCAGCAATTATCTTTCGCCGTCGCAATCTCGTGCTCCTTGCGTCCAAAGTGGAAAACCCGGGACCTAGTCCCTGACAACTCCATCCTGCCAACACAGCCTCGGTCTACCGGGTCTTTTCTTGCCATCTGGTTGTGATTTAATTTCTTCTGCCATTCGGTACACATGTCCCAACCACTTGTACCCACCAAGCCTTTTATGAATTGGACCATGTTGGCGTTGTTAAGGATCTCAATGAAGAGAATATGCTAAACACCGACATCGCAAACAGGGCCAAAAAAACTTTGCAGAACATTCTGCTGGAAAACAAGGAGAGCCAGCTCGTACTTGCCAGGTGCCCAAAATACCATGCACAAAAATCTAAACTTAGGTACTAACTTAGTGCGCCGTCCGTTAACTTTAACTGTGAAATTTAACTTAACTTCTACACTCATATTAACTTTTAACATAAAACACAGAGCATTTTAATTGAATTTATTTTGCCTAGACTAATTCACTCATGAGTCCATAGGGCACATATTTCAGTGCCCATTGCATTGATTTAAATAATCAATCGAAAGTACCGAATCTTCTCAGCTTTAAACTCGAAATAATAATCATTGAAATCGATATATATTTGATCAACTAGTCGACGGACAGGGTTCTATTTTTTCTTTACGTATCCTACGAAGAGTCAAGTAGTCTTTCTACATCGACGATTAAAATTTGTCGGTTTCCTTTCAGTACAATTACAAATTTGTGTTTTCCATAATGGCCCATAGTAGCTACAATATTAGGTAACAAGTTTCCTTATCACATTCATCCGGTATTTATAATTGGAATACAACTATTTTTGCAATAGTTAAAATAGAACAATTTAATTCCAAACCATTCTGAAAGATACACACAAAACTATCAAAATCGGTCCAGCCGATAAATTACGCATAGAAGACTTAATACAGTAAGATTGTATTAGAATTTGTTATTTTTTACGTAATAATCCTTATTCATATAGAATCATCGCCCTATAATAGGTACATCATATACGTACCTAGCTTTGATACTGTAACGAATAAAGTTATTTAAGTAATGTTTGGTGGTATCCATACACTACATACAATGTGTAATTACGTTCCTAAGTAGATCCTAGGCTAATAGTTGATTTATTAATATCATATTTTTGCCAAATATGCCGTCACTCTCACCGTAAGGACTTTCTTAAATGAAATTAAATACTTTGCCAAGTATGAACGCTTAGTATTCTTGACACGATTCAGCGCCGCGTGCCTTGCTATCCAAAGGATCACATATAAAAACCAAGCCCATTGAAAAATTAAGTCACTGTTACTCCATTAACCGGCCAGGCCGAACGTTTAATTAATCTAATCTAATGACAAAGTGATAACTCGTGAAAATGAAGTGTCTGTGCCTTCTGCTGGCCTCAGCCGCCCTTGTTCACGGTTACTCAATTAGGGACAATGAAATCGAAACATCCCGTTTGCAAAATAGTGATGATCTCTTAAACAGTGTTGTGAGTGATTGTTTTCAAGCCGACTCCCCGATGTCATGCCTTAAAGTGAAAGTCCTGTCTTTCCTGGATACAAAGCTCGGTGTTGCATCGGAATCAGCGAGAGCCCTGGACGAGAAGAACATTGATAAAGTTATCTTCGACCGTGTTGGGAGGGTGCTTAGCGAAAATGAGTTCAAGTTCCAACTGCCGGAATTCCTCTTCCAGAGCGCTGAAGTATCCTACCGCGCTGACAGGGGCCTTGATGTCGACTTCCCTCAGACTTCTGGAAACGGTGAAGGTAAATTGAGTCTTACCATCAGTTAATATAGTATACATTGCATCAAATTTTAATAAATTCCCATTCCAGCCCGAGGCATCCTGAAGAAGAAACTGCTTCTGCCCGTACTTCTCCTACTGAAACTGAAGTTAAAAGCACTCATGCCAATCTTGGTGACGATTGTTGGTATTAAAGCAGTTAAGGCACTCATCCTGAGCAAGCTGGCTATCACTTTAGTCCTTGGATTCTTGATTTACAATCTCTTGATGAAGAAAGGAGGTTGGTAGATAATGTGATAATAATACATCTTTAAAATGTAACAATTTACTTAGAATTACGATTATATAACTAAAGTTACTATTATTCGTTTAAGTTTGAATTATATTAATACTTAAACGTACTTTAATACACTGTCTGGTTCCAGCTATGCCTATGATGATGGCCGCACCAACAGAAGCTCCCGCCCCGCAGTACGGCCCCCCAGCTTCTCAATACGGCCCACCATCCACCTCAGCCCCAATTTCTGCCCCATCCGATACATACGGACCGCAATGGGAGCCATCATCATCTGGCCCATACTCCAGGGTATGGGACCCTAGCTCTCTAGCGTACAGCTCCTACTACCCTAGCGACAGCTCCTCCAACCAATCACCAAGCTATTCCAGCGTATCATCAATTTCAGCATCATCATCGTCATCTTCATCACCCACCAATTAATCTACCTCATGTAAATAACACGAATCGATACGGATAGAGCTTAGGTTTATTTATTAAAAATATTTATTATTATTATTTATTAAACACAATAAATTGACTGTTGGACTATTGTTATCGCTTATTTATTTAAGAAGTTCAAAATAACTATAACCTACTTCAATATTTACTTAAAGAGTTCCTATATAAAAATACCCAAATTGCTTCAATCACGCAAAACCGTGGGAACTAGGAAGCAAATCCTTCAAGCAATAAAAATCGAAAGCCCGTTAGGTGAAATCCATTTATGTAATAACGCAAATAATAATGTCTTTACGAATTTTTTGAACCATGGATACTTAAGGAGATAGTCAAAAACGTGTTTTTACCTCTTTTCCAAGATGGCGGCCGGGAGACAAGGGACCTCACGAACTTGGGTTTAAGCTTGTATTGACCCCTACTGTCCCATAAATAAAATTGCATCCTCTAAAAAAAATTCAGCGCATGTAACATTACAATGGACTAAAAAGATTTCGACGAATTGAGAACCAGCCAACCAAAGCTTTTGAATATTTTTATTTGAATGAAATCTAGCTTAATATACAACAACAATTTATATAGCACCAATATCTATGTAATGATTTCTTTTACTTTATAGCCATCATGATTTGAATATGAGGTGTAACAGACAAGGTATGCGAAAGTTAATATGAATGTAACCTACATACGTGCCTATAATTTAACAGTCGATATATATTAATATTACTAACCTAACCTAACCTGTGTGTAAATAGATTTCTCTACTGGATACTACTGGTTATTTTCAAAGCCTTTAGGAAGAGTTGCGTGGCCTACATAGAAAAGAAAATTAGGGAACAACCTTTAACTTTAATATATTTTGGATAGCTTACAAAATTTTACCCAATTTACCTGCAATCACACACGTTGATGGACATCAACCATTCGTTTAGTAACATAAATGGCGGCCTCTCTTGGCACGTACAACGAACTTAAATGTTATCCTGTCATAAACAAAGCTGTATAGCAAATACTTGTAGATATTTTAACGATAATACTTAGTCATTTTAATTTTTACTTATTTATAGAAGAATAAAACACATTTGAAAATGGATAAGTATTTTTATTATTTATCAGAAGCAGAAGATTAGACATAAAATTGATAATAATGTGTAAAAGTGGAAAAATATGGTTACAATTGGATGTGAGGGTTGCTATTATTGTCACAATGTTACTTTGAAGGTCAAGAGGGAAAAGGAGAAAATAGAGATAGTATCACTATCAAGAAATTTTCGCGCGCTTTTCTAACAATGGCGTAACAACTTAATTTTAACTTTAAAAAATGGCGGACTGCATCGCTTATACAATTGTTGGCAAAAACAAATATTTTTATACCACAAGGTGTGGATTTTTTTAGAAAAAATCTTTTACAAGGCGGTAAATACTATACTCCCTGAGATATACCTGGCTTTAAGGCTAATAATAAAAGAAAATACTTACAAATAAAAGCACGGACAAAATTCGGTTAAATAATTATCATCAAATGAATAAGTCAAACGAAAATTACTTGATTGTGAAAGATTAGTAAGAATAGATTTTATTACACTTGACTAAAATATATCGTCTACTAACAGCACCTAAATTGTATATACGTATTTTTATATAAATTTTAGGTTATACTTTTTAATATAATATCACTTATTACTAGAAACATTATGATTTTTTTTTCTTCTTGTTTATGGCTTTTATTTATGCCAACTGGGCACAAGGTACTTCGCCAGTGTCGTGTAGATGGAGAAGACAATTATGATTTTTTTAAATATTTAATATTGTTTTGACAATTACGATTAGGTAAGCATATGACAGATTTTTCAGTGCCGGGATTCTAAGAGGTTCTACTATTTTAAAAGATAGTTTTTTAAAACATTGCATTTCCATGTACCATAGTTATTTCCCGCCCATGAACTCACATTGCTAATTTTTACGCACGCAAATATATTTATTAATATGTTAGCAAGATAAATACGTTTATTTTGGATATACTGCATACATATTGTTTGCTTCTATACAGAAATGCATTGTTTAAAACTTCTACATTTTAAAGTGTATATGTCGGAGCAATAGCGCTACTGTCAGCTGCCATTGTTACTCCGATAGATACTTTCAATATATTTATTTTTATGCGTACTAGTACAAAACTGACGATGGTTAACTGAATATTACGACATAGTAAAAGTTATAAAAATTTAAAAGTAAATTTCAATGTATAAAATCCATGGTTCTTATTATGACAAAAATAATCGTATTAGAGTATTTAACACTGATCCTTCAATCACGGCATTACATTGGTATTGCTTTAATCTTGTTTCATATTTCTCAGATAAAGGCAATTTGTCGTTAAGAGAGAAATCAGTACTTTAGATAAGACTGATTCTTCTTTAAAGACATACAAGTTTAATTAAAATGTAAAACTTTTACATAATAATAAAGTTACACAAAATGTAAGGTTTCTAAGAAATTATTTGTACTCCAAGGTCTAGTCTTTAAATTAACAATATTGATAACTCGTCAACATTCAGTCAATAATAACATTATAAACTTAAAATACACCCACGATTGCCCTAACTATATAATTTACTCTCGAGTTAAAGTCTACTTTAAATGTGAATAGTGATATCTACAATGGAATGGTTAAAGCTATTATTTCACAGCCTCAAACGCTAAAAGGAGTGCGTATTATATATATCAAAGTGTTAGTTTAGCTAACTAATGTAAATAGGAAAGAACAGCTATAATAATTTACAGGGTAAGCTATGATTGGTATTTATTAATTAGGCACATATTTCAACAATATAGATTATTAGGATTATTTTGTATGGCAGCATTGTTAACTGTCAAATTTAAAGAAATTGGCAATATTATCCAAGTGACATGTATCAGACTTTAATATGATACTGATCTAGAATTATGTTTTAATTATTATTCTGAGCTACGCATTGTCCTTGAATTAGATAGCAAGTCAAAATTATTGTTTATCTTTTAGCTCTTTATGTTAAGGTTATTACAAGAAACTGTAAGCATTACGCATAGAAAAGTCCCAAATTTAAATAGTAGATAAATCAAAGAATTATTCAACTGTTTAAAAGACTTACCTCTCAACCCATATTATCGGGCGAGAGATGAATTTTAACGTTTTACTTCAAGCAAAGTTTTTATGATAGTGGTAGATAAGTTTTAGACTATTTTAATACCTTGTGGCAGTTCGTTTTCATAAAAATTATTGCTTTTGGTGTTCAAAAGCAATAATTTTTACATGAACAGTAAGGTTCTGTTCGCGTCTATTGTCGTAAACTTATATCTATCGTTTATGTCAAAGGTATATTGTTTTTATCTGTGATAACCTTATATACTATTTACAGATTAACAGGTTAACATTTATTTTAATCTCGTCGTGGTACATTTGTATGATAATATTCTCAAAAAGGTATGTGTTAAATATTTCACACAAAAAATAAAAGACAAAAAAATAATAGAAAAAAATTTACTTTGCAATAAATAAAATTAACAATGGCTAGCGTATGATGACAAATTACTTCTAATTTGTAATATTTGGTTTTTGTAACATACTTTTTCAACTACAAGGAAACAATATTTCTTGAAAAAAAAAACAGAAAAAACACCCAAAATAAGATGAAAACTTAAACATGCTGGAAAAAAAATATACGATGTTTTATACTTGTATTGGTGTATTAAGTGCTTCTATAATATATATATATATATATAGGTGTCAATATGGTACTTGGCGAAATAAATAGCAGCATGTCTAACAGCTCACAAGCCAGTTTACTGGCCGGAATACAGAAATTAGGATTTATTAAAAATGGATTGATTTCAAAACAATCCCATGATTACGTTACCTTTAAAATTCAGTCAAAACATGGTATTAGTACGCAAAAACTAATTCTAGAGATTACATATACATACTTTGTGCTTTAGTCAAAAATTTCAGTGCAATTCCTTTGTAGCACCCTTTAAAACAATTTGTCAGATAATTAATTAACGTCATGTGGTTTTGTTATTTCTAAGAAATATTTTTATCATGCAATATTATTTGTACAAATATGACTTGATATTTAACTCTCCGTAACTATAATACCTATGACATACCACTTTCATTTAAAAACTGTAACCAATTAAAAATGTTGCTAATGAATGTAACAAAAATGATAGTCCATAGGTTTTTTCCTTTGGATTAAAAACTTAATTCTATCAGGATAAACAAAATATAATCTACCAATATAATTTTTTAGTACATAAATGCATTCAAACAATTTTATAAATAAAATCATACATTCTAATCTAATGTAAAAACATTTCTATAATTAGATATCTGGTAATGTTTACATAGAAAAACTTATTGGAATAAATTAATCATATTATAAGAGAACATTTTGACAACGTAGTTACGTACGTATAAGAAAAATCGTATACGCTAATCAAAGATACATATGTGTTTTAAGATACCTAATTATAAAATGTCATATATGTCTTCCTAACATTCTGTACTGACTACTAAATACTCTATAAATAGTAACATTTTTAATCTATAACTTATATATTTTAATGATTTTAGTCTAGCTTTAGACTTCTTTGAAGAACACTTGAATGCATATTACTCTTATTCAATGAATCTAGTTAGGATAGGTTAAGTAGTACTTCATTCAGTCATATTAATAGCAGTGATACGGTATTAGAAATTAATGTCAACTCGATTTTTGTCTTTTTATATCTAATTTATTCAATACTTTATAGCTGTCATAATTTTATTTATAAAAATTCTGTTTATTCAGAATTTTTGCTCTCATTATGTATTTATAACTTATACAATATCAACAATATCTAACTCAACAATTTAACATGTATTTATCATCGTCAACCATTTCTACTCACGTCACACTTCACTTGACTCCCTTGCTAAAACTTGTTCTCTAGGTCATGTCATATTTTCAGAATACGATCTAGAATTTCCGCTCAAACAAGGTTTCAAAATCACTTGAGCACTATAATGTTCCAGAATGTTCCCAGATACGTAATTAGCCGCTACATGCTGGACCAGGCGCCCAGTGACACAAAGGAGGGGCCGAAGCACGAGAATGTGATTCCAGACACGATGCCCGTTACGAGCATTGCGCCACCTAACATGCCCGCAGTAGCTGCGTGCTCGGGCGCTACAGTCCTGAAGAAAATATTTCAATATATTGCACAAATATTTAAGCCGTCTCAAAGCTCATTAACTGGTACACGTTCTGAAGCAGATACATAATAAAAACGTATACAAAGAAAAATTACGTTTTCAAAGAAAATAAATTTCTTATTCTGTAATCTTATTACACACATCGTTCACATTACAATTTATTAAAATTTTGAAAATGACATGATTGTATTAATTGAATTGGAGGCGTCTCCATCAAAGCAGTGTTGGCCTAATGGCTTCAGGGTGCGTAGGTTGATCCCCGTCGCACTTTCTGTCTATGGGCATATAACATTTGCTCGTACGGTTAAGGCCAACATCGTGAAAAATTAAAAAAATCGACGACACGTGTACGACGGACCAACTTGTCTATGAAATCAAAATCATCAAAAAGCGGATGCAAGCTGAGGCCAAGACACATATAGGGTTGTGCCACTGGATTGTAATTGTGATATGGCAAGTAAAATACATCCTCAAAGAACATTTAAAAATGATTACTTACCCGCCAACATACATCATTCCAAGAGAACTTGCATGGCCAGAGCTCCATCCCATGAAGATAGCCATAGCCCAGTAAATCCAATCATTGTTAATCAACACGGGTAACGTCCGTTGTCTGCCAAGTGGCTGGTAGTTGCATAAAAGGAACAGTGGAATGAACAGGATACGCAGTGTTGTGAATACTGATAGCCATCGAGGGGTTGGCTGAAATTAATATTAACATAAAAAATTCATTGCATAAGGGTATATATAAATTGTATTTATATTAATTGAAGTCTGACAGGATTCCAGTATGTTTATGAATAAAGGGGAAAACTTTCCCTGAACGAAATTTTCTTCAATCTTAATCAATAGAAATCAAATATCAATATGAATCAATCTGATTGTCATAAACAATACATAATATACAATAATATGCCTGTTACATATATTTTGTGACTTTGGTTGGTTTAGCTTGTATTCCAGACAAAGATACACTCTACATAGCATTACGCACACTTTAATTGAGGAGTAAAGTACTTTTTAAGTTGCTAAAATTAGTAAAACCTATGCAGCTGTATGTGTTCTTTTGTCGCTTTATTATCCTAGCCCGCAATAATCTCGACTGTCGCCATCATGCATACGCATTTTCTAAGAAATTCCTACTTTTGTTTACAAATTGGGATTGCTTGTATGTGTTGTTGACCATGACTAATAAGTAGGAGTCATGGATTATCTATACGTTTTTCTTCTCTCCATTTAATAACAAACTATAACGCCATAAAATGCAGTCAGTTCAGTGTCTTTATATAGAGTTTACACTATACGTCATTACCATCAGCGCATATGGTTTTAATGTAGCTAAACTTAGGTGCACACAAGTTTATTGAAGAAACCTGCATGTGTTTTAGTAGAGCTCTGATATACCCACTGGATAGATGTGTCATTAGCATTATTGTATAATGGCACTGCGTTGGAAAGTGGGTCAAAATTAAAACAAAAAAAAATACATATTTCTGTGTTTTTATTTACTAGTTTTAAACATATTAAGATGGTTTTTGCTTTTTTAACCAAATAAAAATTATATGTAATTTTTTTTTTTTACGATTTACTTAATTTTGACGTGGACATGGTGCTTAGACAAGACGCTGTAACAGTAGTGTATGTCGAAAACTAAATTTGTATGAAAATGACATATGGTATTTTAAGTCTAGACCTAATATCAATTAATATTTGCCAATTTGTAATAACAAAACAAAGTTAAATGTAAACAATAATTACTTTGGGGTGGAAGGCATAAAAGGCTGACGAATGTTATATATATAGATATGAGATAAGTAGTAATAAGTAGGTGTGTTTGCAGATATTTTTGGTGTTATAAAACTTACATATTGCCAGAGACTAGCTGTGATATTCCCGATCATGGCCATAGCGTTGAACGTCAAGAAACACGTGATACGAGTGAACTGATCTCCAAAGAAATCCGTAGACATAGGTTTGATATCTGAAAAATACATCGAACATATAATAAACATTATGATAAAGGAAGATAATGTGAGGAAAAAAAATATGTTGTTTAACGTTAAGTGTAGCTAAACTTAGGTGCACACAAGTTTATTGAAGAAACCTGCGTGTGTTTTAGTAGAGCCTCGATATACCCACTGAATAAATGTGACGATATCATATTGGTATATGTCACTGCGTTGGAAGTGGGTCCTTTGGATTCTAAACAATTATAAAGAGTATTGTCTTTGGTTAACATAGCTTTTACACATTGAAAGAAAACAATTTTTTAGCCGGATTAAAGCTATATGTAAATAATTATATGTTTATAATAATAAAAATAGCTTCAATCCGGTAAAAAAATTGTTTTCTTTCAATTATAAAGAGCTTTTACACTTATGTTCGTCTGTTTGAACTAATGTACCATGTATGGTACTTTGATACTGCAATTTGCTTCCTTTAAAAAAAAATGAATCACCTTAAGGGGGAATATAACCTATATAACATAGAAAATTTGTTTCCAATGAAATTTGCTAAACTAATTTGACTTAAACGGAAGTTTAAATTTTATTGTAAAGGTTATACTGATAATAATTATTACCTGAATGAATTGTGGGAAATACAGAGAGAGTGACGAAGAATGTAAGGAATACATTGTAGAATTGTATGAAGCCCTGTCTAAAGATAAGTCCGTAGGGGGTCTTTTGTTTCACTGGAGGATTGTTGGTCGCTAGAGTTGGGTTCACTTGTAAGGTTCGCTCTTGCAACGTCACGTGGTAGCGGTAAAATCTCTGAAATCAAAAAGCATTCTTTAAAAAAAATTGCATCAGTTATTATTTGTTAGCTGTTCTTTAAAAGGCATTAACGCAGTCAAAGTTACATTAATTGTACTTAGATCTCAAGTTTTCTCAAGAAATCCTTTTAAGCGATTTTACCGTATATAGTAAAATATCAAAAATTTGTTTTTGATTCGCGGATTACGAATTCGCAAAAACTTAGCTCAGGATGAAAAGACAGCTATGTACATAGAAAAATGTTTATAATTAGATTTATTTTTATGGAATTCGGGGTCATTAACATTATACGTATACCTAAGTTTCGCATTTCAAAACATATCCATGTTTTAGGATATCTAAGATGTTCACGATTGACTTATAAGAAACGAGTAATGCCAATACTATTTAAATTTAGCTGAAATGGTCTTATTTACTTGTGGCAAAACTTAGGTGCTCACAAGTTTATGAGAAACTTGCAAGTGTTTTAGTAGAGCGTCGATGTACCCACTGTAAAATGTGAGAGACAGACATACTGATAACTCACTGCGTTGGAAGTGGGATATTCAATGAACGGCATCTCGCGTAATGTAAAAAAATCTAAATTTTCTAATTTTATGCAAATTTTTTCACAATTGAGAAAAAAACTTATTTTATTTGATATCGTAAGACGAAGTTATGTTTTTTTTATATTAAGTAGAAAGTCACAAGGTCGTACTCGAAAATATCTACTTACATTAAGAGGTAAGGCGAAGTAGGTGTCGAAACAGATCAGGAGCACGAATATACCACAGATAAAGTAATAGATGGCTGACGTTCGGTGGCTCTGGGTAAACTCGTCACTCGCCCAGTTCAGGAATACCACGAGAGTACCACAGATATTCGATCCTAGAACTACTGCGCCGGTGTATTGAGGAGGCAAGCGAGCTGACACACCGTATACTGAGTTTTGGAATATCGCATTGGAACCTGTATAAAGAAATTATTTCACTTATATTCTATAGTATAAAAACCGAAAATATTAGTAACTAATGTTAGACATAATAGAATATTTCCAATAGATGAATCCATCCATCAGAATTAATATTATACACAAACGCAAAAGTCAGTTTGGTTTTTCTTCTGTTATGAAAATTCCTACTTGTCGCAAGACTTAGGTGCACACAAGTTTATATAAAAAACTTGCGTGTGTTTTAGTAGAGCTTTACTGTACCCACTTTATTACTTGTGATAAATATCATTATTGATAAATCCACTGCGTTGGGAAGTGGGTTAATTACATTTATGAAATAAGACTGAATAATGCATAGTATATACTTTCACGCACCAATGGACTTTCTTTCTATGTGCGCACTTAACATTCGCTCCGGTGAAGGAAAACATCGTGAGAAAACCAGTTTGCCTTAGACCCAAAAAGTCGACGGGGTGTGTTAGGTACAGGCGGCTGATCACCTACTTGTCTATTAGATTGACAAATCACCATGAAATGCCTGCAGCTGAGTTTCAATATCGGACGTCAAGGCAAAATACAAAATACCATCCGTATCACCTCGACGTCCGTCGTTCAACAACTGGGCGTTTTCTAAGGCAGTTTTTGCCGCGTACCACCACTATGTGGCACCAGCTGCCCTCTGAAGTATTTCCGAACCAATTCGACTTAGGAAAAGAGCGTACCAATTCTTAAAAGGCCGGCAACGCACTTGCGAGCCTTCTGGCAATGTGAGTGTCCATGGGCGGCGGTATCACTTAACCTCCTGTTGTTTGCCTCCTATTACTTAAACAAATAGATACAGAAATTTGTGGTCCAGCCCAGAGAGGATTTCAAGCGAAACAATTTTTTTTGGGCTTGTAACACACTAGAAATATAAATGACGCTATATAATAGAATACTATCATAAGGATGATGGAGGACAACCCAAACAATTAGTTTTAACGAATGCTTTATTCTTTGCTTATACTAACCGCATAATAAGAAGACAGTGACCATCGTTACCCAGAAGAAAATGTCGGTCCATTCAGAGCTGTCAACCATCGCAAATATCACTGTGACGACCAACATTACGACTTCCAGACAGAGCGACCAAACGATACGAGTGGTCAAATCACCGCTGAAATTAAGATTACAAAATGCTATGCTAATACATTACTAAACCGATGAGAATAAATTACTAAGAAATTGAATTACGGAACACAAACGAAAAATTTATATTCCTTATACTAATCATTGATGTACTATTCCCATATATTGTTACTTTCTGGCTGACTGTGGGTAATTTTTTAATTAAAAACTATGGCGCGTGTCGTTTGTTTTGGATTGGTCAAACCGACGACATCGTAGATGCTATCGAAAAATCAGAAATCAACGAAAGACCATCGTTTCGTCTTTTGTTTTGCATTGTGAACGCGTTTTAGACTTCATAATTAAAATCCATTTTAATGCAGAACAAAACATTTAAGAGCATAACGAAATATTGTAGTATACTATTAAGGGAAACATAGGTAGTTGTTGCAAAACTTAGGTGCTCACAAATTTATGAGAAACTTGCAAGTGTTTTAGTAGAGCGTCGATGTACCCACTGAAAAATGTGAGAGACAGACATACTGATAAACTCACTGCGTTGGAAGTGGGAATTATTTTTATTATATAATTATATATATTTATTATTACTATAGCATTTAAATATGGTAAATTTTACAAAAAATTAATAGTCATATCATTTAAGCGTATTAAACTTCTAATCTTTGTCTTCCGTCATGTATTGTGGCAAAAATATGAATAATTATTATAGTTCCTATGGTATTCAATAAATAAATCAACGTCTAGCCAAACTCGGGTGATAGTGTTGGTAATAGTTACTATCTTTATAAAATTAATACAAATAATAATGCCATTTTAAAAGGTAAATTAAATTTTTATACACAAAATTATTATTATGAGTCTCCGACCGTTATATAAAAAATACTATACAAAGACATAAAACGAGTGGTGTATTTAGTCACAATTTGTTTTATTTGTACATACAATATAATTTTTAGTGAATTTTCTGGGGGTTTCTTTCTAACTGCACTTAAATTGGGCTTTACGTAGATGTACAGTACACCTGTATATAACAAATATACAAGCGTTCTTCTATGATAAATGTTAATAAAGAAAAATCTGAGAACTTGGCAAAACACACAAAATTTTAAAATCATGTTAGATTAATCATCCGATAGGATTTGCTATTCAAAAAGTAGGAGTGGTGAAACTCTATTACTAGTTTGTATCAGTATAACTTACCCAATTTCAACAAAAATATTGATCCAGCTGAAGATTAGGTTCGGTACTTGAGCCGCCCAGCCCATATAAGGCATCAGGTTCTCTGCATACGTAGGAGCATTTGCCAACTTGTACTTCACGAAGTAGTCTTTCGCTGTTATGAACATATTCCAAGCCGTCAAAGTCCCCAGCCCGTGGAGAATTAATGTGAGGTATATTAAATTCCATTTGTCCTTCGGCGGTACCAAATCCATTGCGATCCCTGCAGAAACGTTCGGCATTAGACCACAAAGACATAAACACTAGCATAGACTGTTTAGTTTTTAAAAGTTTACAGAAGTTGTCAATTATGAAATAATCTTGAAAAGTAATCCGTCAAGCGTGTAGATTATGAAATTAGGCTATGATCATAGAAGCAACAGAATATTTATTTTTATTTTAAGTGTTACCTGTTAATTTTAAATAATATCAAGTTCTATATTTGAAAAGCTAAGCAGGGTTTTTTTAGTATTTAAGTTAATCACATTTTTCAAGTAATATATTATTATTTCGTAATTTGAATATTAAAGTAGGGAATCTTATATACGTTAGTTACGTTTATAATAATTATGAACGCAGTGTGAAATAATGGGTTTCACTAGGTTCGATTCCCGCTGAAATGATTACTATATTATTTTTGAGGCTCAGACAGCTGTTCACCTACTTGTCTATAGACAATTCATATTTCTATTATCAATAAACTTTATGCAGAGATGTTGCACGAGGCAACAGCATATGTATTTATAATGTACGTACAGCTTATTTTGTCCAATGTTCAACACAAGCAGAATATTCAATATTCAAGACTGCATTATAATTAATTATACATTATAATTAATATTAATAATTAATTACTTACTTAACATTGAACATTGAAAAGATATATGAATGTAATGTTAGGACATTACATATGAAATTAGCGTTTCGTCGTACTGGCCATTTTGACTCCTCTTTGATTTGCAAAACAGGCCCGGCCCGGTGGACGACCGAAGACCAAAGATAATGTTTTAGTGTTTTAGTAGTAGGTCCGGGGGTACTCCACGGACCTACTTTCTTTCGGTTCCTCCTATACAAAACGTCAATTTCATATGTAAGGACCTAACATATTAATAATAATTCTAAATTCTGAATAGTAATAATACATATATATAAAATTAAATAAAAATAAGCAAAATTCTTTGATATATTTTCTTCTATGGGTAAGTAATGGCCACTGTACCTGGCAAATACTCGATTTTTTTGGTTTTATAAGGCATACCAGTTACATCACGCGGTCGAGGCTAGAACTCACGACCACTGGGTAAAGTCGCGCTTGGCCAATCATCAAATTATAATACAGACTTAGTTAATCTAACTTAAATTGATACACAATTAGGAAATGTTTCGATGCAGGCGTCAATATATACCACTCGTTAATTTAAGACGCTTCCAAAACATTATGTCAAGTCGCTTTTATACTAATGTATTGCTACGGACTTTTAATATTGACACTATTCCATTATACCTACTAAATAAAATTCAATTCTTACTGATTTTATTACTTTTATAACTAATTGAGCCTATTCTGAAATAATTCAGACATGAAAATATAACCTTATCGTTCGCGTTCTCGATAATATAAATATTTTTTGAAGGGGAAAGATAATTATGAAAATTATCCAATTATATTCCAGTGATTATTAATAGTCTTGTATTGTATTTTAATTCTTCTTTAACAGGAAGAAAAAAACACTTATACCAACTTCTATGCACAGCATAGATACGCAACATACGTACGTCATATATTTTTCTAATTCAACGCAACAAATACTAGCTCTTCCGAAATCTATATTATTCTTTCAGTAATATTCACATTCGTTACTTTAGTTCCTCTACATTTGAGAAATACAATTTCTTTACCTATATATTTGAAATTTCAAATCGCGTCTTTCAAATTGTGTATAGACTACCGCTTAATTATTAGTGCCTGAAGGAGATCGCTTAATAGCTCTTTTCTATTTTTATATTAAAACTTTGCGTATGAGTTTTAGCCGATATTCGAACCACACCAACTAGTCGATGACATCGCCTACGTAAATACGTGCACATGTTCGTTCGTAGGCGATGCCTTGTGAATATTTAGCAGAGACACATACATTTTATTATTTTGATGGGTCACTAATATATGGGATATTTCTAAATAATATAGATTACATGAAAGTGAATCGAGTTACAACTCTTGTCATTGAAAGACCAAGCATTGAATTGAAGATAGTATATTTGTTTACGTGGTAATTTTTCTTTATAGGTATAAGTACGTGTGTGCTAGTCAGATAATTGGGGTCTCAGGAGTCACTTTTGACTAGGTTTCTTAATTCGCCGTATAAGCAAGGCCCAGAATGTTCCCTAGCTAAGGCTACCACCGCTCTCGTGTATAAATTAATCCTAGGCCAACAAGACCTCATAAATATTAGAGTCGTTAACATTTTAATTCACTTAATTATAGATAAATGATTTTTTACCTTGTATTGTTATTGTTACGAAAAGGTCTTTGACGACTTTCTGTTCAATTTAATTTAGAATATGATATTTTGTATTTTAGAAACAGTTTCGACATTCAAACTTTTTATCAGTTATCGTAGATTTGCTTTTTATAACTTAGCCTAACCATTTTTCCACTATTGCGTCCTTATTTATAATAAGTAATATGTATAGATATGACACGACCAAGAGGCCGAATCGAATGTAGGACCGAGTACAGCCGCCAATAAGAAGCAAAGCAGTGCAAAGGATATTATATAGAATGTAGTACCATCAATGCACCCATAAGCACTAAAATTTAGTCCTTCTGGAACGCCCAGACGGTACTATTATGTAGCACTTCATTCGCAGTAACCCCAAATAATACTATATTATTTAGAGTGGACATTTAGTGCAATGTATTAATGAGGGCATTTCCGTTTTTGGTGATATACTCGTACAACGTTCATTGTTATAGCAGAGTTTCAATATAGGTCTTGAACTAATTAAAACAGAGGCTTTTTAAAATGTGTAAAATAATAGCAGTTCGGAAGTAAGTCCCGTCAATCAGACTTAGCGCTAAGCGTCGTTTCTGTATCTTACACCAAAATCTCTATTCAAATTACATAATCAAAATATTTATATAAAAGACGCTGGGAATGTGGACCCCAATTTGAAGACGAAAGACCTAGGACGAAGAAGAAGTAGGTTCTTAGATACATTTTCTATGGCGACGGTGTATAAATTCTATTATTACCTTTCAAATTAAGCGTATCATTGGGCAGGTTTGACCCTTCCCAGGCGGGGGTTAACCGCACCGGCTCGTTTCGAAGGAACGGCGCTTTCTCGCCCTCACTCGCATCCCAACCTAAAACAAAACAAAGATATGTTAGTTAAAAACACAGTTTAGTGCTATGGATGGTAAGATTCAGGACGAAACTTCGCGCTAAGTCTGACTCACGTATGTCAAAAATGTATTGGATTTTGATATACGGGAATCATAGTTCTCGCAAAATCTCGTCAATTAATATAACCTTATCTTAGTCGAGCCGATGTTAGGTCGCTGCAGTGCTAAATTACTTTTTTGTTATTGTTGTTACATAACATATGTGATTTTTTAAAGAATATATAGGTATGCACCAACCTTCAGTAAGATAGTTAGTAGTCAGTAGGTTAGTTTTCAGTTTCTAGTATGCATTGCTCCTAAGCTCATTAAAGTATTTGATAATTATGAAATGGGCTTTTATTTAACATAATATTGGCGACGAGGATAGACAAAATTGTTACGTCATTATAGTTTGACTGTCTTGATAATTAATATGATACAATTAGTAGTACATACATAATATTTGTGAACCAAACAAAAAAATATTTTATTTTACATAACCACCCCTGGCTCTCTTTTCGCGGACTCCAACTAAGCCTTACCTTTATTAAACTTTTACCATATATTAATTTCCTTACCAATGTTCTATAGATTCTCAACAGAAGAACAAATCACCGTTTACCGTTTAGTTTCTTCTGATATCATAACGAATTCTTCTAAAGATCGGATATAAATATCTGAACTAGTTTTAATTTTACGACATCAATAAAAAAGATCATATTTACAAGAGATTAATAAAATATCACAGAAGTTTTAGTATCAAGGCCGTGGATACACTATCCATAGAACTGAATTAAGTATAAAAGAAATGACGGTCATCTAAAACAATAATTTTAAAAAAACTCACGCGCGATTTCCCTGACAAAATTTTGAAATAAATAGAAGACTTTCCAACACAATTTCATATACGTTTTGATAACTGTATATTTATTTTAGACAAGCTAGATTTGATAGTTGAACTGTTCCAAATCAGAAGGTAAACGTTATGTATTGTTTAATTTAATAGCCAATTAGCATTACTATCGATAAAATCATTGTATGAAAAGAAAATATTTATAAGAGTCCCGTATTAAAATAAAGAAGTAACCAGTTTAAGATATAATTTTTCTACTTTTAATTCATCACAACTTTACACATGTATCTTTTGGATGCCGCATGCGAAATATCGGCTGTTGAAAGAAAATTGCGAATAATCTAAAGTTAAAGTGTTTTTCTTATATTCTAGCTAAATGCCAAAGGCGCTACAACCTTTAAAGGTCTGCTACATACACCGAGGGACTTTTTGGGTCTAAGACATGCCGATAAGAAAAGGTTTCCGGTACGAGCTGAGAGCTAAACAGAGAGTAAATTGGTGCACAGTTGGGGATCCAATCTACGACCCCAGGGATGAGAGCGCGTTAAAACTAGGCCAACACTGCGTAAATCAATTTCTCGTATTCCTTACATAGATGATTTCAAGTTAGAAATTCGATAAGACAATTTTTTTGCCATCATAGAAAAATTGTTGTTAAAAATGTATGAAGACCCACATTGAATTTATTATACAATATTCAATTCACATATATTTTCTTTGGTCCACGTCAACTTCGAACCCACAATAAAATAAACTGTGTAGTTGCTAATAATATCAGGAACTAACCAATATCAAGGTAACGTTATCGTAGGCAGTAAAGCTTTTATTCTTGTTAATAAATTGCTAGTCGAGCACAAAACCTAATTTACTTGCTGCTGATATTCTCCACATAGTTATACCCGCAACTACGTCTACGTAAAATAAATAATTTTACACCAAGAAACTCAGTTCAATATTTCAAATCTATTTATGGTCTATGTAAAACTGTGAAAAAATTCGTGTTTTAAATCAATAAAATATTATAGGACGTATGTTCAATGGTACCCCTCGCGAGATGAATTAGATGTGAGTACCTTTAGTGTACATTAAATGTCAAATTAAAAAAAAACACTACAACATAGCTTTTAAAGGTCAAAATTTAAAATTAAAGCATGTACTCAAGAGATGTGTTATATTTCACTTACTTCTGGAAAGTGTCTTTGTGTTGAACCAGAGTAGTGGAATAGAACTAAAGGATAAACATATGCGTCTTAATTTCAATTTAAGAAAACGGCGATTGACGCTGTGACAAGAATTGTTGCTCATGATACATTGGAAGATTGCCGTATAAGTGTATCGCTCAAAAATAGTCGTTAATTAAGCAGTCGTGTTTCAGTATTTGTGTAGGGTCGCAAATTATTCCTACCACGCAAAATCTGTGGTAGGAAAAATTTATATGGAGTGGACATTTTAGATAGTTGTTAGCATTCTTATAACTGCAGCTGAATTGCATGACGGACTTCGAGGCAGAATACGAAACTCCCCCAGATCACCGAAGTTAAATTTTAAAGACACTGCTAGCCGCGTTCAACCAGTTGTCCAATGAAGTATTTTTGAATTAAATCGACTTATGGTCTTTCACAAAAATAGAGAACCGAACACTAGTGAGACTTCTGGCAGTGTGAGTGTCTTTGAGCGGCGTTATCACGTAACATGAGGTGACCCCTGGCCCCTTTGCCCCCTATCCGATTATATATTTGTCCATATACATTTACAATGTTGGGAATAGTGCTATCGTTATTTATTGCGCTTCCTTAAATTACCCTTACGAAACCCTTAACTGAAAGAAGCCACTTCAATATAATTGTGTTCAAGTGCTACCCACCCTTTGGCATTATTGTTATTTACCAAATTACATAGTTTCAATTATACCTACGACCAAACTTAAATAGACTTACATAATATATATTCATTAATTTTAACCTTATTTTCTAGCATAACAGCAACTGAACACTAATTCGATAGAAAAAAATTAAACATAAACCTTTTCGTAACAATTAATAATAGACAATTTCGTTTTAGTTCAACTGATTATGACGGCATTATCCACAATGAACACGTATAATGCACGTGTAAATACTGCAATCTCTTAGTAAGTTAGTGCGTGTCCGCGTCAAAACGATCATTAGTTACATTTCAATGGCAACATGAAGGTTTTCCCCCAAATTTAAGTGTTTTTTATAGAAAACTTTATTTTAAAATGCGCAATTCTATACTAGTTGTATTAATCCTTAAAACCAACTACTAAAGTAACCCAAATGTGTAACTAAGCGAGGCTATAACTAATACTCCAAGATCGAAGTAAACGTACAAAAAGCTCTAAAAATTATGCGTCACAAGAAAATGAGAATGTCAAGAAATATTATCATTAATACATATAGGTTACAGCCATTTTATACTACTTAAATGTATTTTTTATTCATATTAGATATTACCTATCAAACCGAGTGTACAATAAAATCTTAGGGGTTAGGTACTAGGGGGCCGCAACCTAACTCATCTGCATTATGTACTCTACCCGTAAGTATATAAGTATATAGACAACAAACCATCCGAACATGTATTTATTTTATTTATGTCGTAATATCATTGCACCCAAGCGCACTATATTAATGCGCTGGAACGCCTAGACAATACATTGATGTAGCACTTGTACGCAGTAACCCCAAACAATATTGCATTATTCGGAGTGGACATTTGGTGCAATTTCTCTAATATTACAACTATACGAACTATAGTTTGGACATAAGGTATGTACATATAGTATATACAAAATACGTATATTTAGTCCACGTCGTCATCTACAATGCCTATAATCGGCTACAAATCACTGCAATGACGTCATACCCTGGGGCCTTCGGGCGACCCAGTCAGTGGATAGTTTGGTCGAGGACATTGCCTTTAAGTTAGAGGACCTGTTCCCTATAAATCCTCCAGAATAATAATCCCGTAGCTAAAGCCGCAGCAGTAACTAGGATCCTATTGGCTTCTGGTTGCATCTGTTTCCGTAATTTTTTCAATAGACATTTATTATAATGAAGCGTATAATCGGTATGGAGCAGTGATCTTATAATAGCTCAAGCTTGCGACTCGAGCTTAACAAGGCATTGCTTCCAGATTCCAACTGTGCACCAGAAATTCTATTAATTCTAAGGGCAATTACCTCTGTAACAGCTTTTAAAATTCTTCTACATGAATACTTCTTAACGATACCCTATGCTGCTCAATCGTTCTGTAATTCCTTTCTTTTTCTTCTTTTGTATTGCATTGAAATTCACCAACCGTACGATTAGCTTTTAGTTTTTAGTCCATTTTTTATTTTATTAGTATTTCAATATTGGATTAAGTTTGGTAATTGTATAATTTTTCAATGTTACTTGTTATTTTATTTTTGTCCTTTGTATTTCACCCTCAATAGGGTTGCTGGAAGAGATCGCTTGTTAGCAATAAAGTCGCCCATTACATCGCTAATAATGTATGTTACATGTTTTTTTATTTGTAATGTAATAATAATAATAGCTTTTTAATTCAGATTCTCTTACATTTAAACAGGGACAGACAACCTGACCAAAATGGTTCCTAATAAATTTATTATTTTGCTACGTGCATTAGATTTAAGATTACGATTATTTTATAAGAATAGCTATGTAAGTTAAAAGAGAATGCTTTTTATTATTACTATACATTTTAACACATTTATATTTATATGTCTTTTTAGGTATCTAAAATGTGTGCCCTTTTTTGCGAAAGGCCTCCTCCAAATCCCTCCATTTTTAGTTTAAATAAATAAATAGCCTTTTCTCGTATGGTGAAGATCGTGAAGAAACTGTTATATCTCTGTGTAAGAATCAAACTCGAGTCTGAGCGCGAACTGTTCACAAATATAAAAATGCAATACGTTTAGAATAAGTCATACCGAGTCTCGACTCTGAGATCCTTAATGAATGACTCTGGGTGCCACTGTTAGTCTTAATACTCTGCTTTATTATTTTCATCCATTAGGCAACATTATCTATGCGTCAACAATAGAAAGTGGTAAACGGCTCGTCATTATCTCATTATTATCATTCTCGGTTATCTGAGTTCAGTACACTGCAATTACGTAATTGCTTGTTAAAGTCACCCCTATTTGTTTAGTTAGCTACTGATTTGAAAATTTATGATTATAATTTTTAATAGGCATGTAGGTAACCTTCTGTGCCTAACACGTCGACTTTTTGAGTCTAAAGCATGCCGGTTTTCTCACGATCTTTTCATTCGAAATATCATTGGTGTATTGCCATAAAATAAAATAAGGATCGATGGTGCACAGCCGGGGATAAAACCTACGAACACAGGGATGAGTCTCTCATTGAAACCATTAGGCAAACACTGTTTTAAAACTTCTGTAGAAGTATACCAATATAATAATGCCCCATAATGATCAACAATTTCGATACTCAGGAGTGCGTTGCCCTTTCAGATCTCTTTCCATCACAAAGAGACAATTGAATACTTAACAACTGATTTAATATTACGGATGTGAGGATTGTATTAAATTAATATATTACGAACATAAATTCATTTCAACATAATTATGAATGTTTCAAAACATACAGATTATACAATCGTTTTGTATTTAATAATTTAATTTTGTTTGTTTCAGTATTCGATCCGTTCTTGATTTGACCTCGGCTGAATAATCCTACTCAACAACAAATTAAATCGTTAAAAGCTTTTAATATATAGGTTTGTGTTCTGAAGAAGATTCTTATATAGTCGTTCTATATCTTTTGTTTTTGGTATTATCTAGAGCAGGGATTCCCATGCCCCACAAGGGAACAATTGGATTGTTAAGGAGGGCTATAGAAATCTGTTGGATGTAACACAATATTGCGACTTGAGACAGAAGCTAACCAATTTGGTACCTAATATAAAATCTCTGTGCAGCAAGCATCAAGAGCAAGGATCTCACTAAATTAAAATGAAAAATTTTATATAGAAAAATCTTTTTTAAATCTTTTTGAAATTTGAATTTCAGTTTTTCATTGTTTTGAAAATTTACTTACTGTGTTCCGTTAACAATTTACTAGTGATTTCTTCCTAAAACTTCCATATGTTTTTTAAGTGTACAGTTGAATATTTTAAAATTATACATTTTTTTCATATAAGAATTTTAGAAAGTCTAAGGTGTGTGGCACAAAAAGTGTTGAGTATCATTGTTGATCTAGAGATATTTAAAAATAAGACGAAAAATCAAAATCCTCCTCATAACATGTAAATGCAGTTTCATATGATTTAAAAGCCTGAATTGTTCAATCGAATTTCATTGATTCAGTCCAAACTCTAGTTATTAGAAGTATACTGTCACATTTGTACTATAAATAATTCTGTAAAAAAACAGAAATCATTTTTAGAAAACCCAAATAGCCCAGCAAACCTTTATTATACTTTACTCCTAAAAAGCACGAAACTCTGCCCTCAAATCCTTCATTCCAACATTTTCCAGCCAATAAACAAATTGAAAACTCTAGGTAAAAAAGTGAGGCAGGAACTAGCCCTTTCCAACGCTATACACAAGAACAATAGGCCTGCATAATGGTTCAAGCTCTTTTGAAAATCCTCGCTGACTCTTCAACTTAAAGCGTCATTTAAAGCTCACGGAAGCTTTTTAAAACATTGTATACTAAGGTGTGAAGTAGAAATGCTTATTTAAAATCCTTTGATTTAAATTCTCATTACCGTGTAGTGTCGTTCCGAGTTGAAAATTATCAATATATAAGAAAATTAACAAATAAATGCGGCGCTCAAATATACACTTGGGTATGACCATAAATAAAACATGAAATATAAATATAATGAATCGAAATTAATTTATTCATATATATAAATAATGGCAGGTCTACGTTTACGTTTCCTACAGTTCGTAGTACTTGAACTAGAACCTTTATTTAATTATGGTTTAACTTAAACGTTTATCTATTAAAGCACAAACTTTCCAAACACTTGATCAATTTACGATACGAAGGCTTTTCAAACGACGTCTAATTATTTTGTTTAATATTCGTTTTTCTTAGCATCTATAAACGTGTTTGCTCTACTAAAATAAATATTAGTGTAAGCTTGGCTAAACAGTGATTACATGTTAACGTTATTACAATGACGGCCTAAATATTTGCGTCAAAGCATAATTGTATATACCAGTTTATGATTATACGGGCCAAAATTATTCTAGTATTCTATGTTGTAAATGTTATTAACCAGGCTTCTAAGCTTTGTGTCAGCTCGCTACAGGTATCATTTCTGGCTCAGTTCTTAACACACGTTGTTCAGTTGTTTTACATTTCTATTTATTTATAAAAGCTTGCTAACGCTCGGCGTTCTAATACGTTGGTCAAATAAAATACAATATTTAACGTGACTAGCACTTATAGGCAAACATAATATACACGAAGAGATTTAAAAAATCCACCAAAAAAACTACATGGAATTCGATTTCAAAGTGTGAGGAGAGCAATTTTGGATTTCCAGACGTAGCTCATTTATCACAATGCTCAATCTGGATATCGAAAAGGTTTGACAAAAATGCGTTTTTCTGAACTGATGTCTGAGTTTTTAAAGCATTTAGGTAAGGAATAGAATTTACCTACATCGCACTACGCAATTAATAAATAATCCAGAAATTCTGTAATTAAAAAGATATTGTAATTCCCATACCCCAAAGTCAGACGCCTAACCAGATTTCATTATTAAACCGTTAACTGAAATTGTATTTATCGAATAAAAAGCGAGTTTAAACCTCTTAAGTATTGAAGCGAAATATTTCATACTTATACTTTGTCTTACTTAACCTAGCAAAACGAAGGTAACAAGGTACAAATCGATTTTCATTACGAGTAAAATTACATACAAGATGTTTGTTATGCAAAACGTAAACAATAGCTTACGTTACTGCAAATTCCGCTATAAAATGTTGAATCATCCGAAAATATTGTTTTACCATTTATCGTACAGTACAAACAAGTTACTCTATTTTTAATATGTATAATTAATATAATGCGATTGTGTAAGAACACATAACTTTTTTAACAAATATTGGGGGACCTCAGAACTACACGTACTTTTCTCATACAGCGGATAAACATTACACAAGACTTATAGCGTTCAGCCTTTGTTTTATAAATTAATATTAGGTCCTTACATATGAAATTGGCGTTTTGTCGTACTGGCCACTTTGACCCCAAATACCTCCTCTTTGGTTAGGAATTTCAAATTCAAATTTGTACGGCTATTTACTCATGTATTTGTGCTTCGATGACCGTCATTCATTTGTTTTTTTCTGTTTGCGTCACTCATTTTACAAAATGGAAAACTTAAAGTATCGCATTATTTACGAGTACGAGTTCCGCCGTGGCACTAGTGCTGCGGAAACGACTCGAAGGGTGAATGATGTGTATGGCGGTCATGTTGGAAAATAAAACACAGTTCGGTTTTGGTTCCAACGTTTTCGTTCTGGAAATTTCGACCTGCAGAACAAGCCCCGTGGACGGCCTGAGATCCAAGTTGATAATGAAGTATTGAAGGCTATTGTGGAAGCGGATCCATCGCAAACCACGTCCGAGTTAGCTGCAGGCTGCGGTGTTAGTGATAAAACTGTTTTAATTCACTTGAAGCAAATTGGGAAGATTAAAAAGCTTGAAAGGTGGGTACGTCACGGATTGTCTGAAGCAAACCGGCAAACGCGCGTCGACTGCTGCGTTACATTACTGAACCGGCACAATAATGAAGGTATTTTAAACCGAATCATTACCTGTGATGAAAAATGGATTCTTTACGATAATCGGAAGCGCTCAGCTCAATGGTTGGATCCTGGCCAGCCAGCCAAATCCTGGCCCAAGCGAAAATTAACCCCAAAAAAGTTACTTGTAGGCGTTTGGTGGACTACTGCCGGTATTGTTCATTGCAGTTTTCTCAAATCTGGCCAGACTATTACGGCTGATGTCTATTGTCAGGAATTGCAAACCATGATGGAAAAGCTAGCGGCTAAACAACCTAGGCTGGTCACACGCTCCACGCCACTGCTACTTCACGACAACGCTAGACCACACACTGCACAACAGACGGCTACCAAATTAGAAGAGCTTCAATTGGAATGTCTAAGACATCCTCCGTACTCCTTGGACCTTGCTCCAACAGATTACCATTTTTATCGAAATTTGGACAACTTCTTGCAAGGGAAAAAATTTAACTCTGATGAGGCAGTCCAAATCGCCTTCACAGATTTTATTGATTCCCGTCCGACTGGTTTCTTTAAGAAAGGGATCAATGAACTACCTATAAGATGGCAAAAGTGCATAGAAAACAATGGTTCATACTTTGATTAATTAAATATATTATATTTAAAAATATTCGACTTTTTGTTCCTCCCATACAAAACGCCAATTTCATATGTAAGGACCTAATATATTAATATTTTAAACTGACTGGGAATAAAATTTAGACGGACAGACATTCAAATAGGAATGAACCGTCATCGTCGTTCAAATGCAAGTGGCAAATAAGGAGAATATAAAGCAGAAATTTAAATTTTTAGGTTTATTTATTGTAAGTCTGGGTTCGATAACTTCTTATCGTATATATTAGCTATGCATTATGAGCGTGACAATTGACATGAAAATTATGCATGTATGTAGGAATATCTTACTGTAAAAATTGAAAATAAGGAAATGAATAAATGGTGTTTTTTTTTGATCTACCATAAACTTAAGGTTATCACGCACCAGTAAACGTGATCTTTAGCTACATATAGTGTGTTCTTGCCGTAAACCGTAGGTATTAGTTAAAATTTTAGGGCTAACTTACAGAAAGGTAGCTAAGCGATTTAAGTCAAATCTAGCAAAAGATTTAAAACATTTCTATAGTTTCGTCGCTGTCGTTTTTTATATAGATAAATCATTTTCAGACAATCTAATCAGATCGGTTCGAAGATATTTTAAGGGTAGTGAATCTTAAAAAATCTGCACTCAATACATGCTTACGTTTAGTTCGTAATACGTCAAAATATTTCAACTACGTTCTAAGTCAAGCTTCCGTTACGATGTTTGTATGTTCCTGATAACCACGGAATGACTGTTGCTCAACAGGTTTTAGCATAATCTTGTTATTACTAGGGCAAGGACTTACAAATTAACATCTTCCCTAGAAGCCATACAAATAAATTGTTAGTAAAGCAATAAAAAAACACCCTACAGCCTGGAAAATTATTAATAAAAGAAATTTTGTTTATCAACAAAATTTCTTATTTGAATTAAACAATCACTTTATTTGACATTAAAATTCCTAAAACATCATATATTTTATTTAAGCAAATAGTGTGATTAACTTGTAGGATAAATTCATTTTACAATTATTTGGCTTTTATATTTATTTATTTAATACTTTTAAATAAACCATGCAGTAGAGCACGAAATATTATATTGAAAACACACAGACCTCACATACCACATTTAAGAAAATAAAATTTAAAACGAGCTGAAATATTTCCAACATTTTTTAATTAAACGCTAGAGTAGTACTTAATGCCCGTTCCGAAATTCCTTTAAGTGCCATTGCAATTAAAGAGTTGGCAGGTAGATCTGGCTTTTGAGATTCGCGGATAGATTGAATTATTACCGCAAAATATAAAATCTTCACTATCTTGATTTCTATACAAATTTGAAAATAACGCTTCGACAGGACATCTATATATATAAAAATATTCCCCTATTTCCCTTGGTCACGGCATCACGCGTGAACGGCCCGACCGGCCGATGGACCGATTTCGCTAATTATTTTTTAGTTGTGTCATTGTTTGTTATTGTCAGGATAAAGTTCTGATAAAAGAAAAAATAAGAAAAATGCGCGGAAAAGTAGAACATGTAAGAATACTTAACCACCATATTAATTAATCATGACTTTTGTGGCTTTTACAATTCAAACTTTTTTCATGTATAGTAATGGCTTTTGACATAACATTGACAGATTACGTGCTGCAAATATCGCCAAAGAGGATGTCAAAAAATGAATATCGTTTACAAATGGTCAGTTATATGTCGCCTGTTCCCGTGTCGGAATACCAACACAACTATTTATATACGCGACAGAAATATAAGCAAAGAATATGGTATATCATAAAGCATTAGAATTATAAACACGTTGTTTCTGAAATATTTTTTTAGATAATTATACCTATTCGAAATCAATATTCATAGTTAAGACAGGACGTCTGTCGGGTCCGCTAGTTATAAAATATTTTTTAATTAATAAAGCCTTTGTTACCTATTGATAATGATTTTCAGCGATTTATTTTAATGGAAGTAGTAGATTTCATTTTTTTCGTTTCAACATATAAAAATGCAAATTATAAAAAGTAGATTTGGTTTCATTAATTTAACGAGTCTCGGTTCTATTCATATTAGGTGATCAAAAACTTATTTTACGCATTAACCTAACGCCTACTTCAATGCTTTGAAAATAGCGGTGAATGAACTTTGCATTAAAGAGGTTATGAGCTTGACTGTACTGAGTAAAAACTCAGTGCTCTGTATCGCAAAATTAAAAGTTTAGTTCTAAGTATTTTAATTAAATTAGATTTCTAGTTCTGTTAAACTTTTAAAATAAAATAAGCATTATTTACTATTACCAAATACTTCTCGTAAGCGAAAAGATTTACTAAAGTGCCAAAAACGTCACCGCTGATAAAAAAATAATTTCATTTCAGCCGCATCAACGCGTAATTTAAATCACTATGGGCGAAACAATGGTATTGTGATCAAATACAAAATTTATTTCTATCAAAAGACTAGATATTACTAAAAAAATCTCTCAAGGTGTCGCACGGACGTTACATATTTTGGAATTAATGTAATGTCAGGGATAATGGAGCAATCTAAGGATAAAAGAATCTTTGATTAGTCCAGTACATTCAATTATGAGTACAAAATTATTAATATACACATTTAGATCGAAAGTACAAGCTAGCCTGTGCTCGAATAAGGATTACTACTACATAATAAGCCAAATTAGCTTTTCCTGTGTAGCTTGATTTCTCAATCAGTTCATAAGAAAACTAGTGACCTTTTACGCTCTTCTTTATCAATAATCACAAACGTTTTTTTACCTATACGCTACTATATACTTCAATCAATTAAATACATGTTTTATCACGTTTATTTGAAACTTGCATTACGCTTTTAGGGTTTTACAGGAATTACACAAATTCGAAAATAAGTTAATACGTATGGTTCGGAATCGTTGAATTTCGTTTTATGGATTTGAATTTTCAAAATGTATAATCTTGTAGTAATAAAGTTTTTCATTATTTTCTAATATATCGTAAAGATAGACTCAGTGAATTATGAAACACGTTTATTCACATCAGGAATAAGAGGCTTTATCTTTCTTTTACTAAAATTACATTCTTGGTTCAAGTACAACGAACGTACATTGAATGATAAAGCAAGTTTGTGTGACACAGATTTTACGACCTACGCGACGTTATGTCTATTTTGTTTGATCAATTAGCAAACATAACTGCATCGACACTATGGATTACCTCAACTTCGATAGTATTTTCGCCATAAATACAAATTCTTATAAAGTTAAGAAAATATGATTTATTAACAACAAAAGCGTAATTTTAAGAGTTAAAGTTATCGTGAATTAATACGAAATTATAGTTATGAACCCCTTATCATGAAATAGTATCTTGATTCCGCAGCAATTTGATGGGAGATGTGTACTTTTAGTCCAACTCGAGACTAACAAGTATCTATAAATGCTTGTCTCGCCTAAATTTACAATTTGTAACAGTAACGTGATCGCTCATGCGTAACACGATATTGTCGAACTTCAGATAACCGAAATTATTATTTCCAAACAGTTATTTGAACGTGAAACAGATATTTATACTTGTATTTTATATTTAGAAGAAGCGAATAAATATAAATGAGCTTTTCAATTAAACTATCGTTATAAAACAAAGCGGATAGAGGCAATTTGTGAGAATGTTTCATGCATCCTGAATCCGTTTCGACAGCGAAATTGTTTTGAGTTGGAAGGAACAGCTTTACAACCTGGCTAGATATGATTAATTAAACAAAAATCTGCCACTTGTTAACGGTAAAATATGGCTACTAGTATTACTAGTTGTTTTGGGTGAGAAAGATCGGATTCCCATACAACTTAGATATTAATTGATGTCTCGAAATTTAGACCTATAGAAAGCTATAAGATCGCAGCTTTGTATAGGTGCTCACTTTCAAATCTCAGTTGAAATTCCTCAATCGAAAAAAACGTGTTGCTATTACTCCTACCTCCGACAAAGTATCGGAATTTAAAGTGAATCAATCAATTATGGCGCCCTAAAACGTTTCTAAGGCGTATAAATTGGTATTAAGAGAAGTCATGGCCATCATATAACGTCAGATTAGAATAGGTGATGCAATCATCTAGGTATGTCATAATCGCTTTTGTAGTCAAGTAAAGATACGTGACATTGCAAAATAAAAATGCAAATATTATTTACTGAACTGTGAGACAAAAGCCTTGGCATCTTTCAAGCTTCATAATTAATAAGTGTTATTGTTAGGCAGTAAGTACCTTTTTTACCGATGAGATGTCATTTAGAAGACTAGTGTCACTCTAAACATTCTACAGTTTAACTGGTAAGGCGGATTTCCCAACAGTTAAATAGTAACAATAAAGTTCAAACGCTATATGACACAATTGACCAAATAAACCTATCCTACCAGTGGTAGGGAACAAATTTAATTTTGATTTTAACTAAGACCAGGCCATCAACAGTTACAGCCTTATATGAAACCGCTTAGCTATGACAGATTTTTACTTTTTATCTTAATCTTTTATGAATCTCCTGGTTGTATATTTTATTTATTATTGTATTATTTCTGAGTCGAACAAGTCATTCTATTTGTTATGCAAGACATGCTTAATATTTTACAACATACATAAAATACCGTATCATAGAGAAGTTTTTGGTATAAGTATTATTAAACTTCAGGAATAACTTAATAATGACTCACGTTTCTGCGGCATAACAGTAGCGTTGCGGTCAGGGCGCAAGAGGCTCTCGGCCTCAGCTCCCCCCTGGTGCGACATCTCCATGCCTTATAGATCCGATCATAAAACTGATATGGACATCTGTGGGTGTGGTAGATCTAAAACATAAAAAATATAAATAATAAGAATAGACTTTTCTATGACCAAATTAATAATTGCTCATACAGTGAAGACATAGCTATAAAAACAGAATGTTTTGTTATCAAATCAAGTCACAGAATACAAAACTAGGTTACAATACACCCAATCTTACATATTATGTGTATAAAATTGAAAACTTAAACAATCCCAATGAATTATTTTATCAACATTGAAATAACAATAGGTATAGCAACATTTATTGTTATCTGACAAAATTCGTAAACAAGGTAGCAACAACAATTTAGAACAATAATATTTTTATTACAAAAGCTTCATTTGATAAAAAGATTTACATTATATCATTAAATTGTGTAATTATATCTAATCTTTATTTTATTGAGTTTAAAGCAAGAAGTGTAATGATGAAATACAATTTAGTTTCTTATATTCATTGGGTCTGATACTAAAGAATTATACTGCTAGGTAAAGTAGTAAATAATTGTATGTCAAAGAGTAACTGTTGAATATTCTGTCAAAATTAAGTTTATGAAATGATGACTCCCAAATTCCCTATACTACTCAATAATTTATCACAATAATGTAAATAAGTATGTATTAGAGCCTATTAAGTACACCTTGTTGCAAGGCTTTTATAAAATCTATATTTTCTAATAGCATTGCTCAAGACAGTAATGAATTAATAAAAGTGTTTGTAGACACTGATTGTGTTCAATACGAGTATTATTGAATTGTCTTTATTGTTGTTTGACCTCTACACATTGCACTGATTGCGATAAATATCATGGGCAACATTGTAACATATTTTCACAGGCTACATGCGATTAAATTAAAAATCAATTAAGATCTTTGAAAACACCACTAGACAACACTGTCAAATGATTATTCATAATTCATATGATACCCACTGTATTTTTACTTTTTATAGAGCTAATGGGCAGGATTCTCATCTGACGTTGGATGATATCACCTCTCATGCATGCAGAACTTCTTATTGAAATAGAAGTAACATCAATTTTAGAGCCTCATTAAAAATAATGATTGCATCGATATATTGATAAAATCAAAATCTAGATTTATCATTTATTTCTTTATTAGATCAGAATTGAATAAATTTAATATCATAGTTACAAATTTGAATTTAAAAAACCCAACAACCCTTATGTAGAAAATATTTCAGTGTATAGGAAGTTAAGGAGTTTTAAGAATATAAGCTTTTGAATTTGTGCCGAAAACTGCGAAAAGAATCAGGTATATAGAAAAATCATAATTATATTATTTTAATAAATTTCGGGGTCAAACCAATTTACCGAAACCTACAATTTAATATCAATAAAGACAGAAGCAATTCAGTTAAAGAAAGATTTGAGTTACTTTTGTTAATTGAATACATTTTACTCATCAAGTGCATAAAGCGCGTGGTCGCACATGGATAAATTATTTCCAAATTTAAAAAAAGTTGACATAAGACTTACCAATTCATAACAAAGCCAGCATTTTAAAAATGTTCTTGAAAATGAGGTAAATATTTAAAACTTAAAATAATACTATTCATTTGTTCATTAATTTTCTATTTTGCTATTGCAACACGTGCACGCGCCACACAAGTCAGCCACAACCAGTTGACACCACAGACTACAAACTAAAGAGTAAAGAGTGACTATTATTTATAAATATGTATTGTACATGGTAAGATTGAACTGCACTGAGTTTAGTAACGCACAATGTGTTACGTCATATGGGATTGCTTTAATTGAGCAACTTATATATTATAGTAAATCATGAATCTGATAAATATATGCTGCTGTATATGACAATTTTACGTAAACTTTCTAAAATCGCTTCAAAGTTTGAAAATTAAGAAATGTTTGTATTTTAAGTATTTTTAAACTCAAGAAAGTAAAATTCCATTTAAATATCTATCAAGCACCAACTGTTATGCGTCTTAAATCTGTATTCTATAGGACTGTGGGCTGTCAGTGTATAGCTGTGGTTTTTGTCAGTCAATATTTATTTTTATGTCATTTCCTGGCTACTATATTGTAATATCCTGTAGTTTCATGAAAGGAAATTTGATCTGCTGCATGAATTTTTATAAAAATATTTTCACTAGTAAATTGATTTGATACCAATAATTCATGCTAATTTCGCGTATTTGCAACGTTTAGCTTTAAAAAACGGGACGTCGTGCAATATGGTTAATTCTAGTTTAGCATACGAAATACTTCTGTATATCAATTCGTTTTATTTTGGCCTATTCGCTACCTGTGAACTAGGTACGCTTATTTTAAAGTCTGTATTAATTGGTGGGAAGTATAATGATAGCGATAATAACCGAAGCTATCGACTTGGACAAGATTTTGGTGTTCTAGTAGCACTTTTTATTATAGAGGCGGCAAGACTAATTCTCGGGAGGAAGGGCAGTCTTAGTGAAAAAGGTAAAACTAAGTTTTTTTCTCAGGCTTAGTTTGTAATCAAAGAAATTGATTGTAAGATGTATTAGATTATTATACAATATTTGTTACAGATGTTCCTGTAATGTTTTCTGTGCTCTTAACAGTGCCATCAATAACTGGAGTACTCTACCTTCTCATATGGCAAGTGGTTGTTCTTAGAATTGAATATATTTGGTGTACTTTAATGCTCTCATTACAATCCTTGGAATTTATCTTTGCGTCCATGTTTATAGTTACTATGTGTAGAGGGCCTTCATATGACTAAACTATTTTTTCTTACCCTTTACATCTTAATTATTAAATAACTTGATCAATGAAACAATTACTCTACAGATCATGCTTGCATGCATGCATTTTTCTACTGGTTAGGTAGATGTTCTATTTAATGAGTAACTGCATATTTAAAATAATGTGAATATGTAAAGTCGCATAATTTTAATCTATTAAAAAAACATCAATGTCTATTTATCTTAGTTTTTAAGTTTCTTATTGTTGTATTATTAGACAAGCGTTTCGGTTCTCTATAGCTCTTGTTGTCTTTCCAAACTGAAGCACTTTTAACTAGCACAACTTTTTGATACAAAATAGGTTATACAGTATTTATCAAGATTGTATTATAAAAGTGTGTCTTCCATGTAGGACCCATTCCCCTAAGTGTACTTAAATTATTTTGATGAAATTGTGCCCTTATAATTAAGTGTAATGTTTACCTAATGGAAATATGCTGTTCATATTGATCTGTTATAATGCAACTATCTAGTCAAATAGATTGAAGTAGATGATTTAATAAAATCATATTTTTACAAGAAATAATTTGTACTGAAGTGATAAACCTTGTGGCCTTTATATACACTCATATTACCTTCCATTAATGAAAATTGAATATTGTATATTTAAAACTAGATACCAAAGATTTGTAATCAATATTTATTGAGTGTTGTATTTATTATAAATTATTAAGGATATATTAACATCTATATGTTATAGACAAACTTATTATAGAATATTTTAATGTTTTACTTTTAGTGGGTTGCAATAAAATATTATTAAATTGTTTTTTCTATGTTGTTATTGGGTGTTCTATTTATATAGCTTATTGTCTAGTCACCTGTTTCAAATAAATTTAATACTTAAAAATACTGTTTTATTATTACTTACATGCTTATGATAAAAACTATATTAAACCTTAACAATATAGTCAGCCTTTTTACAGTTGAAGATTAAACAATCTAATCTAATCTATAAACAAATTTATAACAAGCCCTAATTCTATCTTGGATAAACCACTTTGTTTACGATTTTGCCTCTAAAATTACATTACTTAAACAACAATATGAAATAGATGTAAATATTAATTTTTATTTTCATATTGTAAATATGTAGGCATTCTTGAATATTCTCTTTTCTCTCTCTTGTGCACTGTTCTTTGATGTTTCATCATTGCTTTCCTATATCCAAATGCCTTTCCGCATAAATTACACGAATGATTTTTCTTACCCAAATGATCAACTTCATGATGTTGCTGAACAGTTAATTTAGTATGAAACATTCTTTTGCAAATATCACAGCTAAACTGTTTCTGTTTATGTTTCCACATGTGTCGGTTAAGATTACTTCTAAAGAGAAATCTTGATGGGCATTCAGTACACATATATTTATAATCAGCAATGTGAACTTTCATATGGTTTCTTAATAATGCTTTGTCTCGTGCTTTATAGGGGCACAATTGACACTTATGTAAGAAATCAGTGCTATGTTGAAAACGATGATTATAAAATGCACAAATCAACCTGTAGGACTTTCCACAAATTTCACAAACATATTTTGAATGATTTGGATCATGCATGGTCATGTGCTGTTTAAAATATGACTTCATGACTACTGACTTACATATTTTACATTGAACTCGTTTAGCTACAGTTGGCTTTGTATTTAATTTTTTAACACACATACTTGAAGAAATCTTTTCCTCTTTAATGAAACTATCTTTTCCAAATTCCAAATCCATTTTTACAGTATCTTTTAATAAACTATAGTCTTCAGGTTCCGATAAATCACTATTGTTGTTATATCCTTCTTCAATTTTAGACTTTTCATTAATGGTTTTTTTTAGAAATGCTTCTGTTTCTTTTGCTTTATTTATAAATAACATAGTATTTTTTAAGAATTTGTAACAAATGTTACATAATTTTTTAGGTAAATCATCGGTTTTATTGATTTGAATGTTACAAAGTTGTTGCAGTGTGTTTAAAGTAGTATAATTTATATCTAAAAGAGAAACACAACCTTCGTCAAGACACACTCTACAGGAAGAGCGGTTAATTTTAGATGCACTTTTGTTTTTAAGCACTAAGTGTTCAGACAAGTCTATGTTTTTATGTGTTTTACTAAGATTCATAATATAATAAGAAGTAACCATTTTGAAAACTAGTTCAGGATGGATTAATAAATGAATGAGGAAATTAAATAAATTACGGAAAAAGAAAGTAATTTAGCACGCACGAATTTCTACAAAATTCTTGTTAACTTCTAATCATGTTATTAAGTAACATCAACAGTAATTCCATATATTTACGAAAAATTAACTAGTAAGTGGTAACAACTAACAAGTTATATTTCTTGTAAACATTTTCCGCTACCTAACCGTCTTACACCATGAAGTCTGAAGGAAGGCAATCAGCAATCTAATACATATACATGTATATAATTTTCTTTGGTTATTGACCCTACAATCGACATGCATTGTACAATTTAACTCAAAAAGTCAATTGTCAAAATGCTTACAGTCATCATAGCCAGCCAAACACGGATTAGTTTGTATTTATTTGTAATCTTTCAATTTTTAGGCATTGCCAGAGCCAACCAAGCTGAGTTTGCAAAAAATAAAATAAAATTTAATAACTCCAATTGGATCTACTAATAGGTCACTAGGTTAGGTCAACTTCTATATATTGTAACATAGAACTTTAAATATTCTGTAACCGCAGTTGACGATAATAACTTTTTAATAGAGAGTCTTAAGTAGTAGCTTTTTGTTTTCCACTTTTGCATTTTTTTTTATAACACGGGGGTGAAACGGGCAGGACACTCAATGCCAGAGAGCTTTCGAGCGCGTTACCGGTCAATTAATTATTGGTGCGCTCTTTTCTTAAAGGACCCTAACTAGAATTGGTTCGGAAACAATGGTTGGTGGTGATACAGGTGGAATTTCGTATTCTACCTCGACGTCCTTTCATGAAACTCAGCTGCAGATATTAATCCGAACAACTCCTCTGAACACTCTTATCAAACCCACAGTGCCTGATAGTGCACGTCAGGATTATCCTTGAATATGCAAGCCTAGGTACATTAAACACCTTAATTTCAAAACAAAAAGACACTGCCGGGATCAGGGTGAATAGATTAGCGAAGTCTTCAATATCAGTACGTTAGATGAAATGAAATGATTTTACAGAATCGTCTGGACATTATGTTCCTATACGGTGTACTTATTAAGGTATCTTAATATATATATATCTTCGTCAGCGTCTTCACAAGATCCGAGTGGGTTCGTGGGTTATAAGATCCATATTTTTATACGGATGTGAGACTTGAATGACCGCTGACCGAAGAGATTGAAGTTATTGATCGCCGAAAGAAAAATTCTGCGGTAATATCTAAGTAGATGCGACGAGGATGGATTCTGGATTCAGGAAAAACGAGAATATTGACCTAACATAATCGGTGAAGTTAAAGCCTAGATACTACGTTGGATTGGTCACCTTGAGAGAATGGTAGAAGATCGGGCTGTTCAAAATAACGTATCCTAGAAACGGACCAACGTCCAGCCCAGATATAGCTGGAAAGACGTGAAAAAGTAAGCGAGCGAGCGAGCTCCAACAGACCGAGCGCGAAGCAGCAGCTGACACTAACACTTTCAAAAGGAGCGGAAATAGATTTCTTTAGAGAAATAGTTCAATTTATTGAATCAAAGCTAAAAGTGCCATATAAAATAAATATTAAAATTTAAAACTGTCAATGTAATAATAGATTTTTTAATTTTCCAAGAACGTATTGATTGGGATTTAAAGTAAAATAACATTAATCTAAAGAACTTTAATTGTAATATAAATAATAAATTATAATCACAGTAGCAATCTTCACAAAGCATGGACAGATGTAACACAATTTACAGAAACAGATGCAACACATTTGGTATGAAACTATTGCAAAAGTGGATCTTAAAAATATATTGAGATATTTTTTTATTAACCGTTAACATAAATTTCTTTTTTAGACTCGTTGCACTCAAAGGAAAACGCATGAGTTCTTTGAAAATATTTTACGCTAGAAGTTTCTCCTAGTACAATAATATATTTTACGAAATATTTTTATTTAAAATTATAGTTTTGTGAAACTACTCGTTGGCTATTCAAGTCAGACTCCTGCGCTTAACACAGACCTAGGTCAAAGTTTTACTATTCATAGAGAAAATGAATCTAAAAAAATTAATTGATTTCTATTGAAAAGTCAAAAGCAATTATATCTAGTAATCAGTTAAGCGTAACTCACTAATAATTTTACTTTATATGCTGTATTGGAGAACCTAGGAAGGAAGTAAATTGAGCCATGTTTAGACTATATACAAGGTATATAGTTAAAATACACAGTATATGTATGATTATATTAATTAATTAATTCGCAGCGTTTTTCGTTCAAGACTAAAGCTTTATCACTAGATTGGTTCTATGCTATTTTACAAAACACACATATTATATCTATTGGAAACCTAATACTGTTATTTTAAATATAGTATATTTAATAAGGATAAGAAGTAATAATAAAACAGAATTTTATAAGTATTGATTATTATCGAAATCATTTTGGGAATGTTATAGGAACTAAATAAAATAACAATGTAAAGAATTGTCTTGAGTTAATTTAGTAGAACATGTTCGAACCTATATCTCTGTTTATTTTTCGATATACAGTTTGATAGAAATATAACACATAAATGGTACCACAAATGTAACCATAGACTAAGGCAGATTTTATTTTAAGCTGTTAGGTGGCGCTGAAATGTCAGCGCGTAGTTTCGATCGTGAAAATTAAAAAAAAAATTACTGCCGAAAACAATTACAAAACGACGTAACGAAAAAAAATATAAGAAAGGCTTTAATTGGTATACTATTGTTTGACTTTTTGCTATAAATAAATCATAGCTGATCGCAACGACCCTTTAACAAACGATTAAGTGTAAGGGCCGATGATCAGCGTAATACTAGAATCAGCAGTTTATGAAATATGATTAAATGCTTGTCTAATTATGAATAAAACAGTGTCGTTAATAATGTTTGAGAGTATATTCTACATATTTTTTTCTATTACTATCTAAATAAATATTTCACAAAAGCCTTCAAATAACACTGTAACAGCTATATTTTTAAAACTAAATTCAGTGTAGTGCTTATAAAATGTAATGTATTATAAATTTATAAATATTTACCAAATCATGTATAATTCAGCATATTGTTATTTGTTGGCAACATTAGCGCAGCACAGACTATACAGTGTAGATTTATAGAAAAGTCATAGCGATATTAATTTGATTATTAAATACATCTAAACAGCGTAAAGACATATAAGACAATACTTTTATATAATATTTTTAAACGTATCTTGCAATTTAACAAATTATTTCTATGTAATACTGAAACATTATAATTGCTATTTTATACTGTATTATTTGTGTCTACATTACTATGTCGACTTCATGTTAAATGTTTACTTAACATAATAAGTTCAAAAGCAAAAGCGAGTGTTCGCGACAGACTTTCCACTCATGATTATTCAAAGCCGCTTACACGAGGTGAGTAAGCTGTTACTGAACGCACCGGCTTGTAGTTCAGCTAAATTAGGTCCGTGTATCGAGGCTAAGAGGCCTACTGTACAATTTAAAAATAACATAGTATACATTTTACGATTGTGACATTAACCGCGAAATAATTGACATTATACTTTATTAATGTAAAGAGGATATAATCTTATGTTTAGGAATGTTTTATGAAGCGTTTATCTTTAAATTCACCAGGCATTCTACTCTATGGTAACAATACAATTAGAGAAAAGGTATAGTCTCCTAAGTATATCTAGGTCCGGTCCTTGCTTGAAAAATTGGGAAGCCTTAAATATTGTTTCTCTAGAATAGAATTAAGAATAATTTGCTTTAAAAATATTAATTAATTATATACAGTCGTGGTCAACTAATTAGTGACACTCTTTGGTTAAAGTGAATTGTGAATTTATTTTTTATTTTCCAACGAGTCTAAACCATATTCCATATCTCTTACATGTAAGTATAATTAGTCATTTATGTGCCCGATTATACAAACAATAACAACTTCTTAAACATTAAGCCTCTTTACAGTATAGCTGATAGATTATCGTAGTGCTATTTGTTCAAATAATGCTGGCTGGCCATTTAATTAGGGACACTGAGATATTGCGTTCTATTTTCAAAATTTGAATCTCAATACTTTTTTACTTCTTCTCTTATTGTTTCGTGGTAGTTTTGGCGGCAATCCCGATATTTATTATAAGTTTTGAAAAATATTTTTAAGAAAAATGAGTAAAAATAAAAGTTGCGATCCAACACTACGAAAAATTATCATGAAGTTTGTTGTCGAGCATGGTTGGCCATACCGAAGAATAGCAGAACATTTAAATGTCAGACGCAATAACACACATTTAAATGTGCCCAGAACAAAAAGATCGAGAAAAACAACTCCGTAAGAAAATATAATGATAACCAGGTTAGCTAAGAAAGATCCGTTTCTAGGCTCTATTTTAATTAAACACGAAGTGTTTGGGACAGACGAAAGAGCTGGTGTCTCAGCGAGGACCGTTCGACGACGTCTGGTAGAAGCAGAGTTGTTCGGAAGAGTGGCTCGCAAAGTACCGTTGTTGAAGAAAGAACATAGAAATGCTCGTTTGGCGTTTGCACGTAAATATGGACATTGGACCTACGCCCAATGGCAACATGTATTATTCTCTGACGAGACCAAGGTTAATTTGATTTCTTCAGATGGAATTCAATACGTACGGCGTCCAGTAAAAGCGGAAATGAATCCAAGATTCACAAAAAAGCAGGTGAATGGCGGTGGAAACATTAAAATGTGGGGTTCATTTTCTGGACGTGGAGTGGGACCTGTGAGGAAAGTTCAGGGTAACTTAGACCAACATCAATACAAGGCAATATTGGAGGAAACGATGCTTCCCTATGCTGAGGAGCATCTCCCTATTATATGGACGTTTCAGCATGATAACGACCCGAAACATACCGCCCGTTCAGTCAAGTCGTTTCTTACCAGTCAGTCAGTATCGGTGCTAGATTGGCCAGCAAATAGCCCGGACCTTAACCCAATCGAGCACCTTTGGCACGAAATCAAGAAAAAAGTAGCCACTTATTGTAGGTAATTACTCAAGCGGTAATTACTAACAAAGGTTTTGCTACTGGGTACTGATTTTACACGTAATAAAATGGAGCTGTTAAAGATATTATACTACTGCAGATTATTAGTTTTGTTTAACTCTATTTTTCATTATAGTTTACTGTCCTTAATTAAATGTCCAGCTACAGAATTATACCTTAAAATTGAATACATATTCAACCTTTGATATTAAATACTTTTTTCTACTTATTTAATCTTTTATTTACAGCCATTTAAAGCATAATAATCGGACCAAATTATGCAAATAATAGTTACTGAGAAATCAATAGGGTTTTATATTTGTATGTACATAACCGGTTATTGTTCTTCACTATCTTGCATGTCCCTAATTAGTTGACCACGACTGTATATACCATAATTAATTTAAGATTAGTATCAATAGGTCAAATTTAGAAATCCTCATTTGTTTTGTTACATTTGCTCCACCACAAACGGTGACAACAACAAAACATTCTATAGTCATTAAAACAGAACATAAACTTTTATTTTCGCATCTATGGTGCGTTTATAATTGGAACGATTTGTTAGCATACATACAAATAAATTGGCAAGATTGAACATGGCAACACTGTTCTATATCTATACCTGTCATAGATATCACTTAGTAAATTTAAAAGGTTAGGTCAATTTTTAGACAGGTTATTCTAACGACAGTTATACCTTTTCCCATACGAACAGCCTCTAGTATCTAAATTCGTACAAGTACACACAATCTAATCTACATAACCCTGCAAATCAGCTTTACTAAGCTTCGTCTAAAATTGAACTATCGTTTTCACATTCAGGCGGGTATAATATATTTGGGAAGCTAAATACTTTATTAAAAATATGTATTAAATAATTAAAATGGATATTGTACTGCAATATTTGTATCAATGTTACTGAATCTTTAGTAAAAATAAAGCTATTGAATATTTTTTTTAATGCTATCATGCAATACTACAATTTCACAGATTTTAATATAAATTTTCAACTGAGACCGAATATCCATATTCTTATTTGTATCTCAAGTCATAATCTCATCTTGAGCGTCAAGTGTCAAATAACTTCATGCATAAAAAATGGTTTGACAACTCTAGTAACTAGATTTAAGTTTCATTGACGTTCTAGAACACGGGATTTAGTCAGGTTGTTGAAACAATTCAAAATGTCGGAATGGTTTTAAAATCAATTATTGTAACTTCATAATACAATTATCCTTTTCAAAATATTAATTTCGGTAAATTCAATTAACTGGCAATACTTAGAGAGCAACAAGTCGAGTGCTACAGCCTTGCCATTTCTCTTGCAATTTTTTATGTTCTTCATATTGAGCTTCACTTATTTGTTTCACTGCGGCTGTACCCTGGGGAAGTAAAAATACAAATTTAATAAATAATCGGACACATCAATTTAGCCTAGTTTACCGAGTCTAATTTCCGCTTGTCAAAAACTGATATTTGTCTTGAGTTTCGTATGTCAAAAATTAGTTTTTGAGAAGCGGGAAACATAGTTTAAAAATTATATCGTGCTCTGAAGCTTAATGAAAGAGATATTTACCAAATATATATAACAGAAACTTAAATTCTGATACTATAAACTATTATAATGCCATTTTCATATAATCATTTGTTTTGCAAATTAGGACGGTTTTAAATAGTAAATAATTAAATTAAAACACACAAATTAAAAAAAATACCTTAATTTTCCTTGGATCCAAGTTGGCGCCGAGAGTTTGAACCCCTTTAGCTAACTTTGACAGCGGCGATAAAACCATATCACGAGCACTCGACACCGGACTGGCGATATTTCTGAGCTGCCGTAATGCGCTCTCACTATGAGACGTAGCAATATTCAGCGTTATCTCATGCTGCGAGTTGGACCTCACGTGATAATTGACCCCCTCGGGCGTAGAATCGTCGAAAATGTGACTTGAGCTTTGCGACAATTTCTGGGATAGCAACAAAGAGTTCGGCGGAAGTGGTTTGAAGTCCGAGTCGATATGAATTTGTGGGGTCGATTCTAAATCGAAGGGGTTCGTTTTCTGTGGCTGTGGAGTTGATGCTGGCTTTTCCGTTGGAGTGGAGGTAGATGGTTCTTCGTGCGGTTCAATTTTGGAGGAGTAAAGTGGATTTTCGATTAACTCACAATCGTCATCTTTTTTCTGTTGATCTCCTATGTAATGTTGCATGTTTTCGAAGTTGTCCAAGGTCGGCTCGAAGATATTTGTTCTATTTTCGTCATCGCTAGAGTAGTCCGAGCTCATTCCGTCTGAGAGGCTGCCTTTTTTCTTGTTATCCGCTTTGTTTCCTAATGTGAACATTTTTCGTGTTCTCGCGGCACTTTGATCGAATTTAAGTTGTAGACTGGGGCGCGCTCTAGCGTTGAGCGTATGACTTAATTTGTTAAGTTTACTGAATTGCTCCGTCATGTTTGTAAGAGCTTTTGAACCTGTAATACATTTATATAAATAGTTTACAATACTATAAATTTGCCGGCACAAAATAAACGAACACTATTTATTTACTTGTTTAACGTACTCTCTATATAATTATATATTATCATATATAGTCCGACCTAATAGATCACATTTGACATCTGTCAGTTTTGGCCTCATTACTTAAAACATCGATGAAAGTGAATCGACACGAACTCCAATATATGCGTCGAATTAAGTAATTATGAAAAAGTTTACAATTAATTGCTTTGATAATGATTTTATATTTAGTTGTTTAAAAAATTATAATCACAATGTGGTTATTTATTTATGGTCAAAAACCTTCACTAGTAATCTAAAATTAGAATATAATATTGAATATTGAGGTTTCAAATGTGATCTATTAAATTGGAATACTATACCTATCGACCACATTTTATGGAAAAGTGTATCTAAAATATATAATAACAACTATGGAACTAATAGCAAATGTCCTTGTGCATATGTCGTGGTCGAATCGTAGCATTGATAATTTAATCATATAGTTTTTTAATAAAGAATCCATAAAAATAAACAAATATTTTTTGATTGGTCTTTCCTTTTACGACCTCAACTACAGATGCAGAATTTTTTTCTGCGTCTCCAACGTCTTCGCCACAGATATATACACTATAATATAAATAATAATGAAACACACTAACGGTCGTATAAAAATGCACGGCGTACATGTACCGGGATCGGTCACTGTTCGGATTATTTGATGCAACACTTCGCGTGTTGAAGAATTCTTTTGTACCTCTGGATTTACGTTATAATATTATTTTTTGTATATGTTAAATAACTTTCAAATAAAATATAGGTTTGCATATTTTTATTGGCCATAACTGGTCGATTTTCCGTAGGAATCTAGTACATAAGTAGTTAAAATAAAAAGCTACAACCTTAGGTAATATATCAATTTAATAGGCAAGTAAGTGATCAGCCTCTTTTGCCTGACACACACCGTCTACTTTTTTGGACTAAGGTAAGGTCGGTTTTCTCACGATGTTTTCCTTCACAGTTCGAGCGAATGAGCACATAGAAAGAATTTTTGAATGTGATGATGAACTCACTACCTCAGGGATGAGAGTCGCACGCTGAAGCCACTAGGCCAAAACTGCTTAAGTACAGTATTTAGAATATAGAATAAGGATCAAAAAAATTATTTTGGATATATATATATATACATATATTTTTAGCATAAGCAAAAGTAGTAAACTTTTCACAGACATTCTTTACATCACTTTAGATAGAATGTAAAAAAAAACTAATATTAGTCTTTCCTAAACATTTTTGGGAACTTAAAGCGGTGTCATATATTTAGAGATATTCATTAAAAAGAGAGATTATAGGTACTAAGGCTAAACTAAGCTAAAAATACATATTCAGAAACATTGTACTTGTCAAACTTTTTTGATATAATATATGGTTGTCAGTCTGGTGGCGCTAGTCTCGCTCAAGTCATTCAAAAAACTAAGCCCAATCTCGACTTCTTAATATCAGTATAAATGTTGACATAAATCTTCGTTCAAATAAAGCGGACTAATACATGGAAACAAAGTGGGCGAACAGAGTGTGTGAGAGAGAGGGCATCCGTGTGTGAGAGAGACATTAAAAGTTTATATTACCGATTATATTCTATTAAGGCGAAGCTCATTCGTGTTAAGTTTCCTGTCCAAATTTCATCCTTAGAGAAATAAAAATGTCATATACAAAATCTCCGACAAATGTATTTTTTTTATTATAACGTACCAACACTCCGTATATCAGCGACTAGCTGCGTCTCGCTTACATTCCTGGTGAGAGTGGGAAGCCGTGACAGATCGACGTAAAGAGAAGACCGACCTACACCACCTTGACTTGGATGGACCTGGCAATACAATGGACAATTTAATTTAAATTTAAATTACTATTTAAAAAAATTTAACGGATCGTAAAGCGAATTTATTATATTATTAAGATAACAATTATTTGAATATTTAATAGAAGAATTTCTTCTTCAAAAAACACGAGCATCAAACCAAAATTTACGTTCAAGCTAGTATTGTCGTCAATAAAAATATAATCTTCCTTAAGAGTAGAATAATTAGTCTATGAAGAGGGCTTTTGGCTGCCACACCACTTCTTATTGTTCGGCCGTGTACATCGGTTTTACAGAATCCATTAAAAAAATGCCAGATCGTGTAAATCATGATCATGCACTTCATGCGTATAGATTTACACGATCGTACACATACTACGTCAGACAATTAAATTTCATTTTCAACTAAAATCAATCTTAGGACGTGTTTTTTTTTCAAAAGAGTTTATATATAATTTCATATTGGACGATTCGTCGTAGTGTTGCAAGTTAAAAAAAAACGACTATTAACTTTCATCAAGTAGTCATCTCGTGCATGTCTACGCACGCTTTGCAGAAAACGAAAGTTATATTTATAACGTTCGATTCGATTCACCAGCATGTCTAGTGATACACGCTTGACGTGTTGACTTAGGGCCCTTCAAGAAAAGAGCGTACTCTTCAAAGGCCTTCAACGCACTCGCGAGCCCTCTGGCATTGAGTGTCCACGGGGGGCGGTTACACTTAACATCAGATGAGCCTCCTGCCCGTTTGCCCCCTGTTCTATATTTAAAATAATGTCATATACGTAATTTGACGTGTATGTAATGTCGTATTATACCTTTGACTTTCTCCTTTCCAATTTGATGCCATCGTGGAAGGTTATTGGAGGCAATTTAGCGATGTCGCGAGCTACCATTATGGACTCACAGATCGAGTGTAGCGATTCTGAAAGATTATTAACATGCTTTTAAGTATAGTATTGTCTTTTGTTAACATAGCTTTTACACATATAAAGAAAACACTTTTTTACCGGACCACGTCACCGTGACCACGCACGCTGGAAAGCACACGAAACGTCGGAAAAATTTAAAATTATGTAAAATAACCATAAGTTTATAATAATACATAGCTTCAATCTGGTAAAAAAGTGTTTTCTTTAAATGTTTTTAAGTACATATTTTTATTTAAAAAAAACATGATAATTTCCGTTATTTGAAAAACCTATGTTTCATCAATGTTTATATTTTGGCTGTTAGTTAGATTTTAGCGCCTACCCAAACATTTATTGTTTCGCTGGAACCCATGACTTCCTGGCTACTGTGCACAAAATTTTCATGTGTCTATAATAGCATATACAATTTAAATATATTGAAATAATAGTTGTAAAAATCTAGTTCTTTATAGGAACGGGAAGGTTTGCTGAATACTGCATAGCCAACCAGTATAAGTATACTGCTGTTTCAATATGTACAGATATATAATTTTTAAAGAATTGTGAAGGCCGTTAAGGCCCTTTGCAAGAGTCATACAAGAGAAAAATTACACAATTAAAGGAAAAGTTCGTTAACAAACCTATCATTTCATCCTTAGTGTTGATAACGATGGCCATATTATTGAAGAATCGTAATGTTGTCGATCGGAACATGTGGAAATAGCCGGCTTCCGTATTATAAACGTAATTAATACGAATACAGTGGACCGGCTCGGTGGTACTTTTGCGGCCTACGCTAAATATCTGTAATTGTATTACATACACCTTAAATACATATATGTCAAGTAATGATTAGTAAAGATAAGTTCTTTAGAGAATTGTTCTCCCTACAGTTATTTAAAATTAATTAATACTAGTATTGTCTTTTGTTAACATAGCTTTTACACATTGAATGAAAATCTTTTTTACCGGATTGAAGCTATGTATTTTTTATTAACTTATAATTGTTTTACATAATTTTAAATTTTTCCGACGTTTCGCGTGCGTGGTCACGGTGACTGAAGTCAAAAGGTGTTGAATGTCAAAAGTATCACAGCTGTAGAGAAAGTTGTGTTATCTGTATTTATTTCCCCGGAGTTGGTATCGACTAAAAGATGACGGGTTTTTGTAGAAATGACTCACGGTGTCCTCTATATTCGCGGATGGTTTGTCTTGGGGTTTTAATTTGGATATTATTGGATCCCAGGTGTTTGATAACTTTAGGCCGTCTTCTCTATTGAAATTGGGGTGTTTTTTTTTATTTCAATGGCTTCGCGTACCAATCTTGGGAAGAATCTTTTTTCTTTCGCAAGTACTTTCGGTTGGTCAAAGCGTATGTAGTGATTAGGCCTATCTAGTGTGTGTTCACAGACTGCTGATTTTGTGTGTCATCTATGTCTTATGTCTGCAATGTGCTCTTTGAGTCTGTTGAACATATTGCGTTTAGTTTGCCCTATGTAAGACAGGCCACAGTCGCAATCCAGTTTGTATATACCTGCATCTTGCAACGGGGTGTTACTTTTGATTGGTTTCAGGAACACACACTAGACACACAAAATCAGCACAACTTTCTCTACAGCTGTGATACTTTTGACATTCAACACCTTTTGTCTTCAGTCACCGTGACCACGCACGATGTAAAGCACGCGAAACGTCGGAAAATTTAAAATTATGTAAAATAATTATAAGTGTATAATAATACAAATAGCTGTAATCCGATTAAAAAATTGTATTCTTTCAATGTGTAAAAGCTATGTTAACAAAAGACAATACTAAATACTGTGTCTGTTTAAATAAATAATTAACCCCTATTCTATAGACGTATATGGGACTCACTGTAGAATTTGTGTCCAGTGTCCCCAGTTCCACAGCCGTGACGTCACCCAATGCAACCCTCTGTACCGATAGCAGCCGGTCAGACGTCTCATCGTAATCAGTGACGTAATACGCTTCGCTCGTCAGTACCAACACACTATCCATCTCTGTCTCGTGGGGATCACCCGTACTGCGAACAAATTCCGATTGGTTAATACAAATCGCTTAATAAAAAAATGTGTTTAAAATTTCTGTATACTCACTGTGGATCGGCATCAATAAGCCCCCACGAGCCCAAAACCGGTTCCGTATCGACGAGAAGTTTCTTGCAATCGTCAATCAGTGACTTCACGTGCTGGGCCATCGCTTCTGTACTAGGAGCTGGTTGTTCCAACTGAAATTTTTAAGGCAATAAGAATTCTATCGTAATGTTTATATTATTATGACAAATAGATAAAACAGATCAAACGGTTACGTTTAGTTTTAATGAAGAAATATGGAATAGATAAAAAAGCTAACTGGCCTCTCTATCTCACTGCAAATATCGTTTACTAAAGAATCAATCAAAAATAGTAATAATTGTACTATAATACAAAGGAAATAATTGTACTCAATACTAGTATTCAGTATAAAATTCATAAGTATCACACACACTTCAGTATAACACAAGATTTTCTATATGTTGGCTTTTAACATACAAAAACACACAACAAAACTAATCACAAATATCACATTATATATATTTTTTTTTTCACATAAATATTACTATCGAACTACTATGACGTAATCTATATAAGGAGTTTCTATTCGTTTGTCTCGTACGAGAATGGCGGGACTGAAATTTGCTAATCTTGAAATATTTGTGGAAACTCAATGAAGGTTTAAACCGTAAGAAACATGTATAATATAAAAAAAAATTATACAATATATTTCGGTATCAAAACATTTGAAGTCTTGATTTTTAGACAGACAGATCTCCTGTGTTTGCAACTGCTCCTAAACGGTTGATTTTGATGGGTGTACTTATTTTTTTAAAGTTTAAGTTAAGTTTTAAGTTTGATTAGAATTTTTACATTTGAGACGTCTGTGGGGTCCGCTAGTAAGATAAGTAAGTTAGCACGGCAGCGACCTAAAATCCCATGGCAGTGCTCATTCTCCACAGACAAAGAGCAAATATCAATAAAAAGAATACATACATTAAACACATCAAGCTTGATGCCGGTACTAGTGCACTTATTACAGGGCACAATCAGTTGTTCGGGGATCGAGCGGGACTCCCCCGTCATCACATCTATTGCCACTTGACGCAACGCGTCTTTGAACGTTGACAAGTAGTATCTGTAAAAAACAAAAAAAATGCAAAAATATTTTTATTATAGAGAAGCAATGGCGTTACTTTTAGCTGTCATTGTAATATGTCACAGGGCTTATTATAAGTCAAATCAGTTCTAACCTCGTATAAGATTTGATTTGCTATTATTTGTTAGATCTATTAATGACCATATGGAATCACTATTGACAATTGAATAGTAGATATATTTACGGACACGTTATTCATACGGGAACACGATGTCATTTATTTTATTAGAATGGCAACACCACGCCATATATATATATATGGCTAGATAGCTTTTAAATTGTCAATATTTAATAGTTAAGTCTCGATTCCTCTCTGATCGGCACCTGTGTGCGCAGACACATTTTAAAATCCACATGTCAAGCGACATGGTTTATAACAATCTTGTACAATAAGTGAGGTACGTTTTTATGTAGTGGCGTGAATTATATATGTTTCTAGCTAAAATTTAAAGTTCCGTGGAATCCCGGTGCCACGCCCAAAGTATGACAGCATCAATTTAAATTTTACATTTAAAGAAAACTTTTTTACCGGATTGAAGCTATGGATTATTATAAATTTATAATTATTTTTTGACATTCAACACCTTTTGTATTCAGTAACCGTGACCACGCACGCTGTAAAGCACGCGAAACGTCGGGAAAAATAATGTAAAATTATGTAAAATTATTATAAGTTTATAATAATACATAGCTTGAATTCGTTAAAAAGTGTTTTATTTCAATATGTAAAAGTTATGTTAATAAAAAACAAAACTATAAATTTGACATTCCAATTCTGTAAATTCATCATGGCCATTGTTTTGACATCCCGCCAAAATATCTTAAACTCGGCGGTAGCATTTAAAATGGCGAATGAGAAATTATGTAGGTGGCACATTTCTCGAATTCATTACAAAATAAATTCGAAATTTAAAATAAAGAGACTTGTATATTAGAATGAGTGATCTACTCCGTCAAAGGCCTGGGTGCGTACTTACGCATCCTGGCCGAGGCCTTTGAAGTAAGTCAGCTAAAATAATTACCTATTTGCTGAAGCAACGCCATCTTTCATCATACCCGTAAGCTTTCTCTCGCCCGTTCGGGTGTAATCTCCCTAAAAAATATAATTATTAGAGATTACTAAATTTCTTTCTGGCTCTTTAATACAAATTGAAAAATAATTTAACTTTTATGTTTTTTTTTAATCATGTTTTTGTTACAGTGCTAACCAGTCTGTGCCGTCCGACTTATTTTGCCGAAAATATTTCCATGCAGGACAACATATGTCGGGTTAGCTAGTTTATTATAAAAAAATAAATCAATGGCGATACAACCTTTTTAGGTCTGGGCCTCAGATTCTGTATCTATTTCATGATCATTAGGTGTAGTAGGTGATAGGTAGTAGGTGATCAACCTTCTGTGCCTGAAACGCGTCGTCCACTTTTTGGGCCTAAGGCAAGCCGGTTTCCTCACGATGTTTTCCTTCACCATTCGATCGAATATTAAATGCGCACGTAGAAAGAAAATCCGCTGCTCATAGCTTATTAAATTATTCACAGTAAAATAACTCACAATTCCTACAAATAATTATTATTAATTGAACTTTGTCAAAGTTTTTGTAAACATTGCACGAAAGTATAAAAAACAATACCTTCAGAGCCTTAGTCCCAGCGTATTGCCGTGAGATGACATCACCGCTGTCTGCCCACATAGACAAGAAAGCCTGTCGTAGAGCGGGCGGGAGACCACCACCGCCTAAGCCAAGGCGACGCAGCTGAAGCTCTAACACCAGCTTTGCAATTGCAGTCTGAAAAGCATTAATAGCCGAGTTCTCTAACTAGTCGTTATGACGACGTGGGAGATTTATTAGTTTTGTACCACTTTGTACACAATTATTTTACATCTTAAGTCATCTAATCGACATGGTGGATGCCATACGATGTTACCATTTCGAACTAATTATTTTACCACTTTGTCATACGTATTACGTACACACAATACTAGGTTGATATTCACGGATTTATTCACGTGTTAAAAAAATCGGTTGTTGGTTGAAGTTGGTTGAAGTTGGTGAAAGTTGGTTTACTGACTATAGTTGAACGTGACAACGTCATAAGAAAATACTGATGGAATGGTTGCTTCTTCAAAAGGAAAGTTTAATTTTGTTTGTTTGATAGATATTTTGTATGGATATAGAAAACTAGGTAAATGGAAATCACAATTGAATTGATCATGTTACATTTATTTGTACGCATAAATACAACTATATCAATTTTATTTCATCGCTCACTCAAGTAGGGGAGAGACAGATGTCGGACGCTGCCGAACGCGGAAGCCGATTGTGCCTCCTTGTCGCTCGTTCCGCGCTCTCGCTTGCACTTCAAGCCTTAAATGGAACGCCTCAGAGCGAGGTAACGCCGCATGAGTCATGTTTTTTCGAGCGTGCAGCCGGCTCCATCGAATTATAAGACGTTGTCACGTCAAAACGTTAAAGGTTGGTGGACTCAGTTTCCGCACTTAGACTCTCATTAGGTCTGTTGTACGTATAGCCCTGGCTAAGTAAGCCAGCTAAGTTCCTTTCAGAAGCACAGAAGACTCTTGGGCACATTAAGACAAATGTCATTGTCATGTCATGTCATTCTGTTGACATATTTTGTTCGTTTATGATGCTAAGTAACAGTTCAGTTTTACTAGAAGTAAAATTCTACGATTCATATTACAATTACTACAGTATTTGACTGACGTTATACAATTAACACCTAGCTTTATTTATGTGTGTAATTTTGATATCAAACAAGAGGAGTACGAGATAACACTTTTGGTAAATGACAACAAAGATCGTACTTACCTGTACAACGTTAGTGCGATCGAGACAATCGATGCAATTCACACGAAAGACGCCATTTTGGCCGCAAATGAGACCGCGGTCGTCGCGCCAACAGAATCGCATCTCATCTATGACGTCTGCGATAGCATTAATCAGTATACTGACGTTTTCATAGTGCATACCGCGACTAAAAAATATTTGAAAATTTTCATCTATTTATTTGTAAAATAACAATAGACAATTTATTGTACAGAGTGAACGTCATTACTTCGTCAGTGAACCTTCTACTAAAACTGACAGATGTCAAATGCAATCTATTATACTGGTCCAACTTTAATCTTACTAAATAAAGGTTATAAAATCTTTATCTATGCTACAATTAATAAATAAATACACAAATATATTTGTTACCGACTATTAAGAGTAACACAACCCAAAAAATAAAACAAGTTAAAATAATAAAAAAAAACAATAATTAATGGTAAATAGAAGTATAGTAATTTAACAAATGACACACAAATCTATAATTTATGGTCAGTCATAAAGCACGCCAAACGTCTCTTAAAGGTGTTAGCCAATCTTAATAGGTATACCATTTGCATGCAACATCCACTTGGGTAATGGCAAGCAAACTACAAAGATTATATTCTATAAATTATAAAAAATACTAGACAAATTAGGTCCTACGCGTTTTTATAACGTATTCCATATTACAAACTTACCAATATTCATGAAAATCAAATGTAGCGTAAATAATATCGGGGCTATTATATTTTAACACGTGGTTTCCATACGTCTCCCATATAATCTTCTCTCTGCCTTGCTGTTCTACCAGGTTCACGATACACACTTGCTTGTAAATATTTAGTTCGTCTTCGAAGTGTTTCTTGAAGGCTTGGTGTGACTCTTCTTCCGCTGAAATTATTGAACATAAAATTTACTGCCATGGCTTAAGCTTGAGAAGTTAGTAGTTAAGAAGGACCGCGCAATACATGTTAATTACATTGAAATACATAACTCCAAGACGAGGGAAATACAAAAAAATCGAGTTAACGACTTTTCGACTTATTTTGAGATACAGAGGTACGATTTTCAAGTGTATTTTTCGATTTGTAGAATCGAATTTGACTTAAGTTTTCTAGTATATAATTTTTACTTAATAATGAAGTAAACTGTACACAAAAACAATGTATGAGTGTATCGATTCATTCACGTTTACAAGTCGAAAACAATAGATTGGAAGCCCCAAACCCGAACGTTCATTTTGGATTTTATTGCTATTATTTTAGGTGAATTCCGAGTAAGCCGTCGCTATATTTTGCTAACTACGATTTACGGAGTCTCAATTTTGAAATTCGACTTATAGAATATAAATTTGTATTAAAAATACTTCCTAGTGAAATAACATTTTGTTCGAGTTACAGTCTTAATAATTCAAGATACCGCGTATTTAAGGGTTCAGCGGAAGGGAATGGCAATTTTATTCGATTTACTGACAATTTCGACTTAACGAGAATCAAGTTATAGAGATGTATGTGTGTAAATAGAGACAGACCTGTTTGGCTGATCTTACACGAGTTGCTAGGTTTATTATTTTTTATGTAAAAAAGATAATAACAAAATATCTGGGTGCAGATATAATTATGTAGCTCTATCCCATTAGTGTAACTGTAAGGATATAATATATATGTAAATAATTAATAAATGTATGTTCGCAATTACCACTAGTACAAAATAAAAATCGAAGACATTGTGCCAGGCATAGAAGGCCGACTTTGTATATATAAAATAAAAAGGATCCAAAAAACGAATGCGATGTGAGGTCAGAATCCATATACATTTATAGCGTACACTGTCATGAACTTTGTACTGATAGTAAAATGTAGCCTGAAAAACCGTATTTGTTAACATGGTAACGATCAAAGTAACTATAGTAACACAAATGCTTACATCATAATCCAAATTTGAAAATAGAAAATCTATTTTATTAATATTAAAATCTAAAAATATCTTTAATATATTATAAATATTTTGAATTAAAGATCATAAAAGCAATGGGGTTAAGAAGACGCGACCTAAAACAGCCATCAAAATCTGTTTGTTTAAATATATATTTCTAGTAAAATCGTTTTTTAGTAATGAAGTCTAATCTAATATTGATCAAAAGATGAGTTGATTGTAGCGATAAAACAATAACAGGGGGACAACGCACTTGCGAGCCCGTCATTGAGATTGTCCATGGACGGCACTACTCAACATCAGGTGACCCTTCCGCCCGTTTGCGTTCAATTAAAAGAAAATATCATTTTATTTCTATGGTATACTTACTTCTATCAAGCCGAGGCGGTGGTCTGAACTTGTATTCTGGCTGACTCCAGAATATTGGCACGGATCCGCGGACCTTGGCAGAAAAATAAATAACTTACTTACTGACATACAAAATATTTTACCATCGTAGTTTTGATTGTAGTTAAGTTATGCTAAAAAAATGGCTTTTTTTTATTTTATTCTGTGACAGCTCCACAGGATGTTAATCCAAGATACTTTTTTTGTACTGATGGCTGGCATTTCAATTTGCAGTCATAAAGCCACAGTGTTACAGAACATAAAAAATAACATTTAAAAATCGCAAAAACATGTACATCACAATTTAAGTTGAATGACCGCTTTCAGAGATTCACCTGTGCATAACGATCGTTTTTGTAGCGGTATATAGCACATCGAAATATAACAATTTGATGAAAAATTTTGTATGCAAACTAACATTGACCGGTTTTATGAAGTACTTGACACACATGGTGTAAATACGGCTACGGGCTACACAAACGTATTTTATAATCTTAAGTCTATTTTTTTAGCATATTGCTAGGACTGTAAAACAAAAACAACTTACATAATTAGGCTTTATATATTGGCCCTTGAATATTTTAATGGCTGCTAGCCAAAAAGCCTTAGCAAAGTACTTAAACTGATACTTAAAATGACAAATGCTCGTATCGATTTTGCCTTGAAAACCTTTCTCCAGCGATTTCAAGGCATAAGCAAAAAGATTGCATCATCGTTATTGTTTATCATGAATACGCAAAATTTCCGGCAACTCAATATTTTAGAACAAATAATTATACTTCATACATTTTAATACAATATGTTTTTTAACTTTTCTACATTACTCTTATAATTTAATTTTACTCTTATATATAGGATAGGAGGGCACACACGCCTACGGGACGCACAAAAAGGGCATGATATGTCATCGCAGTATATTAAGACCCATTTTAGTGGGGTCGTTGCCGTCTTTGAAAGAGTATGCTTTCTTTAACCAATTTTAAAAACATTTCTATAGATTTTTCTCTATTAAGTTTATTAGGGCGCGTTCAAACAATGTAATGTATACCTAAGTGATCCACCCAAGAATATTTATTTTTATTCAATATTTACAAAGCATATGTTTTCTTTGATTCGAACACGATTTTATTAAGTGGTAATAAATTTAATTAATAATACCTGTACAAACGAAGCTCGATGTATGCTGTCAGAGCAAACAAGTGATACAATTTGCTCTGTCTCTACATAGTTGGCTACTTTACCACTTGGCTCTATCCCTCTACGATTGTATCTGATAACAACACATACATATTATCAAAAAAAAAAACGCCACATTTTCTTATTTTTTAAGAAGGTATTATATGCTAATTGATCTGCTTCTAATCGGACTACTATGGTCAGTAAATAAAAATCAATCAACATGAACATATTCCTGAAATGTTCACGACACAACCAATGGGTTACATACACTTGCTAATTTGATTACAGAGAGAAATTTTTTTGTGCACATGAAAGATACTATCAATATTTATGAACATACATTAGTATGAATTCTACATGAATACATAGAGCATATAAAGAAACTTATTAAGACAGAACAACTAAAGAAGCGATGAATTCCACACTTGCAGTAATGAATTTCAAAATTACCTGGTTCCAGCCTGATATCTAGATCTTCTTGATATAAGACCAAGGGTGAAAGTATCATCGGAAGTGTTATTACTAGATAGGGACTCTGTATTCAGTGGATTAACATCTGCGGGCTCACAGGCTATTTGAGATAGGTGTATGTATCCTTGAATTATTGGTAGCACCCATTCATCACAGGCAGGGCTCTAAAAAACACTACTGATGATGCTAAAATAACTTTTGTTAGTCTGGATTACATTTGAGTGTTTTGAAATTCTGTCAGGTGTTTTGGAGTAAAAAACAATAGAAAGCCTAGTGGTTACGTGCCCGGTTTAACTATGAGGTCAAAGTTTTAAATTGCGGCGGCGGATGATTTTTTCTTTTTTAGTGAGGAATAAATTGATTTAATATAATTTATATATTGAGAGGTAAAATCAATATATGGACATGTGCCACCTGCTTGCTTGCATAGAAGAAAGCAATTAAGGAGCAGACCCTGTGATGCTATTGGTTTTCTTTTGTTTTTAATACAAAATTTTGCATATGATTGGTTATTGGTTTGTGGCCTCAGTTTCCATACTTACTCTTAATAGGTCCATTGTTGTCATTTCAAAAGCACAGAAGCCTCCTTGGAAATATTCATTCAAGCTTATTTTTAAGCAAAGTATTCTAATAAATATAAAATGGTTATACTAGTCCTGATTTGACAGTTACATCTACTACACCCAAGTTAGTAGTTTCTTGAATTGTAATAAAGCTATGTGAGTAATAATAATTATATTTTATATAGATATATTTGTACTGTGATTGGTCATATTTCAACTTCTTACCTCCAATGCTATGATATCCTTCAACATATATTTATTCCAAAAGAATCTATCATCAACATACTTCCACCATCTAGTTAAATCTGTGATGGGTTTACACACATTTTCCTCTGTTTCAAGAATTTTCTCTATCTCATATTGCCTTTGTAGACTGTTTGTCAAATCTAATGTTCTACAATAATAGAAACTGTCAGAATCATCAAAAATCTTATGTAGTTCATCTGTAAGCCTCTTCTCAAATTTGTCATCCAATTTCACATCTCTCTGTTTCTTCACAGTTTGCTTTACCTGGTGAAAAGAACGAAAGATAATAATAATAATAAATTCATATAACAAACAACTTATTCTTCTAGATTTATAGTATTAAGAAAAAAAGAAAAACTAGGTTGAACAATATCCTTATCTAATACACTTAATTAATGTAATAATATGAAGATTACCTGAGTAGCAGCTTGTTGAGTAGTTGTTTTTATTGTATTGCTAACATTTTTAACAGCCCCAACAGTTTTATTCAAAAATACAGAATTTTCAAATAACCTTGCACCCATTTTTCTGTTACTGGATCTATTTGAATTTACAGATGATGACGAACCGTGTTTTGTGCATGGACATAGTTCTAGTTCTTGATTTGTCATACCCATGTTCAGAAAACATATTGATTTAATTTTATAAATAGTATGGTGGAAATAAATTTGGCCAACTGGTACAGATTCTTTTATTATCATAAGACGTGGTTCATAAACATTGGAATGTTCTACTTTTCCTATGATGCCCTCTGTTATACCTAAGCATTCTATATCTTCTATATCAGAAAGATCCCATGCTAGAACAATAACAATGTTAAAAATCGATGCACTGTATTTGTTAGTTATTTTATCATTATATAGCGACCAAAATACGAGTAGACATTTTTTAATTTGGTCAATAGTTTATATCAATTCTAGTTTCTTTGTAAATAATGATTTATTATTTAAATTTCTAACTGACCTGAACGGACGGAAAACGCACCAGTTACCCGATTCCACCAGAGACTAGATTCATTTCGAACAAATATGTAATATGTTTCGGACCTAAACACTTCCATTTTAATTTTGATTTAAAATCGAGTAATTTTCTGTTTAATTTTCATTGTTTTTGTTGTTGTCGACTTCTCTATGAAATTGACGTTTCGAAATAATGAATAGGAATTAAAGGGGGCGGGGCAATGACGAAGTATTGGCAGAATTGGACTCAAAGAACACTTCGTGCTACGCAGATGAGAAAAGTGTGAGTATTGAAATCTATAGTTCATCAATTTTTCAAATGATAACACGATAAATTTAAACAAATAACTATAAAAATATCGGTAGTAATTGCTTTTTCCAAGATTTAAAAAGAGAGCGCCGAGGAGAAAATATAAATTTAATTAGGTTTATGAATTGTAAATAATTTTAATATATCTTATGTTGATGGGTATAGTAAAATTATAAAGAGTGGATATTGGTTCACGTAACAAAATTAACTAAAAACTTTATTTCGACTGCACTAACTGCGTAGAACGGAATATTTCTTTTATTGACGCGAAAGCGCATTTGCCGCCATCTCAAGAATTTAGCTGGTAATGTTGGCAATTGATATGGAGATTTGCTTGCTTGAGCTACATTTTCAATGAAATTATTCAAAGATTCATCTTACTAAAACAATGGATTGGCAATTAACTTGCCGAGTATGTCTGGAAACGGGAGATATGGTTTCCTTATTCGATTGGGACGAAAACAATGATCAACTTAGCGATAAATACACTGCGTGCTGTGGCGTAGAGGTATGGAAAAATTCTCTTACAAAATGGTTGCGTTGGCCACCCTAAAATTTGTACAAAAATGTTGCTATTATTGTATAATTTCATGCAATTTGTTGACTTTTTGCTAACATCCCCATTAAGATTTCTGAAAAGTTGCCTTAAATTTGAATTTATTTTATATTATTAAAATTGATTTCTGATTTATATTTTAGGTTACAAAAAACGATTCACTGCCAACTTTAATATGTCTCAATTGTGTTGACCGATTAACATACGCGTATGAATTCAAAAAGCAATGTTTATCTTCAAACGAAACGCTCAAAGAGTGTTTGGATGAGTTTCTAAAAACCTCGTCCCTGACTAGTACAGGCGACAACGATTCCATCAACAGTACGTATAATTATTCTTTGTTAAGTAAGAAGACAATGAGTACAAATAAGATTTTTTAAAATTTATATACAATAAACTTAATTGTGCATTTATATTCAGAAGCTGAAACTGAAACAATCACTGTAAGGCAACAAAATGGCATGCTGTTGCAATATGAGCTTCCAGTGGAACATGAACCATCAATTCAATGGACTCGACGTCTGGTTAGGAATGACAACAACGCTGTTGTATTTAAAGCCCCAGAGGCAAAGAAAAGAGGACGGCCGCGTAAATATCCAAATCCACATGGCACAATTGGTTAGTATAAAGAATCTGTTTTCTCATCTCTCTAGTGTCTCTAAGTCGGCATTATTCTGTTACCCGTTTACTTTTTACCTGAATTCAATATAAATGGCTGTCAGTATCTGTACTGTCAACATGTAACAGAACTTTATTCATGATAAAAGTGAATATGGCTGTATTTAAACTTATTGACTTATAGAAGTATCACCATATCACCGCAAGAAACCCAAGGAAGAGGTAAGGGAACCCGAATCGTTGACAGCATTAATTGCCTCTGGATCATTGGAGATTAAACAAGAACCAGATACTGATGAAACCCTGTTTGAATTTGAAGGTATTGACATGTTTTGTTTTATAATAATTTTAGGAATTCACTTAAGTTATTAATGTCATGCTTATGGTTGAGTTTAAGTACAAAAATGTATTGGACTTTATACACCCTTATGGCTTCTTTAACAATGTTGTAGTTAGACTTACAAGCAGACTTATTTTCAATTAATTATTTTAATAATACAAATTATATAGTATACTTCTATGTATACCATTCTTGAATATGATACCCTAGAAATAATATAGTTTATCCTTGTAGCTAACCTAATATACAGTTATAATTGTCAGAAAAAAAATTTGCATATAAATTTACATGCATTGCCAGTTCTCAAATCAAGGGTGTAGAATGGAACCTGAAGAACTGCCCATAAACATCACTTAAATTGCCTAGGATTTTTTACAAAATGTGTTATATTGTTTTACTAAAGCACTTACAACTATTACCATCATGCTTCTCATTACTTGTTAAGTAAGCAGTTAAAATATAAACACTGATCCAAGTCTAACTATTTACAAGTACCATTCACTAGTATATTGCATGGCCAGAGAGTTATTCCCCAGGTCAAGCCGTAGTGCTTGGGAAGTAATGCCCTCCACTATTGAGTTTATTGATTACATAATCGTAGAAGTATGTGATATATAATTAGAATTATAATTTTCAGAAATGGCTGAGGATTCTGATCCAGATTTTGTTCCTGGAGAGGAAGAGCCTGATGATGTTCCGGTAGGTATTGAAAAACCTTTCTTTTCAATTTAAAATTTCTTTACACATTTCAGAGCCTTCTCAAAATACAAACTTTATTATTATAATTTTTTTTCGAAATACATTTTGTTGAATTTTAGTAAGATATTTACAATGCTACAATTTGCTATAATTAAACCATGGCTACATAATCAGTTGGTTGTAAAACTTAAATTGAATTACAATATATAGTCTAGAACTAGTAAACATAATTTACTATGCTTCATATATTGCCATAATAGAATTTAGAGGTTTACAAAATGTTTGTATGTACAATATTACATATTTAACTTAACATTTATTAGTGTTTGATGTTCATATTTTCGTTTATATCTTAGTACCTATAAATAGGTACATAGTATACTTAGTAGTAATTAAAATCAAAGCCGTGTTGGCCTAGTGACTACAGTGACTATCATCACTAATGTTATAGGTTCAATACCCAATGGACTTTCTGTCTATATGTGCATTTAACACTTCCTGTGGAAACCGGCATGCCCCAATCGATATGTATTAGATAGAAGGCTGATCACCTACTGGTCTAAGAAATAAAAACGAATACAATCTGAGGCAGACATATAGGGTTGTAGCGCCACATTATTATGTAATAGTATTTATTACATTATTTATACCTTCGTATCATTTAAGATAAAAAAATTACTTGAAGACTGTTTTGGTTTAGTAATAATTCAGTTAAAAATAGTTGCAGCAAGAGACCCCTAGAAAACGCGGTCGTCCGAGGAAAATAAGACCCCCAGTGGCAGATGTGAAAATTAAGGAAGAAACGGAAGACATGCTGCTAAAGGAAACCATTATGGCATTCTCTGAACCCATACATGATGATGCGCTAAACCCAAAACCAAAGCCCAAGAAGAAAAAAATTCAACAGAAGAAAAAGAAATATGTGTATTCTAAGACGTAAGTTTAGGTTGCCCAGGATCCCTAATGAACGCGCCGTAACGTTTCGTGACCAACCCCAGTGACTCTTTCTAAAACTTAGCATTATGTGATGTAAAGTACTGGAAAGTAGAAAATAATATTAACAATGATGCGTAATTCAACCCCACCCTGCATAGTAATACTTGACGTTCCCTAACGCGATAGACACGGACCGTTGTTGGAGTATTCTCGTAAAACATTTTTTTTTCGAATTTCATTAAATCATTTAGTTTAATGTAACTGATATATAACACAACTGATACAGGGGCAAAGGTACGCAAAACTTATTATGGACGTGACAAATCATTATACATTTGACACTTCAAAAATATGACTTGACAAATCTCCGCGTTATACGAAAATGCGTTTTTTTGTTAATATTGAACCTCCAATGTCAACTTTATTCATTCACTACAGGCACTGTTATTATTAAAATAAAACATTTTATTAAGTTATGTGTAGTAGTTAAAAGCTTCATTATCTGTATTTGTTATTTCATCTTGAGGTCGTTCGTTCGAATCACGGCTTTGCACCAAATAAAAAGAAAACACTTTTTTACCGGATTGAAGCTATGAATTATTACGAAACGTCGGGAGACATTTAAAATTATGTAAAATAATTAAAAGTTTATAATAATACATGGCATCAATCCGGTAAATAAGTGTTTTCTTTAAATGTTTAAAAGCTATGTTAACAAAAGATAATACTATATGCACCAATAGATATTTGTTTTATGTGTGCATTAAAGAAAACTTTTCGATGGCTTGACCAAGCGCCATTTTTATTAGAATATTTATTTTTTCAGTCACGTGTGTGAAACATGCGGTGCGTCGTTCACTTCAAACGCTTCGTTGCAAGCGCATATTAGACGCCATTTGGGAATTAAACCATTTGTATGCAGGTATGCTAGCTTTAATGGATTAAGTAGTGTTTTTTTTTATTATTATGAATAACAATACTATTGCAATATTCTCTGAAAGATGTCGAGGTTTCTAAATCATATATTTAGTATTGTTATTTGTTGGATATTTTATTTTTTGTTATATTAAAAATCAGACTTAGACAGAATCAGACAGACTTAAAACCCAGGACCTCTTTGTGTATTAAGCTTTATTTTTTAAATTAAATAGTATGTAATTAGATTGGTGTAATTTTGTTTTGAACCAATGGGTGCGGGTGGATTGATACTCTATAAATTTTCAAAATTAACAAATGGTCCGTATTTTCAATAATGTCCCCTGCGCCCATATGTGGCCTTTTTTGTACCGTTGTGTTGATCATGCACCCGCACCCGCATTCAAGAAGTCGAAAATTTTTTGCTAAGGATAAATTCAATATAGAAATAATTTATCCATTTTTATTCAAACAATTTTTTTATACGTGACATTCCGCATACATTGACGTATACCGAACGTTAAATTGTCTCGCCTGGTGAACAAGACAAATTACATGCTATACGTCGACGTATGCGATACGACATATCGTGTCGGTATATGTCATAAGTTTGTGATACGTGTGTAGTATATGCGGGTACGCGTGCGTGATGAACATGGAGCTGCGTCGTCATATGTTCCGACACACGGGCGTGCGCCCCTACAAGTGCAGAGTTTGCGATCGCCGTTTTGGGGACTTCGGTAGCCGACAGAAGCATGAAAGGCGAGTTATCGCAATGTAGCATACCTTCAAATAAAGATTACATAAATATCTTATTTTGTATCGTTGTAATGTTTATTTTGAATGTTTAACTCTTTTTACTTCGGCTCATTACAGTCTCGGAAACATAACTTAAATTTAATGTATTCTAAAACGTGATTAAACACAAATTATCTACCTATCATTTATTGTCTATGACTCAAATTCTAATCTACGAATGATAGAGTGAGTTACGACACGTTTCTGAGTACAAGACAATCAAGTCAACGCAGCTTAACGGTACAAAAGGGCCATTTCAAAGGTACAACTAGGTACAAATAGATAATCACTTACTATAGCGTTTGCGGGTTCGCCGCCGTGGCTAATATAGAGTTAAAACGGCATATGGTGAAGCATACGGGTCAAAGGCCTTACCCGTGTCGGCATTGCGATAAGACGTATACGGACTTTGGGACACGACAGAAACATGAACGGTGAGGCAGGTTTTATAACAGTTTCTCGTTGACATTTCAAAAGTCATTGGAAAACAATATACAGGCTGAACAAATCAAATCAAGATTAAAAATATGACCCTTTGATTACACATGTATTTAACGCAATTTCAGTATCTTAGATAAATTAAGGGCTTGCTTGCATTGCTTGCAGCTTCCAAAATATAGAACGGATGGAATAAATCTATACAGATGTGGTTAAATGAGAAGATTACAAGCTCCATCATAGTTATAATGCATATACAGATTTCTGTCTGTTTTATTGATGATTTTTAGGGAAATAATAAGATAGCCTTCTATTCTACAAAATTGCAGTAGGACGCATTTTAAAATGCCTCAATAACCGTAAGTTGTGATAAAATGTCAAACTTACAGTGATTTCTTATGAAATTCTTTTTAGAGAAGTTAACTAACAAAAATCTCATATACTACTTATAGACAATTGATGGTATTCTCTTTTCCAATTTGGGATTTCAAATATACAATCACATTTAAATAGTCAAATTGTTCCATAAGTGCCTTTTTCCCCCAATTTTACTTTTTAAAGGGAATTTCCTTGATGTCTTTGTAGTAATAAAATTTATCAATTCAGTTCTGGCTTCTGCGTAATCCAGCGTACGTACTTAAAATAATTTAAGGAGCTAAAAATCTTCTGGAAGGAGGTCATTTAAAAATATAGTAGTATTTTGCAAGTCAATGACTTTTAGTGATAATTTACTGACATCGAACTAAAGTTCTTTTGTTTATTTTTTTTGGAATTGCGTTAATATCAAAATAATATACTTAAAATTTCAGATTGCACATGGGCATTCGTCCCTACCAGTGTTCGTTATGTGGAAAGTCGTTTACGTACTCGTACGTGCTTGCTAATCATATGTTAACTCACACCGGGGAGAAGAAGTATGCGTAAGTATATTTAATACATAATTTTGTTCGAAGTTAATTTGTGTTATATTATATAGAGATGAAATTTCTTCGTTGATGAAAATTCTTTTCATATCATCAATGATATAGATTCTAATCAAATCCACAGTTCAAAAGATATTAGCGTACAGACGATGGGAAGGATACTTTTTCGTAAGGATGAGTCACATGATTATTGATGTGTACAATAACATATTCATAGGTCATTAAATCAATTTAAAAAATTAAACTATTAAAATGACGCAGCAAATGAAAATAGACCAAATATTTCTGAAAATATAAAACCAATATTTACCCTTCTTTAAGATTTGATATTTATAACATATGAATATGTTTCTTTAGATGTGGTCCTTGCAACAAGAAATTCACGAAAGCTCACCACCTGAAGTACCACAACAAGGTCCATCATAAAGAGCTGTACATCCAGCAGCAACTGGAGCAAGAGGCAAAGAAGATGAGACAGAGGATCAACGTCTCCAACCTTTCGGGAGTCATCTCGGGGGAGATCGTTGATGGCACTCTGCAGCTCACGCATATTACTGAAGGTACTTTCTTTTTCCAATTTGTAAAACCAATATCGATTTTATTGATATTGGTCTTGACAAATGACATTAATAATTTCTGTTGCAACATACCAATTTTAATTAACTAAAAAATATTTCAACAATTTCTCGTTTTCGATATCCTATCCTAAAACATAAGGTGAATGTTATTCATATTTCACTTTTATATGATGTGTTTACTGGTATAACTTAGATTACCGGCGAAATTACTATTGTTTTTGACTGGGAAAGATGGGAAATATTTATATGGGAATAACGTCTTCTGTTTAAACTTTAAAAAAATAGACAGAAATGATTGATATGATTTGCTATTTTAAAAGAGTACCGAGAGTTTTTTACGCCGGCTTTGTCTCCGGCCTACATCCTCTGTCTTTGCCGATGAGTAGGGATGTCTACTTATTTAAATTTATTGACGTGGAATAAGTGATACTTGTATGTAATGTTCCATAATAAACATTTTAACAAATAACACACAAATCTACACATAAGTTTCAAATGATCGATGAAAGACGATGTTTATCCGAGTATACTTGGCACATTTGACTCAGACATCGAATGGTATGTTTCAGATGGCGAACACGAGTCCCAAATGGAGGTGGTCGAACAGGACGATGAACAAAATGAAACGGACCGAGCCGTCGCGGATATGCAAGCGGTTAGTTCATATTAACGATATGTTAACCGTATACAATACTAAAGCTAGATTTTTGTATGGAAATATTGAGCAGCACTCCGTGGGCGTATTTGGAACTAAATAAAATATGGATCCACCGCATTTTACATTGCGGAAAAATAATGAAATTTTATTTAGAAACATAAATATTGGGCATTGATCTTTAAAAAACGTTACACCCGCGTTTAGTCGGTCGTACCGTGATATTATTAAAAAATTAAATCTTTAATTCTATAGTGTAGCTAATAAAATATTAACATTTTTTTCAGGTGGTCCTTGATTCGGAGTTTGCAGGCGATGATGACCTTAAGACTCGTATAATTAGTCATAGTGAGATTTAATTAAATACATATCCAATTGTATGCAATAGATGTAACAAGTGACTTACTTTAGTGGCTTAATCTAGAATTCAGTAGCGTGCCTAGTAATAAAAAACTGCCAAAAAATATATATTTAGAAATAATTATATCAAAATATATGTTTTTTACTTCAAGTTCCATATAAGGTCATCCAATAGTTACCTCATAATTGAAAAAAAATTGTCTAATTGCAGCTCTTACTAAGTATGAGTACTTGTGTGTTGTCTCATCACAGCATGAACATAGTCTGACAGAAAGAGACAAAATATTACTTTGGTTAAAAGAGTGTAATTGGATTTATTTATTCATTAAAAAATAATTTTTAGTTTGGGTAAGATAGGTCTCAACATCGTTATTATGATATAGTTTTGAGTAAATATTTTTTCAAGCTTATTTTCTTTACTAGCACATAAAGACTGAAATGAAAAGTAGGTTAATTTATATAACTGCTTGGCGATAGTGACTAATGTAAAATTTGATTGAAAGTTTGTATATTTATTAAATTTATTACGAAAATATTTAATTATAAAATAAATATTTTTGAGGCTGTTCTTTGTTTTTGCAAATTTGGATAATTTACTTCTGAACGAAAATCATCTTCAGGTTAAAGTATAAATATAAATATTTTATGTAACAGGTTCACTGTCCAATCATAAAGGTGGAAATACCCCTCACCGAGGTTCGAATGAAAGCCTAAATGTTAGAAAAAAAAAATTTGCCGTACGTCCCAGCACTTTTTAAGTTCTCAGTGATATGTCCTCTCAAGTCCACGCAAGAAGTTGTACTTGCGTGCAGACCACATGTGGACTGCGAACGTGTAGAGATTTCCGTCTTATATGGTCTTTGGACAGTGAACCTGTTAAATAATTTTAGCCTCGCTTTTTGTCGTTACATAACGTATCTGACATGGGATTCCATACTAGCGTGTAAATTATATAAACATTAGTTATAAACATTTCGTGTAAATAATCATTTAATCTTGTTGAATAAATCATTGATTCAGTAATTGTTGTGTTTATTTGCTATTTTTTTATATTAAAAACATTGCAACTTTTAGGTCCAGCCTCAGATTTTGATATCTGTTTTGTGATAATTTTTCTTAAAGGGGAAACAAGTTTAGACCGGTCAAAAATATACCTTTTTATTGCATGAGTTGTTAGTATAACTAATAAACAATTTGTGGTCAAAATTCGCATTATTCCCGATGCTATGAGTACTTACGGACCGCCCGTCGTACTATGGAAATCGACAACTTTTTTATTTGTCAAGGAAGACGATGGAATTTTGGATGGAAAATAAATGAAAAGATACCAGTTTATAGAACCATGCTTTATTTTATTTCCTTATCGACAATATAGTGAATAAAAGTTACTTTTTCATTACTTTAATTAAAAGCTATGATTGATGTTTATTTCATAAAATATTTGAGGTTAAAAATTGCAAATTTTGTGAAATTTATACTAAAAAAATATTTATATGATTACGTAAATTATACCGCGAAATGAATGCCAAATTAAGATAACACGCCCTGTTATCAATAATTCTTGTTAATCGCCAAGTTTTTTTTAAATTGTTTGTAAGGAGCTGCAGTCATTACATCATGTTCCACGTGACATCTTTAAGTAGTTAATTAATCATAAAATATATAAATAAAAAACAAAGATTTGTCCTCTATCAGCAGCAGGTGAAAACAACCCGCAAATATATAACTAAAAACTCCGTTTTCCTGAATTCAATTGCGACAGTCACCATAACTAGGACCCGTTCACGAGTATGACGCATGGCCAGCCATCGCCCCCCCCCCTCGCCATATTTTAGGGAGAGAGACAACCCGACGCATGGTCGCCGCCACAAGCTGTGGCATTTAAGCGTGGATGACGATCCTTGCAATGTAATCTTGGCTACATAAATAAATAATAATAATACTACTTATTGACGATCGACCCCGAGTCAGGAAATGCACCCGAGAGATTCAGTCACGTATACTTCATACTGGGGCAAATCATAACCAAGCACTCGGATCGTTTAAGTATTTATTTATAGGCCTTAGCAAATAGTTTTACTTTAACGTACGATTTCAATTTATTTATTGACAACATTTGTATCTAGGGATTTTGTTGAAAAATATATACAATTGCATTAGAAATAATTACTTGTTTTATGTAGCCTTGTGGTTGGTGTACTAATTGTCTTTATTACTAGTACTATAATTATGGTCGATTGTCTCTTTAAAGATATCTATTGCTATACGGTGCTAGAATAGTTAATTATCCGGTGAGCACTTTATATAATTAATAAGTAGTTTAACTGCCTTAAACTACTCGTTTTCTTAAAAAAAGTCTACACTAAAATAAAATAAAAATCTGTATATTTTTCCTGCGTAAAAAAGTTTCGGCGTCCTAGGTTCACCCTCTGCCTGACGCACGCCGTCAACTTTTTGGTTAAAGGCATAAGGTTTCCTCACGATGCTCTCCTTCACCGTACGAGCGACTATTAAATGCGCACATAGATTAATTGGTGCAGCAAGTTAAGTGGCAACAGCCGGGGATAGAACCTCAGGGAAGAGTCACACGTTAAAACCAAGATTGTTTTATGTATATATAACAGTAATTTATGCATATATTATTGATTGGGTTGAATCGAATCGTAGGAAAAATTGTATTTGCATTTACTGCCATCTATCGAAGATACTCTTAACAAATACGCTCAATGTTGCCTGTAGTGGCGCGATGATAACAAGAGTTCTTCATTATTTTAGTCTCCGTTACGTATATGAGCATCGAGATTCATCTTCCTTTCTATTTGCACTTAAACTTGTTAGACAAGTATTGTAATTGTGAATGGTGAACGAAATATAGGTACCTTATGTGTAGTTAAGATCGCAAAGTCTCCATACTGACAGATGGTAATGCATGGCATTTTCTTCTGAAAATCTCTAATTGGTATTGTTTTTTTTATCTAATTTTGCTTACAGCTCACTTGCAATGGCAACATTAAAACTTGTGCCACTCTTCCAAGTAGATGATTTTTGTTCTTGTCCTTAATGTAAAAAGAAAACGCGAACTTTCGGGCGCGGCGAGTTTTAAATTTTTTCTCCCCTAATGCGCTTATTACGAGTTGGAGGAAGCACAATTTCTCAAAGTTTTCTTAGATCACTATCTATATATTTTGAATAGTGTTTTGGAAAGTAAATATGTGAAAGATGTTTCTAAGTAGATATCTTTTGTCGTAGGTAATAATAAAAATTCTCTAGTCGTTAATTCCCTTTGTCAAATAGTTGGGAACAATACGTAATCAGCCCTCTGTGCGTGGCAGTTCTTATAGCCACTAGCCATTAGTCAATAGCCATTGTCTTGTTGAGTCAAATACACCATGCCACTGCACCACTATGCCGTAACAGCCCATGTAGACCGTAAAATTTCTAATAAGTGGATTTTAAGTACAATTTTATTCTTATATTCCATAGATTGGGTATACACCCATTCGAGTTGTTAAATCTTGTAAAAACTAAGTGGCACTCGTAATAGTTACTAACTAAAGATACGTACGTAGCAGACAACAACAGATCAATGACCACATTCATATCATAACATTATGTCATTAGCAAGACCAAATAACAGTATTTGAGAAGCACTGTCGCGCAACAAAGCTTTTGACGCGAAGACGGCCGCGAGGTCGCCGGATGGCGCGATTTACATTTTTATTCCTTTATTTACGTCTATTTCCCTCCTTACACGGATGCTGTTTTAAAAAGTATTTTAAGAGGAAAAGTTTATTTATCTCTTGGTATAGACCGAATTCTAATAGGAAATACAGAAATGGTATCAAGTCCAATCTTTGTTTTATAGCTTCGAAGCTAAGATTATGAGATTTTAAAGAAAAACATGAAAAGCTCTTATATTCGATACCCAACACTTCGTATTTTATAGGAAGTTATTAATAAGTAAACGTTTCTATTAATGATACCTACTTCCTAGCTAATGCATCGTATGTTCGTGAAAAGATACATTAGTTCTATCTCAACGCAAAAGCGGCAGATCCTCATTGTTTGTTGACAGGAACAACCCTATGGAGGGCTGAAAAAATCTGATGGTGTTTTTTATCCTTCAGCGGTAGTCCGACTCCTGGAACAAAAATAATAAAAAATCGTAAAAGTATTTCTGAGTTGAAAAATTAAATACTTGGGGCTGATTTAATTGTTGTTGGAATCTTGAACCCCACTTCGAAGCTCTTGGTTCGCGGTTGGTAGGGCGACAGGAGCGCTGAGGCATCTACCGAAAATAAGCGGACTTGAACAAAGTTGATAAAGGTTTTACTCTAGAGTGGTTAGTATGGTGTTTTTAAAAGCCTCTATATAGAAAGTCTCTTAGAACACAAAATAGAAGTCTCCTCTGTAGTCTTCTGTTTTTTGCAGCGACAGTAGAGCAATTCGTAGCTACAGAACAGCGTCTTTTATAGCAGATTGCGTCTTGGTTGACACTCCTACGTGGGAATTGGAAGCAGACGTTCTAACTGCAGTTTATAGTTTTTGAGTGATTTTGGAGTGCGATGGTTTCCTTCTGAGGGTAAATAATGCTTCAGAAGGAATCTCTATAAACAGAGAGAGTGAGAGCGCGCGGTATAAGAGACGGAAGGGGAGGTGAGAGAAAAAGAATGTTCGCCCATCTCCTTCCACCTATATTGTTCACACATTGTTGACGCCACAAGACTGTACCGATGAGGTCCGGATAGATTACGAAAGCGAACCCAATAGCCTTTTTAATGTGGTCGAGTTGATAGCCCAGGTGGTTTTAGTGGGTATAACTCACCCAGTTCTCTGATTAGCAAAACCCCTAAAGTGAGTCGAGTGCCACATATATCTGTCGCGTAACCGCATTTCCACCTTGATTTAAAAAAGGTGGGGCTTTCTGTGAATTTGTGGGTGCAAGATGTGCTGGTTTCCTCGCGAAGCAATCCTACCGTGTGGGGATACATAGGCCACGATATCAACCTCATTTATAGACTTTAGTAGAAACATTATATTTGACGGTTGACGACACAACACTTTATAATATTTTAAGTTTCCACTTATTAATAGAATTCAACAACGAATACGACTTACATAACCGTCTGATTGGTAAGATAGCCGAGATCTAGGTGTTTCTTTAAGGGACTTGCGGAGGCCAACATTACTCATAGTAAAACTGATAAAAAATAAAAAAGAGGGATCCCTTCGTAATTGACGTTTTATTTGTTTGTCAATTAAAGTGAAGAGCCTCGGGCGTAACAACTGCTCACAAGGAAAACAAACAAATTATTTGTATTGCACAGATGTGATTGTGGTTCACTTACTTTTATTACGTTTACTAGGCTAATTAATACATATTAAGAGTATGATGTTGTATATATACGTTTCGCTTTGGTAACTTTTAAGAATACATTTTTAATTAGTTTACGAACAACTACCGACCTTATGGAAGAATTTAAATTTATGTACCAATGATATTTAATTAAGCTAAATAGGATAGTGCCTTCTCTGTAATTCTTTTTTAGCTTTCGATTATATTATAGGTAAAGTTATATGACCTAAACCGCTGTTAACTTAAATTAAAATATATCTATCATTTAAACTTGATAACTATAAAATGATGATTTTACAAATCCTAAAATAATAAATAATGAAATATTACGTATTAATTTAAAACAAATGCGAGCAGATTGCCGCGAAATTATTCACAAAGCACGGCCGGTTGGGACTTGATGATATTGTATTAGGTGATCACATACGAATGCGATTTTAATGGATCCCTTCCTTTGTAACTCCATAAAACCTAACCTCCTTCGTAAGAGAACACAATTTTCCCGCGCGTTCCGTTTGACGTTTACGTCATTTCGGGCCAACGTATGGCAACCCCAATCTAAATTAAAATCTAAAACCTTGTAAACAAGGCAAGTGCTCACTTTTTCGGGGATTTTAACCCTCGGAATTAACGAGATATAGAGGGGGTCGAGCCGCGGTTTTGTCTCCTCTTGATACGTTCGGGGTGACGTAACCTAACTTTATTATGCTTTTGTTGCTTCTAACTTGATAATTTCTTTTATAAAGTGAACTTGCGGTATTAAAGTAATTTATGTTAAATTGTCAGTTGCGCTATTCTGAACATATAAATTCTCTGTATAGATTATTATTTATCTTAATACGATTAGGAATTTGGTAGGTATGCGGTTGGCATGGCATTCAGAATCGAGACTTATAGCTAAGTATTACTCCCGTATGTCAAAAACGACATTACACCTTGACATACGGATGATAAGTGTCGGCTCTGAATCTCTCCACAAAGAGATAGTGAAAGGCAAGTACCAAAATGCTCATTAATGTTATATTAAATTAAATAAAAAATAAAAAAATATAGTAAGGGATTAAAAGATAAATAATTATAAAAAAATGAAAACTATTGTCGATGTACTGCCTGTCTCAAGGAATCATTTGACAAAGGGGGAGACTTGATGACTATGGAGCTGATTGGTGTTGCTCTTGGGAGCTGGGGTTCCTTCCTAAGCCGGAGTGACGTCAGGGAGCCTTGTCTCTGGGGCTTGTTCGTTACACGGTGCTCCGGCAGTCTCTGGTCCATCATTCTGTGTTCTATCTTATGATCGACGCCGCGGCCCTTCTGAAGCTCTGCTAGATTGCTTGCCAGTTCCAGCGCAGCTTCGCCATATAGTATCTGCCCGCGCTGAACCTATGCAAAAAATCATCCATATGCCTGATAAAAAAATTGACATGCAAATTACCTCGATCCTGGGTTGATACGTGTTGAAGGAATAGATTTGCCTAAAACTGCTACATATTCTTAAAATTTTTAATTTTGTGGTTATCTATAAGCGATAAGGATTTAGAACATAGATCAAAATTATCAACAATAAAGATTGCTGTTGTTCAACATTATCTTAAACTAAATTATCTACTACTTACAAATTACCTCGCTGTTAAGTTCAGCACGTCGACGCGAGACCCATTCAATCTGCTCCTGGATTTTCTTGCACTCCTTTTCGTTGCTGTGAAGATCTTGCTTCAGCATATTCATGATCTCCCGATATTTTACCTTCACGTCGTTGTCCAGCGCGTGGAGGTTCTCGATCTCGTTCTGGGTTTCACGGATTTTGTACTTAGAAAGGCGAAGACGACCTTCCTAAACATTATGTGTGCTCAAATTTCTTAGCCAAGTTATTTACGAATAATTGAGTACATATTTGGGTATTTCTAGTTCACAATATAAGCCTCGCTGTAGGTTTTGTATTTACTTAAAGTTTCTTATATAAATGCAGTAAAATTGTAAAGTATAGATACCTTATCAGCTAATTTTCGAGTGAGTACATCAAGGTGTTCGTCAAGGCTGTCCTTTTGTTCCACTTCAATTCCTTGCACTACGTTGTTATGGGGACAAAGCCGGTGCACCAGTTGCACTGGAGTGTAGGAAGGAGCCTCCACCTAAAGATTTACAAACAGGTATATTGGCATTTGTTCAAATATTATGGTACGGAAATCAACAACTTCCATATAAATCGTTGTAATTTTAAGATCAGCAGATTTTTCTGGTTTTGGTGAAAATTGAGCAAATCTTTTTTTTGGGATTTATTATATATTTCTATTACTACATTATACTTTTTAGGTCACCTTGATATTGTACCGTATTGTGGAGGTTGCGTTTATAGCGAAATGAGAAAATAAATTACAGTCCAAGGCATCTATGATATCTTCTCTAATTCCGTATTAGAGTCTTCTCTAATATATGATACGCCTATGATAAAGATATCATAGGCGTAGTTATTTTATCCTCCTCTATGTAGGCGATGACTACTGACTTTAAACTTTTTCAGTTGTTGTCAGAGGTTATCTATAAGTTTACCTTAGGGGTCCTCCATCTCCATCGAAAAAGCATAAGCAGTGCTATGATAGTCACCGCCAGCCCCGCAGCAATAATCGTTTCGTTCATTATGTTTAAACATTGCGGATATATTGCTTGAAGGTAAATACAATCATTTTCCCATTTTTTTTCATTGACAGTGACATTCATAACGGATAAAAAATATATTTCACCTCTATTATATACAAGAAGTTTCATCTTGAATTTATTTTACATATATGTAATATATCAAAATACGCTATATTTTTTTAGATAAGCCTGTATCTGTTTCGTGATCATTTCTATCAGGCAAGTAGGTGATCAAACTGCCTAATACGTCAGGTTTTTGGATCAATGGCATGCCGGTTTCCTCACCATGTTTAACTAGATGATAGATAGATGTCTCCTGGGCACTTCGGAGGCTTCACGGACCGATATCACTGCTCCGAGGATTTCTGTGAGTTGGTTAGCCATAGCCACGCATTGCAGGACTACGTGGATGACTGTTTCCTCTGCACTCCTTTGCACAAGGAACTGTCGTCGAGCCTAGGACAAGAACCCCTGGCCCTGATTGTTCAGTTGAGGCTTTGAACTCGCTTTGACATTTGCGAGTTAATTGCTGCAGTCCGCGTTTCGCGACCATCGGTGATGTTGGAGTTCTGTAGATCTTTGGTTAATCCAGGTTCGCCCTGGCAAGAAGGGCAAGGAAAGGAGCCGATACAGGCCAGCCGGCATCATTCCGGAGCCTCTCCTTGCAAAACTAGCGATTGCTAAAGACACAGAAACAGACAGAAAGTACATTGGTGCACAGCTGGTCGTACATACGACCCCATGAATGAGCTGCACACCTATGAGATATAATACATATATTGTATTTAATTTGTATGTGTTTGATCAGGGATACTGATTACGCTTTCGTCTACACACACGACGTGTTCAAGTTTTCTAATGGTCATTTTCATCAGCTACTTTTACCAAGCTACTTTTATCGTTACGCCGAAAACTGAACATAGAACTTGTATGCTAAATGTATCAACCAACGATGACGTAAGACAAATATAAAAAAAGTCCACATAAAATCTACTGTAGACCGGTTTAGCTCCGCAAACACGTGATCTGTGCATTATTAAACAGTTCTCGCGTAAACTCCGCCATTACGATGATACTTACCACTCGGAGATCGCGCCATCTTGCGCTCTTGAATAAAACATGCCAGCGTGTGTCTAATGCACTCATCAATTATTACGAGCGAAAACTCAGCTATGATAACGGCTTTAGGATAGCACTCAAATAGCGATAATGGAGTAAGGTTTTGACATCTCATCTTCTGGTTTGCATTTACCGGTTCGGGGCATTTAGAATCGAGTATGAAATTCTATTTTTGTTACATTTATTTATAAGTTGCATCACTGTCATTGGTTCTACAGTGGTTGATCGTTAACATGTGTGTACATTTTCTTAACCTACATAGTAATAATAATAAATAGAAAAGTAAAACAAATTTAAATTATAGTATTTTTCAAAAAAAAGTTTAATAGTTATTATGAGAGCAATTCTAAAAATGTCCATCGTCAATAAGTAATTTTGTATAATAGTATAGGTAAACGTTTACGATTGCTTTATTATGCGAAAATCTGTTAAAAACGTTATTAGAACTTCTTTAATTGCAATTCTATTTATTTCCAAACACTTCATAGCTTTTTGCTTAAAAATCGTACACGAATTAAAGTTTTTAAATTCACTAGGATTAAGGAAACTCACACACGCAAACTGTAACACCCTTTAACTCTAGCACTTAGTAATTTCGCCTAATCCGATATATAAGTTTTAATACGGCCCCACTCAGCCCGCGGCAAAAAAGGGACCTCTAAGTCGCGAAAAACTGCACATTTTCACACGCTAACGCCCTTGCGAGGGAAAATTCTATTATAAGGCAAAACTGATATACATCTTAAATATGTACCTATTAGAGTTAACAAAGTCCTAAGTATAATATTTAAATTAAAATGCCAATTACTCTATCGTACGTCCACAAACATGCTAAGTTTAACTAAAGCTAATCAAACTCAATGCAACGTCATTTAATGTAACACACATATCTATGAGAATCATAATAATCAAATATACAGTATTTACAATTTCCTAACCTATATATGTATATAGTAATAATAACAATAAATAAAAATTAATAAAAAGAAAATTAAAACGAAGTGGTTGGTCCTTACGATACTTATATGTTGCGCCAACTTACATCTTAAATTAGTGCTTGTGCAGTTGAACCCCACGGCCCAAGAGTCTCTCCAATGGGAAACATATATGCAAAATATATATTTCCCATTTCATTGAATCAAAAATATTTATTCTAATTGTAATTTATAAACCGACATTTAGATAAAAATACATGCTATGGAGGCGTCTGATTGCGCCTATTACACTTAATAAACACGTTTTTCGTTGCTTCTGAGGAATTTAGGTTCGTGTCAAGGGAAGCCAAAGGTTCATTAGATCAGTTATTGAAACAAAATTGTCAGTATTGGAAACAATAAGTTTATAAAGCTAGGTTTTCGAGCCTTTCTTCAGGTGCCCATGGTAAAAGTTTTTTTTAATATAATAGGGCGCAAACGTTAGTAATAAACTTAACCTGATGTAAAGTTATACCACGGACATCGAGGTGATACAGAGATTTCGTATTCTGCCTTGACGTCCGATGATGAAACTCAGCTGCAGGTATTAATCCGATCAATTCCTCTGAACGTTATATTAAACACAATTTTCATTCAATTTTATAGACCGACAGACAGATAAAGGTGGAGGATGTTAAGTAGGTATGTTAAGACAATTTTAAAGTTTTATAGATTCGATAATATCTTCATATTAAAAGTCAACAAAATTTCGCTTTGGAAAACTTGCTTTTGTAGTGTTCTTATCAATGTCTACATCTAACTTCAAACTGTGGAGCCGCAACAATATACAAAAGAAACAAGTCTTAACTTCGATACAAAGGGGAGAGCGCTCGTTACCATTCATAATTCAACAGAAACTCTTCGTACGTTTTCCCATTAGAAATTTTATAACCTTTTTATTGCTTTCCCGCCAAAAGTTAGCGTAGCGATGGAGCTTCGTATTCCACAGATCAAGTTGCGAATATTTCAAAACTGGCAAGCAAGTGCTGAACCATAAACAACTGAGGGTTCCTTTATGGCCTGAGTTCTAAGTTGTTAATGGTTTTTAAAATTACTTAAATAACAAATAAAACTTAGTATAAAAATTAACTTCCTTCATAACATGTGTATGAAGAGGGAATAATTTTAATGTTATGTAACCCTGGTAAATAGTTAGGTTAGTCGTTAATTGTTAGCTTTATCTTTAATATTTGGTACTTAATTATTTTTTTAATTTGTGAAAGTAGATTAGCTTTAGCTTTAGAATTAGCTAGTAAATAGTTATGCGTATGTTAGTAAAGGCTCATGACCATTATTATAATTATATAATAATAATAACGCTAAATGTTGGCAACCCTGACAGGCGATCTCTATTAATTAAAGCGCTGTGTAAACTGAGCTTTATCTGTCGGCCGCGGCACCCAATTAGAACGTGCCAACCCGCGCCAAAAATTATGCGGCTTAACGAATTCCCGCTTAATTTTGACAAATAAGCGATATCCGTTTAAATGGATACATTACATATTAAAATATTAAATGTTATTTATAAATTAAGGTTTTTTAAACTGTGTGTTTCATCTGCAATAACAGGCGAGTAGACTTAAGCAATTTTATTAAAATAAGTTTAAAGTAAATATTGCTTCGATACTAAATAAATCAAATAACCAAAATAGCTTGCATATTATAAAAGCTCAATTCCCGGCGGAGACATACATAACACGTCATAGCGAAATTCCTATTCATCAAGCGAAGCGCCGCTAAACACCGGCAGCCACCAGAGATAACCGACGCAGTAAACCGACAACAATACCCGGCCTCGCACTCAATAAAAGATGATAACACATGAAATATGAACTGCCGACACCCCTCTTCACAATCTTTTTACCGCAGTCGATTATAACCCTTGACTCGAGATGCTTAGAACCAAAACATCTAAAAGCAATTAACGACATAAGACGTTTTTGAACACAAACACTGTTAACATAATCAAAGCGCGCTCGCGAAAACAAACCGCACTCTTCACAGATACAGGCAGAAATTCCTACATAAACACACAAACTTACAACGTTTCAGAACGCAGCGTAGCGGTGCGAAACAAAAGAGCGGGAAACACCGCCATTGGTGGAGGAGGTGGGCGGAATTCTGGGGAATATGGCGGAGAAGCGGGAGGCATTCAAGGTGCTGGGGGTGGACGGGGCCCGTGAGGTTAATTACCCTGGATAAGGCAGCGGCTCGCTAATTACTTACTTATGGCGGACTGAAATTAAGTTATCGTTGGCGGGGACGTTTTGTTTGCACAGATTATGTTCTTAGAATGGAACAAAATTGGCAGCGTTTCCGCTATCTTAAAAAGGTAATGGAATTTATTCAAGCGAAATGTTCTCGGCTATTTTTAATCGTTTAAGGATTCCATTATATTTTCTTTCTTTTCCTAGTAAGATATGTAGATACATTATGTAGATCACAAAAGATATTCAAACAGTCACAAACAACACGGACAGCTGTGTCTTCAAATAAAATGCGATAAAATAAAAAGGTTCTGGCGACAAAACGCAGATACTTACGAATGGAACACATCACATTTGCGAGTGAAAACACTTCGAAGTGTCTTATGACAAAGTATTTAAGGTTTAAAATCGATAAAAAAGAAACCTCCAATGTTGAAAATATGTGGGAAGGTTTATACATATTTACCACAAAAGCGGATCGGCGAGAGATCGCGAGATCCGTTCCCCAGTTTTATTTTTCCAAGCTCTAAATGGAGTCGGTGGAGCATTTAAATAAGTTTCCTCTGAAATATGGTAATTTTAAGTAATACGCGAAGAGAATTTGCCACGTGACTTAATTTTATAGATTTGCGTAACAAAACCAACGATAAATTTGCAATTTTTAGGATGCCGGGCTTATAAAACATTATATTGATGGCGACATGTATCACGTTCGTATATATTAAGTTTCTCATGTAAATAAAATACATATTTTCTAATGAGAAATAAAGTTCTTTAAACATTAAAACATTATTAAGTGGGATACGTTTTTTACAGATTTTAGAGTTATAATAAAAGCGTTGTAGACAATTACAAACGTAATCAGTAAATCACTTAATATCCCAAAAACAATTGTGTAGCCCTTCAGGCACCAAGGTTAGTGGTTACTAATGGTGTTTGGTGTTTGTAATACTAGTTTTAAAATTAAAAATTGGGTCTTAATGTCATTGAACTCTTCTACGTGGAGTCTCGGGCTGGGGTAGACTAAATCTAGTCCAATTTAACCCCAAGAAGACATAAGTCTGCGCGTTTTCCGCTAAAAAAACTCCCTTTGTCGCTACTCCCCTCTTTGAAGGCACTCTCCTTAAAGCCTCAGTTAACATCGGAATATTGGGCGTTGACATATCGAATAACGTCCAGTTTTGCGGTCATTTGGAAGGGAAGGCTAAATTAGCCTCCAAAAAGCTTGGTGTGCTCAGCAAGGCGAGACGGTACTTCACTCCGGGCCACTGCTTGCAACTCTATAAAGCGCAAATTCGGCCCCACATGGAATACTGTTCTCACCTCTGGGCGGGAGCTCCCCAGTACCAGCTCCTTCCACTTGACCGTATTCAACGAAGAGCGGTTCGAATCGTCGACGACCAATCACTTTCCGTGCGGCTTGATCCCTTGGCGTTGCGTAGAGATGTTGGGTCCCTCTGCATCTTCTACCGCATTTACCATGGGGAGTGTTCAAAAGAGTTGTTCGGTCTAATACCCGCACCTGAGTGTCATTATCGGACGTCAAGGCAAAATACAAAATATCATCCGTATCACCTCGACGTCCGTCGTTCCACAACTGAGCGTTTTCTAAGGCAGTTTTTGCCGCGCACCACCACTATGTGGAACCAGCTACCCACTGAAGTATGTCCGAACCAATTCGACTTAGGGTCCTTCAAGAAAAGAGCGTACCAATTCTTGAAAGGCCGGCAACGCACTTGCGAGCCTTCTGGCAATGTGAGTGTCCATGGGCGGCGGTATCGCTTCACATCAGGTGAGCCTCTTGCCCGTTTGCCTGCTATTACATTAAAAAAAATGAGTACTTTTAATAAGATATTTATAATTAAACCAAAACAATTTTTTTTGAAAACCACCAAAAACGGTTCGGCATAATCAAAGGACGTCCCTAATCCGATAAAATAACAAACATTGGTAACACAATACCGCGGTGGCCATGTGGTTGGTAGCTTTTTTTTGTTCTAATTAGTAACAAATTTGTTAGAGAAGCCGCCGCGACACGCGCCATCTAGCGAAACACATGAAATATTTTATTAGCTTCCTCTCTCTTTATTAGCGGTCTCTCACGAGTCTTAATAATTAGTGAAGTTTCTCATTATCGTTCGTAATTCGTAACTTAATTGCCTAAGTTTCGCCTCAATTGCTTCCTATCACTTATATTAAACATAATAGGTTGGGGAAAAAGTTTATTCGCACTTTTTAAGAAAATTCACAACAGTTTTTAATATACATAGTTTATTTACATTTAACTAAAGTATGTAGGTACCATTTAAAGAGTGGCGGAGAGTTTATTGCCAGTTCTTCTCTTCCGTTCTACGCCTTTGATTTGAGAACTGGCAGTAAATGTAAAATTAGAAGCATTTAATGTAATTTTCTTTTTTTTATATGAATAAATGATTTTTGACTTTGTTCGATAACTTTTGGTAGGGGCATGAACCTATTGCTATAGATATTTTGGAGCTTTTGATCAAAATACCGCGACAATTGGTTTTGGCAGTCCACTCGTGATGTTTACCTGACGCTGCCTAAAGAATTCTGAAGAAACCGAAACAGGTGGAAATCTAAAGATCAGGTCAAGGACAGGGTCAGGACTATACAGCGGATGCATTTACACCTCCCAGCCCAGCTCTCTTAATTTTTGCTGAGTGGCTAAATAAGTGTGAGGTCTAGCGTTATCATGATGAAAAACCACACCCCTTCTGTTGATTAATTCCGACCGCTTTCTTTCAACTTCTTGCTCTAATGTCATCAGTTGTTTGCAGTAAGGTTTCTTTCAGTGAGCAGTGAGTTTTTTTCAAATGCGCTAAAACTGTTTTGTGGTCAATTCCCAGCTACGTCGTAACTACTGATGTGCCGATCTTGCTCCACTTTTTCAAAAACGGCATTCATTTTATCCGTAATAGGACAACCAGAGCGACGTGCTCTCTTGATTGATCTTTGACATCATAATTTTCGGATTGAAAACGCTTAAACCAAATATATGCTACTCTCACAGACAACCGCACTAGGTCCATAAACATCGCAATTTTTTTGTAGTAACTATAATTTTAAATGTATCGAATTTCTTCATTAGATTCACTCATCTAGACAGTACGATAAATAAATAAAAATCACACATTTTCCTAATTTGAATTTAGAATTATCTTCTTTAAAATTTAAACTTTTAATGATAACAAAACCAGCCAGATACAAATAGTATAACAAGTTCATACAAGCTATGAAGCGGAGAGACTTTTTCCCCAACCTAGTATTAAAAGATCGTAAAGTAGATAAATATGTTAGAACTTATGTAATATACCTACCCACTTTAAAATAAAAAATAGTAAATATGTAATGTGGAAAAAGTTCGTATAGGTATGTGTTGTATGTTGTCAAACACTTGTATAATTATATACTACTACAGGCTCTATTTATCTTCTGACTATTACTATTATCTATTCCATATCTAGTTATCATGGTCCTATAAGTCTCGTCGCTCGTCCCGACTCGTCTGCCATAGAACAAAAAGGGCTAGTTTGAAGTTTGAATGCCAAGTTTTCTAAATTTAAATCACTCCATGTTACGTTCCAATGAGCGCAGGGCGCGATGCTAGTCATCCGTGCTACGTGCCGATCCGCCCACAACCACCTAATTAGCTTCCGTAAGCTGTAAATCTAATGTATATTACGCCGACGTCAACGCACCGGCTTTGATCATGCGTCACAAAACGGAACATTTGAACGAGTGAACGGTTTCTGAACGCAGTGTTTAATGTCAAATGTGGCGAGAATTCCGTTCAATATGGCGGCAAAACTTAAGATAATAAAAAAGTGTAAAAATCATATTAATTAACTAATGAATAACGATTTCGAGAGCCCAATAAAACTATATTGTACAGTAAAAAATACTTATTAAAATGTTTAGGAAATTGCAGTTATTTATTGGGGAATAAGTAGTGAATAGTTCTTTTTTAGTTACCTAATTTAATTTAATTAAAAATATCGAACAAGATTCTCGAAACTCTTATCAGCTTAAAGTATGTAAAATCAAAATCCACAGTGCCGTGACAGGCGATTGTAATCGTCCTATCATATCATCCGGTGGGGCAGAAACAATCAATTAGATGCTCCCCTTTCAATTATATTCCGTATCGGTATAATTGCCTGGGGGGCGGTCTCGGTCACATTACCGACCTAACGAGCAATCGATTACTATGAGAATGTCGGAATTCCCTTTCTCATTTGTAATTAATCACTTTTTGATGCCGCCTTGCTACTACTAGATTTTATTGTTAGAACAGCATTTATGAACACGATTTTTTTTTCAAAAGAACAAATAGATATTAGATCTTCCGTCAGTTGGATTTGTGGGAATATTTGTTCCCGTTTAAAGAAATATTGCAACGAATTGCTGTGTAAATATATTCTTAATATAGCATTCTTGGTTGTAAATAACATTTTAATTAATTTTAAAATGCTTTTGATTTAATTAAAAAAAGTTTTTTTTCTAATACACTTAGTTCCTATACAGTATAGATATTTTTAGTTGTTGGCTCAAAGAGGCAATGAATTTTTAATATGTGAGGTTCTCAGTTCCTTTCGTTTATATTTGTAACTAAATACTGTTTGATTTTACAAAGTAACTGTTAAATAGCACGCAAAAGCTTCAATGTTTCTACTACAGCAATAAAACGCTACAAATACAACGACAGAACCATAACAAAATTATGCGTGGACAGTGGTACGTAAAGAGCTAAACTCAATAAATGGGTGAAATTGAACGCGTACTTGATGCAAAATAGTCCCAGATTCGGCCCCAAGTCTCCAGACAAGAACCCTTGTCTGGTCAAACAGAACTTGTAAATTGATTGAGTTCTAACAAATAATTCTACGCTCCCATACAAATGGTATCTTCAATGTAAACCTTACTTAATGGTAATAAGGGTGTATACATAGAAATGAGTGAATTTGTAAGTTGTCGATACCGAACCCTGTAATACCCCTTTGAATGCCGTACGACAACTAAATTGAGACTCGATTTTGCTATTGGCACTGATTTTTGTAAACTTATTTTGTGTACGGAGGTGTAATACGGGTTTGTCGAAATCGTTTTACTTTTTTTTACACGTTTTCTATCGACTTGGATGAGTGCAACCTACATAGACGTATTGATATTTTACTAATACTACTAATCAAAACTTAGTCTTTGAAAAGGAACCCAGGTCTTATACGGTATACTGGTACTTTTGTGTATTAATAAAAATATTTTTATAATCTAAGAAGTAATAAGAACATGTTAGGCTTGTAATAAATAATAAAGGCATGTGCAAGGCGGCTTAGAGCAGTGATGGCCTATTCCCATATTTAATAATCCCATATAAATAACTTTCGTAGGTTAATTACTAAGAATAAAAAATAATAAAAAATAAATATATTTGACTCAAAAAAACATTACATTACTTACATTCTAAAAGTTGTAAACATACAATAGGCAACGAAACGTTGAGATACAATATTCATTTTGGTTAACCTTATACATAATATACTTCTATGATTACTAGCGTTTAAAATAGGCCTAGCCTGTAACTTAAACGCTAGTTCCTTCCAGTGTCATAATAAATTGGTTAAGTTGTTTGTCATTAAATGTTTATTAAACTAAATTAGGGTATAATTGTAACTAAAAACATTTTATCAAGAAGTATATTATGTAAGTATAAGTAGCTTCCTGCCATGTCTGTCAGCCACCAATGGAGTAACGCAACTCGTTACCACCTGATTATTTGAAATGTTATTAATTCTGTAGATAAATGCTTAAAGAACTAATTTACAAACGTTCTCTATTAAACGTTTGTAAATTTGTTCATATTTTCAACATCACAACATAACAGTCATGGCATATTCCATTTAATTTAAAAAAATACATAACTTAACGGTAAAACTCTGAGTCGAATTAACACTTTAGTATATCTTTCTTCTGCTCTATAGTAGTGTTGCACTAGTGGTTTCAGTGTGCGACCCTCATCTCTGAGGTCGTAGGTTCGATCCACGGCTATGCACTTATGGACTTTCTGTCTATGCGTATTTAACATTCGCTCAAACGAGGAAGGAAGAACAAAAGAAGGCGAAAACCGTCTTGCCTTAGACCCAAAAGGTCGACGGCGTAGGTCGGGCACTGAGGCTGAGGACAAATGATCATGCAACAGTTTCAAACACCTGAGACCCAGACTTAAAAAGGTTGTAATTTATTTTTATTATTTTAACCGCATATGTGCCATTTCTGCCCCAAACATTACCTAATATATTTCCTAATTTGATTTGTGATTTTGATAAATGACGTCATTTTCATGACCCCGCAGTATCAGAGATCTTGAATTAACTAATCTATCGGCTGCCGGTATTAATAGGGGTGCTCGAGAACAAACAGTTGTTTATATCAACGAATAGGAACGAACCGTGCTACTTATCAACCTTGTGCGAATCCCTGAGAGCACTTTACAAAGGTTCTATTACGTATCGGGATGTACACTGACTATAAATACTAGTGATAGTCACTGGCAAGTTCTATTGACTGTCATGGATTCTTGAATTTTTGATGCCGACTCGATCTGGTTGGTTCAGATTGGCTTAAATGTGGAACGCCTCCGACACCGATCCTCCAAAGGTTCAATTCTTAAAACCTGGCTTTGGGTTGGATGTCACACTATTATCTGAAAACGTTTTGTTAAATTGTTCTTGAAATTTGTTTGTCATGTTGTGTGATTTAAACCACATCACTTTGAATTGAAAAATGTTACAAAATACTTGCGTTTCAAAATTAACAATTCAATAAGTATTTTGCGTTTACAAATGTCAGCAAATAATATACGTAATTCAAACTAATTTAAATGAGTTTCTGCACCGTAAATTGGAGTTCTTATATATTGCTATCAAGTGTTAAGATATTGCGAAATATTTCGAAGTAATTTGTAGTCTTTTTTCTCTATTGATAAAATTGTTTTGTTATATTTTCGGGATTTCGTGGGTATCTACTATAGCAGTGTACATCTTAGTGGCTAATAAAACATGTAATCGATACCGCATGTTATCTTACCGGGACTTAATCACGGTCTGGCGCACATTACTCAGAAGGAAAGGACTAATTACCACATTTGTAGGTCGGCAACTATTCGCCCAAATTCGTGAACATTTCGAACGGCTCTGTTCAGTTTTATTAACCCGTCTGGCAATAGAAATGAATGAATGCTTAGAAGTACCTAATTTGGCGCAAACTAAGTAAAGTAACGATAATAATAAGTGAAATTTCGAGTGAATCGAATGTGAACAAATGAATCGCAAAATATGTTGTTAAGCGTAAAATTTGAAGACGGCTGGACCAAACCGAGTAATTTTATAAAGCACTCTGATGATTTTTATGAAGAGAGATTTGGAAAAATAACATACTTAGGGTTTTATTCCGAAAAGGCGAAATCTCTATGGGGTACAATAGCAAAATGTTTATATCTATGTAACTACTAAAAAAGTAGTCAAAGTAGAAAAATCATATTGAAACGACTTGAAGTTCGCGGGGGCAGCTTATATGTATATTTTAAAGTTACTCCGTTTTTGTCTACTTTTGCAGATTTTGTGATTTCTTGTCCTTTGTTATATTTACAGATGAAATCCCTTGGCCGCGTCTGTGATAAACTCGCAAAACTTACGCGCTATCAAACAGATTTTTGTATCTCTTCTATTTAACAAAATTTGATGAGCCACCATTATGTGGAAACTACCCATCAAGGTATCCCCGAATCAATTCGACTTAACGTCCTGCAATAAACAAAACGTTCCTATTTCTAAAAGGCCGACGACGCACTCGTGGCCTTTGGCATTGCTGCCAAAATATTCGAAATCCATGGCGAAGCAACAGCGGGTTATTTGAATTCTAAATCCATTGCCGCTACTTTTTTATTGATGAGTTTTTAAGTTAAACGCACGTATGTGCGAATCTGTATAGATTCGAAGTGATTCAGTTTTTTATGTAACATTCAAGTACACATCAAGTGTGCTTAGTGAAAAAAAGTGAAAAAGCAATTATAAAGCAACAATTGGGCTCATAAAAAATAGTTAACAATGTTATTTAATATATACATCTATATAGTATTGACAGAATGGAGTATAAACATATTATTTAAAAAAAACATAGCTTGTGTGAAACCTGTAGTAGTATCAATGTTTCTTTGTTTAATGAAACGAAAATACTAAAACATAATGAAAACAAGTTTACCTGGCACATTACCACCTTGTAAAATATATGTAGGTGGCAACCCAGGCCTTTGAAATTGGCTCGTTAATTTAACAACTTGCAACACTTAAGCCAGGCGCGCCAACATTTTCGTAAATGAGCTGTTGTTTTCTAGGACTAAATCATTTTGCGGAGCAAACTTGCTTGGCATTTATTCTCTATGAAATAACGTTCAATATCGTTAAGGCTATTTGTGCATAGTTAAGACAAGTTAAGGGGAAGATAAGTTTTGTTTTATTGTAGGGTGCTTTGATATGTTGGGCAATTTCTGGGCGTTGGCCTCGTAATTATAGACATTTGACTTGTAATAATTTGTTACAATTATAAATAAACTTAATTTACATGATTTTAGTGAGACATAATTCATATTATATAAAAGTTCAGTATTAATTGATTTTTTTTTAAACGTACTGTAATAATAACACAAATTCAGTTGCTTACTTGTATAAAAAAAGGATTAACTGTATATTGTAACTATGAACTACAGTTTAAAATCTTGATAAATGATTTGAAATTATAACCAATTCAATTACGTTTTTTTTTTTAGAAATTGTGTACACGACATCATTAATTACGATTATGTTAGATATCTTTTCTTTGTATGATATAGAAAAGTAGTAGGGTAGCAAATCATTCCACAAGTTATATACAATTCAATTAACAAAAAGAAATCTATTATTATTAAAAATAATCATACTAGATTTAATAACCATTTCTGAATAAAGAGCTTACCGCTGTCCGATTTCAAACATAAACGTAACACTATTCATTTGTTTTAGTTTATTAGCAGTATTTTTTAATATCCCAAGTCCAGTCAAATCATTTCTTTCAATTAGGCCTTTTATGCGGTAAATTGGTGTCAGTCAAAGAAGGCTGACCGTTGTGGATTTTGACTTTAACACACAAAACGGAGATGGTAGGTGGCGCAAGGATTTATCTATAGTTAAATTAATAAAACAAATTATTTATTATTTAAGGATGCAGTGCTTGGAGTGGGACACACCACCGTTGATGGTAAGTACTAGTCTTAGTCTGATCGATTATTGGATTCCTTGTTTTTATTATACTGACACACGATAGCCGAATCAGCGCATAGCATCCTGAATAAAGCTTCCGGATACCCAGGCCCACACAGGCTTATTAAAAAGGTCAAAATTACAGTTCAAACATATTTTTCAAAAATTACTCAAGTTGCCCCTTCGAGAAAAATGGGCAAGAAACTCCATACTTCATTGAGTTGATATGTGAAGACCATGTACCAAGAAAAAAAATACTATACTAAAAATTACTATATATTATATTTCCTGTGGCAGCGTGATATTGCAGATGTGTGTATAGGCCTTGTAAATTGAATAGGAACTTTAGTGGCTTACAAGCCATCCTTTATAGGGAACATGTGGTTAAGAGGAAGTAAGTAATAACTATTTCCAAAATATAAGAAGTATGTATGAACAATTAAAGAAATGACGACATTAATACAGAACATTTAAAATAAACGAGTTGCTATAAATGTCTCCTTAGAGGTTTGACACTAATGACATTTACTACGCGCGCATATGGCGTTTATTTTAATGGCAACACTGAGGGGTGTTCACGAAATTATTGCCGAGATAAGATGATTACGATTATCTGTGGTATAATGACATAACAGTATATTTGTTGACATTTGTAAACTTATTAATTGTTTTGTAGTATATATTAGGTCCTTACATATGAAATTGGTGTTTTGTCGTACTGGCCACTTTGACCTCAAATACCTCCTCTTTGGTTAGGAATTTCAAATTTAATTTTGTACAGCTATTTAATCATGTATTTGTACTTCGATGACCGTCATTCATTTGTTTTTTTCTGTTTACGTCACTCATTTTACAAAATGGAAAACTTAAAGTACCTATCGCATTATTTACGAGTACGAGTTCCGCCGTGGCACTAGTGCTGCGGAAACGACTCCAAGGGTGAATGATGTGTATAAAACTGTTTTAATTCACTTGAAGCAAATTGAGAAGATTAAAAAGCTTGAAAGGTGGGTACCTCACGAATTGACTGAAGCAAACCGGCAAACGCGCGTCGACTGCTGCGTTACATTACTGAACCGGCACAATAATGAAAGTATTTTAAACCGAATCATTACCTGTGATGAAAAATGTTTACGATAATCGGAAGCGCTCAGCTCAATGGGTGGATCCTGGCCAGCCAGCCAAATCCTGGCCCAAGCGAAAATTAACCCCAAAAAAGTTACTTGTAAGCGTTTGGTGGACTAGTGCAGGTATTGTTCATTGCAGTTACGGCTATTACGGCTGATGTCTATTGTCAGCAATTGCAAACCATGATGGAAAAGCTAGCGGCTAAACAACCTAGGCTGGTCAATCGCTCCACGCCACTGCTACTTCACGACAACGCTAGACCACACACTGCACAACAGACGGCTACCAAATTAGAAGAGCTTCAATTGGAATGTCTAAGACATTTTCCGTACTCCCCGGACTTTGCTCCAACAGATTACCATTTTTATCGAAATTTGGACAACTTCTTGCAAGGACATTTAACTCTGATGGGGCAGTCCAAATCGCCTTCACAGATTATTGATTCCCGTCCGACTGGTTTTTTTTAGTAAAGGCATCAATGAACTACCTATGAGATGGCAAAAGTGCATAGAAAACAATGGTTCATACTTTGATTAATTAAATATATTATATTTAAAAATATTTGACTTTTTGTTCCTCCCATACAAAACGCCAATTTCATATGTAAGGACCTAATATTATCGGCCGATCCCGGCTTCGCATGGCCAGACTTTTAATTTTAATTCTTTATTAAATTAAATTACATATTATTATTTAGTTATGAGTAACATAGTTTATATTTATGTATTTATTTACAGAACAACTATATTTTTTTTATATGGCTTATTTTCTAATAATATGATGACACGATCTACACAACTACCTACCTTAAGTCTAAATTGTCTCACTAAGGGAATATAATTATTTGAGAAATATAGGACATATCTTTAAAGTTTTAAACCGAATTAAAATTACTACAACACACTGATATTGTGACTTCAAAGATACTGGAGTCGCTTCTTTTTGCCCTACTTCTATAAAATTGTTTCATTTTTAAACCTTATAACTCTACTAGTATACTAAATACATTAAAAAAATAAACATACGTTAGAGATATTTAGGAATAATAACATAATAACATACTAACATACTAAGTTCACCTTTCGTCTTAATAATTACGTCTTAATACATTTCCATAGATATTTTCGTAACAGTTCTTTACAGTTGTCAAGGTTACCGCAATCCGGTCCATACATCTTTTAATTTTTTAGGATAGAATGCGACGCTAATGAAGGGCATTCATCGCAGCCCATGGACACTTTAACGTGGTGCGTTGTCGGCCTTTTAGTCTCTTTTTAAACAATTGAGATCGTACCTCCCAGAAGACCTCCACCGGGAGTGGATACCGCAGTTCGCTAGTTCGCAAAAGAAGTGCCTTATGAAGCGGACCGTGGAAGACGTTCCCGTCATCGAGGTGATTTAAATGTGTGATTAGGTAAATATACATAAAATCATCAATTTCTTATGCAACAACAACATACAACTTTTTATAGTTGTTAGCTGATCGAGATTAACAAATACCTATGCACAAGACAGTGGCGTAACTATACAAGCTGGGGCCCGTGGCAATTTATTTTGTTTATTTTGATGGGGCCCTATCAATAAACATCGTCACGTACTCAGTTTAATTTTAATAAACTTAGAGATTTTCAGCATACTCACACGTTGTACGTTGTATATGTCCTGCCATAGTAATAACTCCTCTCTTAGGCGAGACGGAATGTTCTGTAGTCCCCATGCTAGCCCAATGCGTATTGCATCCATCCATAGAACATAATATCTCAATTTATTCATCATCTATTCGCTAGCTTTTCGGTGAAGGAAACGTGAGGAAACCTGCATACATTTACAATGAAATAAAAATAACAATTGAGCTCGCGGCCTCGTGGGGCAGGGGCCCTCTTGGGTCGGGGAAAAGGCATTTTGCCTGCTCTGCCACCATATTGTTACGCCACTGGCATAAGAGATGTAATTTGTTGTTTCTTTATGGTTTGTTACCATTCAACGCTCATATACGACAGCCTAATGTATAAATTAAATATACTTAATAATGAAGGAAAGTATTCCCAAATTATTTCAGACTATGTAAGTAAAAGATTATATAAAGCTTTTCTACAAGCCTCTTTGCAGTGTTGACCTAGTGGCTTCAGCGACTCTCATGCTTGAGGTCATAGGTTCGATCCCCGGCTGTGCACCAATGGACTGTCTGTTAATGTGCGAACGGTAAAGGAAAACATCGTGAGGAAACCGGCTTGCCTTACACCCAATAGGTCGACGGTGTGTGTCAGGCACAGCAGGCTAATTTACCAGAATTGCATGAAACAGATACAGAAATCTGGGGCCCAGACCTAAAAAGGTTGTACCGCCACAATTTATTTATTTTATAAGCATATTTGTTAAGAGGAACTGTAAACGTTTGAAATGAATTGCCATAAACACAAAGTCCTTAAAAACGATTCTTTCTGAGATTGCCGTAATCAAGGATAATATTTATCTAGAACACCAACAATGGCGGCGTCAACACTATAATTAGGCTAATTAAGCTGGCTGCTATAAAGCTGCATTGTCCTGTTGGACAATTACCTGTGGGGACAAGCTATAAATTGCCCTGCGAATATTTAATAATAATTGGCTTGGCTTTGTTTAACGGGGAGGCGACTGGCGAATGGAGTTACACCCACTAATAGAGATAGCAAAAACATCTTCAGCATTTCTACGATTTGCTAATGTGATATATTACAGAAATTACTAAAACGCACAGTTGCGTATAAACTAATAACAATAATAATGAACTATTCGGTGCCTCGCTATACGCGTGTCTTAATATCCTATGGATGAAAGTGGAGGTGTACACAGTGGGCCTCTATCGCGTTCGGTCTTGAGCCTCGCAGTTTACCTCGGTCTGGATATCCATTGTTGCTTTCATACTTTGAAATAAATTTTTCTTTGAAAAAACATTTTTGAAGTTATACATGTTTTGGCGCAACACAAGAAAAAATACAAGAAATTAATTAACTACTTATAGGCACTAACAAATAATAGAAATTTTGACAGTTCACTCAACGGGCAATGAAGAATGATGCACCGAATCATATGTGACCTTTTCAGAAGGTTAGTTTTTATAATTTATGAATCGATGTGTTTTTTGTCTCTTCCTGTTTGTTATGTTTGCCTAAAAGTGTCACACTAAATCTTGGATTTTGTTTTTCTTATGCAACAATGTATCAGTGTGCCCAGCGTTGGCCGGCAACGCACTTGCGACCCTTCTAGCAATGTAAGTGTCCACGGCTGGCGGTATCACTGAATATCAGGCCCGCTCCTGCCCGTTATACGCGTACGGCGAATTGTCGTAACAGTGTCAGTAGAAAAATTATATTCCACTTCGTAGTAATCATAACCCGAAAGCGTAATTAATTAAAACATCAGATATTGTTTAAAGTATTTTACGCTGTTCCAAATCCACAAGATTGTTGAAGTTAGTTTTTGTTTGCTCCCTGCTAACCTATTAAATACATTATTCCAAGTTTTATTATTCAAGTCTCTCTTTAAAATCTAAATTAACCAAATTTTATTAGATACTTTATTTTTAATACACAATATTATCATTGGCTCAAGCCAATCCGTTAATTTATTTCGTCATACGTCAGGAATATACTAATAGATTACATTAATATAATAACGTGATTCTTTTGAGTGAGTCTTTAAGAATGTGTGTAATATATTTTTAAATTAAATTTTGTATTATTTTGCTGTCGGTACTGCAGAGATACAGCGTTAAGCCGGTTATGAACGGTCCGTAATGACGGTGTCATTTACGCAGAGAATTATAATTGGTCTGATAACGCCCGTTATACACAACTTAATTTACGCCAGCTACGTTATATTATATCGTTAAGGCTTCTTTGAGTGTGCAAATATATGTCTCTATGGATTATGTAAAAATAAATAAAAATTTAGTTTACTTGGTTTTTACCTGCGAACAACACTCTTGCATTTACTATTGGGCTGAATTATAGTAGCCCAGTGTCATACTAGATATTCTATAGAAGTAGTAATCCTCACAAAGTGTGGATTCAGGGTTATTACGGAGATTACTTACGCTACGCTAAGTACTCCTCCTAAGACTCCTTAACGTCAAACACTTATTGTTATACTTCTGTATATCAGGAAACCTTGCACTAAGTCTCGACTCAGAATCCGACCCAGTTGCGCTTTGTGGTTTCCAAATATAATCTCCAAGATTTCTAAAAAATAGCGGCGGCTAAGCATACGCTTTGGAACATTTTGCGGAATATTGTCTAAGGTGGTCATAAATGACACATAATACACAATACAATATACGTTAATATTTGTTGTGTTAAGTAAATCGTAATGGAAGACAATTGAACGAGTTTGGAGAAGTATAATGTTAGGTAATTAAAATTGAATACAAATTCATCTTGAAATAACTCGTAAAATTTACTTGTCTATATTTTTGTGTCAGCTATGTATATTTGTAAAATGTTTTTACCCGTTTCGTAAATTTTAAATACGACATTGACATTATTAATAATATTTTAAAAGAGCAATAAAATGCACAGTCCAATCCCCCTTAATTATAATCCCAAACAGGTGTATGGAATATATGGAATCGAATACCTGTTAAGAATCTCATTATATTAGGGTGTATGTAATTAGATGCACGTGCGAATACACGTGTCGTGTATTTTCAAATAAGAAAACAGATTATAAATACTGTCCACTTATCTTATTATTGTGGTAACTCTAATACTCTGTGTATTATTTTAAATAAAATAAAGGAAGTGTAACCAAACAAAGTAAAACTCCTTCGAGATAATGACAGCTTCTAGTAACTTTTGTATATTTTAAAATAACTGCGCTAGTAACTTTATACTCTCCACTTAAATTAAACCAAAAATAAATCAAACATGCAGTAACTACATGCTTTATAATAAATAAAATTCACTCGTTTCACGCTTCGCTCGCGGCATTTAATCCGTAGCCGATTTACCGCCAATTAAATCAGGTTGCTAGGCAACACGTCATATTCATACAATTGTCATTGGTGTCAGTTGCCGCCATTCGCTTCATAAAAGTTTCAATTCGGTATTGCTAGTTGCTACACTTGTGTGGTGAGTTTTTTTAAAACGAATCAAGATTTAAAAATGTCAATTTGAAATTTACTAAATATTGTTAGTACCTGAAAAGTATTTCAGATCCCGGAGGACTTCTCAGAGGACTCTCTTTGGGACGGTTTTCCTTCCATACGAGCGAGTGATAATTGGGCACATAGACAGAAAGTCGTTTGGTGCACTACCGGGAATCGCACCCACGACGCCAGTGATGAGTCGCATACTAGCCCAACACTGCTTAAACAACTTCACTACACTTTAGCTAGAAAATATATTGCTAACTAGTATATAGGGTATCTTGTATATCATAATATTGTTTGGCATGTATTCTGTATAAAAATAAATACTTTTGTCTTTTTGATTATAAAAGTATTATTTTTATTAACAGGTTGTGTTATATACACGAGATAGACTATACGCTAGAGTTGTAAAACTATATTATTTTTGACCAAAGGTTTTAAAACTTCGCTAACGGGGCGTTATTTAAAAGGAAAAAAATAAAAAACTGCGTCAGTACTTTAAATTTTGGTTTAAATTAAAACACGCGTTCGCGTGACGCTCTCATTTTACCAGAAGGAAATTCACTACGAGCACTTGTTTATTTTAGTAATTCACGTGTCTTATCTATTTTAATGGCGAATATAGTAACTGGTTAAAAAAACGTAAATGTCAACATATATTTTTATACTTAACATTTTATAGGAGCCCTTGTTAGTGTCTATTGCTGATCTTAACTTTTTTATTTTTAACCCTTATTCACTGTTCCGATAATAAATGTACCTAAAAACAATTAAAAACTGTTATTAGTGGTTTATAAAAAAGGCCCGATATGTAAACGTTTACCAATTTTTCACATCCCAAAGAGTTTTGATTGATGTGCGAATAGCCGCGAATTTCCAAGCGCTATGCACAGAATACCAAACTTTCGTAGGAATAGCACAAACTCACTATTCGTCAATGGAATATTGATTTTTTCAAAATACGATTTCTAGTATAACTCTATAATCGATGATATTTACTGTCTTATGTTAAGTTATTTGGCTCATATAGATTACGGATTTCAAAGCACTTCAACTGTTGATAAAATACTGTGCCCGTTGTGTTGATTTTTGAGTAAATCCGCGTCGTTGAGTGGAATACGAGATATCGGCACAGTTTTGTTAATACAAGTTTAATCTCCGAATGTGATCGCAACCTACCGCATCAATTATTTAATATTTCAGCCGCCATCTTGTTTTCGATACAACTATGCGAAATGTTTATACAACATTGATATTGTATAAATATTTCAAGGAATTGCAAGCTGTTTTTATGCCTGAAATTTGAATTAAAGTAGGTAAGTGATTAATTCACTCACATATTTAATGAACTTTCGGCTAAAATACATAGGCGCAGTTGTTCCAACGATAAAGGAAAAAGATAATATTTGAAACATAAGTGAAAGGCCGCATAAACTACATATGATATTTTACTACTTACTAGGGTTATATAACCTAACATTGGTTAAGTTACATACATTATAAATATATAAGGTATTATTGTATGTATGTAAAAAAAATATCGCACACTTGAAGCCAATATGATCCGTTTAGTTTTTACCATGCTCATAAATCGTAATTTAACATTCTTGTTTACGATAATGTCCAATAACATAACTGTCACTTAGTTTTACGAACTCTTCAATAGTCAAGTTAAATAATAGTTTTTTGTTAATCCAGCGACTCAACCCTACTACTTCAATGTTATCTTAGTTATAAGCTCATGTTTTAAACAATTAAAAGCAGTTGTTACCCAGCTCAAAGCTCAAAGCTCAAACAAAGTGTTTTATTTAACATATATTTGAACAATCCATACAAAAACCGCCACCGAACTTAATTTAAAAATAACACACAAATATAAAGTATTTACAATATTTTAACTATGTAGGTTAAGAATATCCATCTGGCATGATAACACTTAACATCATCTGAATGTTTTCCCTCTGTATAACAAATGAATGTTATGACTTTTTCTAATAAAGTAGTGTTTCGTCTCTTTCTGTCAAGTCCTGTGTAACCCGTGATCAAAAGAGATAACGGATAACTTTATTTAAAACGATACAATTACAGATTCATTACAAATAAACGAGTTATTATTTTATATTTGTTAGAGTGTGAATACTTCCTGAAGGTAGTGGCATAGTAATTTACTATCACTACTAGTATTTTTATATCGCGTGATTTCAAAGAATTCCTGAAGACCCAATCTAAAACTGTGTGCTTTTTCTCGTATGTTTTTAATTCGGCACGTGTCTGCTCCCACATACATTTTGTAGGGATTTGTCGCAGGAGCTACCGATACACAGGATGATGCGATGCTACGCGACTTAATTCGGCTTTGGACCACTCCCTTGCGTAAATAAAAGACATTCTTTTCAGGAATGTAAAGTGTTATTTTTATTGTTAGGTTAATAATATTTGTATATTATAAATTGGTTTAAATATTAACCTAAAAATGGCCTAGATTAAATAACGATATTTTTTAATTTTATTGATTGTTCTTGTGTTACGAAGAAAATTAAATGTATTAAGCGATATACTAAGACCAATTTTGCCTATTTTTAGTTCATCGTCCATAATTTATTAAATATTGTAGTATCAATACATTACTTCCGTTGATTTTTGTGCACCTTCGCTTTTTTTGAAGTTGGTTATCAGGTACTGTCTTTAATTTCTTTCTATTCCTTTATTTATTTATTTCTTAATCTTACAGCTAACATAAACATATAAACATATATATATATATATATATAATAACAAACAGGTACACAGAAAATATAGCCAGAAATAGAATACACTACATTTAACTACAAAATGGTTCAAATATTAACAAAAGGAAACAAACAAAAAAGTATTCAATACATTTAACTAAGTGGTATCTAATTTGCTAGCTATTTTTGCAATAGCTGGGCATAAAAAAAACATAATTCGCAACATTTTCAAATACTATTTGGACAGAGCACCAAAATGGCCTGCGTATATACGAATATTATGACGGGGAAACATCTAAGATTTGTGTTATTTATTATTAACCAATTGCATAAATCCCGATGCTTTTTCAGAATCTTAAAAACAAATGACGTGCCAGGCCGTGCTAGTAGTTCATATTTGTATTTCATTACCAGTGTACGGTGTATCTAACGAAAAACACTTTGCATACGAGTATAGGAGCAATAAAAAGCATCCTATATGAGACCCATTTAAATTGATATAAATTAATCCTTTGGCAGCGCCCCTAAGAAAGAAATCCCATTAGCTGGCGGACCCGATTAACGTTTTAGCGACCCTCCCCCCTCACCCTCCTTCCCACAACCCTGTGCCTTCTTAAGGCCCGATATGTCGTTCCATTACATACACGGTCCTATAACAAAGGCACTGTGGGGGAAATGATTAAAAAGCTTGGTTTTATGTGCGACAGAATTGTCTGAAGTTAAAGATTTTAACTGACATCGACGGAGTAGATCAGTAGTCCCGTTTTCGAACGTCTAAAGAGTAAATACTGAGACTGACATAAGACATAAAACACCAACATATTTTGCAAAGAACCATCTTGAGCTCTCAAAAATATCGCATCACAATCGGTCTATATGTTTAGAAGATCCTCTCTGTTTCGTTTGGGTTTACCAAACCACAGTTCGAGATAAAACAAAGACCAGTGGCGCTACAACCTTTAGGTCTGGACCTCTGCTTTGTGATCATTTGATTGTCTGTGCCTGAAACACGTTGGCAACTTTATGGATGAAGGAAAACATCGCAAGGCATGGCTTACCTTGCCAATAAGCAATTAGGTGATCAGCCTGACAAGTGCAGTCGACATTTTTAGGTTTAAAGCTGGCTGGTTTCCTCTTGATTTTTTCCTTAACCCTACGAGCGAATGTTAAATGCGCACATAGAAAGTTGTGCCTACATGATTCATACAAATGTATTAATGTTTTAATATAGGTTAGTATTGTACCAAGATTCATATTAAATAGTCGTGTCTTGAAGAGCCTTTTATTACAATACTCAGTACCTTATAAAGACACGAATGCCAAATAGGTACAACGTCTCTTAGTGCCCAAACAGGCATCGAATCTACGTCAGAGATGAGAGTCAAACGCTACAAGCTAATACTGCTCATTACGCAGCAGTTATTAGTAGAGTTTTTATGGATCAACGTCGATTTTTTGACTGCATTTGACTTGTTCTAACAAAAACTACTTCGAATTATTATGCATTTCTTCTAGATAATAGTGGCTAGCAACTGTTAAAATTGACACGATTAAACAAAACAGTGGTTAAATTAAACACGCTGTTATATGAGGAACTTCTATAACGTCTTAATAAACTTCAAAGATAGTTACTTCAAGAGTCTAGGTATCTTAAACACAAGCTCCTAGGTTTGCCGAAGTTCACTGATTCAGCCATGTTACGAGACCTGATGGTTTTAATGCCATCATTTGGAAAAGGTTGGCATCCTGGATGCATTGTGTTAGATTAAGTTAACTGCTGAGAACAAACACGCATATCTTAAAACGTTGGTATATTGTCCATGTTTCATTTTGAGAGTCTTGTTTATTTTATTGTTTTGTTTACTTACCAATACTAAGATAGCAACTAAGACCGGCTTGCTACTAATTGATTAAATCAGGTATTATTATTATAAATATTGGCTATATGGGAAGTTTCTATGAATTATTAAACTTTATTTACAATAACAATAGTGTCCGACATCGTTCCGGTGTCCTAGAGGTATACATCGTAGTAGTTATAACAAAAATAAAATGCTGGTAGGCTTTCGGAGTTTTATAACAATCTCTACAATATATTGTATTAAAAAAGTGTTTATATCAAAAACGGACTTCGCCTCACCTGATGTTAAGTTATGCCTTAGACACTCCCAATGCAATGCTCGCGAGTTGCATTTTCTTGAAGGACCTTAAGTCGATTCGGAAATACGTCTGTGAGTAGCTGGTTCAACATAGTGGTAGAGGATTTTTAAGCGATTGAGGTACCGCGATAGTGATTGTATGGCGTATTTATGTTTTCGTGAATCCTTTTTTTTAGTTTAAGTTTGTTTATTTTTGAAGTGAAACTTCTTTACCGTTTAATATTACCGTCACATTTATTGGTTACGCGTGACATTATCCGTTACGCGAAGAGATTCGAAGCCATTAATAACAAAAATATATAATAACGATAACAATGACAGTAATAATTAATGAAATTCTGTAATAATCTTAGTATAAATAAGTAAAACGAAATAATTGTATTATTCATGAATACTCATGTCTATGATAATAATAGCCTTTTGTTAAACTTTATCTAATTTAACTTTATTTAACCAATTTCTGTAAAGTTGCAAATAGTAAATCAATTATCGAAAAATAAGGTCATAAATAAGTTTCACTTCTTACGTGTGTACACTAGTACGCACACATTATTTTTTATTGTTCCTGTTTAGTTTTGTCTCAATAACTATGTGTAATATGTATTGTGGTTGCCTGGAAGATATCGCTCAAAAGCGATAAGGCCGCCAGTTAGCCTCATTTAAATTAAATTATGTTCACTTTTTAAATTATGTGCAACGTAGTGTTAATACATAAATAAATAAATATTTTAAGCTGTTTTAATTTTATAGTACTGCGTTCAATACACATGTCTTCGAATGATCCTTTACAAATAAACGTGAGAGATTGGTTTAACCACTCTACTTTATTTGATATTTATTCACCAAAGTGAATTTTAAACATGAAATCTTTATTAGTTATTTCATCACCTGCCGTATTTATTACATATTAATTCTTATTCATGAAGTGGGCCGGAGGCTTATCTGATGTTAAGTGATACCGCCAGCTATGGATACTCTCAATGCCAATAGGTCGCGAGTCCGTAGCCGGCTTTTTATGAATTGACGGTCTTTTCTAAGTCGAATTGGTTCGGAAATACTTCAGTGGGCAACGTGTTCCATTCAGAACGGGATTGTAAGACGCATTCGTTATGTAGGTGGTTTTTGTAACAATTAATATTGTTTTAGCAACCTTGCGGTGTAAATCATATTTTCTGCCATGATATATTCCTACACAATCGCTATTTATGTATTTACATAGTATGTTCGCGGAAGCTTAAAAGTTCGCGACGAAGATTCATGGATCAGGGTAGCTCGTTTTCTTAAGTTCTCGTATCATTTTCATATGTATATCCTTTCTATAACATATTTTAGGTTTTGTCCTCATTTTAATAAATGTGTAGAAAATAAATAAATAGCGCTACAACCTCTTTAGGCTTGTGCCTAGATTTTTATGATCATTTGTTAATCTAATAGGCTGATCATCTAGATCAGCCTTCTGTGCCTGACGCACGCCGTCGACTTACGATGTTTTCCTTCACCGTTCGAGCTAATGTTAAATGCGCACATAGAAAGAAAGTCCACAGTACACAGAAAGTGCACAGCTGGGGATCGAACCTACGACTTCAGGCATGAGAGTCACACACTGAAGCCACTACTCACTGAACGTGTGATGTTTAGCAAAAATAAAATAAAGAATATTTTATTGTTTGATTGTAGTATCAAAATTTTAAATATCAGTCACAAAAATGGCTCTAAATTGATTTGATATTTTTAAACCACGTAATATATCTCAAATCTTGGGAGCAGTGTTGGCCTAGTGGCTTCAGCGTGCGTCTCTCATCCGTGAGGTAGGTCATTAGCCCGAACGGTGAAGGAAAATATCGTGAGGAAACCGGCTTGCATTAGACCCAAAAAAAAGTGGACGGCGTTTGTCAGGCATAGCAGGCTGATCACCTACTTGCCTAACAAATGACCATGAAACAGATACAGAAATCTGAAGCCAGGCTTATAAAAGTTGTAGCGCCATTGATTTATTTTTTTATAAAATTCATTTATATTTTTTTTTTAAATGGTTATCCGATATAATTTTTTTTTTATTATTCTCTATTATTTTTTATTAAAAAGTTTTTTTATTATTCTCAAGTGGCTAGCTATTAGCGCACGAGTGTAAATTACATAGAAAATAACCATATGTCTCTAAAGTTAGGAAAACGTTACCCTACTACTACTTCTATTATAACTGTAATAATTACAGTTTTTTTTATTTCAGAAACTCATTTAAATACATCTATATTTATATCATCTCATTCATTCCATTCTGTGTGCTCTTTTTTGTCAAAGGCCTCCTCCAAATCCCGTCATTTCCGTCTGCACTTTGCCAGATGTACCAGCTGTTTCCTTGATCTGGTCTATCCATCTACTAAATTGGTTTGCGTTTGGGCATCAGTTTATTACGTTGTTGATCTACTTTTCTGTTCCTTAAGTTTATTTATTTTCATTGTGGCTACCTTTGTTGTTCTTCTTAATAATGAATTCTTTATTTCATCCTCTCTTCTCATCCCTATCATCGATCCATCTATCTTTGACGATAGTTTTGTATGCTGCGCTTAAGGAGCGGAGCAACCAAGTTCGAGATCCATATGTTAATACAGCACAAGTACTGAAACTAGAATAAGCAAACCCAAAAAGTGCAGTCATCGCAGTCCATGCGTTGCCGGCCTTTGTGAGGTGAGTATATTCTTTCTTTAAACTGTTGGAGGTCATATATCTTAGGGAAGACCCCCACCGGGAATCGTTTTTATAGTTTGAGCGTTTTTGAAGGCAATTACGGCCGCGCACCACCGCTATGTGGAACCAGCTGCCCACTAAAGTATTTCCGAACCAATTCGACTTAGGGTCCTTCAAGAAAAGAGCGTACCAATTCTTAATAGGCCGGCAACGCACTCGTGAGCCCTCTGGCATTGAGTGTTTCCATGGGCGGCGGTATCGCTTAATATCAGGAGAGCCTCCTGCCCGTTTGCACCTGTTTTATAAAAATAAAAAAAGTTCGCTAGTTCGCAAAATAAAATATCTTGTAATGCGGAGCGTGGAAGACTTTCAGCGTCAAGGTGATGCTGATGAAATGTTGAATAAAAGAATTCACAAATTATGTAATACTTGAAAGCCATTTAGGATACAATAATACAAAATCAATTATACAGTACAATGGAACACGAGTGGCGAGTGTGCTAACAGGTGGGCCCTGCAATAAATCACTGGTCCTACTGTAGGGAGCAGTCCTTGTCTAGTCGACGTAGTTGCGACATTGAACAATTGCTGTTAAATCTCTTCTATTGTAAATCGCGTACATTTAGAAAGATTAATTATAAAAGTCCGCACAATTAGCTATATCCAAATAGGCATTCAAATGTCATATTAATTGCCATGATGTCATAATTGTTGTCAAACTTTCGCAACACTCGCCCAAGACATAAAGCCACCTTGCCAATAAAAATTAAATTTTTAATGATATCTCATTTAAAAAATGTATGTGTATTTTTAAATCTTACTAGTAATCTTGCTAAACAATGCGGATTAGGTATCAGCCACTTAAGAAAGCCGTTTTCGCTTCATACAACAATATACTAAGCTGTTTGCTATAAATAAAGTATCAAATGATAGGTCGTTAACGCGAATAGAATACCATGGTCAGGGGTCTGACAATCGCAGGAGCATCACATTGATTCCTCTAATCCTGCGGGAAATCTTAATGGGGACACTCACTAAGAGGGAGTTCGTATCATCAAAATGAATACGCTTTTCAATGTACAACTTAAAGTACAGCTTAACAAATAATGTTATATTTCATACAAAATCAAGCTTTTTTTGAGGCATTTAATTTAAAGGACATTAGTCCTTATTATTTACCAAATCAGGGAATAGTAACCTCACAAGCAAGTTATTTTTCTTTTTTATGGAACAGAATACTACCGCCTACCGAATATGTAGTCATAATTTCGTCGGGGTTTTTATTTTATTCACAAAACTTGGCGCAATGATACATTGGTAAACATAAACATAAAGAAAGAAAAAGGAAAACAACAATGTTCAAATCAATTAAAACATTATGAAAATTAAGGAAAAGTTATTACATAGTGTGATAGGGGAATATCCAGGCCTATTTCGAAGAATGTGGATCGAAAACAGTCATTTTTTTAATCCTATGCCTTGTTTACCACGTAAAATGGTAGCAAAATTTTTAAGTTTAAGTATTAGACTTAAAAATATTAAAACGGATGATGATGTTTTTATTATAATATTATGGCAATAGTTTTGACTTTATGAGGGGTTTCTGTTTACAAATTCTGTCGAAGCACTCTATTTACTATTAATTTTTATGTTCGCAGATAAGACTTTAATTAGATAGTGTAATGTTCATGTTCGCACAGATTAAAGTAGTTAATAAATAATGAGTGCCAAAACTAGTATCCTTGTTACCGGGATATAGCCCCATTATGTCACCGACCCCTCTCTAGAGGATATTATTTTACTTTGATTTATCGCCACTATGGGACATCTTATGTTTTGCCAAAAGGTGATAATCAGAGAACAATTTATATTTATAGCGTCCCCCGTTTTATTGTTAATTATAACGATCAGATAAAAGATCACTTAATTGGCTTATATTAACTTTCATTAAAATGTTAGTCTTTTTTTATTTAAGAAATATACTAACGAAATCTATAGAATCATAGACAAATGACGCAGCACGATAAATCATGCAACACCATAACGAGGAGGGAGTTCCTAATTTAAATAATTTGCCATCTGTAAAGCACCATTAACAACATAATTTGTATAATTTAAATGACTAACACAGCAAAAAATTTTGAATATCAAAGAATTTATTGACGCGTATCCGATTTCCTTTTATTCGTATAGAGACGTCAAAACCAAAATTCAAATTAGGAACTTTGTGTCAAATCGTTAATTCAAATTTTCTACGCAGTTGACTTCGAATGAACAGCGCTGGACGTTAATATAAAATTTATATTGTTCCAAAATGGTGAATGTTACACGCTATTTAACAATATTTACGGGATTTTAATACGGACACGTGAATTCATTTAACTGATTTGCATAATCAATCTATTGATATTAGTTATGTTTGAATAAATAATTTCATAGTCATTTGTCACGCAGTATAATCAATTTCAGTTTTGCATCGGAGCTTATTTATCATTAGCGGATGTTGATTTATATAAATAATTGTTGTTAATATGTATTAAACTTCTTTTATTGTCTTGGGCCATTTTTATACAATAAACTCAATTCTTCCGTAACTATTTACAGTCAAAATTAGAAAAAAATATTGGTGGTTTCTAAATTTACAAAAACCTTGATTACGATGCAACAGAATTTTTTATATCTATAGATAGCCATTCAAAATTATTTCTTATAATCCTTGGCACTCAACCTTTATAGGTCTGGACCTCAGATTTATGTATCTGTTTTATGATCATTTGTCAAACTAATTGGCAAGTAGGTGATCAGCCCCCTGTGCTTGGCATAAGCCGTTGACTTTTTGGATCTAAGCCAAGGCGGTACCCTCACGATGTTTTCCGTCAGCGTTTGAGTGAATGTTCAATGCGCACATAGAAAGAAAGTCCATTAGTGCACGGGATCGAACCAACGACATCAGGGATGTAAGACGCACGCTCAAGCCAATGGGCAAACACTGATGCCAAACTAAATTCTTTCATATACATTTATATCACACAACCAGTCATGCTTTAATTTCATTTTGTTTGTTACATTGGTTGAGTCATATGTAGTCTTTGTATATTTTCTATCCACGATGGTGACGTGTTACCACAGGACTTCTATAGTCCTCTCACAAAGATAGACAATACTTACAGTATGTAAACCTGCAAAAAATAAATACACAATATAAATATTGTGAAGAGGCGAATAAACTTTATTGTTATTATAAATTCAAATTCAAAATTATTTATTCATATAGGTAAAACAATGTTCACTTATGAACGTTAAATAAGAACACATTAAATACTTTTAATTTCACATTTACTATCAGTTCCACTAAGAAAAGAACTGGCAATAAATTCTCCGCCACTATTTTTAATCGCCAAGTTTTTGTTTTACACAACGTTTGTAAGATGTTCAAACATTACACCATGTTTGACGTGTCTCTTATTAAGTAATTAGTAATAATAAAATAAATTAAAAACAAATATTTGATTAAAAGGGTATAAAGAGGGAGGAATTGTGATATTATTCCGAAGCGTTGCTGCCGTAGCTGTTATTATCTCAAATCGTTTAAAACTTATTTCTCATTAGAGAATTAATCTCTTATAGAAGACATTCCTTCAATTACGGCATAACCGTCCGAATACCCCTAAAAGCCATGCCAATATAATGAAAAACGTGTAACAATTGTTCTAACATTAGTAGCAAAATATGTATTTATTCTTCGCTCCCCGGAGACATTATTAGTGTCGATTCAGCCATTATAGGTTTTTAAACCGTATCCATATAAATTAATGTCAATATCACCCCTGAGTAATATCAATCTCGCGTGTTGTTCGCGGATTACGTTACAAATAATATCAGTCCCTACGCTTATTCTCTATGAACGGATATACAATTTTGATACTTTATGCCTTAATTAACAACATTTTTCGGAGGTTTATCAACTTAATTGCAATTTTAAATTTATAATTTTCATGACTATACTTTTTTATTTAAAAAAATCTTTAAAGTATCAAAGTTTATCGATCTCGATTAAAAGTAAATCTCCCCTTCTATAATGAGGGTTGCCAGTTTACTGTTTCTTTATTCTATTATGTTTTAAAGAGAAATGTCAAAGCTATCAGGCGGGCACAGCGTAACGCTTAAATTGGCGAATTAACGTGAAGAGAATAATGATAATAACATCTTTGAATTTCGAACACGAACAAATCTAATTAAAAAAGATTTTATGATCTGTTTACTGATTTAGTTTTATATAAGCGCCATTACGTTTACTCAATAATAGTAATTGATAAAATCATTTATTTAGTAACATTAATAGTTGTGAAGTATATTTAAATGTATCGGGTTATTTTTTTTGAACGGATAGTTATTTTTGTTTGTTGGATTTAACGCTCAGTGCGGCAATCTAACTCAGTAAAACTGTAATAGTAAACTTAATTAAAACAATAGATTTATCGTTACTTATTTATTTACAGAGGTATGCCAATGTTTGGCACAACAATTCATTAGACAAAAGAAAATATATAGATTTATACTAAAGGAAAATTAATTTCATAGTGTGTATTTCTAAATATTCTAGAACTTGTATAAGACGTCTTTCAATGTTCTTGAACGTATAACGAAATGAAGTAAACCCGTCGTCTACAAAGCATCCAATATTTGAATGCATTCAAATACGCTCCTTGATAAGTATCTAGCCACAAACATAATTTTCTTGGCAAACAAAAATTACCCAGGGGTCGGCACAAAACACCTAATCAAATAAACAAGGGATGCTCAGCTTATCTCCTGCCGATCTGTCGACGCAATCTCCCGCCAAATTGTGATTTGATACCCAATATCATTCGTTCACTCTCCCTTCTATGTAATTTTTTAATAATAACTGAGTATTATTTTTCAGAATCGTAAAATAAGTTGTCTTTTCTGATGGGCGTTTAATTCATTGTTTCTATTTCTTCTTTTTTCCGATTTTCTGTTTTAAAATTAGAATCTGCGTATTGTACTACTGTGACATAGAATGATGATTGATTAACTCATGGTTAGAGATTCATTAACTCTTGCATAATGATACAAGTATTTTTTTTAAATCAGTGCACTTATATATGTAATTTAACACAATAAAATAATTATTGTGTTGACTGCTGAACTCAAAAATTATATCCAGCCAGTTATTTTTCTTAAATTAACCCTCCAGCCAAAGTCATTGCACAATTAGATTATAAATTATATCCATAGAGTTTCAATACCATAGCGTAACATTGGCACGTGTCGCGCATGCGTCCCATCCACAAATTTGACAGCTAAACAAACATGGCGTCGACTGCTAAATCAAATCTTTATTAATATTAGATCAGCAAACACATTGTTCTTTACAAGGATTTTTGAGTAAATATAATTTTTGTAATTGCAACCGTTTTCCCCTATTATTTTATAGGGAGTTGGATAAACGAATGCTTTGTTTGACTTTGGGAAATTATTTCTTAAACAAACGTCTGTATCCCTCCTAAGTGGAAGAGCTTATATCTTATATTTATATATATATATAAATATATATAAATACTTAATAATATTTTAAGGGTTTATATTATAAAGAGGTGAGTTAACGCTTATAGTTACGATTAATGTTTAAAAAAATACGGGGATTTTAGTAAATCATACCTTTTTAGTAATATTAGATTATATAGCTATATATATTGTGGTGTCCCATTACACACTAGGTGTATTATGTTTATTTTTAGTCATAATAATCGAGTCTTGAATAAAGATTATCCCATAACAGATGAAATACATAGAGCTACGACAAGGGATTAAAGCTAGTTGCACAAATACACACCAGCCTTCAAGTTCAATTCTAGACTGAGTCGGCATAATACTGATGACAAATGACATTGACAGATCAGAATTTAAGAGAACTTTTGGTCCCAGTTCTTTCTTAAGTTTAAAGAAATTTATTCCCATTGAACACAAAACCATACTTCCAGATCCAGAACCATAACCAGATCTTTAGAAAATGTAACGAATCCTGTTAAGTTGTCTACCACAGTCCAGACTCCGCTGCATACAAAACCTTACATTCGTTTCTCACGACAAGAACTGGGAAACTATGTATTGTTTGTCTATTGTCGATATAACTGATTTAAATTTATAGTAAGTGGGAAGTAGAATAATGTAGACAATTTGTGTTTTTAAAACAGTTATTACGTCTAATGTAGAGGCAAATGGAACTCTAACGAGATGCGAGTATATTAGCGTATCAAAACACTGGTGTTTACTCATCGCGAGAGTGCGACTATTAATTTACATACTAATTTATCTTGTAATTAAGTACGCCGCAAATTGCTATCTCAGCCCTTCATAATCCTTTCGCACTGTTGCTTGCTACTACTCACGTTGGCATTGTGTGGATTTGCCTCGTCTAAATTATATATGTATCTCAAATATAAATGTATCCCCTTATAAGTTTTATGATCAAATATTTTCGGAATAAGGTCAAAATAGGTTATTTATGAGCGTTATTATTTTAACCATGTATTTGGAATTGTTTATGTAGGAGTCTTCTGTTTTTAATAGTTTTTAGTTCTAGATACAATGTTGATATTACATATGTCTTTTATAGAGTTTCATCAACCATAAAGCAAACGTTAATGAGTCTGAACAATAAACAAATACTCGTGAAACAGTCTAGAAAACTACACTTCGTAGTAAAATTGTGATTAAAAACATTGCCATTACGCCTACTTGAATTTTTTGAGCAGATTTCTATACTGTCTTGAATACTGTAGATATACTGTAATGTCATGTTCATATACTGTAAATTAGTAAATGTAATAGCAGTATAATAAATACATGTAAAATTGCTAAAACATGTGCTAGGTCGTATAACGAGATCGATATTCTAGGCTTATCCTCACAAATCGTTAGATATCACGGCGTGGTGTTGACACGCGGCCGACAGACACGGATTACGGGATCTGCATCACAAAGCTGACGACTGACAACCGCCACCACTTGCCACCGTTCGCCACCAATCGCCACCGCAAGTTTACCACGATTGCGACAACTTTACGTCATTTGCACGGCCGGCTTTTAATTGCTCCTCTTCTTCTCTTCTTATTAACATACTACTATTAAATTTATTTATCTATAAAGTAATAATAATAATTAATACAAATTTTAAAAGTTTGGTCGATGTATTGCGTTACTTATTCGTTGAGCGAGGAAGCTCACCAGTACTACTACTACTAGGCGCCAACTGAAATCTTTAGTTAGTGTGCCTGCCCACTATTTTGTCTTATATATAACAATCAACGTAAATGTATTATAATCGGGAACAGGTAAAAAATATTCACGATAAACTTTGAAATTAGAATAAAAATATTGTATATAATTGTTACATAAATGTTTGTAAGTAGTATATTAACTGAATAAAAATAAAAATTTTCAAACGAATGTTTCTATTAATAATGTCTCTTGTTACCCAGTTGAATGTCTATTAATTCCTTTCAAGAAGCCCCAATCGATATACGGTCCTATTTCACGGCTGAACGCCCGCGACTGAGTTCCTGGTGCGTTTGGAACTTTGTCGAATTTGTAAATCCACCGCTTTTATAAACTTGTTTTGCGGCATCCATTTATGCAAAAGCCAAAGTTTGCCTCTGAATGTAACAAAGACGTACTATGTTACACGAACAAATGGCCTAAGTGCTAAGAAGTAGAGGATTTATGATATTGTTTTTTAGAACTATGTAAGCTAACTAGCTCCTCATACCGTTGACAACTTCTACAAGGCAATTTTTTTTAATTTCGCGTTTGTTTATACTGAAACATTAAAAATCTTAATTGAACGAAGCGAAGTCTCATGGTATTTATATCCAAATTATCGTTCTAATAAGCTTTAAAACGTATATAATAGGGTCGCGTGTCCCGCACACGTCCGCCCGCGTCGGCGGCCAACCATCAACTTGCATAATTTTTAATCACACGACTGAGTAAGCACCTAATACCGTTGAACGCGCTATTGAGGGTAGAAATAGAATTGACTTTTGTAGAACGAATCATCTTTATGCGCAGTTTTAACGCTTTGTAACTGCTTTTTAATATTTATGTAATTTTATGGCTATTTCTGACCGATTTCGTTTTATTGGTTATTCGACAAAAGATTATATTACGGCCATTTAATTCTGTTTTACTGTAACTATTTATATGGAAATCTAGAAGCCTTCCACGGTCCGCTTCACAAGACATTTTTTTGCAACTTATTTGGAATCGCACCCGATGGGGTTCTTTCGTGGGAGATACGACCTCCAACTGTTTAAAATAGAGCATACTTCTCCCTCAAAGGCAGGCAACGCACCCACTGAAATGGGTGTCCATGGACTGCGATGACTGCAAATGGTAACTTTAACGCTATGTATTAAGTAAATCGTCTTAAAATTGTGTATTATTATCGACATTTCAAACAAAACCAATGGGAAACGGAATAAGATTACACCAAACTACGCAATTTGTTTGAAATATTTGTTTTAATTTAATGAACCTACATTTTAGTTTATTTATATTTATTTGGAAAATAAGAACCCGAGAGAAACAAATCATATGTTATTTTAAACTTTTACCCTATCAGAGATTAATTTCCCTATTGACGCACTGATTTGGAAAAATATTAAAAAAATAAATCGTCTCAAAGGGGATCGCATTATATCGTAATAGAGTCAGCAACTGTCCATTAATCCAGCTATTGTAATGTTAAACTGTGTCAAACTGATCTATTTTTTAATTATACGCCTCGACTAACTCTAATAAGGGCATAAATAGGGCGGTAGATGCTTTATAATATATATTTGGAACAAGTTTTATAATTTTTTTTAATGTAATTTAAGACAGCTCTCTTAAAACGATTTCAAATGTTATTTTAATTAAGGCTAAGCTTGACATTTATCAGTGATGACGTTTAACTTGTAAGTGCTTAGTCAGAACATGATCGATCCGACAAACCAATATTTATTTTTGAATGTCATATATTATCTAAAGTTTATTTATACATTCGATGCATAGACTACAGATGTGATGCGTTCTTGTTTCGAATTTTACATTGTTGCGGCTTCTTGAAATGAAACGACCATCTCATCTTAGCCAATCAAATCTTCTCAAGTATTCAAAGAGCGCCTTTTCTCGATTTTTCTAGTCTTTTACATTTTATATTTACTAAAGATTAGATAACAATTTTTCTTTGTAAGGTACTTTCTATTATAATAACATTCGCCAACTTCACTCTTTAATTAGCGCTTGAGCACTTGAATCTCTATTTATAATTATTATAATTCTTAAATTTTGATTCGTAAATTGTGTTGTTTACAAAACATAATGTTCTGTCTTGTTGTTGTTTAATATGTTTGTAGTGTGCAGCGATGGCGCGGGCTACTCGAGTGTGAAGAAGTTACGCCGATCTGGTTAAGTCTGTTCCTTCTTAAGTTCTCATGTCATTCTCCCACGTGTATCGCCTTTTTTGTAATATATTTTCATACGTATTTTGATTGTAGTCATTTAAGCACGTGCGATACGTGAGAGCAAAAATAAATAAGGATTGAAAGAAAACACTTTTTACCGGATTGAAGCTATGTATTGTTATAAACTTAAAATTATTTTACATAATTTTAAATTTTTCCGATGTTTTATTAGGTGTGGCAGTCAGAACTACCATCAAAGAGTGTATTGATTCCCGTCCGTTTTTAGCAAAGGGATCAATTAATTACATACGATGGCATAAGTGTTTAGATAGCAATGGTACATACTTTGATTGAATAAATATATTCTATTTAAAAAAAATATGGTTTCTCTCATACAAAACGCCAATTTCATATGTAAGTATATTGCCAAGTACAAACATATCCAATACGTAGCAATTAAAACTTAAGTACAAGAGAACTCGGCGAATCCCGTTCATAATTTAAATGTCTGCAGAATTTCCGCGGAGTGCGTCTGACAAAACAAATCGTCGAAACCAATTTTCTCATACGGATTTAACGGGAGCTCTTACTGCAGCGTACAGTCGAATGCGAAACTGGAAGCATAATTTTTGTATGGATAAAATAAATAAATAAATCAGTGGCGCTACAACCTTTTTAGGTTTGGGCCTCAGATTTTTTATTTGTTTCATAATTATATGTCAATCTAATAAGCAGATGATCAGCCCAGCCAGTACCTGATACACGCCGTCCACTTTTTTGGTTTAAGGCCGGTTTCCTCACGATGTTTTCCTTTACCGTTCGAACGAATCTATGACCTTAGGTTGCAGAGTAGCACGTTAAAGCCACTAAGCCAGTAACTCAGATGATTACTTAATTCAAAATTTAGCGCATTCGTAGAACTTCGTCGTACAAAAGGATGTGGTCGGCAATAAAGACAAGAAGATGTTTTTGTCACCTCCTCTTGTCAAAATCACAGCTTGAATCTTTCTGGAAAGCATTCCTAGATCTTTTAAAAATATTTTGACGAATACGTTCCCACTCTTCTGAAATGCTCTTTTAAGCTCATGATGTTTTGTGGAGTAATTGGATTGAGGTCAGGACTTCGAGCTGGTCAATCTAAACGACGAAACTTCTTGCATGTACGCTTTCACCTACGGTATAACCACTCAATTTATGGATACATAATACATAGACAGAATGGCATTGGTGGCACTAACTATAGAGTTACTCCCTCTGATGTGCTATACTTTCACCCTTATGACCAAACGTCATTTATCTTGACAATGTACAATTTTCAATCGACAACTTTATATTGAACGACTTGTTAAAGTATTTTGTTTATATACATTTTATTTGATCAAAATTTATCCTGGGAGCAACATGTTAAAGAAGTTAGCCGAAAATTATACGGTGCCTCCAGTATCCTTCGACGTCTTAGTAATTTTCTTCCCTTTAGTACCAAAACCTCACTGGCGCAATCTCTCCTCCTGCCTTTACTGGACTACGCCGATTCTTGCTCCTCCGATCTTAACGAGGAATTGCTAAATAGACTGGATCGTCTCTAAAATTTCTGTATCAGATTTATATTCGGTCTAAGAAAGTACGATCATATCTCTGCGTTCCGTAAGCGGCTAGGCTGGTTGCCAATTCGTCAGCGACGTTATGCTCATGTTCTTCATCTCCTTTATTCCATCCTGTTCAACCCTAAAACTCCTTCCTATCTCAAAAATGATTTCAATTTTTTGGGAGCCCATAAAGCCCAGTTTAGTTTTTGTTTTAATAACTGTGTATTACATGTATTTTGCACTACTTGCCTATCTTATTTAATACATTTCTTTTTTCTTTACTCACAGTGGTTGCCTGGAAGAGATCGCTCGTAAGCGATAAGGCCGCCAGTTGCCCTCCTTTTGATTTAATTATGTTAATTTTAATTTTTATTTTGTAGTGTAACGAAGTGTAAATAAATAAATAAATAAAAAATATATTGCATATAAACAAAAATGCTTTACACTCTAATAGAGCAACTACTAAATACGCTTTCTATAGAACTGTACAGTTCGTAGAGCGGCTGGTATTTAATGCTATAGAGACTGGCGTCAGAAGCTGTTAAAAAAAACTAAGTAAACGTGAAATTTGTGTAAAAAAATGAGTAAATATGAAACTAAAATACTTTATTTTTAGAGATCATAGAAAATAGATTGGGAATAGAAATTACGGCTTACGGCTATTAATATGTACTTTCTTCCTTAACGCAAAAACCTTTGGATTTTAATATGTAATTGTTGAATGCTTACACAAACAACTTGTCGATATATAATCGTAATCTTAATTTCAATACGCATTTTCATCGTCAGGTGTACTCTGCCGCCTCTATGATTCTTTTTAAAAGCTTAAAGCTCATTTTGGATTCGCCTAAATATGCAGCTTTTAAATGAAGTCTCAGACATTGCACGTATCCATTGTTTTACTTGTATTCAAGACTATAAGTTACTTTTAAGTTTTAACATATAAAAGTTTGTAGGTTGTTTGTGAACCGTTGATAATCTATTAACGTAATTTTAAGGTATTTACTGAAATAATTCAATTCTAAAGCATAAGTATTTTAATTTTTTTTTATGGTCTAACAATTTGATTTTTAAAATTTTAATAGCTAGACGGAGAAACGCAGTTAATATTCCAATAATATTGCAAAGTATTTTTTTGTAGTGATTATTATTATTGTTTTATTGAACTAAAAAGTTTCACAAAGATGACACTGACATCTATGCTACGGGTTTAGTGTCATTTTAAGTTAGTGTAGATGCGTATCATAAGAGAGAAACTATTGAAAAACTAAGAAACTAAACTAACTAACTAAAATAAGTGTCAATAACAGATGCTAAATTTAATACTTAATACGTTATATAAATATCTAATCTGTGGCACTATTACGAGTCTGTGCGGAAAGGGAATCAGCGCGACAGTTATGCTTATTGGGATAAATTTAATAACTCCTAGCATTTAATTTATTCACAGACACTCCATAGATTACATTATTTCGTGTTATCAACATAAGAAAAAGATTTAGCACTGTAGCGACCACAAGTCCTGTGACGGTAGTCTTTCTGCATACACTATATTTTTGGTAAACGAATTTGGTCTTTGAACGATTTATGTATATACTGGATTTTCAGTATTCCCACAGCTACTATAGATAGTTAGAAATTAACAAGTACTATTAGTAAAAAAAAGATAATACGAAAGTAAACCACACATACTTATTTGCTGAATTTTTTTGCATCGCATCACTTGACATTTTTCAGCTTATTATATTTTATATAAAAACAAATTTTCCTACGAGACACGTACGTCTGTAAACAAATTTATAATTGCATAAGACGTATGCATTATATGAGTTCAGTATGAGTGAGAGTTAAGACAACCAGATATTTATGAGTATTTTAGGCATTTTCTACTTAATCAAAATTTTGTTGACTTTGTATTGATTGTTTACTGTTTAATCTTTAGATACCTATACGCTACATTTATAATTTACATAGAGAATTTGTATTAGTGTGTATTACTTTTGCCTGAAAAATTGAAAAAGCGACAACAGGGAAGTCAATCGAATTACAAATAGCATGTAAAACCATCAGGTCGTATTATTAACTAAATTCTAAGGGTTTAGTACTTGCATTCTATACAGTTACTGCCGTTCTAGAAATTCTAAATGTTCCTTCTTTTTATTTTTAGATATTCTTCTGGGCTTGCTTGGAGTAGCGAGCGCCAATACAATGGAAACAGTTTGAAGTATCGTACGCTCAGAAGCAATTTATTAAAGAAGTGAATACCCAATTACCAGTCTACTGACGGTTAAGTGCCGATTTCGCCGATCGCTTGATCCTGGTTTCAAACATAACATTTAAATTTTTATTCTGATTTTTCATTTAAAACGCCTGGTTGGGATTTATATTTAACGTAATTCTAATAAATTAGATAATTTAGTTATTTTACCGAGATTCTGCTAAATCTTTAAGTTACTGTTATACAGACAGCACAATGATAAAGATGCATTAAATAAAAAATAAATCAATGGCGCTACAGCCTTTTTTAGCCTCAGATTTCTGTATCTGATGCCGTCGACTTTTTGTCCAAGGCAAGTCGGTTTCCTCACGATGTTTTCTTTCACCGTTCGAGCTATTGTTAAATGCGCACATAGAAAGAAAATCCATTGGTGCACAGCCGGGGATCGAACCTACGACCTCAGGGATGAGCGCTGCACGCTGAAGCCATTTGGCCAACACTGCTCGTGATGCAAAGATGCATTAACACAATTATTAATATTAAACATGTAGATTTTTCCGGTCGAGCTACGCTTTCGAAAACAGTCCAATCTGAACTGTCAAAGCCCTTCAGGCCAACAGTGAATTTCTATAAAATAATAATAAAATAAAAAACAACTTTGGTAGTATTAATTTGCTTCAACTGAAGTGTATACTGTATAGAACAGCATAGGTTATGTAAATTCTAGACACATTCTATTTCCGCGCGTCTAAATAACCGTGCTATGATAAATTAAACACAAATTGGCCACCTCTGTCGTCGGATTTGTTTCCTTTGATCGTGTTTAGCTACGTTAGCCACTTTAGCCACGCCACAAATTATTCCCGCGTGAAATTATTGCGAAAATATACTTGTGTACACTATATTGTTTCGTTTGTACGACGAAGTGATTGAAGTACCGTGACTATGGTGGTGCATGTCACCTGGCGATAGTTTTTTCGCTTGTTCGCAATCGAATCCAGGACACGGTTCTACGAAAAAGTAGACGATTATGAAGATAATGAAAACCCTTAAATGTTTCTGCCTGTTGACGTCCTCTCCCCGAAATTACGACATTTATTAGTACGACAGGTTCCGACTTCAGGTTCAGGTTCATGTTTTATGACCATTTTAATGTGCTACCTCTATAGGAGGGAGGAAAAAGATATGGGCCCTGAATAGAAACAGATAGTTTATGGCCGGTTTACATAAATCCTACAACTAATAGGGTTTTTAAGTAATATTTCTAGATTCCTATAGGGTCTAGAAACAGCGAGACTTAAGGATCTAATATGTTCTTCCTTTAATTGTAGTTATTCCATTCGTAAAAGAGACAGTTTGGGATTAATAAAAAACTTTTAATAAAAGTATACATTCAATTTTTTACATGAAATAAAAATTATGCGTCATCTTAATGCTAACGTCTTATCCTGCTACGTTCAACAATAATTTCCAATATTTATTTTATACAGGAAATGTCTCTCAATATTAACACACTATATTTTTGAGCTGTGTGTTTTCTACGTATATATGTTTATTAAGTATATCTACATATCAGACTAACAGTGTGTTAAAAAGTGTGGTGACTCGTAAGTGGAATAGTTAATGTAATTTAGCTTATCGCACATCAGGGACCTGGACACGAAAGACCTGGATGCGGTTTATGGCGAAACAATAAACTTTTCGTCCTAATGGACACAGCCGGTCAATTACTTGCTATATCAAACGCTGAAATGTTTGTTATTAAAAGTATAAAGTATAGTTAATGTAATATAATTTATCTTGAAAAGAAAAGGTACTGTCAGAAGTAATGAAAAACAGAAACTTAAAAATGTTTAACAAGAGAAAAGTCTTTGATGCCTGTATATTGCCATTGATATACGCATGACCTGGTCACTCGCTGACAAACGAGAAAACAGACTAAGAGTATGTCAAAATAGTATCGAAAGGAGTGTTCTAAGTCTGAAATTGAAAGTTAAGAGTAAAACTAGAAAAAACAAAAGACATGACAAAGTTTAGAAATGCTGTTATTTTTAGTAAAATACTGAAATGGAAATGGACAGAACACATTGTGAGAGAAGACAACGAAAAAAGCGACAAAATGGCTTCCTCCCAATGAGAAAAGAAAACGAGGAAGACAAATAAAAAGATGGGTAGATGATATAAGTAGAGCAGCTGGCTTTATGTGGCTACGTAAAGTTTGACACCGAGAGGAGTGGAAGCTCTAAGAAGAAGCCTATGTCCAATGACAAGCTCTAAAACAGAAATTAACCGGCCAAATAATTATTAGTGTTTATAGTATTTCATATTTTTATGTACTAGGATAACTATTTTACAGTAATGAAAGCTATTATTATTATTATTATTTATCTTTTGGGTAAATGAATTGCTTTGATTGCTACCCTCTGCCATACTTTTATCTTCTAAATATCTAGCGATTGTCGTTTAAATAGCATGCACTCAAACACAAGATAAACACAACGTACTTTAAAATAATTCCAACCAGCAATTTATAGGTCATTGTGGTATCGTCAACACTTCAAAAATGAAGTGGGCTATAGCGAGATCAGAGAGCCGAGTGAAATCTTTGAGTCAACGGTAGCACGACAAAACGCGTATAACTCATATCATTTGTCACTTTTAATTGCCTCTTGTTGGTTGTCGAAAGTGTCTGAAGAAAGCTATATATTTTACTTTATTGTGAAATAAACGTTGCGTCCCTTGTGCACAGCTCCAGCGTTCAAAAATTGAGACATTAAACGCTGCTGGAAAGTAATATTCTGTTCAAAGGACTTATTTATACGTCGTCGCTGATAACCACTTTGATGTCAACATGTTCAGAATTGTAAACGGCAATAAAAAAAAACTAATGGTATCCGTTTTTCAGGCGCCATTAATTGAATTCGTCGCATAGTCATGTCACTTCAAGCGAGACATTAATCACAGACTATGGAGCAGCTTTAAAAAATGCTTACTAAAATCCTAGCACATAAAATTACTCATGCAAATAACAGGCGAAATAACTTAATTCTAATGTTAAGGAGTTAAATGCGAATCTAATGAGGAGCGGTAAAATAATAACAGCCGCGTTTATAACGCAATAAACTAAATATATTCAGCGGTGGTGCGTGACGCGCATCCGAACGTGGCGGTTTGACAGACAATTAAAAATGACAGATGACTTGCCGCCGCCATGTTCAAGCGCGATCAAAAGAGCCCGCGTATTCCCTTGAAATAAAAAAATCGGTCAACACATTTTTAGCTAGTTAAGCTTGATAGATTTGTGCGGCGTCAATCAATGTTACGCAATTAACGTTGATAATTTATCTTTTCACTAAATTTTAACGTGTAACAAGACATCTTCATAACAAAAATCTTATGATTAGCTATAACGAAAGTTAATGTTTCCCTTAAAGAGAGTTTATGAAAAGGTAGGTATAATCTTAGGGTTACGCCCTCCGTGGTTGGATATCCGCACGCATGTAGGCCCTGTACAGTAACGACATAAGTCATGTAAAATCAATCTTAATTTTCCTTGGTTTACACAGGCAAGAAAACCTGTGTAAAAATTAAGGGACTCGATTCTCGACTTTAATGAACTATCTAACTGTCATAATATATATAGTAGGTAAATAGAAAAAAAGGTGTCAAATATTTACATAAGTGCTATATAAAATCCTATAACCCTGCGCCATCGCGCATGCACTAAACACATTTTAGCATCAGTTTCGTTGGTAACTTTTTATAATATGATGAGGTGAGCCTTTGTTTACGTTAAGAATTAAACTTATAACATCCCAACTTGACTTTATACTTGATAGTACTTGTAAGGACAGTCGAACTTTTCGGTCTTCGCTTTATAAGGGGTCTGCGTGTGATTCCAAAGCCACCGTGTGCAGAAGTATAGTTAGTCCGATGTACTTGGACCGCGTTGAATTATTTTGCTTTTATTCTTAGTTTCAACCATAGCCTTAATTCAAGAGCTACACCAGCAATGGACGGAATTACGGCTGCTGATGATGCAGATTGCCAATATTAAAAAAATTGTATGGAGGCATACGGGCTGCCCAAAAACGGCAGTTATTGCAGCTCAAGGACACCCATTTTAGTGGGTGCATTATGACTGGTCTTTTAGGGAGGAGTATGCTTCTTTTTTTGCAGGTATCTCCCAGGGAAAGCCCCCACCGGGGTCCATTTCCACAGAGTCTTGTAAAACGGACCGTGGAAGAGCTACAACCATCACGATGATGCTGATAAAATTAAATAACGACTAAGTATTAAAAAAAAATAGGAATACGATCTCCCAATAAATTTTGATTTCGATATTAAAGAGATTAAATATTTAATGAGGTTGGAGATTGTGTGATGTACGTACATTATGAAAAGTCATATGATGGAAGTAGGATACAATTATTGTATACCTAGTATATATCTATATATTTTTTTATGTAATAAGAGGCAAACGGGTCACCTGATGTTAAGTGATTTCCGCCGCCCATGGACACTCAGATTGCCAAAAGCCTCGCACGCTCTTTTTTTGAAGGACCGTAAGTCGAGTTGCTTCGGAAATACTTCAACTGTCACCTGGTTCCACATAGTGGTGATGCGCGGCAAATACAGCCTTAAGAACGCACTTATATTTGTAGCTTTCTTTTGTACTCGTTTAATCTGTACTAATTTGGTGGACGTAATAAAGTCTGGTCTTAAATAGGAAAAAGGTTAAAAGACAAAATAACTTGGAAACTATTTAATATCAACATCGACCTTATATTATCTTCACTGGCTAATATTTACAGCATTGAGCATCCACTTGTATAACTTATACTAAAATAGGCATAGGATACATGAATTATTTACACACTATACATAGAATTTGAGAGAAAACCTTATAATATTAATTAGAATTACTATTTACAAAATATGTATATTAGAGCATGCTTACCACGACATTACAATAGCCATCTCAAACTGTAACATTAAACAAACGTTTCCGAAGAAAGGACCTTCATTGAAAGCGGGTATCACCGTAAGACTTGGAATTAAGATTTAATATTACAATCGGAATCGCTATATTACTACAGCCGTTGAGAGATTCTTTGACTTCGGTTACAACAAAATTAACAATGTTTTAAATTTATTTAAAATTTGAAAATTATACGTATTAGCGGTATCTGTACTTGGCATGATAGCGAAAGATCGCGATTTGCAGATAAATTAAAAAAGGCATGCGCTCAACTCTTGCCAACATATACATTACAATACGAGAATATCTATCGAAAACCATTCGTCAAAATACCGCAAGGCATCAGGCAAGATACAAATAAAAATAAAAATAAATGAATTAACTTTAAAGAGTTATTTCTTCAACAGGAATACACTTGTAGTGTTGTGTACTGTTAGTGTTAAGGTAATCATGATGCAACGTTTTGACAATGGATTATGAAGAACTAATTATAATATGAACAAAATAACCAAAATAATAATAAGACAAGATAATAATCGTGTTAATCTAAATAATATGTAATTTAACCAATCAGACCGCAATATTAAAGAAACCTTTGTTTACAGAGTTGTTAATGAGATATTCTCTTGTTTTAATTTACAATAAGTGGCTTCAAAGTGCAACTCTCATCCCTGAGGTTGAAGGTTCTATCCCCGACAGTGCACCAATGGACTTTCTGTCTATGTGCGTATTTAAAACTCACTCGTACGGTGAAAGATATATCGTGAATAAAACGGGATTAGACCCAAAAATTGGACTGGCTAGGTACAGAAGTTTGATTACCTACTTGCCTATCAGAAATGATCACAGAACAGATACAGAACTTTGAAGTCCAGACCGAAAAGGTTATAGAGCGATGGGCATATATATATAGATTAGCAAGTATCGAAAATATTATTGTAGCGTTGTCTTGCGTACATGATGCGTTTATTATATCCGAAGAAAGCTAATTGTACATATTCAGAACATTGCTTTTATGACATAATTTAAACTGAGCTTAAAAAAGGTATTTTGCTTAAAGTAATATTTTATTGACAATGCTTGCAATATGGACGGTAAATAATTTTTACAGCTGTATTTAACGGGATCATACATATGAAATTCGATATTTTATCGTAAACTACAAAATGAAATCTTATGTTACCATATCACATCCGATTCATAATTCACTTACACTAAATTGCACTAAATAAACACTTTAATTAAATTCACATTTTTGGTTTCTTACAAGGTCATCACATTAACTTAACGGTATCTAGTAAACATAATCACAAACAGAATTACGAATAGCATATGCCGAAATAAGTCAAAATAAACATATAATAAGGCTGTCCATACAAATCCTACAAGCTGGCTGTTAGCTACAAATACTTTGAATTATGACCCATTTACTATGTATTATAGTATTGAGGCGTCACATTCACCATACCAAGGCGAGAACTGTATAACGTCTATTCACATTTTTCTAATTTCCTTGACTTCAATTTGATAGTCCACATTCGCTTTCCTTCTCGACCCTCGGGTCCTGGGACCCTGGCCGCTGCCATAATCACGTGTGGGAATGACCCAAGGATCCGTGTGAGTGGTGGTGGTTCGCAGCCAGGTGGTGGAAGTATGGCGCGTAGGGGCCCGGACCTGTGAAGGGGTAGGGCACGCCGTGGGAGTAGAGAAGGCCTCCTGGATAGGGCCCTGAGGGGAAGCCTCCCGCCGGGGGTGGAACTGTGGGACTGTTGACGTCCATACCAGGGTTTTGCTTTTTCCACTTTGTGCGACGGTTTTGAAACCATATTTTGACCTGAGAACGAAAATTGAGATACAATTATTCTTTCTATACAAGAAGTTACAGATAGTATTGTCTATGATTTTTGCGAGATAAGCACAGTTAAATAATTACTAATTTACGGCTATGCATTTAAGTGTCGCGCATAAGAACCACGCAACTCTAGAGCCGTACTAATATCCTAAACGTAATATCCTTCCTGTTTCAAAGATACCTAAATATACTTAATATTACTATATTTCTAATAATAAATACTACTATATTGATTCATTACAGGAATATTGTTGTGATAAACGTCATCTATCGCTAGTCACCCTGTGTTGTGGTACATGGTGCATGTTTAATATTTTATATAAAGAAAAAGTAGCCTTAGTGTTACCTCTAATTAACACAAGTCATATAAGACCTTATATATATATGCGTAAATGAGTATTTGAATGGGTGTAACTGAGAGCTGTTATAAGCGTACGCTGTGTTTGTGTTTGGAACCATAGACATGCCAAATATAGGCCAAGTAATGCCTGTGTAGAATCTAAATCCAATTCAGTAGATACTTAAATTCTTTTGGAACGTTAACAAATAGATATATAGGAATAATCTTTATTCTTTGATTGATTTTTTCTACTCACACGCGTGTCACTAAGTAAAAAAAATTACATTTCGAGATCAGAATCTTACTAACCTGTGTTTCCGTCAAACTAAGGCTTAAAGCAAGATTAAGCCTTTCGCACACCGACAAATATCTTGTAGTCTTAAATTTATTCTCCAAAGAAACCAGCTGCTCATAGGTAAAAGCTGTTCTTGCACGCCTTGGTTTAGTACCACCCTTTGAGTCTCGGGAACTTTTGCCTTTTTTGGAACTGCTAGGACTTTTCGGGTCCCCGTTCTCGTCAAGGTCCGATTGGGTGAGGATGTCATCATCCATGGTGGATGTCTGGTCGTCTGTCTCGACATCGTCGGCTTCGATGTCGGACTGAAGGTGGTCTTTGACTGAAACAAGAAATTTTTATTAGAAATAGAACACTCAATATACTTTTCAGTGTCGAAAGGAAAAAGCAGCCCGAAATCTGTCTAGCGTACGCGCTTTTATTCAAATAATTATCTTTATTTAAATTTCGCTAATAATTATTATAATTGTCGCGTTTCTTTAGCTGCCCCTACTACTACATTTTACCCTTATATGATCTTTTACTTAGCCTACGTTTTTAGTAGCTACATACCAACATATTGATCATTTTGATATGCGACTTTTCGCTTTTGCGGAATAAAAACCTAAGTACCGCCTAAAAAAACATTTTTCTAATTTTTCTCTACCTAAAAAGATTTTTACCTTACCTTAGAATTCAAGAAATAAATACCTTTTTGGGGATTTTTAATCTTATGATATACCTACCATAGACAAATAAAGTATTTTCTGATTTCTTTTTAAAATATTACATTTAAAACTCCAGTGAGAAACTTTTACATGCTCTTTAACATTTCGTCGGCTAAGTTTATTTTAGGCCCAGCCATGAACAATTTCATTTGTTTTGTTACAGACAATTAGTAAGACACGCGAGTAATGTGAATTGTTCGTCTTAGTCCAAGGTAGCTGAAGACCGATTGGTATTCTATTGGTTCTAGGTATCTAAATAGTTAAAGCTAATGTATTAAACAAAAGACTATCTCATTTCCTTGACTTTTGTGGTTTTAAAGCAGTATCGATATTTAGTATTATTACTGTTATTAGTTTTTTTCAAAGGAATTTCAGCTTTGTCTAAATTGTTACGAACACATCGGATTGTTATTATTTATATAAATCAGACGAGAATATTAAAAAAACGAATATTTATTAACTTAAAAACATTATTTAACAACGAATAAAATCATGTTTATCTCGAAAGCTATATCATACATGGAAAATTTTATTTAAACCAATATCAGAGAGGGATACTTAATATGTGAGTTTTGCCCTATTAAAAGATCAAAATTATTTCAATTACAATACAAGTACTTTTCTTATACAATTAAAAAAAGATTTGGGTAAGATAATTTATAAAGTTTGAAATGTATATAGTTTATACTATTATAGTTGTATACATTTGAATTATCATACAGTTGATATAAATTTAATAACATTTAATTACATATCATGTACGATACAAATAATATAAAAATTGACTAATTCATACGACTAATAATGTAAAACGTAAAACTGCGTTAAAGACAAATTTGCGCGCCATTGTATGTGGCAGTATATGCGAACTTACTATTGTACCACCTTTTTGTACCATATTCTTGCAATAAATTATTATTATTATTACAAAATCACCTATGATTTACTAGGCATTTGCACTGATGCGACTAACGCAGTTAAATAAATTTTATTATCTGCTAATGACGCGCCAAAATGAGCGCATTTAATTTAGCTCGAACAGTCACATATATCAGTCAACAGGACATGCCCCAACGGAAGCCTGTCGATTGTCTATTATAAATATATTATGTTCTAATCAACACATGTTTGCAACGGGTTCTCAAAGGTCGCTTTCGGCGATTTTATTTGTATAAAAATTCATTTTCAACGCCGACTCAAAATAGGGACGCTGTGTTGTTTAAGTTGTTTGAATGCTATTCCTAGCTATACCATAATTTCAGGTTTCGGATCGAATTTGTACAGAAGGAAGATCGAATTAGAATTCGGATCAGGAGTTCACTCACTATTTCATACTAAAATAGTTGTACTATTGCGTCCGTAGCGCATACGGAAAATAATAAACGGCTTAAACATATGAGTCTTTCCTCCAACTTTGACTTTCTTCCCTTTAAAGGTTAGGCAGGCAAGTAGGTACCGGTGACCCCAGAGCTCATGCTTTCCTCGCTCAACAAATAAGTATCGCAATACAGCGAGGCTGCCGGCATTAAAAGTACACTGCCAAGGGAGCCAAACTTTTTAATTTTGTTAATATATTATTATTTTTAATACTTAAATTCAGAACCTTATCAAAACAAAGAGGACTGAATCATATAAGAGAACAAAGAAGCTATAAAAGCAGCCACGGACAACTTTAGTTTCGATCGCGACAGTTTAAATGAAGAACACATGAGCACAGATTAATTATAACCTACAAATTAAGGGCACATCCAGCGCGCTGTCAGTATTATAACATGCTTAACCGTTTCACATCGATTTGACACTTATAAATGTTGATTTTATCGCCATTTCGCGCTCCAAAAACGATTCCGATGTCACACTTAAATACTGAGACAATTTCCTTAATATTTACACATCCTGTCGGCCATTAGAACGTATTTTACTAATTTCACTAACCACGAAATGGCCATAAATTATATTTTAATGTTTCCGGACGAAAATTGTTGCCAATGTTGCCACATTAAAAATTAAAAGCTTTAAAACTATTTCGCATTGACAACGCTCGAATGAGAAGGAAACGGAAATGGGCATTATATCATGTGGAAAACATGAAAAATTAAGATAAACTCGACGGCATCGTAAAAATATTTTATGACAACTTTAATTGCGTAATATAGATTAAAAAACTGTTTGATAACTAGTATTGAACATTTCTTACATTCAACACGTATACAATCCTTTCTAGTTGTTATATAAGCTATAGCTAATAGTTTATTATTTGCAATCAATCAAAATAAGTTACTGTGTCTTAATAACAGTAGATTTATGTACAATAATATATTCTTCACTTCAGGTTATTGTAACAAACTCCGCATATTTTAGACGATTCCTACGTTTTGTTTTTCTACTCATTGGAGATCGGCTCACAAGAAACCCGATAAACACTTTTTTATTAATATTGTTCGTAATCTTTGATGAACCACCATGTTTGCTTTCATATTCTTCTCTTTGAATTTTTTATAACGCTTAGATAGTATACGATGCTTTTTTATAGTACAGGAGGCACACGGGCAGGACGGGCACGGGCTCACCTAATATGGTGTGATACCGCCGCCCGTGACACACACGCCGCCAGAAGGAATTGCCGGGATTTTTTGAATTGGTGCGATCTTATCTTGAAGAACCCTAAGTCGAATTATGCTATAAAATCTTCATAAAGCCTTTGTTTAGACGCACTTGTTTTTATATTCGCCAATTCCCATTTTATTTATTAATTACGCCCAGGATTATATATCATCTTGTTAGTGTTTTGTGCCTGTTCCGAATTATGTTTTATTTATATTTATATGTTTGTAGGTATTAACCGTTGTTCCTCTATTAATTGTTTTTTTTTAATTATTCCTTATTCCTACAACTGTTGTGTGCTTTTCTTTGCCTAATAGAGTTGAATGAGCGTGAGTTGAGGTTATTTATTGTAAGACGAAATCTGCCGAGCTGTTCTTTGTGTAACAATATGAATCCCAGACGTGTATTTATTAAACAAAATATTTCAACACTTCGGTATTTTACTAAACATGAATTTACATCTTTTAGAATTAATGTTTTCTATGACATTAGAGTTGGCTTTGACCCAATTACGTCAATTTGTGAAAAACGCGAAATGATATTATTAGTCATATAATATATTGAAATATTTTGTGTCTACGCCCATAGACGATAAAAATAAACAAATATTTATTGTGACACTGTATAAAGTAGTAAACATTTAAATAATATAAAGAATCCAAGAACTTCACATTTCATTTGTCTTTTTTCATTTGTTTTTGGTAATTAATATTCATAATTTGACAAACAAATAGATTGCTAAAACTGTTCAACAAGAACGTTTTAGTTCCGGGCCTCATCCTCTCTCTTCTCAAGCCTCAAGCCATTTGGATATAAAGTATGCTGGTATCCTCACGATGTTTCCCTTCACCGTACGTGTTTAATGCGCATTTGTATCCGGATTTTAAGAAAAATCCGTGTTTCGAACCCACGACAAGCCACAAGACCAACACTGCAGTGCTACAAGCAAAGGTGTAATAAAATTCTATTAAAAAATCGTTTTATTCCTTATATATGGTAGAGCTTTATCTGAGTCAACCCCCAACCGCCGGTCAAATAAACGTGTAGTGTAAACACAATGTGGGGATTTACACTGAGGGGAGGAAAAGCCTACAACAGGCTGGTTAAATATATACTTCGGTGTAACGACTATGTGATACAGCTAGCGAACGCGTGTGAAATCGTATATGTTAGACGTCACTCTTTGAAGGAAAGAAAGTACTTGAAACAATAAATGTCGAATCAGATAACATTCGAACCTCCGGAGTCCATGGAACATTAAGCCACTTGTTTATATGCAAACTTGCTGCCAGCAATTTAAAGTCTAATCATAAACGCAGATAGCAGTTTGTTTTATTTAAAACATAATAGCGATTTCTTTAAATTATGAAATACTTCTTACTACATCTGTTTTTCATTAAAATAAATTAATTCCATCTTCATAGTCTTAAAATGCCAAAATTAAAATAAATGAATGCTTAATTAAATTTATTTTATAATATAATTTAATTAAGATGAGACATCTATTGAATTATTACCGTTTTATCATTTTCCCAATACTTTACAATTATATAATCTATCAATCGAATATATCAATCTCTAACTATACAGTATCTATACGTAAAAGGAGTTTGCCGGAAGCAATAAGGATGTCAATAATTATGTCGAATACAAAACCTGTCCCTTGTCATACAATTCAAACTTCAAAGTTGTTCGAAACGTTTATACAAAATATATGTCGTTTCAAACTTCCAAATCCCAACGCGGAAAGGCACTTGTAATCGAGAGGACTTTATTAATTACAAACTTGGACCGCAACCCCCCGCCCCTCTCGCCGAGCAATTACGCACTCTAATCTCTATTTGTTAAGGCTAAAAATCCCATAACGCTACGCCATTAACCAAACTGTGCCTTATCTTTTGGGCGTAAGCGTCCTCCTAGTTTTCCGGTAGCTATCTCAGAAATTTCGACTTTAGCACTCTGTCTTAGAAGTCGTTTTTGATGTTAGTCTATTTGAGGCCATCAATTTGTTAAATGAAGAAAATGGAGAAGTGTAATTTGAATGGATCCGCGCTTCGGTGATTTTGTGGATGGGACCTTGTTCGCAGTTATGTTAAACGATATTAAGGCGTTTAGACTTCATTTACTTGGATGTGTGTTGAATCGATATGGAATCCTTTCCATCTTGTCTCTACAGGCTTCGGTATCTACAAACGTACCAAACTAACGACACAGGTTATAACTGTCATTTGTAAAATTTACGCGTTCATCAGCTGTTTATTTAAATTTAAGAAATACATTTATATATATCCCAATGGCTTCAGCGTGCGACTCTCATCTCTGAAGGTCGTAGGTTCGACTGTGCACCAATGGACTTAGTCTATGTGCGCATTTAACATAAGCTCGAACGATGAAAGAAAATGTCTTGAGGAAACCGGCTTGTCGTAGACCCAAAAATATCCTCGGCGTGTCACAGAAGGTTGATCGCCTACTTGCCTGGATAGACAAATGATCATGAAACAGAGACAGAAATCTGAGGCCTAGACCTAAAAGTGCCACTGATTATTATTTATATTTCACTTATACTAAAACTAATTCAGCCTTCTGGGCCCGATTAAAAGTTAAGAATGTGGAAGTCAACAATCAACGAGTCTATGTACTTAATCTAGCCCTGTTGTACTGTATGATAAAAATATTTAATAACTGAAAGGGTGTAATAAATGCCGACTTAGCCTTATCTACATAGCCCAATTGTATGAAAATAAAGGGTGTTTATTACGTAAAATCAGCGTGCCGGAAGTGAAAGTCTCTCGCGTAAACGAGGGGCTTAATGTTGGCAACACTGCTCACTGACTTTTTAATTACAACCCTGAAATTACGTGAAAACAACCCTAAGTTGGTATCGTTGTGAATAACAATTGAGGAATTTTAACTTTAATCTAAATTCAAAAAGGTTCACGATATTTTCAGTTCATAAAACTTTAGTAGGTAGGTACATGACGCGTTACCTTGTCACAATATCTCAACCAATATAGCCTAGATAAATTAGCCAAAATGGCCTACTAATGTCTACCGACTGTCAATATACCTAATATATTACATAACAACAGAAAGTACGTATTAAAGGACGAAACTAAATCGTTCAATTTATCTTCGGAAGCTAAAGAAGCGAGAAATAAGCCAAAACGGACCTAAAACGGTGGCAAATTTATGTTCGCTTGACCCCTAGTACGGCTTATTCACCTTTTATTTTTATTTGAGTGAGCAAGGAACAAATCTTAGCGTAAAAGGGATAATAAAATAATCGTTAGATTCGTTTAGACGAGTCTAATTTCACGGATTGGTGCGCAAAGGGTGCGGCAGACGAAGGGTTGACTCTGTCTCGCTCTGACACATGTTGGCGAATTCCCTGTCTCTATCTAGCATGGACCAATCGAGTAGTGGATAAGAAAGCTCGTTTTTCAGTGTTTGCGGGTTTTGCAAGTATTATTACATATATTTTCGCATATTTATAACGAATTTTTAAAATTTACACGAAATTATTCTGACATAAACTTTCATATTACAATTTTAATATTTTGGCATACTTTGTGGTTAATGTCAACTGTCGTTTTTTGCGTTTATATATTTCTGTAAAATAAGATATGAAACTATGTCTTTATGCACTATTGGTAGCATTTATTAAGTATATATATGAGTGACTAAAGAGTCTATATGCAAAGCGAACAAAACCAACAATAAGCTTTCTATAGAAAATTTGTTAAACTAATATATATATATATATATATATATATATATATTATAACTTATATAGGAAACATAGAATTGATTAAGTTAGTATAAACAATTATAATTGAAGCGGAACCCACTCGTGTACAACAATGTAGGCATCGAACATGACGATTTAAAAAAATGCCGAGTATCAACGATCTCCCTAACGTTATAGTCATTGGAGAATGGCGTGGAAATAACGTTAGTCCTTATCTACGCGATAAGATCTCTATGTCTCCTCGTAAAGCAGTATATAGCTTTATAATAGAGATAGACAGTCAATCTAATTTAGACGGATTTTATACATTTATTTTGATTTTTATATTTTAGGTACTAGCGGACCTGACAGAGGACCGTCCTGAAATGCAAACGAAGAATAATATACTCAGACTGGGATTCGAATCCACATCGTTTAGGTATTAGGTATTAGGTAGGTATTTATTAACAACGTCATCGGTTGTTACGCTATGTTTATAAAATATAGTCTTCAATTTAAAGCTAAGAGAAACAGTTTAGTTGTTTTTGTTGTCAACACTAGTCTATGAGGAAGTAGTGAGTTATGGACCTATCAATAAATTCTATTCCTATTTTGATAAACTCTCGTTCTGTTTTAGACAATACTGTTTTTTTATTTAAAATCCTAAATGTAAGAGATTGATTTAATATTTCAAGCAAGCGGCAAGTTTCTTGCCAGTTCTTCTTACCCGCTCTACGCCCTTGATTTGCGAAGTGTTAGTAAATGTTAATTTACAATTTAAGTTCTTTTTCTGACGTTCATAAGTGTATTCGTTTACCTATATGAATAAAGTTATTTTGAGTTTGAGTTTGAAATAACTTGATCTCAAAGCGTATTTTTCGTTTATAAATAAATGAAATAAACGTAGGTGTACGAGCCAATGCTGTACGTTTTTGCTGTCTTAGGCTTTCTTAGATTTTATAACAGTGGAGATTACATCGTCAGAGTACGGCCTGTAAGTATAGCCATTCGCAGGCACAAATAGTTCGGTATGTATTAAAGTTCTGCGATACAACAAGCAAATACGCAATTAACATTTTGTCCACATTTAGAATGTTACAAAATTGTTTGCATAAAGGTGTAAGTATTTTTCTGAAGAAATAATGATACATTTCACTTTTCAGCATACATTTAACAGCGCTTGCCTAAGTACCTACCTACTATAACTTGTATATTATATAACTACCTAGATATTATCGTGATACTTAAAAATCTTATTAATAATCATCAAATACATTATATTACGTATTTTCTTAAAAAGATCCGAATTCAAGACATTGTTTTGAATAAGTTGCCAGATAAATAAAATTAATTGTTTCCTATAGATAATTTATGTACGAAAACAAATCCTAATTAATTTGCTATTTCAAAGGCAATGTCCCATAATTTAGGATATAGATAATTAAAATCTATTCTTGCAATAAATCCATTAACGAATAGAATAATATAAAAGATTAATGTTTCCGCCGTGAGCGGATGTTGCCACTGCATACTTTCCCTTTTATGGTAACACTATTAAAAATCAATTAATGCAATATTTAAGTGATTCGTTCGATAAGTGGAAGTAATTAGCAATTAACATAAAAAGATAAATATTAATGTCTTTTTTCTGTGAAATTATTATCAAGGATTGATTGTGTTACATGAATGGCGTCGAATACATGCGTAAGGGAAATAATATTTTTTTTATCCAAATGATAATAATGTTATTTATTATTGATTTTTTGTAATAAACCATATACAAATAATAAAAAATAGTTTAATAAGACAAAACAGGTGAAAGTAACGATAAAGGATGTGAATGGGCAGTGTTACCGCAAAAATACCGTTAGCGTATTTGGACATTTGTTGCTGACCGAAAAGAGAAATTTTTCTTTTCTTTTGGTGAAACAATTGATTGGTAACTAGAAAACATAGAAAATGCTTGCAACATATATACACTGTGAAGATTGTACATCTAGTTATACAGATACATAATTAATTTCTTATAATTACCGCATCACATTCTGTTACAGTGACTGTTAATAAAGAATGTGTTTATTATTACTTATTAATATGCCCGTTAATACTAGGTTTTGCGTGTTTATTTCACGCAATCACAAAAACTTATTATAACTATAGATTTAAATGTATCTTATAAAATTTGCCCCAGTTTTAATATTATTCTGAACTAATAATATTTATGTTGTAATAGAGCACAAGAGAATACACGTTTAAATCACCTTATAATTTCTGGTTTGTTACTTAAAATGAATTACTTTAGGTACCTACTCCAGGTTTTGCATTTATATTGATAATTAAACTTTCCCTATATTATGGCAGTTGCAATAATATACGTTTCATAAATTTGAAAACTCAGACTAAACATTATTGTGTTAAAAAACCAGCAATGCATTTGGGAGCCCTCTGGCAGTGTGTCGATGAGCGACGGCGACACTTAACGTTAGGTGTTTTCTAAATTTAATAATTTATATTGTGGCATGTTTATTACATTTTAAATAAAGCTAAAAATATGTTTTTGTAAATATGTATGATAAGCTTTGTTTATTATTTACTGTTTACAACATATTATATAACTTTTAATGCTTATTGCAAAAGATTGACCTGTATAGAAATTTTTATATATGTAAAAAAAACTCTTTTTTTATTCACATCATGTTTCACTATTCATTCTCAAAATTTTATTGATGAGCTGATATTGGAATCAGTACCTAACAAACAAATGTAAAACAAGGTAATAATTATAGTATCTATTCAAAGCTATCTCAAAAATCTTACGACTTCGTTTATACCGCACCCACCATATATAATATGCCTATGTTCCTATATCGGTTATTAAAACCCATATTAAAACAACGCAAAAATACAATCGTTAATAATATATGAACAAAAACCCAATCGCAAGTCGGAACTGATATTTCAATTCACAACTCATTATTACACGTTAAATAAACACATAAATTACTTTTCGGTTCCGGCACAAAAAGCCTTTCATCACGTCCATAATTGAGATAAGATTGTTCAACCTTATGACACATGATAATTTAGCTCTTATTTCTGTAATAATAGGGATGGAAATAGTTTTAAACAATTCGACACCTTGTTAGTAATATCACGTAGCTAATCAAAATCACAATAAGCAATTAACTTGTCCATATTGCCTGCTACTGTGTGATAAAATTCGATATTTAAAATTGCGCGCTTTTAATTGTTGTTAAATAATAACCATGTAGGTAAGTTTTTAACTTCCTACTCAAACTTTAAATGGAGATTGACAGCAATACAAATTATAATGAGAATTCAAATACATTCGTAATTTAAATTAGAATCATATATATGTAAACAATTAGGAATAACAAGAAGCACTGATAATCTAGCAGTAGACGATGTCTACCCACGAGGTCAAAGATGTTACCGGCTGGACAGATGGAGTTTTTATACAAGCACCGACACAATTAAAATTAAAGGTCCCAAGAGTAACGCTAATATGACATTTTCACAGACATAACATTTATTAATAACGAAACACACACAGAAACATACCAATAATATTAAAAAAGGAATATGGTACATTTTAAGTGTGTGCGCTGTCGTAGTAACTGGCCTTTGTTCTGCAATATGCTGTGGAGCAGACGTATTCCACAACGCTGGTCATTCTGCCAGAGACCACAACAGTTAGTTTGCGCCTTAGACCCAAAAAAAAAGAATGTGTAAAAAATATATGTATAATTATTAGTAGAATAATAGTTTACTAGTAAGGTTAAGGAAAAACTAACACAAGTAAATTTAGGATACAAACTTAATTACTAACCAAACTAATAATTGTATATAAGTAAACTAACTTCTTATTTTATAAGTAAGAATTAAAATGCTTTTTTATTTATTTTATTATTTATCATTATTACTAAAACTAAAAAATAGATAAAAAAAATATGTTCCAATCCAATAACCATAATTAAACAATTAGATGATAATTACTAAATAAAATATTTTTGCAGCATAATATTATAATTCATTATTGTATCAGTAAATGTTAAAACAAAATGTAAATTATTTTTTTAATTAGTGCCAGACACAGTCATGCAATAACAAAATTCTTAAATAATTCGTATTGTTTACGAACGAGTGTTACATTAAGAGCGCGCCCTTGGCATTAACAGGTTAATAATTATTTGCTTCATAGTCTTCTAATTATTATACGTATGAAGTAAAAAATACTATATGTCATTTTTTAAGGAATTAAATAATAGCGCGAATTATAATGTAATATTGTTTGCTATGGTTAGACATTGAAAAAATAACCCGACTTATAAACTAAAATCTTGTCACACGCCTAGTTCTACGAGACTTTATCTTGTAAAAATAAAGTCTACTTATATGTAAAAAGTATGTTAATGTTCAGCTCACCGCCACTCTCAATGCCAGAGGGCTCGCGAGTGCGTTGCCGGGTTTTAAGAATTGGTACGCTTTTCTTGATGTATCATATGAAATATATATATATATATATATATAGATATATATATAGATGAAACTTGTTCGGATTCCTCCTTTGATGATTATCAAATTATAATCTAGCCTAGGTTTCATCAACCTGTTATCCTCATAGGCATTGATTTTGAAATATCTTGATGACAAGTTAAATCAACTATGTGTATGCGTTAAAATCATTTTCACATTAAATATTTGATTTATACGCAGAGCTTGTGTGTTGTTACTTGTAACCAGATTCTGTTTTGTTGTTCTGTTTTTTGATACATTGCTGACAAAGACAATTGTATCTATGTTTACGTTATGAACTCGCGATTAATACAAAATGTGCTATTTATCATGGAATACACATACATTATTAACGTTAAGTATGTGTTATAAGTTCAATTATTATGTATAATCTACATATATTATAAATAATAATATACTAATAGTATAAAGAGGAAACATTTGTATTATTGTATGTATGTTTGTAATGTTCTCACACAATAACTACTGGAGTATTATCAAAAACCATTAGAAAGCATGCATCTTCAATGACTGATATTGTATACATTTTCAAAAAATAGGGATCTCTCATAAAAATGCAATAATATACAACCCAAGGTGTGAAAAAATTATCCATAAAATATTTGTTAACACATGCGCTGTAGAAACTATTCCTGATAGAAAAAAAAAATTGTACAGTATTTTGGAACGACCAATATCTACAAAAATAATATTTTACCCATGTCTTTATGTTGGCCTATCCCGAGTAGGAACTATAAAACATGAAATTATTTTACTGCCACAAAACAAAACTACGTCAATTTTTGTTTATATGAAAGTTCTATGACAGTGACATTGTACAAATAAATCTCTTCTGTAATATTATAGAATAAAGTTTAGCATTTTTAATTTTTGTATTTATTTTTAAAAATGTATAATAATAAAGGTAAATATTCCCGGACTGATTTAAAAAATTATTACATTGCCTACTTGAAATCAAGAAGATTATAATACCTGTAGAGTATTTTTAAATTTACTAATATCGGACATTATACGTAAATGATATTACGAATTTTAAAATATATTAGATATAAATAAAATAAATTCAAATCTGTATATTGAATAGATTATGAATATAAGTGTGTATCTAATAATCTGAATGGAAGTCATTAAAGTAAAATAAAACTTTTGTGATTACAAAAATATATCTATAGTCGGACTTTGTAGTCTTTCCACTATCACAAGATCGGTATCTAAGCGAATGTAAGCGCGGGCTATTTAATAATATTATTATAAAAACATATATTTCTATTACTTTAATAGTCCTGTGTTTTCGTTGTTTACGGACCAGTATTACAGTAGGTACCTAATCAGTAAGCTTTTATTTTATAAACCATTTATGTTTTATCAATTCAAATAAACAAAATTTTCTGTAATGCGTACAATAACCATTATCTTATTGCAATAATTAAATAAAGCACGAGGTTTCGGCGATTTTTTTTATTTATTCCTTAATCTATAAGATATATAAAGTAACATAAGTGGACGTCTATACAAAATTATAAAATAAAAAGGTTCATGTGTTATTTTGAACGAATACCTAAAGGCGAGAGAGAGATGTCCTTATACCTAGTACCTAGATACATATTTTTATGTAATCATGAATTCGACGGTTTAAAAAATAAAAATCAGCTCAAATATAAAATTCTTCCAACGTCGATTTTGTTCCCTTTGGAGTAGAAACTCTTGCGCCGAGGGGTTCAAGTGCACCGGCGCTAATTTAGGTTGGCGCCTGGAAGGTACCGCTGACTAGGTGGTAGGTACTAGAGCTGGTGCTTTACTCGCTTAACGAATAAGTATCGCAATGCAGCGAGGAACGCTGCTAGTGTTAAAAGTTTTTTTTAATTTTATTTTTTTAATATTTAAATTATTCTTATTATTACTATGTAGGTTAAGAAATTTGTAAATACCTTCTGTATGTTTCATTGTTATGATTACTATAAATACTTAGTTACGTTTTAAAATAGATTGTTTGTACTAACCAGAATCACTGTCGTCCCTATCATAATGCGGTCTCCAATAAGTCTCGTCGTATCTCAAAGGAACCTCAGATCGACCCGTGAACTTGGTGGGATCCAATATATTTTCTACAGAAAAAGCTATTGCGGACCTTTCGGGAGGCCTTGTTAACCCCAAACGTCTTGTAAGATCCACCGGTGCGGCCTCTTCGACCCCAACCACATCCACCTCGCCATTCGCTTCACCTTCTGCCTCTATATCGTCTTCTCTTCTCTCGTCAGAACCTCGAGCCATAGCAAGCATCGTCATAGCAACGTCTATTTATCAAACGCCATCTAAAACGTCAGTCATTCACACAACACAGCACTACTCAAAAAGCAATGTCTCTATCATTTATTCATTACGCGATTCGGCTCGCACTGAAATCCACGCACGCGCGATCACCATACGTCCATCTGCGCCTAGTAGCGAAACGTCATTGCACAGTGGAAACGGGAAAACGCCGGGCGGGGACAGGAAAGGAAGGGAAGATCCTCGCTGGAGGGAGAAGCGAAGCCGAGCGGCGATTGGCCGAAGGAAACGAGGCGTGCCCGGGGTGGAGGAACGTAATCGAGCAATAAGGTTTAAACAATTTCGTTTAATACGTTGAATTATGTAAGAGAGCGGCGAGCAAGTAATCGCGCACAAGCGATAAGGCCATTTGCGCTACTTCGTTACGTATTAATGGGGCAGGAAATTGACTTATGAATATTAGAGGTCGCCGCGAAGTGAAGATCGGGCCAAAGCGGCCCCGGGCGGCCGGCGCGAGTTATTTTCCTAGTTAAGCGCTGAAACAATGATGTTTATTGAGTTTTGAACTTAATGGCTTTCGGCTGCGGCGAGCGTTTACACCATTACCGTGTTTGTAGAGGTCTATAAATACTCTTAGTTACCTGAGAGCGGCCATATTAAACTTGCTCATTTTGCGTTTTAGTTTGCGATGGGAATTTGTGGCCCACTTCGGATTTACATAATGAGTCGCTTGTTATTACTGAATCAATTTTGTATTTTATTTAACGCGTATTCGAAGGAAAATATAATGCATCGTTTTGTCAAATTTTAATAGGATTAACGAGAGAAACTGTTTAGTTTCGGTTAGTAAAGTCTTATTTTCTTCAGCTATATGTACTTTGTTAATCTATTAAAATGAACATATATCTATATTTAATGATAACATCTACCATATTGTATACAATAAACTTATTCCTCAATAAGAAACCTATACCAATCACCAATAGAAATATAACATCACTAAAGTAACATTTAAAAGAAACTTTTTTTATTTCAACAATTCTAAAACATTTTACTATTCGATTGCAATTCGATTCAGAATCGTCAATTAAAAATAAATAGAAACTGTATCGAATCCCGGGCGATTCCTAATCATTCGTAGTTTATCGAGTTTTTGTCGTGAATGTTTTATGCAACGGAGGCTGTCAATCATGGACCATTTAAGGTTTATTTTTAGTTTAATAGATGATAGAGATTAATAGGCCTTTTAAAATGCCACTGCACGAAAGCCATATACAAATTGCCGCATATAGATGGTGTTCACCATTCTAAGGAAAATTTGTGGTAGGTATAGTTGGTTATATAATATGTCGTATAAATCTTCCATATTATTAGTAGTTATTACAATTTAGAGCAGTGCAGACGTAATGGCTTTAGCGTGCGACTTTCATCCCTGAGGTCGTAGGTTCGATCTCCAGCTTGGATTATCTGCCTATGTCCACATTTAACATTCGCTCGAAATGTGAAGGAAAACATCGTGAGGAAGCCGGTTTGCCTCAGACCCAAAAAGTCGACGGGGTGTGCCTAATATAGGAGGCTGAACACCTATTTGCCAATTATTTATTTATTTAATACTAGCTAGTTAGATACAATTAGTGTGCTAAAACAATATAGTCCCATTACCGTCCTAGCGCGAATTTCTCTCACCAGCTGGTTTTTCCTGTGTAAAAATTAAGCTTCCGTATCATTATCATTCGGCTTTATATTCTATTGCAACACCTTACATTAAAAAGAGTTAATCTACGTAATGTTTACAGGGCAAGAATAATATAATGTTCATAAAAAGACGTGTGATGTGATAAAAATCATTTTGTATTTAGCATTTTATATAACAAATAAAATATACAGTATTTATAATTTTCTTAACCTACATAGTAATCATAAAAATAAGTTTTTTTTAAACACATTTAAAAAATTCTGATGGCATCTTTAACCATAAAATTATCGCTGTATTGCAATACTTATTCGTTAAGCGAGGAAAGCACCAGATGCCAAATTAATTATTTCATTAGCACCAATACACTTGGACCGCATGGTCATTATTATTGTGTTTTTCGTTCTGATTAAGATATATTTAATTGTCTTCATCAGACATGTAATGTACCTACATATAATAATTTTTATCGCATTCTTTTTCCTATCACACTGAAATATGTTTACTTTAAATGGAGATAACGATTTTCTATGCTATCATGTAAAAGTAAAAATTAAATTACCGAATTTAAATATATATATATATATTTATATGGTTGACGACGTTAAAACAACCTGTACATGCGTTAAAACTGTAACAAAAACCACAAAATTCCGTCTCGCCAGTAATCAGTGTTTAGTTCCGCCATGGCGATCATTGTTACCACTTGGTGTATATACAGAACCACGGGTCCAAATCATAGATTTCTTCTATTTTAAGAGAATGAATCCAGAAGGTTCATTATCAGGGGCGCATCTACGTAAGGTCTTTTTGGGTTGCAGCCCAGGACCCCGTGGATACAAAGGGCACCAAGTCCACACTAAAAACAATAGGCAATATTTCTAATTAAAAAAAAATACTGAAATTTAAAACATCGAATCATAAGGTTGGTATTTTTGATCAATGACGTATGTCTGATGCGCGTCTAACGAACAGAACGGGGAACTCCCCGTCGCTTGTTTTCGGTCGGTGTATTGTTTCTCGTGTGCGTCTGTAGCCTAGAGCTCCACAAATTCTCGATCCGCCTATGTTCATCATTCAATATTTCTAAATGTAAAAAGAACTTGTATGTATACTAAGGAGATATCATATTCTTTAACTTACGATAGGTTCCAAGGCCCTGTATCTGTGATGCTACGGCCATGGTTGTAATGCTACGGATATGGAGAGAGATACGATTTGCATACAAAAACGTCGGGTTCGCTGTGCCCGTTAGAAGTTACAGAGTACGATCGCATGTCGACATGCGGATGCGTTTAAGTATTAAAATAATTCCCAACCATTTCGACTTGGGGTCTTTCAAGCCACGTACCTACTTGCGAGACTTCTGGCAATGTGAGGGTCCATGGGCGGCAGTAATACTTGACGTCAGGTGAGTGTCCGTTTGTCCCCTGGGTCATAAACAAAAATCATAAGAATAACGTAGATAAAACTTATTTACTATGGCAATTGAAAATTCGTCGTAAATTATATTAAATTTACAATTCCTTTAATTCATAATTAAAAAGTCGTCACAGTCGATATAGCTTCTAATATAAATCTTCTGTGCGTGTTTCTAATAAAAATCCTAAGCGGTGGTATCGATTTTGATTACTCTTTTTCGTGTGTACAACGTCTTTATGTAGTCCCTCATTCAACCAATTGTACTTGTCTAAAAGTACTTGAAACTTTGATTGTTATTAAACATTTAGATCCCGCTTTCTGTCTTCTTGGTATTTCACAGGCGTACTTTATTCAATCAACTGCAAAATAACGTTAGGGCTCTGCGTTCATAATTAGCATCCGAAAGATGAAAAATCGTGAAAAACAAAGTTTTAAATAATTAATAAACACGCCGGAGCATAAAGTTCGTTCTACTGAAGGGGTTAATTAAAAAGTTTCACGACACGATGACGGAATCAGACAAGTCAATTAAAATTTTGGTTATTGCCATTTAAATGTTTAAGCATTTACTTATGGGGGTAATAAAAAATATGCTTACATGAAATAACTTGTTTAGATCTTCTTGAACTCATAACATTCAATGACCCTGCCAGGTCTCAACGCTGACGCTCACAGAGAACCTTTCGGCTATCAGAACCAACATTGGGTTCCGCGAGCCTCTTCACAGGATGTGGTCTGCTTTAGATTCTGTCAATAACATCGAACCTTTTTCGCACTCCTCTACTGCTTCATTTAAAAATAATTTAAAACAACTGCTAATCTCCTAATCCTTGTATCTTTCTTCTTTATTATAGCGGTCACATTTTTTATTAGTGAAACTTTTTGTGGATACATCCAATGTGTTTTTTTATGTCTTATTTTTAACTTTAATTTTATTGTATAGATATCTGTTTTGATTCCAAATAAATAAATACCTAACTGGGAATTAAGAACAGAACATGTTGCAGGTGTTGAATTAAAGTTCGTCACTAAAGAAAATCATTTGCCGTTCAAAATTTAAATTTCGACTAATATTGGTATCTTATATTTGAATTTCGAAATCGATTTGACTTATATGTAACCAGTACCTACCTTGTCTTGCACAAGTACAGATACCGGCAAACTTCTTGAGCATAAAACAAGGGAGTGGGGGAAAGTTTGTGCATCGTACACAGCGCGGGACACAAACGTCAACTAATTTACCAATCACGCGATAGACACGTCGCCCTCCCGCCGCAAGTGATGCCTAAAAAGCGCTTCTGCGCAGGCAAGGACATTTGTTCAAGATGTTTGACGGTATCTATACGTTGTAACGATATAGTCTTCTAAACACTCTTCCTAATTTTTTGTAAACACATGGAAACTATAACAAATTGCCTATTAACATTCTTTACGGAACATTTGCTCGACCAGTTAATGCGGCGTTTTAAATTTAGATTTTTATGTGTAGATGAAAAATTATACAACCAAATCACGTAATTCCGCCTCCGCTACATATATATATAGCTGTGAGTCCTGGGTTTGACTCTCGGCAAAATCATTATCACTTTCTGATTAGAACTTTAAATTTTATGCATATATTTTTACTGGGGGATTCAAGGTGCTTAACCTATTTAAAATTCGAGCACATCATGTTTATAGTCTAGATTCGATTCAAACTTTATTAGTACGTTAAACGTACTCACTTGATTTCGGAAAAAAGAATTTTATGACGAGAAACTCATAAACCTTACAAGAGCAGGACCTAAGATTGCACTTTTACCAAGAACAAACATTAATCGGAAAAGAATTTACAATTCGAAATCTAAGAGTTTCTATTAGAAAGAAACATAATTCTTATTGTATTTTACTTACAAAACAATTGCTAAGCTATGTAAACAAATCACAAAGAATATTTTAAAATTATAATTAACCTACGTTGTCCCGTTTACGAGATTAATCGGAACAATTATACATCGAGGCGTTATGTTAGTCGACACATGGAATTCAAATTGGATTATTATTGTGCTGTTTGTTAGCTTTGAAGATTGTGATTTATGAGAACAGAATAAGATGGCAGAAATATTTACGACGTTATTAATTTATTTAGTAAACCGTTTATAACATGACATTTTTATTATTTCTGTTGTCTGGTTTAGGTGTAGTGTAACTTAATTCCGACGAATTTCACTTCGTAGTTTCTATATAGAAACTGGGCGTCGAATGTCGTAATTCCTACCACTGCGACAGAAGAAACGACGTATTCGGATGAGCTTTACTGAAATAATTGAAGGTACTTTTAACATGGAGCTGTGTTGGCCTAGTGGCTTCAACGTGAGACGATCATCCCTAAGGTCGAAGGTCCGACTGTGCAAAGTTCTGAAAGTGAAAAGAGACAAAATAATTTCCCTTTTTGAAATCACGTACTAAGTGTTCAGTTAGTACGACTTCTGTATACAAAAACCAAAAGTTGTCTAAAACTTACCCTTAGATTTGATGACGTGTAACTTTTCCTCTTCTGCTTAATTCTGTGCGTTTATAATTACGCAATATTAAGATCTCAGATTACACATAGGTGCGGAGGTAATTTGTCACACACCACCAACGAGACACGTGACAGGCCCAAATGATTTATCGCCGTCCAGACAAAGACCTCTTCAAATACTCCCCTCGTAAAGCAAACAATCCGAAAGCAATATACAAGGAAAATCACCTTTAAACCAATGAAGGAAAAGTTCATTTCCCGCCAAATTTTGAAACTGACGTTCGCATTGACATTGCTACTGTCGCGTTCAGGAAATTCCTCGGCTAATTGTATGTATCGCGCGGTGCAGAGCACATTTGTCAATTGTCGCCATCTCTTAATTGAACGCGAAGTTGACTAACTAATTACTAAACTAAACTATTTCTGGAACGCTTTGACGGCTTATTAAGATTTCAAATTGAAATTGAATGTCACGCCTAACTGATTAGAAACCGTTCCTAACTTGTTTCGTGTAGGACGTTGAAAAATCAGCCAATGATTTGATGACAGTTTCATTTTCTGGTTATTAAAAAGCGATGTGTTTAGCTAATACGTGTTACTATGATAGAAAAATCTTTATTGCCCAAAATGAATGTTTAGTGGATGTTTATATGAATAACTTTATTCATATAGGTAACCAAGTACAGTTATGAACGTCTACAGAAAATTTGTTAAATTGATTCTCAATGTACATACTACCAGTTCGCACGTCAAGGACGTAGAGCGAGCCGCAAGAAAGGAACCACTCTTCTTAATCGCCAATCGCCTCTAATTTCGCTTGTGTTTGTAAAAACGAATACCTGTATATATACCTCAGAGCCTGGTTGGTCGTACGCTTAAATTAGTTCTGTTTTGAGTATCTATTATACTGGTGAAAATTGTTGATACTTTTTTGTACATACAACAAGTCTTCAACAACTTATTGACCAGATAGCGTCATAATATTTAATTCCTGAAACTTATTCCGTACCGACTTCCTTAGGGAAACACAACAAATATCCCCCGAACAGCCCGCTTCTACAGCACAAATATGGTTTTAACCTCTGCATCAATCTGCATCATCACATTTTAAAGAAATACCATAGGCGCCTTTTACATCGGGGTTTCGGATATCTGTATGTTTCGTGATCCTTTTTTTTAAAGCTTAGGATTATATTATATCTTATTATAGAAATGCAATACACTATGCTCAAATGATAAAATAGTATTTAAATATAAAGTGATGCATTTGCGCCTTAAGGCAATACATATTAAACTAATTACGACGCAATAATAGATCCAATTAAAGTCCCAACCACATGTTTACAAATGGAATTAATTAGGGGCTAGAATGACAATTCTCAGCGCCATCTGTGGAGGCAAACAGATCGCTTGTCGACAACCGTATAAATTGATTCGATACGTCGTATTTTTTAATTGATCCCGGTAACGCTCAACGAATTTGTAGGTGTTAGGTTGCCTGCATACGTGTAAAAAATTTAAAGTTAGCGTTGAGGTTTTTGCTTTAATTTATCTTTTTTAAATCAAATTGTCTAGCCAAAGCATGACTAGGCTATACTGTAGTACCACTACTAGTCTGGGACTATTTTAGTCTACCGTGAGGAAACACCTAAAACGACAATTAATCGAATCAAGCCCAGGACCATATATTTATTATTTATAATGTAAAGAAAAACAGAATTCGCGATTTCAGATTGTGAAATAGTTTTCTTATTAAAGCTATTGCATATTGTAAACATATTAATCAGAAAATTGAGAAATGTATATGTATACTACGCCTAAATTATCGAATACGGACTACAAAAAGAGAAGATCCCATAGAAGTGAGAAAAAAGGCGAGCCTGTCCGGAAATCGTTAAAACGATTTGTCTGTGGTGCGGTTGTTTGTGATTCGACAAGTACAACCTATTTTGACCCCAACCCCGTATAGATAATAACTAAATAATAAAATAAAATTTCTTACTGATCAGATCAGAAATCCGAGGCCTTAGAGGTTGTAGCGCCCCTCAATGATGTAATGATTTTACTTACATTATTCGGTTTTCCACCCAAATGTCCAAGATCGAAACTAGAGTATAGACTTATAGGTATAACCGTATACAACAGAAGTTAAGATTTTGTACAAAGATAATATTTATAAAATTTCTAATAAAGGAAAAAAAAACAAAATAAAAAAAGATGTATTTTGATTCCAAGCTTCTTCTGCTTGTCTATAAAATAATTTGTTTCCAATATAGATACTGTAATACAATGATAATCAATTGCTATTATTTGTTTAATGATACCTTTGCTTTAGAATTAGAAACTTATTTTGATATCAATAAATAGCTAATTGTAAAAAAAACAACGATACTTGCAACATTGCACTGTCAAAAAAGGAAAAAATCCAAAATGGCGCCCGCGTCTCGGCGGGAAAATTTCGCGGTATAATATTTTCACCGCAGCGAAGCGTGGGTTGCCACTAATTGGATTCCTGTTACAATAAACGCGTCAACCCCTCGTTGAAAAAACCACCCTTATTTAAAACTTTTCAGATAAAGCGAAATAAAAACAAAAGGCAATTTAGATTATCTTCTGGACGTTGCTTTAAATTGTGTTGCAAATACTATTTATTGAGTTGTACCTAAAGAATTCGCAGTTGAAGTCATATTATGATGAGATTTTAAAAAAATTGCATTTGAAATGATACTATATTTTTTACTTCTGGTAACTATTTTTATGAAACTCACAGATCAGACATTCTATTAATGTTTTACATGCGTGTTTAATGTGTTTATCTGTACATACAACAAATCAAAATTCTTCCTGTAAAATATTATCATTCCTTTAGTCCTATTAAATTTTCTCAATCTAAATTACGTCGAATTTAATTCGTCTCAAGGGATATCGTCCATTCCAAATAAACACATAAATATACCAACTATAGCGAATATTTCTCTGATTACGGCAGGAAATAAGCAAGCAGACGAATTGGCAGCGACAAAGCTTTTAAAAGCGCTCCTTCATATGACAAATGCCCTATTTCTCCTGCCCCTGCCTGCTCCTGCCCTCTTTCCCCTTTAATCCATCATAACGAGTAAAACAATAAAAGAGGTGAGAGAGATACAAACAAGCTGATACGGGCAAGGTTACAATTTATTTTATACGGGATAGCACATAAAATAATAAAGGTAAGAGTCCTGTCATGACAGGTCTTTCTTTTCACACCAGGCCAGGAAAATAAGCTACTCCAATACCAACACTGAACTAACATAGCTGCACATGCTGGTGGACTGTCCGGCGTATGGGTATCAAAGTACGAACTAGAGCAGAAAACAAAAGTGGCTTTGACAAAAGTTTCATTGCCACAGTTAATGACACACCCGAACACATAATATATCTGGAGCATCTATGCGAACGGATAGCTCAGCACCTTCAAGTAAGAAAGAAAAACTGAACAATTTTGCAACCTCCGATACCAGATGGTTCCGTATCCCATGACATACATTCCCAGCAAACTAAAGTATATACATGTCCATAATAAAGTCACTTCCGTGTTAGGGGAAAAAAGACTGTTTATCGCAATAATGATATCACGAGTTTATTTAACACCGTGTTTCTACTTTATAAAGAGCCTCTAAATTTAATCATCACAATTGCCTTTCTCGTTCAGCCTTGAGCGACCTTGACTTTGATCGATTAAGGGACAGTCTAAAACATTAGTAATTAATTTTTTATTGTACTGATTTGTTTTATACAATCATTAGTGAAGGGTAACTGGTATGACGAGGTTATGGTCCAGAGTTAAACGCAATGGCCAGCCGCACACACGTTTAAATTTATAAATAATAACAAAGCAGTGATGTTAGATAATTTTAAAGCCGACTTGAAGTTGAAGTGGAGACAGTATTTGGCAGCGTCCTTTGGTAATGTATAGCCCTTAATTTGTGCATACGATTCTATGTAGTGTCGAAATAATCATTATTGTTTACAATATAAAAACAATAATAGTAATCTAAATAGGAATTGCTTTATGTGGATCCATTTATTTTTAACAAGTGTACAACTATAAATAAAGCTGGTAGTGTTTGTATTGATTCCTTCAATAACAAAAGGGACGATGTGATGACTAGGGAAAGGGTTATACAAAAATCACTTTATGCTATCTGAGTATCGGACTACGGTTTTTCCCATCGATACAGCCAGGCTTAACTATTTGTACCGACAATAATTGTGTATAATTTACATATAGAACTTGAATTTTGTCCTTGTTACTAGAAGCGTTAATAAAAAGATTACTTCGCTTTATGTTAACCGGTCGTCTTGTTTTTAGAGTAATAAGCATAAATACATTTATTATAATTTAAAACCCGGAATTATTTATGCGTTTTTAATTAATCACATTTATTGTCTGGGCTTTAGCACATTCGAAATTTAAATATTTTGTCGAAAATTGAATTTAGGATCCAGTGCAATTATGGAGTAAATACTTAAAAAAAATTGGTATCTTGATATACGAACTCGTGAACTTCCAAACTTCAAACCTTGCCTGTGTATAATAAATAATTAAATTTAATAGGAATATTTATAATCGTTGGAAGCAATCTTAAAGTTCCGAGACTTCACTGCCTAATGTTAATTGTCAAAATATTAGGAAACAGGAAGTTTGTAGTCACGGATATAAACCTCAGTTGCAATATGCATGTTTGAGTATCAAGGCCAACCGGTTGCTTGAGAATTAACATTCCGTCATAAAGATCATGATCAAATGTACTGCAGTTAAAGAGTAGTTTAAATAAAACTTTTCGAAAACTCTACTTTATAAAAACTTCTATCTTCTTGAACCTTCTCTAAAATTAAAAAAAAAGAAGCCAGAGACACAACCATTAAGTGTATATGAGTCTAAATTATAAATCGAGCTCTTTATAAGAACTTTTAGAATTTTTTAAAGGCACGGTGTTTCCGTAATGTTCTCTGTTCTTTGATTATAAGTTATGACATATATATACATAGAATATGACTTAAATAAATAATTCGATTGCTTTGAGTTATATTTTGACATTTGCACGATAGTTTGATATGGCTGACTGTGCCGCTTTTAATTTATCCATCCATAATATGCACCACTTTTAAGGCAAATAAATAATAATAAATTTAAAAAAATATAATAACTAACGTTTTTTAAATTAAAAAATCTTTAGTTTATCCTATTGACTGTAAATCATAAAATGTTGATCCTAATCCTTGAGAGTGATTTGCTCCAGTTCAAACAATTTGTATGACTCAATACTTGGCGATTAAAAAGAGTGGCGAGAACTTTCTTGCCAGTTCTTCTTGCCCGCTCTACGCCCTTGACTTGCGAACTGGTAGTAAATGTAAATTTACAATTAATTTTACTTCTTTTTGACGTTTATAAGTGTACTTGTTTACCTATATGAATAAAGATATTTTGAGTTTGAGTTTGAAATATATAAGAGTATAATACATAAATAAGTCGACACTGAATATTATCCTAATCATCTAAAGCAGCTTAATATATACAAAGTAACAATTTAAATAATACATAATAATAACTTGCAAGAAATAACAATTCCTTGATTTTAATAGATTATTATACACGGTTGAATTAATCATTCTATACACGTGACAAGCCTGAGCTTGCAATTGTTATAAGACCCCATAAATATACAATTTATTATGAATATTAATGATAAGAAAAATGTTTAAACGGTATAAAAACGGATAAGTTTGGTATTTGTTAGTTAAGGGGGAAATTCGGCTATTCTTTGTTTAAATTATTTGGTATTTGAGTTTTCAGTTTTCCATTATGTTTTGAAAGTTTACTTACTGTGTTTTGTTAACAATTTTCTAGTCATATCTCTCTAAAACCTGTAATTTAAGTCTCTTAAGTACAAAATCATTTTTTTTATATTAAAACTTATGTTAGTAACATAGTGGTCATACGAATTTTAGAAAGGCAAAGTGGGTCATAGCATAAAAACGGTTGGGAAGCACTGGAAGTGTTTAAACTGTGATAAAAATACAGATGAATACTTATTTAAAACTCCATTAATTACTATCTAGATGTTTATATAAACAAAATAAATTATCGAAATAAATATTGTAGCAGAGACATGACTGTTGTAGTAATAATAGTATTTGTTTTATATACATTTAAATAAATATTCGCTGACAACGATCTGTGTAAAAAAATGTTAAGCTTCGAATTAAGTTCGGTGACGGTTGTTGTATGAATATGTTCAAGTAAACACGTTGTTTGATGCTTGGTGACAACTGGCTTTAAATTATTAAAACATGAGCTTATAACTAAGATACCATTAGGGATTGGTGTTGCGACACTGGATTAACAAAAAACTAACTTGACTTATTGGAATCTACGTGACAATATCGGGAACGAGAATGTTAAATTACGATTTATGAGCATGGTAAAAACTAAAGGGATCATATTGGCTTCAAGTGTGCGATAATTGTTTACGCTTTAAATTATTAACTAATATATATATATATATATATATACATATAACGTAACTAATTTAGGTTATATAACATATGTAAAAATATAATAAATTCGTATATATAAAAACGTCGTTAACTTTTTTATATGTTTGATGTTTTAATACTTATTATTTTAGAACAACGCACAGATGAAATATATGTCAACCAAGTATAATTTGATGTTTTTTTCCAGCGAGCTATGGAAGCTTATGCACGGGCATGTCAATGGGCTGGACGTCTCCGGTCTTCCCGAAACTGCGCTCCGATAACTCGCCTCTCCCTCAAGTACCCACGTTGCAAGAGGAGAACTGGATTGGCTCCTTACTTGTGCTGGGAGGGCTACTCGGTATGTGTAGTGTAAAGTGGTTATAAAGACGCGGGTTTTCTGATTGTTTTAAATAACTCAACACGGAAGTAAGCGTTCAAGGCTTCCATCAGTTCTCACTCTTTAGTTTTCCCTAATGAGTAAGAAATTTATGTTCTACAGAAATAAATTATATTGCCAGATTCTAAGGATTTAAAGAACCTCTCAAACAAACAAATCATAGGTAAATTTGTTATAACAGTGTTTTTGTCATTGTCCATGACGACGTCTATAAGAGCATTAGCAAAGAAAGCGTTGACGAGAGAATTAAAAAAAATATGTCAACCCACCATCAGAGACTTTTCTACCACCTGAATAGCCACCCAGCTTCTCGACACCATAACAAGGGATTTAGTGTACTTTTAGCAACAATAAAATATATCACTGTCACTACAACCCTTTTTTATCAGTTTTATGATTATTTCTCAATGTAATAGGCGAGTTGGTGATCACCCTCATAAGCCTGACCCACGCTATAGATTTTTTGGGTCTAAGGCAAGCTTCACCGTTCGATCGAATGTAAATGCGCACATAGAAAGAAAGTCGGGGTCAGCCGGGGATCGAACCTACGACCTCAGGGATGAGAGTGACTTAGCCAACAATGCTAGCAATATAATAGAGAGACTGAGTGACTGATTTTTAACTTTAAATTATTTATAAAAGAAAATACAAACACAATTTGTTTTCTATAAAAAAAAATTGTGTTTGTAATATTATAATTGCAGCAAATTATAATGTATTAGTGCGGATTTTATGTACGGAATATTACACCGTAAATGTCTTTCATCACGGTGAATGCATTTTTCAAAGCGGACTAACGAATTTGCAGAGACACGCCACAGGATAACTAATATGACTCTCACTTCTGTCGTTATTTTAGTCGTCTTCAACTGCTCAAAATCGCAAGAGGTGTATCATAAACTCTTGCCTTGAGATAACCCCATAAAAAAGTCAGCTAGGGTTAAATTGGGACATCGGGTGGACACAATATGTCTCCAAAACTCCGGAAATAACGATTTTAGTGTGTCCATGGGACCCTAGCTGTAAGTTGTAAGCCCATCTTCCTGAACAAGGAAGATACACCGATACACCTGACTCGTCAATATCCTAGATTAGGGTACATTTAAACTTTAGAAACAAAGTGAATTTAATAATAACCATATAATCTTTAGTTTTTCTTTTTAGGGCCATTAATAACAGTACCACTATTAAACCGTGTGGGTCGTCGTTGGATAGTAATGGGCTCCAACATTCCGCTGCTGCTTGGCTGGCTACTTGCTGGAGTGGCCACGGACTTGCCCACGCTGTATGCTGCAAGAGTTATGTGGGGCTGTGCCACTGGCATGCAGTTTGCGAGCGTTCCGTTATATATTGGAGAGATCGCTGAGGTATATATTAGAAACTAGTCTTCTTGTTTCTCTTCTATAAAGTGACACTCTCATCGCCCACTTTAACGTCAGTTTAGAAGGTGGATAGACCAAATTAACGAAACAGCAGGTGGTACATGACAGAGAGGGGCACAGTGCAGACAGGAATGGCGGGATTTGAAGGAGCCCTTTGCCAATAACATGCACACAGATACCTAAAAAGAATGAGATTTTAAATGTGTATTTGTATAAGTGTAAAAGTATCTAATGTAAATGGCTATTGTTATTTAACAACTTATTGTATTATTGGTATTGTTTTGACACATTAAAACACATACAATAACATATTAACTCAAGACAGGCGTTTTCCTTTCTATATTCAATACAGCAAATTGTATTTATAATTTTCTTAACCTACAAAGTAATAATAAAAATGAATTTAAAACCTATTTAAAAAAGTTTGTTCCTGTGTTGTTTGAATAAGTATCGTATTGCAAAACGTATAGCTTGAGTTTACATGATTAAATGGCTATGTAAAAATATGGATACATTCATCCGTAAATTTTCAGGACAAAATTCGTGGAGCTTTAAGCGCTCTCTTCCTACTTTTCATTAACGTGGGGTTCCTGCTTGCCTACGCAATTGGCCCCTTCACCTCATACTGGGGTCTGACAGCTACTGGTGGTATCCTGTCCCTGTTCTACATTCCATTCACGTGGCTCATACCGGAGACACCTTTCTTTTTAGTTTATAAAGGTAATACATTTATTATATAGTTCAGATTAGTATAGTAAATGCATTTTTATATTCTAGCGTTGAGGAATTCATATTTTTAAACAAAGAGAATCACAGATAAGCTTAACTGTGCGCAAACAAAAGATGATCAACAGCATCTCGAGTCCAAGAATAAATACGAGACTCCGAATAATCCGACGTTGCAATAGGCATGACGAAATTTAATAAAAAAAAATAGTGTTTCAGTCAAAATGGTGAATTTCAGATTCCAAAAAAGTTTTTAGATACCTCATACACCAGTTACTTAAGTTATGAGTGTGTGTTAATTCATTAAAATCTTATTTGTAGGTAAAACCGAAGAGGCCTCTGAAGTTCTTCAGAAGCTTCGTGGCCTTTCCAAGGAGGGCGTGCAAGCCGAGCTAGACGGACTCCAGTCAATGATATCCAGGGAATTCAAGACTGAGCCCAGTATTAAAGACCTTTGGGCTACAAAAGGGAATTTGAAGGCTTTAGGTTAGTTTCAAGAGTTAACCAAAATTTATCATTGAAATTAAACGCGAACCTCTGAATTACATAAATATTTTGATCAATTTGCATTTATATTATATATATTTAAAAGAGTTTAAAGACACGTTTTTATACATACATTAATCTTGCACAGTGTCTTTTAATATCATGTCTGTGAATATTTTCTTTTCGTGATCTTCATTTCGTTTGTGACGTCATCTCTAGTGGGATTTTCGACCTTCCTGTTAACTAGTTGACCGCTTGTCCAGATATCGCATAACCACATCTGGTACAGTAAGTTTCCCACTGCTTCCCTATAGGGATATTAATGTCTAGTCTACGCAATGTATAATTATAATTTATTATATTAAATAATTAGTACATAATGTAATTAGCTAGTCTTAGATGACCTAGTTTTTCCAAATAAAATAAACCCATACAAACAAAAAATCTTTAATGTGAAAATTTTTATTTCATAATAGGTATTTGTGTTTTCCTCGCGATGCTTCTTCAGCTGTCAGGTATCGACGTACTGCTGTTCTACATGGAGGAGCTCTTGGTGAAAATTGGTACTAGAATCTCAGCAACAGATGGTACCATTATCATGGGTGTTGTTCAGGTTACTAGTCTCTACATTATACTTAGTATATTTGTCATTTAGGTTAATATAAAAGGTCATATTTATAAATTTACCATAACTTTAGCTAATGCATGGTTTCTGAGATTAATTAATAAGTTTCACATGATTTATAAGGACACAATATTAAAAGTTATTTGAGGTATAAAGTACGTTCATAAATTAAAGTGATAATTTTAAGTCGATACAGTTGCCCCTTGCCCCCTTGACGCTCTGATGGTCGAGACTAAGGGCAAACTAGACTTCAGTATAATTCAGCTTTTGACATACGGAAGTCACTGGTCTGGGCCTCAGATTTTTGTATTTATTTTATGATCATTTGTCAATTTAATAGACAAGTAGGTGATCAGTTTCCTTTGCCTGACACACGCCGTCGATTTTTTGGGTTTGGTCGCGATGTTTTCGAGCGAGCGAATGTTAAATGCGCACATAGACAGAAACTCCATTGGTGAACAGTTAGGGATATAACCTACGATCTCAGGGATGAAGGTCACACGCTGAAGCCACTAGGCCAACACTGCTAGGATGCAGAAAGAAGATATACTAAGTGTTAATTCGACTCTGAATTTTACCGTTAAGTGATGTTGGAAATATGAACAAATTTACAAACGTTCTCTATTTTTAAATTAGTTCTTTAAGCATTTATCTACATAATTAATAAAATTTTAAATAATCAGGTGGTAACTAGTTGCGTCACTCCATTGGTGGTGGACAGACTCGGCAGGAAGCTACTTATGTGGACGACTTCACTTGGACTTACAATATTCTTGGTAAAAAAATTTTTTTTAATAATTCTATGTACAAAAATTATTAAGTACGTAGGTTTATTTTACAAGTCGTAAAACTATCCTTTTTAATAATTAAATGTTAAATATCTGAACGTATACTTAATCTATCTCTCATATTAAACACTACCAAAACGTATTATTGAATTTGGGATTTCATTACAAATAAGATATCATTGAATCTTTGGTAGACTTGGCCTCTTGACAGCCGAAGTCACAACACCTAAACATACTTAATTAAATTGATTTCAATAAATTTGATGATGACTCATATAATTACTTTATTCATTCATTCATTATAAGCACAGCAGACCGTGCTCCAACTTGCTTATAAAAACATACGCTATAAAACAATATGCATAATGTTTATTTCAGGGCATAATCGGTGTGTACGCACTACTGGACTCGCACTACAAGTATAACGTAGTGCCGTATGCGTTCTTACCTTTGTTATGTCTCATTGTCTACATGGTCCTCTTCACACTGGGTAAGATCCAATTTATATAGAGATTTGTTTTTTTTGTTATGATAAAAAATATTATTAATAATGATGTTGTTTTGAATGTTTATTCCAAATTGTAGGTAATAAGACATCGTTATAGAATAATTTAATGTTTCTCTAGATTGTAAAGTACAAATATGATTTGTAGGAATAACATTTTTTAAATTTTATGTCTTGTATAAATAAAATAATGAACTGTTAGTTCAAAACTATTTTACGATATTTTTAGTTTTCGAGAATCCAGATGTTAATTGCTTCATGTAATTGATTATATAATTTTATTTTAAAGGCGTGGGTCCAGTACCATGGATTCTGGTAGCGGAGATGTTTCCACCCCGCACCAAGTGCCTCGCCAGTGGTATTGCCTCTTTCTGTTGCTGGACAGCCGGATTTGTGTGGACACGGTAATATACAAAATTATTGAAGGCATTGCTATTTTTCTACGTCCTTTGCGCCCGCTCAATCGTTTTAAGCAATTTTAAGGCTTATTGTGCTGTGATTAGATCTAACTCTTTAATAATACGAAAGCCCATTCAAATGTTATTCTATAATTCGAGCGGGTCTACTAATTTTGTCGCATCAAAACCTATCGAACCCATTTACTATAAGTTACCAATAGCTTCATCCAATGAATTTATTATAATAATAAATTTATAAAGAATTCGACTATTTTATAAGAATAGCATGTAAGTTAATAAGGTCAGAGAACAAAGTTCTTTTTTATTATTATTACCAATAGCTATTTTAAGTTTTGTTTTTACGATCCCATTTCGTAGATATTAAATCAACAGGAAAACACTATCTTTAACAGGCTTAATTTATAATTGTGAATGTTTATTGTCAAAAAATATTCTTCAGATTTTTCCGCGACGTGGCGGCCTCTTACGGTATATACACAGCGTTTTGGGTACTAGCCATTTGCTGCGGCTTCGGCTTCATATTCTCCATAAGCCCGTTGCTTCCGGAAACCAAAGGGAAAACTTTCGACGAAATACAGGACATGTTAAATAATAGGCAAGTTGCTTAGGTAATTTGTACATTTAAAATAGAAAAAAAAAACATTATTTGACTTAAATTTATTATCTATGGCATACAAAAAAGTAAAACCTTATTTGAAACAAATCATAAAGTATAAATTTTTCGAAATTTAAATATATATTTTGAAATGAAATAAATCTAACCACATTTATAATCCTTCTTTTCAGATCAAATGAAAACAAACCAGTTGACGTATAGAAGATATTAAATTATTGTTAAGTTTGTAAATTTCAGTACAATAAAACAACTAGAAATGGCTAAATATATTATTCATAATAAATCTTACAAAATAGGCATACAATATAATCTATCTCTGGAACTGTAGGGGGCAGATTCGAAGCCCCAACGCATCTTTTCCCACTTCTGCTACTCCACAAACGGTGCAAAGTTTGCCCTTATGTTCGGGGAGGAAGCTTGCTCCACAGAGGGGGCACTTTTCTTCGGGTTTCCCTCTGTATATGGGATGATAGCTAATACCACAAATACTGAAGGGGTTGTGCTCGTCGTATAGTAATTGGTGTTCATCTGAAAAGTATCAAAATTATAGTGGAACATATACATTTCGTTCGTATTTTAGTATAAAATGTTCGGCTTTTGCTTTCAGTACTGAATGTCAACTTTTCGATAAATTTTGCGAAACAATGAATTTATTGGTAGGGTTCAAACTTAGTACTACAGATTTATTATTAACGTTAATTGTACCTGGAAAGTAAAAAAGCTTCAAGATTAAACAAGATTAGTACACTGTATGGGGCCAGTCACATTTTTGCCTATTTTTTCCTACTAATAATTAACGCGAATACGTGCCTAAGGGAGCGTTCAAGTATTACGTAACGAATTGGGGGGGGGGGGGGGGGGGGGAGAGAGAGATCCTCTTGTAAAACGGTACGATGCGGGATTGAATTACGCGTTATTGTTAATATTATTTTCCACTTTCCAGTACTTCACACCACATAATGGTATGTTTTAGGTATAAGGAGTGACTGGAGGTGGTCCGGAACGTTTTACTTGCGTGACGTAATACTTGAACGCGAAAATAACACGAAATAATTATTAAGGCAATAACAAATAAAATAGCTATCTTTAGAACCAACCTGTTGGCGTTTTCTCGCAAGCCTGCAATATTTTCCTGGCCTGCTGAGCTACTTCTGGCCTCGGGCCCAGTTCCAACAATCTCCTGGCAAAGGAGGCAGCAGTTCTGAAGTTCTTCAGCTTGAAGAACATATTAAGAGCAGTTCTGAGGGTCAATATCTGATGGACGGGCTGAAGTTTGCAATGGGTGAAGTACGCGGCCATTTCACATGTGCGCTTTTGTTCCTCCAATGTGTTCTTCGGCATTGCTGGAAGGTATTTATTTGATTGGGTTATAACGTTATTAATGTTTCTATATGATATTTATACTCTGATTTTTATTCGGTAGAATTCTGACATTTCATAAGTGTTGCTACTAAAAAAGTTCTCCACTGAAAAAGGGACAAATTTATGGCAACAGAATTTTGATTTTTTTATATTTTACCTACAAAAACGTTTACGTTAAGTTTAATTACTTAATTTATTATTTTGCTGGCATGACTGCCTATTAATTCCAGGTTTAGAAAACTTAAAAAAAATATATATGTTATTTTTACTTAAGCGTTTTTTACTGTTTTTAATGAAAAAGGACGTAATTATCACTCGCCGTAAGTGTTTCCACATTTAATGGATACATTCACTAACAAATAAAATGTATGCATAGACTAAGATGTTCACTCGTATTAAAATTGAAAAATGTACCCGGCCAAAAAGGCTTGCAATCTCTGACATGTCAAAAAATGATAGCTGTCAGAATTCTACGGAATAAAAAATCAGAGTATAGAATATCAATTCTTAAGATTAATATTAACAGATATTTGTTCTTTCAAATACCAAAATGAAAAAGGATTCCCGAAAATAGATAATTAAAAGCGTATTTTACAAGATAACACTGAATAAGCTGAACACAGTCAAATTTATATTTTTTTACAAGTAAACTGGTTTAATGTTAGAGGCAGTACCCTCACAACAGATCTTCCAAAATAGTTTATGCTTTAAGAACATGTTATTTTTATATCTGAACACAGAGCTGAGAGCAAGCAGTAAGCGAATAAAGAAAAGCCATAGGCAGAGTCATTTGAAAAAAGCTGGAGCTTTTACTCGTGAAGGGGTTCCACTCGACGGTACTGACGGTAGCTAGTATATAGGATAAATAGTATAAAGTAATGTATTAAATGTAAAAAAATCTGTATATAATTATTTTTGGAAATTACACGGACTTCTTATATCAATCATTCTATAAGAAATTGCAATAATAATGCAGTACTAAAAAACAACCTTTCTCGATATAAAATACTCAATTCTATACTTAAGAAGATGTAGAAAGGATGGTGGTCCAATCTAACTAACCCAAAGGCCCCAGTACGGATGTCGAGAGGTTACATACTCATCTGTTGTAATAACTTTTTTTAATTGCGAGTGCGTTGTCGCCTTTTAGGCATTTGTAATTTTACCTGGACATTGTTTGGCGCTGACGTCATAACCCTAATCAATCGGGAGACCAATCTCACCTTTCCTAGCGGTTTCCATCTGAAGTCCAAGTAGATATTCCCGGCTGATCGCCAGCAATTGTTGCGCTTCAGCCAGCTCTTGTTTACTATCGACCAATAGTAGGGGGACAAGTCTAACGACCCGTTGCAAGCGTTCCACGGCCTCCGTGAATTTACCACTAGTTGTCAGTTGATAGCATTGTTGGAGTTGGCTCACTAGGTCATTTAGCTTTGCAGCTGAAAATTTAAAAAAAATATATTTGCTTCTTGTTTGTTATAAGCGTTACTTTTGTAACCTTGTAAAACAAAAAAATTGGCGATTAAAAAGAGTGGCTGAGAGTTTCGTGAGTTGTTCTCGTAAAAAGACAATAATTTTATCTTTGTGTGCTTGTAGTAGTAAAGACTACTAGACCAACTTCAATATTTTCTAAAAAGAAATGCTTTAAAAAAAGTAAAAAATATGACGTTACAAATTTTACACACAGAACTTTACAAAAAATTAGAGTGTAGATAATGAAACTATACTATAAAAATAAATTTAAATAGAAAATTAAAATATTGGACAGGTAACAAAAACTAATTATATATATTCATACTCACTGATAACAGGTAACAAGTCCTTGCCACTTGCTTCCTTCCAGTTCCGATGCAGGTGCGCTTGTAAAGGAGGCAACGACGCAAGAGCACTGAACATCACGCGACCACAGGAGTACATGGATAGCATTGTTTCGGAGTATGGCTCGAAATTCACTATACCAACTTGCTCGTTTAGTAATCTGAAATTGTTTTCAATATGAAGTCTATAAAAGAGCAACTGCAATATAATTTGTCTTACAAGTAGCATTAGACCAGAGCGCGCAAATTTTTAAGTACCCTCGTGTATGTGTAAAACCTAGCGACCTACCGACATTTCCAAAGGTAAACAAAAAATTATATTATCGATCATTTACAACTATTTAGTAAGGATTAGTCACATAGTTGTATTATGTAGTATTACTTAGGTCAACAGTATAGTTATTTTTGTTGTTGTCGCTTAACTTGGGGACAAACTATGATTTAGGATAATAAAATTAGTACAACCTTAAAATTTACTGTGAAAACTTATTTTTACATTACAAGTAATTTAATCTAAGATGTTGATAGTTCATTAGTAAGAATGTTCATTAAAATTCTTAGTGTTTAAGGACGTACACGCGAGCATTTCGTAAATATATATAACAATGAAAAAACGTGTACTTATGTACACGCGTTCGATGTTATACTTCTTTGGCGTAACAAGATAAAAACGTCTTAAAAAAATTTACTTTCGCCTTATTCTGCGTTTGTAGAAAAAACAACTCTAACAATAGAGAAAAATACTCTCATAATTTTTCCGTAACGCGCCAAAATAGTACAAAATCAAAAAATATTCACTATAGCTGTCAGCACTCTATTAAAGTTACGAAATCAATTAATTCATGTATATATCGATTAAAGTTTTTGTACTTAAAATTTAACACGATCTTTACGATAAGTAGTATTTGTATAAGTCAATAACATTTTATCAGTGATTTAATTAATTTCATGGTTAATTTAATGGGGGGCACTTATAACACGGGTTTTACAAGTTTAAAGACCCTTTAAAATTTGACATCTAGCATATTAGATCCCAACGTATGAGCGTTCGTAACCTACAATACTTTTCATTGTTTCTTTTCAATTTCGTGTTTTGTTTAAAATATTTACCTGAATGCGATTTCGAACTGTCCGGTAGTGACGAAATCGTGAGCCGTCTTCAATTTTCCACTAATTGCTATTGATACACCTCGTGTTGGAGCCACAAAGTACTGACCGTCTTCAGCGCCATCTATATCCGCTGAACGTATAACGATTATTAGTTTTAGCTGACAAGACTGTTAATTCCTATATCTTAGCTAAGATCCTATATATTTTTTTAGATGATAAAAACGCGAATTTCTTACTCCGTCAATAGATGGCGAGGAATTTAGCCACATCATATTACTCTCATAATTATATCATATAGTAGGTGACTAACGTGATGCGGACCACCATAGCAGCCACATCAAACGTTCAATATTTTTTACATTCTCGCTTATACACAAAGCTATCTTCATCTCCAATTCGAGTTACGGTCCTTCAAGAAAAGAACGTACCAATGCATGTAAGAGCGGCAACGCACTTGCGAGCCTTCTGGTAATGTTATTGTGGGTATGATATCACTTAACATCAGACGAGCTGCCTGTTTACTTCCTATTACATAAAAAAAGGAAAGTAAAATCGATAATGAAATTTTTTTTGGAAACTATAACTTTAAGGCCAAAAGTAGATATTCTTGATCTACTAGATCAAGGAGTAAAAGTTAAGTCGAGATTTTAAAATCTAATCAGTATTAAACACGTTGTTACCTGATACCGGCGCCAGTTCCTCTGGAAATTCTAGGTCTTCGTCTCCAACGTCCCAGCCTCCATCCTCACCCGCGTCTTCTACCTCTTCGCCTTCTTCGCCTTCCTCCTGGGTATGCATTTATCGTTTATTTAGGGCAAATATGTATATAGTTTTAAAAAAAAAACTCAAAAACGTTTTTGCATTTGAGCAGGATTGGCACTTTTATGCTCAAGGTCGTAGGTTCGAACCCTAGCTGTGCACCAATGGACTTTCTTTTACCACGCGCTCGCACCGTGAAATAAAGCATTGTGAAGAATCAGGCAGGCTTAAAAAGGTTGTAGCGCCACTAGTTTTTTATTCATTTAGTAGTAATCTAACCAAAGTAAGCTAACGCACATGCATATTATAAAAGAAAACACGTAGACAATACACAAAGCCAAAAAAAATATAAACGAAATGTATGAAACAGAAAACATAACTATCCTAATAGACAAAAAGACAACTTTTCTTAAACAAACAACAATTAATAATATAAAGACCTAAATTGTTACAGCAACACACAGTCAAGCTCTTCCCGCTTCTTCAAATATTTCCTCACATCTTCTTCGGTAAGAAAAATATCAACATCATCATGATTAGTGTCGTTTACAACCCGAAACATTGGCGAATTACTCCGATAATTCGTGTACGAGGTACATAGAACAATTGCGAATCTTGTCGCATACGGTGGAGGGATTCTTGGAGAAATTAACGACAGCAAATACGGCCACCTATCCGCCCATTAAGAATAACGTGCATCATGGCTACTCCGCCGAAACACCGAGTCTAAATATATTTTCATGAATCCGTATAGTATTGATTACAGATAATATTTTATGTAGTATGTAGAGACCATATGTAATTTATTATTTATTATAGTTCAAAAAATATATTTACCTTTTCATCGTCATCTCCCCATGCCCCGCCGGCCTCGAGCGGCTCCTCAACGTCCGCTGCGACGCCCGCCACTCCGCTTGTCTCTCCGCTCGTACCTGCCCTAGAGGCCGCCGCCACTTCGAAGAAACTCCTGCAATAAGAAATAATTAAAGAGACGTTTTATAAAAACAATTTATAAATCGTCCCTATGAACACGACTAATAGAAAACAGATTTTATTAAAATTAAATAACTGTAAGAATATGTATTTTGGAACGCAACCAATTTTTTGTTCCAGATTATGCCACTAGAAGTCCTTTAATTACTTCTATTAATTTCGGACTGTAACTGTATAATCTCAGAATAAATTGTATTCGCTAAACATCCACGTACATTCTAACAATAACGCCAAATATAAAAAAATAATGATTTGGCGTTTTATAATATTATGAATGTATGAATTATTGATTCGTTTGGAGGAGTTATTACGCTATAGGTTTTTAAATTGACTTATTGATTGCATAGCATAGCACGAGTTGAACATGACGTAAAGACCCGACAGGTAGCGCAAGTTAGGCTGTATTGACCAAGAGCAAACAACGTATATGGCATGAGACGTTGAGGTATTTGCTACCGCGGCTAATAAATGGACTACCTGGTCAGTTATTAGATAACCTAACGTTAACCAACATAAAAAGTAAATTCAAAAATTACTTTTATATGCATTTGTCGCGCTCGTATAAATATAACTACAGTTTTTCTAATGTAACATTATATTATTGTGTAAAATAAATAAATTAAAAAAAAGGAATTCCTATTGCCTAACCAACCTAGGAGTCCCAGCACCTCTCTTTCGAATTCTTCGCAATTTTAACGGATTGAACAGTGCTTATCCGAGCTGGATATATTCGGTAGTGGGCTGATCGGTTGTAGAGAAAGCATTGTTGTCTAGAGAACCTAAATCGCTGTTTTGCTGATGTTTTTTTTTATTTCTATTCTTTTCCACTTTTCCAAAAAAATCTGCTAATTTTATTATGTGCTTATTTTATCTTGTATATGTTTTAGTTGTAATTTTTTTTAAACACTTATGTTTACTTCAATTGTCATACATTTTAGATGGAAGATTTTGTACAATATGCAGTAGATTTAGTACTATGTATGCAATATGCAGTAGATTTAGTACTATGTATGATGTGGTAAACTTCAATAAATTAATAAAAATAAATTATAATTTTATTATAACGAGTATAATATTTTGCATTTCTCGACATAGGCGAATGGTTAAAAAAAACGAAGTCGTTTGAATAATGAATATCTCACTTACTTAGAGACAGCCAACAAGGGCCAGTTACTCTGCGCACGCACTACTGGTAGAGGTGGATGCAGACCCCTCGCTTTGGGGTTTGGTTCCGGGATGGGCAAACCGGCAGTTTCTAACGCTGCTTTTAATTGTTCAGCTTCATCATTTTGCTTGAAGTTTATAGCCGTCAGGTAGGCCAAGGATATCTGATGATTGAATAAGAAGACAATTGTTTAATGATACTGACATTAAGATATAATAACTAACATACATATATGTAAATTTGTATTACATCTAAACTTTTTTTTATAGAACAGGACACCTTTTTTATAGAAGAAGCACACCTGATGTTAAGTGATATGGAGACTCTCCATATCGGCTCGCGAATGCCGACCTATAAAATTGCTGCTAAAAATCGATTACGACAGATACCTAATTAAAAAAAATAATATAGAAACTAAAATAGGGAAAGAAAAATAGGGATATCATTATTCAACATTGACGCAAGGTCGCTAGTAAATGGTAGTAATAAATATCTATTGAGATTTTTAAATAATATATATTATTGACAATTGTAAAAAAAATATCTTCGAGCAGAAAAGTGAGATTGAGATATTTCCTATCAATCTAATTATATTCACGATTAACAATTGCAATCACAGTTAATGTAAATAATAATAAAAGTATAAAACAATATTTAATCACCTGTCCGGCATTCTTCAAAAGTCTTATTCTCTCTTTGACATCTCCAAGTAAAAGTGCGCCTTGGAACTGCGCAGACACATCTTTGCGTATTTCCGCGATTTTCATCATCTTTCGCAGCTTTTCGAGGTTGCCAGTAATCAAATACAGGAATGACAACTTGTCAAAGTTCTTTGTGCGTTGGTAACACATTTCTACAATCTGTAACAAAATAAAAATTTACCCTCTCATCCATCTCTTTTCACAACAGCGAAAACACAATATGAAAGGTAAAGACCATAGAGCACTTTCGTTAGAAGTGAGCAATTAGTCCGATTTAGTTTTGTTAGTGTATATTGTTATAGTAAATGTAGGTTATTTTAAAGCATCTGGTAACCGAGTGGTAACGATGAGAAAGATTGGTACGCCAAGCCATTGAAATAAAAAAAAACACCCGAATTTCAATAGAGAAGACAGCCTAAAAATATCAAACACCTGGGATCCAATAATATCTAAATTAAAACCCCAAGACAAACAATCTGCGAAAATAGAGGACACCGTGAGTCATTTCTGCAAAAACCCGTCATCTTTTAGTCGATACCAACTCCGGGGAGATAGATACAGATAACACAACTTTCTCTACAGCTGTGTACTTTTGACATTCAACACCTTTTGTCTTCAGTCACCGTGACCACGCACGATGTAAAGCACACAAAACGTCGGAAAATTTAAAATTATGTAAAATAATTATAAGTGTATAATAATACAAATAGATTTAATCCGGTTAAAAAATTGTTTTCTTACAACGAGTATGTTTAGTAGCCTTAATCATTTAATTTATTTATTGAATAACAACTCCTTGCATTAAGTTTTCACCCTAGTAACGGCAAAATAAATACTATAGAGATAGTGCGTGAATAATTTAGGTGCAATTGAACATCTAGAGATTATTAACACATCACAGTTTCAATATGTAACTCGTTAAAAAGAACAAAAAAAGTTAGTTTACCTGATGATTACCGGTAGCAAGTGCGGCTTTTGCCAACTGGTCCCACGCATCTGGCTCGTCTATGCTCTTAGCCGCTTCCAACGCGACTTCGATGTTCCCACATTGTAGTGCCAAAGACAGACGTGTACGGGCATCTTTTACAAAATGTAGTGCCACTTCAGGGTAACCTATAAAATCATTTAAACAGATTTAAATCATGTCGATCTCACTAGTTTTGTTATGACAGTTAGCAACGCAGTGTTGGAAGTGGAAGCGCGCTTTTAATAAACGGTTAGGGTGAAGGGATTACTATTAACTGCCTATTATTACTATTAACTGATGCTGCCTGGCGATGGATCATTAATCCCAGAGGTTTGTAGATTAAGTGAATAATCAAAATATAATTCATACCTATACGTATGTGTAACGCCAATAAATAATACTTCTAAATTTAAATTTACTACCACTTATCCAATCAACGAATAGACGATATTATTAATAATTATTTTACAAAATTCTTATTAGGAGGTGCAACTATTACACTATCCTCCTTATGAAGTTTCCATGGAAGTACTTTATATATACGCGTGTATTATATTTATTTAACATATATATGAGTTGCCTATTTAGGCATTTTAAACTAAACTAACTAAAGAAAAAGAAAAAAATATTCATAATTTAGAATTATGTAAATAACTATAAGTTTTAATAATAATACATAGCTTTAATCCGTTCAAAAAGTGTTTTTCTTAAACTAACTAAAATTAAAATATTTAATATTAAAAACCGTACAAGAAAAAAAACATCAAGAAACAACAAATAAATTAATAATAAAATGCTAAAATATACTATTTTTATACCTACGTAAAGTATTTATAAAATACCTTTCTCCTGTAAGTAGCCAATGATGCTCTGTCCCACCAACTTTGCCGTTCGTACCATGTGTAGTACTTGATCGTATTGACGCGTCACCAGTGCTAGTTTAAACCTATAATAAATAGTACATAAGTACATATAGCAGTCGATCATGATAAATTCCGTAGACGCATATTTTTTCTCTAGAAAATTCCACAATCCGAAAATATTTTTATAATTAAGCTAAATACTTATTCCATTCAAAGTACTGTGTATTTTCTCGAAACTCTGGGTTGAGACAAAATCACTTTGCGACAAGTGCGACAACGTCAAACGTATTTATATGGTCACGTGACCGAGCTGTCATTTATGAATGCCATTCACGCTTGCTATTCAATTCGATTCATAATTCGGTTAAAAATAATTGAAGTTTGCTGTTACTTCAAAATGAAAACAATTGCTTGTTGCAGGATGGACTCATGTCCAGCTTAATAGATAATATAAAAAAATGTGAGCGTGTACTAGTGTACACAGGTAAGAAGTAAAACCTTTTTATGACCTTATTTTTCGAAAAAAATATTTACTATATGCAATTTTACAGAAATTGGTTAGTAAAGTTAAATTAGATTAAGTTTAACAAAAGGCTTATTTATTATCAAAGACATGAATACAAGTAATACAATTATACATTCTACTACTAAGATTATTACAGAATTTCATTAATTGTAATAGAATTATAACTATCATTGTTATCGTTATTATATATTTTTGTTATTAATGGTTTCGAATCTCTTCGAATCAAACGTGGTAGGGACAGGAAAAAGATGGCGCGTAACGGAAAAAATGTGACGCGTAACCAAAAAATGTGACGGTATTTTTTTCCAACGCCCATAGTTTCAATTCATAAAATGCTAAACGGACGCAGATATATATCGGTCGATATATATTCAAATTGAGCTATGAGAGAAAAGAAATGAAGGTATAACAAATTTAACTTTAATTTCGGAGATTCTAAAATAATTTAAGTTGGATGTGTCCAGTTAAGTAGGAATATCTTTATGATTTAGTTAATAATACAGGTATAGTTTAAATGGTTGTCAAAAAAATTCGAGATAATCTTACCTATATTCCGTGGGATCGATTGTAAGTATTTTTGGTCTCGCCTCACGATCCAAACAAACAACTTTAGCTGCGCCCTCTTGTGGCAACACTTTCACTACGTATACGGGCACATCCAGCGTTCGTATTATGCCGAAGTCACTAAAATTGTATAAATAATAATATAGCAAACAAATATAGCTTTTTATACTCTTACAAGACAATTGCGAACCATTAGCAAGTAGTAGCACAAAAAGATTATAGTATTGAAAGAAGCCAGTCGTACCAGATATTAAAAATCCTGGACTCATAAATCGCCCACATTTCGTAAAAAATACTGACACAAACTTACGACAGACACACGTTTAAACACGTTGTTGACTTCAAAACAAAAGTGAGCCAAATATGTATGAGCTTACCCATCTTTGCAGCAGTACTTAATATGGTTAGACGTAGTGTATATGAACACTGGCTGCGGGGTGGAGTCATCAAACGCACCAGACTTTACTCTGGCACCCTCTGTGATTGTGCACAATTGCTGGAGTTTCTTTGTGCAAATGGTCACTGTGTGTTTACTTAAGAATGCCACTAAAGTCATATCAGAGTTCCATATTGCGTAGCGGCATTTTGGGATTTTTACCTAAAATATAGGTAAAAATATATAATTACGATGGCAAGTTACTAACTTATTTATTTCGAACTGTTTTTGACGTTTTTTTATATAAAAAAAATAACGTAATACAAATTTTTTAAATAATTTTCATTTTATATGTATAATTAAGAGCCTAGTTAATTACGTTAACTTACTTTTAGGTAAAAGTTGAAATATACGTATGCCATATTTCAATGATCAACTCGGCTAATATTTTTTTTAAATATTCTATGTGTATATAATATTATATAGGTAACCTCTACATATGTATAATAACTCTTAAATGGTATTAACCTCTATAAAATACCGTGGCGTCTTATACCAGATTAATAGGAATAATTGTGTATTATTATTATTACTTTTCCAATACTTATAGAGATAAAGAAGTTTGCCGGTATCTGTACTAAATAATCAAAAACCTAAAACTAAGCCTTTTATCAGAAATACATAGTTTAAGTGTAACTTACAGAACCAACAATTGTCTTCTGTTGCACATCCAATAGCTGTACGCAATCTGGTTCACGCAAAAACAGCATACCAGTTCCCGCATACATTATTTCATCACAGTTGGGAGTCGCTGTCTTCTTTGATGCTTCGTTCTTTAGGTTTTTGATAATCAGCTGAAAAGACATATGAAGTAAATAAATATTTAAACGCCCTTATTAATAAACATCAGTCTAATTGCATTCTTTTAACTATACTACGTCTGTCTCATTCTATCAAATTATATTTTGGCTGCGATAGAAAGAGATAAAGGACTTTAGTATTGTATTTGGTTAACATAGCTTTTACACATTGAAAGGAGACAATTTTTTAACCGGATTAAAGCACGCGAAACGTCGGAAAAAATTTAAATTTAAAATTATGTAAAATAATTATATGTTTATAACAATACAAATAGCTTTAATCCAATTAAAAATTGTTTTCTTTTAATTAACTTTAGTTGAAACGGTGAAATTGTTTTTTTTTTTGTTATTTTTATTGTACGTCAGAAGGGTCTGGTCACCCACAACATGGGAAAGTTTAAGTGTGAGGCATCTGTAAACCAATCCAATAATAGAGGTGTAATTAATTATTTGGACTAAATATATTTTTAAGGGGTTTATCATTCACATTTATTTATGATCTGACAGATTTATCATGGTTAGAATGATTTTATTAGAAACATATCAATACATATAGTATATGTATTTTCTTATAAGTGGTTGTGTTAAGTTAAACTGACTTCATAAAACATTATCACTTTGCCTGTTACAATTTAAGCTTCCAACGAATAAATTTAACCATCAGTATGTATGTTAGTTAGTTAGCATCCAAATTTTGTTCGGAATATTTTTACGTAATAAATCGACGAACGCCGGCTGTACGCACGAAAAAACATGACTCATTGTCCCGTTACGCTCATTGTACGCATGCGCCACATCTATCACTCTTCAACTCGAAGACTTAAGAATGCAATCATTTCATCAATGTTTTGTTATGACGCTGTCACGTTAAACTATCGTCCATTAAATGACTTTACAGACAACCATTTTTTTTTTAAATTTAAATCAGGCTTTCCATTTAAATATCCATATTAATAATAATAAAGTAATCCATACCCCCTATAGACCATGGAACACACACTCACAAAGCAGCCTTCAGTTCATAGATTCACTGGGTATCGAAGTTTATTCCTACCTGATTATTCTTCTCTAATGCAGCAAAGCGATTCCTGGCGATCCAAACGGCAGCGGTCGCCTGTCCCTTCTCTGGCTCTGATGTCGCATCGCCTCCTTCCCTTGGAACTTGGTACAATTCGTACGTCCAATTATCTCCAATGCGCCACGTGAGTAACATGCTGAACTCAGCGTGGTTTAGAGACATACTGAAAAATTTGACACCGCATTAATTCGAAAATCGAATAAATTTTGTTTCCTTCCGGTTCAAGGCCAAATTGCTTGAAATCTGACCGCTACAGGTCGAAATAGTTACGAGTAAATTCAGTAAATATGTTCCCTCAAACAACACCTATGCCTCTCTTTAAGAATACCTCGACTATATACATTATGGTTTAATACCTCTATAACTATGGATGTGATTACGACCGTAAATAAGACTTGGCTTAAAGGTCTCGTTACCAGGCCATAAAATTATAAAAAAAAAAAAAACTATAACTAAGATAAAAGATAGGCTCTAAGTTATATGGAATAAATGTTTCTCGTTAACAAAATTCACCAAGTCAAAGTGTTATTATTCTTCTCAACAAGGAATTTAAAATTTACCTGTGTGGTTGAAATCTTCCGCTTCCCTTGATTTCCATTACGGGGGAATCTTTATTCGTCTGCATATCCAGTTTACGCAATTGTCTAAAACAAAATTACGAAACATTAAAAAATATACATTTCACTCAAAGTCAAAAATCATTTATTCATATAGGCAACACAATGTACACTTATGAACGTCAAAAAAAGAAATATACATTAAATGCTTCTAATTTTACATTTACTGCCAGGGCGTAGAACGGAAGAGAAGAACTGACAAACTCTGCGCCACTCTTTTTAATTGCCAAGTTTTTTTTTTGTTTTACACAAAGTTTGTAAGGAGCTGCAACTTACACCATATTCCACATGACATATTAAGTAATAAATAATAATAGTATAAATTAAAAACAAAGATTTGTTAATACTATTTCCGAATATACATACTATATATATTTCAGTTAAAAAATAAGATTAATTAATTGACAAAAATTCATGAAACATACTGTTATAGTTTCTTTATTTTTTTACCTTTCTTTAATATAGAAGAGCATATTATTATGAACAGCATATGCTGGTCTTTCTCTTCGCAGCTTAAAGAGAATCATACCGGCGTCATGTCCCGCTGCAAACAAGTTCAAGGTTGGATGGGACGATAGCACCCAGTATCTGTAATTAATGTTGAAAATGCTTGGCTAAAAGTTCATATATTAAAACTTATTATATAATTTAAAAAGATTTTTAAAGTTTATTTCAATATAAATATTTATTTGACTAATATGCCACCTACAAACAACTCATGCTCCGGACACAATTTTAAAAATAAATATTAAACTATGCTATGCAAAACCAACTTCTTGACAAATACGTGTTGTTCTTTTAACTGTACTAATATTTTTGGAACTATTATGCAATATTTAATAATGTCTTCGAAATAGGATTTTTTTATTTAAATTGGATCGGATTGAAGCTTTGTATGCTATAAACTTATAATTATTTTACATAATTTTTCCCGACACTTCGCATGCTTTACAGCAAATGTCCAAAAGAATCACAGCTGTAGAGAAAGTTATATTATCTGTATTTATGTCCCCGGAGTTGATATCGACTAAAAGGTGAAGGGTTTTTGCAAAAATTACTCACGGTGTCCTCTATAGAGGACATACATACATTTAATCCGTTAAAAAAGTGTTTTGTTTAAATGTGTAAAAGTTATGTTAATAAAAGACAATACTAAATTGGATCGTGTGATTTCTCCAATCACATATGTTGACTGAATGAATTACTGCTTTCTTAACGTCGCTATACTAACCGTTCATGTTCTCGTCGAAATGTATTCATGCAGACACGTTTCGGCAAGTCCCATACTCGGATTGATTTGTCCTCACTATTGGACACTACAAGCTCGTTTCGCGCGTGGAAAAGCGCGCATGATACGTTGTTGTAGTGACCACGGAATGTGTCTACCTCCCATGCCTGAAATAAATATATACGTAAGAAATATTTCTCTAAAAATACATATATAAATAAAGCTTGAATTATCATTTCGCCAGTGGCTTGGATATAAATAAATAAATCAATGGCGGCACAACCTTGTTAGGTCTGGGCCTGAGATTTCTGTATCTGTTTCATGATCATTTGTATATTGAATAAGCAAGTAGGTGATCAGCCTTTTGTGCCTGACACACGCCGTCGACTTTTTTGGGTCTAAGGCAAGCCGGTTTCCTCACGATGTTTTCCTTCACCGTTCGAACTAATGTTATAGCTTGGATATCATAAAGTAAATTTCTTTCATCGCCCGATTGGATATGGTAGAAACAATTGTGCATCTTTTTTACTTATAATATCTCAATTTAGACTTCATGTTTATACACTGTACAATAATACATATTATGATATCACTACTGAACAACGAAGCCATAGAACTTATTTAAATTCTTTTATTTTTTGAAATTTTATTTACCTTTGCATCATTCATTCTCCATAGCTTGACTTGTCTGTCATCTGCAGCAGAAACTATTAATGGTAATTTAGGGTGGAATGCTGCCCAGTTTACTCCTCGGTCATGGCCTTCTAGTACATGTTTGACAACTGCATCTGCCTGTTATATACAATTGATTAATATAGATGGAGACTGCCACTTTACACCCATTGCATTATTGCCAAGCCCCTTTGTAGGCATACACAAATCCCATGTTCATCATAATTTAATGAAATATTTACAAACACAGAAGACAAACATAAAAATTTAATTTCATATATAGTTTACATACATGTAGTAACAGACTATTTGCATACAATGATCTGTAGACAATAGGTAGAGTGGGGTTTGGTCTGGTAAGATTTTTTGGAAGCTGGAAAGTGATAGACAACTTATCAAACAAGATGTAAAGAGTTTTGTCTAAGAAAAACTTTATTCACATAACAATTACTCATATTCCAGGCAACACATAATTGATTTAAAAAAACAGTAGTAATGGTAGGAGTTTACCTGTCCAAACAAATCAGTTGCCTGTGGGTTTCTCAAATGATCAGCCAGGCCACTAGGACCAGGAGCCACACTTTTTTTTCTCAACCCTGAGAAGTCCCAAACACGGACTGACTGGTCCAATGAAGCCGATACAAGTAGATCTTCAGTGGGGTGGAATTGTGCACACATCACATAGTGGTTATGGCCTGTGAGAACACTTATGCATTGCCGGGATTGCCAGTTCCAAATTCTAATAGTCTGAAAAAGATATAATGAAGCTGTAAGCAATTTCTAAGTGTAGGGGGGGTCTAAATTATAGGATATATATGATGAGGGATAGAATAATTATATTTATAGAATATTATGTATCAAACCTGATCATCAGAAGCACTAAGAATCCAAGGGTACTCATGGTGAAAGAATGTAGTCCTAATATAATCCAAGTGTCCCAAAAGAGTAAAAAGGCATCTTCTTTGCTTATAATTCCATATCTAATAATAAAAGATAAATAAATTAGACATCAAAGATGTAAAATGTATGGTAAAGGTATGTTAGATTATCCTAGAAGTTATTACTCTGATCTGTTTGTGTTTGATTATCTTTCATATAAAGTAACTTTACAAGAATGTATAAAGATTCAAAAAATATGAAACTCAATAATAACACCAATTCAACTTATGTATAAATACAGATTCATAATTTTTGGTTATTAATTTTCCAGCAGTGGTCCCAGAACACTGAAAATTGTCTAGTAGGTGTGCCAACAAAACATGAAAAGCAGTTAAATGCATTCCTATAGAAAATATATATATATATTACCTAGGATTAAGGTGCATGCACCTTTCAATAATATGATAACAATAAACCTGTACCGTAGAGCCTAACTAAGTAAGGAGCAACTAAGAAACATGTAAAGTCAGTTTGTTTCTGATGTTCCGTAAAACAAACCTTGATTTTATAGTCATCACCTCCAGATACAAATAAGGGCTGCTGAATATGGAAGCAGATACCACGAACAGGGCCGTCGTGCTCATCAAATTTCTCCAATAGGGTACACATACGATAATCCCACAGCTGAATTACACCATTGTGTAAACTAGCTAAGACCCATGGACGTTTAGCATGAAATGAAATTCCTTTTACCCGCGCCGACTTTGTTTCAAACTTTGTCAACATTTTAAGGACAACTGTAGCGTAATTCTAATTTATTTTCTCTAAAAATATTGCCGAAATATTTTAACAATACGCAAGCAGTTTCGTGCATGTCAACGTCAACTTGGCTGACGTGACACGTTTAACATAGTGATGTAAAATGTAAAGGTATATATGTTTAACTAGAACTATATGTTTATAGAACTTTGTGATTCTGTACTGGCCAACAGAGAAACACTCTCGATGGATTTTGACATAAGGGAACTCCCGTACTTCGCGCTGATTCGATGACAATTGATGATTGATGATCAACGCCCCAAATTTAAGGGAAATCGAGATGTCCAGTGGGCTTGAAAACGGCTTTCTATATAATTTATATGAATCCTGTAAACCAACTAATAAATGAAACCCAATGTAAACTATAAGCGTGGCTATAATTTACACCCCAACATCGAAATAATTGCTCAGCGGTATATAGGACAAAAAGCTATAAAAATTATGTATGAAACAGAAATTAAGATTTTAAATTACCTCTCAAATCATATGTACAATAAAAAATTTAATACAAAATTTTAAAATTTAGTTGAAATTTAGAGTTATTTGAAGTTAGTTCTAGGGGAAATATTTTGTAGGAGGTGGCATTGATTAGTGAGAACTGATTTGTTACTTGGTGGAGATTTAAAAATGAGCCGTAATTAGTAATTTTATTTAGTTAAACTCCCTAGAACCAACGTGAGCAAATTGGTCTAAGATACTTTATAATAAACAAAGTTTAAAAAAAGAGGTACTACATTAATACATTGTACAATATGCAAATAGATAAAGAAGAATCAAAACAAACGACAGAAGACATTAAAATATGTATACCTGGTATGCGTATAAGTGCATCTAATAAAGAAACTATATCAGGGGCTGGAACTTATGAATTAGATGGTTACATATACACGTATCTAGCAGGAATATTGAAATCACAATATGATGAGGTTAAAAAGGTTAGTTTTTCCAGAAATATGAGATTTTAAGATTTGGTCAATTACATTTTTTTTGTTAAAAGTAATGTGATTGAATCTTACTCAAAACAAATTTGTATATATATACTAAATCGTTTGCTTTTCAGGTAAATATTTTATCCATAGAAAGTCCAAAAAGCCCCAGTGTGCTTCCTCAAATGGGAGATATAGCTACAGCAAGAGTAATAGCTATTAACTCCCGCTTAGTACAATGCCAGATACTTTGTGTGGGTCCAACAGTGTTAGCTAGGCCATACAGAGGAATTCTGAAAAAGGAAGATATAAGAGATATGGATAAAGATAGAATTGATCCCTATAAGTGCTTTAGACCTGGAGATGTTATTTTAGCAAGAGTTGTATCCTTTTAAACAACAAACTAACTACTATTTTCGCGGTTTAATTATTAGATCAATACTGAATACTTTATTTGGTCTAACACATAAAACACAACAAATCTCAGAAACTACTTGTTCAAATAAAAAATCTTGTAAAGTTCATGTTCCTAGGCTTATCTAAATAAATATTTTGCACAAGCATTTAAGTTTAAGTTAAAGTGCTGTTGACATCATTTGATTTCAATAAAGATCTAAAGGGATTGGATTTTAAAATAAGTGTGCGATAAAATAATTATCAAATACTGTGCATGCATTTATTATTGTTCAGGGCAGGTCTCGGAACTATAGACTTTCACAGCTTTTTATTTTTGTAGCACTTGGTTAGGTTAGGTTATTATTGTTATATATTTATTAAACTAGTTTAGTTCTGTGCTCTACAACAATGTTTCTTCTTATTTAAAGTCACAGAAGAGTAATGTATACAAAACATCCAATTACTTTTTGTGGAATATAGTATTTTCTTTATACAGAACAAAATTAATTGTATTTGACATTACCATTTTTTTACTACTTTAAATAAATCAGTTACCAATGACAGAGCTGCATGCTTATCATCTATCCACCGCAGAAAATGAGCTTGGTGTTGTAATTGCAACTGCTGAAGGTTCTCCACAAGGAGTGAGCATGGTTCCAATCAGCTGGTCTGAAATGCAGTGCCCTACAACATTAAACAAAGAGCCCAGGAAAGTAGCAAGAGTAATACCTGAAACTATCAATAAAGAATTTGTGTTTGCAAGTCAACCTGAATTGGGGAAGAGTTGAAAATAAAAACATTTATTAAAATTGATGTTTTTTATTCAATATATAGTAATACAAATACATATTAAAAGTAAACATACTCATAAACTACCAGTTTGTCTCGTGTTCGCCATGGAATAACCCCTGAACATTTGTTTTATAATAAATATTTTATAGGCTATGTTCATCAGAGTAATAATAAAAAAATCGGTTCCGTACTTTAGGACCCTCAATGCAAATTACAAAAAAAATAATCTTTATAATATTGATATAGAAGAATGTTTGTTCTATAAAAATAATATTTATATTTGTTAAGTAATTTTAAAAAAATAGAAGGCAATTTGTATTAAGTATCTAGTACTGCGTAGAATGAAACAGCTTATTGACATTAAACAGCTGATAAGGAAATGTCATTTATACCAAAAAAACGTCAAAATACAAAGAGATTTCAGAAACTTTTTAGAAATTTTACGCGTAAAAGGTCGCCGTTTAGTTTTTAATGTAATACAGTGTCGGACTCTTCATTGTTGTTTATATCAGTAGATATTAATCATTCCATTATGTTATAGATGTAGTTTTCATGATGTTATGTTACACAAACTGTTATTTAAACAGAGATACTTTGATAGTTTGTCCCCTGTTCCAGTAATATTTATAAAGCATTGAGAATTCGCTACACTGAATTTTAGTCTTTTACACGGTTTAGACGCCTTGAAGATTAACAAAAATGAAGTTCGCGGAACATTTAAGCGCTCATATAACGCCTGAATGGCGAAAACAATATATTAACTATGAGGTATGTATATAGTTTTATAAAATATAATTATATAAATCAATTTACTATAATACAATGTACAATTATTCTTAACCCATTGATATTCCCATTATTTTTATGGAGTTGTACTATACTTAGTATGTATCTACAATAATAAGGAATCAATGTTATCATACATATAATGTATTCATATATAATTATATACCTTTTAAATAAATTATTTTAAGCCTTATCTTTATGAGTTAGTTAAATAAGGTTGGTATTACTTTTGCTGATTGAATGAGATTGTATGACCATAAACTTAATACTTTAGAATTTTATTAAATCTTATATCTTTATGATTATAAAATAAAACATTAGACATATTTTTCACAACTTATTGATTTTCCCTTATATAATGTCTAGAAACTCAATAACTCGCAGAATTTTGTGTGCAGAATTGTTTAAACAGTTTTTAAAAATTTAAGGTTAATTAATTATTGTAAATAATTTGACAATAACACATGTTGTCTTTTTGTTTAAAATTGAAAAACATCCTTTCCCTATTAAATACTTACAAAACAACTACTATGATTTTTTTAGTATGTCTGTCCAATGATATTACATATTATTAAAATTCATGATTAATATTTTTTTATTTTTAAGATAAATGATGTTATGTTTAGAATTTATCAGTTTATATTTTAGTATGTGGGCAGAAAATGCAAGCATTCTCTTGCTTTATCTCATTTAACTGTGCATAGAGATAAAGGATTTTAGTTACCTAAAATTATTTTACTAAATAAATTACTTCTAATGGCATTGCATGCCATGGTGCAGAGCTTGTATATCAGTCAGACGACAAAATAAGAATCCTATACTTAGGAGTTTTCATTTATTATATTCATAGTGTTCTTGAAGGAATGAAATTACCAATCAATCTACATATTTAAGCTATCGCTCAATACTATATACCTTAGTCAAGGAAACTTATTGTTTTTGATATTGTAGGAAATGAAAGCAATGTTATATACAGCTGTGGAGGAAGCACCATCAGCTGAGAATGTTGAGCCAGAAGTATTATCCAGACATTTTGCCAACTTTGATGAAACATTCTTTCATTACTGTGATGAGGAACTAAAGAAAATCAACACATTTTATTCTGGTATGGTAGCTTTAGTGGGACTGGTGCTTAAAGTGTCATATATCCATAATATAAAACGATTTAGACTCAGTTATTGACTTCATTAATTTTTTGTAATACAAATTTTGGTATAAATATTCTTTACTATTGTTTGTTTCTACAGTTTTCATGATTAGTAATAGTTTGATGGAATGACAGATAAATACTAGAATAAATAGCAATAATAAGAAATAATAATAGTAATTTTACCATTTTAGAAAAGTTGGCAGAGGGAACAAGAAAATATGCAACTTTGCAGAGTGAGTTAAAATCTAGATTTGATACAATGAAACCCAAAAGTGGAGGTGATAGCAAAAAAGCAGTACCACGTCGAAAATTACAGGAATTAAAGCTGGCATTTAGCGAATTTTATCTTAGTTTAATACTACTACAAAACTACCAGAATTTAAATTATACAGGATTTAGGAAGATATTAAAGAAACACGATAAGGTATGTCATAATATATTGCTTAAATTTTATTGACGTATTATTTAACATTTGTGTTATTTATGTTGTATTCATTAATTTTAGTTATTAAATGTAAGCAATGGCGCGCAATGGCGGGCAGAGCATGTTGAGACGTCGCATTTTTACACGAATAAAGACATCGACAGATTGATCAGCGACACAGAGGCTACGGTCACAAATGATCTTGAAGGTAATATTATAACAGCAGCATATAGAATAGCAAGTAAAAAAGACTTTTCTTTTTTAAAGAACCTTTGTTCTTTCAATCTGAAATCGACTCATTTTCTGCCCATTTCTATTGTCTTTGACTGATATTTTGATGAACAAGCTCAACTAGTCGCACTTCAAATAAGGCAAACTTCTCCTAGCAATTAAAAGCATGACACGAAGATCTTACTCCTAGTCCGTAATGAAAATGTATTTTTAACGTATTAAGATAGCTCATTAAAGTAGACATAACATTTCAAATTATGAGAGCTACTCGACAGGCCTCAATGACTGTTAAAAAAGGAGTAATTTTTTTCTATTTAGACTATATTCGTATATTCTAGGATAAAAAATCTCATCGCTTAATTGACTAGTACAATTCGATTGGATTCTTCGTATGTAGTATTTCGTATTCGTGGAATAAATGTATTGTATGTATTTCTTTTTATATACATTTCAGGAGGTGACAGACAAAAAGCAATGAAGAAGTTGCGTGTCCCACCTTTAGGAGAGCAGCAGAGTCCCTGGACCACGTTCAAAGTAGGACTGTTCTCGGGGTCCTTTATAGTTTTATTTATCACTGTTGTACTCTCAGGTAAATTTCAAAAAGCATATTTTTATGTTTTGACTTCTTTTTCTGCTAGGAATATTACAAAAAAAACAAACCAATGCTACGCTTTATAGCAATGTGTTAATTTTTCGGAGCTACTTCCCTGAGCAGCAGTATCTCATTTTAAGTGATTCTATATATTCTATAAAAAACAAATAGAAATATTTGTTTTCGCTGTAAATGCTAATTAATATAATTTAGATTTTTGTCCAAATCTTACGCTAAAGAAAAGTCTTTTCATTTCCTCATTGTTAATTGAATAAACTTATTCATTGTTAGGACAAGTCTATACTATAATTAATTACAATGATAAAATAGTTCCATTGGAAATTAATTATTAAAAAAAATCCAATTTGGGTTTGGGATAGTTAAAAAAAACTGGTGATGGTTCTCAAGTTCCAGATAAAACCTTAAAGCAAATAAACCTATCTCTAAACCAACATGAAGTTGCAATCTGTTTATTTAATGCAAATTTACAAAACCGACCTATTTAATCTCGCCACGGTCATAGATAAGAAATATTTGTGACACAATTTATAATCTATTTGCGCAGCTTACATCGTATGTATATAGATGCTGTATTTTAATAACACAATAAATTATGGTTATTGGCTTAAGCACTTATTACTCTCAGTAATAAATTATGATTTAAATGTAGGAATTTTCCATTCTATAGATGGGAAGCTTTAAAAGCTCTAATGGCTGAATAAGCTGTTAACAAATTTAATTATTTTAATAATAAGCAGTATAACAGGAATTCACTACACATAAAACTGAAAAGTACCAATAAGATATTTGTGAAATATTCATCAGAGACCATGACATTGAAGACTTCTATTAACGCATTCGAAAATTTATTATACATACGTATATAGCATACGTATACATAGGTCTTTAAATCTAATAAGATGACTTTAGGTTCGCAAATATAATATTTACCTTAAAATTTTGAGTTTGTTAAAAATATTCTATTCATCTATCATATTCAATAATGGAATGATTTTTTTTCGAATATCATTCAAATAAAATGTTGGTTATCTCATCAATAATATAAATATTATAATTCAAAATTATGAAACCATAGGGTTTGTTCACATGGTAAACAAATAGCTTTATGGTGCATTACTTTGTAAAAATAATACATGTAAAGCTCTCAGATTTTACGTTGTGGAGAAAATTGGGCTTTCCCACAACTTAAAATCCAGTTATCAAACTTTTTTACCATTTACTTACTGCCGTTACCATAAACACCCATATCATTTACTAAGCCTTTTCTTTCCAGCACTTTTCCATGAAGGCGGCACAGAAAACTTCAAAACGGCATTTCGGTTATACCGAGGGCCATTTCTTCTCGTTGAATTTATCTTCCTAATAGGAATTAATGTGTACGGCTGGCGTAGTTCAGGAGTCAATCATGTACTGATCTTTGAACTGGATCCTAGAAAACATCTTTCCGAACAGCATCTTATGGAACTCGCTGCTATCTTTGGTGTTGTGTGGGCGCTCAGTATTTTAAGCTTTATTTATAGGTAGGTGCAGAGGAATTTGTGTTAATAAGATCATTATTTTATCCCATTTATTTCATATAAGAATTCCTGATTCAAACATATAAATCTCTACCACTACAAAACAATCTTACAGTCTTAGCGCCGCAATTCTAGATCCAATTTCTGACAATAAAATGTATAATTTGGACAGCCTAGACGAGTAAACTATCTTTACCATGAGTTTAACTAAGTATCACACTCCAATGTCTACGTAAAATGATTTATATGAAACTAGTGTACCCGAAAGACGTTGCCTTGTATGATATTTCAAGCGATTATGATATTAGCTAGCTACTGATTGCAGCGCATTGAAATTTGAATTGAAAAACATTCAAAACGGTCCTTCAGTGACACGTACACTAGAATTATACATATAAAGATGATTATCGCCTGACGAGGTTCTAGGTTTTATAATACAAATATGCAAGTGTGTTTATTATTTATTTTGCATTTTATTATTAATAAATTTCCAGTGCAAGTTTGAGTATACCTCCATTCGTGAATCCGTTGGCGTTAGTTGTGATAATGTTGGCCTTCCTCATGAATCCTCTCAGAGTATTTCGTCACGAGGCCCGCTTCTGGTTTCTAAGGATATGTGTAAGTTTTGAACTGTAACCCCATTTGACTTCAAGTTTGCGAATAGATACAATAACTAATCGCCGTTTATTACTGGTTTTACTAAAACACGATAGATGAAAAACACGTCGTTCAAAACGCTTTAATATATTTGTCATGAAGATATTGTCTTTGTTTGATCAATGGGTTTCAAAACATCGCATACGCAATATGCTTATTTAAAAATAATTAAAGCATCAGTTTTAATCACGGTTGGGCTCCAATAGACTTGTCTTCCTATGTGTGAATTTAATACTTCGATGAAGGCAAACAGGAGGAAATTGGTATGCCTTAGAACCAAAAATGGACGGCGTGCGTCAAGCACAGAAGGCTCACCTACTTGCCTATGAGAAATAACAAATGATCCAGTAACATTACTGATGCCAAGACCAAGGGTTATAGCCTGTTTTTTGAAGTGAATCTTCTTTATTGGCGTTAGAAATAAATTTACCGTCACATTTTTCGGTTACGCGTCACATTTTTCCGTTACGCGCCACCCATTTCTTGGTCCTACCGCGGTTAATTCGATGTGATTCGAAGCTTCGTAGCATCATAACAAAAATATATAACAATGATAGTAATAATTCTTTTAAAATTAATGAAGTTCTGTAATAATCTTAGTAGTAATAAGGTAGAATGAAATAATTCATTCATTAAATATTCATGTCAATGATAATAAGTCTATTGTTAAACTTTATTTAACAATTTCTGTAAAGTTGCATATAGTAGAAAATTTATACACACAGTGCACAACTGTTATTGACATTTTACATGGAATGCGTTTACAAACCTAAATTTATCGATCAGATGATAGAAAGTGATGAAAATAAACAAAATATATTTGAAATTAATTTCTAGGGCAGGATCCTAGCGGCGCCATTTATGCCCGTGCTGTTCGCGGACTTCTGGCTCGCTGACCAATGGAACTCATTTGTGTTTGCATTTCTCGATTTTCACTACCTAGTGGCATTCTATGTGGCCGGAGCCGATTGGTTTGATGTTAATGGTAAGATATTGCAATAGATAATGCCAGACGAAAATGTGGAAATTTATGTTATTTGACTTTGTACACATTTTTTTTTAATGTTTTGGTAAAAACAATGGGTCATCTTCAATATGTATTTACTTTACAGTTACACGTATGTGGTTTGTTTTGTAATAATTATAAACTGTGTTTAAATGTGTTTTTCTATTTTGGCTGATATGAGTTGTGATTTTGTCAATGTATTTTTATTAGCTACTTGTATAGTAATAATTAAATTAGTAAAATTTTTACGATTCTGGAAGTTTGTCACAAAACTGTTTCCTCGCGAAGTCCATTGTGTGAGAAATAGCTAGTCTAAAATGTAGTTGTGATATTGTTTGTTTAATTTTCCATTGCTTCTGTTCTGTTTGAATTGAGAAAATAATACAGTATAGAAGTTTTTGACGTGACAACGTGTTATATTTCGATGGAGCCGGCTGCACGCTCGAAAAAACATGACTCAAGCGGCGTTACCTCGCTCTGAGGCGTTCCATTTAAGGCTTGAAGTGCAAGCGAGAGTGCGGAACGAGCGTTCGATATCTGTATTTCTCCTACTTGAGTGACCGATAAAAAATTGCCATAATTGTATTTATGCGTACAAATAAATGTAACATGATCAATTCAATTGTGATTTCCATTTACCTAGTTTTCTATATCCATACAAAATATCTATCAAACAAATAAAATTAAAATTTTCTTTTGAAAAATTTAACCATTCCTCAGTATTTTCTTATGACGTTGTTACGTTCAACTATCGTCAGTAAACCGACTTTACAGACAACAGATTTTTTTAAATATTTCACTATCTTATCTTTATTGCGTTCTATTCCACAAAATAATACATGTGAACATAACACCTGGATTGATTACTCATGAAACATTGTTAATTGGCTTCGTCTAATATTTATTTTATATTTGCTCATATAACCGATAATTTCAGAGGAATTCGAAGCAACGAAATGGTACATAATATCTCGTGCACTGGTGAACATAATCCCTGCTTGGACACGTTTTTGGCAATGTCTCCGCCGTTACCGGGACAGCAAAGAGGCGTTCCCACATCTCGTGAACGCGGGGAAATATTCTACTACGTTCTTTGTGGTTCTGTTTTCGACTTTAAGGATTATTTATAGACGTAAGTGACCTTTTTTATGTCTTTGTTCAATTATTAGCTAGGTTAGAATCTGTTACATTAAGATTTTTTAATACATTTCCTTTCAATACTTCATTAAGAAACATTAAAAACTTCTGATGCAATATTTTTTAACAATTCACCGAAAGCATATTTTTAAAGGGAACAAGTTTACAACCTTTTTAGGTCTTGGCCTCAGATTTCTGTATCTGTTTTATGATAAATTGTTAATCTAATAGGCAAGTAGGTGACCAGCCTTCTGTACCTGTCGCACGCCGTCGACTTTTTGGGTCTAAGGCGTTTGCCTTAGACCCGGCGTGAGGAAACCGGTTTCGGTTTCCTCACGATGTTTTCCTTCACAGTTCGAGCCAATATTAAATACGCACATAGAAAGAAGGTCCATTGGTGCATCGGGGATCGAACCTACGACCTCAGAGATGAGAGTCGCACGCTAAAGCAACTAGGCTAATTTGATATTATGTTCTAAGGCGTGTTTAAAAGCGTGTCGCTTCCGAGGTAGAATCTCTACATTTATCACCACAATGCCTAAGTTTTTGAATAAAAAAAAGGAAAGCGAGCGTTTTTTTTTTTAAATTACGCTCGGATTACTTTTTGTCGGCAGAATGTAACATCGTTTTTGATCTCTCTAGGGATAAAACAAACAATATTATAATTTCAAATTGAATTCCCTAACATAACCAGGGATTAAAATAGCTCTTTTTGAATAGTTCAGCAAAAAACTTTCCCACAGCAAACTACTCAAATACGTACGACAATCCGTGGCTATACGCGTGGATGGCTTGTCAATTCATATCGTCGTGTTACACGTACACTTGGGACGTTCGAATGGATTGGGGCCTTCTCACCGTGGGACCTGCAGCGGAAAACGCCTTGCTTAGAGATGAAATCGTCTATAGTGTTTGGGTAAGTGTTTTGGTCCATGGCCCTGGGTGATAAGCCGTTCGTGGTTACTTACCCTAGAGGCCGACAACCTAATGGGGAAACTTATTGAGACTGCGAACTATTCCGAATGACACAATATATTTTTAAGATATAGGATTCTTACTTAGCACTAATCCTCAACTTTTAATCTTACTGTCAGTGTGAAAACTGAAACTTAGATAATTGTTTATAGACCTTTGTTTTTTGTCCACTTTGTGACCTTTGATATTTTATTATTCTTGGATAGATTACAAAGACACTCATTTAATTTCTTAAAAGGCCGGCAACGCACTCGCAACGCCTCTGGCATTGAGTGTCCATGGGCGGCGGTATCACTTAACATCAGGTGAGTCTTCTGCCCGTTTGCCTCCGGTTCTATAAAAAAAAAAGTTTTAATTGCTTTTAAATTCTTTAACAGAAAAGCCTTATCTGTCAGTGCCGAATTAATATTTATATATATGGCGGTGTTGTTGACGCCCCGTCTGCATTATGCCCAATTGGGAAGACCTATTGGCCTAGGCAGACACGTCTTCGTCTTTGTTGTTAATAATTTGGTTTTGCGGAAGCCTTGATTTTACTATGAATCAGTAAATGCTGAAACAAATATTTTCACAATATATTTTTTTAAGCGTCTGTTGCTGATAAAGGTAGAGATAGCAAATAAATTTGCAAACCTTTTGTTTTTAGAACGGGTATAATTTATAAAAAAAAATCTTTTTTTTTAGTTCTATTACTTTGCAATAATAGAAGACCTAGTGTTGCGTTTCATTTGGGCGCCTGCGTTCCTCTTAACCGAGAACCAATTAGTTAGCGGCGAAACTATGGTGTCAATACTAGCGCCTTTAGAAGTTTTTAGGTGAGTATTTAAATATTTACTTAAACAAGTCCGCTTTAATTTTAAAACGGTCTCTTTGTCCTGAATCTATATCCAGGTCGTTTCGACGTTGCTTGATTTTTAAATTTTTTTTCTCGCGGAATAAGCAAAATTTGCGCTTTAATTCATTCATACAGGCTCTAGTTGTGTAAATGTATAAATTACAGACTTTTAGTATTCTATAATTTCACACAAGTCAACAGATATGCATGTTTCATTTTTTTTCATCAAAATTTCGGCAGATCTTTATGTTTCATGGGGCAGATATGTTTCTGCCTTTGTTTTACTTTTTTAAGGCTTATAGGTACCCAAGTATGTGCCATCTTCGCTTGGAATCAAAACCAGAGCCTACAGGTTATGTGCCACGTAATATATATGGAAAATTTATTTCTAGACGTTTCATATGGAACTTTTTCCGTTTGGAAAACGAGCACCTCAACAACTGTGGTAAATTCCGTGCCGTCCGGGACATATCGGTGGCACCACTTGATTCGTCAGACCAGGCTCTTATACTGCGAATGATGGATTTGCCCGATGGCGTTGTTAATAGGTGAGAGCGGTTCCAAACTTCACGGCAATACATGTTGGCTATGGTCATTTTAACAGGCTTCAATCATATTTTTTATAAGAATGCTATAACGGTGTTTAAATTTGATAACTTCCCAGTTTTATTATTGCCTATATATATAGTTAATAACTAAATTCAATAAATAAAGTTATATTTATAATGTAAACTTATTGTTTCTTGCCCGCCACGATTGCTGAAAAGCAATCTAACATTGAGTTATTTAAATGTAATAATACGTTTATTGACATTTAATGATCATGATAGTATGTATGTATTGATTTCTGAGGAATTTTGTTTTTCAGGCAAACGAAGAAAAAGAATCCAAAAAAGATAAAAGAGAACGACCGAAAACCACTCTTGAAGAAAGAGTCTATTCAAGACCTTCAACTTGAGTTAGATTTGTCCTCCAAAATGTTGTAACAAACTGTGATATGTAGCGTACGAGGTATTCTCATTGTAAGGGATATTATGAGTATTATTAAATATATTATTTTATTGACTTTTTTTAATCTACCTTCGTTTATAGAAAAAAATATGTATTCGTCTCTTTCTGTCAACTTTATCACTTTCTTGTGTTTATACTGTGATAGAGAGATATGACTGTCATTTTAATATCACAGAGGGCAAACGGGCTCACCCGATGTTAAATGATAACGTTGACTATAGACACTTCCATTATCCTAAGGCTCGCGAGTGCAATCCTGGCCTTTTAAACTTTTTCATGTATAATGGTAAATGTATGGTAATCGCCTATTGGACAGACACTTTTCTGATATTTTTTCTTTTTGAGACAACTTGACATGCATCGATCTTTGGAGTCTTTAACATTCTGGTTTGTAGAGATAATAATTATTATATAGAAAGTAAATCTAATTGGTTCTTACAACACAGCTGTGATTAGAACGCATGGACTTTTCAGACGAAAACAAATATTTAATTCAAAAATTTATTGTAAACAATATCACAATTAGAAATATTACTTAAAATAATTCACAAAATCCAATTATTTGTGATATAAGTTAAAAATAAGCAGTTTTTTAATAAGCTGTTAATATTACATTGCATCTGCTTAAAGTATTTATGGTGGATTCAAAAATATGGGCTTTATAGCAAGTTGGACAAAGTAATTGTCTTTGCGAATAATATGTCCAATATATCGTAAAGTTTGTATGAAGAATACAAATTATATTATAGCAGCCAAACGCATGCCATAAACGCCATGGCAAGTATCACTGTGTCAACCATTGACAATGTGGAGTAATATTTCTCCAGATGGCTTTCATACCATACATTTTTGAATTCAAAACAAATAGCAAAAAATGGAAAATCTTTAACATTTGATTTCTGTTAATATTTCCGTTAATTAAAGATCTTAGTAGTTTTATAACATTTATAAAGTTCAAAATAAATAATGCACAACATATCTTTAATACATTTTGTGTCATAAAACGGGGCTGAAACTAGGTATTATATAGGATTGGGAAGAGATAAATTATCTACGTTATAAATGACATAATAAAATATCGTTGCTAGCCCCCCTTCATACAACTTAAAATAGTGCTCAAAATCTTTCCAATATAATGCATACAAACGTAATATCTATTAAGGCATTTTTTCTTCCAATGTATTCTTCGTATCTAAAACAATAAAATAATTGAATGCTATGTGTTAAGCTTAAAGGTTATTATAAGATATATTAAAGCCAGAGTCTTAAGGTGAACAGAAATTATTACAGGTTTATACTCATAAAGGATCTTAAAAGCAGCAGTGTTGGCTTCAACATGCTACATTCATACCCAAAGTCTTAGGTTCGATCGGCTGTGAACCTGTAATGGATATTCTGTCTATGTACCAATGATGAAGGAAAACATTGTGTGGAAACTGGCTTGCCTTAAACCCAAAAAGCAAAAGGGCCACTGGTTTTTTTTATACTGTTAAAAATAGCTGCGCGAACGTTAATTCATGAAACATTTCCTGTGCAGTCTTATCTATAATATATCTAATGTTTGAAATTGATTAAAATTACATTAAACACTGTTACTTTGTATGACATAAGTCAGGCTGAATGGCTAAAACTTATAAGTATCCTTTAATCAAGGCAAAATTCTAATTTAATTTGATGCATATGTTCAATCAATCCATCAATGTATCCCTTAGCGAATATTTTTATTACCTATGAACGTAAAGCCTGTAATCTAGATTGCATCTCATCTAGTTCACTTTCATCGGGTTCCTCAGTGACTTCTTGACTTGTTGAAGGAGCTCCGACAGCTGTGGGCGGCGCCGGCGCTTCTCCCAGCTTGCCTTGAGTCAGTTCCCATAACACCTATAACATTTTAATTTCTCTTATTGTACTAGACTTCAGAATATTAACTAATGTTATTTTTTCTTTATCATCTTTAAAATTACAGCTTCCACCTTGCATGGGGTGTTGAAACATTGCCAATTCCTAAATTTAGAGCTATACATGAAATTATAAACTTTAGTAAGACCTACCTTGTCAACTTCACTCTGTGCTGCTTCCTCCATTTCTTCTTCATCTTCCATGCTAGACATAGTTTCATCTACCATTTCCTCAATAATACCAGCTTTCATCATTTCTTTACTTAAGTCTTGCATTGTTTGGGCAATCTCTGGTAACCTAAGCAGTGCCTGCATAGCTTGCATTACCTAATGTGAAGAATTTAATTCAGTAAATACATGACATAGGTTTATTGTGACAATCAACAACAATTTCAAACAAAATTTTACTGTGACCATAGCCTTTTAAAGAGATTGTTTGGAACTTTCTATGGTAACAATGTAAAATTCATATATCTATGTAAAATATAAGCTGACTTTATTGTAGCTTTGTGAATATTTCCAATATCTTGTACAATGTTTTATATGAAAAAAAATTTAAGACTTGCCTATAGTTATATCTTATATTTCTTTAATATGTCTTTAGTGCTGTTTCTTAATAATAAAATTCTCGGCAGATACAATGAATTAATAATGTTTATACAAAAACACTAAACAACAACATACCTCAGTTGATTTTTGTAAAGAACCAGCAACCCGTAATGTTGCTGTAATAAAAAAATATAATAATAATTAATAGTATATAGAATTTTATATCAATAAATAGACTGTACTTACCAAGTTGATTCTTCATTTGCATCTGCACAGAATTTAAATGTGCTTTACTAGTGTATATTTTACTTATTGCTTTTCTAGACCTGATTATTTCTTTGGCCAGTATAGTGCAAACTTGTTTATCACTTTTAGATGCTGCTTCTTTTAAAGATCTTTTAATTTTTTCTTCTTCCCTTTGAATTGCTAAAAAATTTATATACTGTATAAGTACATTATTGAGACAATAAAGAAAGTCTTTTAGATTTTGTTTAAAAAAATTGTAGGCACATTAATCCAGCCCACATAAATATTTTATACAGGCAGTTTTGTTTGTAGATCTTGTGAATTTAGTTGTTTTTTCAGAGAAAGTTTTTCAAGCATTTAAAGTATTGTACAAGGTGAGTCATTGTTCTCATCACCTGACTTGGTATTGTATTTAAAAAGATACCGAAACTAAGTCGTCTTTACCTCGTATTTGCCTGTCTAAATTATATCCCTCTTTTCGTAATTTATGAGACCACTCGTTTACCTTAAATAAAATTACAATGTAGTTTCGATACAACCAATAAAATAACTATGTATGACAATTACAACCAAGCAAACCATTTCTTTTGGATTCCGTTCTGGTGATTTACCGAATAGACCCATTGTTAAATTATATACTTAAAATTTTTATGACAAAAATATCCTCTGTAAACAAAAATGGATTTGTTGTTTTTAAGTAACACCAAATGGCAAATAATAAATCAACAACAACTGACGTCGGGAGGGTGTGGGCAGTCAGCACAGTGACACTGAGTATTGACTATTATCGGTAGAAGCAGACTGGGGACATAGAGGCAAAGAGACATTTCTAGACACAGATAAAGGACATTTATCATAAAAAGACATCTTGCATTATCTTCTGTCATTGTCGTTGTTTCGGTTACATTTGTTTGTTTAGGTTTGTGCTTTAAGATGTGCCGGTTATAATTTGCATATAGAAGTTCAGTAGAAACTAAAAAAACTGTAGTTTAATCACCGTATCGACGATTACTCGAAAGGAAATAAACTTTGAAAAAAAAAGGTAAGAATTTTGCACGTTCGAAGCAACACTTAATATCTTGCAAACCTGATTGATTGTGGTATCTTTAGTTTTTAGTATGATATAACGAGACAAAGGTTCATATTCTGATGTTAGTCAGATCAAAGATCACCTGATAGCTACTTATGCTAATATAGTATTTGAATAAGTTGCTATTTTATTTGTTGATGTGTATACGTGTTGATCTGTTTCAGTTTCAATCAATGATCAATCAGATCTTGCTTTAGTCTGCAGTTCAAGTTAGCATTCCATTGCATTTTTAATAAAAAAAAAACATTGTCTTCTTTACATGCTGTGTTATTAAACAGATTAAACAAATTACTACTTTATATATTTATAATATCGAAAGATTTAATTTATAAAACTATTACTGATAAATAATTAGGTAAAAGTAAATGGAAGGCTTATGAATTTCCATAGTCACCGACTACAATCACTACTCACTAATGTTAATAATATTTACTAGCATTAAATGAAAAAGACTTCTTTAGTCCTAGTTCCTTAACAACAATATACTTTTATTATTTTCAGTTTTTTATTATATATTTTTACATTTAAGAAACAAATTTATGCATCTGTATTTATTCTAGAATTAATTTAACAAATTCTTGTGTGAAGTCCTTTTTGTATTGTATTGTGGGTTTGTTTGATTTGTATATGTATCTTGTTTTTATCATAATTATGTCAGAGTTCTTTTGATTTAAAAGATACTTTTAAAAAATTATAGTTATTGTGTATTTAAGTAAATTTGTAGATATTTGTGATAGTTTAAAAAGTAAATAATGTAGTGATTTGTGAAATTGAACTAATTCTTTATATTTGTTACAATATAGGCATTAAAATATTTCTAAGCAAAGTTGATTGTATAATAATTGATTTAGTCAAAAACCAGAGAGAGTTTGGCGATTATCGATCACCACTACAAAGGCGTTTGTTAAATCAAATCTCTCTAATCAATGCTTAAAATACATAATAGAATTTTAAGCTCAAAGTTTCTATCAGTACTTACGATGAACTTAAAATTACATCTCCCGTAGGCATTCCTAAACGCTGTACACTGGCCTGCTGAAAACTATTTATTACATTTATCATTCATCTAAAAAAAATTGAGTCAAGATTGTCACTCATATCTTAACAAGCATAATTTAAATTGCACAATTCATATTGCGCTTGCGTTGCTTTGCGACATTCGTTAATAACGTACATCCGATTGCAGATGATGCAGCGACATACTTCGTATTGTACTATATAATGAACATTGTTTATTCCTACATTTTTTTTAGGAACTCGGTACTTTTATATTTAAATCCTGTAGCAGTAATTATACTATTCGTGTATTTTGTAAATTTATGTAGAAGCAATTAAAGTAGATATATTATAGTATCCAAATTAGACAATGCCTCGATGGCATGCATACTTATAAAATGTTATGCTACACTAAATCACGTTTAATTCAATTCAATTTTTTTTTAGTTTATTAGTATTTGTTGTAGGAACAGAAAATTGGCAAAAGTAAACTTTATAAACTTTAAACAGATTTATTACATTATTTACGCGGTTTCTTGCGATTACTCGTCGTTTCAATAGTTTTTCAGCAATAGTAGTCAGCAAAAGAATAAATGTCGCAGCTAACTAGCTTAATCAGGCGTTCAATTAACAGCCTAGCCGTTAAACTAGCGGCCTGAAAGATGTTCAGCCAGTTGATGAAACAGCTAGGCAAATGACTTGGATCGATGACGTTTCATTACTTGCCTAGCCTGTTAACTGTAAATTTAAATTTAATTCCACTTTCTGCTACTCTCAAACTCGAAACGAAACTCTTAAAACTGTCAATCCACATGGCATCGGCAAACCACAACTTTGAAGGTGTTTTCCAAAGTTTCATCAAAAACATCAAGTACAATGGAAGAGTGTAGGAACAATAATAATGTGAATTTGACTTAAGCAGATTAATTTTAAAAGAAATATATTTTATGTCATATGTTTTATCTTTTTTATATCTGCCAAATGACTCTATCGTACGAATGGCCCAAGCAGTTCAGTAGTTAATTGAACGGCTAATTAAGCTAGTTGGCTGCGACATATACATAACTTCGATCGTCGAGTTATGTAAATAAATTCGCGTTTATAACCATTAACAAGTCTTATTAAATGTGTAGTACTGGTACTGTCGTAAATAAAAGAAAGTCTATTGTTCATAAGTTTAAAGGCAATAGAAAAATCAACATTAATTTCATATTATTGCCGTTTTATCTGCTAAGAACTTAAAGGTGAGCTAAAATAAAGCTCGCATATTACGTTGTTTTGCGACGTTAATAATAATATGAGGATATTTACTAATGACTTGTAAAATTAATTTATCAGTATATTACAGGATTTATTTATTAATATAATTACATAGCGATGAACCTAACCCGAAAACAAATAGGGGTCTTTAATTCCGCAGAGTTTTGACTTTTAACCCTTAATAGATGCAGTTGTATATATATTACTTAATTGTGATTTCCAACAAATAAATAATAATATTTGTCAAGTATATTGTAAGTACATTTTTAGTGCACTAGTTCTTGATTAAAAACCATTTACACGAGGACGTTTTTAACGCATTTTACTGCTTATCATATAATCAAGTTTAAACTATACACGAAAACTCCTTCATTTGAAAAAAAATTACGTCGACAGTGAATTCCAGTGCTTTATATCTAGTTTTATAATTAACATAATTTTGACAATCGAATTGCCACAAGTCAGCGCAGATTGGGATTTATAGGAAATAGTTGGTCTACGTCACACAGTTTTTCCATTGATTTAGTGGCTTTATTGAATCATTGATTATATAATAAAATAAAATGCTTACGTGTTCTGTGCACGTGTTTCAGGCCATTAATATAAAAACTACATTATATTTTTTCTTTGCCGATGCAATTAAAACAAATGAATGAATCCGGAATGTTTATGGTATTTTCAAAAATAAATTGAACAATGAGTTTTGGACTTTGTTACCTAATTATTCGAATTATAATATGTAATCTTTATGATTGATTAGGCTTATTACATGTGTGTATCTACAATAACATCTAATAATTAATACTTTGTTTATAATACCTACGTAAGAATACTCCAAGTAGGACTATAGTTCTTTGGAGACTATTTGAGCTACTGAGCTACTTCCACAAAAACATAATCGCGCACATCTAGCAAAAGCAGTGTAGATTTATTATTACATTTTAAAATCCACAGTGAAACTTATTACCTAAACCATATATATAGCAAAAAGCCCATCGCGCGGTCTGATGAGGTGACAATTAATATATTTATGAATTTATTATTTTCTATATAAACGATTATATACATAAACGATTTTCGCTGTCAAGTGCGCTGGGCGGCAACTCGCGTTTTACGGGGCTTGCAACCACAAAGGACCGTATTCCGTGATTTTAATGTCTGTTAAACTAATTTCAAAATATAAGCTATAGGTTCGAGTTCCAATGTCTGAAAACAGTGAAACTCGACTTACTTTTCTCGACAACGACAGCGATTTTTTCCCGTTTCGAACGCTCCATATACTTGACAATACAAAAATATAATTATTAATCAAATTATAAAAGGCGACAAATGACTTAATGAAACGTGGTTATATATTTATATAGTATAATCATCATAAATAGCCAAAAACTGTTAATTTAAAAGTAATTTCTTATCATTAAGTACCTATGTTTTATCGATTTACAATCTTTTCTTGCATAGCAAGTAGGAAAATATTAAATTGTTGTGAAAACTTTCCTATTTGATTAGTGACTCTGTCTATTGATGTGATTCGACCTCTAGATGTCCCAGGTTGATAATTTATCGAAATGTCACTTTTTATTGATGTCCTTTTAATTGTTTTTTTACGTTCGTTATGTTACAGACAATCTTTTGTACATTTGTTTTGATTAAACATATTATATATCATATCTAATTTATAATCTGTTTCATTGGTTTATTGTACGAGCGGGTCGAGGCTTGAACGTGTACGTAAACTCGGTCCTATGTAAGTTCACATCCCTCCTATTAGGATTTAAGTTAGTCAGCATACAAATATTTCCATTGTAATATCTTCTTTTCTAGTTCTCATCTGGAAAATTTAATTAAATTCCATTTCCAATACTATTCAAGTATACATTATATTCTTGTAATGAAGTATCCTTCATCAGTGCTGCGATCAGAAGCCTTGTGTGCACAGCAAGCGTAGTGAAGCCAAATTATAACAGGGCACTACATCTTTTTATTTTTCACTAGCGGACCCGACAGACTTTGTCCTGTCTTAACTATGAATATTGATTTCGAATTGGTATAATTAACTAAAAACGCTTTATGATATAAAACATTATTTGTTAGTGTTTCTGGCGCGTATATAAATAATTTTGTTGGTATTCCGACATGGGAACGGGCGACATATAACTGGCCATGTGAAAAACATGGAATATCATGATTAATGCCACAAACAATAAGACTGTAATTTTTTTTATATGTATGTTATCAATATAATATCTCCGATGGAAGCATTACTTTTAATGAATACTTAATATGGTAGTTAAATATTCTTAAATCTTATAATTTCCGCGCTGTTTTCTTAATTTTTTTATAACCTTCTCCTGACAATAACAAAATCAACAAAAAAATAATTAGCGAAATCGGTCCAGCGGTTCACGCGTGATGTCGTGTCCAAGGGAAATAGGGATTCATTTATATATATTGATTGACAATATTTTGTGTGTTTTTAAAACTTTCTTTCTACCATGTCAGCTCTGTAAGCTCGTGTATAGGTTTTTGTTTAGCATTTACCTGGACTCTGCGGTTTTCAGTCATAGTATCGCATGACAGGCACACGCGTGGCCTGATCTAATGGTTAGTCCGGAGTAAATATTTTGATTTTATTGATATGTATTGCTCGCGTGAGTGGCGTTTTGCTAACCATGTTGGAGTGCGCGCGCGGTACATCCGAATGTTGACATTTCCGCCTCAGGTAAAGTCGGAAGCCTCATAAAGCCCCATAAAGCCTCAGGCTTGGAACCCGTAGACCAAGTCTCTCCATTATATCCAGATTATAAACCCGACCCGTAAGTATCCTAAATAGGTACACTGACAAAGCAAGCTCTCTTCAGAGGCGTAGCTAGTCATAACCCACCTGGATAAGTTTTTTTTTTTTTTTTTTTTTTATAAAATAGGGGGCAAACGGGCAGGAGGCTCACCTGATGTTAAGTGATACCGCCGCCCATGGATATCGCAATGCCAGAGGGCTCGGTAATGTTCCTTTCTTGAAAGTAATTTAATGTGAAAATATTCGCCTTTAAAACATCTGACAGACGCAACCTATGAGATGCAATTCCACGTGTATTGAGCACTTTAAGACCGATGTAACTCGAAATTAAAAATCTCATCTAGTAACTACGATATGTTTTGATGACTAGTTACGTTGCAAGCCCTACTTAACAGGTTCAATAGTTTATCTAAGTGACGCACATTCCTCGTGGAAGGATTCCATCTAATGTCACCTTCGTACTGGTTTCGTGACCCAAGCCGATTTAGATTTGCGCATTAGTACCATTTGCGTGTTCCCTATTGCCTTTGACGTGATAATGAAAAACAACAATTGTTTCTTTTAACCAACCTAATTAAGACCTTTTTTTAAATCAATTTACTTATCTTCCCTAACATGGAAGAGGCTTTATTATAGATACATATATTCCATGGGGTGCTGAACCACCTGGTGTTTTTTAGCCCTCGCTAAAAAACTGATTCATTTTTATTTCTTAAGTAAGTTGCTGAACCAACCGTTCGCGAAGATTCTCCAGGTAAAAACTGTTTTCGGGGTGTGACATTAACCGGGGCAATGAAGCCTTTGTCGGAGCCACTTTTGTTTTCTGCTCTAGTTTATACCTGGATGCCCCATTTAGAACCTGCTAGTCTTTCTTTGTATAAGAAATATTAATTTTATTGGTTGGCTCACGAGACATCGTATGAAGTACTCAAGTGAATTTAAATCAATAATAAATCATAAGATAATAGTAATAAGCCCAATTATTTACATTTAAATACTACGTAGTTTGAAATAATAAATGCCAATTTAATTTTGTCTATGCACAGATATTCATCGAGATATGAATACGAGTTTCTGATGTGAGGAGCAAAAGCGACGAATCCGTAGTCGTAAGTTTTCCAAGGTCGGTGAGCCGTGAGGTTGTGGTTTTCAAAGTCCAGCAGATGACTTGGTTTCAATACTTTAGTCCTATTCTAATAGTGTCATCTAGATAATAGCGGACCCGACAGATGTTCTCCTGTCTTAACTATGAATCTTGATTTCGAATTTTTATAATTAACTAAATCAATATTTCAAACTTACCAAAACTCCATATTAAATTGAACTTTTAATATTAGGCGTGATAGCTCCGAACTAACGGCACTAACAAATTCATTTTTTGTTAGAAATCTTAAATTAATTATTTTATAAATATAATAACTCCGATCGAAGCATTTGTTTACGGGCGATATTCAGTTTTCTTACATCCTCTTTGACGATATTTGCAGCACGCATTCTGTCAATGTTATGTCAAACGCCATAAGGTTATATCAAAAAAAGTTTGAATAAAATGAAAAAAATTGATATCGTAACAAAAGTCGGGATTACTTAATATGGTGGTTAAGTAATCATATTTTTTTTAATTTTCCGCGCCATTTTCTTATTTTTTTCTTTGACAAACACAACCAAAAAAGAATTAGCGAAATTGGTCCAGCCGTTCACGCGTGATGCCGTGACCAAGGGAAATAGGGATTCATTTTTATATATATATATATATATATAACGAGATATTAAGATAAAATTAAGTGTACTAGCCCCCACACTATAGGATTCCCTGTGTTGACAGCAACCAGTCTCTTCCTTTAGACATGTTAACTGTCCTTAACAAGAAGTTTAGTGTATAAGCATAGGACAGGTTGACAAGGTCTTAAGATTTTTAGTGAATATATGTAATGTGAGTTTTGAAATATTAGTGAAAATTTTGTTTTTAATAAAGTGGTTAAAGATGAACGCGACAAAACATTATATAACTATTTTTAAGATATAAGAAATACCGCAAGAATATAATGAGCTTGTAAAAGAGGTTTTTTGGTTTCGTTTTCCGTCTCTATTTACAAACTGTTCTGTAAGTATTACGTCGTATTTCCAACCTTATAAAATTAATATAACTGTATCTAATATTGTTGAAAGAAATCTCCCGGCTTGATCTGTTATTAGCTTATCTACAATTTGATGAAGCAAACTGCGGTGAAGTTCCTTAAGAATATAGACAGTAATAACGTCCTGTTTGCGTCTCGCAACGGATGCATTTAATGATTCCTTTGTATACAGTTTATAAAACAAATAGTGTTACTAGATTCCTGGCTTAGCAGAAACATTAGAAATGTAATCCATCTTGACGGCTTTGTAATAAGTTAACTGTAGAGGATGAATATAAAATTATTAATAATTAATAAATACTACGTCTAGTAACACAACATTATGGCTTTAGTACTAAACAGTTTAAGTACTGTGGTATCGTGCAGTTACAGGATGGACGATATGCAGCTTCTTTTTAGTTCTCATAAAAAAAAATATTGGAGCGGTTTTGATGCGCAATAAACACGTTATTCTGTAACACACTGTAAGGACAGCTATCTTTGTAAGAGCAAGACTTATTAACACAAAATTTAGGTTCTGACTTCTGCCAAGTGCGACAGGTACAGGTACACCTTGCGCACGCGCCGATCATTTTGGTAATGCAAATTGTCAGCCGCAACAATGGCGTGTCGCTTAATTTATATTCAGTCCCACGTAAACGGTGAGCGGGAAAGCACGTCACGCGTGCCGTAACAAAAACTAATATTATGTAAAATTTGACCCTTGATTTTTCGAGAAAAATTCACAAAACGTGCATTTCTAGGCCGTTCCGCCGTAGTTTATGTTGTTCTAAAATAGTGTGTCTGTGTCTAATTATAAGGTAATTAAAAGTGTGTCTCAAATTATTTTTAATTTGCTCACATAATATTGTGAATGTTAAATCGCTGCTAAAATATGTCGATTTCTCTTTTCGCGTGCGATAGCAATGCAATTCTTTGCATTAATAAAAGTCTTGATAATCGTGTTTATATTCAGTAGGTGTAAGAGTGTCCGTTGCGCTGACAGTAGCGGCTGACAGAACAGGTCGTAAATCGTTATATTTATTTTGGGTTATTTACCCAGTAACATGAGTATGATATGACTCAGTTTCCAATTTTGTTTACACGACGACAGTGTGTCTTGGTTTTCAGTTTGAATTTTCCTATTGGTGCATTTTTACATAATTCACAATCATTCTTGCTCTATAGACCTCTATCAATAGTTTGAATTAAAATATTTATTAATATATGTATATCATTTTTGCATTGTGTGAACGTTTGTACCACAATAGCACTTATATTATTGTATTGTACTGTTTAGTAAAGTATAACATTAGTTAAACGATTTTTATCTATGATTATTGTACGTTTGTATCGTTTTCTTCAATCACTTACTACATTTATAATTTACTAGTTACTTTTGTTTATTAGATAACTTGTCTGATAATATGTAATAAAAATGTTTATGTTTAGACTACACAAACCGTAAAAGTAAAATCGACAAAAACTTATTATGTAATAAAATTAATATTCTTATAAAGAAACAAAAATGATTTGACTACCTATCCACTGGCCCTTGTATATAAGGGAAACAAATCTTAAGAAATTGATTTTTAAATTTAAATTTAAAAACTGTATTGATTCAATATAAAAACACGACGCGCATTATTTATTATACTATGTATACGTAAAAAAAGGATGATCGCGGCGCTTATAAGAAAAGCCTGCGTCAGAATAACGCAGATTAAATTAATGTGTAATATATCTCATTGGATTGGGCATTCACATTTCATGCTTCGTTTTATTGAGATTTTAAAGTGGGTGTTTGCTTAACAAAACAAAACAATAACTAGCAACTCCTTAGCCACTGAGCGACGGAGGCGACAAATTAAACTAATTATCAAAAAAACGTGTTGAGCGCATGACGAGCAATAATCATTACTGTTTATTTTATTGCGTGCCGATGAGACCTCTGACAATGAAGGTTAAATCTCTAAAGAATAATACCAGTAAACATTCAATAGTAATTGTATTTACATACAATTTAGTCTTTGCTATACGGCTAGTTTATTCTTTAGTATATAAACCTAGTTGACAGATTCTTGACGCAGCCTACTGATGAATTTTATGTTGTATAACTATGAAAGGATTTTACGGAAGTCAGGAAGTATAAGGAAGTCAAGGTCGTTTTTCTTTAGTAATTTAGCATCGGTCCAAAATAAATGAATCCGATTTCCGACCCAGGCACAAGAGCCGGTCGCAAACGGGCAGCACCGCAATGACATAAAAAAGGCTATATAAATATAGTTGTAGACAAAAAGATTTGTTTTAGGGTCACACAAGATCGCTATCAAATATCAAATGTTACGAAACAACCGCAAAAATGCAAGCGGATACTAGGGAATAGAATGACAATGCTATTTTAAGATAAGTAGATCAAAAGACGATCGCGTGCGCAGTTGTAATGTAATGCTATGGTCTCGATTTAATTTGTTGAAAACTAACAAAACTTAAAATATGAGAATTAAACATGATTTTGTTACTTTTTATTCAGTCATATTTACGTAGTGTAAATATCAAATCTCAGTAGGAATTTAAGGTAAGACCAAAAAAAAGGTCGAAAGTTAGCACTAACTTTCGACTCCCATATGTCAAAACGTATTGATTTTCGCATACGGGAATCGCCTGATACTAGGCGTTGAGCCTCGACTCTGAATCTTAGAAGTATTCACTTCACTTTAAGTCGTATTTTAAATTATCTACTTCAATCTGAAAGTTAAACTGCCTGTTTTTGTGTGGTTAAATTCTCGTCTCTATAATTGAGAATTTCTTAAACATTAGAACGCAATTTCTTCTATAATTAAAAAAAACTGACGATACAAAATTTTGGGGTCTGGGCCTCAGACACTTTTCGGTGCCTGATACACGCAGTCGATTTATTGGGGCTAAGGCATGCCGACTCGTTTGTTACAAGTGTTGTATGCGCATAGAGACAGAAAGTCCAATGGTGTCACCTATGGTTCGAACCTACGATTTCAGGCATGAGAGTCGCACGCTAAATGCACTAGGTCTATTCAGAATGAAATTTTAGCTTAAAATGCGTGTATAAATATTATTTCGTTAATATAATACTTATTAATCGTTCACCTACTCGTTAATCGCAGGCGTACTTTGTTTTCCAGTTTCGTTGTTTTTAAACAAAGAAAATAAAAGTATATATATATTTTAATTTACACCTGCATTGTTGTTACGCTGGCCCAAAGACCTATAACATGTTGGTTGTTGGTACTGATTGTAAATTTGTGTGTATATACTTTATCAATAAAAGCCTAGAAAGTAATAATTGATACCAGACTTGTAATTTACAGGTTTTTAGAAGCGTTGCTTACACCGTTTTATTCAAACAAAATATTTTGTAGGTATGTATTGTGTTTTATGTGCAAATACCTTATGTATTATCATTGATTTATGCATAAGAAAAAATCATCATACAAATAACATATATTAAAATTTTGTTTAACAATGGTTTGTTGTACCTGGCTTACATTTACAGTACAAAATTTTGCTTTGTCATTTGCTAATGCGTTGACTCAGTCACCTTTGAGCTTTCCTGGTTTTCTTTAAAATTTTGATAATAAATCAGAGCTGAATTTGTATAGTTCTTGTAGATTCCCATCGACTTATTTACCTTTTGTCTGTCGCTTGGTTTCGTATATAGAGAAATCACATTCGTCGCCTCAGTATTTTTATTTATCACCAATGTGATATCACGTTTTCGTGTTAAGTTGTCCCTGTTATTGTATTCTTCTAATATACTAATAAAATAGATAGGATTAAATTATATATTTAAATTAGATATACCCATTTATGTTCAAATAAATATTATTAGACGGTAGATCATTACAATTCGTAATTCGTTCAAAATAAAATCGTATATAAATTCCTAGATTTTCAATAAACGTCCCGATCACCTAGTGTAGAGTTTTCAGTTTCAAATGCCAGGTTACAATGAGATGGATGAGCTATTTCGAGTTCATTTATTTAATATATACAAACATATTGATGAACTGAAACTCTCTCTGAATGTAGTGTATCTCACAATATACTAAGAAACGAACTAGTTTTACTGCTTTATTTAATTATCACTTCAGATTTATATGTTAAGAGAAAGTGGTGTTAGGTTTCACTGTAAAATCTGTACTGGATTTACTAGTATTGTGGACAATACGTATTTTAGAATATCTCACGACAGTACACGTTAATTGATAAAGACTAATTAATAAGTACTGTTAGAGATTTTCCGATTCTGTGACTCGTTATAAATCTTTTTAATAGCCCTTTCTTTACTCATACCGCTGCCTCTGCGGCCAAAAATTTGGCTGAAACTGAAACGAGAAACTTTCATCACACAGCTAACAAGGTCTGTTACACTTTCTGTTATTTGCTGGCTTTCAGCCGAAGCAGGCGATAGACCAATTTTACTTTATGATGTCGTTGCCGTTTAACCCTTTAGAGTGAATTCTAAGCGTTCTAGAAGCAGTTTCAGATGCAGGACATGGCCTATTCAATTTCGTTATTTCAAAAGTATTGTGATGTAACATTAGGAAGCCATTGTCTTTGAATATGGAAATGTTTAATGTTTTGGTCCACAGCAACGACGAAATGTTTCGTCTTTCGTCCTTCCGACCTTGTATCTCCCCATCTCTATATAATCCGATAAATAAATGAAACACGCAAATTTAATCTCACCTGAAGGTCATGAAGTCATATTACTTCTATATCCTACAATGTATGAACTTCATATGTTCTGTAACACTTATCTTATAAATAGAGGTGTCATCAATAAAACTGCATTTAACTGTAAAATTTCCAACTTATAACCTACGACCTCTTGATCATGTACATATGTCTATATAATTACGTGATAATTAGCTATCACGCTATTATGTATCTACTGACTCTGCTAATTAATTACAATACTGATAATACTGTTTTCACCAAATTCATGCGGTATTTTCGCATTATATAATATTCTCCTCACAGTAAATAATGTAAACGTAGGAATAATAATAAAGAATTGCTTCATATCTATATGTAAATATATAAAAAATATTGCTGCTCGCTAAACTCGATAATGACTGGGCCGATTTGGCTTATTTTGATCTTGAAATATTATATCTTATAAGAAACATGTACAATATATAATATACGTATATAAATTTCCAATACAATTCCATAAAAAACTATAGTATGTCGGTAAGCTATAAATTGAGTGTTGTAGTTTTGGATTTCATAATGCAGATAAAAAATTTGTACTAAGGTTTGACCACGTTTTACAGAAATTTATGTTGGTATAACGAATTTTACCGGTTCATTTAGTTGTATGATACATATAAGGTAATCTTTGTTTTTCTTACTTCCAAATACTAATGTTATTTTTAAAACCATAAAATATGTATACAAGAAAAATTATTACGAATAGAACACTTCATAAAATTATTGAAGCGGAAACGCACCGGAAGAATTCCGTTAGGATTGAATTTATAATTTTGTAAATCGTCTTCGTATTTATTCTTTGTATTTACGTTTTTATCTATCCGCATATGTTTTGTCTTCGTTTCAAGGTTTTTAATTTCATATTATTTCTTTTTATTCTAACGGCATAATGATTGTTGAACGTTGACGACCTTTTTAGCTGTCCGGTATTTTGGAATGTCATGTCAAAATGAACGACCACAGTATGTATAGATTATTTTGCAATACTTATCTATGTAGCTTTTATATATTTTCATTCTCCTTTGTGTCGACTTTCCGATTCCATTGAACCAGCGATAGTGTTTGAACTTTGTCACACGTACAATATACTATACGGTTGCTCTGAATATTTATCATTACATCACTTCGAACAAAGTCTACATTCACGTGAACAATGCTCATTACTTTATCTTCATGTAGGTCGTTTTTGTTTTCAACTATTCATCGGTTATCACGTTATTCTAAGTCCAAGTCTTTGTTATCAATCTTACTTCTGTTGACACTTGACAATGCGCAGTCTTGCGCCGTCGGCGGAAGACGCAACACGTCGTCACTTCGATATAAATTTTTGATCAGGACCATTTCAGTACTTTAGAGATATCGATAATTTTAGCAGCGATTTTAGTGAAGTGTTGTGGTAGATGAGTGTTCTCAATTGGACGGGGAATGTTAATGCCAGTGTTGAAATGGATTCAATAAGCAATGTCTGGACTGTGGTGGAAAATGTGCGGGTTGCAAGCAGTGCTGCGGAGTTGGCTATTTTCACGGCAATACTTTATTGGTTCTTTACATCGAGGTGCGTTATTTCTTTATATATTTTAATATTTTTTTTTAAATTTCTTTTGTACTTAAGCCATTTTAGGAAATAAAAATAATATAAATAAACAATTATATAAAATTTATTCTTCACAAACCAAGGTGATATTGAAATTCGTAGCCATTAAAGTTACATTAATAAAAACAGTAATTTTCACACAATGACTATAAATTGCTGGCTTGTTTACTTTGGCTTTTTTGTCACCTTATCTACATTACTTCATTAGAACATTACGGTTTATAAGATATGGTATTATACGTAAATTATTAACAAATTACGCCTAAGTATCCAAAATTCCTGAAAGATCCTAAGTGTAATTATAGGATTTAATCTAAAAGACAATTTAGAACAATAAAACTTATAACATGAGAGCCTTTTCATAAAGCCCTGCTCAATGTTAGGATATCTATAATTCGCTAGTGTCAGATATATATGGGCTTTTACATATCGCAGAGATAAACTAAACGGATACACAACAAAGGAACCAATTGATGTATAATTGAATCCCGCTTCACCCCTGACAGTGTGATAAAAGACTTAACAAGATTATGGTACTCATCTTGCATTATATGCGAGACCTGACAAACGTTGAGTTAAGAAAAATATGCAATTTTTCTATTTTAAAATATCGAATTTTTATGCAATAGTTTTCTTGGCATTTTTAATATTCAATCGGTTGGTTTGGTGTCGATATACGTAAATAAACACTATATTTTATACAGAGCAGTGTTTAGTTTAGCGTGAGACTCATTCTTGAGGTAGGCTCAAACCTACCTAAAGGACTTTTTTTCGGTCTATGTGGGCATGTTGCTATATGCTCGTAAGGAAGAAAAACATCCTGAGTCGGTATGTCTTAGATCCAAAAAGTCAACGGTGTATATAGGGGAATGAAGGCTGATCACCTACTTGCTTATTAGTTTTTTTTTATTTATTTGTTCACACTTCGTTGAAACACATTAACACAATACAAAAAAATTACAAGGGATGAAACGGGCGGCCTTATCGCTAATAAGCGATATCTTCCAGGAAACCCTATTAAGAAAAAAACTAAAAAAGAATAATTATGATTGCAAAAAGTGCAGAACCAAATGTTATATAAAATCTTCCTAAATCCTTAATCTAAAGTAATAAATTATATAAGTAATAAAAGTTTGAAATTTTGAAATTTTAATAACAAACCAATAAAAAAAAAGTCGATTGATACAACATATATGTATAGATAGATATATATTTTTTAAATAGCCCTTAGTCGGTTCATTAATTATACTTTAAAATTTATTGCTACGTAAATAACCATAATAGGTTATAATTTGATTCCAATTTTTAAATTGGACAATAAGTCGTGAAGCTGATTTTAATTAATGATTTGATGTACTGGTATTTGAGACCTTGAAAAAAATATTTTTCCCTATAAAGATGATTATATTAGAACAATGAATTAGCGTGATATAATTAAGTTTAATCTTGTGTAACATAACCATCAATAAGTGCCTCTAACTAAACCGGTTTTTTAGAATTGCAATTCCTATTGTTGAAACGTGTTTTCTCAATAAGCCGCGTAAAATTGTCATTATACATGGAAACAGTAAAAAATCTAATCTAAGAAATTGTTCTAAAAATTCTAAGGAAAGTTTTGCAGAAAATCGTAAACACAAATCGGTTGCATTTGTTTCGTTGTAAAGAAAAATCATGGTGCACAGCCTGGATTTGAACTTATGTCACGCTTAAGATTCGCCTTATAGGCCAACGCTCTGACACAACATAAAATAGCTGTGTCCAGCAAAAGCCAGATTTCGTTTTAAGTTCTAAAGTTCAGGTGCGGACTTTCCTCCACCACAAAATCTGGCCAAGTAATTTTACACTAATATCGTTAACACAATGTGTTCACCTCAACAATAAGTTTTTAGCTGAAATCAGTTAGCATATTTCTTCTTTAAGACCTTAATGTTACTTAGTGTGACTATTACTAACATAGAAATAATAAAAAATATGTATTTGACATTTATATTATCTTAAGTAAGGCAAGGGTAAAATTGTTCATTTATTTTCAGAGACGCATTCTCTCCGCCGTTTGTACTTCTTTTTTTAATTGCAGATCATTCATCATTCAGATCATTTTCCACCTGCAGATCATTAAAACAGTGTTTATGTATTGTTACAGCCGTGTAGCAGATATGTTAGAAGTGGTAGGGGAAAGGGTAGGGGGATGGTGTGGCCGCGATACGAGCTCTCTAAGACACGCGATGCGCACCCGCAAGAGGCCGCAGACAGATGTATATGCTAAACTTGATGCTGAAATAGCGGTTAGTAAAGATTCAAAAAATTCTAAATTCAAAATTATTTATTCGTATAGGTAACACAATGTACACTTATGAACGAAAAAAAAATGTATATGAAATGCTTCTAGTTTTACATTTACTGCCAGTTCTCAAATCAAGTAACTTTAATGAGACGCGGACTGCATTAGGTGAAAATAGTTAAAATTCCGGAAAGGTAAAAATTGGTTCAGAAACGCTAGAAAATTTATTAGCGAAGATGGATGATGTCCTCTTCCCCATACTGTATCTCTGGGTCTTGTATCTATTTCGTCTAGCCTTCTGCCTACAAATGCCGGTTTTCTCGTGATGTTTTCCTTCACCGAATAAGCCAGTGTTAAAAGCAAATAGACAGAAAGTCCTACATCGAATCTTTAACCTCAGAGAAACACTGCTTCCACATTCTATTGACGTAAAAAACTCTATGACTCTAAATAGCCTTAACTCTGTTGTTCACGCATTGTATTATTCTATGCAATAACTTTCGTAAAATAAAATACAGAACGTCTATAAAAGATTCAGTGGTATTTTAAAGATTTTTGCGTGCACCCAAAGGTCCTGGGTTCTCTAACTTAGGACCTTTGGGTGCTGATAGGACTCCTATCACGTACCTATTTTATAATTCCATATTGCATTAAATACATTATCTCTAATGTCTTATCTATACACGAGTTCTTAATAATGTAAACGACCGTTCAATAATACTAATGATAATTATTGCGCTGTTCGCATATGTTCCCTGAAAGCTTTGAATTGTTTTACCATATTGTTACGCGAAGAAAGTAAAATTACAATATTATATTTTGTATGATTGTGACATCTGATCCACTTGCATTCTGAAAATTTAATAATCACTCGATACACAATACTGTTGGAAATACAATCCTTCGAAATAATTATTAGTACAATAAAACAATATGTTTCTTAGAATTATGAGACTTGAAGAATGTTTCATTCAATTTGTAGAGAGCGTTGGTCTAGTGGCTTGAGAGACTCTAATCCCAAAGTTTGTAGGTTTAATCTCTGACTATAGACTACTAGTAATGGTAAAGATAAAAATAGTAAAGAAACCGGCATGCCCTAGCCCCCATTGTTGATTGTAGCATCACGAAAGAGATACAGAAATCTGTTCGTTGTTGCCGGTGTTTTTTATTGTTATGCAATGTTTTGTGTGAGGTGCTCTAATCCAGTGGCCCATGGATCAAACTCATATATGCGTCTGTTTCGTTAATCCATTTGAATCTATGAACTTCGCTATGAACTAAACCACAAAGACGTTATTTCAAGTATTTGTTCGTATACGTAAGCATTCTAAAACATAAAAAACTGGATTCAAATATATTTCGTCTACGATTCTGATTCAAGTTTCAATTAAATTGCGTAAGAATATTATATCTCATTCATTAATTTGAGGCCTCGTATTAATCAATTTAAAAGTAGGGAAAATTGTCTTATGTATTGAAGCAGTTTATTTTGTGTTTGTAGCTTTTATATCGAAATTGTATTTGACGTAATTGCCAACAAAAAATGAGTTGTGTATATTATATATTATCAAATTCGAATGACGAGAGAAGCCGTTTGCAAGATACAATTCTAAGAGATGAATTATTATGTTTTAATTCAGACAAGAACATCTTCCCTCTATCGTATTAAGAATGGACCAGTTGTACCGCCGCCACAGCCTCCCACGAGGCCATCAGCTGGACTTGCCTGCGCACGATGTGCTCCGCTATCTAGGGTATGTATACTTGCCTTTTCTACAAAATGAAATCTTTTTTAAAGCTACAATGTGTAGTCTGAAATAATATTGAATTAAATCATTTTTTTTAATTGACCTCTACCAAGAACGATAAATATTTATTATTAAAATTGTATCACTATTCATTAAGTTCTCATTAAAAAATAAATTAATATTACTTCAAAAAGGTCGTATGAAAACGTTTTCTATAGCAAGAAACTCCCAGTATTACACTAAAGAAAGTTTATCGTGTGTAACCTTACCGTTAATAACTATGTATTACACATAACAATCATTGTTGTGCGTTCACCTCAATAACTGTAGGTAGTAGATGTGTTATCAAAACTCAGCAACGAAACAGGTAAAACATAACTGGTATATATATACCTGTTATGTTTGTTAAATTGTCGTATACATACGTCTAAAGCCAGATGATGACTTTTTTTGTTGTGATTTCGGTATTGTGTCGGCGCGCGTGAGACGACTCATAATTCATTTTGCGTCGTAGCTAACTATGGGTAAGGCTAAGATTATGTGTGCTCATATAGCTGTGTGTTAGTTTTGCATATTTACGTGAGTTTGACAAATTATTATCGTCAAATTAATATCTCTCTCTATTTTATGTACAATACATATAACAACTTTTTAGAAATATATAGTTAAAAATTTATGTAAAAATCAAAATATTAAAAAAAAACAATCGAAACACATCGAATTGGAAGCCTTTTATAAATGACATTTAATAGACATTTTTCGTCACGTTTCTCATCTAATTCATAGACAAATCTATGAAAAACAACACGATCTCTATATAACTTGTATCAAAGATTATATCATTATAACAAAACCAAGGCCTGTTTATAATGAATTTAAATATTTTATGAGATGAGAACAAGCAAAAGAATGCAGATGTAAACGAGAAAAAAAATTGATAGAATTACCGTGGTTAACTTGGAGAGGGGCAGACGCACTAGAACGAAATTAATGTATTGTCTTTACCGATGGTGTGATTATTTGCGCTTCTGGGGTCATTGTTTGACCGTTTCCATACAAGGCCACAAATCAATAACTTTTTGTTTAGAATTGAGTGATTTGTAAAAAACATATAAGGCTCTTTGGTTAGTTGCCTTAATAAATATTAGTTTTTTTTTAAAATAGCTTTGGATTATAAAATAAAGTCCGAAGCGTCCAATCGCGTAGTATCTACGTCCTATAAAAATTATCTGTGAGATTTTTTCTGTAATCATTTATTTGAATATAAATTTCACAGATTTACGATAAGCTAATAGTTGTAATATCTCATGATTTATTTATTAGACAAAGATATTTTTTTTAATATCTTGATAACTGGAATAATAAAACAATCACGAGACTTTCGCTTTAAAAAATACACGTCATATCTTTTTTTTATTTCTACACAAACAATATTATATTTTATCCATTTGATAGTCATTTTTTGACCACTGACATATGACGGCAATAAATTAAATTATTATAAGTATGAGTGTAATTTAATATCTCTAATAATGAGTTTAATACAAAACAACTAAAGTAACTTCGGAAACGTATATACGAGCAGATATGTTTCATTAATTTCCAACCTTATAAAGTTTTCGAAACCAAAACATTATATTTATTTCCATTGTAACGCACATGAATGAAATAATAATATTCAAAACTAACTTTTAAAAAAATTATGCAACGGGCGGCGTTCTCTTACTACTCGTTCTCGTACTAAGCGATCTCTAACAGGTAATCCTAACTAAAGAAATTGCATGCATGAGTGTGTGACCTAATTTATAATACAAAAAACAATCGATAAAATCTTAAACATAACTTATAAATAAATAAAATGGAAAAAAAATCATGGGCACTATATTATGATAGTACCCCTTTTTGTTTGATAGTTTAATTAGGCGATTATTTTAAAATTTATACCAGTGCTAATAACATGGCATCACGTCTTAAATCGTGTCGGCGATTCGATTCCCGTTAGAGTCAGATAGCCGCCTACGGAGTTATTACGTTCATCGACCCTCATGGTTTATTTCAGTTGCGAATATACGCACATTATAGTATTATAGCGAATAGCCAATCATCGTGGAAGATGAAAGTTTTTTTAAGAGTACCTTAATTCAATTCCATTCTTCTGATGAAGAAGAAGATGAGAGTTCTCAAAATATAAGATATTTTCGTTGTTATTATCCGATAAAGAGATATTCACGGTTATAAAACTTCTAAATGGTTTCCAATTGAGTCAGTAAAATAATATTTTTGCATCTATAATTTGTGCATTTGCCTCCATTCCACTTCTTGGTAGTCCATACTATCCAACGTATAAGTATATTCTTTCAACAGTTGCGATTTTATTTTCGTTATTTTGTAGGAATGTATACATTGCCCTGTCCCTTCTAGCGACATCTACCATCTTAAAGGATGCCCCGACCAAGGATAATAGTAAGTAGACAATTCAAAAGCAATTAGTAGTCAAGCCGAATCTCGTGACGAGGACGAAATTGAGGCTACTTAGTCATGAGTAGAGGAAAGATCTATCGAACTATAAACTTCACAAGGTCCCTATCCATTCTACATACAAAGTAAAGACCTTTACGTACTTATTGAGAGGTCAAGCTGACGGAACTCGACATTTAATACACGAATTTACACCTACTTCAAAAACCCTGAGTTACGCAGTCTTCCTTGGATGCGGTAATGATTATACCATCATATATTCTAGCCATGAATACTGAAACAAAGTAAAAAACACTTTTTCTATTGAAAATAATATTTATTAATTTTACTGTGTTTTAGTTTAATAAATAAATATAAAACAATTTAAAATATAAAAAGCTTATTCGAAGTGGCCTCCATTGCCTGACTTACAGTCCTTAAAACGTTGAGGCCATATATCAATAGAAGCACGCCCTCCTTCCATGGGAAAATTTTTCACTGCCAATCGTACGGATTGTGTTAGGAAATTATAATACAGCTGATTAAGATCGGGACTAGACGATGACCAGTCTTCAGCTCTGATGAAGTCCGAGACGTTCGTTTCCAACCAAGACTGCCTAGACCGAGTTGTATGACCCGACGCCGAGTCTTGCTGGAAGAACCGGTTTTTGGTTACATGGTGTTGTTAAGGGGCTTCACTACCTTCTCAAGAATGGTATCTTGATACACTTGTGCCGATGTTTTGGTACCCTTTTTAAAAAGTATGGCTCGGTGACTCCTTCATAGCTAATATCCCACCAAACCATCACTGAAGTCGGATACTGCCCACGTTGCACTCTGTCGACTAATTGGAAAGCGACCTTAGAGCTTTGAGTGCGTGGACGACCAGATCTTTTTCTGTCACAAATAGAGGAGATCTCCTTGTATCTATTGATAGCCCGGTACACAAACATTTTACTAATACCAAGCGTATGGAGAGTTTTAAAAGTTGCATTTGGCACCATACCTACTTTGTGTAATTCAATCATAGCGATTCGGTTCTCTGTACACTCCATTTTAATATCTAAAAATATTGTACAATGTGCGCCAAAATGATAAAACCCAATGAATAATGAGATAAAAATGACAGATTCTAAACTCAAATGTAATATAATTGTAACAGTATTTATGGCCAGACTAAGTAAACAATGAAAGATCGACAGCGCAATTTGTTTGGATTGAAAATTATTTCAAATTACGAATACAATGAGCAATGCGCATCATTACTCAGTAGTCATCTTTTTGTACCCGTTCACGAGTAGGTCAATGACTCAAGGGCACTAAAAGGCCGCTTGATTGATAAAAATATTAAGATAGCTTAGGTTATATTAAAATGTTAAGAAAATTCTTTGAAAGAGTGAAGTGAGAAAAGTGTCCAAGTTTTAGACTGAAAGTTATTTTCAGTATAAAACTTCTACAAGAATTTAATAGTTTTAATAAAGAATCTAATGGGGATTGTGAAGAATGTTGTATGTAATCAATTATGTATTAATTATTTATTAATTTAATTCCGCAATTCGTATTTATTTTATAATTAAAGCTATTACTATTGTAAATAATAAATTGTTTACAAATAGCGAGGTTTTTAAATAAAATATGTCTTGACTTTAATGACGTAAATCTGGCAACAAATTATATTGCTTCATTCAAAATATTATGTTTTGAAAGGAAGACCACGTGGACCGATGAATAATAACATCAATGGCTTTAATTTTAGAGCGGTCCATCTAAATTTAATTTTATGTCCTCTTCGTTTGCTAGTATTATGAGCGTGATGGATAACTAACTGCCTTGTAAACGCGTGTATTGTCAACGTATTCCAAATTTAAATGTGGCGTGATTGCCGCGCGCCAACCAGTGAAACTGCTAGGGTTGGCGGAGCGGAAAATTACGTTAACAAAATTGAAAATAAACAAAAAGATGTTTTTGTTTACTGTCAGAAACGTGATTATTATCGGAGGAAATTGCGTTGTCAGTGGGAAGATTTCTTTATTGAAATTTTAATATATTATATATATATATATAATAGTTTATTTTGGACTAACATAGTACAAATATTTATTTTTGTTCTTGCCAATATTTATTAATATTTTCTTAAAGTGTTGGTCAACCCTTAAGTGACAGTGCGTCGACCTATTGACAAATAATTCACAAATTGAAATACAATGTATATATGTCGGTTTGACAATATAGAATGCTCAACTTGTAACCTTTATTATCACTAATTAGTTCATCAAATTACATACTTTAATTGCTTATTATTATATATGTTTTATATTCTGAATCATTATCAGCTTATTATCCTATTTTATTGTATTCTAGAGACTTTTTTCTTCTCTTATTAACGGTTATTTTATATTAAAAAGCATTTGAAAAATATGTTTAAAAACCCAAAAAAAACCATATTTATTGCTATAAGGTATCATTATTTGTTTAAGTTTAATAAAGCCGTTTAATAAACCAGTGTTCGTCGTTCGTTTTTACTTATAAAAATATTTAAATTCCAGGAGTCATGGCAGGATACAAAGGTAGCGGAATCCAGTGCAGTCATCAACATTCTGGATATTGGCAGGCAGACCTTTGCGAATGGTGGAGTGGTTTCGAGGTACCTCTGCGACCTGGCACAGTGCTTAAAACTGACGAATTTTGACTATGGGGATATAGTCCCTAAGGTAATACATTATTTCATATCTTTCGTAAATTTTATTTAATATTAAATAACTTTATATAATCGTGATTTATGTAAGGAAAATGTTACGAAGGCTATGATATTATGCAATGAGATTAAGAATAGAAATGTAGAAAATTGTTTCGAAGGGAAACCTGTAGCGACATCTACAGTCTGTGCTAACGAAGTTTCCGTCCGCTAAAGATCTTTATTTATTTTCTCACAAAAGCATCATACATAAACAAGTTAAAGTTATTTATTTTTTTTCAATTGAGGGAAATGCTTGTTTGTGTGAGATTGATGCCTGTTAAAGGTCACCACTTCGAATCGATTAGTACAGTCTTGTCTTAGGAACTGGAATATTTATCAAAATTTATGAATTTTAGAAAATCTAATAACATGCGTTCTGGAATACAGGGCTCGGTCAAATCAGTATTGATATAAAATGATTGTATATATATATATATATATATATAACGTTAAACATTTGATTGTTATCTTGGGATCTATATAATGCGTAGTTTACAAGGTGTGTTTTGAATAGTTATTTAGGTTGATCCTTTGTGCCTCATCGCCATAAGAGCCGTATTAACTCAAAATTTCAGCCGCATCTCCTTAATGATTGGAAGTGTTGCACGGTCCGCTTCACTAATAATTTCTATTGCATACGAGCGAACTGTGGAAGTGACTCCCAATGGGGTCTTCCCTGGGAGATACGACCTCCACTTGTTTAAAAAATAGCGTACTCCGCCATTAAATGCCAGCAACGCTTGTCTATGGGTTGCGACGATGGCCGTTTATACTATACATAAATGTATATAATTAAATAGATACGATAATTATTTGATGATTTTCAGGTGGTAAAAGACGAGCGTTTCCAAAACGCAATAGAAGAGAAGATAAAGGAGGAGTTGAATCCAGGGAAGAAAAATGAAGAAACTAAAAAGGAATCCAGTTATGCGGCGGTTAGAAAGCGAGTGGAGGCAAAAGCAATGAAAGTTCTTCTTGATATCAGCTCTGCTATGTCCACTAATGTACTAAAGTAAGACACATATTCTAATATTATAAATGCGATCGTAGTTTGTTGTACATATATTATGTTTAGTGATATAGAGACACTGAAGAATGCGGGGAATATATAAGATATAATCAGGGGAAATATATTAAACATTTTTGTTGCGTCTGCTATGTCGCGATTAAGCCTTCCTAGTCCTTCCCGCCACTTTTTATATAAAAAAGACGAAAACAATTTCCTATATTAAATGCATAATTAGTAAATGACTGATTTAAGTAAGTCAAGGTTGTGAAAGAGTTTTTAGTTTCCGATGGATCTGTAGTCAAAATCCTTAATCGTGATATTTATTTATTATAAGTATCGTTGTGAGTTTAGCCTCTCATCTACCCATATTCAACCCCATAGTTATCTTCATACATGTATTATTAAATACTACATGTATGAAGTATATATACGTATACTCTTGATGACATATAAAGTATTCAGGGATATAGATAAACAAAAAGCAAGTATTTGCAAATAACTTCAATTCTATTCGTACTAAAGTATGTACGCTGTCACGTTTGCCTTGTCAATATTTTCATGTTGATGATAGAATATTTCATTATGTAATTTGCAACGCTATAGTGATATTTTCTAGTATTTACAGACTCTTGAATACTTAGCAAACACCGTGTTCAGCATAATATATGTATTTCCTGGAAGTGGAATTTGTCGTTCAATGATTGTGTATAGAGAGTAGTGTTGTAAAAATAATATCGTGTCAATGTTTAATAAAATTATAATTATAAGAATTATACTATAATTATTGTAATTATAAGAATACAACAAGAAATTATAGTAATGATTAAAAAAATTAAAACTATTTAGTATAGTTCTTGGAAAAACGAGTAACGTGATTATTATTATTTATTAAACCTGTACATATATATACCGGAGAATATATACATATATATAGCACAGAAGGATCACCTACTTGCCTATTCGATTAACAAATGATCATGAAACAGATACAGAAATCTGAGGCCCAGACCTAAAAAGGCTGTAGCGCCATTGATTTATTTTATTTTACATAAATATTCCTATATAGTGGACGTGAGAAACTTGTTTCTTGTGGGTCTCAATGCGAGTCAATGATGTTACATCAGCTGTATGCTTGCGGGTTTTAATAAACAAAATTATATCTAAGGACTACTGTTACCGGGTCAGAAACGCAATTATGGTACTCATCATGATAAGCTCATGTAAATTATTAAGACACAAATTCGTATGATAAAACCTTGCCCTTGTCTAATACGATTGCAAATCACGACTGTCACAGCGTGATATTGATAAGAACGTTAATAGTTCAGTTTAAATTGGAACTGGTTAATGCAGTTTCAAGTAATTTTGTATAACTTATGATTATTAAATAAATAAAATATGCATACTATTTGGACTTTATACGTTTACGACCTATGGCCTAGTTATAAATTATAAAACGTCGTTTAACGATAGCGTCGTGTTTTGTTTGGTATTAAAGATGGAAGAGAATTTGGCCAATCATAATCATCATCAAGGTTTAGTTTAAACCGATAGAAAAAACGTAGGAGTATATGAAGCGCACGCGCATATAAAAATGTAATAATGCACAGCTGGTTGCAACACAAATAATGTATAATACACGTGTATATTTTTTAGATTAGTGGCGTGGTTATGCCATAAAGCAGTGCGTCGTGTCGCCGGCGGCGGTTGCGGCACTCGAGCGGCGTGCGTTGAGCGTTTACGTCGCGCAAACGCTGCGGGTCTACCGCTCGTCTTCGTGCCCCTTCATAGGTCCCACTTTGATTACATTCTAGTCACATTCACGCTGTACCTGACGGGCCTGAGGCCGCCGCTTGTGGCTGCGGGTGATAATATGAGGATACCGTTCTTTGGGTTAGTATCAAACTTTTAGTAAAATTAATGGAATTATATTTGAAGGCATTAGTTTTGGTGGAGGCCGGAGGAGGATGTTAATTAATAAATAAATAATCTATATATATATTACTAACATAATCTAAGCGAACATACTAACAGCAATAAATATTTAAAACAGGAAATAAAAAGGCTTATTATTATTTTTTTTGGTAGTAGATATTTTTCGTGAATTTATTTATATGCAATATCATCACGGACATGACATCATATAAAATTTTTGACGAAATTGTTATAATAATTTTTATATCAATTTCATAGCGCTATCTGCAGCTAAGTTTTTACTTATAAAATATAAAATCATTCTAAAACGCACTTATGGGAAAAATGTACTTCGAAAAAAAGTTGTCAAAGATTTTTATCATGTCATGTTTTTATACAAAAAAATGTTTCAGGTGGTTCCTGCGGGGTTGTGGTGCATTTTACATACGTCGACGAATTGACGGTTCAGAATATCACGAAGACCCTATATACAAATCAGCACTTAGGTAACTTCACTGAATTGTTTGAACACAATAAAAAACAAAGCCGTTCTCCTTTTAGCCTGTCTACGTATACGTACTGTATACGTATGTAAGCTGCGTATCGTTGGGGTGTCGTTTTTATATTTTTAAGGTCGCAAGTAATGTATCGAAAATGTAAGCGCGTTACAGAAGTGTTTAAGGCGATCTTATTGGGTACTTAGAGTAATTTAAAATATATTAAAAATGCTGGAAATTATGCCTTACGCTCGTTGTTGAACTAGCAAATAATAATAGGCGAAGGCGAATTAATAATTTAATGTAAACTTTGAAAAGAATTACACAATATATTTTATTTGTATGTATTTTTTTCAGGGCTTATATACTAAATAGCTTAGCAGCAAACAATAACCTCGAGTTCTTCATAGAGGGAGGTCGGACAAGGACAGGAAAACCGCAGGCACCTAAAGGTAAAATTATTTATTAAAATAAAAAATTGTTTTATAAAACTATAAAATAGAAATTCAGCAACAAAAAATGTTCTCTTGAGCTTGAAAAAGCTTGAGATCATTTTTTGTTAATAATCGTACAATATTTAATTTCGATTGATTTTTACCTTTTAAACCAAATAACCCTTTAACATAAATTATACAACATAATAATACAAATAACATATACCCAACTCGGTCCGACGTGCTCCATGCATTGTGGAGATGAATAAATACTCAATCAGAACTATCCTGCGTTCCCTGCGTTTGGGTTGTCCACTGATAAAATTAAAAGGCAAATTACTTAATACAGAGTTTATTAAGGCAGGTTGACCTATATATATATATATATAACCTTTGACCTTTGTTACTTGCGAAAACTCTCGGAGAAATTTCTTGTACGAAATACATATTGTTTAAGTTGTTATGAATTAATTCTTTATTGCTTATCATCGTATTCTTCCTCCAAAGTTCAATTTTCATCATCATCAATGGTTATACAGCCCCTTGTGGGCCTTAGCGTTCTTAAGTGCAGTTTGCCATCACAATGTATCCAGTGCTTCCCGCGTCCAATTGCTAACCCTCGAGGTCCTTGACAACTCCATCTCACCAACGTAGTCCCGGTATACCGGGTTTTCACTTGCCACCGAGTTGTGAGTTCAGTAAGGATCTTGGGGTTGACTCGTTCGCCATTCATTTTAATAAAAATAAACTCCTACATAATAAACAGTATGGTTTTACTAAGGGTCGCTCCACAATCGATGCCGGTGTGAAGTTGATTTCGGACATATTTAACGCCTGGGAAGAATCATATGATGGAGTCGGCGTCTTTTGTGACCTGTCAAAGGCCTTTGACTGTGTTCATCCGGATATACTAGTTGGAAAGCTTCAACACTATGGCGTTGATGGCAAAGCTTCCAGCCTGATGGAATCATATTTAATGGGAAGGATCCAAAAAGTGCATATCAATGGAGTCACCTCTCGGGGTTCGCAGGTGTCAATCCGACAGCTTACTGATAAGGATACGGCTAAAATTGTGTACCATAGCTACTTTCACAGCGTTATGTCGTACGGTATTCTACTGTGGGGTGCTGCTGCAGAGGTTCAATCCATATTTGTGTTGCAGAAGCGGGCTGTTCGGGGTATTTGTTGTGTTTCCCCGAGGGAGTCGGTACGGAATAGATTTAAGGAACTAAATATTATGACATTATCCGGTCAATATATTCTTGAAGCCTTGTTGTATGTACAAAAAAACTTAAACGATTTTAAAACAAATGGTGACTTTCACCAGTATAATACGCGTAATAGAACTAATTTGAGTGTGCGACCAACCAGGCTCCAGAAGATAAACCACTCCTTATATGGAAATTGCATTCGTTTTTACAACAAACTCCCAAGCTAAATTAGAGAACTGTCACTTAATAAATTCAAAACCCTTGTTAAAAGCAAATTAATTAATAAAGCTTTTTATAAATGTGACGAATACCTAAATGATCCTAATCCTTGGGATTGATTTGCTCCAGTTCAAACAATTTGTATTAAAAACTTGGCGATTGAAAAGAGTGGCGGAAAGTTTCTTGCCAGTTCTTCTTACCCGCTCTACGCCCTTGACTTACGAACTGATTGTAAATGTAAATTTACAGTTAATTTAATTTGTTTTTCTTGACGTTCATAAGTGTACATGTTTACATATATGAATAAAGATATTTTGATTGATTGATTTGCCATTTGGCGCACATGTCCCAGCCACTTGAGCCTGTTGCACATTATGAATTGGACGATGTTGGCGTCGTCAATTATGTTATAAACTTCTTCATTGTAGGGAATACTCCAAACATCGTCGTCGCAACATTCTTCTAAGGGGCCAGGTTTCAAAACCATAAGTGAGCACTAGTCGTCGGAGAGTTTTGTAAAGAATAAGCTTGGTATTCTTTCTGTGAAGTCGCGAATGGAAATATCTACAAAGGCCAAAGTAGCAGCAACTGCTATCATAACGCGTCTTCTGATATCTATCTACAACTCTATTAAAGCCAAAACATTCCACTTCAAGTATTGACTGTTGCTTAAATTATTAATGTAATATAAAATATATATCTATAATTCGCTGATCACATTTATTAAGTTTGACTTCTAAACAAGGTATTTATTTGAAGAAATATATAGTTTTTATTTGTTTTATTATATTAACTCTTGTTCTTATTTATATTTTCCGGCTTACTTAAGGAAATGGATGTGGTGAGATAAGAATTTGCTAAATCAACTTTAGTTACATATTTTTTTAATAATAAATAAATATTTAATTTGAACCAGTTCCCAACTATTATTCTTTGATTGTTAACGTCTACTTATTACTAATTTAAACCAGTTTTAAATATATGTTTATCGGTTTTTTTTTTTAATTTCAGCGGGTATCCTATCAGTTATCCTGGAGGCCTACCTCGAGGGTACCATTGACGATGCATTATTGGTACCGGTTACTTTGAATTATGACAAATTGGTGGATGGAAATTTCGTCAGGGAGCAACTGGGTATGCCCAAACAGATGGAGACATTTTGGTCGGCTTTGCGTGGAATTTGGAGGACTTTGAACACTAATCATGGGGGTATAAGGGTGGATTTCAATCAGCCTATATCGTTGAAGGTAAGAAACTTTAAATAATATGTTTTAATTTTACCTTCGTTTAACAATTAAAATATATATATTTCCTATATAATATATGCCGTGGTAAATAATCTAGCACCCATAATTTCCGTAAAATATACAATTCTCATTACTTATAAACTCAATTTCAGGAGCTAGTAACGTCCTTCCAAAAGTACAATCACCTAAAAGCTTCTATAGAAAGGCCGCTCACTCCAACAAATAACAATTTGACGGTGGACATAGACAGACATATCCTTAACAGTCACAGCAGTTTCTATGGGGCCAATGTCAGTGCGGATCATAAGATGATGGTAGAGGCCATTGGCAGGCATCTGGTGTATGGTATGTTTGAGTACTAAACTTCTTCTTAATTCTATTCACATATTTATTTCTTTCCTCATCCTAGTTTCAAAAACTGATAATTTTTTTCTTGTATGTAGTTTGATATTTGATTGCTAGACGAGAATTATATAAGAATTAGAATGCGGTCACAGAGTATTCATATCTCAGATATCATTAAGTCTAAAATATATTTTAAAGCCAAAATTGTTAATACGGGTTTAATGGACGCCTTGATATATATAAATATGTGTAAATTATCATTATTTGTAGTCTGTTTTTTACTTAAATTACCTGATTACGTTATTGACTTATTAAAACAAAAATCATACAGAAATAAAATAATGAAAAAAACATTAAAAGTGTTTACATAACAAAACGTAAACCTAGCTGAAATTCCTTCTAAAATCTATCAAAATTCCTATTTTAAATTATATTGAAACTTCTTGACATAGCAGGAGTAAGACGTGCACTACACTTTTTTTTTCAATATAAGTGCAAGTGTGGTCTCTCGGACACACGAATATAGTGTCAAAACATTATAGAACACAAAGACTCTTAATGAACATTGCCTTAGATTAAGCTATTAGCGATTAGCTGTAGAAAATTAAGTCAACATAATTTTACTTTTTATTGTATAGATTTTAATGGTATTTAAACAAAATTAAATTAAAAGAATGTGGACTAATTATTTGATTTAGATGCAGCCGTATCAACACCGTTAATGTGCACGAACGTAGTCGCGTACGTCCTCCTAACAGAACAAAGGGCCGGCTGCACATTGAAACAGCTTCTCGATAGCTTCGAGGCAAGATCGCGTGCTCTCGTGAGGGAAGGACGTGATCTGGGATACGCGGGAGACTCTAGGACTGTTTTGAAACACGCTGTAAGTTTTTTTGTATTCTTCTTAATTTTCTACTCAATTTACACACTTTAACTTTTGATCCTATTTATTTTTTTATTTAAATAAATTTAGGTTTAAGTAACGCCACTTTGTGAGATGATTTTATTTTTAATTTTGGTTGACGTTTACTGACGAATGTTGGCCTAGAAAATCTTAAAGTTTATCGTGTGACCATCCTTACACCAACATAGTTTTTTTTTATATAACAGGGGGCAAACGGGCCCACCCGAGGCTAAGTGACATACATATATGTAATGCAATTAAGGGACAATTTGTTTTGCCAGCGACTGTAAAAAAATCGTGATTTAAATACAGACACTATTTATTTTATATATTTTTATTATTTAAGCAATTCTTTAAATATTTCTGATACAGATGGACATGTTGGGTCGCGGTGTAGTATCCCGTGATGAAAGTCGTGTCCGTGCACAATGTTCTGTGGCAACTGCGCTTGAGTTGTCCTACTACGCTAATTCCGTTGTGGCACATTATGCCGCACCCGCCATAGTTGGTAAGTTTTGAAAAAGCTTAATAATCTCGTAGGGCACCTTGTTTCTTCCTTCTGAATATATTTATTTGACAGTCTAAAGCAGTACTGAAGGTCTTTAGAATTTATATCTACTACATATAAAGAAAAAAATACTCAATAACTTTATGTATTTATTTCTTAATGTTCACCACATCACATTATATAGTGCTATATCTACAGTTTTTATTACAAGCATTGTCAATTATATACATAACACAATTATGGTAACATAAATGTTTCAAAAATTAAAATAATAAAAATATTCTACAATGGACTGCGTGATGTTTGGCCCCGCGATTTTATAAACATTTGATTGTAGCAGTAAATTTATTTTTAAAAATTGTTTTCTTATATTCCAACCAGTAATTCCTTCTTTATAGTATTCCTATATTAATTTATTTTTATAGTAACGGCACTTGAAAGTATACTCGCCGAACCGGACGCGGACGCAGCGTACGTACGACACAACGAGCTAATGACGCGTTCGTTGGAACTTTGCGGAATTATGGGACACGAGTTTATACTGAACGCTCCCTGTCAACGCACAGAGGAGAGAATACAGGACGCTTTGGCTTCATTGGTGCAGAGCGATGTCTTGTGTACTATACAGGTACAGGTTTTTGTTAAAAAAAATATAAAATTCCTCAAAATTAAAAATATAATTTACTCTCCGTGAAAGGTTCTTTAGCAATAATAAATTTCCAAAAAAAATCCGTCTTTTGATAATCTGTATTATTGTATAGAGGAAATATTTGTTATATTATTCGTTATGACCCAAAACCTACTTAGCCGATATTATTACTGAGATTAAGTAGTTATCAGTCTTGACCGTACGATGCCCATATATTGAAAAAGTGATTGGTGCAAAGCCGGGATTTGAACTAACGACTTTTAAAAGGCACACCTACCACCAATACCTCAAAGATGCTCATATATGCATTATCGTTGTATAATTGATAGATCGTCGAATCATTAATTTATCCTTGAGTTAAAATACGTTAATAAACGTTCTATTTCTAAACCACTGAGGGCACTCAAGTATTACGTAAAGCGTTTATTAAAATATCCCCCCTACCCCTTGTAACCCGTCGTAAGGTTTTACTGTAAACTAACCAACTAACTAACTTAATTATGTGGCGTAAAGTACTGCCGTCCCTAAAATAGTTATTAAAAACAATGTTACGTAACGAATACTTTAAAATTAAATCACGAAATAGTGGTTAAAAATATAAAACACATTGTTCTCAGAATGACAATGTACTGGATGAGCAGAGGTGGTCCCAGCGGTTTGCAAAGACATTAGACGAGGACATGGATGCTGAGGAGCGACCCGACCCCACAAGGAATATTAAGTACAAGATCTCAAACAAACCAGAGGCTCTCACGGAAAGGTAAAAATTACTTTGGTCTTTTTGGGCTATTTGAAGTTGAATTATAAAAACATTTTTTTCTTCTTTCTCTTCTTGTATATGGATAGAAGTATAAAGCAAGGCATACCTATCCTCTCTTTATCAGACACTCCTTGGAACTATTAATTTTTGTATTCTGTTTATTATAAGTACAAAGGAACCGTAATTAAATAATCAAACATCAGAAAAAAATCTAAATATCCTTTAAATAAAATGTTAAAAATTTACCTTTCTGGTTAATTATAAGGTTAATAAATCAGTTAATACATACTGAGAAGAATGCAAAACGTTTATATAACAAATATTAGTTTCATAATTTAATACTAAACCTATTTTTATCCGATAGAATTTCTGTTAGTAAAACTAACTTTTATATTTTCAGACGGCGTTTATTACGTACACTTAGGCCGCTGCTGGAGGCCTATTCGGCGACAGGAACATGTTTGAAAAACGCGTCTCAAAAGGATGTGGTTACAGCGACGTTAGACAAACTCACGGAAGATTTTACACAGAATAGAATGATATATGGTGAGTAATAAGAGAAATTTGTTATTTATTTAAATAGTTCGAGGAAAATCACCAAGGCTGTTATTTCAGCTGACATTAGTTACATTTAATACATATCATATGGTGCCGTTAAAGTATTACGTAAGCAGATTTACTGTAATTTATCCCCTTCCCTCCACGGTAAAAGTAAGCAAAGCCTTGAAAAATTATAGTTCATAAACGTATTAATTTTTTGTAGGATTCCTCAAAAATGCATGTCATTTTCAAGCATAGACAATGTGTGGACAATTTGTGTCAAATTATAATGAGTCTAGTTGTCGCCACCTATCGCCGCGATGTTGGTTTTATGACATTCTGCTGGATTTTTACAAAAACTGTTTGTGCCAGTTTTTTAGGCTTATCTTGAGTTTTAATTCATTGAACAGTTTATTGATAATCCACAGATCTAAAGAAAATGTTTAAAAATTTGAAATTAAAAATGTAAACATTATATACTACCACAGACAATGTACTTATAATAATTTGCTTGTTGAGGTGTGTATGCGTTATTCAGTATCTTAAAAATCCGTTCGATTTGCTTATTTCCTTCAAAAATATCCGTTTGTAGATAATATGGAGTAAAAGGCCTTATTATATAGATTTCAAATATGAAATAGCTCAGTATGACGACTTCTATAATGGGGTACAAATAAGTTTAATATTTTAAACAAAAAAGTTAAAATATGGCAGTCTCACGCTATGTAAATTGTTCGCGTTTATATCCGTTAAATTGTATTTAAGTATGTTACGTAAACCAGAGACAAAACATTGTATCTTTTCAGGTGAAGCAGTATCAACAGACGCAATACGCAACTGTTTGCGCGTGTTGCGCCAATCAGGCGTAATAGACATGTATACTGAAAACAAAATCAGGATGATAAGGCCTAACGAACTCACAGGTCAAAACATCCTAGACCAAGTGCAAAAGTTTAATGTGCAAACGCCCTTATTAGAAAAGTGATATGTGATAAGTGTATAAGTGATAAGTGAAGTGCAGATATATGTAAGAATGAATGATTCCCATTCTGGTGGTACAACTGACATAGAGACATTACGTGAAATACACCTTAACGCCAAGCAATAAAGTCCTTATTAATTTATATGATAATTAGTAATTTTGCTAATAACGTCTACTGACTTCCTATAACGCCTCATTTACAGTTAATGTATTTTTGTTAAATGTAAATCTTATTCTATAGTAAGATGGATTGGATGGAATACATTAATACAAAAAGAATGGTAACCATGGTAAGTCTACATATGTTAAAAGAGTATGTCTTTCGTTGTAAATTGCGCTTTATAGTTAAGCAATATGAAAGTACAATTTCTTTACAAATAATTAGGCTAATAAATTTAGTTTAATTTTAAGCATAGCAAACAATTGGGTTTTGTATTCAAATGTTGCTGTATCGGAGACAAGCTTTAGCCCTCATTCTTCCAACTGTCTATTTTGACAGATTATTATCATAGACAATGTTCATATTTTTTCATTCTCTAGCCTACTTGAATTAATGTGCTTTCAAGGGATTTAAAAGCATGTACAACCAAAGAAAAATAATTGAGTATTACGTGAGAACTTTTTGGACATTCATCAAAAATAATATCCTTAAATTTGAACTTACCATCCAAAATATTTTGATTTTTACTAATAAAAAGGATCTTTTACTCTTTATCTGTCAAAGCTGTGAATTTGAAAAAATTTCATACAAACGACACAGACGTTTTTTAGTCATATCTTGTAGTATAAAAATATATAGAAACTTTGACAATGCAATTGAAGAAAGTTCTTGAAATTTGACCTTCAACCAGTAAACTTTTTTCGATTTTCGTTTCCACATTTTTATCTCTGTTAGTAACTGAAAAATTAGTTAATAAATGGCATAATTTTAACTCCCAAACAAAAAAATTATGTATGGTTTATATATCTCTCTCGCTTAAACTTTTCCTGAATATTATTATATGTCAGTTCAAGGAATTTCTTGTTGGCGATTAGTATTTGTAATTAGATAAAAGCTATGTTGGACAGTAATATTGTATGGTGGGTAATAACTGGTCCACTTTTCTATAGCCATTTCTAATTTGTTGAACGAGGTATTTTTATTCACTTACATATTCCTTTACACAATGCAATATCAAAGATATGATTTACTATATTAAAAATCGAATGTAATGTTAAAAATTGTTGTGGTGTCTACCTATTAAATTCCATAGATTATTAAATTTTTAAATGATGAAACATTTTTAACAAAGACGGAATATGCTTTTGAATATATAAAGTTTTAACATGCGCAGGATCGCACGTAATAGATTTATTTTAACAATAATTTCTAATAATTTGTTGTTTTATTTTCTACAGATAAACTAATAATCAATGTTCTAGTAACAAAGATTATTTTTAGATTTTTTAATTATATCTGTGATTGTAATTAAAAAATATACATCAAAGATCTATTAATATAATTTTAATGTTATAAAATGTGATGGGACACTTTACACTATACTTTGGTATTATAAAAGAACTGAAAGTCGAAAAGTAACTATACATTTTTGTATGATAACCATTTTACTCTAGATCAATTTGGAACTTAAGTATTTCCCATTTTCGGAAGTGGTAATTATCAAATGAAAGTATATAAATACTAGTAAAAACTATAAAAGTTAAGGGAACTTGGCCACCAGATTAGGAGAATGTATGAAACCTATATGTATATAATAGATATTTTGTACAACATGTAAGAACAAATAAACTTTATAATAGCATTTTCGTTTCGTTTTTTAATATGTACCAAAGGCACTCATTAATAGTTTAGTTAGTCATTAACTTTCAAAGGAGCTGGGATAATCCTCTTTGCAAATCTGAATTCCAAAACTTATTAGGTCAAACTTCAACAGCAGAAGATGCTCAAGGTTGGCTGTGGCGTCTAGGAAAGCCGGTCATTTGATTAATGTTTAAACGTTGCCAAACACTGGTCACCTCTTTTCGGTCCCTGAATCACTTCACATTGTCAACAGCCCGCGCTTAGGCGTGCCCATTTTTCTCCCCATAAGTGTACCTGTGGCTTTGAAGTAAAGTAGCCTTGAACAACATGTCCTCTACTGCCAAAAGAGTGCATGTCGTTTTTCAAGCCACGCCACGCTCAAGGGCATCATACGCCGCTCGCTTGCCTCACGCATCTTTAAAGACGATGGCAAGAGGCCGGATGGGATGCGGCTGATCCCTTGGGAGATGGGATGCTACTTGTGTGGACACGCTTGCCTCGTCTCACCTCCCTAGGAAAAGCAAAAAAGCTGGGGAGGCCGCAGAGCAGGCGGAAAATAATAAACGGCTCCAAATAGATTTTTCTTCCAAATTCAATTTTATTCCCTTTAAAGAGTTGCGGCGGCTGGTGCTTTCATCGCTTAACGAATAAGTATCGCAATACAGCGAGAAAATGCTGCCACCTTTAAAAGAAAACTACCATAGAGACTAAATTTGTTTTAATTTTCTTTTAATTATTTTTATGATTACTATGTAGGTAAATACTGTATATGATGATTGTTATGTTTAGTGTCTTGAATAAAATTTATTTAAATAAATGTTTTAAAAAAGAACCAAAAGTTGTCTTTTTTTCATATATTTGGATAAAAAGTGTGATATAATAAGTTCTATTAAGTTTAAAGTTCATTTAGGATGTGGTATTCGAAGGATTTAACTAATAAAACAATATAGTAATATACTTTTATTTTTATTATAAAATAATTTTCAACATTGTACTTATTAAAAAATCATAAAAGACACAACAATCAAATTCACATAAATATATTGAAACTTTAAATACAACATTTTGAAACATATTTTATAAACAAACATATGTATATATAGTGCAAGAAGTACTTAATAAGAAATCGAATTAGTAGCACACAATAAATTGGAATAGAAAAATACAACAAAAGATTAAGAAAATAATAAATATATATATTCCGAAACAAAGTAGATTTATTTGTTTTGGAGCAATGTCTAAAAAAACAATTAAAATGTAAATAAACAATATATATTTTTGCATATTATTTATCGATACATTTCAATAATTCATGCTGTAAATAACATTGGTATTTCTTTGAATGATGTCTGTCTGATTCCAAATGCATTGTTAAATCCTCCCAGTCTCCAACTACTAGATTGCAGAAACCACAGTGGTGGAGTCCAGAATGAATCTAAAAATGTAAATAAAACTTACATTATTATTTTTATTAAGATGCGTGCGTGCGTTCAAACCCGGTATCACTTTGAATTCAGCTCAGCTTATAAGGCTGTTGATGTACGTGACTGACCTTCGTCAATAAATAGTACGATGTCAATTTTTTTATTAGTTATCATTCTTATAAAACTTTATTAGGTATAGCATAAAATATAGAACGAGTGAAGTTAATCTACATGTCTCGGACATAGGTATAAGGTGACCTGTATCTCTGTGCCCGTTACGTGAAATAATTTGTATTATGGCATGGGCATGTGGTAGACGAGATTTTCAAAACATTTTAATACATTAAGTACTTACCACTCTAACAAATTCACCTTTCAGTGTAAGAACAACGGGTATAGACATTATCGCTTTCTCATGTCTGGAAGTTTTGCTGTGGTTTTCTAGATTTAAAATGTCAACTGTTTCCTTACATGCTTGACATCTTACTAATGAGCAGTTTACTGTTATCATTGAGTAGCTTATAAACTTCATACAAAGTTCGCCATTTAGAACAATCCAATCACCAAGTAGTCCGGGCATTAGCTTGTTTTCATACCCTTCAACGCCATTTACGAAATACGCAATTGGAATTTTAATAATATTAATATTATCTTTTTTACAATTCCTTGGTACCTGATTTCTTTGAAGATTTTTTTTATGATTATTTTCTTCTATGTGTTCTTTAATTCTTTTTAAAGATGATGATATGGTGACATTGCACACGCTGCAGTAAGCGCTTTGTTTGGCGAACTTATAATTGATTTTGTTTTTTTTAGCAAGTATCTTTGCTTCTTCTTTAGCTTGGAACGGGTGACGCAGTACGTCTTCAATTTTGCTCTTTTCTGGTTCAGTTTTGGCTGCATTAGTTTTCGTGTCCTCTTGAGTTTTTATTATGTCATTATTTTTGCTATTATTATTATTGTCATTGAACTTTTTGACATCTGTTTCTTTATTATTAACACATGTAGAATGTTCAATCACAGGCGGCTTATCCTCCTGTTTTATGAATTTGTCAATTCTTGTTTTTATCGAATTTGCGTCTAATCTATTTTTTAGATCGCAGCTTTTACGAAATTTTTCCAAATGTGGTGAACTGTCAAAATGTAAATCACCGTCCTTAATTTCCAAGATTATATTGCAAACCATACAATGTAATGTAGTGGTATCAACCTAAACAAAAATACTATTTTTAAAATTATTGCGCTAATGCGGTTTGCACTTAAATTAAAATTTATTCTTTATCTTCCAGTATGCAAAAGACTATTATAATATGTTTGAGAAGAAATAGATAATTTTAAATTATGGCACTGTTAAATACGTACAGTCGAAATTTACTTAACAAGATAACTTACATTTCGGTATAAAATTCCGTGTTCCTTCATGTGTACACCTTTTTGAATCAGATGAAGTATATGCGAATGCTGCTTTATATGCACAGATTTATCATTAAATTCTTCGTTGCAGAGGCAACAAATTGTGTCTTCGATAAGACCATTCCACGCCTGATTGTCTATAAACATCCGGTCAAAAGCAGTGACGCCTCCATCAACTTCTTTCAAAAGTCCATTCCCTACTTTACATTCGTGGTCATTCGATGTAACATGAAGACCTACGTTAACTAAGGTCGGTAGCAGAATATTACAGAATTCGCAATAGTATCCTTTTAATACCTGAAATTATTTCATTAATTAATCAAAATCCTCTGAAATCAGTTGTAGCCTTAGTAGGTACCTACATCATATACCACGGTTCGTATACCATCTAGGTTCGATTACTTTATTTGTCACAGAGGTCAAAGTGATACTTTAACATGATATGTACATAATCCTGTCACAAGTAATATTATAAACCTAAAAAAACATCATGCTACTAGTAATAGCATCGGAGCATTTAAGAGTAATGTTACAAAATATAACTAACGTTGCGTAAAAGTCATGCAAGACGGAATTGATTTTCTAAAAAGGTCTAAAATATTACCCGACTTCGTAGGTAGTCAACCTTCTTTACCTACTTATTCAATTTTGTTAAAATCTAAAATAATATGCATTATTTGCCAGGATTTTTTAAATGTATATCTTAGGAGATATAATGGTCCTGAAGACACGTAAAGGTTCCATAAATAATTTATTTCCAAAATACAAATAATAATTTATTTATATTTGTATTTGTACATAAAATATACTAAAAGTTCGCAATTGGTTAAACTACTTAGGTATCTTTTGTTAAGTTTTTATGTATTTACATCTAATTACTTTTATTTAAAAGTAAGTATAATATATTACTTACTTTTCGTATATGATGAAATTTATACTTCTGTACATAGCTGGAATGCTGCAACTTTTCTTTATGTTCAGGCACGTTGATATGATCTTCCACGTTCTCCTTTAAGTGAACTTCACAAAGGAGGCAGTACGAATCAAAACTACCTGTTATAATTGCGTTACTATGCAACGTTGACATCGTAATTTCTGAAAAATAACGCATTAAAAAATCATGCCGCTTTTATACTTTGAATGAAATCGTTAATTGGAATAATGGAAACAACAACAGGTCATATAAAAGAAATCTTTCCCCTGAAATCAGGCTACCGACTGAAGGATGGAGGAAGATATGTTACGTACTACAATTGAATTGTACTTTGTAGGTACAATTCAATCAAAAAAATATAGCAAAAGTTAAAATTAGATAAGATAAAATCGAATATATGGTGAATTTATTTATATTAATTATACCGTACATTTTAATATTTCTACGTAGTGGCAATTTCAAATGTTGCCACGCTAATATTATAATAGTTCTGTGCACTGAAACTCGATGATATTTTATTTTCTTGTTCATTTCAGCTCGATTGTTTTTAAATTTAGATTTTCTTTTTTTCATATGGTTATGGTTTATTATTTTTTTAATAAAAGTTGCTTTAACAATATTTTTTCTCACAATCACACTGACATTGACAGCTCACAAATCTCATCTTTACTGTCGAATGTCGTTCGTTTACTGTCAACTGTGTAGGGTGAAGTATCTTCCTTCAAGTTCCTTGTATGTTCATAATCTGTGATTATGTGAGTTTAGTCTCGGTTAACTTGATGTTAGGATGTGTACCGTATAGTGCCTTTATTTATTTTAATAAAATAATTCGACTTTATTTTCTTTTATATACAAAATGTTTTATGCATAGCTAAAGTTGAGTGTAATATTATGATAGTGTGATATAAAAAAACAAGCGATTTGTGGCAATATGTATAGGTGTTACAGTGTTTTTGTGCGTTGCCTTCTTGTGAGTTTAATTTTATTAGCTTTGACAAAGGACTGCGTCGAGTCTCTGGAACTGAGTAAGTACCTGATTTATTTAATAGTCTTAAGAACGAGTTTAAAGCGTTTTAAATCGTAATGCTGACCCAATTTAATCATTCTTGTTTAAATTGTTCGATAATGTCTTTCTAAAACACCTACCATTATGCTGTAGTTATTTTTTTAGTAAACTTTTAGTACTTGACTTACAGCTTTTAAAAAGTTATTTTAATGGCAATTGTATTGAAACTCTAGATATAGCAGAATAAACATAATAATAGTTTGATGACAACATAAGATAAAATAAAAAATTAACTATATTCTTGGATTTATATAAAAAATCAAAGGAGAGTATTTTTGCCTCTGCTTTTTATATTTTTGTTTCAGTGATTATTTATTTTTAAATGCAAGTGGGTAATCAGCATGCTCTGCCCGATCTACATTGTGTGTGGTTTCCTCACAGTAAGAGTGTCTTAATCACTTGTATTAGTAGTTCATATTAGTAGTGAGGAAAATTCATTGTTACACAGCTAGGAATAGACTACACAATCTCAGGGTTGGATTTGTATGCTTAACAACTAAGTCAACTTGTGTAATGCATAAGCTTGAATGTCTTTGATGTTAAAATATTAAGTTCTTATCAGATAAAAATGTAATTCAGTAAAATTAGCTAAAGTAGCAAATTTAAACAAATCTTGTAGTATTGTACATAGTGAAACTTTGTACAAAACTGTGTTTCAATGTATGAAATTGACATTAAAATAAATTAAACTCTTAAAAACATTTATTGATATAGGTAAACAAGTACAAATATGAACGTCAACAGATAAGATGTTAAATTGATTCTATTTACTACTAGTTCACAAGTCAAGGACGTAGAGCCAGCAAGAAGAATTAGCAAGAAACTCTCTACTACTCTTCTTAAAACAGAAGCCAACCATATCATTCAATTAGATGGGCATAGTGCCTGGCCCATGCCATATTTGGGGGTAATATATTTTATAATATACAGTATAGTAGAACTTTGATGAATTTATTATCAGCTCACATTATTCTTAGGCACACTGATTCTGATTTGGTTAAAGACAAATTATTAATATGTTTTGAGCTGACTAATTATTAAACTCTATACACATTGAAGGTACAACGGACTGTAGTAAAAGCGGCGTATCGCCGGATATCCGTAAAAAGCTTCCGTCGTTGCGAACCACTGACCGCAAATGAGGCTAAATTAATTGCGCCCTCATTATTATACAGAATATAATTTCAAATAATTCTATAATTAAAAATATTTTCATAACTATAAAAATTTCATGAAATTTTACTACTAAAATAATTTATTCCTCTTCAGAAATGTTTGTTTTTGTTATGTAAATGTTTATATATCATATTCGATATATAAACATTTATTCACTATTATAAAAAATACCCGTAATAATTTATTTCTATTAAGTCGGTTATAAATATTTTGTAGCCTTTGAAGCCTTAGACACGAATAATAATGTAATATTAAGGAAATGGTTTGCATTGACTAGTCGGGAAGTTGTCACTCAATGTACAGAAAAGGCATACAATTGGCTAAGGAAGGCCTAAGGAAGTTGACTGTTGACTGTTTTGCGGAACTCTTTTGGATATATGAATAATAGGTTTAATTTAATATTTTCGTCGTTAAATGGGTTGATTATTAATATATCGATGACGCTACTGTAAATTTTCTGGTTACACTGGTTATTTTACGGATTCGTCATTGAGGTTTTCTCGAACATGAAATTGCAATTGTATCAATCAAGTTATAAAATCACTACCTATAAATATAGAATAACAAATAGGATTCAACACACAGTATATATCAACAATGCTTTTTACTATTGAGAAATGCCCGCGACTTTAAATCTAGGGCCGTACCTCCAAGGATAGTCACACTTATAATACAAAGTAGTGAAAATAATATAGCAATTCACTGTAATACGACTAATAATGTAATGGTAACTTCTATGTAAAAATTTACATTTTAAGGCAAATTTCCATTTATGTGTGTCAGAATATGCGAACTTTAATGTGTATCACAATAAATTTTTTTAACCATATCCTTGCATCAAAATTAGAATTAAAATATCTTTAAATGCTTGCGTCAATGTAGAACAATTTTAAAATCCCTTTGTTTGTTAAATTGTAATAAAAATATTAGCTATTGTTAATTTTAACTACTACAGTTCATATATTGTAATGATTAGTTAGCGGATGCAAAGTAAAATTGCTGACGAATGGCGTGCAAGTGAATCACAATCGATTTCCTTTGACTGACTCATTCTGTTTTATGCTAATAGCAACCTCCATGCGCCTTCTATTAGAAATATAACACGCGTCTTAGAGAATTTAATGTCTTCCAAGTTCTGTCATTTAAACTTATTAACGCCTAGTGGTAAAAATAAAACAAAGGTATATCCGTATTTACGATATTAATTAGAATTCTATAGACTAAGCCTCTAATATAGACTCTTAATAAAGCTCTTGTCTCTTTCTACCACAGAGTAAACAAACTAAATACGACTTAGGGTCCTCTAAGAGAAGAGCGTACCAATTCTTCAAAAGCGTAAATAAAACTAATTTTACAGTAAGTAGCAGCGTTCCGATTGATAATTTTAATTCTTCGAGAAAAAAACTTATATTTAGTAACTAATTACAGCCTGGGATTGTTTAAACACGATGATTAAAAAAAAGAATCGTCAGGACAACGCACTCCACAGCTGTTTATAGAATAACCAGTCGGAAAGAGCTCTGTTTTTAAGCTTATTGTTAGAAATACGGTCTCTTGTGTATGGTAATGGTATTTCTGTAACTCCACTATGGGAATGATGACTTCCACGCTGAGACACGGTTTCCTCCGAGTGACGTCACGTCCGATTCCTTTTTGTTTACTATATATGTGATTCGAATTTTATGGTAATCTTTGTTGAGAAAGAATACAAATTTCGATTGGTTTCTTTACTGTGATATTTTGATGCGATTGTTAATAAAATATTATGAAGACGTGTGATATTACTCTGGTTCTATTTTATTAATAAAAAAACCTTCAAAACATTGGTCGAAGGAATAAAATAGATTTAAAAACATATTATAAAACCTTATTGCGTAACTGATGACTTTTAAAACGGTATTCAAAGTTATATTAAAATTGTTATTTAAAACTGGCGGGGTTTATTTACTTAGGAAGGACAGACAGTACACAGTTCTTAAATGAAATAAAAACATCTAATTGTACATTTAAATGATTCTCGAATACACATGACTCAACAAAAAAATCATCAATGTCGGTTTAGGACTGTAACACGTTTATAAATTAATCTTCTTTCTTTAATATATTTCACAGCAAAACATTATATTAATATTTTATTATATGTCATATATTTTTCTCACCGTTCCATAAACTACCACAAATATTTCAAGATAAAAATTAGCCAAATCGCTCCAGCCTTTCTCGAGTTTTAGCGGGGCAACCGAACAGCAATTCATTCATATATATGTGTGTGTGTGTTCAACATAGTTTCATGTTTTACAAAGAGTTGACGTATAATATTCGAAACGGGACAGATGCTAATGAATCGGAAAACCCACTTTGACACGCATTTGACCTTTTAACTTTTTTTAGTATTAACTAACTTCATACCCAGACCGTTAACAAAGCGAACTCTATAAAAAAATCAAGAATAAATTCACTTAGTAAACGTTTAAATCCGTATTAATTACCTATAAACATTACTTTGACTAGTGTAGCCTGATTGCATATTAGATTGCAATCAAATGTCGTAACTTATGAACAAGTAAAGACAGCTGTTTCACTGGGAACTAAGAATTACTCATGCGATTGTAAACACTTTCTAGATCACGTGTTTAAAAATATGAATGCATGTGACGGAAAATTATGATTACTCTAAAAGAACTACATTATAATCGATGTATTTTAAATATATAAAAGCTATAAATTAAAATTAGCTATAATATAAATTTACATGAAACATAAAAGAAACAGTGGACTGCAAAGCGCACCAATTGATTTTTTTTCTTTTACTTGGCATTGCATACCTACCGCCTACCGCGCGACTGCTTAGTACGGAAGGGCTACGTGGGACTCGCGGTTGTGCAACCCCAAGGCGCCGCCAACAATCGCCTTAGGCGGGATGCGGTAACAGCAGAGCCATACCATATTGTCTACCATTTGCTGACGGCGAATTGTATCCTATTTTGGCCATACAGTGCGAATAGCCGAACATGGAGAAACTGATCGTGGTTGGTAACATAGAGGGCAAAAGATCTCTTGGGTGGATTACGTTTAAATTCAATGATATGTAATTTCGATAAATAAACAATATTCAAACCGGCATTCTTTACATAACTTTGCAATTCGAATAATCATGATAATTCTGTGTTAACTTGCCGCAGTAAGATATGAACGTGAGATTATGCAAGAAACAAAGTAAAGTATAACATATGAAAGATGTTTGATATCAGATAATACTGAGTATAAAATTGTGATTATGAAAGTTTTTAATGCGATTAAAATTGTAGACTGGCGAAGTGTACCTAATTTTGTTATGTAGTTGAACAAAAAATAATGTATTATCAGATATAATCATAAATGTTTGGACCTTTACATTTAAATTGTAATATAACAAAGAATAGATTTTAATATTTTGCAGTCTTTGGCCAAGTAACCCTATGGATTTCCCGCTTATGGGTTACCCAATATTTTTTCTCCTTAATTTAAATCAATTAACTAAGCTAAGTATAAAAGCAACATTGGGATAACAAACTATTTACATTCCTTTTCAGTCGAATGAAATGTTGAATTTTTTAACAAACAGACCGCAAATATAAAAATCAAATAATTGTTTGAGAATTTGCTTCTTTTTTGATGTTGGAAACGTAGTTAGCAATCACTAGCAACACGCAACATGTCTTGACATTAATTACGACATGCAATATTCTATGATGAGCTTGCAATTAATTATGGTATAAATAAATTTGTCAGCAAATTATCGCCATCTATTTTTGAAAGAAGCTGCTCACTATTTACGTTATATTTACGTTTTGTCACAATTATTATTGGTATTACATTTTAATTACTATACATGCTCGTTTGCCTACTATTATACATTGTTTTTAAATGTCGAAACAAGTTAGTGTCGGCTGCCATTGTATAAAAAACAATTGACATTAATTATGTCAGAAAGCTTATATTTTTCTTGTATATAAATTAAAACATTTTTAAGACGTTTTAATTATACTAAAATAAATTTTAAGTTCACCACTATCACGACTTAATTGGTATCTCACTGGGTGTATACCCTAACCTCCGAGTACTTTACAATGTTTTAGTTCTGGAAAGTAGTCTCGAGTTCAAATAACTATTTATATTACTGTCATAATAATATCGTAACTTTCTAAAGACCGTCGTAAAATTCACATTGAATTATAGATAGATAGAATACACATTAAACATTAAAACTATTTATATTTATTAGAAGTAATTTATTATGTAGGAGTGATGATGTTTGTGTCAGCCATAGTCATTATGTTAAAGGGCTTACAAATTATAAAGAAAATAGTAACTTGCAGTTGTCAGTAACGCTATTGTTCCTACATAATAAATGATAAATAATAATAATGACTATGGTATCACTATAACTATTGTCTATCAAATAGTCGATAGTATTGATCTAGCTATATATACTATATTCTAGATAACAGTTTTAATGTTTAATGTGTATGTATTTTATCTATCAATAATTCACATTGTTACGATATTATTATGACAGTAATATAAATAGTTATTTGAACCCCAGGCTACTTTCAATTAAAAAGTACAATATTAGTGTTCAGAACACTAAGGTTTATACGTCCAGTGTACCATGATGAGTAGCAACTAAGTCCTGAGAATGGTGAACTTGTATTTATTTTGTGTCAATAAAAATGTCTTTAAAATATTTAGAGTCTTAAGAAGTGATTTATTATATATTTTTAAATACGAGCTCAGAGTTGAGAAAAGCGACTAACAACTAGGCTAAATCAAATGGCCATTTAATTATAATAGTGTTTTTCATTCCGTTACTTTGATTATCATGCAATGAGTCACAGCGCAGGTTCAAAGATCTTCGTATACACCATTAAATTGTTTTATGAGCCAAAGTTATTTAGGTCAGATTTTAAGAAATCCAGTTAAAGGTTTATGATATTTACTCCGTGTTACGTATCAGTTAAAGTACTTTGCATTTCTCTTTGTTGTCATACATATAACATAACTCCATGTGAGAAGAGAATACCAATTTAACAATGATATTTTCACCATATTTAGATATTTCCATATTAGTTGATTCAAAGATAATACGCGATAGTGGTAATTTAGTAACAAACTTAAGCTGATAGGTTTTTCGGTTCCACAAAGCGACTCAATAGTTTTACCCTTTTCTAAATATTTTAAGTCCTTAATATCACACCATAAAAACTTATTATGTTCGTTCAACAAGTATAATTACAAACATCTCTACCTATCCATGTAATTCAAATAATTATAAATATCCTATAGGCATTGTGCGTACGAGTTCTTTATTGCATTATCGTATGAAAATATCGCGCTGTATAATGTGTCAAAGATAAACTATGTTGATTGCACTGCAGCGGAACGAGCATGTCACAAAGAGATTTAGGGCACGCTTTTACAAAGAGTTTCATTAAAAATATATATGCCAAAACTTGTCTGTATTTATACAGTTTACAGTTATTTTTTTTTGGTACTCAATGCAACTGCATTGTTTCTATGAAAGTGTTAGGTAAATTGAAATGAGACAAATAATTTTCTATGAAAGTTAGCTTTTACATCTGAACGTAATATTCGTATACGTAAGTTGTAATATGTAATAGGCGTCTTTTGTTTAAATGAAAAACATAACATTCAATAATAAGAAGGAAATTATAGAGATTTGTTCCGGAAATCATTATCAAAAATTCTGTCAAATAGTACTTAAAATCTTGTAAAATATAAGTTTTCTTAAGGAGCAAATTGCAATTAAATGTAAAAGGGTTAATGGGCAGTGACCTGTTAAGTAGGTCAGTTTGAAATATAAGCGTCATCAAAGACATCTTGCAAATTAAATATTAACTGAGTTTTACATGTTATAAATTTTTATGGCTAAGATAGAGAGTTAAGACTAAGTTTGACTCGTGTTGAAAAAACCTTTGAATCGTCACTAAGTATTCTTAGTATTATTGCTCTTGACACATCTTGAGTGCACATAGTTGCCTGGAAGAGATTGCTCCAAAGCGATAAGGCCGTCACTTATGTTTCTGCAACGAAGTGTTAATAAAATCTTTTAGCTCACGTCGGAAGTTTTCAATTACGCCCCGTAATTTAAGAAAAGTTTTACTGTAATTTAGTATATAGTGATTCTAAGACGAATAGTAATTCTGACGCAACGTAATAGAATAGAGTAAATTAACACAAAGGATGTAAATGGGAGGTGTTATTGTGAATGTGGTAGATGCTAAATGCAGTTTCTTCCAGACAACCCAAATAAATAATATAAACATTAAAAAAAGACAATACCAAACATTAAAAATAAAAATAAATGCTAAGCAAAATAACATACATTATTTTACAATAAAACTACATTAAAGCACGGGAACATTGAGTAATTTCTCTCAAAAATAACGACCCCTATTATTTACGATATATAGATTAGTCAATGGCTAGATTAATTTACTTCAGCTGAAGTAGGTTGTACTTAAAGTCTAGAACAAGGCTATTAATTAGGAAGATATAGGACAGAACTGGGCCGGGCCAATTTGGATGAAATGGCAATTAATTATCAATTCGCACGCAATAGGAACCGTGTATTTTTTTAATGAAATATGTCTGTGCTAATCAGGTTATTTGCTAATTTCACAGAAAGGTTCTAGAAACGACAAACATAGTTATCACTTGAAATATTTTATATTGAAAATTCTATGGTTTTGTTTGTTAGAGGGCAAAGTGTATTCATATCATAAAACATTTTTGTATTTATAAGTATATTGTAGACAGCGTTAGGAGTATTGGTCTGATTTTTTTGATTAATGGAGCCAATTGGAGGAGGCCTATAAATTTAACTAAATTTAAAAAAAATATTTATTTTAAGTGTGTGTATATTTTGTAAATATTACAAGGAATAAATGCGGCTTTATTATTATTATTCAACGTATTGTAGAATTATCAAGAATTTATTCTTAATTATGAAAAAAATATATTTTACTTGTAGTAATATTCTCGTAGTAATACACAATAAATTGGTCCACAAATAGCGTTTACAGACTTATCTATATTTTCATCTAAGTTAAATAAGTAAAAATAAAAGCTCGGTCTATATAAAAAAATCATAAACAAGGTTTTAAGTTCCCCACACATTTATGTGTGACCTTTTAACGAAACGTAAGTTTTATAAAATATCTCCTAAAATACCTACATCGTTTGACATGTGTTTTTGGTAGGTTGTCCACGATTATTCAAATATTTATACAATTAAAAACATTGTTAATGTATATAATTGGACTTTATAAATCATATTTCATACTTATGAAAATTATTATTTACCATAATTTAAACTTATAACATATAGGAATCGGAGAGCAGTGTTGAGCTAGTGGCTTCAGCGTGCGACTCTCATCCCTGAGGTCGTAAGTTCGATTTTCGGCTGTTCACTATTTTCATCCCATGTACGCATTTAGCATTTGCTCGAACGGTGAAGGAAAACGTGCCTGGGACTAAAAAAGTCTTACTCAACTGACTCCAGGCTATCTGCTACTCAGTGGTTTCTATGCCTATTTTTTTTTAAATAACAATCGGGTAGGAGGCTCATCCGATGTTAAGTTATATCGCCCACGGACACTATTATTGTCAAAAGACTCGCAAGTACGTAACGTTCTTTTCTTGAAGGACCTTAGATCGAATTAGTTCGGAAATACTTCGGTGGGCAGCTTCTTGTACTCAAAAACTCTCTTAAAAAACGCTCAATTGTAAAACGACGGGCGTCTGTGGTGATACGGATGGAATTCAAAATAAAACATAATGTAAAGTAACAGCTGTATGCTTTATATATCAATCAAGATAAGTACGTGATTCTGCTTTTACATATATTTCAGATTAGAAAACAGATAAAAATCTATATTTAAATGAGATGTGGTCACCCCAGTGTGACGTTTCAGCCGAGGGCACTGAACGTCGCGTAAATGTGCCAGCTAGCGTCAAATTGAATTTTTAATGCAGTCTTCTGAGCCCTTTGAAATCTGCACTTTTTTAAAACTTTTTGTGAAACGTGTATCTAGTGTGCATTGTTTTATACAATTTGAAATGTACAAAACTATGACGTTAGCCGATGCTGCTTTTGGATTAAAATTTTACTTTTATGAGATTAAATTTAGTGTAGTAATGACATTGACATTAGTTCTGTTATGGAAGCAAACGTCATATTTTAATATATTATTTTTTGTTTGAACTGAAATATCTCTATAAATTTGGATACGATTCAGATATGTAATATATGTGGTTCGAACTGAGAACAAGTCACAAAAGGGAGTAAGCAACTTCAAGTTCATTTGTATTAGCGTTTCCCTTATGGTTAGAGTGACTATATAAGGTGGTTGGTAAGTTTTTGTCTCTACATAAGTCAAGGAATTTATATGTGATTAGAATCCTTCAACAGAGGTCTCTACTAGATAGTTGTGTTGTGTAACATTCCAAAATGACGTAAGGATACTTTTCTTCGACTACAAAAATTCATTTCGAACTACCCTCACACTCTTATTAATATAATATTCAAACAATTATTAGAATTTCTTCAACAATGGTCTCTACTGAATATTTGTTTGACAACAACAAAATGACATGATAAACTTCGCCTACAAAAATTCATTTCAAACTACCCTCACATAAAAATAAATAAATAGCGCACTGGTTTACTAGCTTTTTAGGTACTACAGGTTTTAGTGGGTTTTTCCACCGGGCGTATTATACAAAAGGGTAGACTTCTGTAGATTTTTGATATAGTCTTGTATGTGACGTTTCTCAAAAATCGTTATAAAGCAGTAAAATTAGCATTGAGTCATGGTTGAAACATTTTACAATTGAAAATACCTATTTTGTGTGTGTAGATTATAGGTTTATAAAATACATTTGAATTCGTATAGCACAGGAAATACGGAATTACGAAGGTGTTGATAATTCTAAACCACATTAAGACCTAGAATATTGGCTCTACGCCAAACTACTCATCATTAAGACTAGATTGTAAATAAACTACTTTTAGCTTAAACAAGGAGTTTTTTGACCTGCTGTGTTTCGGTATTAAGTTTTTTTTAGATTAAAATTATTCTTCTACCCTCACTTAACAGCGAAACATTTATACGCACTAATAATAATTATTGCTTCAAAAAATTAAAGTTGAAAAAGTATTTTTTTTTACTTTTCGGATCTTGTTACTATAGACTTGTAATCTGATTTACATTGTTTGTTTTCATTATCCAAAATATTAAAGTTACTTTAATTTGATATTTGAGAAAGATTTAAAGCCACTAGGCGATTTGTTTCATGGTCGCGAACTGGCTTAAGTTAGTACTTAAGGCCACCCGGTTTACGAAAGTACGAATGTTAAGTTTTTCGCTTCATACCTTTCCCAGCCTATAGTGAGTAGGTAATAATATGACTGTACTGAAAATGTAATTAACTACAACCCCTATTTTCTCATAAAAACTAATTGAGATTAAATTAGTCGATAAATTTAACAACATTGCAGATTCATTCTAACAAAATGGGAACTATTCATAGTATTTATACCACATACAAGTTGTTGTTTGTAAACGATTAAAAATTATTGTGACCAAACGGCTTACCATATGTTATTCAAATTTTGCAAATGGCTTAAGATCTCAATGATCTAACAATTTATGACGGCAACGGCATAACTATGGATCATATGTATTATAAAATTGTAATAAATAATTTAACTTGCAACTGTATTGCAAAGTCAAAATTATCCACAATTATATATTATATCTATAAACACTCATCATCAAGGATCACTTGACTAATGTTAATGTAAAATTTGTCAGAATAACTTAAAATTATGTGTTTTAAGTAATATTTTTGTATAAATCTTTAATTTGTATTATTCTGTGGATATAGGTTCAACAAGTGTTATCGTTTTTTATTTCCCCCATCCTTACGTTATTAAGTAGATTCCGTTTTTAGCCTGTATTATAAATGAGTAAAAACGAATGAATTATATTAAAAAAAATATAGTCAAACATGCTTTATTTGATATTAAACCGGATACGACTGCCGAAGTGTAAATATTATTGACATTGAAATAGCTTCTTGGCATTGAACTACTTTATTATACAAGATTTACAAATGTTGATTCGAGTATTTAAAATAAAGTTGTAAACAATTTATTTTTAAAGTATAACTTGACATAATAATAATGTGTGTATTTTGTCGCTATAATCGCGTACTCTTTTAATACAATACTCATGTATTAATGAAAAGTTTTATTGTGCGTATTTACGCTATCTAAAGCCGTCCACCAAGATGGACCCGAGACTCGTAGTGTAGTATACTGGGCAATAAACAAACGAGCACATTTTATTAATTTGCCAAAGCTAAGTTAGTCTAGCTTTAAAAAGACCTGTTCACTTGTCCAACTTGTGTTTTTGTAAAATATTTAAACATCAATGAAGTCGTATTAACGTCGCGTCGCGTTTATTTGAAGGTCGTTTTATAAGATATTTTATAAAGTTACACGAAATAATTCTAAAAGCTGTTTCCGTCCTACTTTGGCAACTTTATATACTGCCTTTCCTTTCTTTTGCAGTATTTCACTCTTACTTTAATCATATTCTATACCTATTTGAGCGCCACTGGATTATTATTATAACCATTTCAGTCTATATGGTCTGCTACCTTCGTTCTGCAGAAGTAGTACAAATATACTAATAAGGAGAACTCCGCTGGCCTCGTCTTAATTGGTTGTTACATTATGTTATCAGCTGACTATCAGTAATAAATATTATAACTTTATTTACAATCACAAAACAGTTCAATAAGACAAATGATATAAATGGGCGGTGTTACTGGTGAGAGCAGTTTCTTCCAGGCAACACTAATATAATTAATTCTGTTTTAATCTACGCGGGCAACGGAAATATGAGTTTATGACTACAAAGAGGCTTTATAGATTGATCTCCTGCCCAAAGTAAGAGAAGAGGATAATTAGATTGCTTGCAAAAGATTACATTTTAATTACGCGTATTTAAGTTTTTTAAGCATGACTGATGATTAAGAAAGAATTGTTAAGTGCTGCATTTTGAAGGCCCGTGAAGTGGGGTCTTATCTGTCCTTTATATTAATAATCCGAAATTAAACCTAATTCAATAATTTAGCTTTTAATTATAGTTCAATTTTCTTTGTACAATAGTTTCGTTCCCGCTTAACTCGAAAGACGCATTGTTATAATGTCACAAGATAAAAATAGATCACTTGCGTAGCGTCTGAGCATGCGCGAGACAAAAGTGCATAGATATAACTGAAACGCAGATTTTATTCATATCTACATATTGTTTTTACAAGGACGCGAAATGCGTTTTTAGCCAACAAAAACTAAAAGCTATGATATTAAGATATTGTTTTTTTCTGAGTCTAAAGATATAAATCAAAATACTTAAGATTATTTATAAATTAATATACTTTTTCTTTCACGGGTGATACTGGTAATTTTTATATCTTATTATAAGTAAGTGTTCTATAAGTAATAATTTGTTGAAATAAACACTTGGAAAATAAATAAAGATTCTGTGAAAAAGTTATTTCAGTAACTCCTGGAAGCGTATTTTGTATTCACAACACATTATCAAGATTCGATTATATAGAAGCTTCACCGAATGTTTATTAAATGAAATGTATGAATATTGTTTTAAATAGAGCTTGTGATGCCTTTATTGAAAGTGCCATCTGCCTATAAAAAATAACGTTTGCCCCATTTGGTGGTGGAGCTCGTCATGCCTCTAAAGGCTGAATGATTCCGTCGCAATAGATTAAGAAAAATAAGCAAACTATTTTATATATAATCTGTGTGCTTTAATTACGTCATGTTTTTTTTTCTTTTTTTCCGATAATATTTTCAAAGTAAAGTCAAAACATCTACCAAAATAAACTTTACAAACACGGTGCTCTATTTGGACGATGGAACACATTTATAAACATATGCTAAATTAAAAATGCAGCTGTGTCGGTCATATTACATTTGCATCGTATAATAAGATACCCCGAGGGTACGGGTACCTATACATATGTTTTTAGCCAACGATTCTTACCAAGTTATTTTGGTATACAAAGTAATTACTTTATTTGCATACGATACAAGAGATACTCTCTGATCACGATGTACCGTTAATAAGAGTTTTACGATAGTTTCGTTTAATGTGTATGTAGCGCGGAAATGCGTCCTGTGTTACACTAACCAATTCAAACTAGTTTTGACCTATTCACAACCCTAAATATTTGGAATATTTATTAGTTTACATGACTTTCCAAATGGACACAGAATTTCACACGCAGATGATGAATTATCCTTTTGATACATAAAAAGTTAATATACAATTCGTATAACTTACGAATTCTAACACAATTCTTTATTTTTACGCTACTATTAAATCACAAAGGGCGTACTATTCCTTCTGTTATAAATTTAAATTTACATATGTTAAATAAGTTTTTATGTTTAGTAGGCAAAGACAATATTATTCAATTTTGAACATTTTTTAAAACATTTTAGATAATTCAACATGTCTTATAATATTGTGTATACGACTAAAGAGTAGTGATCCTTGTTGAATCGCTATTTATGATAATATAATTTACAAAATAAAGCTTTAAGTAAATAGTCACACATGCGTACGCACAGACACACTAATATTTATATTACTGGCACTAAAGTGGGGAGACCCTCCCCCGTCTTTTCATATTTGGAGATTACGTCAACAGCAATTATTTAGTTTTTTACACATATTACCCACACATTGTCTATGCTTGAAAACTAAATGTATTTTCGGGGATTCCCACAAAAAATTTATACGTTCATGAACTATTATTTTTGGGAGCTTTCTTACTTTTGCTGACAAAAGCGGCAGGGGGGGGGGGGGGGTATAAATTGTAGTAAATCTGCTTACGTAATACTTGAACGGCCCCTATTTAATTTTGAAATTGTAAGACTCCAGTTTTAAAGAAATACTTTCGTAAAAAAAGTTGTTGTTAACGGTAAAGGAATAACAATATTAAAATTATAATAAATGACTTACCTCAACTGAACACTTGAAGCACAAGAAAATACATCAACTGATTTGAAAAAATGAGATCGTTATTTTTTATAGAATTGCATCTAATTAGTTTTATCTAATTAGTAAATTAAACATTACAAAACGGTTAATGTTTTGTAAACAGGCCTAATATGTTTTTTAACAACAGTGTCTTAACAAACAATTTGTCACGGATCTTTATTGACTTTTTAACATTTAAAAATAAATGGTACCCTAAATAGGTATTCGCGTCTGGTCCTTTGATGTTTTAGGCAAGTAGGTGATAAGACTAATGCGCTTTCAGATTTTAGGTCTATTTCCCGATTTCCTCGTTTTCGGTTTAGAAAGAAGTAACTCAAAGGAGAGATTTTCCAGTACAGTTCGAGCTAGTGTTTAGTAGACATAGAATAAAAAATCCATTAATACACTGCCGGGGCCTGCTGACCTCGACAGTTGAGAGACACGTTACAGAAGGTACTCCGTACACCATTCTCCTTTAAACGATGATCATTCTAAAACACAAGATAGAGATCTCTTTATCGTCTCAACAATGTATGCTGTAGATTCGGGTGGTACAAATAAGATGTTTTCGTCTCATCAATAAACAATATTGCCTCATTGTCCTATTTCAGTGAATTGACTATTTATCACTCTTGTCGTATTTGTTATCGCAAGTAATGTATTACGCGCAATGATGAAGCGGTATTAATAAATATGAAACAATCACAATATAAACGGAATTGGGTGCAAAATTTGCAAAAGGTTCTTAGTTTATGTATTTTAATCTAGATCTAAAATATACAAAAGGTTTAGAACGTGTTATTTGTGTAAAAGAGTTATTCGAGTTATGTTAATTAATGGTTTCATGCACGTAAATAATAATTAACCAACAGAAAAATCTGACTGGCATTTCAATCAACGATTCGACCTAAATGTTAAGTTTACTATATAATCTATAAATAACGAAGTGTTATGATGACTCTCAGACGTAAATTATCCCATAACTTAGGATGTATTTTAATTAGAAAGCTGATACCGATGCGTTAGTCAGGATTTTTTAAAAATAATATATACAATTGAAAATCTTTTAATGTACTGCAGACAGTACAATTGCAATAAAATGATATGCTTGTATAAGCATAATTATAACGTGTAAATTGTGACAATCGCAGAACTCATAGGAAGGAATATTTTTGAGGTGATTTGATATAGCTGATATTTTTTATATGAATGAATAGTTTTCAAGCTAATAGATTCTTATAACGAAAAACACAATATAATTAAAAGTGTAATAATTCGACCTAAGTATAGTGAAAAGTGATTAGGTGTGTTTATATATAAAGAATGTTTATTTTATATGTAATACGTGCTTAGTAATAGTATATTGTTACCTTATTCCTTGTTTAGTATAGGGGTAGCTATTTGTTTGTTAAAATGCTTTATTTGACCTTTTTTGCTCACAACTTAATTTCTACGACCTTCTTACTAGTAATCTAGTTGACTGTTTTGTTTTGTTTCTTTTTCCTTTTTTAAAACTTTAAATTTGTTTGCCTACCCATATATTATATATGTATGTACCGTTTGTTACCACTTTATGACTGCTTTGGAATGGAAGCCTGGTTATCCATATTACAGGTTCTTACCTACTTTGGAAACCACTCCCCCATACCATCCTAACTGTAATCTTATTGTTTGTTGCAAATTTTTAGTATAGGTAGAAAATAAAGAAATTATTATTATTATATTTTATTTAAACTTGAAATATTTATTGAATAAACGGATGTACGTATAAACTCATTTTTGTATATTTTCAAATTAATCTCAATATATAACTTGTGGTCTTTATTTTTTTAATATTTTTAATATATTACTAAAGGATAATGTGATTTTTTTAATTGGTCAGTGGTGTTTGAGTTTATTTATGATGAACTTACAAAAATACAAATCCTTGCTTTTTATATTATATGTATGTATAGATGGGGTTTGTTGAAGTGTCTTTGAATTGAAAACTTACGATTGAAGTTACGAGTTTTACCAAACCAAAAAATAAGAAATATAAAAGGTAGATTGGAAAAAATTTATACAGCCTTAAGTCTATATGTGCTTAGTGGTGAAAAGATACATAAAAATGAATATAGGCTTCTTGTTCCCTTCAGGGGAAAAGAGGAAGTTGATAAGTTGATTAGAAATATTTACCTAAAAAATAGGGACAGGATATCCCTTTTATGATTTACTTTTCAAATAAAGATAAAAAATTGGGTTATATACCTATTGATAAACAGTTTGCGAATCGTGCAAGTAACCATACCACACATGGGAATAATTTTTAAGTCTATCAAAAAGTTTACATTTTACATCAATTTCGGAAATCTTGATTAACAATTTGACGTGTTTGTGTACGATGTACGTTGTGTAGTAAAAACCATTGATATTATCCAAATAGTTCCCAAGTTTTGGTGATCCGTTTTCAGGGTTTTAACTGAAACATTTATATGACTCTCGTATCTACTGGGGGAAAATACATTATTGCTGTGCAAATAACATATTGTGCATATTGGACAATTTTATCACGTATTTCCTTCCCGTAACAACCGGGTTGATATATATAGCAAATGATTAATTAAATTGTCTGTATTAAAATTTAACTATTTATGGTAATATGATGAAAATATTGACGTGTTTTACAACAGTCTACGAACTTACCGTAACTTTGTTTTGCAGACTCTTAATGTGGTTTAAATTTTCCTTTTGTTTGTTGTTTTCATTAAATCTTTTAGTTTTAGTATATTATTAATTTCCAGTTATTATTTTATTTTGTGGTTGTTTGTCTAATTTTCTTTTTTCCTTTGATATATTGCTTATGTTCTAATGTAATTAATGTATATGTGTGTTAACGGAGAAGTCATAATAATATATGTATATATGTATGTAACGTATGTATATATAAATAAATAATTAAATACAATCAAAGTAATTGTATGGTGAAATAATGATATGACGTTCTACTTTTTTATCATTAAATGGAAAGTAGAAGTCGATGAGTGGAAAGTGAAGCAATTATGTTACAAAAGCACTTCATTCGAAAGTGTCAGTTTTTATTTCCGTCACTTTGGTGTTGCTTATTTATTTCTTTTTTAAGTTAATAGGCTAATCGAATAATTACAAAATATTATTTGTTTAACAATACATATTTTGTTTATTTTTTTAGTTTAACGCTGTACGTACGTTAGTACGTTAACGCTGACCGCGTTATAAAAAAAATTTAATGAAGTACAAATGGAATTGATAACCTCTTCCATCATTCAAGACTTAGTAAATGATTTTCTTACTAAAAAAGTAATTAACTAAGTAGTATTTTAATATCAAATAACATCTAAGATTAACAGGTTTTGTACAATATTTGGGACGAACTAAGAAATAAGTTAGTTAACTTATCTTGGAGACTCCGGACTAAAGGCTGGCAACGCACTCGCGAGCCCTCTGGCATTTAGAGTGTCCATTGTCGGCGGTATCACTTAACATTAGGTCGGCCTCCTGCCCGTTTGCCCCCGGTTCTATAAAACTGGACTCTAGGAAACTCGTATACGATTTCCGTATACGAGCATAAAAGTACAGACACCTTCAGTACACTTAATTATAAACTGGCCTTATAACCGCCAGTTGCAATGTTGGCCTTTATTATATGATACATAAAGATCACGTTCCTCTGTTAAGTAAATAATAATGAATCAGGCGTTCGATGCGACTAGTCAAGTTCTTGACCCCTACGTGCATCCGCGGTTGGCGATATCAGCGTAAATACCCATTTTAACTTCCATAACATACTTTAAGGAATAAACATGAAATATACATATAACTTTTATGGGTTAGGTAGTCCGGTACTCCGTGCGTACCAATAGCGATCCCAAGCTCATTATTTTAGTACCACGCGAAACCAAGGTTGCGACATCATCTACGCCTACGCCCTTGGCGTTGCAAGCCGATTGTCAAGGGAGAGGGAAGCAGTACAACTAAGCACAGAGGATGCCAAAAGTATGAGTTGTGAAAAAAGCAAGTGAAAACTTTAACGTGCAGAGTAAATACTGAGAATAATTTCAACAAATTAATTGTTTTTAAAAGGGGTTTTCGATTCCCTATTCAGCTTCCGCTACCTGCATATTAATAAACATATCTTATTTGCATACTAAAATGTTGAGCTGGATATCACCGCTATTGGAAACTATCAAGAAGGATATATTATACGTATTCTTTAAACTTTTTTTGCCGTCCAGATTTTAATTATACTTCTAAGTGTTTTATTATATTTATACCTGGCTCGTCTTTAATTTTAAATACATTGCTAAGGCTATTGAAATAAGGTTGAAAAGCTCGGTGTTTTTTTTTCAATGTTATATTGTTATTCTCATTGTGTAACCGTTAACCGTAAGTGGAATACGCGGAATGGAATTCGTGGGCAATTGGTTGTGGTTTTGTAATTGTTAATCCTATCATTAATTCGCAAAACAAAAGGAAACAGCATCATTGTTATTGTTAATCATCAACGTTACAAGTATTGAATATATGGATTGTCAAGTGTAAAATAACATATGCATTAATTTTGTAGTTACCTTCGGTTTTTAAGTTCCTAATAGTAGTTTTTTTTTAAATTCCCATTAAAAGATTTTAGTATAGGATAGGTACACAATATGATATTGAGATCTACGAACGCGTCTTTAATTAACTTCCTTTTTATAGAAGTAGGTTAAAATGATACATCCTACGTTAATTTAGATCAGCCGTTTGTAAGATGTCGTATTTTCTGCGTGTAACCTATTTAATATAGTGTACCGACCAGACGAGTAGATACTGCTTGTTGCTATTAGCTACGTGTTGCGTTAATAGTCATAAATATATTTCATAATTAAATTAATCATAAGATATGATTAATTTAATTATATATAATATAAATAATTGAATTATACATAAAATTATCTTGGTAAATCAATATTTATAAAATTGAATTGCTGTTCGTTTGTCTCGCTAAAACTCTAGAATGGAAGGACCAAATTGGCTATAATTGATATTGAAATGTTTGTCCATCTGAAATCAGCCTCTTGGCTTTTATTAAATGTAAATTAGGGAACGGAAATCCAATAACTTTTGATTTCCCTCCGTAATTCGTAAACTATCAGACTGCAGCAAGTTCCTCCCTTTTCAGCCGATACTCACAGTCCGCCATTCCCAAGAATAATGTGCAAGTAAGATTTAAACTATGAGAAATGTATATATATAATAAAAAAAATCGTAAGCGTAAAACATAAATTTCCAATACAATTCGTTTCTAGCTTAACAAACAAGATCCAATGGGATGTCTTTTGTTTTTTTTTTTCACTTGGTTGTCAAATATTTTTAGGTTCGTTCATAATTTAGAATACGAAGTTTACCGGGCTAGTGAATAATAAATAGGAATTATTGTTAGTTAATACTTAAGGAGTCGGTTTCGTTTTTTCTATTTATTATAAATGTTTTCTGTATATAAATAGAAGAGGCTCGGTCAAAGACGAATTAGCAAATTATATTGCTTTGAATGTATAAGTACACACCCAGGAACCCTAAGATATTTGTAATACAATACTGAGGGGAAACCATTTGACACTTGTTAATTAAACGATTCAAGAACATGTGGTAAAGGCGACTCATCGTGTACTTTGTATATTAACAAATATGTACGACTAATGAAGGATCGTCGAGAATTTAAACAAGAATAATGTAAGACCTCTGAAGGTTCATTTTATGTTTATGTTTTTAGGTTGAAAAGGTTCTTGTTTACGTAATCGTCTTAGATCGGTTGGGATTGACATTTTTGTACCATGGACAGTATTTTATTTGATATTGCATATGTATTGACCATAGATACAGGGGTGGATTAACAAATTTTCAAGGTATGGGCTGTGAAGTTTTTGCCGTCCTATATACAAACCATCCAGTTCGCCAACCAGTAGGACTGACGTGTATAGGTTTATAGGGGAATATTCACTCATACAAAGTGAAAGCTGACGACGTAGAGGTCGATTACTGGTTGGGGTTTTGAGCATAATTTGTTGTAGACTTCAATCTGTCATCTGTCAAACATCAGAAAACTGTCATGCAGAAATCTTTTTGAGGTAACAAAAAAATCTACAAGCGGCTTACTCAAGCTGCTGGTGAATCCGCCACTGCACACTACACCTTGGCATACTAGACATACCCACAAGTTGTTTAAATGACACAAAAAGTCAATGTCAATGTCAGATACAAAGTAGATATTAGCGAGATTGAACATGACGCTTATGTAAAGTGTCGTGTTGTTATACACTTGCGTTACGCAATTGCGTAGGTGCATCTTATTACAATTTATCGTAATATCTACAGTAATAGGATTATTTAGCTATTTGTGGTAGGTTAGGTTTTAGGTAATGTTTATCATGTAACCTTCTATATGAAAAATATGAATTACCTAAGAACCGTATTCAACTTGAAGTGGTTCGAATGGTCGACGACCAGTCACCAGTTTCCGCGCGGCTTGACCCCTTCGTGTTGCGTAGAGATGTGGGGTCTCTCTGCATCTTCTACCGCATTTGCCACGGAGAGTGTTCTGAGGAGTTGTTCCACCACTATGTGAAACCAGCTGCCCACCGATGTATTTCCGTATCAACTCTAATTTCAAGGGTCTTTCAGGAAAAGGGTACCAATTCTTAAAAGGCGGGCAACGCACTTGCGAGCAATCCGAGTGACTAAGGGCGTAGGTGTCACTTAACATTAGGTGAGCTGAGGATACTGCACGATTACCCGCTGTTACATAAAAAAAGACAGTATGAAACATATTGCGTTACATCGTAAGTGTTCTTCACGTGGTCTAATTAAAAAGCTTTATTAGTGACAATAGTTAGTAATCTTATTTGTTATATTTACTACCTACTATGTACGTATACTAAAAGGTTACCCTTAACTCCAAATCAGCCGTTAAAAATACAGCCTTATATTTTATCATACACAAACAAATCAAAGTATATAAATTATATAAGAATTGTCCAGGAAGTTAAGTTGAAGGTGTGAATGAAACTAGTTTCGCAACTCCGATTGCCGCCCACACGCGTCCTGCAGCTGACTTGACTCATAGCAGGTGCATATGCAGTTTTTGCTGCATTTTGTAAGCGCCACACGACTGTTCGGGCCCAAAATTTAATGTAGTTTATCAGTTTTTATAGTTTTTCCTAAAAGAGCCTGTATTCGATAATCAGGATTACATTAAGTCCATATCAGTTGTTCGGACTAATACCCGCAGTTGAGTGTTAACATCGGACGTTATGGCAGAATACAAAATACTATTCGTATCACCTCAACGTCCTTCGTTCTACAACTGAGCGTTTCTTAAGGCGATTTTGCCGGGCACCACTACTATGTGGAATCAGCTGCCCAGTGAAGTATTTCCGAACCAATTCGACTTAGGGTCGTTCAAAAAAAGTGCGTACCAATTCTGAAAAGGCTGGCAGCGCGCTTGCGAGCCTTCTGGTAGTGTCAGTGTCTATCACTTAACATCAGATGAGCCTCCTAACCGTTTACTTGCTGAAACATAATAAAAACTTGTTTAACATTAGTACACGACCTCTGACGGCGTGAAGGCCTCCTCCAATTCTTTCACTTGTCTCTTATCCTCGCCTTCATTTCTCAATCCTTCCCTGCTATCCTTTTTATTCGACGTAGAATGTAATATACAATAATAAGGGTTATATTTGTCGAGACTTAACGAGAACCATGACTCGTATGTAAATTGTAATTGTTGACGTACGGAAGTCAAAGAACGCGCAATCTGCTTTCTGGATTTTCAAAATAAAGGAACGAAAATTATTAATGCTTTCGTTGCTTTCAAATCTTGTAAAAGGTTCATAATAATAAATAAATATTTCAATCAACATTTTTATATGTGGTGGTTGAAAATTAACTAGCCTATATATATATGACTTGTGAGAGATTATGTTGGCTACCGTTACAAATACAATTTTGTTGTCTACATTACGTTTCGCGTTCTTGTTTTAATGTTTGAAAGTGCTTCATAATAAAACAAATTATATATAATTATTCTACTTATTAAGTGTATTTGCGTGACAAAGACAGGTTTAAACCACTTTTTGTATGATCAGAGAAACTAATAAAATGCAACAGAATATTAATTGAACCTATATGTATACTGAATAAATAAATGTCTTGATTTTTTATTATTAACTCCATTAATTCTAGGCCTAGTGGCTTCAGCGTGCGGCTCTCATCCCTGAGGTCGTAGATTTGATTTGCGACTGTGCATCAATGGACTTTCTGTCTATGTGCGCATTTAACATTCGCACGAACGGTGAAGGAAAACATCGTAAGGAAACCGGCTTGCCGTAGACCTAAAAAGTCGACGGCGTGTGTCAGGCACAGAAGGATAATCACCTACTTGCCTATAAGATTGGCAAATGATCATGTAACAGATACAGAAGTCTGAGACCCTGACCTAAAAAAGGTTGTAGCGCCACTGATTTTTCTTTTTAGTTTGGTAGAAATCGCCATTTAAGTTAAGCTCACTAGAATTAATGCAATGAAAAGTTTATTTAACTAAATCATTCGCTTACGTCTGTGTAGAAAATACTATTCAAAATTTAAATTTAGTTTCAAAGGTAACAAGTGTTCCTGAGCGCGGTTTCCCCAAGGTTCTAGTGTACGGGTCGATTGAGTTCATAGAAAAATTCAGACACAAATTTGCAACAGATTTTTTTTAATATTCATATTTTATAATAGGAGTAAAGATTGTCGTTTAAAACTATTTACACCTATTATCTGATTCAGAGTTTTTCCGATTAGCTGTTTTCTCTGCGCCGGCGCTTATTCATTCTTTATTTACATAGTGATTGACTCATTTCATCACGTGTAGATATAAACGTGATGAAAAGTTTTAATCTGAAGTATTCTATCACTACTTGATAATCCTGATAATTTCGCCTGTGTGGAGTAAAATAATTCTACCCCCTATAAATGTGAATTAATTATGTTTATTTTTAAAATTTGGCTAGTATGTATATCGAATTGATTTTGATATAAGGTTTGTGTTCTAAGAATATTTAATTTAATTTGGCTACTTATAAAAAATATGTAGAAAATAGATACAGCTTATTTCTTTATTTACAACAACTTGCCAACGCTCGGCACACTGATACATTGCTGCTTAAAAGAAACAAAATACAAGATTTAATGCGGCAAGCACTTATAGGCAAACAAACGAACACGAAGAGAAAAAAATACATTGATTCATAAATTATAAAAACAAAATAATATTTATTTAAAAGTTAGTTTACCAGAATGCTTATTCCAGATATCGATGGAGTCTTAGCCAAAACACGTTCTTCTGAAAGGTGGTACAAATGGGATGATGGGATAAAAGTTAAAAGGTTGCCACACTGTTACCGGGACCAAACTTTTTAAATTTTCCATTAATACTATTTACGTAACTCAGCTATGTATCGTATACCGTTAGATTATAACACAAATTACCAGCAAATAGATATATTTAATGTGACTAAAGAATACTTAACAAATATTTAAAAACTCTGGTATCTTTTATTAATAATGGCTTTGTTATTCTTCCTTTATATTAAATATTTATTATAATGATCAATGAATCTTAGAACTTATAATTTAGAATTTAATATGAATTTGTACTTTGTTATATTTTTTGTATAAATAGGTAAAACTGTGCTTTATGTTTATGGTTGAATGTGTATTCCGTTTTTGGCTTTTGTGTATAATGTAATTGTTTGAATATTGTTTAATGAGTAGCTGTAGGAATACTTTAATAAAATAAAATATCAATTATGTTCTACGATTCTTCAATGACAACACCTTAAAGTGCCCTAGCATGTTTTGGTATGTTGGCAATTCTTATTTCAAGATGCGACTACAGAAAAGTAGGCAGGAAATTTTTGGGCAGCCATTATATCGCTACTTGTTTATTAACAATTTTGAAAGTGTACAACTTTCATTAATAAATATTTATAGGTTAACGGTAATATGTAAATGTAGAGCGTGTCAATAGCAATAAATCGTCTTGAGAAACGTGACCGCATCACGGGTCATGACATGTCTGCACGGTTTGACAAATCAACCATGAATGCCTATGTTTACAATATATTTGCATAACGCAGTTCAAGAGCTGACCCCAAAATAAAAATTATATATAATAATATATATATATATATACTAACAGTTTTTTTTAATATTTTACTTACGTCTAGTAATTTGCTTACAGTTATATAGATAGAGTTGTTTTAATCATCAAATATAATTTAACCTTTTTTTAATATTATTACTTATTCGTATAGATATATGATGATGATAAATTCTCCTTATTAAAATGCGTGTTCATGTTTTTGTAAAGAAAACATAATATTACACATAATAAAAAGGGATGTATAGTTAAAAGTGTTTGTCGTGGGCAGCTTGTCTCTTCCATTTGACATATAAATGATTTTTGGTTCTTGACGTAATAAATTCTACATAACACTAACATTTTTATATCGTACGTTTTATCGCAGACTCTTAGACTATTAACAGGTTTAAAACGTATCTAGTTCAGTTGTAACGAGAGCGTTTGACAGGTGCATTTAGCGCACGGTTTTGTTATCTCGTCCATTTTACCTGAGATGCCTTCGCCCGATACGAAATACTATAAATTGGGTTTTCTATAAATTTCTCAGTTGCAGCCTTCCCACGTCTTTTGTTTGGTTTCAATATCTTTGCTTAGTAACTTACAAAGAACAGCTGTCGGATACGCTCTAACTGCTATTACGTCTCGTATTGTTGATATAGAAACAGGATTTTCGTATACGTCACACATAGCTTCTTCAGTCGAGGTTCTCTGAAGGTCGTGTTAGAAACAATTTCGTCTAGTTCCCTTGTATTCCCCTCAGCGCCTGGACGGTAAGACCTGTAAGGGCCTTTAAGTCAAGGTTCGAGGTCTAGTGTCACCATGTCGTGATTATACCGGCATAGTACCACCTAAATCCTATATGAATGATTTGATTTTTACAATATATATTCAGCTAATATACTAGTAAACATCTTGCGTTCTTAATTAACATTAGTATGCATGAAACACTTTATAAGTGGAATAAATTCACAAGATGATTTCAGTTTTTTGATCAAACCTGAGAGGTCACGGCATAAAATATGCCTATATCTCTCTCTCTCTTGGATAATTCACATATGGCATAAATAGTTTTAATTTATTTTTACTCGTAATAAGTACTATGAATGTTAATTCTATTTTGTTAATAATAAGTTTCGACTCTGTCCGTACAGAGAACGCTTACGATTTCCACACATTTTTTACAATTCGTAAACGATTCACGATTCTCATACTATTGAATTTTAAAAAACTTGAAATGTACTTACTATCTATGCAAGATCTATTAAAAATAATGGCAATCAATCGGCGTACAAACATAACCTATGTTTATATTAATATTTTTTGATTTTACTTTATTTTAGTTATAGTTAAATGTTATTATATGTTTTTTGTTAATTATTTATGTACTTCTTACTTCTTCACCTTACCCTCTGTAACTGTTAATTTTTTTTATTATTTTAGGGTTAGGGTTATCATATTAGGGTTTCCTGGAAGAAATAGCTTGTTAGGCCGCCCGTTGCCTAATAACTTATGTAACCTGCTCTTTTATGTACGTTTTTGTAAGATAACTAAGTGTAAATAAATAAAACATAAAATTGAACGCCGGACCGTATTGTCTTTAATGTTTCAGTTCAGAACAGTTCCAATTGCGAAAATACGGAGTGTTATCGGTGCATAATTTTCGTAATGCGAAAGTAAGCCTGGCCTTGTCTTAATCAGGTCAAGAATTCATTTCACTCAAAGGTTTAATTCATTTTCTACTATATTAACATGTTTTTGATACTGACTTATGCGTAGATTTTTTTTATTTCCATAGTGGCATTGACATAAATTGTAAAAACATTAGAACGTAACCTGAAAGAGATTGTAAATAGGTGCGTTGGATTGTGTGACATTTTTTTGTATTGCATATAAGTTAAATTATAAATTATTTATTTTCTTATTTTATATCGTTACAGTAACTTAATACTAATACTTAAAATAAATAATTGGCGCTACAACCTTTTTGGTCTGGGCTTCAGATGTCTGTATCTGTTTCATGATCATTTGTCAATCTAATAGGCAAGTAGGTGATCAGACTCCTGTACCTGTATACGTAGTCGACTTTTTGGGTCTAACGCAAGCCGGTTGGCTCACGTTGTTTTCCTTCACCGTTCGAGGGAATGTTAATCAAATACTTCCTAATTCAAATTTAAACTTAGAACATGTTACATATAAACAAAACCTAAACCATTTTATAATAAATAATTAAATCCTTTTGAATTCAGCCAGTCTCACATAAAATATTATTCACGGTGCGTAGGACGCGCGTAAAAAAGTATTATTTGTACGATCGCTTACCACGCCGAGTGTGATTTGGGACTCACAGCCCCAGTCTTTCCAACATTTCCGCATTATACATCCTACCTCTAAGGACCTTTAAAACTATAGTGTGATAGCAAAAATACCTTCCCTGTAACTTGTGTAACCATACCCAAGATATAATTAAATTTCCTTCCTATGTAAACCTAGTAACTAGAAATAAGTATATATTTTGTCCTAATAAGCTTGCGTCTCCGCGACTTTCAACGTTCCTGTGAATGGGCTGTCTCGCTCTTACAATGTAATCACTAAAATTAATGAAAATCTTGATTGAAATATCAATCACTACTTACCTTAATCTTGTGTATGCTTAGGTTTAAGCTTTTAAGTTTTAGTTTAAATCTCCGTAATTATTTTTGCTGTGTTGCCTACATTTCATGTATTCTTGTATCTATCTTGTATTTCATGTATCCTTGCTTGTTCCGTCTGTGTTCTATATTTGATGTGTATGTGTGTTAATTTTTTAAAGTCATATTTTCTTGACATTTTCTAAGCATTAAATTTAAATATATTTATTGTATGGTATTTTTTAATAAAGTATACATTAACATGGCTATAATTCTTTTATTTATATCATAGTAGCATTTATAAATGTTTTTTGTACTAAAAATAATTGTAATTAATTATATGATTATTGATACGGATCCACACGCCCAACTTTCATAAACACATGGTAATAAAGCAAAGGGTAATTTGAGTTCTACGCACATGGGCGCAACAAACCGTGGCCATGACTGAGTTACACGGCCGGATATTATTACTATTCTTTGTTTTGTATTTCTATTGTATTTTGACGCCATTCTGATATAGCACGCAATTTTAAGTTGACATTTAACGTTCGGATGTGTCCTGCTGATAGCTAGATAGTATTATTATGTATGCGATGAGAATCTTATTACCAGCTAAAATATTTAAGACCTTTTTCTATGAAATATACAATATTGTAGAAAAGATTTTCTAAAGTAAAGGTCTTACTTTCACACCTTAGCCGAATCAGGTTAGTTGAATGTTTTTAATCATGTTTATTGATTTCTTTCCTTTTGTAAATGTTTGAACCATTACATATATATTATGTATTCCATCTTTGGCTGTGTAGTATATATATAGTATTAGTTAGCAGTAGGATTACGAAATAAATAAAGGGAATAACACTTCGTAGTAGTCGAATAAAATGTTATTTAAAAAGCATAAAACGATTTAGCGGCTTAATATTAAAAGGCTGTATATTAAAAGAGGCACATATTATGGCTTAATAATGTTAATTAGCTATTTAGTATATTAAAAGTAGCAGATATACTTTAATATTTAAATAAAACAGTTAATGCCTTAACTATAATAATATAATTTATTTGTTTGTTTCACAAGTTTGCATCTCTGTGGGGAATCCCCTCAAGTAGGTATAGTCTATAGAAGTCCTGTAAAAATTATACGTATTTTATTCCTATTTCTTTCACAAGCATTGATCAAGTTCGTAAGCTTTCAACAAAGCTTTAAAAAGCTCGAACTTACACAATAGTTCATTACTTGCATTGCAGTCAAAAAAACACATAAAAATGTCGCGTCCCCTTTTTTACGGCATGACGCACGTCATGTGAACTTCCTCCCATTGTCAGTTTCACCACCTAATGTATGGTGAATGTACGAATGATATTTTGTATTGGATAACATTTTTGTATGAAATATTTAAATTAAATCAGTCTAATATAGGAAATAAAATCTGTTATTTAAGACTAACTGCCGAATTTTTAGTTATTGTAGTAGCTACGTACATATGAAACATTTATATGCCACCCTATAGATACGCTTGTTCGATATAATCTATTCTTAAAACTTTTGCAATTTGCTTCATAAAAACCTTCCTTAAAGTTCAAGGCATAAATACTGGAATTGGTCCAACAGTCTTCGAGTTTTGCATCGCCGTACATTTTGCAATTCACTTTTATAATTAAACTGGCTGATCCGGCAAACGTCGTTTTGCCAGGTATATAATTTCCAGGAAACATTTTTTTTGTTCAATAAAAATAACCTATCCATCTATACTATAAATAGGGGTGACAATTAAGGGTTGTATGTATTTTTGTACGCTGTATCATAAAAAAATAAAAACAATAAAAATTGTCTAAAAATAAAAATTGTCTAAAAATAAAAAAATCTTTTTTTGGGGTGGACACCCCTAATCACTTAGGGGTTTGAAAGAAAGATAGTAGCCGATTCTCAGACTTACTAAATATGTATAAAAAAAATCATAAGCATCGGTCGAGCGTTACGGAGGAGTATGGGAACGACCATTGTTACTGGAGAATTATATAATAATTCTCACCGATATTCTCACCGTATTAATCTTTATATGGCAAATTGTTTGCCGTTAGTCTTGACCGCGCTTAGTGGCTTCAGCGCGCGACTCACATCCCTGAGGTCGTAGGTTCGATCCTTGGCTGTACACCAATGGACTTTCTTTCTATATGCACATTTAACATTGGCTCGAACGGTGAAAACATCGTGAGGAAACCGGCTTGCCTTAGACCCTTAAAGTCAACGGCATGTGTCAGGCACAGAAGGCTGATCACCTACTTGCCTAATAGATTAACAAACGATCATGAAACAGATAGGAACTTAAAACAGAAGCTAAATGTATACTGCATAACAGGCGAAGCGAAATAAGGTTAAATTTAACACAACTTTGCAATTATCTTAATCTATCTTTTGTAACAGATGCCGAACGGCTTAGTTGCCTATGAATCATTTTCTACTCTTAGCCAATGCAAATAGGAAACAATGGTCGTTATGTGTCGATGACCAAAACTAGCGTCATTATTTGTGGCAAATAATGCTTTAATGATCGATTAGTCTATGTGCCACGTAAGAACTGAAGCGATAAGACAGTTACTTATAGTGATATAAATATATATATATACTTACACACAAATGAATCCCTATTTCCTTTGGTCACGGCATCACGCGTGAACGACTGGACCGATTTCACTATTTCTTTTTTTGTTGTGTTTGTTTTTGTCAGGAGAAGCTTCTTATGAAAGAAAAAAAAATTAACTACCATATTAAGTAATCATGACTTTTGTTACGATAGCAATTTCTTTTTTCAGTGCATAGCGCTTTTACAATTCAAGCTTTTTTGATGTAACCTTATCGCGTTTGACATAACATTGACAGAATGCGGATAGAAAAACAAACAAAGAAGGTTGTATATTATAAACCATTAGAATAATAAACAATTGTTTCTGAAATATTTTTTAGTTAAATATACCAATTCGAAATCAATATTGATAGTTAAGACAGGACAACGTCTGTCGTGTCCGCTAGTATCGTATAAAATTCTAAATAATTTATTTATATAGGTAACACAATGTACACTTATGGCCGTCATGATACCAGTAATAAAAGCAATAAAAATGAATCGCAAAGTATGATGCTATGCGCTAAAGTCCAAGACGGCTGGGCTGGACCAATTCGAGTATTATTTTAATTTATTCCTTGAAATCTGGGGAAGGTTTTTATGGGAAGTATAATTTGATAAAAAAAAATTTAAAAAAAAAGTCTTCGTTTATTTAGTACTTAGGATTTTATCCCGAAGAAGCGAATGGTAAAAAATTTAATATGTTGGTATGTATACGATAGCTTTCTTCGCCATCTAACCTGATACCAATTATAAATTTTGTGTTTAAATACAAATTATTATAATATTCATATATCGTAAGTTTCTCATATTTCTTTTATTCACCTATTACTGGGTATTGACGAAGACATTGTAAATGTTTAACAAATAAGTACGCAATAAGTATTTGTAAGTTTATAAAACAAAGCCTTTATACATAATCTTCAAAGTGATATAATCTTCATAATTAATAATTATTATAGGGAATTATTAATATAAAACACTGATTACACAAATGTTTTTGCTATAAAAAAACTCACTGCCAAGCTCCGCCATTCACTATTTACGAGCTATTAAGGTAGGGTTGTCGCTATACCAATTTTAATTTAGAATTAATTTTATTTATTTATTAAAGTTAACTACGTCATACATAATACTATATCTAGCGTATATAACTGTATCTAGTATATATAAAAATACAATTTAAATATACATAAAATAAAATTACTAGTAACTTTAGTTACGCAGAAAAAAATACCAGCAAAACAGCTAAGCTTTATTTAAAATTGATCAGCCAAGTACCGAATATATCCAGCTCCAGATAAGTATAAGTTGGTTAACTTGTTAGTTATAGATGTAAAATCTTGCCGTCAATGTCTTATAGCCATTCTAGCTTCGGAGATCGTATTTCTGACTGACGAATGTAAAAATAACTGTCGTCCCTATTATTTATTAGGATTGATAATTAATATGTTATACACGTTACGTCACGTTATACTGTCTTTAAATTCAAAATTTTTTACTTATATAATTTAATGTTTATTAACGTTTTATCTATTCTACGTTTTTTATGTTGGTAACCCTATAAAATGCGTGTTTACGGTTATTCAGTCCCATATAATTGTGACTTTATCTGTTAGAGACATTTTTAAGATATCTGCTAATTGGCTGATTAATTTTTTTTACACAATATAGCATTTTAAATGTATAATATAAAATATCGTATAAATACATAGTTATTTTATAGATCATCTTTTAATTGCAGTTGTAAAATATCCAGTGAAACAGACATACATACAAAAATATATGTTCTCTCTTCTTACAACAAATCCAAGACATTTACTTATAGCCAATTTCTAAATCGAAGAACTTTTCGCGCGTTCCGGCTTTGAAGCGCATCAAAGTTATCTTCGACTATAATCACCTACACTCTAAAGGTTACTCATAAAAAACTAAGTAATTATAAGCTTAAAAAATTATAACTTAATTTGTTTAATTACTAACACAACTTAGACTTCCTCCGTCATGTAGGTCCATTTCGCAAGACGCTAAGTACAGGTACTATAGCGATGATCGTCAACTTTGCCAAAGAAACCTGTTAAAGTAAATGAAAAATAATATACCCTAAGCTTTCATAACAGTACCAAAGTGCTGGTGACAAAACAAAGAAAATAAATCTTCAGTAAATTGAAAATTATCAGGAAACATAAATCTTCAAGTCCGTTAACTAATTCCCGTTGAGATAATGCAATCCCGTGATAAATCTTACCTTATCACGTCTTACCGTGTTAGGAATCTAGCTTGCGAACACGTTGCTTCCAAAGAATTTGCTGCGTTATTAACCGATTATCCAAGACCTTCACATCCATTGGAAGAAATGTTCAATTCAACTAATATGCTGAGAATAAAAGCATAGACTATGACTCCCGTATGTCAAAACACAATACGTTTGAGCGAATGTCGTAAAGAAATATACCTACCTACATAGCTTCAATCCGGTTAAAAGGTGTTTTCTTTCAGTGTCAAAGCTATGTTAACAAAAGACAATACTATGAGCATTAGTAATGTTTTGAGGTTATGTATGACGGTAATCAAATGCCGGTAGTAACCTTTGAGGTTTATGAACTTCTTAAGAGAGCATTTTGAGTGGTTTGGAGGTAGATGAGCTACTCACATCACTATTTCCACCTTCACTTTTGAATGTGCTCCCCATCTCGACAGCACTGTTGCACATTGGATCTAATTGAAGATCGTTTTCCCTCCACGCGACTTGGTAACAAGCATTCTAAAGAATTTTCATGTATAAAAACAAGTAAAAATAAATTTTAATCACATGAAAAAATCCGTTTTCAATTCGATACATGTTTTATGTCTTCAAAAGAACTAGCTGCCACATTTGAATATAGAATTCAGAAATAATATTGTGTGAATTGTGTGAAGCATGAACATTCTAGAAATTAGATTTTGAGTTTACTATAGAAATCCCGAGTTAGAAGTTGCGATATGAAATTTCTGTATTGCGAAATGGACCTGCATATGTAACTGTCCCATATTATGATATTTATGTTTATAGACGAATTGTTAACTTCGCACTATTTGGTATATAATTTGATAATAATGTACTAAAGAATATAAATTCTTAATTCTTAACCATATAAATAATTTCCAGTCTTGTCTGCTGTCTTGTTGACACAAATGTGTGCTTTGGATCAGCTTCTAGTGTAGCTATCATTACAATTAAACTTATTCAAATATGTTAATGTTTTATAACAACTGCCTAGATTTTAATAATTATTATTACGATTACATGATTATAATAATACCTAGGTAACACTGAAAATGTTTAGCAAATGAAAAACGGCTTAATGTAGAAAGTTGCCAATACTTTTATTGTTTTTCGAAGTAATCTCCGTTCCTCTCTACAAATCGTGGCATTCGATGGAACCACTGAGAAAAGCAGTGGGCCCATTCTTCGTTAGGGGTAATATTTTTTGAACTTGACTTATACCAATGTCTAGGCTTGCCCTTATCTGCTGATAGGTCACTCTCTTAGCTTCCTCTATCATGCGTCGCACAGCACTGATGTTATCTTCAGTAGTCGCTGTTAAAGGACGTCCCTCACGCGGATAATTATTGAGATTGCTACGTCCACGCTTAAACTTGTTAAACCAATAGTGGCACGAGATGGGGCTTCATTAAGAAATGCTAATCGCAGCCTATCATATATTTGTTGTTGAGTAAGCCCACAACGAAAGTCATAATTAATCTTTGACCGAAAATGTTCTCGCGTTAGGTTTATTTTCACGTGCATCCATTAGTGGAGGAGGTTTACCTATGTAGTTAGAATACAGGCCGTCTCTAGACTATGCAGCATCAAGGGAAAGTACCTTAAATATCGTAGATGGGATATTTTGCTAAAATAAGAATATTTTATTTTTAAAGTAAGTAGGTACTGCATTTAATTATTTTCTAAATGACTTATGGGACTCTGGAACTCAAACTAATCGAAACGAAAAATCGAGTCGAAATTATTATTTTTATAAATTCTCTTGATTACCATCAAAAAGTAAGTTTTCACATTTTTCTCGGTTCTATACAGTTCTGGTCACAGACGAGACAATTAATTTATAGAAAATCATTGAATACAGTAATATGTACTACTTACTTTTAAAAATAATACGATATTTATGATACTTTCCCACGATGAGTCTTGAGACGCCTTGTATATCTTAGCACGACTCGAACAACCGTAATTAAAATCCCCATTAATTCGTTACAAAACTTTAACCGCTAAGTTCGTGTTGAAATGTGCTAATTGTTAACTAAACTAGGCCGATCTAAAATTGTCGAAAACAACGCGTGTGGCGTTTCACTACTTTGGTCGTTCACTTATTTTTCGGCAACCCTATTTACCGCAGACCTTTATAGATTTTATTATTTTACAAATTTTGACATTTTGGATTAATTTCAAGGCATTTTATAAGCCACGCAGTTTTAGTCCAACTCGTGGTTTTATTTTAATTATTATTATTGGTTTGTTATTATTAAGCCGGTTCGTTTAACCAGTGTATATTGATAAAAAATATTGAATTTTGTGACTTAAAAAATGTTTCCTTTGAGTGTAACTTTTATTACAGTACTTTACTTCGGGTGGCTTCTTCTTCTTCACCATACGTGTTTTTTGTTTGCCCGTAAAATCTTTCGATTACAGTAACTTTGTTTTATACTTAGTGGATATTATTAACTATTGAAATATGTTATAATGAAAACGACATTTGTACAATGTAGAAATATTGCTTCGTTTTGCAAAAAACTAGTACGCGAGTTTTATTAATTTTATTGTCATGGTAATTGAAAAAAATGTGGCAATTGTTAGGTCGTTGGTCTATATCTAGGCTTAACCAGGCGTGGTTTATATGACGCAGAAATGAAAACCTTTGTACGGGTTTTTAAATAACTAAAATGTGTGATAATATCGTTCTGGAACTACAACCGTCAAAATGAAACATTTTAAATATGTTTGGCTTTCGTAAAGTATATAATTGAATAACTAATGAATTCAAGAGAGATCTCTTTCACTTTTAATATTTAAATGATAATAATAGAATACATAATGATGAAATATACGGTTATGTAAGCCATGTTGAACATTGCCGCCATGTAAGACCACTCTTACGGTAACAATTCGCAAAGCACAATGTGTAGTTGATGAGGAAACCAGTAACACGCTTTATTGAATGATATTAGGTCAAATAAATCGCTAAAGCCGAGCTAATACTAGAATTGACCAGGTCGTTAACTCTCAACCCGGAGGGCGTGGATTCGAACTCTGTTTTTATATTTTCGTTATATGTATTAAAGAAAATATCTTCGATCAGCACTTTGACGGCTACATCAATAGCTATTGTGTCTTTATATATATATTACAATTATAAAAATATATTTTCAAGTTAAGCATAATTTAAGCGTGATAAACAGACCGAAATCTCAAGTCATAAGGCTCTTTTTCTCTATTCTCTTCATTTTCTCTTTAAAATAACTCACTTGCGAGCCTTCTGGCAGTGCGAGTGTCCATGGGCGGCAGTATCACACCATATTAGGTGAGCTTCCTGCCCGTGTGCCTCCTGTAATATAAAAAAAAGACAAGGATATTGCTTCTAAAACTATGACATTGTTAAACTGAATATTGTCTAAACAATGATTTTGATACAAGCCTCATATTCTAAAATAAAAGTGCTAGAAGCTGAAGAAAACCAAATTTCGCAACTCCTTTCTTTTACGGTAAAATGTTACGAGATCCATGTAACCTTCTGTCTCAAGTTATTATGTAATTAGCTAACCTAACAACATCTTACAGTTACGATATCGATATAAAATCTTTTATATCTGAAAGTACAACTGCCACTATTTAAGTCTTGACTGGTTTAACCTATCGCAGAATATGCTTGAAAGGAGAATTAAAAATATCCATATCGCTAAACAACCTGCTTCATGAACACACCCCACATACACACTCTCACTTTCACACAATCACACAACGCAGCCGAATTAAGTAATACTTACTTATGTATTAAATATATTTTATTGATTTTGTCCTTTCGGAAATGTTTGAACTTTTTTTTTGTAAATATTATGTTTTCCATCCTTGGCTAAAGCTAAAGCTTTGTACTAAAGTACAATTGTTTTATATATAAAGAATGTTAGCTGTAGGATTACAAAAATGGATTAAATAAATATATAGACTATTATTGATTCTAGTTTTATTCACAACGATGTTAAGTCACAAATGGCCTGAAATGTTTCGAAGAAAAAGATGAATGCTTCAAACCCAATTGTAATAATAGACTTTATTATTAATTAATTATTTATTTGTTGTTACAGACAAACCGTCGGCAGAATTCAGGCGACACACTCTAGTCAGACCAATTCTGCATCATGCGAGAACGAAACGACAGATAACATCTACTAAGGCAACGGTAATCATTTTACAATTGACTTACTTACTTGACTTAATATCCTATAACTCAAAGATGGGGCAAAGGGCGTTCACAGTGAGTCTCCATCGCGTTCGGTCTCGAACCGCCAAGTCTTTCCGGGTCTCTTTGCCTCGTCTGCAACTGTTCGGCGCCAGGTTTGTTTGGGACGGTCCCGCTTCCGGTTTCCTAGCGCCTGCTTGGGAATATGATTGGGATCCCTTCGGAGTGTACACATTTTATAATTAGGTAGTAAGTATAAGCCGAGTCCATGGCGGCTGTTGTGCAACCCCGAAACTAATAATTGTTTGAGGTTTCTATGAAAAGGGTCCTAGTGTAGCGACTGCGCTTACAAATCACTACCATCACGACATAGTTGTTCCGCCTAAGGATAAATATACAACTTTTCGACGTCAGCCACTGGAGACTTCGGGCCAGTCAGTGGTTAGACTGGTCGAGGAAGCTCCCTTTAGGTTGGAACAGTACACTATCCTTCCTACTATATTACTATATTATATATATAGTATATTTCGCAATATTTGTAAAATATAGATTTTCAAATAGTCCATTGAGTATTGATAGGGATGCTATATCTTAAAAATACAGTTTAATAGTTAAAATCTTGTTTATATCCAACCATATCAATTTCTTTAAAGCATATGAACTCTCGCTATGGTTTCTGGAAAGTAATTTTATATAATAAAAACGCATTTATTTACGTTTATTTAATGTGTAAAAGCGTAAACATTTTATAATTTTATTTAACACTTATACTAAGAACTTTCGACAGATTTCTAACAATATATGCTTATTGTTTCAAAAGGTGTTATAAATATTTATGTTTGCAAATGCTCATGCGTAAACTTTAAAGACTGCACTTTCGAAATATAAGTCAAGTGTCTTTACGCAAGCATGAGTTAAAAAATATTTACTAAAGACTAGGATAGTATTCTTTGTTCATTATTTTGCACAGCTGGATAATTAAAACACACTACTGATAGTTTATTGAGAAACAATTTGTGACAATGCTTAGGTTGACTATATCTTGGACACATTGGCCCATGGACACTCTCAACGCCAGCCTTTTAAGATTTGGTACGCTCTTGAACTCCACTCACTGTGAAAGTCGCTTTTTAAAATGGAAAGGTAGTAAACCATACTTTAAAGTTAAGTTTCTCCTTGTAGAAAGCAATACAAAACTCTAAATACAAGGTAACTAGCATCAGAAAAATTACTACGTAATTCCATTATACGCTACGTTATTTCCAATATTAAGTTTACGTACCATATATTTTCAAGATACCTTCTTATAAACCAGCCAATTGTTAACTTTTAGGTCGATAATTCAAATGTGTTGTCTGAATTTATTGGGTAAGCACAGCAGCAACTCAGAGCAATGCTTATAATGTGTCGTTTTTATGATATATTTGTGATGGGCTGTAAATGTCATGCAATTCGATCCACCTTATCAAGCGAATATTACATTAATGCAGTGAGTGAGATGGTCTCTTGATGAAAGAATATATTTCCAAAAGATAACGTAAATTAGTCTTGTTAATGGAAAGGAAAAGGAAAGGAAAATGAAATTGAAAATGGAAAGGATAGACCTTTATTTAAAATGTATTTATCACAAAAAGTCATTATAATATTAGTACGGACTTGTTTTTTCTTCTTTTAATCTTAGCGTCTTAGAGCAGTTTAATTCATTTTAAATTATAGTTTTACAAGGTTTTAGTGGTTATTAATGACCGCAAACTTTATAACTTGGTCCGTATCATTGAGAAATCAAATCTAACAGACCGTAAATGGCATTTTAGGTATGAATTTGTTGGAATGTGTTTTTTATTTTAAATTCAAAGCCTTTGGTCACGTCATTTGTTTAAGTCATGTTTTTTTTTATTTGCGGATAAGTCAAGTTTACACAACAAGGTTACATATCTGACTAGCACCTACCCTCATATTTTTTAATGAAACTTTTTGTTTTCTAAAAGAAGAGTTGGCATAGTGGCTTCAACGTGCGACTCCCATCCCTGTGGTCGTATGTTTGATCCCCGGCTGTGCACCAATGAACTTTGTGCCTATGTGCGTATTTAACATTCGGTCGTACGGTGAAGGAAAACATTATGAGGAAACCGGCTTGCCTTAGACCCAAAAAGTGTGTCAGGCACATGAGGATGATCACCTACTTGCCTATTAGATAAAAAACAAATATCTGAAGCTCATACCTAAAAAGGTTGTAACGCACTGATTTATATTGCTTTATTATTTTTTCACACATAATACTTTATATGGTTATTATGTGACATAAAAGCGTAGGCATTGTTATTCAGTCTAAACTGTAGTTTACGGATCTTTTTATGATATTTTATTTGCGCTGCGGTAAAAAGAGACATCATTAGTAAAAGTTCAGGTCTCAATAAGAGGATGATTTAGGAGAAGAAGGATTATATGTATAATACATATAATAATATGGTTCAATGGTTGCTGACGTATTGAATTTTGTCAGAAAGTATTGATTTTTAAGTCTTCAAATGCGACTTTATAGTTTGTTTAACTGGAATCTCCTAAAAGTTTATTATAACTGTATTACTTTGTACTGTACTAATATCACGTCCAACCATCCTTTTGTTGGATTCTTATTCGACAATGCTATTCAAAAGTTTTAAAAGGTAAAAACCGCTCGTGCATACAATTAGATTAAGATTCTTTTGTGTATTGTCCCGTATATGGGAGCGGTTCAAAATGGGATACTTTTTATTTCCATATGTTATCTTTTGAAATCGTTTGCGATCATTGTTTTTCTCTCACAAATGCACAAACGCCAATCATAGGAGATTTCATAAATTACACTGATACAATTTTAGGTTTTTATAAATCTTACACTTAATACAATAATATAAATATAATAGACAGAAATAGAGAGAAAATTATTTATAAATTAACAATAATAGTAAAGATTTGTTTTGAACAAATAACTATAGGTAATATTACTAATAATATATATAAACTGTTACTACTCTATTGTTTATTTCATTTTGGCTTAACAAAGATGCTCTATACATTTTTAAAATGAATACTTCGCTGAGACTCAAACTAATGGACGTTCATTATATTTTCAGGTGGGTATTCACCATCCTGAATTGACGTTAACCATAACTAAAGGAGACGAAGACTACGTGCTGGACCTTCGACTGAATGACCACGTAGTCGCAGGCGATCACGTTGTCAGCTACCAGAAAGATGGCAGGACTGTACTACATAAACCTAGCAGAGAGGTTAGTCAAGTCACTTGAATTTTATAAAAAGGAAAACAATGCTTGGACAGTTCAGATAGAAGATAAGATAGAATGTAGCTTTCGCGACACAGTCAAATTTTTGTATAATAAACCTGTAAATTTACGAATTAAAAAAAACTAGTAACATTAAAAATTTGAAGACCCTGTCCGGTTTGCAGCTAATCCGTCCATTATAAACATACAATATAATAATTGGAATGGTAGTTTTTTAAAAGAGAGATAGGGATGTTGCATGTTACTAGATTAGATTTTTATTTATACACGCACGAGCGAAAAGAACCCATTACACTGACAATGAGGAAATTAGATTTCATATATCTTTTGCGAAATATTATAATTTAAATTTTGATTACAGCAATGATTTTTCAGGAACTGAACATTTGTCAATATAGGGGTGCGGTAAGGGGCCGGGAGGGGAGTTCTGTAGCGATATCCACCTGCCATGGGTTTAGCGGAATTATATTCGACGGCAAAAAGTTAATGTACATCGAACCGGCTGAAGGTAGGCATCCTGGTTTAAGGTCCTATCGAAATGGAATAAATATTGTGCATAGGAAGAAAGGCGAAGATAGAAATGTCGTTCACCTAATTTCACTACAGTAATACTTTATTATTATTTAGTAAAATAATTATTAATAGCAGCAAAATACCGTTGCGTGTTGTTAGGATAAGGAGAAATCGTCTGATTTATTTTTTAAATAATTCTGTGATGACAGGACAAGATATTCAGGGACTTGATTCCGTAGAGGCACCGCGGGAAGTAGCATGTAGCCCCATTTATTTCCAGATAGCAATCTGGACTCCCAACACTATATATACGACCATTCGGACTTGAAGAGCAACTTCAAATGTGGCTACGAGGGCGGTGTGACCAGCAATAAAAGCTATGATCCGGAACTAATGGAGAAATATACTTCTGAGCAGAATATTAAAAAAATTCGAGCTTCACGGGTAAATATTTATAGTCCTTATGCCTACGTATGTTTTATTTCAAATTATAGTTGGTAAAAAATAGTTTTAAAAAAATAGATTAGAAATAGTTAGATTCAGTGGTCACTATTACAGAATATATCACAATCTCGTCTTTTCATATGTATTTTAAATTTAAAGCATTGTGAGGGATATTTTTCTTTTTAAAACAGTCTTTACATATTTAGTAAATAGAGTAAAGTAATCTTTGAGGTCCAGGTTAGGTACGCCTTGACCAAAAGACTCATCTAACATCCTTCAAGTATAACTCATGCATGCAAACCTTACAGTACAAGCGAGAGACATTCGAAGACACCCAAGTCCGTGGACCATTCAATGCTAACAAGCTTTCACGATACGTAGAACTCGTGTTGGTGGCTGATAATCGTGAATTTAAAGTCAACGGAGAGAGTCTGGAGCTGCTGCACCATAGGTTTAAAGACGTTGCCAATATTATCAATTCGGTTAGTACAGATTACAAACACTTTAAAATTTTAACAAATTTATAATCTATTTATAAATTTACTTAGACATAAAGCACACTAACAGTATCTCACACACAGTAAAAATATTATATTGAAAATCGCAGAAGAAACATGTACGTCGATTAAGTATGGACGACATATTACACAAGCAAAAAAAAGTCAATTTAACCAAAATCTGACAGTTATTATAAGATAATTTAAGGCTGGCATATAATAATAAACACCTAAAATGTAAGAGTCGTTCTTCCAAATTCATTTTGATAACTTTGGAGTAATGGCTCTTGGACCGTGGAGTTCAAGTGAACAGGCGTTAATTAAAGATATATGTTGGCGCCTAGAAGATAGTACCGGTAAACCCAGAGCTGGACATTTCATCGTTCAACGAATAAGTATCGCATCGCGGTATACCTCAACAAGGACTTCGACACTAAGCTTTTTAAATTGGTTTTAATTTTCTCTATATATATATATATGTTTAATTATTATCACTATATAGGTTAAGAGTATTGTAAAAACTGTATATTTGTGTTGGAAATAATAGTTTATTTAATAATAATATGTAATGTATTATAAAATTAACAATACATGAGCGAAGCCTTTAATGGAAATAAAAATTGTACAATTATTTATTTCATCAATTCCAGGTATACGCTCCCCTAAATATCTTCATAGCGCTTGTCGGTATAGTGGTCTGGAGTGAGAGAGACGAAATCACGCTAGAGGAGGACGGTGACAAGACGTTGACTGCCTTTCTGCATTACCGACGGGATCGGCTTTTGAGGGATATACCGAATGACAACGCCCATTTGTTAACGTAAGTTAGCAATCATATTTGGAGATATCTATGAAGACTATTAATTATTGATATACACTCTCACCTTCTTAACACTCACTCACACACACACACACATACACACACCCATACAACTTTATTTCTACTAACTTCTTACTAGTTGACTGTTTTGTTTTGTATTTCTTTCCTTATTTAAAACGTTAGCTTTGTTTGCCTACCCAAGTTACGTATGTATGTACGTTTTGTTACCACTCAGTATGTCTATGCTGTGGAATATACCACCTTGAATTGAGACTTTATAACTAATATTGTCATAAACGCGTAAAGTATAAAATGTTGTAACTTTTGTTAACGAAAATCTCTGTAGTACGGGAAAGGTATCAAGTCAGTTGGTTTTTCATTTATTTTAAACTAAATCTTATACTAAGTCCAAGTGTATTTTCAGCCAGCAAAAATTCAAGGATGGCGTAGTGGGAAAGGCGTTAAAGGGCCCGATCTGCACCTACAATTTCTCCGGGGGTGTGGCCACGAACCACTCTGACGTTATAGGCCTTGTAGCGACCACAATTGCCCACGAAATGGGGCATAACTTCGGCATGGAGCATGACACGGAGGCGGATTGCAAATGCCCTGATGAAAAGTGCATTATGAGCCCATCTAGTACATCTGTGACTCCGACGCATTGGTCCTCTTGCAGCCTTAGATCGTTGGCTTTATCGTTTGAGAGGGGGATGGATTATTGTTTACGGTAAGTTTAGCTAACAGCTTAAAACCTTATTAGTAAAAATTGATAAGGCAAAAAAGAAAAAAATACAGAGAATAAAAAAAACCTAATTACTTACTACCATTAGCCTAACTGTAAAAAAGATAAGGTAATGTTATTATAAGTAGGATTTTTTCAATTTTCTGTATTCTGTATGTATGTAACACAATACGGTATTTTATAGCTTGTGAATAATAAATAAATAAAAATATTGATTTTATATGTTCGTCACTTGACACACAGGGGTCACAGATTGTCCGAATCAAAGATTTATTTATTTCCTATTTTTACAGTAACTTACAATAGAAAACTAAACTAAAAACATAATATAAACCTAACAAGTAAAAACTTAAAATCTAAACTATTTTATAACTAATTATAAATAATGCAATTCTTGTGAATTCAGCCAGTGTCCAAATAAAAACATCTGTCTCACAAGCAATAATACTAAGGCTACGCAAGACACGCGTAAATGGTGCTTCTCTAAGTAAGTTCGTACGCGCCCGAGGCACTGCCAGCAATTGCGATCGCTTACCGAGACTGATTATTTGGCACACGCAGCCCCAGTCTCTCCAACATTTCCGCATCATATATTTTGCCTCTAAGGACCTTAAAAAATATAATGTGATAGTAAGCCAAACAAAGCTGGATACATTACTGGGTAAAGTCATCAGTCACACTCCATACAACCTCATGTAAATGTATCTCGTAAATTTATTTTGAATACGCTCCACCATTAGAGAATATTTCTTTTCTTGTGGGGCTGATATAACATCCTATTACTTGGTGTAGAATTTCGTGGAAAACTGATTTTGATCTAAATATAGTAAATAATGTGTTATTTCAGAATGATGTTTTACATGTAAAAAACATAAACGTTGTTTAATATTTTTATATGAAACTAGCTGACCCGGCAAACGTCGTTTTGCCATGTATATTATTTCCAGACAATTTTTTTTTAGTTTAATAAAAATAACCTATCTACTAAAATAAATAATAGTGGTTGATCGTAGAGGGGTGACAATTAAGGACGGAATTTTTGTATGCTATATCATAAAAAAATTTGGGGTGGTCACCCCTTATCACTTAGGGGTTTGAAAGATAGATAGTAGCAGATTCTCAGACTTACTGAATATGCATTAAAGAATTAATAAGCATCGGTCGAGCCGTTTCAGAGGAGTATGCGAACGAACATTGTGACTAGAGAATTTTATATATATAGAGATTATTAACGTTTAATTTGTACTTTTAAAGCATTGGCACCTAACAACACTTAACTTAAAAATGACAAAATGCTGCAAAACTTAAAATGATTAATTAACTTAATTAACAAACAAAATTTGTTAATACTCATCAGGAACAAGCCCAAGAGTCTCTACGACTCGCCAACATGCGGCAACGGCTTTCTCGAGCCGGGCGAGGAGTGCGACTGCGGTCTGATCCCTTTGGCCGCGTGTACGTCCTGCTGTGATCATAACACGTGCACGTTGCGACCTAACGCTACGTGCGCGGTTGGAGAGTGTTGTAATACAGAGGTAAGTTTTTAATTTATTTTAAGATTATGTATATTTTTAAGTCCTAATAAGTGGTTTTGTTAAGTTTTCTTGTTTATTTAAATATTTTTTTTTAATAAATATAAACCAAACTGTATTTAAACGTAAATTGGTAAACAATTCGTACTATCTCCGATACCATTGTTTGTTTCTTGAAAACCATTTTATTTTTAAAGTATCAGACGGCTAATCCCGTAATTATAAGTAATGGGACACACACATATTTTTTTTTTCTTTTTTCCAGACCTGTAGACCGAAATCAGCTGGCACTGTATGTCGCACTGCAGACAAAGAGTGTGACCTACCCGAATTCTGCACGGGCACTTCGGAGTTCTGCCCTAAAGACGTTTACAAGATGGATGCCACGCCTTGTTCTGATAATAGAGTAAGTGTAAATTGTTATATCCAATTCATTAAATTCTCTGCTCTGCTAGAGCGAGAACTCCTTAGAGAACTTCCTAACTTCGCCTTTTTTTAATGTTCGTTAATATAACTCTATGTTTCGCCAATTCACCAATAACATTTTTTCACTTTTTGAATTTTTATGTTAAAAAGTCAGATAGACATAATTGTAGGCAAAGCAATTGGCTACAAAATATGTCTTTAAAATTTTTTTGTTCGATGTATAGTTTAGGAGCTATATACAAAAACGTATTTCATCCCTTTTTCCAAGATGGCGCCAACCCCACAAACTTGAGTTTAAGCTAGTTTTGACGCAACATGTCATATACCAAACATTGCGTGCTCTAAAAAAACTTCAGTTTGGCCCTTTAATTGTAACATTTCACATGTTAATTTGATCATAAACCTGTACTGTATTTGTTTGACTGGATAGTCAAACAAATATTTTTTAAGTTATTACACATACAAACTATAAAACTTAATACGATATCTACATTTACTTTTGTTCATGTGCAAGAGGTTTCTACTCTTTATCATATCTTAATATTTCAGGCGTATTGTGTGCGTGGCTCTTGTCGTACTCATACAGACCAATGCAAGTTGCTTTGGGGTTCCACCGGGGAGAGCTCAGACCAGCGATGCTACTACTCCATGAACGTTAAAGGGGATAAGTAAGTCTGGGTTTTTTTATAGAACGGGGCAAGAAAGCTCATCTGATGTTAGGCGATACCGCGGCTTATGAACACTCCAGAGAGCTCACAAGAGCGTTGCCGGTCTCTTACGAATTGGTACATTCTTTTTTGAAGGGATAATCAATTTGGTGCAGTTTTGTTTAGTGTTTTAAGGATGCAGGTTGCAGGGAAACATATTTTTTACCATCATTTGTTGTTAAGTAATTTTATTGTAAACATGTCAAGCTTATGTCTAATATTAATGATGATTGAATTTACTACACTTTTTATGTAACTCGAGCGATGTTTTTGTAAGAAACACTTTTTAGGGATTTTTCGTAAGGTTTTTTTTATTATTATAGAAACGGAAATTGTGGGTATCGGCGCGAAGACACATCAACATTCTTTAGATGTCACCCGCAGAACGCACTGTGCGGTCTACTACAGTGCAAACATCTCAATGAAAGACTGGAGTTCGGCATGGAATCTGTCTCGTTGCTGTCTGCGACGTTCATCAATAATAACGGTAAGAATTACTTAAACGTATTAAAAGGAGAGTTGTTAATTATTAAAAGCAGTTAAAAATTACTATTCATAATTTTTTTTCTATTATCTGGCGAACTAACAACTAATATTCGTTTAATAATTAAAGCTTTGCCGTAATTAGTGTGTAAACTAAAACATAACGTTAGTGACGTATAACATGAGATTCATTGTTGATACGTTATGCCAAATGCCAAACGAATTTTTAACCAAAATTGGGACCTCGAAAATTAACAAGGCATTTTCGTTTGCGAACTCTGGAATCGACTCCCGATAGGGGTCTTAGCTAAGATATACGATCTCCAACTGTTTAAAAAAAGTGCATACTCCTACTTTATAGGCCGGCAACGCACCGACTAAAATGAGTGGTTATGATTGCCCTTTTGGGCTTCCCGTGGGCTCGGCCCCTATGCTATAAACAAGAATTCATTTTTACAAAATTTTGTTGGATTACTGTGTAAAATTCAATTGTAAATTGTGATTTATATAATGTTTTTGCATAACATTATTGGAGTCAGGCCTACGTGTATGAATATTTAAGGAATAGTCGCTAAGTCCGTCTTAATATTTGAGACGAGTCTCAATATGAGCCAAAATAGTCGTAAATTAATTGTTAGGGTCTGGTCCTGTCCGATACAATTGTCAGGAAGAGATCTCTTAGAAGTCAAATAATCGAAGCCAGAAGGAAGTCAATCGCTCCCGCCCGGGAGGAAGTCGGTTGGCCTCGTTCTATAAATAAAAATACGATATTAATATATTAAATAAAGTTTTCATATCACTATATTATTACAAAATTACACTAATTTGCAAGTACCACAACTTGTTATTCCTATAAATAAAATTCTAGGTTCAATTCTACCTTGTCGCACCGCCATGATTGATCTTGGTCTCAGCGATGTTGATCCCGGGATGGTCCCGGATGGAGCCAAATGTGGAGATAATATGGTGAGGATACATTTAATAAGTAATTTAATAATAGTTGAATAATCAGAGTTCAATCGAATTAAAATTCGTAAAATAATTTAGTTGGAATTATTTTTATATTAATATAGTAATAAATAATAATGTAGAGTGAAGTCTTCGCTACTCAGAGAAGAAATTTAAAAACGAATTGAATTGAATTTTTTTAAAAAACGTTAAAAAAATTAAATTAATTATTAATTAAATTAAAATTATTTTGGAACATAAGATACAAGTATCACTTTAATCATTAAATTTAAATAAGTAGACATCCCTACTCAACGGAAAAGAAGACTGAGGATGTAGGCCGAGAGACAAAGCCATTTTTCCATAAAACATTTTAACTAAAGTTCTCTTTCTGTCAATTTATATTTACGCTGTGATGAAAAGAGCCGGAGAATACGATGAAACGATGGTATTTGAAATTTATTAATAAGCTTAATATAATGTTTGCATTATAGATGTGTCTGAACACCAAGTGCGTATCAGTGGAGGCTGTAATAGCCAATGTGGCAAAGAAGGAAACCGCGGATTGTCCTTCCAATTGTTCCGGGCATGGTGTTTGCAATTCTGAAGGTGCATATTTGTTATATATATATATATATAAGTTATTTTAATTTGAAATAAGTATATTGGTAAATTGAAAGCTGGCCTAGTACTAATCGGTTCTCAACTTTAAGGCTTTTTCGTGGAGTCAGGATTCCAGGCACAAAAATGATTTAGTAAAAATATCGGAACTTCATGCAATAAATTTGCATTGAACATATTGTTTGCAGTAAATTTTTTATTGAGCAGTGTTGGCCTAGTGGCTTCAGCGTGCGACTCTCATCCCTGAGGTCGTAGGTTCGATCCCCGGCTGTGCACCAATGGATTTTCTTTCTATGTGCGCATTTAACATTCGCTCGAACGGTGAAGGAAAACATCGTGAGGAAACCGACTTGCCTTAGACCCAAAAAGCCGACGGCGTGCGTCAGGCACAGATTAACAAATATTAACGAAACAGATACAGAAATCTGAGGCCCAGACCTAAAAAGGTTGTAGCGCCATTGATGATTTTTTTATTTTAAATTTCATATACATTGTAGACCCATACTCCAAATCCTTAATTACCAGGTCACTGTCACTGCGAGCCCGGCTTTGCCCCACCACTTTGCGCTTTGCCCGGTCCAGGGGGCTCCTACGATTCCGGACCCGCTACTGATTCCAGTCGTAAGATTTTTTTTTTCACCGGCATCTTCTTGAAATATTTTTTTAATTCCATATTTCGCTATATGTTTTTGCTTACGATTGTAATCAAACGAGACGTACAGACTTTAGTAGAATAAGTTTAGATAGTCTGTGCAAAATGACTAATATAATTCTTATTTGCTATGAATAATTTCATTTAGTATGATTCTTGTCTAACTATAATGACGAAACAATTGTCAACCTAACACAAAATATCATTTACTTTAAATCCCACGACGTTTCACTTTCCACACAGATTCTAACGAATTATATTTTTCTTATGTGTGACCTGTTTCTACATACATTTTTTTAAATAAAAATATACCAAAAATAGTAGCAACATACAAACGGTTATTTCCGGCGTTAGATCTTATATCAAACATTTTGTAATAAAGGTCTGCAAGTCTTTAAGGAGACGGGACATTTTTTTTCCAAAATACAAAATGATTCTGATTTCACTATTAATCGATGTCATTATTTGAAATTTGTATATTTTCTTTCAGTGCAAAGAAACTTTATGGTGGCGATGTATGTTATTTTCCTCGGAATCCTGCCGAGTATACTGGTCATACTATTTCTTATGTACTACTCGCGACAGAACGTTCTACACTGGTGGAAGAAACCGAGGAAAACGTACGTAAATATTTTCAAACGACCTCTGAAATCACCTCTTTGTAATCAACCTAACTTCACCTTCAACTTTGCTAAATACGGGGAGTATTCCTCGAGTGCCTTCACTAAACTCGTCTTATTCAAAAAACCCCAAAATAAAATAATCGAAAAAGCGCATGAGGAAAAAATTTACGAAAACGTCGACAACGACTATGAAAGTATTAAGAGTGTACCAATCAAAAGAGGTACAGATTGGACACGAATTTTGTCTGTATTCAAAAGAAAACCTAAGGAGACGAAAATGTTTCAACGTAAAATTAATAAAGACATTATTGTTACGGGTAGCACAGAATTCGTTAAACCAAATGTCACGAATATACCTAAAGCCATAAAAAAAAATGATATCGTGAAAACTGGTCTTATGTCGACTACAAATGTAAATATAAGTAAAGATTTAACAGTTAATATTAATAAATTTAAACCAGATACAGTTAAAGACGTTAAACAGAAATTAAGTAAAGAGAATATTGTAAATGCCGGATTAGCGTCTACTACTAATCAGAAACTGAATAATTTGAATACAGACAGACTTCCTAAATCGTCCAGAGACAATTTCAGAGAAATACAATCCATTCCTAAAGTACATGTAAATGATATTTCCAAAAGATTTGAATTAAGAAAGGTTAATGCTAGCCATAAGTATTAGAGTAATTTAATTTATTTAAAAAAAATTATAAGCCCTTAGATCAAAAGTACATTATATATTTTTTTTAAATAATACATAATAGGATTGGAACTATAAAAGTGTATTTTTTGTATGTATTTAGACTGTTTTTTCCTTTGAATGTATCAAACAGTGCATGCTCCAAGTGTAAACTTTTTTCAACGGTTCTGTCACCTACTATCCTCCAATAACCATTCAATGCTTATCTATCCGAATTCAGCATGAACTTTAAAATAAATATAGATAATTTTACAAATAAGACAGTAGAATAATAGTAGTCTAATTAATAACTACAAATAACAATACTATAGCCATAATAAATATAAATTTTAAACAAAACAAAAGATCACAACAAATGTTATTTTTAAATAATACTGTATATCGAGGAATAACAGGCGTTATCACGAGACGAAGATTCAGGCAGATTTTAAAAGTTTACCACAATATCTACTTACCCGAATTATATTCGTATTCTTCCATAGTATTAATAACGCGATTATGTATTCGTACTAAGGTATCTGAAGTTGGATACCAAGACGTGTCTAACTTTAGACAATTATTTAGCTTTCTATAGTATTGTTATTCATTATGAAGTATAAGTATTCGTAGCTCGCTTCACTCTCGTTATTTGTGGAGATTGTTTAAAGAATTTGTTACAACAATGAGATTAATGTCTGTATAATACTTTAGTTTGTTTCTAAGCTCTATACAACATCGTATATATTGTAATGCTAATTACTGATATACATATAGGAATATTAAGTTTTATATTATCCTTAAAAGCTTTATATTTAATTTAGTATTTTAAGCTGCTAAGTATTCTTTAAGCTACAAAAAATCGCGTGTAAATTATATACAAAATTATTTTTGATATTTAAAATAATATTTCTGGTTTTTTATTTGAATGGGTATTTTAATTAAACTATGCATTCGTTCTCTTTCTTATTCTCACATAGACTTACTTTCCTTTCGTTTGCACATGCTTGGTGAGTTGGTTTTTGGTTTTGGTACTACTAATACCTTCACTTAACTGTTGGTCAATTCTTGTAAACATTTCAAATATTAAGATAATTTGACCAACAGTTACAAAAATAACTGTTTTTATAATCTACTAATTACCCATAAGCATTATCTAATAAGGCTATTAATGCATAATTATTAACATATTGAAATGGTTTTATATTAATCACCGCTTGGAAATTTTTATTGGTACTAGCATTAAAATCCTCATTGCATGTTTTGACTAACCAAAATCCTTAAATATTAAGAAAAATAAATATTTTTATAATTTCAGGATTCCATCTCCAAAAAAATCCAGTCTGCGTCGCTTATCTAGAAGCGCCAGCAAATTTGCGTCAAATTTTCAAAACAACACTCCTAACAGTGCCCAAGCTGTCAGCGTTCATACTGTTTCAAATCCAGATGATATGAGCTCATCCCTTTTACGCAGTGACTCTGATCACAGCCCGGCCGGAAACGTCAACCCCTCCGTCACCTTCTTCGGTAATTTTAAAGGCTTCTCCCTCACGCCAATGGATAAAAACAGTGAGAATGACACAGCGAAAGCCACCGATCCGAAGAAGAGTGCAAAAATTACTCCCGTCCATAGAAGTGGTAGCAACAGTCAAAATATTGGACAATTAAAACCAGTTTTAAGATCAGCTCCACCGTTACCGATCGTGCCAACCACTGCCAGAACGAGCCCCAAAAGTAGTCCGTCGATAAAGAGAACGAACAGTTCGGTACAAAATCGCATTAAAGCGTTGATGAATTCTGAAAAGAATGACGAAGTTGTTATATCAAATCCTGCTCCGAGGCCGGTTATTTCCAGTCCCATACTTGAAGCGTCGACTTGCACTGCTAAAGAACTAATTTCCCCTCTTCAAGGGTCCAAAACTTTAGGTCCAATACGTGCAGCTCCAACCGTCCCAACTATGACTCCAGACTTACCTAAAAGACCTCTTAGCATGTATTCTGCAGGAAACGTGCCGCAAAAACCTTTACCAGAAGAACCCAAAAAGGTTAAAGAAGGCATATCTTTGAATCGAATTGCATCATTCCTGAAACATGATAAGCCGAAAGAAAAAGAACGAACTCCGGTGGAAAGGAGTCATTCGTTACCAAAAAATCCAAACCATCAGGTCAAAGTGCCGAAAGCTGTAGAAAAGGTAGCTTTGCGGAATTTGCAAATATCAAACCCGATTTTGCAAAAAGGTATTGAATTGCCGAAGGGAACTGTTCCGGTTGTATCCGACTCTGACGACGCTGATGACTCTAAAGCCTTTGTAAATCGAGCCCAAAGTATGCGAGCCCCGGCATCCCAGAAACCAACTCTACAGACATTTGCATCGATGAGGCAAGCACCGGGTGTTCCGCGGCCCTTATCTGGAGTTGGCAGACCTACAGCTCCACCGCCACCCTTGCCTAGTTCGGAAAAAGAAACTTCAATATATCAAAGCCCTAAACCGACCGAAATTAGATCAACAGACTATGTTGACTGCATAGAAGAAAAATCAGCTCCTTTAGCCCATATTGACGAAGAATCCAGCGACAATATTTACGCTATAATCGAAGAGAGCCCAGAAAAACACGCAAAAAACTTTCCTGGCGTTTCTCATCCGATAAAAACGGCTCCACAGGAACCGCCCGTCGGTTACAATACACCGAAACCTATCACTTCTAATTCTGGAAGCACGGATAGCATGGGCTTACTTGGAGAAATAGTCAACGAAATACAAAATCGTAACTTCGACTCCATCTACTCGACGTCGACCCTTGCGAGAAAAAAGGAGAAAGAGAAGAAAAATGCTCAAAATAGAGATAGCACGTACATGAATACTGATTACAAGACGCCAGAGAGTGTCTATAGCAATTCGGGTGCCAAGTCAACAACAAGTAGTGGTTACTTACACCCGTCAGCCGTCAATGTACCCACACGTATGCAAGAGGACGTAATAGAAAAACCACCTTCCCCATCCTTAAAAGTGAATTCAAAAATACCTACTTTCTCCAGACAAGTCACCCCACCGGGTCTGAGAACCACTAGTACGTTTAAAACTGTACCATCCTCGCCAAAAGCGATTTCAAAAAATATTCCCCCAAAAATTACCAATAGTCCAGACGTTGTATCTAGTTGTGTAGATACAAAAAATATTAAGGCCCCCGACGTGATCAACAATAATAAGGTTGAACCGCCAAAAGTCGCGTCTAAACCTAGTGCAACTAAAACTGATAATCGACCACCTTTAAAACCCACGCCAATGGAGAAAAAACAGGCAACAAAACCAGTTTTGAAGCCAGTCAACTCTGCCTCTAATTTAAAAGGCGTAGACAAAAATCTAATTAGCAGGGTCAATTCGAAAACAGACTCTGTTAAAGTAATAGCAGATAATTTAAATAAAAATCGACCGAAAGTCGTACCGAAACCGAGTAATTTAGTTCAAAAAACAGATTCAAATGTAAAATCGAGTTCAACGAAATTGATGTCGAAACCGTCGAATGTTGCCAGTTTACAGCAAAAATTTGAAAATAGAAAGTCAATAGGCAAAGAAATTTCCACTGGAAAACAATAGCAATGATTATTTTTGTGAGAGTAATTATGGAACAATATTTTTTATAGTTTCATGTGTAGGATTTCAGAAAGTTTTTTGAATGAATGAATCTGATTTATTTTGGTTAATTATTGTATGGATTATAAAGATGACAAATTAAGACTGTTTTGTGATGAAATTACTAAAATTATACTACAATGAAGTTATTAATGATATGCAGTTGTAGAAAGTCTAGTCGAGTGTATATTTAAAATTCAGTTTAACAGATGACATGATAATTTTTTGACATAATAATAATTTTTCATTACCTTGAAGTACTTTTACTTGGCCGCTTATAAATTTATCGATAAACGGAAGCTTTTGCTTTATAGTTATTCTTATTAAAATAAAAGTGTTCATATTTTGATATGTAGCCGTTTTAGTGTAAAAGTTTGTAATAAGTTTGTACATATTAGATTAGTAGTAGGATAATAGAACCAAAAGACGAAATAATTGTGACCCTCGAGGAACTGCACACATGAACTGTTTTACAGGTTTAAACGGAGATTTCGTTGTGTTCCCATATAAACTTTATTATGCCAAACTATTTTTTAGGACTTTTCTTAAAAAAATTGTACAAAAACTTAAAAAAATATAGTCTACTTAATTTGCAGTTTAACTAGACTGGGGTAAAATCCCTTATTGAATAATTAATATTTCAATTCGTTATACGCTTGCGTTATCTTATACGTCAATGTTATTTTTAAGGTCCCAACATCATGTGTTGCAATACCTTTCATATGGATCTCTGTATATATTCCTCGTAGGTATAACGAAACGTAAAGTGTCTTAAATTACGATTAATTTGTATTTTTATATAGAAGAGTGATATGTGTGTTGATATAATAAAAGAAAATTATATTATGGTGCTAGAACAGTTAACGAGAGATTTAAAGATGATAAAAGTGTTGTATTTATTTCACTGACAATTTCCATTGTTAGAAAAAATACAATTTTGTACAGTAAATGGGTAATTTTTTAAAAATAGTTACAAAATTTAGTTAATACTACATATACATAAATCTTGCCCCAGAATTGTGTATTATACAATTCGAAGGCAAGATTGTATTTTTAAATCTCTTGTTAAACAATTTGACAGCGTAGATAAAGTTGGTACAATAGAAATAAAGGCGCTCACACAGTATTTGAAAATTCTTGTTTAGTATTCGCTTATATTATACTATTTACTGATAAAGCAATGCAATAACTACAACTTTACAATACATTCTTTAATATGTTTTATGATATTGTGTGTTCACAGTCATTTACGTTTTATTCCCAAATTCAATGATTACACAGAACCATACAAATATTTCTTAATCTTGTTTGGTTGAATATAGGAATATAATGTACCATTCGTCCATATTATGTAAATTCACTGCCAGTGTACAAAGGTTTGGTGCTCTTTAAGAAAGCAATAGAACATAGAAATGTTTATCAGAATTCATAATGATAAAAATGCGATAAACTATAGAATAGTGACGTTCTCCACAAACCATTATTATAAGGCAAATAATTAACAATAAGGTGTGAAGTAGATAATGTAGACAGAATAGCCTCTAGCCTCTGGCATAGTTTCTGCTAGTTAATCTTGCTATTGCTAAACATATTTTAAAACTTAAAAATGGACTTTTTCATTTTTTAGATTATTTAATACATAATCCAAGGGAGCCATGTGTACATGTGCATTACAGTAGATAGGTATATAATTGGTTGTGTCATTTGATATTTATTATTTGTATTTTTTACAAGTCCAGCTACCTATCCTACTTATCTTAGCTTAATCTTTTTCAAGTACATATTTTGTAAATACAACCAAAGAAATTGTATTTAAGTGTGATTTTAAACTAGCGTTTGTGGAAAGTATTTGGAGTAGGCAGCAAGTTTGACTTTTATTTATAAAGAAGACTGTTATTATTTTGCACCATTTGTCACAAAGTAGTGACATAATTTTGATTAGCTTATAATTATATTCAGCAAAATAAAATGATTTATTGAAATTATTGTTTTTTTTATTATATAAATATATAACACAATACATTCTAATACATATTAGAATGCGTCGTGTTGGCCTTGTGACTTCAGCATATGACTCTCATCGAAGAGGTTGTAGGGTCGAACTTTACAAACCTCAGCTCTTTAATTTGCTTGTACAGCGCGCAAAATTCGTGCTTTAAAAATAATGTAAACGCGCGTCTTGTTTGATCTATTTGTTCTATTGTTTATTCGTTGCGAACGAGGCACGAAATAACTGTGCCCCTCTCACCTGCATTGTCGCCGCGTATTCCATTTCGATGGCTTTTAACTGATATCGCGCGTAGTATTTTTTCGATACCATATTATATAAAATACAGAATTAGAAAAATCTTATCAATGTTTATTTTAATTTAATTATTACTCTTAATTCTTAATTTTCATAACTAAACTTTAATCTTATTCAAATTTGTGACTATTATATTTATATTGTGATATTTTATAATAAAAACTAAAATCTTTAACCTAACTTGATATATTTAACTTTAATTTAATTTTAATGCAATAAGCGTTGGCATCGGTATCGTATCGGCAAAACGGCGTATCGATGCATCCCTACTTAAGAATTTGTAGAGCCACTGGTTCTTTCAATTATATGGAATTTTGACAATTTGAATACGCAATAAAATCTGTTAGTAATTTTTCCAGCTGTTTAAGCAATTTTGATTACCAACTTATCAACAATAGAATTAGATTCAAATATTCTTACTAGCTTAGCATAAACTTACTAAAGCACTGATCAATGTGATAAGTGTTTTGAAGGAATTACACAATTAATAGAAGATATGTGCTGTTTTATTTATTGGTATCAAAATCTGAACAAAACACAAAATATAACTTATTACAAACATAAAGCTACTGATGAAGGTCACACACAGAAGAAAGGGTTACATACTGAAAAACAATCATTCATACACTTAAGGATTAATTACACTACCACACAATCAGGATACATGTATCTTTCTTCTATGTACAACAGTATATGGATTGTGTGCGAGTTATTTAGAGGCAATGTTTAACTTTCCTCTATATCAACTGCTCATATCCAATTACCCAATTTAATATAAGTAACCATTCAATCAGAAATTACTTTCCCGCGGCTGTAGCAAGAGGATTTCTCAAAACTAGAATCACAGAATCTCCACGTAGAAACATTTTAGAGATGAATCTATCCTTATTTACTGCTTTACCCTGAAAATACATTTCAATATCATAAAGACTTTCTTAGTAAGTCTATATACATAGATATGTGGTGTTATATAGTATTTATTCTAAAAAATAGTATTTCATAGGTTAGCAAAGATGTTAATCCTTAAAATTTTGTAAAATAAATGTCCGTTTACCTTCTTGCCTTTGCCAGTCCTAGGGACTTCGGTCCACATTTCCTTAACGTTTTCAAGGACCATATTGCAATGCCGGTCAAACGCTTTGACGCGCCCTAACAATTTCTTGTTGTTACGACAATTAATAAGTACTTGAGTGTTGTTTTTAACGGACTGTGTAAGAACAGACAAAGGCCCTGTACTGAATTCTTCTTCTTCTATCTTTGATAATTCTTCCAGGGTCATTTCAGAACGGGGTTTCGTCGTTGTGGCCCTATAAACAAAGCCGAAATTTTTAGTAAGTGATAATCATAAACCATACTACTACTTAACTACAACCCAAAAAAACGTTTACTAACATTTTTTAAACTTATTGACACGAAATATTTAAATTAAATTGATCCTTTAAATGAGTTTCTTGTGCTAAATAAAATAGAATTTGGTTAAAGAATAACGATATGCACGCTTGCCGTTTGCGTTTACAGACTATTATAGACCACAGATTAAAAAAGAGACACAGTTACACTACTGTCACAGATTTTTCTACTATATTATTATATATAGTAGAAAAAAGTGAGCGATGATATTGAAATAACGGTTACAGCTGTTTTTTTAAATCATCTTTTGCGCGCGCCCCAGTTCTTACTTGTGTTTTACGAAATTCGTTTTTTTTTGGCCTGTTGGCCTTAAGGGCCTTTACAGCTCAGCTCGGGCTGTTTTGGCGAGCGTAGCTCGGCCAGAATGGCGTTTTTATCCCGCGGCTAGCGCAAGGGCGTCTCCTGTGAGACTCGAACCCCGGCTTGGGCCGTCGCGGGGCGGTCAATCGCCTGAAGGGCAGGACGGAGGCTCACTGGAGTGAGCGAAGTGCGAAGTAAAGGTCTTCGCCTTCACCGGGGAAGGCGGTTTTTTATCCTAATCTGTGATTGGCAAGAAATTCGAATCGAAGCTCTGTAGGTGATTAGTACGTGTCGTCATGAAACAATAGTTTGTTCTGAAAAGAACAGTTAATTGCGTTACCGTTAGACCACGATGTCGAACTGTTCTGAGAAGAACACGTTCGTACCCTTCGACGGTTGCGCGCAACAAAAAAGACAACTTTTTGCCGCGCCTCGATTTTATTGTCTACGCACCCTTCGCATCTTGGTACCACATGTTACCACTAGTGGCCAGGTAGGATAATTTTTGTATATAAATCTACAGTTTTTAAAAATTAAACACATTCCACATTCCACCTTCACCTCTTCTCAACGAATTATTAGGAAGTTTTATTTTAACCAAATAAGGACCAATCAACCTAAACCAAACTCCCTAAAGTGGTGACCCCGAGAAGAATACCAAGAAAATTGAAGATGACGAACACAGAAAATTCCGGTGCAGAGCGTCAAGTTTCATCACATCCGTCGAGCCAAGAAGTCTCCGGTATCTCACTGTCACTCCGTGTGCCACCATTCTGGCGCGACCAGCCGCTCCTCTGGTTCTGCAGTTTCAAAGCAGCAACCGCCGATCTGAAACGAAGCCAGGCCCAGCTCGCCCAGATGGTCATCGCACAGCTTGAAAAGCAAGATATCCAAAACATCGCTGATCTCATTTGCTCGCCGCCGGAAGCAGATGATGAGGCAAATGAAGCAGCTTAACAAGGACAAATTTCCCGTGAGCACCATCAAAATGATGTGGCTCGAGCATCTGCCGCCACACATTCGTTCCGTGCTAGCCGTCAGCGAAGCGTTTAAAATCAAAACGACGCTTGACGACCTGACCTTGCTCGCGGACAAGATGATGGAAGTCCACACGCCGTCGCAACACATCGCTGCCGTCGCAACGCCTTTCACACCTGTAGCATCGCCACCAATTCCAGAACAACCAACCATCGACACCCTTATCGGTGAAATAAGAAGGTTGTCTTTGGAAGTCGCTGAGATACGAGCACAACCTCGCGACAACTACCGCAACAGTCGTTCTCGCCACCATTCACATTCACAATCACGCTCGCGGAACGCATCAACAAAGCGCAACGAAAACCGACGAGAGTCGCAGATGGAAGATCGAAGCCGGAAAAAATCTCCAATGCCGTACTGCTATTACCATCATCGCTACGGTATGGACGCGAAGAAATGCACACCACCATGCAGTTTCAAGCCCATAAACCAGTCGGAAAACTAAAAGTAACGTTGGCCGCGGCGGGAACCGGCGTTACCGAATCATCACACCGCCTTTTCGTTACCGACAGGGTAACGAGACTTACCTTTTTGGTCGACACAGGAGCCAATATCTCCGTGCTACCAAAGACTAAAGCTCACGTGAAAAACCACTGCCATTTCAACTCTACGCCGCCAACAACACGGTCATTCCAACATACGGAGAGAAGTCACTCCAACTTGATCTTAACCTCCGAAGACCATACACATGGAAATTCGTCGTAGCAGATGTGTCTAAGGCAATCCTGGGAGCAGATTTCTTGCAGTACCACCACCTCATTGTCGACGTAAAAAACAGAAGACTGATCGACGGGAAAATAAAACTGGTAACAAACGCTCAACTCAGTACTGCAGACATACCTACAGTTCGTAGTATTGACATTGAGCAAAATTACCACAGCATTCTAGCAGATTTCCCAGGCACAACCAGACTCACTTCAATGAAGCTTAGTCCCAAACATTCCGTTGAACACTTCATTGAAACAAATGGACCGCCCCTGCACTGCAAGCCACGCCCCATTGCACCGCATCGTTACGAAATGGTCAGGAAGGAATTCTAAAAGGAACTAAGCAAAAGCCCTTGGGCATCACCTCTTCACGTCGTGCCAAAGAAAAATGGAGACCTACGCGTGTGTGGCGATTACCGAAGGCTCAACGCCATAACCAAGCCCGATCGGTATCCCATACCACGTATACGTGACTTCACATACCAACTCGCAGGGAAGAAAATTTTCTCCACACTCGACCTCAATCGCGCGTACCAACAACTGCCAGTCAGCGAGCAAGATGTGGAGAAAACCGCCATCATCACACCTTTTGGTCTTTTCGAGTTTCCGCGCATGTGTCCTGGTCTAAAGAACGCCGGACAGACTTTCCAACGCTTTATTCATGAAGTACTGCGCGAACTCGACTTCGTATTTCCTTTCGTTGATGATCTACTCATAGCATCAATCGACGAGGAAGAGCACCGAAAACATCTACGCATCGTATTACAGCGACTAGAAGAATACGGCATCACCATCAACCCATCAAAATGTGTTTTCGGCCAGCCAACTGTAAAATTCCTCGGTCACCAAGTCACAGCGGAAGGAATACAGCCACCCCAAGAGAAGGTACAAGCTATTACAGACTTTCCAAAACCACAAACCGTAGAAGAACTACGACGTTTTCTCGGTATGATAAACTTTTACCGTGAAAATATCAAAGATGCCGCCACCATACAAGCGCCGTTAAATACCTACCTGCACAACGTCAAGAAGCGTGACAAAACTAAGATCGACTGGACCACTGAATCAACGCAAGCTTATGAAGCATGTAAAGAGAGCATAAAAAACGCCGCTTTACTTGCTCATCCGTCTCACCAGGCGACACTTGCTATATTCAGCGACGCTAGCGACAAAACAGCTGGTGCCGCACTCAACCAATTTATCAACAACTCATGGCAACCACTCGGCTATTTCTCGAAGAAATTCACCGACGCACAAACTCGCTACAGTACCTACGATCGAGAGCTACTCGCCATCTACATGGCTGTCAAACATTTCCGCAAAATGTTCGAGGGACGAGAAATAATTATATTTACCGACCACAAGCCGCTAACTTTCGCTTACACAAAAACAAATACAAACAGCGAATCACCGAGACGCACCCGACAGCTACTTTATATCAGCGAATTTACCACTGATATACGACACGTCAGTGGATCTCAAAATGCAGCCGCAGATGCATTATCACGTGTCGAAGCAATCACCTGTCCATCGCCGATCGACTACAATCTACTTGCAGAAGCTCAAGAGCGCGATAGCGATACCATTAAAGCACTCAGTCTACAGAGCAACTTATGTTTCAAGAAAGTCAACCTGCCCGTCTCAAATATCAAATTACACTGCGAAACTTCAACCTCACAGTTACGTCCGTACCTACCAGAAGAATACCGACGTACCGCATTCAACGCAGTACATAACGTTAGCCACCCTAGAATCAAGACTACGAGAAAATTAATTACGCAACGTTACTTTTGGCCCTCAATGAACGCAGACGTCGGCAAGTGGGCAAAAGTATGCCTACAGTGTCAGCGCGCCAAAATACAACGCCACACATCAAGTCAATTATCAATTTTTTCACCAACCGAACGAGTCGAACACGTTCACATCGATATCGTTGGTCCGCTACCTACCGCGGCCAGCGGTCATCGATACCTCGTGACAATGATCGACAGAGCAACAAGATGGCCCGAAGCATACCCATTATGCGAAATATCAGCTGAAGACGTCGCCAAAGCGGTATACGAAGGTTGGATTTCCCGTTTCGGTTGTCCTGTAACAATAACAACGGACCAAGGACGCCAATTCGAAAGCAGAGTATTTGCATCTCTTTCTCGCTTACTAGGAATCGAAAAAACGCGTACAACTTCATACCACGCACAGTGTAACGGTATCATCGAACGATGGCACCGTGTCCTTAAAGCCGCATTAAAAGCAAGACTGCAGACCGCAAGAAGCTGGATCAACGAGCTACCAACCGTCCTACTCGGATTACGCGCCGCTATGCGAAGTGACACCGGCGTAAGCGCCGCCCAGCTTACCTACGGTTGCAACATACGCTTACCCGGTGATTTCTTATCAACGACCCGCAATGACGTCATCATGGACTCTGGCTACATCGATCAGCTGCGCGACGCAATACGTAACCTGCAACCAATGCCGAGTCAACCACACAGCAACACAAAACCCATATTTGTACACCGCGACCTGCAAACATGTGAATACGTATTTGTACGCATAGACGCCGTAAAGAAGCCATTACAAGCACCTTACGACGGACCCTATCGCGTGCTGAAACGAGACAGCAAGATATTCACGCTGCAGTTACCTAACCGTGAAATGAATATCTCTATCGACAGACTCAAACCTGCCTACACTATCGCCGAGCAAGATGTGCCTACTGATACAACAACGAGTACCTGCAACAAGCAAAACACATCAAGTGCGAGCGAACTACATGAACCATCAAATAGCCTGAAACATCAAAATGACAACACCCTGAAACATCAAGATGACAACAACCTGAAACAACAAGACACTGGGAACACCTCAATACCTACAAGAACAACTCGCCGAGGCCGCGTTATACGCCTGCCGGTACGCTTCGCTAGAGGGGGAATCCTGTAGGTGATTAGTACGTGTCGTCATGAAACAATAGTTTGTTCTAAAAAGAACAGTTAATTGCGTTACCGTTAGACCACGATGTCGAACTGTTCTGAGAAGAACACGTTCGTACCCTTCGACGGTTGCGCGCAACAAAAAGGACAACTTTTTGCCGCGCCTCGATTTTATTGTCTACGCACCCTTCGCATCTTGGTACCACATGTTACCACTAGTGGCCAGGTAGGATAATTTTTGTATATAAATCTACAGTTTTTAAAAATTAAACACATTCCACATTCCACCTTCACCTCTTCTCAACGAATTATTAGGAAGTTTTATTTTAACCAAATAAGGACCAAACAACCTAAAGTAAAACTACCCTAAAGCTCCTTTAATTTAGTTGCAGTCTATTGTGCAGTGTTTCATCTAGCGTTGTCGTGAAGCAGTATTGGCCTAGAGCGATTGACCAGCCTTGGTTATCTAGCAGTTGCCTTTTCCATTTTGGTTTCCAGTTGCCGTAATCGTCTGGCCAGATTTAAGAGACTTATAGTGACTTATAGTAGACCACCCCGGCACTAGTCCAACAAACGTTCACAAGTAAGTTTTTTCCGAGTCCATTTTCGCACCCTAATTAAGGAACCCACCACAACGCTTTTCTAAGCAAGATGGTGTCGCACCAATCCCTATGACGTACCATGTTTCTGAACACGTAACAAAAGGCAATTTTTTATTTGGTAATGGACTCTCCCTGACAGCTCAGCTCAGCAGGCTGTTTTAACGAGCGTATCTTTGCCGAAGCGTGACTCACTACGCCAGAGGAATTTGTATCAGAAGGTGAAGCAAAGACATTGTTTTAGAAGCGTTACGACTCGTCGACTAATCTGTGACAGTTTGCCAGACGCCAGTATAATATAATATTGTATAGTCTTTGGTTTTGTGTCTTAGGTCACTTTACTGCCGTATAAATATTAATATTTTTAATAAATTTATTATTTTATTATAAAGCTTTCTATCTAGCTACCTATCTATTAAATAAATATAATATCCAAGTTCAAAATCATATGTATAGAAAATTTTGTTCAGAGTCCCTCATGCCAAGATGGCCCCCTTTTTCAGTAAACACACAATTTTGTCTGGTCCTATTGATTTTTATTGTTTAGTTTGCGAAAATCGTTTTTTAACGGTAGAAGATACAATTAAACATATTATAACTGATTCTCATCAACAGCAATTGGGGAAAATAATATATGAGTCTAAAGATGATGGCATTAAAAAAGTACTGTATTAATATTATTTTATTAACTGCTACACACAACTTATGTTCAAATATTATAAAAAAATGTGTTGTTAATTATTTAAATATAAATTCTATTTTCATTTAAAATAGTGTATTTCATTGTGAATTACTTATACTGTGTCACTTTAAAACTACTTAGTAAAGGGTAGCAGTTGAGATAGGATTAAACAACGAAATTTCTAATAATTGTTTTACTTATTTCAGATCAAACTATGGTATTTCTGTGAATTTTGTAGTATAGTCTTGAAAACCAAAGCTAAAGTAAGATTACACATTGTGGAAACGCAACATGTTGCAAACAAAAAGGTCCAGTTCATCAAAAGATATGGTAATGTCTTAATTGCCTTTGATGATGTACACATTGATAATGAAGCCTGGGAAGGTTTGTGTGATAGCACATGCATTCTATGTAACAATGAGTATGAAGATGTTACAGAACACTTAAAAGATCCCATACATCATATAAATTTTATGCAAAGTAATATTGAATTTCAGAACAAAAATATTTTCCGTATGGTAAGTTAATTAGTTAATAGTAATTGTTATTCCTGTATGTTTTAATTAAAATTAATCAAATTTTTGCCATTTTAACTCTTGAAAAGAGCAAAGCTTTTACTGTTATAAGTATTTAAAATGTTGTAGGCACTATTGTGGCCAAGTATTTGTAGCATCATGTTATAAAAAAATATGAATGGGACAGAATAGTTTGTGCATGTACTTTTAGTAGTGAAACCCTAAAAAAAATACTCTTACCATCTTATAAACTGAAAACTTATACTGTGTCACTTTACTTTACTAATGCACTAAGATTATATGAATTTTCTTTGCACAAGAAAATTTTACATAGCAAATAATTTGAACTTTACTACTCTGTAAATGTAATATATCAAACAATTATCAATTTAAAATTCAGTTCAGTATAGTGATGCAGAAATTGCCTTATAAATTAATTATGATATGGCAATGTCAGTTTTGTCTGGTCTGTTTTTTATTTATACTATTTAGAAAATAATAATTATTTGGAACCAATTGCCAAAAAACTGGAAAGGAAATTATCATGTAGTTTCTTAATAAATATAATGCATATTTGGTTTATAGGTAGATGAGACATCTTTTCATTGTATTACCTGCAATTCTCAAGAAGCCTTACCAGTTAATACACATTTTGATGCTTCACATCATACAGATGTATATTTAAAATGCCAAATGTTAGCAGCTAAACTAATCGAAGATCAAAACAGTGCTGAAGAAATATCAGCTAAAAAAAATGAAGTTCAACAGAAAATTGGTATTCCTGAACTTGCTAGTAAAGAAAAATCAAATCAAAAACCTTTGGATATTCAAACAGATCTACCAAAAATGCAAAATAAAGTGGAAATAAATTTTCCAATACCATTGCCTCAGTCAAAAAATACTAATGAAAGTATCATGATAGGAGAAAAATCTGATTGTGTTGAAGAAATTGTAAACAATGCAGTCGAAACAAGTGATTACACAATTGAAAATACTGTATATAATATAAAAGAAGATGAAGAAATGATTTGTAATGTTCTTGATGCTAATAACTATATTACTGAAAATGAAAAGGGATCCAAATGGTGTATTTTATGCGATTGGGTTATGGATTCATTGGATATTTATGAACATATGACTAGTGTACACCATACAAACATTCTTAAGCTACATAAAATGCGGATTGAAAAATCAAACAACCAGGGAAATAAAAACAAAGCTTCTGTTGAACAGCATCAATATTTAAAACCATCTAACATAGAGACTGGAATTGAAAATATTCAAGAAGAATTTGAGAAAATTGAAAATGAAGTGCCACAACAGAACTCGACACTTAATTCTGGCCTGGACTTACTCAATAAGCCTGAAAAAAATTCAACTGAATCTCAACATAAAGTGAATAATGCTGATGAACCAGGTATGTCAGCCAATAAATCAAGCATTGTAGATGCTTTAAAAAGATTTCAGGACAATCATATCAACATTAACTTTAATACTATGACTGCGGTTTGTAGACAATGTTCCACACTACTTGGTTTTGATTATTTATCAATTGAAGATCATATAAGTCAACACGAAAAAAAGATTAATGAGTCAGGCCCAAAAGAAAATTACGAAGATGTTGACGATGAAATATGCCAGTTACTATTGACTGACAGTACATCATTTATAAATTCATCTCACAAGTTTCAGAAAAATTATATTAATATTAATTTTGAGACAAAGCAGGTAACATGCAAGAAATGTTCTATAAATTTAGCTTTTGATTACAATACTGTAAAAAGTCACATTTTTACACAACACAGGGACGACCTTAAAGATAGACAAAAGACAAAAAAAGAAAGTGCGCTATTCAATTTAACTACTCAAATAAATGAAGAAGATAACTATGCAAACAAACACAACTTTAAACGTTTACCGGATCAGAATGTAGTTTCGTGTGAAATATGTAAAACAGAAGTATCATTTACCTTAAAATATATGATAGATCATATACATTCAAATACACACAAATCACAAGTTGAAGCAAACAAAACTAAAATTGAAACCATACCTTTAAATTTATTCATCCAAACATTAGTAACGGTAGAAAATAGCATTTTCAAAGATCATATTATAAACAATGAAATTTGCGTGAATGTACTGAGTTTTATCTTGCTTACTAGCATTCCAGAAGTGAATATGTTTAAATGTCTATGTTGTGATTTGTATCTCCGTGAAGACGAGTGGTTGCCGCATTCAAAATCAAAAGATCATCTTGACGTGTTAACTAATATGAAACTTGTGATCAATATCAAAGATGAATTTATACGACAAGTGAGTAAGCTTTCTAATATAAATATGATCATTTTTCATAAAAAAATTCAATTTGACCATTTGATTAGTTTTAATCCTTTCCATTGCATTCCAATTGTAATTAACTGGAATTTAGGAATATAAAATAATAGTTTCCGTACTCTATGGGTTTTAACTTTTTTTTTCAGCTACCCTCTAATCACTATCACTGTGGGTTTTGCAATATAATGGTTAACTGTTGGCAAGATGTGACAACTCATTTAAGTACAATATCCCATAAACAGTGTAAACTTTCAGCAAAAGTCAGATTACAATCATATAGTTCATCAATTGCTGATTTCGAGGGCAAAGTGAATAATGAATCAAGATTTTTTTTTGAAATTATGTTAAAATAATTTTTTTCGTGTAATAATAAAAAAAGGCAAAAACAAAAACACATGCTACAGGAGGGACCGTGAAAATGATATATTTTTAAAGAAAATATCTTAAATCACAAATCTTCTAGACATATCATTTAAGATAAAACACTACGCTACTCGATATGTCTATACCAAAGGGAATGTAGTCATAAAGGTTTAATAGCAATTTATTCAAACAAGTTTAGTTAAATACTTGAAGTGTGTTAGTCTACAGCCCTGTAGGGCTACTGTGTAAAACCGATTTACAAATATTACCAATCCTAACAAAGAATGATCCAATAACTATAACCACTAACGATAGAAGTAAATTTCATGTACTTCTTTGAGATATCGTGGTACAAAAACTTGATATCGGCATCGCTATTAAGAGCGTAAGCGTATTGGTTAGATCGTAGACTAAATAGTAAGTTTAACAGTGTAAAAAACAGATGGTTATTATTTGTGAAATCGGTTCAGATTTAAAGTACATTGATATATCATATGATCTTATCAGTATAATCTTCCTATCAGTATTACCAACACTGGTACATCTGTAGTGTATTTTTGTTGGGTACGATCTCTAGTGAAAATCTGTTGTAAGAAATGTTTTTCTGACTTTTGTAAATAGCTTTAAATTATACTGCAATTGATAAAACCTCGTTTGGTCAACGTGGAAATGTTGCTAGTTATGAAAAAGATAAAGCTAAAGATCGCCAAAAAAAACCGCCATTCATTCGCCACGTTATGGCTTTTTGTAAGATATTTTAACTTGTCACAAATAAAGACTTATTAAATTATGCGTTGTTTTATTATTTATGCGTTATTTTATTATAGTTATAAGATGAATATTGTTTTAGAATCATCACTTGCTAATACAGAAGTGTATGATGAAATAAAAAATTGTGAGGAAACCAAGTCAAGATGTATTAACTAAAATCCTGTAAAATAAAAGAAAATGAAAGACAATAATGCATATCGATAGATAATTTATTGTAGATATATAATAAATTGTTCCTAATTTATCGCACTAGGGTTTCTTTACGGGTGGTATAACTAAGCATGGGATATAACTAAGCATGGGATATAACTAAGCATAATAATTAAAAAAGATAAGTAAATTTGTAGGACATGTATATGAGGAGACACCTGTGTTTCCTGATGGAGTAGTGTCTTTATCATTTTGTTATTGGAACGTTTATGTTCATGGGCTTAGGGCGAAATATTTTATTTTATCTTGTAGGAAACCTGGTACTTGGCTGAATGTTTTAAGTATATTCATGAGAAGAGTACTTAGGTTGTTTCTGTGTTTTGAGGAAGGCATAAACCTGACAGAATATGTCAAGCATCAACTTAATAATAATAATACCCTTCAATAGAAATGCACAACAATTCTTTTAATCAGCGATGGATGTATCTACACTTAAGAAATAGTAGTTATTTTATGTCGCGTATTATGTATACCTTTTGTCATATGCCTCCCTCTCTAGAAGTTAAATAAAGCGACAAATTATCTTACCAAATTAATATGTAGTTTGTTTACGCTATACAAAACAGGCCGAACGCGTTGCGTCTGATTATCAGATTGTATCATCGCTTTGCTGTGACCGCACGTTTTAGGTGTATTTTTTTCCCGCCATTTAGCTAATTGGTGTTTATGTGACGATTAAGACGTAAACAGGTTTTACAGACTATATTAAAATATACAAATAAAAGTGCATTTTGGGAATTGGTAAGTTATAATTTTAATATAATAAGGCCTGTGCAATGGTATGGGAGTTTCTGTTTAGGAAATAAGGGTCAGCATTCAAGCGTTAGTTCAAAGACGTTTTGTAGGATGGCTATATAGCAGACATATGGCCTGCTTTATAATTAGATTAAATTAGGTCATAAAATATCGAAAATAATAGATAAATATAACTATACGTAGTAACGCCTTCAACGAATCACTGTAAGAAAATCATGATTTAAGTTAATGTAAAACCTTTTATCAAGCGTAAATTATTTAAGTTTAAAATAATAAATTACGTTAAATTCCTAAGCAATGTAAGAATAATGTCAAAAAATCTTATTCGTTAAATTATGCTAAGTATTTTATTTGCTTAAATACTTCTTTGAATTATTGTCACGGAATAACAGCAATGTTGGACTAGTGAATTAAGCGTGCGAATCTCTGAGTTCATATGCTCGATTCACATCTATGCACCAACATATTTATAATAAAAAAATCAACCATAATTATGCCACTGAACTGAAACCAAAAGTCATTATTATTAAGGAATTAATAATAATGAATTAATGTAATTTCCAACTCCATTATAAAGAATAACCTAGTTAGATAACTAGGTTATAAAAATATATATATATAATAAGCTAGCTAGAATAGTCTTCAAATTATTTATGTTTAAAATCTAAACCAGTTACGTTTATTCAGTAAAAAAAATTACTTTTGTTTAAATTAGCAATGTTATCCTAGTTCAAGCATAGGAACCCCAGTCGCACTACTCACAATTACCATTTGGTCCTTCGGTTAAGGAAAAAATCGAGAGAAAGCCGCCTCAGCCAACTCGCTTGGCAAAAACAATATTTTGTATCCTATATCCCACATTGCTACATAAACGTTTATGACGATGATAAGTTTAAAATAGTCACTAATACAATATAAATTACTGTCATTCCGAGATTTATCTAAAAAGATTATTATCAAATTATTTATTAGTTCCTTCTCAGAGTTAAGTATTTAATATGGACTTAGCTGATTGCCTTGTAGAAAGGTCATAAACGATAGGCCATGGTACAGTTGAAAAACATTAGTTATTATGAACGTATGTGCTATAAGACAAGAGTTTTTTGTAAAGACCGTAATTGAAACCAATTGTTCTTTTTTTTAGCGAATATTTACGGAATTTTTGTAAACAAATTAATGAGTTTGTGACAAACTAAATGGCACAGATGATTACTAAACTGACGTATTACAATTTATTGACTACAAGTGTAAGTAGAAGCGCAAACCAAATGATGCCATCAGTTTCCGCTTCTAATTTTTTTACTAAAATAGTTTTTTTACAATTATTAATATTTTATATTAACGATAGTCATTGTAGTTTTGTTCTGAAAAAGTAGCCTAAGGCAGAATGTCAGTAGGCAAAAAACTATGATAAAAAAGTTGTGACCTCGGCCCTGAACCCGGTAAATTGCGAAAACGGCTTAAGGGCCTGCTGATGCACAAAATACACATTACAGTGGGCTTAGAAATACACTAAGTTAAATGAGTTGTTTATTTATGAAGTCTTAGGCTATCAAGCTTAAGCTAGAATTAGCGCTGAATATGACTCCTGTCTGTTAAATACATTTTTGACGTGCGGAAGTCAAACTTAGCGCTGAGTTTCGTTTCTGAATCTTACCTCTAGTCGCTAGGCACAAATCAGCAGATCCACAAATAGCCAATAATACAGAAAAATAATAAAACAACATACAGAAACCGAGAAGCCCAGGGTCTACCATTATTTTTTATTGTAATCTTAGTAAATTTATTAAGTAATTTTCTCAATTAGAATTTTTGACTCAAAGATTTTTAGTTCATATTAAATCATTCGAAAATCCTTCAAGTAGACATACATATCGTACAAACATGGCTTTGATAAACAACGCGAACGGCAAGATGACCGACTCATATATTCACTCGCTTAAAACATTGTTTGCTATATCATATATTGTGAATTACCGATGGATTTAAATTTTACATTTTTGTTTCTAGTATTTCTTATTCTTTTATATACGTCAAATAACAAAATAACAATCAAAATATAGTATTTACAATATTCTTAACCAACATACTTAATAATAAAAATAATAATAAAGTTTGGTCCCTGTGGCATTTTCCTCGCTTTATTGCGATACTTATTCGTTGAGGGATGAAAGAACCAGCTCTGGGGTCACCAATAGTACCAGGCGCCAACTTAAATTTTTAATTAGCGCCTGTGCACTTGAACCCCACGGCCACAGAGTCGTTACTCCAAACAAAATCGAAATTGGAGGAAAGACTCTTATATTTGAGCCGTTTATTATTTTCCGCCTGCTCTGCGGGCGCCTCGGCTTTTTTGCTTGTCCCAGGGAGGTGACACGGGGCAAACGTTTGCACACGCTTTTATTCTTACTTACTTTTATTTGATTAAAAGAACACAAGAAGTGTATTCCCCTTAGAAGAGACTGTATCTAGTGTTATTCGACACTTTTTTCTAGATATTTTTTGTCTTCGTGCACGGAAAATTTATTAAAAAAGAACCTGTTTTATAAAAATAAATAAATCTGTGGCACTACAACCTTTTTAGGTCTGTGACTGAGATTTTTGTAACTGTTTCATGAGTATTTTTAAATCTAATAGCTATGATCACCTTCCTGAGCCTGACTTCGTCGACTTTTAGATCTAAGGCAGGCCGGTTTCCCCACCATGAATTCCTTCAAATCTATACATAGAAAGAAAGGCCATTGGTGCACAGCCGGGGATCGAACCTACGACCTTAAGGATGAAAGTCGCACGCTGAAGCCACTTGGCCAATATTGCACCTGTTTTATCCAGAGATTCCGACTAGAGAACTCGTCTAGAGATTTCGCCCAGGCTAGGCAATACAAATATATATGTTTAGTTCGTTAGTTAATAATATATACTTATACGATATACATATTACACACCTTAAAGAGCATATAAACATCGTAGTCTTTTCCGAGTACTTTGTGTAATGTATATTGTAGGCTTGACTTCCATTATACGTACTGTGTAAATACTACGGACATTGATTCACAGGTCACGGTTATTATAAGATTTCTTTTAATAACCAAGGTAAAAACATTTGCACTCTCAATATGTAATTTCCTTTTAGTTGTATTACTAGTAACCACAGAACCTCCGCAATTTTCCCCATATCTCTAAACTATTCAACAGATTTTGATGAAACTGGTTCATAGTTGGAATATACCTCACATAAATTTAGAAACGATGTCTTTTAGTGTTTGAAATTTTTGTGACGTGTCGATCGCGTGATTGGCAAATCAGTTGACTTTTGTGTCCCGCGCTGTGTACGATTTTTTCCCCCACTCCCTTGTTTAATTCAAGAGTTTGCCGGTATCTGTACATAAGTACACACATCTAAAGAAGGATGAGCCAATTGCCGAAATTCCCCATAGCACTCTTCTAGTCATACTAGCGTTGTGGTAAGTGTAATATAGCACTATCATCAGGTGGTCTTTGGGCCAAGGACCACGTAATGATGTCGCCGAGATCTCAAGGATAATAAATTTTGTTTTATGCTTACATATCAAAAAATACTAATGAATAAGCTTCAACTGAGCTTCATACGTTAGAAGACATCAATGTGGTGACATACTATTCCCGCTATACGGTATCAATTAAAAAAATAATTTTTACTGAGAAAACATCTGATTCACACTTAACAAGATTCCATCAAGTTGTGTTAAATCATTCTTGTTACTATGATAATAGACCCACCGCATTGAATTTTTAGACATATGCCTTAAAGTTATCATGTATTTTAATAATTTTTTAAAAACAAACCAGCCATAGTGTGGGAAGAAAGGTGAACAGTTCCTCCTACATAAAGGAAGGATCCTCCATTGGTCTAACCACTGACGGCCCGAAGAGTCCTTTGCATGTAGCAAAAATATCTTTTTTACATAATAGTCAAAGCGCTAAGCGCTAAAACATACGAGAAATGTTTGCGCTAAGACATGCACGTTTTCGTAATTTTCCTTCACCGTACCGATTATATGTCTATATTTAAACTAATTCGTTGATTTTGTAGCGATATCCAAGCCAACATAAATATAGAATTCATAGAATGATTGATTCTATTAATTTATCCGCAGACTGATATCCGTATAAAACCGCACGTGACTAACATAATTTCTATAACTTTTCCTTCTTATCAGTGTACTTATTTTGTCCTTCGTCTATTTCCTTATAGAACCTGTCACAATCGTATTAAAACGTACTGCATTGTTTGTAAATAATTATTGTTGCTATATTTAAGAATATCGCCGTTACGGGGCTTCCTCTAGTTAATAGTGTACTTCAGGCCGAGTCGGCCACGGTCAACTATATTTAAACTTACCCTGTACGCAGGAGATTTACAGGGCCTAAGGTATATGTCTAGCGACATAAGTCACGAAGACACTCACTATTCTGTTACTCAACTACTATGATGGGACGGATATCCGACATGACCGCAGTATCCGGAGAGGAGAGGCAGAGCCGACAAGTTTACGCGGTCATCAGAGACACGGGATTATTCAATGCCCAACGCCTAAACTAAATTGTTCGTAGAAAACTTTAAATGGCGCATTCAAATGTAGACAAAATCTACAGTCAAACAACTAATTAAACCAATGAGTCAGTTAAAATACAGAGGTTTAAATATAGTGAAAAATGGCAACACAAAAGCCACAAATCACCGCGAAAAATATATGATAATTTTAATCTCAGAACAATTAATAAATAATTAGAGAAGTCATTAGTTTCGAATGAGATTGAAATAAGGCCAATAAGGTATCACAAGACCTGCTGAAATAAAACTTAACACGGGGTAAAAATGCAAAACGAGATAAAGGACGAAACATTATGTTCGTTTTGATTGGTTGTGTGGTGTCAGAATCGCACGAATCGTACAACAGTTTCGTCTTTCGGTTTGCTTTTAACGGTTCGTTGTAACGGTTAAAGAAAACATCGTGAGGAAACTGGCTTGCTTAAACCCACAAAGTTGACGGCGTTTTTCAGGCAAAAGAGGCTGATCACCTACTTGCCTATTAGATTGACAAATGATATTGAAACAGATACAGAAATTTGAGGGCCTGATCTAAAAAGGCTGTAGCGCCACTTATTTATTATATTGTTATGTTGTAAGTTATTTAAATTTGGGATAATGAAAGTCTGATGGAAGTAAGATTGATTCTTGAAGTAAACTTTGAACAGATTGCCAAGTTGGACAAAAATAAAGAAATCTTAGTATTTATCAAATGTAGGTCGTTGAGGATATACGAACATAATGAACTGTTATCTGACTGGAAGTACTCTTTAATGACGGTCAGACTTATAAAATATAATCGGATCTACCATAATGCATTTTTTTATTGATTTATAAAAACTAACTAAGTAAGTCTAACTTTGATAGGAAGGACTTTCATAAATAATGGCGAAGATTTGCATTCGTACAAAAACTATTTGTTTATTTGTTCCGACTGTGTTTTAAAAGTGTTCTTTAATTTAGTTTTGTTTAGTCACTTTACAGAAAATTCTAGAAGCACTTGTACTCCCGGTACTTATAAAAATAATCACCCTGAATAACTATTGTACGACAAGTAACAATAATATGTCAGCCATTCACACGAACGACCTAGCGTTGACCTTTTTTAAAATTGGCTTGTGAACTTTTTGTGCCATACAATACATTAACGTTTAACTACACTTAAATAAATTTAATGCAATACTAGATTTTTCTTATAAAAATGTAATACCTTCTCATCACAACAGGCTAACAACTTATTCAACTTAAACTGTATGTACTGTTCTTTGGAAATATTTTAAAAAATCCAATCATTAGATAGATAGCATAACGTTTAAGTGAGCCGCCGCCTCTCAATGCCAGAGGGTTCGCTTTTTTTTTTTTTTTGAAGAAGGAATCTCGCTGTTGGCCTTAAGGGCCTTTACAGCTCAGCTCGGGCTGTTTTGGCGAGCGTAGCTCGGCCAGAAGAGGGTTCGCAAGTCCGTAGCCTTTATATAATTAGTACGGGCCTTTCTTCCCAGAGAATGTTTGTGACAGTTAAACCTGTTTAATAGTTGAAGCGTTGCCTAATATAAACAATGGTACGAACCAGAAAGGAAACTTTCGCGATTTATTAATAGTTAGTTTATAATACGTATAATATAAGTTATTTCCAACACAAAAATATACAGTATTTACAATTTTCTTAACCTACATAATAATAATAAAAATAATTAAAGAGAAAATATAAAACAAATTTATATATTTTGCCTTGTATTGCGATACTTACTCGTTGAGCGAGGAAAGCACCAGCTCTGGGGCAAACCATATTACCATTTACCAGGCGCCAACTTGAAATCTTTAATTAACGCCTGTGCACTTGAATACCACGGCTGAAGAGTCTCTACTCCAAATACTAATGAATTAAGAAACGATGTTAATGAATTAAGAAACAATGTACAAAAATCGTTGCTTGTCGGATTGTCAGGCGAAGCCTGTTACTACATCATTCAAACGGACTTATAATAATTGTCTTAACTATTAACATAACACTGTTTCCACTGTTATTAGATAATATTGCTTATGTATTATGTAATACATAGTTAATTCAGGAAATCGGTTCCACGAACTTTTTAAATAAAAATAATACAATGTTTACGTTCATATATTTATACAATAATAAATTATCTACTGCTATATTACTTTTATTCTGTTTTAATACATCTGTAAATAAAGATGTATGTCGTGGGAATTTCGAGCAGGTGTACCTATTCGGGATAAACAGCTGTTCCAAGGTCAGTGGCCTCAACCCGCCTTTGTTGTGAAGTTGTATAAACGGAATAAGTCTGGGTTACGTTGATTGTAAAACCCACCCATTACTTAATTATCTACAGCATAAATCCCAAAAAAACAATTATAACTTACCTTAAACTACTAATTTTATTACTACTTACAAAGTAAAACAGCTTTCATTAGTCTTAAGTCTTCCCAAACCTACTGAAATATAACAGTTCTGATTAAGTCGCGATTCAGTGATAGCTAGCAGAGGACAGTTCGTGAGCTGGGCATACCCGGGGATCTGAGCAATGTTGGAAGCAGACTCATGTAGTTTACCCCTAAAAACATTCAGTGCTAAGTAGATTACAGATTGCTCTCTGCGTAGTTCAAGTGATTCATATGCCAACTTGCCCAGCAAACACGGAGATTTTACAAGAAGAGAGAAGGTAATAGTATCTACGCCAGTAAGATTGCCAAGAGATTAAGAACCACTTTTGTATACTGTCTATGATATATCTTTCATAAAAATAATTCTGCCTCTTTGACTTACTAGGTGCTAATGCTATTAATATATTACATTGACGAATCCGAGACAAACTAGGTGTGGCCGCTTTGGTAGTTAAGTCTAAGTAGATAAGCAAAGACACAAAGAACTAAACAACAACATCGCTACACCACTGAAGGTCTTACTGAAGCTGATTTGCCTGATAAGACCCGGCCGGGCAGTTGCCGGAAACGGAAACCGCCCTACTTCACTGCACCATTAGGTCATTTTTGAATAATCTCTTTAGTTGATACAATATAAATTTACTACGCAAATATTCGAACTGTTCTTTAAAAAATACACCCACGAGCACTGTTCATGTCATCCATACTTGATTACATCATATATGATTTCACATTTATTGGGTTACGCGACTTAAACTAAATAAAACATTCATTTAATCTCTATCCTGACTTTTTATGGATATGATTTATATGGCGGGCAATGTCGTTCCGTCACGATTTGGGTCAATCTACGCGACAATGAGGGACAAGGACGAAACCCGTTTATTATATTACATTCTATTAGAAAATTCCCTAGATATTTTCTACGAATATTGCACGAGCATACAGGATATTCGCCACCTACATATTCTATCAAAGTAAGAGACTAAAATCATAACTGATTTACACAGTACTAGACACTAAGCGAAACCTTATTTACAAACTCTAAATATTTACATAAGCCAACGTTTTGTACAGCAGTCGTGGTCGCGTTTATGTCCACATAGTTTTTTAATCATCGTTTATTTTGATGAATTTTATATCTGCGCGACTTCGCTCGTAACTATAACGTCAAACTCTTAAACCTTACATAATTATAAAACAATTTAAATAGAAAATTAAACCATAAACTGTTGTTATATAACCAATATTATAATTATACAAGGCGTTTGAAGGCTTTTTCGCCAACACAGTGGTCTAGCGCCTCCATAAAATCCATCGCCTCCTGGTGGCAGGTCTCAGCTGTATAGGCCTTTGACTTCACCCGGTTTTCACACTTTTCCAATATCTCTACAGCTTTCTTGACGTGATGGTCCCCTGGACAGATAATTTTATTTGTTATTCGTTCTATTTATTTTCATATTCCAACTTAGTATATGTATCTAAATTCTAATTTTAAGTAGAGACAAGGCCGGATGTAGAGGTCTGGAGGCCTCCTGGCTCCAAAATATTTTCCAAATAAAATGAACGAAATTTTTCAGTCGAGTTTTTCTATCAATACTTTATTGTGAAACCAAGTAGATTCTTTTAGTAATGAGCAAACATATAAAAATATATCAAGGGAAAGTTGTTTACTATTACAAGTCTCTATTGTTGTCCCTATGTTGAATTTAGGAGAGGCTGTAGGCCTGGTTCTCGTGAATTCTGATCTATTATTTTCGAATGGAAAAATACTTCAATGGGATTATTAGTGCGGAAAAATAGATCTTGCTTATGATGTTCATTTCTTTCCTGTATGATTTCTTTAAATAAACCACGTTACTAAGGCAAATTTTACAATCAAACTCAAAATATTTAAGTACCTTAAATTCAATCGAAAAGTTTTCTTTCCCTTTACTTCCTTAAATCAGTCGTTAGATAATTAGGGATTTGTAGCAGAGTTGCGTTCTTCGGTATTAAATTATTTATATACTTTTGAGTTTAAACGGTTCTGATTAGTTATTAGTGTATTGTTATTGACGGAGAATGTTTATATCATTAGGTATAATTTGCATTACCTTCTACACACATCCCCCTTTCCTTGGTCAGTTGATCGTCGGAAGTCTGTTACAAAACCATATATAACTAAATATTCAGTATATAAGAGGCATTGTATAAAATATTAAGTACATCCTAATAAAATAAATAATCTTAAGTAAATATTGCGAATCACTTTGTAAGAAATCACTCTGCCTCAGTTTCTTCAGTTCAAATTCATTCACTAACGGTAGCCTATATTATTCCTATATATTTTATAATTCTTTCTGTTTTCCCCTTTCCTTGCAAACGAAGACGGCAGTTTAAGCAGTAATTTAAAATATTAAGAATTATTTGTTGTTTCAAATGTTAAATTTCAGTTTTTTTTCGTTTAAAAAAATATATTTTTGTCTATTAATGTTACTTGTTTTCTGTTTCATATTATATGGTTTATCTATGTAATCTGTTTTGGCTTTCTGTATTGTCTAAGTGTTTTGTTTTATAATATGTATGTTAGCTATATTATTAATAAACCAATAAGACGCCCGGCAACAGCAAGTACATAGTTAATCGTAAAACGAATTGAAATTTGACTCTAATGATGAAGAATTTACGTTTAATTAAATTAGCAGCAAAGTTTTGTAGTGTATTAAATGTATTTTAGCTAGAATAGTTTCATACACAACAAGTGTACTGCAAAGTGAATTAAAATAGGTAAACGAGGTAAAAATACGAGAAAATCCTTTTCATATTTGTTTTGCGCTCACGCAAAGATCATTGACACAAATGATTAGTAACATACTTAATTTCGCGTGTACATTAAAAACTGCATCGTATCGGGTGTAGTCAGTGAGAATCGGTTTTCATTAGGCTGAGGCATTGGGAACAATTAGCAGATATAATGCTATACACATACATATCAATCAAGACCTCCACTGTTATTATTTACCCAAGAGTATATACAAGAAAGACATTTAGGACATTGAGGTAGGTAACCCCGGATTTAGGAGACGAAAACCGGGCCTAAACCCCGGCATTTCCCCTCTTTTGTGGAGATCCAAATGACAATATATCATTTATTTAAAAACTCTTCTATTTTATTTGGAAGATCTATTATTAGATATTTGGGACAACAAACGCCTTAGCCTCCAGATCTCTAAATCCGGTATTGGGTACGATCTGTTGTCTAGTTAACGTTTTTGAAATACCTAAATAATATCTGAATAACCCAAGTATGTGTTAAATTACTACCACTTGCATGTTGAAATAAAATAAAAATAAAATGTGATGCTAAAGATCGTGGGAAAATAATACAATAAATTGTCGTTTGTTGCATGATATTTTTGAAACTAAAATGTATTTACGTAAATGTATAAGTTATTGCAAGAATAAGGAATCAGTGTTATTTTTAAACTGCTCACGACACCTTCGGAAACCGGAAATCATAGTAGTTGTTAGAAAGTTTCTACCCCATGTTCCATTGCAAGGAACCATTCAGTTTACTTCCCATTTATACGACTTCCCTCTAAACATTCATCATTTGTCATCCAATGTGACCCATAAAATGTTGTAAATAAATCGAGTAAACTTACTTTATGACAATCACGTGTTTAGTCATTTGCGCGTATAATTAAATTATACATTATTTCCGCTAAAAAACTAGCACTGTATCTTTGAACATGATCCAAAGTTCACATGAAGATATTAAAAAATAATATGACATTGTGGTTAAGGTTCCGATTTCGAAGGCCAAAGTAGTTACAAACTTAGTTTTTCTATAACTTTAGGAGAGAGTTATGTTGCCATGCCTATACATATATTTCGTAGGATTATTGTTAGTATAAAAATATGACGTAGAATAAATATTGAACTAAAGCTATACATGCTTTCGGTAAACATGTTTGTAATTTTACGACTTACAGCGCGTTCACGATTCATTTGTCAATATTTATCTCTTTCCATGTAAATGCCTTAATATTGAAACCCTTTTATGTGCTTTTTATCACCCTGATAATGATAGTGGATTTTAACGTTATCAAAGGTTGTTTATCTCCCAAAGCAGAAATTGACCATACAACAATCTAAATTCTTCCAATCAATACTTTGAAACACTAATAATTTATTATTAAAAGAATAGCAAGCAGTTTTCTGCATATTTGTACAAACGCTCTATAGTAAGGGGGAGGCCCTTAAGAGGCAATACATACTGAAAATTGAATGCAATATACCTAGAATAATATCTAGATGGCTTTTCGTTTTAGGGATTAATATATGTATATATATTGAATGTTTCAGATATGTTTTTAAATTGAGAATGGCCACAACGACAATGGTGGTTTCGCCGTTGGCCACCCAATCCCCGCCCAAAAACAAGAGACGCTTATTTGCTGAGGCTCGCCAGAACAGTCTGCATAAACTCAGCGTAATTTTCGACCATGGAAATAAGAACGGTGAGCTTTTTATTTGAAACTGATTTTTTATGTAACTTCATGTCTTCTTATCTTGTCTTTTGCTCTACATTTATTACATGATTTCAATTACGTTTGAAGATATTATAAAAATAGTTCAAACATTTCTCCTAAAAAACATAATTAACTTACCGGATCGTAGTCAGGCATATTTGTTATGATCTTAAGTATATTTCTTCAATAGAAACGGTAACTACGTTACAAGCTGTCGTGAATGACACTGTATATACCTATATCATAATACTTTTCATTACCTTTCGATCTCTTTACAACATCCACCTATTAGTCTACCTATCTTTTGTTGTAGTCTTTGACAAAAAAAATTATCTATTTGTATAATCAAGACAAGTGTTCACAAAACCAAAGGAAACTAAATGAATTCTAAATAAAAACTCCTTTATTATTATTATATATATAGTTTTAAAATTAACCATAACCGTAACCATCACCGTTTGAGTTATTATGTTGATATGGTCTCGAGGATCAAGGAATATTGTTTTTAATATACTATTAGCAGTTTCAGTTTTCATATTTTAAATGTTACGTGCTTCAATCTGATCTAGGCACGTGACGGTGATAAAAAATAGAGTAAATGGAAAATAAGGTGACGTCGCAAATCTTAAAGAACCACTTTTTTACAATTCGACTAACAGTATACTCTTGGAGCGTCCGTTATTCTTGTTAAGTTGTTACTTGTTAGTGACGAATTCGTAACAAGTTGACATGAGAATTCAAACTACCAATCCAGAGAAAATTGCAACTTCACTGATATCTGACATAATAGTAATATGTTGCCATTTCTAAGCAATAAATAGTAGAAAAGTCTTCTGAGCGACTATAATACGAAATTTTTAAAAGTTGAGTGAGTTACGATACTTGTTCCACGTATTTGTTTAGAAAATATAAGAAAAGTATCAAATACTCATAAACCTATATAAGTTACAAAGTTATGAGATATTAAACTAGACGCTTGTGATTCATTTATTACTCCATCCAGGTTTTGTAAAAGGTATTTTGGAAGTTAAAATCTTTAGAAGACGTTTCAGTTAATGCAAGTACATCACATACAGCGATAATTTATAAAATTACAAACTAATTTGTATTCATTTCTTAATCTAGCATAAATAATTTTTAAATTGTAAGATTAACCATAAAAAGGAATCATTATTAATTTTGTAAAATAAGTGATTTTAAATTTAAACGTTACATATTTAAAGTTTGGTAGAAATATTTTCAATAGTAGAAATGATCAGTTAGCATATGGCAACACCACATACTGCAGAAATAATTGTGTTTCTGAAAATTATAAGCGCCATTGCTTTTAACCGATGTTATGGATATGATTTTAATCGGTTTTGATCCGTAATTCTGTGTAATGTTTTAAATAATTAATAAAGTGATTGTGTACTAAAACTATCGAACTTCTTAAAGTTTTTGTGCTGGGCTTTGTCATGGCCGGTAAGTGGTGACTTTTAGCGCCCGCTTCTCAAGGGCGAAAACGGAGTTTGGGATCGCTATAATCGAAGATGTTTTATCGTTCTAACTCCGACGGTAAATGCAATGTTCTTGTTCTTAGTGTGGTTACATTTTAATGTTTACACTTGTAAATTAACAGTATCGTTTAGTGAAAAAGTGTTTTCTAATGTTTGCACTTAGTTTTTAACGTTTCTTTCTTGATTCTTATCAATATTCTGAAGTATACTGTTTGTTTCGTTCTCGCAATGATTTCTGTTTACTTTGATGCGTTTTTGTCGTATTATAATTGAAAAATAACGATTGTTTTGGGTGATCAGATGATTATATTATGTTGTTCATATATTGAAGGTCAAACGCGCGTACTCACAAGAATTACACTAATATGAACAATATATACTCGTAATACTATTAGAAGTTCATCGAAAGAGTGTAAAAGTGAATTAATGCTCAAAATGAGGTTACAAGAAGGTGAGATATTTTTTATAGTCCCTTACAAAACCTGTTTATTGGCTGCAACAAAAATAGTAATTCTACTTAAAAAGTTGTATGTAATGGTCATGTATATATTAAATAAGACTCATTGAGTATTGTTGCCTAGTATACTTGTAATATGTAAGCATCTGCTGATTTAACCAACAGATGTTTGAATTGACCATTCTATACTTGTAACCTAAGGTCATTGATGTAGTGTATAGCCTATACTAAATACTTGAGTAGTAAAAAGTGTATTTTTACGTTTTAACTGTGTTTTGGTTGAAGATTTTATATTTTGATTTTTTCTATAAATATAGCGTAATGCAGTTAAAAATGGCTTTATTACTATTTTTAATCAAACTAAACGATTATTTCATTTAGTTTCATTAAATTTCTTTTAAATCATAGTTTACAATGAATAAGGAAATATATTATGTTGTGTTACTTAACCTTTATAGTGTATGCTGTAGGGAAGTCTATGTGATATAAAAGCTCACTTTTCACTCAGTACCTGAATAATACTTAACTTGAATAATAATTATAACTTGAATCTAGAAAATTCTATTGCCCTGACGATATTCAAGTAAAATGAGATGGGTGGCAGAGATGTGTTACAAAGGATGCATCAATTACAAATTTATATGTAAACGGTAGTGTTGATCTTGAATGTATGCCAAATTGATAGAATAACTTTTCCTGGTAACTTGGGTGTTTCTTTTATTTTCATTAGTTTTCATGTTCATGTTCATTGAAAACCTATTTTATTAATCTATTTTAGATTTATGGTACAAGTTTTAAAAAATCATTTTATTGTGACATGATTACTAATTTTCATGAAAATCATTAAATGCAATAGGTATATTTTAAAGTATATATTGCTATAGTTATTATACTTAGTTTAGTAATGAAAGTCTTTCTGTATGAATTTCTGGTACCATAAAACCATCTGTAGTATGACTGGGATGAAACATTTCTAAAATCAACTATCAATCAACATATTTATGTCTATTGAAATTTCTAAGGAAATGCAATCAACCATACTATAGAAGATCAATGATAAGGCATCTAAGTTGGAAATTAACTTATAATGGTTTAATTAAAAATTATGTATAGTGACAGATAAGTCCACTTTTTAAAGGTTTTGTTATCTTCATGAATAATAACATACTGATTATTTTAGTTTAATTTATAAGAAAAAACATTTACATATTTTGTTTAAGTAAAAATTGGAAAGATAAAATTAATATAGTTTTTGCTTTTGGTGAACTCATGTGGTTTGTCTAATGAGAACAGTATTTAAATAGCTAAATTGACCTTATAGTCAAAAGTGGTCCACAATTTAATATATGAATACTTTTTTTAGATTCTTTTTGATGTGAATTAGCTGAGTTGGGGGTAAAAGGAAATTAGTCACAAGACAGTAGATTGACTGTCTTATTATAAAAAGTACCTTTGTATAAGTATTTTTGATTCACAACAGAGCATCTATAGTGACATGTAGCCCCATGTTTTATAGGAGACATTTAATTTACTCTGAGTAGTTTCATAACTTAGGTCTCTGTCAGTTATTACTGTATATCACTCTTGAATATATCATAGTGTTAGAAACTAACTGTAGTATATATATTCCGCATATTAATAATTAATGTTAATTTTGCTTATATAGCACCTTGTTTACAATATTAGGCTTTCAAATATTTGAACTTACAAATTTTTTGGATATTTAATCATTATAATCATCCATCTATTAGTATTTGTTAACTTTGAAAATTTTTGGTTTTCTAGAAACGATTGATAATTTTTAGGGGTTATACAATCAAAATTCTTTCACTATGGTTTTCACATAAAAACATCAGCTGTTGTAATGTTCTAACCCTTTTAGTTAAGATTCTGTGTTATAACTATGTTGAATAACTAATTATAAACAAACACACCCTTGTTTTTTAATTTGGATTATCTAGGTCATACATAATATTATGCCATATCCAGTCCAGTAAAGATATATCTACTTATAACATGATCTATTATAAAGATTGAGACTCAGGTTTCTATAGTTTTCATTCATAAGTATTAAATGACTATTGTTTTGAAAACTTGTTGTTTCTACTGCTTCAGTCCAAGCTAACAATTGTTCCTAGCATGTCTGAATATTGTGTAAAATAAAATGAGAATAAATTGAAATGTTGAAAAAGAAAGAAGTGCAGTGGTATGCAAATAGGATTTGGCTTCAAGACAGCATTTATCATTGGAGATATATTTGTGAACTCCATAGCTATGCTTGTAACTGTATGTATTTAGACTATTTAGACTGTATGTATTGACTTACTTTATACTATATCTTTATCATTGCGAGAACTACTTTTAGTGAGAACCTTCTGTAAAGTACATTGCATTTACTATAGTTGTTGTGTAGCTTTTATTTGGTATACATAAATCTAAAATTAACAAATAATGTAATAGTAGATGATTGACATATCACCAATCAATATTATTTTAGATTTTTGTATGCTTATGTAGTTGTAAGTTCTTTAGGTTTTGAGAGATAGTTGACTGCAGCTACATTTCAGTGGTGTCCTTTTTTCTAACATATTTCTAATATAAATATTTTATTATTGGGTAAAGTGTCTTATGCATTTATCATATAAACATTTCCTAGTTTCTATGTATATAGTGTATCATGTATGCAAAAATTCCTTATTCTTGATTTTAATTCTCTATTTGCTTTAGCTTGGTTTTGAAACTATGTACAAGGTATTTTTTAGAAATTATTCAATTATTTGTTTCAAAAGAATATTATGTTCCATTGATCTAAATATAATTGATGTAACACAATTTTAGCCAATAAATATTTTCAAGTGAGTCTAGAAAGAAATACATAGAAACTTGTTGGAGAGAAAATTGCTTTGATTATAGTATATGTTCATTTACTATTGATCACTCTCATTTGTATCTTCTCTGACTGTCAGATATTTTGTCATACGATAGTCTGCGTGAAAACAAATTGATGGGAAATACAAAATTATAGGTCTGACAGAATTGGGTTTTGCTGCAGAACAGCTTTAGTGGGTAACTTCCGACCATGACATCTAACTTGACACAACTACTTTCACACAAATTCGATTAGAGGTTTTGCCCTAAGTTGCCCTCTAGATACTTATCGGCCGCTTAGTCTGAAACAACTCCACTGAACTGTGTCAGCCGTATTACATTATTGTTATTTATTTATTTTCTTTTTTCAGGCAATGGTGGTGAGACAACGTGGTGTTTCAGTCAGGTCAAAGGCACGCTTGAGGATGATGTGACAGAGGCCGATCTGATATCCTGCGTTGAGTTCAACCACGATGGTGAACTGCTAGCCACGGGTGATAAGGGCGGGCGTGTTGTTATATTTCAGGTATTCTTGGTTTATAAAGCATACTTCACAAGCAGATTTATAAAGTATAATATAATGTATGTTACACGCATATATAAGCTCGCATTTCAGTATAATAATTTTATAAAACAATATCTAAATACTAGAATCCAATCATCGATCTATATTAAAAACAGACTACATTTTAGATAAAACATTAATAGTTTAGATTTTAGATCTATTATAGTTTGTGAGGACACTACGATGACGAATCACTGTCTTATTACTGTGCGAAATATATATTATTATATTTTTTTTCCTTTACACTATAGTACACAGTAGGTAACGTAGGTAATATTGATTATAAACAAATGCGCATTGTTGATCAAGACCTCGAAATTAATTAGAACGATGAAGTCAACAAATCAATTGTTATTGTATGCTGTTATTGTATGTTGTTGATTTTAATGATATAAATGTCATACAAACGTTTAGCTTGGGGTGTTTCAAGCGGAACATACGTTACGTACGTTATAAATATCCATTGTTATCAGTCGCGAAATGGGTCTATGGTAGGAGAAAGGTATTACTGATATTAGCAATTACCATGAATTGAATCATTGTTTTGCCGAATTTCGTGGGAAGCCTTCTAAATATTAGGATAGTAATAATTAGAAGGGAAATACTGTCCGGTTAGTTTCATTGATATATTAGAAGTAGGATCTCATTGTTTCTTTTTCAGAGAGACCCAGCATCAAAGCAATGTGTACCCAAAAAGGGAGAATATAATGTGTACTCGACGTTCCAATCACATGAACCGGAGTTCGATTACCTCAAGTCGCTTGAGATTGAGGAGAAAATCAATAAAATTAGATGGCTCAAACAGAAGAACCAAGCTCATTTTCTACTCTCAACTAATGATAAGACTATTAAACTATGGAAGGTGAGATTTTAAATAATTGTAATTTTTTGCATGTCGGTTTCAATGATTGATCCAATAATTATTTAGCTAGCAGTCCTTAACCAAAAACTGAAATTAAGGAAGTTTTCTATAAATTTCAATATTCGTAGCTCTGGTATCGCATACTTGGCATTACGTGGTAAACGTGTAAAATTAATATTGAATTAAAGTCTGTAAATAAAATAAATGTTTCTCAGGTGTCGGAGCGTGACAAGCGCGTGACGGGCTACAACACGCGTGAGGAAGGCGGTCGGCCGCGGGATCCGGCGCGCGTCACGCAGCTGCGTGTGCCCACTGTCAGACCCGCTGATCTCATGGTCGAGGCCTCGCCACGGTAAACCTTACGATAATCAAAAATCTCATTTGAATATCAGTCAAAACATACATGTTGAGGAGTTTGTATAAAGATTGTGTTAACAAATTTGATTTTATTCACTCAAAATAAACTCTCATGACTTTATCTAACGATGAAACGCAAGGCCGATGTAGTTCTTCCAACATCGCCCATAAGATAATCGAAAATATATTTATTCATGTAATTTTTGAACATCGTTTTTTTAACAATAAATTGAATCACTGGGTTCACATTTATTGCCAAGTTCTCAATGTGATAACAGACTCTATTGGATGTTACGTAGTACCCTCACTCAGAAAATTTAATTGAGAGAATACGTTATCTATGAACGTCAAGAGCCACAAATATTTGCGTACCCACTTATAAATATCACGTTTTATTGGAAATCATGTCCTATCTAATCAATGTACAAATACAGTGCGTGCGCCGTGAACTTAATAAAATATAGATAGTTTAACGTATTTATGATATTAAACTTTTGCATTTTCGATAATAAATATACAATTAGCGATTATTGGTGACAATTAGGTGATCAACCTTCCAAGACGATTTTTCGTTGTATGAGGTGCTCGTTTTTCGCTTGAATATGCCGTATGCTTCATGAATCGAACGATTACAAAATAAGTTCGTAAAAAGGCAGATTATTTCAGAATAAATTAAAGTGATAGTTCTTTACTATTAGAACCATATTTTTCAAGTACTAAAGCGTTAATGATTTACTGGGTTTGATTCCCGACGAAACATGTGTACATATTTAATTGTTTCCAGTTAGTAGAATCAAAAAGCTTATTGCTTATGAATAATATAAATGTATATTCTAAGTAAAATTACCGAAACAATAACCGAAACATATGTCAAAACTGTCTGGACCTGGTTTAACTTCATACTTAAAAAGTTAACTTAACTTACAGACGGATATTTGCAAACGCGCACACGTACCATATAAACTCTATATCGTTGAACTCTGACCAAGAGACGTACCTCTCGGCTGATGACCTGCGAATCAACCTCTGGCACCTGGAAATCACCGATCAAAGCTTTAATATTGTCGACATCAAGCCGGCTAATATGGAGGAGCTCACAGAGGTATGTAGAGTATAAAATTTTCTTTTTATGACAAAACATTCTATAATAACATAAGAATTGATAGTGGTCCTTGACACCAAATTGTCATAAATACCGAAATATATAAATTTGATATATTTTTGATGTTAGTCTAGTTTAAGCATGGGGTTATGAACCATGCGGTCGTATACTCGATTTGCCGCCTTGGACCAAGTGAATATTTATTTCTATTAGAAACAGTTTTTCTTAATAACAGATCTGCCTCATTTTATTAGGAACATGGGTATTATGGCAATGGATGTAAAACTGACATACGTTAAAAAATTGTTGATTGTAAATAATATACAAAGAAATAAAGATTCTTTATAATAAATTATACCAATAAAAGTAATTTCCTAGTTTATACATAGTCCAAAGAAGTAGTACTTGTATTTTGAAAAATACACACACTAAAGTGTATTTTGTTTTTGTACAGGTGATCACGGCCGCCGAGTTCCACCCGACTGAATGCAATCTCTTTGTATATTCTAGTAGTAAGGGTAAGTAATATTTACTAATGAATAATAATATATATATAATGATGATGGTGATTAAATTATTAATCAGTATGATGACCAAAAGAAGTTATATTTATAAAATCCATAAAATATAACAATGGTAAACACAGTCGTGCCTCAAGGAATATTAAGAACCTTGTCTTGAACCTATGAATATATAAACTTTTTACATAAAAAATTATTACATTTTATGATTCAATGCTAATCTATTGTCCGCAAATAAGTAAATAAATAGTAATTAATGGTTGTTTATAAAATCGTAAAATAACCAACCATTTCTAGCCTAGATAAGAGTATTACCCGTTACTAAATAAATTCATATTAAGTTTATTGGTTTTCGCGTGCGCAGGTACCATCCGCTTGTGCGACATGCGCGCGGCGGCGCTGTGTGACCGACACGCGAAGCTCTTCGAGGAGCCAGAGGACCCACAGGCAAGGTCCTTCTTCTCGGAGATCATCTCTTCCATTAGCGATGTCAAGCTCAGCAACTCTGGCAGGTGAGTCTCCTTCATATAACTTTATTTATGTACAAAGAACGAACACAATATATTATTAATTAGTTCGTATAATATATTTTTAAGTAAAAGTGTCATTATTAATAAATATCGGAATAGGTATCTTAAATATTTTTTTTCTGTTTCAGATACATGATGTCTAGAGATTATTTAGGTTTAAAAGTTTGGGATTTTAGAATGGAAACTAAACCCGTAGAAACATATCCAGTAAGTGTTACTTTAAATTTTATTTTTAACTTAACAAACATATAGTCAGTGTGGCCATAGAGTATAGAATATATATAGAACTAATACAATTTGTGATGAGAATAGTGATTGAATTAAAATATGTTTTGAGTACATGCATATGTTTTCTATTGTACCTAAATTAAAACTGTTTGATGAATTAATTTAATATTTGTCATGTCAAAGAAATTTAGTAATAATTATATTAATTGTGGTACTTAAAAGCCTAACATAGTTGAGCAATTTCAGAGTAAATAAAAACATTTAAAGTGATAAAAGAGTGGTTTAACAATTGGAGGTTTATACTATATGAATTAAGTTGAAAACCTTTAAAACCCTTATTAGCACATATAAGGATATCTACAAAATGTATTTTTTTAATGTTATGCAAATAGAAATTAAAAAATTTTGCTATATAGATTAATACAATTTCTGTTTACAGGTGCATGAATACCTCCGATCAAAATTGTGCTCTTTGTATGAGAATGACTGTATCTTCGATAAGTTTGAATGCTGCTGGAGTGGAGATGATCACAGGCTTATGACCGGCTCCTATAATGGATTCTTTAGGTAAATTTAATTCAAAGAATAATTTTTGATCTAGTGCTCTACATAAGAACAATCCAAACAATGGATTAGCTTGTTTAGTTTCCCAAAGGTGTATAAAGTTCACTTATGAAGAGTGACAAATTTACAGTTATCAATTTTTTGACGAATTTATCGAAGTTGCTGATTAGATTTGCAGATCTTGTACATATTTTTTTCTGTGTTATCTCATTATTCAGTTCTTGGTTTTAAGATTTATGTTATAAAAACTTTTTATTTGATTATCTATTCAGTTTATTATTATGTAGCATATAGATTGACAAGAAAACAAAGTCGGTTCTTTAGTTTGTGTGATTTATTAATAATAAATTAAATTGAATTTATGAAATATTGAATGACAAACCCTCTGGGATATACCCCTCTGGTATATAACCTCTGATTCAGGTTCAGACCAAATATTGATTCCTTATTATCTTACTCAGTGTTTTGACAAGGCTGAGTCAGTAGTATTTCCTCTTTTGATACATAAGGCTAATTTATTTTCCATTGAAAATTAAATTTATTAACGTCTGATTCATTAAGAGAGGCCACATCCGCCAATTCCTACAGGTCTTAACCTGTCTCGCTCTCTCCACTCGTATAATATAGAGACATAATGTACTATATAAATAATGTTTTCAGAATATTCGAGCGTAGCGGCGGCGGCGGTCGTCGTAACGAGCTGACGCTTGAAGCGTCACGTGAGGCCGCAGCTCGACCGAGACAGCCTTTGCGCGCGCGTCGGGTCGCCACCACCGCTAAGAGGAAGAAGGTTTGTGTTGAAATCAATTATGTGAATATATTATTAATTGTAAAATCCATATTTTTAAATATAATAACTTGTTTTCCAGGATGAAATCAGCGTAGATTGCCTCGACTTCATCAAGAAGATTCTGCACACGGCGTGGCATCCTCACGAAAGCATCATTGCCGTTGCCGCCACCAACAATCTCTTCATCTTCCAGGATAAGTACTAGCGCGTCACCGTTACCGAGGAATCCTTTACCGAAGTTACAGTAACGGGGGACTTCGTTACCGTATCTATAGTTATCGTTAGTAAAAGTACAGCTACCGTAACGGAGGCTATCGTTACCGATCGGACCGTAACTAGAGTTATGGTAACTATGGCAACCGTTACCCAGGTTACCTTAGCTAAAGTGACAGTGGATATAGTAAAGCTAACCGAGCATCCGGGCCTCACGTGATGTATACTTTGTACTGAGTTTTATATACAGGATGTTTTACAGCTTATATTCGTTGATATTAATTTTTAATTGACTAATTTATTTTTTTGGAAGAAGCGTATAAAGATCATATCATGTTTTTAAATGTAAATCGGAGAGGCAAAGTTTCCGTTGCAAAAAACGGTTGTAGAAAAAACGTATTAAAAATGTCTTTATTTTATAACTGTAAAACTCAGTACACAAATGCTAAATATAACCGCCATAACCGCTTTGTTTAAAATTTGCGTCCAAACGTGTAGTCCATATCTCGAGATTGAACTAATCTTGAGTTCGCACTCAAGTCGGGCGATGCCATTTTTTCCATCTTTTTTAAATCAGTGTTTATAATTTTAACTGAATGTAAAAAGTCAGACTGACTTAAGTAACTATTTATCTTCTCTTGCAAAAAATCTTAAAATGTTTGTCTCTTATAATTAAAAAAAACTGTACTCTTCATATTTATTTCTCTTGAGGAAAACTTCATTGATTAATTTCAATTCTGTTTAAATTTCGAATGGGAATTTCGTGCTTTAGTGTGTACTTGAGATTAGGTTCAGATCTGAGATCGCCCCGAACGCTTTAAAGATAGAATAAGTAGGAGAATCGAATATATTATTGTTAGTATTTGCTTTTTAATCTGTGGGATAGTTGTACTGTTTATGACATAAATTGATAAAATGGCTTGTTTTTATTAACGTATATACAAAACTTAAACTAAGCAGCTGTATTTGACTACAGCAGGTCCTATATAAGTGCTAAATTTGGGGGTGCAAATTATATAGCAAATAACTGTCAAAAGCAAATTGAAAACTGGTAAAATGTTAAAACCAGCAGTTTTGGCCTAGTGGCTTCAGCGTGCGACTCTCAGCGGCCCCAGCTGTGCACCAATGGAATTTATTTCTATGTGCTCATTTAATATTAGCTCGAACGGTGAAGGAAAACATCGTGAGGAAACCGCCTTCCCTTAGACTCAAAAAGTAGACGACATGTGTCAGGCACAGAAGGCTGATCACCTACTTGCCTATTAGATTAACAAATGATCATGAAACTGATACAGAAGTCTGAGGCCAGGCCTTAAAAAAAGGTTGTAGCGTCATTGATTTTTTTTTTAATTTTAAAATGTCAAAACAAGCGATACAACTATCTCGGAGATTATATGAAACACGAACAATTATAACCAAACCATTTTTGTATAAAACACCATCGGCTTTAAGTGAGTCTCAGCTCACCGCAGACACGTTACTTAATAGTATTTCGAAAACCGATTATTTGTCGAGTCGAGAAAAGCCGCGAACAATTTCTCGTATGTAGAAAGTGTCATGTCTGTGGTTAGTTTCAGGCTAAATTAGTGCATTACGAATAATTAAGTATATCCACAAACTGTTATAAATCGAATGTAAAGTTGTAATTTTCTGTTTTTAAAGCGTCATCATGTTTTGCCAAAAAGTTTGATACTAAATATAGTATTCGGTTTAAATAGAAAGTCAACATTTTTGCCAATTCCATATTCTCTTGAAAATCTATCTATGACTGGGTAAAAATAATATAGTACCGTACTAGAAGGTTCTATGCCGAAATCCATTGAAGTTGTACATTGAGAATATGGCCGGCGATAACGAAGCGCTTGTTAACTTAAGAACTTATTTATTACAACCGAGATTAGTATCGAAATAAGAATCGCTAAATTAAGTTAGCGTCATAATTTTAAGGTCTGTTATTCCACGAATGGTTTCACATAGAGTGGTCTCTTTCTTTTCGGAGAAACGTGAAAGGGAGGGAGGATTGTGGTGGCAGTTTGCGGACAGTCCTTTTTCGTCGAATAAGTCTAGGACTATCTTTTTTTTAAAATAAGTATATTTTTGCAAATTTAAAATTAGTTAAAAACATTCCTTAATTTATAATTGCTTTGTCTCGTGTTAGAAAGAATTTGATTCAGTAATATTTTGTTGAGCAGTGTTGGCCTAGTGGCTTCAGCGTCCGACTCTCGTCCCCTGAGGTCGTAGGTTCGATCCCCGGCTAAGCACCAATGGATTTTCTTTCTATGTGCGCATTTAACATTAGCTCGAACGGTGAAGGAAAATATCGTGAGGAAACCGGCTTGCCTTAGACCCAAAATATCGACTTCGTGTGTCAGGCACAGAAGGCTGATCACCTACTACTTACTACCACTACACCTACAGCCTATTCGATTAACAAATCATCATGAAACCGATACAGAAATCTGAGGCCCAGACCTAAAAGGTTGTAGAGCCATGGATTTTTTTTTAATATTTTGTTGGAGCACTATGGACTGTCCCGAGAGCGTTCTAAATGGCTAAGGATTTGTATACGTAATCAGTGAACTGTCGGGCCCGTGCCTTACCAGACGTAGTTGTTAACATTCTTTATTTATTTTCTATTTTTTTATTATTCGTTGTGAAACTCGTGAGCTTGCGATCGAATGAAACCTTATAATTTCTTTAGAGGGTACTTGTTATGTTTGGAATGTAACCGTTTAAAACATGTTGAAATCACAATCGTATCATGGGATTAATCGGGCATAATTACTTATTATTTTGTGATTCGTCTAAAGCTTGGATAGTTATTGTAAATAAGCGAACGAATGTTGTGAAGGCCTGATAAGATAACGTCACAATTGTATTATTGTATTGTACAGTTATTATATACGATTTGTACTCGTGTTAAAATTATGTTCATCGATATTCGTAATGAATTTTTTTGTAAGCCTTTTTATTGTATAATTTTAAGAACTTAGTCTGGTGTGTTATTATACGTTGATTTTGTGGCCGTTGAAGCACTTGTCTTGTGACGCTCAGTTTTGAATCTCCCGCGTAATGAGACGTAAATCACTTGCGACGCTACGTTTGGGAGTAGTTTTTGATCGTTTTTCGTATTTTGTTTTTTTTTTTTATTAGGGGCCTCGGTCAATTCCTCGCGCATTGTAGTTACATTATGCTGTCCGCTACGCATCGGCCGATAGATAGTGATATTTGTGTGATAATTATCGTGAAAAAAAATTAATTATGCAGCTAAGTTTTTATTGCTTCGAAAGCAATTAAGGAATTGACTTCGACCCCCGATGTAAAAATGGAAATGTAGTATAGCGGAAACATCGTATGTTTGCGAGATGCGTGCTAGTTTAAGTCTAGATTAGCTAGGTAATAATGCGAACAGTGATTTTAAAAAAAAACAGTTTTCTTTCCTGCTCGATGGATCAACAGTCATGTGATATGTGATTTGTATTGGCGTATTGACGACAACGAAAAGCGCGCGCCTGGTTTGATGCAAGATTCACACGGGATTGACATGACTTTTAAAAGGTCACATGCTTGGCCCTAATTGAGCTCAATGTGCCTAGGTAACACATACGACCATCGTACGTAAAATGCAATTATTTTATTAGGGACGAGCGGTCTTCCCCATTGACAAAGCATGTTACTTAACCAAATTCAATGACAATTGTAGTGTGGATTCTGTCACAAATATATTTTTAAGTGCCATTAGTCGAATATCGGCGCAGGCGCGTGATGGACGGACGTTGTTGAATCCAAAATATTTCCTATAATATAAATTTTTATATCTGAGTATTTGTTTTATTTAATTACTATATCTGCATGTTATACGTTACATTCGTACTCCTGGGCATTATATTTATTATAAAACCGTGCCAACGCTCAGCACACGGATATATTGGTACAAAATATAAAATTAATGTGCCAAGCCTATACGTATAGGCAAGCAAGAAGCAAAAAGAAAAAAAAATGAAAATTTATTTCAAAGTGTGAGAGGAGCTCCATGAATACCCAGACCTAGCTCGCTTATAATAATTATATTAAATTATGGATATCGGTGAGTTTTGGCCACGAGGTTGTACGAATGCTCAAACTACTACGTTGCATTGTCAATTGTTTTGAATAAATTGAAAAATTAACTTCGTATCCTTATTGTTCCAACTTAGTATCCTTTAGTAATGCAAAAAATATACATTCCCTAAATGTTGATGAAAAATTAATTTCAGTGTTGAAAAGTATAAAATGAAACTGCATATACAATTTTTTATTTATTAATTATATCCCTTACATCACAAATGTATCACAAGGCCCTTTATCAGCAATTTGTCAATAGTCGTATTTGAGCAATTTCTAAACAAATAACAAAATATACTCTATTTCGTTAGTTCATAGACTATAGAAATAAGTAAATCTACAATAATCTGTACAGTATTATAACATATTACAATATATTAATAACTATACATTTCGTAAAATTTTAAAGGAAGATAATATAAAAACAACAATTACGTACTTCGTACAAAATTTTGTTTGTTATAAAAAATACAAAATTCTAACCTAAAAGCTATGTACAGCAATCCAGATCTATTCTATAAATGCTGCCAAGATGTGCCACCTGCCTTTGGCTAAACCCAGTGTACTCTAATTGTCATGTTTGTTGCACCGTTTGCGGTTTGGTTATCGACCTATGTATGTACTCAGTACCACTTTAAGAATAATCATTATTTTTTCAAACGTTCCAAATTTAAATATATATATAAAACTGCTCGAAGTTTAAATAACATTGACAACCATTCATATACTCAGTAATAATCATAAAAAACTTTCAAAAATTAAATTATAAAACTGTTCGAAGTTTCGTACAAGTTCTATCCTACAAACTGGTAACAACCAAGCTCTCGCCAGAATACAGTCTATTAAAAACATCATTCAATCGATCTTACGATTTCTTATATTTAAGCCTTAAGAAGCACAATGTCAAAATTAAAACGATCCATCCAATGCTAATAAGAAAACCGATATAGACATTATAGTCTGTAATGCCGGACCCTCTTTCCATGAGGTCTCGTAACGATCGAGAGGGCAGAGTGAAAGGTAGCATCAGAGCTACTTGTTTGAGGGCCCAGGGCATACCTTCTAAAGGCCAGAGGATACCTGAAATTAGGAATTTTAAATATAGTTGCAATCATAAATTTCAAATTTTCAATTCATAATAATCTACGTGAGTTTTTAGTATATATTCATAATAATAGACACTGCAAATTTCATAAATAAAATTCCCTACATAGTTATTGAAATCAAAATAGATATTTAGAAGTATCCCTAGTAGGCTTCACAAACAAAACACATTCGGAAATCCTTTCATAGTTCGTGGAATACCTGTTGCTATAGAAAAGAGATTTTAATATAATATTATACATGATAGAGATGAACAAAATCTTACCACAGAGCAATATCATAGGGTAAAAGCTACCCGTGGCAACGAAGAACGCTACAGTGAAGCTGGAACACAGAACCGAGAGGAGGAATCCGTAGCACATTCCACCCAAACCTTGGAGGAAGAGCAGGATGCCACAAGTCACTATGGATCCTTTGAATGGAAGATCATAGCCGACGAACGCTAGGACCATCATCTCAAGTGTCTAAAAAAATATAAATATGATTAATAAAATCTACGTTGAAGTAAAATTAAAGTTAATATTTTGTTTTATATGACATAAATATTAATATTAATAGGTACTTTATAACTACGTTATTTTATTAATAATATTGTTAGAAAACGAGTTAGCTTTGAAGTGTGAAATCAATTAATTTATAATTACAATCACCTAATATTATTTATCTTTATTATCGTAGTCAAAATTATTGAATGGTGTACTTTTAAAATTGTCTTTTCCCTCAGGGGTATGCAAGTATTTTTTCTTAAAACCAAACTCATAATAGACACATTGATCACAATGTGTACTTGTGATCAATGTTGTGTCAGAAATAAAACTTCTTTGTAAATTAATTATTACTAAGGTAAAAGCCCCAATAGATGATCATGTACCAGTATGTGATCACTCCATGTATTTGTATATCTATGTTCACACTGTTAAACACTGTATACATGCTAATGATAGTATAAATAAATAAAAATTCTGCGTTTACTGCACAAGACGTTACGCGACAGAATTGCCATCTAAAGTTCTAATGTGCAACTACTAAATGAATACATCAACCAATAGCGTGTATTTTTCTCTATCTCCCTTACACTCGATTTTTCTCACTTGCTTGCTCCCTACTCTCGCTCCATGGCTATTTGTTTCATGCTACGTTTGCCCTTTCTCACTCTCTCTCAAACGGTCTCAATCGCTCTCTCCCTTTTCTTCGGCAAAACCGCTGCCTAAAGAAGTTTAACTATAACTTTTAACCTTTCATTTCAATAAATTGATACATTATAATTCACGATTTCACCCGCGCATCACGCTTCGTACGCTCTAGTGACCAGTGAAACAAACGTATGCCTGAAGTTCGCGTGAGATGAGAAGCTATGCACGGAACAAAAATGAAGTAAACGCTTAATGTCTTATTTAAAAAAAATACAATATTTAATAAAATCGCTAGTAAAAGCTCTTGGCTAAATTAATGAGCTGTAATTCAATATTTTTTTGGCTCCATAATACTCGTCATGATTGAATAAAAACGAAATTAGGCAATCTTAATATAATCTTAGAGGGGACTTTGTGGATTGTATCAAGGAATTTATAGTGTATAGTGTTTTTAATTGAAGTCAACAATTAAAACTAATATATATTCATAATTTTTAATTCAAGCATCACGCACTTAGATAAAATCAAATCTAAGATGACGTTTTGTTGCTTTTACCTGTAAAACAATAACTGCGCTCTGCAGCGTGATGTGAACCTGCAACATCTCTTTGGGCTGGACTCCCGCCACTGCACTTCTTTCCCAAACACCATCGAGACGGTCCGATATCATTAGCGTAGATGTTACTATGGCCGGCAAGAAGTAAATAATCCTGTAAAAGTATTCCAATTATATTAAAAATATTTTTTTAGTTCACACAAGTAACAATATTTATTTATTTACTGGATAATTAAATTTTGCAATCAGGGGACCGTTCAAGTATGACGTAAGTAGATTTATTGCAATTTAACCCCCCCCCCCCCCCCGCTCCTCTTGTCAGCAAAAGTAAGATGTAGTACATAAACGTATAAATTTTTGTAGGAATTCTCGAAAATGCATTTCCTACTATCCATACAATGTGTAATATGTGTAAAAAAGTAAAAAAAATACTGTTGACGTTATCACCAAATAAGAACTAGAACCCCCCCCCCCCCCCCCCTATAGTGCTTACGTAATACCTGAACGGCCCCTAGTCAAAGCAAGTACTATGCAAGGTTTTGTATGCAATTTCGATGTAGTTCTGTCAATATTGGGCTCGTGTGTTACCGCTGTAGCGGCGCTATTTTTTACGTCGTAACTACGACTCCTACATAATAAAAACATCCTGCATCTATTATTACATTATTAATATATTTGTAGATATTTACTTTATCTATAATGGCCCAAGAATAAATGTTTCAGTATGCTAATTTTACTTAGTTTTTAAACTACACAGCTTTAACGACGTCATTTCCGCGGGAAAGATTTTTATAACATTTAGTGTTGTTTAAAAACTTAAAATAATCCTAGGATAGAGTAATAATAATCACATATTGAGGATCTGAGTTGAAACTTGCAAAAGTAATTAATCATACTATTCGTCCTCTGATAGATAAATCTTTGACTTACGTAATCATGACTCCTGGTGCCATGTATGATACCATCTCCGGTTCTAATGAGCCGTAGATTGGTGGCTTCATCCTCACAGGAAGCTAAGCGGAAGAGAAAGATTGATTAAGATCTTATATTAGAGTCTATGCGGAAAGCAAACCGCGACTTGAGGTCGCATTGCGGAATTACCCTGTTACGTCATTATAGTTCGAAAATCATCTTTATACTTAACATTCACTCCCACACCCATACAACTTTATTTCTGTAGTAATCTAGTTGGCTGTTTTCTTTTTAAAATATTAAATTTGTTTGCCTACTCTATGTGCTTTTTTATGACTCAGTATGACTTTTCTGTGGAAAAGTGGACCTAGCTTGAAAACCAGTCTCCCAATACCTTCTTAATTGTAATCATATTGTTTGTTTCAAATGTAATATGAGAGAAAGTAATAATGTATTATTATTAATAAAAAAATACCTCTCTTTCTGCAGAAATTAGAAATTTTTATAATAAATTTTAATGGTATGGGTTAATTATAACGGTGTGAAAACTTTTAACAAAAGTCATGTTACAGTTTTATATTATATATGTCTATTACATTCTTAATATAATATCTAGCCTTAAAGAGTTGGACGCTAATTAATAACAAAATAAAAGTTGTTCTTAACTAAATTAATTTCTAATACTGTATAGACAAGACAAATGTAAATACTGTAAATTTGATTGTTATGTTTAGGTTTTAATCAACGATTAAACTATTTAAATAGGGCTTCCTCATAATATATTTATTTATTAGCACTTCGTTACACTACAGAAAATAAAAAAATGCACATAATTAAATCAAAAGGAGGGCGAAATATAACAAATATACCTGGACAAGATCCTCATTGATCCCACACGCAGACATCGCTCGTTTGGTAAATGTTTCATACGTCTTCATAACACTCCGTTTCAGGAAATTCGAGATTTGATGATCTGTATTGTAACCAAAAATGGCATTAATAGGTCTCTTTACCGTCTATTGGCGAATGAATGTGTGATATATATATAAGACTCTCGTTTATTTGACGTGTATGACATTACTAAGATACTTTTGTTTGAGCGTCAATAACACCTTAAGTGAATAATTATTGGTTTACGGAGTACTCGATTACGAAGAGCCGGTCTAATTGTACAAATTGTTTATCAAACTCAAAATAACTTTATTTAAATAGGTAACCAAGTACACTTATGAATGTCAACAGAAGAGATGTTTAATTGATTCTAAATTTACATTTACTATCAGTTCGCAAGTCAAGAGCGTAGAGCGGGCGAGAAGAAACAGTGCCAATTTCGTTTAAATTTGTCAAGTAATTTATACTTCTTTACACAAACATAACCTTGAAAGACAATTCTATTACAATTATATTATTTAGTATTACAGACTGAAAAATTATAAGGAATTAAACTTTTTTTATACCTGTCATATCCAACCAGACAGCTATAGTGCTTTCCTCTACTATATTATCCTCAACGTAGCCGTCTGCGATTCGTAAGGCAAGTGCGGAACTAAAGTTGGTCGGGAAATAGACAGCTCCATACGTAGTCCGAGCTGCAACGGCCATTTTGGCCTCTTCTGTCGAGTTGTAGTACTCCTAAAAAAAACAATTAATACAAGTTGTATACGGTAACTTAACTGAAATTTAATCATGAGAATTAAACCCCAAGCGGAAGTTTTAATGTTCCATTTTTATTTTTGACAAATAATAAGTTGTAGTATGTTAAAACTCTTCAGGGTGCGTGGTTGGAAGTCCGGTTGTGCACCAATGGACTTGTCCCCAGGGAAACCCAACGTAGACCCCAAAAACTCAACCAGATGTGTCAGGCACAGAAGGTTCATCATCATCATCCTATTAGAAGTAACAAATGATAACGAAACAGGTATCTGTTTCAGATTCAGATTTGTGTATACAAATCTGAGGCCCAGAAAAAGGTTGTAGTGTCACTGGTTAATATTATTTATTTTGTCTTTATACGTCAAAATAAAATGTATTGTGTATTGTATTACATTTTGACATACGAGAGTCATCGTTCACTTGTAATTTATAAGACACTAAGTTGTGTCGGATTACGCGCTACTGAGATCGCACTTACCACAATGATTCCCCGTTTCTCCATTTCGTCCACAAACCAACAACTCAGCATGTGGTATTCACATATTTGTTCTTCGTTCATTGCCACCCATGTCAGGTTACTCGTTTTACATAGTTCGTTTCCCACTAAAAATATTTAGGAATAAATTAATTTTAGTAGAGTTAGCTTAGTAGCTAAGTGTCTGATGATGATGCCTGGCGTTCGAATCCCAGCTGTGTATGTATTGTCTTCTATGTAAATGGCACTTCATCTACGAAATAATCGCGAGGAAACTTATAGGTCTTAGAGTGAGATTCTCATTTGAAAACAAGCCTTTGCGCTAAGTGTGATTCTCGTGTGTCAAAAACCGAACTTTGACATATGAGAGTCACGCATAGACAAAATATGAGACGTCAGACAGTGAACCTAAAAAAAATGAATCAAATTCAATGCTTCATTGCCCCACTGACTTCATACAGTGCCCACTGCATTATAAAATGGTACGTACTTGGTATAGTAGCAGCTTCGTCGTTAACCACAGCGACGTGCAGTCCTTTCGGATCTCGTCCGACAGCGCTGTAGAACGCCATCACTTGTAGCATTGGGAATAGTATTGAGAATATTAATCCTCTGAAAAAACATAAATTTTATAAAATTTGGGGATCCAAAAAAATAATACACGTCTTATTAAACCTCTTTCGGTTAGGTGAGTTTAAAGAATTAAAAAAATTATACAGAAATCAATGCTAATATAGTAAGTCAAGTTCCTGCCAGTTCGTTTTTAATAATATAATGAAAACTTAAAACTTACTCATTTTAATTGTCCGTCGTTTAAATTACGAAACAATTACTTAATAATAAATTGTACAAAGACCTGGCTGTACGGACTAAAGCCGTTTGCCTTTCACATTAGGGATAAATTAATTTTAAAAAATTGTACAGAAAAAAGCGGTGCAATCACCTAAAATAACCGTAGTAATAATAAATAAGATACTTAACTAAGGAAATATACATACAAATGTAATATATCATTAACAAGTTATGACCTGTAATCCTAAGAAAAGTCAATGGAGTTAAGGATATTGTGAGACCAACGTTGTTATCGAAGGAAACGCCGTTCGTTCTATAAAACATAATCCGGTATTGTAATGAAAAATAATTATTTAATCTGATTCAGTTAAAACGGCATTAATGAAAACAAAGCCATCTTGATTTCACTGTTCATGTTCCGAAGGCGGTTATTATATGGTAATGCGTAGAAAAAACAAATTTTCTTAATGTCATTAATATGTTAAAACTAGACTAAAATATTTTGATTCATCCAAAATCTTGTCACACAGCATCGTCTTCAACTACTTCAGGAATATCAAATAAAAATCAGGCTGATCTATATCTTTGTAACACAGCGTAATCAGTTCTATGCAAAAGCTATTAGACTTTTATCTTCATAGCATGAACACTATTTGACAGAAAGAAACTTTGAATAAAGAAAATTACTCCCTATTTAGGTTGGTTACGCTATAACTTGAGAACGATAATTCCTAATACTTTAGAGAACGTTTTCAAAGGACTTCAGTGACTAATTAACCGCATTTTACTGGACATCTGGCAATGATAGGTGATATTTTTGAATATCGCAATAGATTTAGACGAATCTATAATAATATATAAATGGTTTAAAACATTCGTTATTGTAGATTTTGACCTATAATTGCTCGAATACATGACTATTTTGTACAAATAAATTTATCGATGACCAAAGGGAATATCCATACGATAGGATGTCTAGTTAATAACCCTGTACACGTCTGCCTCCAAATCAGTTTACGGAAAGCGAGTGATGTGACGTGATTCCTTTATAAATATATTCATAAGGATTACGTGAAAATATTCAATAATTGGAATGTTAAAATTGAGTGATTAACTCGACATTTAATCTGCACAGACTATATCGATTTTCAAAATATTGCCACAGATGTTTTTCTTTCGGTAGTTTATTTTAGATTTTTCCAAAATGGGTCAATAATGTATTAGACCAGCCAGTTTCAATAATAATTTATATGGACCTTTTAATACGTAAATTTTTGACAAGAAACAAACTAAACTAGCTAAATTATTTATAATTATCAGTCTAATACAGCAATTGCAATGTAATAAGTCTATAAAAAATATTAAATAAGAACTTTTAATCATTTAACTTACAGTAAAACGGTTCAATTTATTGTAATTTATTCGAAATAAATTTATTACTTTCTATTATTATTACATTCAATTGTTTCCATGTGATTTTTTAGTAATGGAATTAGGGGAATTCATACATTCAAGATCATCAGAGACAAAATCATCAAAATCAAAAGTTTTTATTTCAAATAGGCCTTTGCAGGCTCTTTATGAAACGTCTAGTTGCACGGTTCCAAAAAGTGGGTCTCATGGAGAAGAACCGGCAAGAAACTCCATGGACACTCTTTTCAACAATGGTTTAGCTTACAAAGACTCGGTTACAATAGTAATAATCGGCTGAGAAGTTAATATAATGCAAGGTATACAGAGATTCTATACAATCAAAACAGAGTGTAAAATGAGATACACACACTTGCACAGCGCAAGTTGCCAGGGAAGCCGCACATGCAGAGATGAATTAGCGCCATACATCTTTATCGTCAACATAGTCTTGAATTTTATAATACGCTTTTTTAATTAGGATTCCTTTGATGACGTTTTTGAACTTTTTAGTCGTAAGATCAGTTACACACTTCGGTAGCCTGTTGTAGAATCTGACACAATTCCCAAGAAACGATTTATTCGATTTTGTTAATCTATATTTTGGGACTACTATTTTATGCTTATTCCTGGTATTTATAGAATGAATAACACTTTTGACAGTGAATTGATGCAAATTTTTACGAACAAACATGATATTCTCTAGAATGTAAAGGGAAGGCAACGTGAGTATATTAATTTCTTTAAATAATTCTCTCAGAGACTCGCGGGGGCCAAGTTTATAAATTGCACGAATTGCTCTTTTCTGGAGAATGAATATGGCATCTACGTCAGCCGCTGCGCCCCACAGTAGAATACCATAGGACATTATGCTATGAAAGTAAGGAAAATATACAAGCCTAGCTGTAGCAACGTCAGTAAGCCGTCTTATTTTTCTGACTGCATAAGCTGCAGAACTTAGTCTACCTGATAATGCTGCGATGTGAGCTCCCCATTGTAATTTACTGTCAATGGTTATGTTTCAGTAAACAGTTTCAGTGATGACTTCAAGTTTGTCACCATCGAGAGTTACGTTAAGCACTACTGGGGTGACATTAGGCAGCGAGAATTTGATACATTTAGTTTTAGCAGAATTGAGGAGTAAATTATTCGCGGCAAACCATTTCGATAGAGTTACTAAGCTATCATTGACGTTTACTGGACTGGAATCTTCCCTATTGATTTTAAAAACGAGGGAAGTGTCATCAGCAAATAAGATAATTTCCGATATCTCAGACATCATATGCGGGAGATCATTAATATAAAGAACCCTGCGGCACGCCCATTTTCACTATTGATCCAGATGATCTCGAACCACTAATTTCTACTTTTTGCTGTTTTGGTAACCTCTACAGGGATGTTTGAGAAAAAGGTGTCGAATGCGTTGGCTACCTCTACCTTATCCGAGATGATAACATTATCAATAAGTAGCCGCGGGTCAGCATCTCTCATTTTAGTCTGACCAGTTTCGCAGTTAATAATATTCCAAACAGTTTTTACTTTATTATGGGATTTAGCAATTTTATTACTAATTGATTTCGATTTGGCAAGAGAAGAAGAGAAGTTTCTTAGATAAGTGTGAAATGATAGATCAGATGTCAGTGACTTTTCATGGTAGAAGTTATATAAGACATCCCTGCTTATCCTTATCCCTTTAGTAGACCATTCATTAAATTTAAACTTGTGAGTTATTTTTATACTCTTTTTTGGACATGCCTTATTAAATTTATGGCAGAGTATACTAAATAGATTATCAAATTTTCTATTTGGATTTTTGGTATTTAAGGTAGAAGAGCATAGTTTATTTAAAACATTATTTTTAAATTTTTGTAATTTTTTTTCTTCATTTAATGGTCTAAGTGTAATTTTTTTATTTGGCGGATTTATTTGATTTAATTTAAAACTAACAAGCTGTCCCTTATGGTCTGACCTTACACCAGGTATTATGGAAGACTGTTCAATGCTACAGTTAGTGAAAATATTATCTATACATGTACTAGAGCAAGCAGTTATTCTCGTGGGTTCACTAAATAAATATTTTAAATTATATGAATTAAATAATGCTAAGAGCTTTATTTTCTCAGGTGATTTAGTGAGTATATCAATGTTGAAATCACCACAAACATAAACTAACTTATTGGATTTAAGAACTTTAATTAGAATATATTCCATATTTATTAAAAATGAGGAAAAGTTTGAAGCTGGTGGTCTGTAAACACAAAGTATTATATGACTTTCTATCTCTGCACATGCTACCTCACATAAGTGATCAACAGAGCCGGAAGTAATGTCTATTCTATCTTTAAATTTTAAGTTGTTTTTAGATAATATTATTGTACCTCCACCCTCTGTTGAAACTCTGTTGAACATACTGGCAACCATAAATTATTAACATTAAATGACATTTTGTCAGGCTTTAACCAAGTCTCACAGAAACATATTATATCTACTGAATATCTATCAACTAGTAATTCTATATCAAGTATTTTGCCAGAAAAGCGGTTTATGTTCTGATGAAAGAGGATTAAGTTATTGCAACGCTTTTCTGTTGTCACAGAGCCTAGTTTAAATATTCAATCACAGTATTGTTAGGATAACTAGACAATACTGATTCGTCACTTAACCTAGATTTTGTCATATTATTATCTATGACAATGTTAATATTATATGCTAACAAAGTAGCTATCACATCCTTATATTTATTAGGAAAATACATACATTCCCTTGTCAAATGAAAATTACTAACAAACTTGTTAGTATCAAAAAACAATAATTTGTCAACCTTATTCCTTCAATTTCGTTAGTTTTAAACATTATTTATTCAAAAAACTGTATTTTACTGTATCTCAAGTAGGTTAGTAGATATATTAAGTATATAAGTGTTCATACATACCCTGGATGCCTCGAGAACTGTTGTATACTCTTTATGAACACAGCTTTTAGCCGTCCATTCCTCTTACTTTTCAATTCTAAACCATTTTCCTGCTTAGTTAAAATCTGCGAAATTAAAAAAAATATAATAATAAAAAAATAATCTCCTTTTAAATGCGCCAGAAATTAACTATAACAATTATGAGAGCTACTTCCCAAGTTATGGGATTAATGTTTTAGTAAATTTCGAGGGCGCTACGAGCGTGTGTGAGGTGTTTCTAGTTGGCCTCGCTCTGAATAGCAAAATCGAGTGTAGGCCCAGATCTTAGTCCAAGGAACTGCTTCAAGTCGTAAAAAAACCAAATCGCTTTTCCTAAAAATGAAACTTGTCGTATCCGGTAACACTTACATCTCGACTGCTTGTAACAACATTGAAGTCTTCAGTTGACTGGAATCGGCTATCGTTAACTATACTGGTCTCTGGAATCACGTCCGGGGATGAAGTAAGCGCTGTAGAAACAATTTTGCTTTAGCTTGCGTACGTTGGGAACATGGAAGCGCCAATTAAAATACAATTTAACTAACTAAACGAAGCGAATCAACGCGTTTATACAAAATTAATTCCCGAGTAATTAACGACTGATTTAAAGTTTAGAAAATGCTTTTTAATGTACGTGAGTGATATGTCACCCTGAGACTTCTAAATCTTAGCCTTGGAATGCCACCAGCATACTTAACACATTACTCAATAGTGACTATATTGTCCGGGCTCTTACTCTGTAAATTCTATTAGCGACAGCGCTTCCGACGTTCTTGTATACAAGTTCGATATAAAATAAATCAGTGGTGCTACAATCTCTTTAGGTCTGGGCCTCAGATGTCTGTATCTGTTTCATGATCATTTGTCAATCCAATAGGCAAGTTGGAGATCAGCCTTCTGGGCCTGACACACGCCGTGGACTTTTTGGTTCTAAAGAAAGCCGGTTTCCTCACGATGTTTCGGGCGAATATTAAATCCGCACAGAAAGAAATTCCTTTGGTGGACAGCCGGGGATCGAACCTACGACCTCAAGAATGAGATTCGATCGAAGAAGGCACTTGGCCAACACTGCTGCAAGTTCGAAACAGTCCTCCCAATATCCGTAGCGCTAATGTCGCAACTTTGGAATCACGCCGAACAAAAACAAATTATGAGATCGGGATTGCTGTCTATCGCTATTGGAAGTTACATAGTAAGGGCTCTGTTGCGTTATATTATATATCGCATAAAAACGATTATTGTAATCGGAATAGCTATTAGAGTACATGGTAAGCTAACTGATGCAAGAGCAAAAACAATGCGCATTTATTAATAATATTCTCAGTGTCCTGCAAAATAAATTATTTAAATCTTCTTACATATTAAAATCTTGTTGTATTTGTTTACTAATGAGATCGATTAAATTCCTATCATACAGGTTAGCAAAAAAGTTCTTTTTCGTGTAAAATTCAACATCTTTCACGCTTGTATTCTATGTTACAAATTCAGTAATAATATCAAAACGTAATAAGGATTGAAATCCACAAAAGCGTGGCCATCCCAAGTCAACCTGGCAGTTGCAGATGACGCAAAGAAACCCGGAAATACTTGATGCGAGGTAAAATGTGAAGCTTAACGAACTGGAGGTTCAATGTGAAGCTCAACGAACTGGAGGTTCAATGTGGACTTTGCCCCATCCAGGGGTCATAGGACATCAAGTCAAGGACATCAATATAAGAAATGTAACAAATTTTCGAAATCAGAGATTGATCGAATTTGAATGAGTTACAAAATACCTGCGTAAAACGAACAAATCATACTCTTTCTGTTAAAGAAATTTGGTAGATACTTATTTACCAAATTTCTTTACTTAATATATTTATGCTATTACATAATACTAACATATATATATATCTCATACAGGTACTTACTTGAGCGTCGTCTATTTGTTCTGCTGTTCTCATTTTGAATTAACGCCATCTTTAAAAATGCGTCCTCAAGCGTATCGCAGTCGAACCTTCGTAAAATATCTGTAGGGGAGTCCTGCGCCAGCAGTTGTCCATCTCGAAGGAGACCGATCTATTAAAAAATTTTTAGATGTTATACTATTCAAGTATTTTTTGACATCGTCTTCCATCAGGTTTTAGGTCAAGCTGCGGCATTTTCTGTTGTATTCGTGTTTCTATAACTAAATTTTCAATATACAATACACATATTGAAATGTCGAATTCTTTAACGACATCTACATTTCACACAGAATATACAAGATTTTTCTCAGAATTTGCTGCAAAAAGTGTGTACTTACCTTTGTTTAAACAATTTTTATGATATTTGACTAGTTGATGTTTGCAAGTTGGGATGTTTCTCTTAGTAATGGCCACTTACGAAGTGTCCATAAAATGATTACTTTATTATTTAATAACAAATAATATAAAATTACATTATAGGCACAGATTTACGATAGTGCCGATGATTCAATTAATTATTTACTTAATAATAGGTTGATTGACGGGCTTTGATTAGTTTATAACACGCGACGGTTACAGCCTTGGTGTACACTGTGCAATTAAAAAAATACTTTATAAGTACATAAAATCGATTTAAAATCTTATTAAGTATATTCCTATATACATATATATTTACTTGGGAATATTTTTAAAAAGTCTTTATTACTTTACTAAAGACGTATTCTAAATTTTGTTTATTTTTACATTAATTTATGTTAAAAGAAATCAATGGCACTACAAACTTTCTAGGTGTAAGCCTGAGATTTCTGTATCTGTTTCATGATCAACATAATAGACAAGTAGGTGATCAGCGTCCTATGCCTGTCACAAGCCGTCGACATTTTTGGTCTAAGGCAAGCCGGTTTCTTCACGATGTTTTCTTTCACCGTTCAAGCGAAGGTTTAATGCATACATGGAAAGATAGTTCATTGGTTCACCGCTAGGGAACGAATCTACAACCTCACGTATGAGGTATGGTTTTTAATATAATGAATCTTAGGACACAATTCAGAGTCAATTATCCACAACTGCTAAATTTGCGGATAAACGCTATGAAAGGAAATGACGTCATTGATTACATGTATTTTAATTGCATAATTTCTAATGTTAGCGATAGCGAAGCGATATTAAATATAAATATGCGATTATAATGCGAAAATTCGTGTACTTAGTACCTTTATTATATAGATTTTACAGTAATTTTTGGATAATATTGTTAAAGTCGCTTAGAAGCCTCAACAACATTGTCGTAACACCGTCTGTTGTAGTAGTAATGTTCACAACTATTGAGACCTGAATGTGGTGTGATGAGTAAGCAAACAAAGTAATAATGTAATTAATATCGTATAAAATTAATATTCTTCACATTTAATTAACATATAAATAAAATTATAGTTATTAATTTATTTTATTTATGTATTAACACCTCGTTGCACATAATATAAAAAGTGAACACAATTAAATTAAAAGGAGGGCAACAGGCGGCCTTATCGCTTTCGAGCGATCTCTTCCAGGCAACCACTGTAAACGAATAAGGACATCTGGCTGTAATAGGTCTTAAAATTTCGCCAAATATACAATAAAACATACTCTTAGATTTCCACTACTGTTTTGAATTTAGTTTCTATATTAGAGGTTAAAAAAACAGCGGTTTTTTATTAGCAGATAGGTGCAGCCTTCTGTGCCCGACACACGCCGTCCACTCTCGATAAGTAGTGTAAGAAAATTTTGGAGAATTTGGACTCATGAATTAAAACCATACCCTGTAACTTCCAACAGATAACATTGCCAACGTTTTGTACGCAATTTCGATTGTTTACATATCCGTAGCGATACAATTAAAACATTAAAATCTAAATAGAATACATTTAGCTTACCTTGTGTGCTTGTTTAGTTTCGTCAATATAATGGGTCGTTATGATGACAGTTGTCCCTTTAGCTGCTAGTTCCGTTAGATAGTCCCATATTCTGTAACAAAAGAACTCGTTAGATAATGTATGCTAACCAAAATCCTAGTTTTTAGTCACTGAAATGATATTCTAAAACAAGCCTGTATGATTCCACTAAAACTATGAAAGATGAGTGTCAAGGAACGAACATAACTATTTGTTCTTTTCGATAGAAATAGATTTTCATATGCCTCATATTATGTATAAATTCACCCATTCAAGTGAGGCTTGGTAGAATGAAATTATAAGTGTTATAAAAAAAGAAAAGTAAGTATTATAGTAGTAAGTGTTAACACAAGTAAACAAAATTAGTTGTTTTTAGTTTGTAGCCTGGGTTGGATTTTAGTTATGATAATTAAACACGCTTCCACTGAAAGTAGGGCTTTTCTGTAAACACATCCCGAGTTTACATTTACCTTACCACACAGTAGGTCGTTCATCATTGCGGTGATATTTAGACTTATTCGAAAGTCAAGATAAAGATAATACTCTGGAAATAAATTCGATACAATTTTTGACTGCTCCTTATGCTCTTTGAAGTTAAATAACTTTACCTATATTAGTTTGGAATAGATAAGAATATTTATTTCAAATATATATATATATATATATATATATATATTTATATGCACAATTCACGCGGACGCAAACCTCGCGGATATATATTATTACATTGGAATTGTACTAGAACGTATATACAATAACGTGCGGACCAAGCGTCAGCTGCCATTTGGGCATAATGTAGCTCGACACGTAAAAATGCAGTGAACAATTTTGGCAATGCATTCATGTTTAAAAAACAGTGTTAATTCAAAAAAAGACATTTCTAAATTCGTAACACTCATTTACGAAATACCGACCGTATCACCTCGACATCCGTGGTTCCACAACTGAGCGTTTTTGAAGAAGTTTTTGCCACGCACTACTATGTGCAACCAACTGCCCACTGAAGTATGTCCAAACCAAAACCATCTAACTTACTTAAGAGTCCTTCTAGAATCGGTACGCTCTTTTCTAAGGCTCTACTTTATTAGGCCGGAAACGCACTTGCTAGCCCTCTGGCAATATCTAAAGGCGGCGTATCACTTAATATCAGGTCAACTTCCAATACCGAACACAATCGTGAGTTTTGGTACCGCGCGTTTCCCAGGTTGCAACATCAATGCTACGGATAATGAGAGAACTACAACAAACTTGCATACAAAAACGTCCGGATCGCTGTCGATGTCACTAGTTGGAAGTTACAGCGTAAGCGGCCCTGAATTTCGCGTATAATAGGTATGCTTTTACGAATAAATATAAATATTTTTTTTAATCTATGAATTGTACCTCATAATCCATTTGTGCATTAATAATGCCAAAATGTCTCATGACGTTCAATGTCCATTTCATTTTGAAATATTTAAAAGATACCTTATGTAATAGTTAGCCAACAGCATTGTCTTATCTCCTATTGTTTGCGTTTTTATAATTACACAATAAAATAAAAGTTTAAATGCTAATAAGACAAAGTGAAACACACGTTCGCCCTTGAAGTTATATTAATTTTGATGTACAAACATCATATGTTTAGGTGAAAGGTGTAAAAAATACATTCATGAATATTGATAAAATTAACGGGTTTTAGAGTGCCGACTTAACCCTAATTCCCATGTGTTAGAGCTCAATAAGTTTCTTTATGGTGACAATGACATTCGAGGCAACCCTCTCCGCTTGGCATGTAAATATCAATTCATGATAAAAATAAAAACTAGAAGTTATGCTAATTACGTGTAATATTATTAAAACCACAATGCCATTGCCCGTTTCCGTCAACAATTTAAACGTAAACGAGCAAAAGCTAATTGGTAAAGTAACGAACAGAATAATCTTCATGAAATGCCAAATTTAGGAGACGTTGCGTATCCGGTACTAAATTTACGACCCTTCCTCGATCGACTGACACAGCACGGCTACAGAACCTTCTTAGTTTATTTTCACATTCGGCTTATGAACAAATAAATGAACTCCGAATAAATAAAAACTCGCTGCGTTCGGATTTTTTTTTGGTGATAAGGAACTTGTTTACAAAAAACAGGCGCAAGGGAATTCGACAATCAAGACAAAAAGATACTTTTACTTTTTTATTCAATTTAGTAAATTTACGCGTTAACGAGTTAGAATCAATATCCTTAGGTGTCTATTTTTTTATTGCAAAAGAGTTTCGTCCTATTCAGTCCTATAACACTGTAAACTTCCCCCTTTATACCTTACTACTCCCTTGTAAATTATTTATACATAGCCCTTTATTTTTAAAACCTATAAAATACAATTAGATAAAAATGTAGCAATGTTGGCTTATTAGCCTTTGAAAGTGATTCCAAAATCATGAGGCATAGACCTAATGTAGCGCCACTGATTTTATACAAGATAATCAGTCATACAAGGCACTAAATTATCTTCCTATGTCTATCTATACACGAAAGGCCAGTGGCACAAATTATTATCATACTAAATATATGAAGTAAATTATATATTAATGTAATCTCTTTGATATAGTTTGAAGTTAGGAAAAAGTAATATTCGGCTATAATTTATTAAACCGTATAGTATATAAGAAAATACATTAGCTATTATAACGTCATTCTACTCGTACTTCAGCATACGTACTTTGATAGCTAATTGAAAATTATTATTATCAATAGATAGTTGGTAATGTAGGTGCCGGAATAAATTATGATGAAATAGTTCCTTATACATCTGTTTTGTGACTTAAACTGTGTAATTTTTTATGACTACAATATGCGCATGATTATATTCTAGGTTTTGAGTCATGTCATGTCATATGGATATTTCATATTATGTAACAAAAATATATTTGATTGTCACAGAGTAATCAACACATAGACGGAAACATTTTAGCGTTTAAAAGCGGCAAGCAATTCCTCGTGTTGTTCCCTATGCTTGAGAATGTGTACTAGAGTCTAGACACGTTTGCGAATTTCTTAAGATATTGGCAAGATTATGAAGCAATAGTTTTGCATCACTTGAGGAAAATTGCTACAATTACTTATTACAGCTATTGCGTGTTTATTAATAACATGATAAACAGCAATGCTTTGTGAAGTAATTACTGGTCATTAAGTCCATAGTTGAGAGGTGAATTGAAATAAGTCCTTTGATACAGAGATACTTTTAGCAGAAAGCAAGTACCAAACGTTAGTCTTAATTTTACACTTTGTTTATATAAACTGTTGTTTTATAATGTAGAGATTAAATGTTTTATATTGTTCTACGTATATCTGAACCACGGAAGAGATTCCGCATATATTCGTGTATGCGATATCTATATGGAGAATCTGGTCACCCACAACAGAGGGATGTCCTTACTAGGCACTAGCGTCTGTAAGATCAGTTACCATATAATTGTGTATTTTTTTAAATAAATTGAAATAAAAATAAAAAAACGTAAAGCTTAACATATAGCGTGAGGCTTTTGGTAAGGTAAAATAATAAAAATAGGGATGGATATAAACTTTCCAAATGAAATGACATGTTCATTTCTAGCAAAGAGGACTTACTTCTCTCGTAGCATCGGATCTAACCCCACAGTAGGTTCATCAAGAATGAGGAGTTCAGGTTCATGTACCAGAGCAGCAGCCAATGATACACGTCGCTGCTGACCGCCTGACAATTGTTTGATGAAACTGTCTCCTCCTGGTAGCTCCAGGAGGCTGCAGAGGAAGTCGTAACGCTCAGCCAATAGACTGTTTGACATGCCGTAGATTCGTCCAAAGTAGTATAGGGCATCTCGTATTGTGAACTCGGCGACTAAAGCTATGTCCTGTAAAAAAATATATAACTTATAGTATATTATAATTTGTTCACAAAACCACTTCAAATCCGACGCTTGTAGTAGTAGTTCGAGGAACTTAATATAAATATCATATGTATGATAATATATTTAAATAAAAAGTTTATTTGCTGGTAGTTTCGTTATGGATTGATTTCTCATACGAGAGATTTTTCAGAATTTATCATTATAATAAAAAATGTGCACAAAAAATTATAAAATTATAATGCATTTCTATAGCTATTAACAAAAGACGCGTTTTTTTCTTATAAATCAGCTAATTTATATTATTATATTATACATAAGGTTATTTTTATTATTTATAAAAAAAATATTTTATTTAAAATGATATCAGAACTTTTTAAACAGATGCTTACCTTGGTTCAATTACTGTAAGCATTAGCGCTCTGAATTCTCTAATTATATGTAGTCTACCACATTTTTATCATTAAATAAATAATAATAATAATGTTTTATGACCTTTGAGAACATATTCTATTGTAATGAAGGAGATGAATAATGGGGCTCCGGGATTACTAATATTATTAATCTAATATGGAAATTATCTTATGAGCATCTATCTAACATTCGATATTATACGGTGAAGGAAAACATGGTGAGAAAACCGGCATCTGTCAAATCCAAAAACGACGATATGTGTCAGGCAGAAGGCCGATCACCTACTTGTCTATGAAATAAGTATTATCGCATAAAAAGATGCAATCCGAGGCCAAGACCCATATGGAGTTGTAACGCCATTGGATTAATTTATATAGAAATTATGTAAAAACGTAACAAGTACTATTTACATTATGTGTCTGTCTGGTTATTCAATAGATATATCTATTGAAAACAATTGAAACACGTCATTAATTTCGTGTGTACATATATTAGCATTGTTCCTATGCTCGATGCACTATGACAGACATTTATAAGTAACTCCAGAATTGACTTAGGAAAAGACACAATTAATTCGTTAAATCATGTTTAATAAAAAATATGTGCGTGAAAGTGAAACTTGTTTATGACCTTATTTTTCGAAAAATGATCTATACTATATGCAACTTGACAGAAATTGGTTAAATAAAATAAAATTAATTAGATAAAGGTTAACAATAGGCTTTTATTATCATAGACATGAATACAAGTAATACAATTATTTCATTTTACCTTATTACTACTAAGATTATTACAGAGTATCATTAATTGTAATAGATTTATTACTATCATTGTTATCGTTATTATAAATATTTGTTATTAATGGCTTCGAATCTCTTCAAATCAACCGTGGTAGGGACAAGAAAAAGATGGCGAGTGACCGAAAAATGTGTCGCGTAACGCAAAAATGTGACGCGTTACCCAAAAATGTGACGCGTTACCCAAGAATGTGACTTAAACTATGTATATTCAGACCCCTAGCTCGTTTATCAGAACGCTCAATCTGGACATCGGTGAGCTTTGACGTAAATGATGGGATGCCTGGTGTATCTAGAAGTTTCGGGCAATCAACCTGTTGTGAAATTTACATTCAAAATCTGTCATAAGACATGGAAGGGACTACTATTTGGTCTTAAAAACCGATAGTCGTAACAGCTAATGACGTTGTTATTAAGTTCTTAATAGTTTTACCCGTCGGGACCTTTGATTTTGGTCAATATAACCGGTAGTTGTTCCAAACGATGTGGTCGTAAACGGTTTTGACGGTATATCGTTCATATTATTATTTATTCACATAGAATAACGAAAACGAGCCTTCGGGTCACCCAAGGCCAGTTTTCGCAGCCCATGGACACATTTTTAGTGCCGGCACTCACTTTGATTTTTTGATTGCCACTAAACATTGTCATTGATATTACTAAGTTTTATTAAAACTATGTGTGATTTTTATTATTTTGCGTTATCTGGTGTAGAACAGGCCTAGTGGTATCAGGACTCTTATACCTGAGTGTTTCGATCAACTCACCATTGGCTCGCATTTTTTATTATATTAAATTTTGTTAGCTGTAGGATTACTTTATATACGTTGGTTTATATAACATTGTAATTAAGATTAATTTTAAAAATATGACAAGTTAACGCTATATTTATGTTACAGCTATGCTTATACATACATGAATTGATTTTATTTTAAACTCGCTTGAAGGAAAACATCGTGAGGAAATCAGCCTAAGACCCTACAAACGATAGCATACATATAGCCTTCTATATAATACGCTGTACAGATACCGGCAAAGTTCTTGAGCATTAAACAAGGGAGTGGGGGAAAGTTTGCGCATACACAGCGCGGGACACAAACGTCAACTGATTTACCAAACATGCGATCGACACGTCACTCTCCCGCCGCCCAGTGATACCTAAAAATCGCTTCTGCGCAGGCAAGGTCATTTGTTCAAGATGTTTGCCGGTATCTGTACTTGCCTATATTAGAAAAAGCAAATGATCACGAAACATATATAAGTCTGAATTGCAGACCTAAAATCCTTTCATAACTGTTTTTTCCTGGTGTAACGTGAGTCACCCGACGAAGTATTTTTACTTTATATGTGATCTAAAGAATCCCTACAGGAGTAGGGACATGATTTGAATTTGTAATATGCTGTTGAAGGCTTCTAGTAACTTTGTCGTGACTGTCATTTGTGACTTTGTTCGCATTGTCCTTTTATTTAAGCTCCTTTTTCATTAAAATAATAAAATTAATAATTTATACAAACCTTACAAAATATAACTTTTGATTCGCTTATGTGTGAGAAAAATTCTCAAACAATCAGACTAAAAATGTATCAGCCCGGGACTTGATTTTAATAATATTATATTTGCATCTTATAAACCGATTTATCTCTAAGCGGAAGGTTGTTTACTGAAACTAGTTGATTCTTTAACGACAGTAATTATAGATAAATAATAATATACATTTAAAACTCGTTAGCGATTATTGTGGAATTATGTATTACACATACCTACTCCCAAATGGAAGAATATACGGATTATTAAATATATTTTTTATGCTTAATATGGCTCTTTATCAAGTTTACAGTTCACCTATCTGATTGCCGTGAATAGCTGAACTACACATGGACAATAATGACATTAACCCAAAAAAACATATTTTAAATATAATAAAAAATATCGAATTTATTCAAACTCATTGAAATATAAAAGTCGAATAATTAATGTACCTAAAACACAATTATTGTTTCACCGGAAATAGAATCCAGGACTTCCAGGGTTATTTATGACGGACAAATTTGAAACTTACCTGAGGCATGTACCCCACACGGGGTCCGGGAACCCCACTGCCCTTCTCTCCAGGTTTGCCACCCAACACCCATATGTTTCCACTGTCCAAATGTCGTCTACCGACGATGCACGACAGAAGAGTGGTTTTGCCGCATCCAGACGCACCAAGGAGGCCGTAGCTGTAATACATTATAAAATAGCTATTGTTTTTGAAGCTTTGAAATTGATTCTTTTTTAATAAAACAATAATAGGTACATGAACTAAACCCAAATTCTGGTCATAATTAAGATAATATGCCTAAAAACTGTACTGTTATTTACAATAGGAAATATGATTCTTAGTAAATCCTACCGTTACTTTGAATAAAGAATCCGATCGTAAACAGAAATATATTTATTACGTGTTTAGCTTTATTGTCGACTCTTGATTGTGTATCGTGATCATCATTTAGTCAGCTAATAATAACAGAGTAAATTATAATAGGCGTTTTGTAACTTACATAGTACCCCTTTCGACGGTCATGTCCAAGTTCTGAAGCACTGGTTTGTAATCATTGCCGCCCTTTTTACCATAATACTTGGAAGCCCGCTCGACAACAACAGCCGGCGTCGCCATCTTGGAATTTTGAAATATGAAACTTCAGTTGGCGCGCATTTTACGTTATCTGTAAAGAATAAATAATATTTAACTTACATATGACATAGGTACGATTTAAATATAATCTACAGATATTTGTGATTAAGATATTGTGTTGCGTTCGGCGTGAATTTCGAAAAGTAGCTAGTATATAGAGTATAAAGAGACTAGAGAATTCATTAGAGTTTAGATGTTGATGGAATCTTGAAAATTTATTACTTATTTCATGTACATATATCATATATGGAATCTAATGATTTATGTATGTATTTGTCGATCTTGATAATAAAATAAATCCATTTATTATGGGTTCAAATATTTCATACGGTAATTTATTATGTTGTAATAACATGAAATACTTTTTAGGTTACATTTAAGGACCTATCCGGTTGCCAAACTCCAAAAAAGTACATTGTTTCTTTCCATTTTTGTCATCGTTTCTTGAAGTAGGGCGAATGGAATAAATATATGGTTTGGTTGGTTGAGAAGCTTATGTATCCAATTTGAAAGATACTCGATTTAAATAACTTCGCTCGATAGAAAAAAAATCCAAACATAGCCAATTTTTGACACTTTGAATTCATTTAAAAAATAAAAATTACATTAATGTAATGTTTTACATAACTAATTGTTATTACGGGCCGGCGCGCCTCAGTGCTCCAGCTCTCCGCTGCGTGTGTCCACCCCGAGACACTGACACAGCAATTCGTGCTGCCTTAAGCTTATTTCGAAAAAAATTGTGAATGGTTTCTTATAACTCTATATTTATTATATTTATTTACGGACCAAACTAAGTTTTAAAAAAGATATTAAAGTTAATAAATGTAGGCGATTTAATTAATTAACAACCAATTATTTAATAAGAAGCCACAAGTCACTTCTATGATAGTTAATAGAACACTTAAGCTGAAAATAATTGTTCATAATTAAGTTATACAAAAACAATTTTTTTTCAGGACTTTGGCCTGATGCGGTTGTGGAATATTTAAAGACAAATTTCATGTTGAATTAAATAATCAGTTGCGTTGGATGCTTCTATTGATAGCGAAAAGAAAAAAATATTTTACTTAATAATTTGCCAACTACTAAGTATGGTTGGTTAACAAACGTGCTTTTTAATTCTACCCGATTATCAGTATTGGCTCTGCAAGCCTTAATGATTTACTCGGAATTCAAAACTGTGACCCCGATCTAATAGATTGCATACAACATGAGTAACTGAACGAGGTTATAAAATATTACGTTAATAATTTTATAAATATTCACCTACTTGAATATATGATTTTAAAGTTTTCTTAACTCTTTCACTTTCAACTTGTGCAAAACATTATCAAAGTGGGTCGTGCTAACCGGTTCTTATGACCCACTAAACTACGGGCATGCATGTTTATTATGTAGATTTATATTATCTAAGAGATTGTTGTAAAGGTCATTAAACTATCGTCATTATTTCATGAAGTTAGAAAGAGGGCCAAGGCTGTTCTGCTGACTTCATAGGTAATGTCAATATCCGGGAGGGGAGCCTTCGGGGTTTGGTTTGATTAACAGCGAAGACATACTACATACTATCTCGAAAACGGTTCCTCGTATAATTTTTTTTTTAACAAAATTTGTAGAGAATTTTGTATTCTACTATATTGATCATAAATACAAATAGCAAAAAAACCCATACGAAAAGAGATATTTCCAAAAAAAGCGCAAAAAAAAACGATTTTTGTGACCTTTGACCTTGAAATTTAATAGTTGCTTACACCCTACCATATGTAGGTTTCGAGACAACTTTTAGGGTGTCAATATACAAGTACTTACAGACTTAGAGCTGGGTATCTTGAATTCCGAGATTCTTACCTAATTTAAGCTTAAATGACTGGACTATACATAGTTCAGTAGGCAGGAGGTGATCAACTAGTAGATTACGAGACTAGTCGTGTAATACACGCAATATTATTAACAATACCTCGGAGGTTAGGAGAGCTGCCAACTCCCTCGTAAATCCTTTCTCTCTTACCGTTTATAGTTTTATTGATATTGTTATTGCATTCATACTGTATGCATTGACTGACTTGCAGCTTCAAGATCCTTCTAGCCGTAGATTATGTATTGTAGTCTGTGACAGTCTTTACACGTTCAGGGTTAGAAAAACTGCTGCCTGTTCTTGTATCAATACAGCTGAAGAGACGGTGTTACATGTTCTGACCGACTGTCCAATGTATGGATACGACCGGTATAACACTGAACAAGATATGGGCATAAAAGTAACAGAGACGAATTTAAAGGAAATAATGTTCAACATTAGGTTAAGAGGCATCTTTCTGGAATTTTCTGTAAATGTCATACAAAAATTTGTTAATAGAAATAGATAGTAGTGTTTAATCATCAGTTTGAGATAGTTTGTTCAATTTTAATACAGTGTTGAATAGTAAAAATATGTTTGACAAATTAATTACGATATATTTCAATCATGTCGCCAGATGATCACTTAGGCCAGTGGAACGGCTGCGCAATAATTACGTAGGTCACCGGAACACTGAACTAGCCTCATTACGTCACTGCCAACATTCTAAGATCTCTCAGAGGTGCGTCATTTTGAGACCAAATTTATAAAGAGTGCATAGGGCTATACCATCACGGACTAATTGAAATCCTTGAGAGTTTTAGTCTTTATTTAAATTGGAAGAATTACAGAAATATCATGTGTTCATTCATATTATGTTTGTAATTTCAATATTTAGTAATAAAGTAGATTTAACGCGAAGCAATGTAATTTCAATAATTAGTAATAAAGTAGATTTAACGCGAAGCAGACGTTTCATTGCACTAATACTAATCAGAAAGCAACCTTATCGCCCCAACATAATGCTAATTTAGAAAGTGGTAATAAAGGAGCATAATTCGCATTAATTCGGTTATAATAAAATTAATTTTACTAGACAACAAAAAATAAAAACAAACAACATCCAACATTTTATTTACGAAAATTTTAAAATATAAATTAATGAAATACAATGTAATGTGATGACATATAATGCGTGAAAATAAAACAAGTCAATAAAAAATAGATGAGAAAAAAAGAGAGTTGTGCAAAGTCTGAGAAATTGACAAATTAATAATGGCCAGTCGAGATTTGATTCTTTCTAAACCTGAACTCTGATTTCTTTGTGCTCCTGCTTATGCTTGTGCCTTTGCTCCCGCTTTTGTCTATGGTTTATTTTAGATCCGGGGCTTAAATGAATATAATAAATTTTAAGATTTAATAATTCATAATATTTAACTTGTACAATAAATTGAGTTTCTCTTTAAAAAATGTGTCGATATTGATGTACTTATTAGATTATACTTAGATGAAGTAGATATCAAGAAGAGATATTTCAGTCTTATGTTCATTGATTATTCATGTTCACTTTCATTTCATTTACAGTTTACAGGCGACTAGCAAGTGTAGACCAATATGAATTATATGAGAGCTGGGAAAATTAAAAAATTTTTTTTTACAATTATTCATCTTCAAGTCCTGGTGACTAACGTCCACAATCGTTTTAGTGTAGTATGAAATTCTTCTATACCTTTTTCTGCGATAAATATGACCCCCATTATCTGGGTTTCCGTATAAAAGTATATTTTGTTACAGTTATTTTATTTCAGTCCAACGTACATATTTACAACGCTTAAGTTAATATGAGATTTTTATCACTAGTAGTATAAACTGTGGCTTGGCTTGAGCGGAAAAAAATCAAAACAGGAAAATAAGTATGTTTTAAATGGCATTTTAATAAGTCTTTGTTTAATAGGCAAAAACTTAAAAAAAAACAATTCCTATATCTTCCTCATCAGTTATTTATTATTTCTTAAATGTACTCGTCTGAACTGAAATGTTATTAATCTAAAATTATAGACCCTTTATTAGGATTTTGGAGGACCGTTGCTCGTGTACCACTGCCACTCTTACGAGAACGTTGCAGCCGTACGTATTCTACCAAGGCGTTGATGGCGTTTATAGTTGGGTATAAATTTATTTAAAAAAAATACTCAGACAGCTTTTAAGACTAGACTCAAGCCATAGACTGACTATTGCTCTCGCCACTTCGTTCACATGGATACTGTTTCATTTACAGCACATACAAATTTTAACGACAAATATAATGAAGAGAACACATAAAAATAATCTTCTCTAAGTTCATTTTTAAATGACTGTACAACAACGCTCAACGAATAAGTCGCTCATCAGTCGAGAAAACTATTAAAGCTGCGAGAGCAAGCGGGGAAGCTTGCAGATGCTGGACTCAAGCTGGAGTATAAAGGTAATGTTTTTGGCTTCATTCTCATCATTATTTCTTTAAATCCTCAAATATACAGTTAAACTTTCCCTTGATTCACTCTTGTCTATTACTGAAAAAGTATTTAAATATGACTCTTAGTTTAATAGATAATAGAATAGAATAGCTTTTTTTCTTAGAATAGAAAGATGTATATTTCCCTAGTTCATATGTTACATTATGTCCACATGTCGATGGTGTATTCGGGCTATGGGTGTGTCAGCTACTTACAGTCTACCTATGTTACAGATCTCTCTAGGATCTGTATAAGTATCGTGTAGTGTGTGCTTTAATAGATAAGAGGTCTTTCGATGTTTAAGTACTTATCAAACGTAAGAACGTTGGGGTCCTTCAACATAAGAGAGTACCAATTCTTAAAATGCCGGCACGGGAGCCCTCTGGTTTAAGTGTAGCCTATAAAATACTGTTGTATAAAAAAAACGTCGAAGTTGTGCCATTCACTTTAGACATGCAAACTTAAGTAAGAGATGATTACAGTCTGTCAATATCATTATGTAATAAGTCGTAACATAGTATGTATATGAGCTTAGATGTATTGGTGTTTGCAGTTTTCATTTTGAAATATGACTTAGGATTATATATGTACTATTTATTATGTCGTAGATGTTAAAATAAAAGGACGGCTGTGTGCAACAATGATGCTGGATATTTCGGGCGTGATTCTAATTAAAATCAACATAGACCGTTTTATATAAAATTAAGTTTCAACCAGTTAATTAAAGTAATTTACTTTTTGTAAATAACTGACAAAAACATCGTTAAATAATTCAGGTTTATCCAAAGCTCATAAGACCATTAATTAAAGTTGAGAAAGCAAGTACTAGAAGCTCATTCAAAGTTAACTAGCAGTTACGAACATTAATATGTTTCCGGATTACATCAAGAATACGCTTATTGTGTTTATTAGTGCTTGCTAACCGTTAGGGCCAATGAATTAACGGCAAAGCTCCAACAAATGTATAAAATCTAGAACTTGCTAATGCCATCCAGTAGCGCGGAAATCATATCTGTTCCTGTATATTAACCAGACGACTTTGTTCTGTTTTAACCTTTGTTTTGTAGGTCCATCAGTGTAAATATTAGGTAAAGGCAAACTATTATTTGTAAATACTAGACAATATATCTTTCTTGTGTTAAACCGGACGTGGTTGTCTGTCACTTGTTGAAGAGGTTGGTTTGAGGAATCCATGTTTACGAACACCTTCACAATACGAGTGATCATTGCACATAGAAATACACAGCCGGGTTTTGAATTATATAATATAAAATTGTCTATTGTAAACCTTACTACTACGATTATATTAATAAAAGTTTAAAGTAATATAACGAAATGAATGATAGCAAAACTGAAATCGACGGCCGGTCGGTATTGTTAAGAGACGAGCTGCGGGTTTATGGCTGACAATTTAATATATATTTGTGTTTGTTATTCATTTTGGTTGGAGGTTCTTGTTCGAACAGGCCAAGGCCCGATGGGCAGTAGCGACTCGATGTTATTTCTTCAACTTTCATTGTTTTTTCTTTGTTTATTTTTTAGATGTATCATTGTTAATAGTCGGTGCGTAACAATAATGTTTTTATGTAGATGAAAATTATCGCAGATATGTATTATATTTTCTTTTTATTATTTAAAGCTGAAGAAGATGTTTGATGAAGATATATCATACGAATTTTCATCTTTCTACGACGTATAAGCTACTTTTAGGGTCGTTATTCATAGATAGAAAAATATTTTTGGTGATTAAGATCGTAGGTATAGTATCTGGTATACGTGAATAGAGATTTTTGTTTTATACAAGTGATCCAAGGAATTACCTGGATTATAAAACGTAGGACGTTGACCTCAATTCACAAACTAACGGTGTCTTCGTTCACAGCATACAGGGTTATCAAACCACAGTTAAAATATCAAGAGTAATATTCACATCGGTAACAATAATAATATTTATACATTAAAGTTGTGAAGAAACTTCTCTACCAATATGCTGATTATATTGATATTCTGATGCTTCTTCTAATAATTGTCTAAATAATAAGATATATATATATACAATTTTTATATATATATACAATTAAAATAACGCATCATTTATTTATCATTATAACAAGACTAAGGTAACGCTAGGCTAAAACTTAGAACATTTTAAAGTGTAATTTTATCAGCCATAACGTTTGTTAGCTATCAAATTACAGAACACAAATATTTAACGTTTTAATTCCTATTATTTTATTTAAACAACAATTTTTCGTCACGTTAGTTTATAAATCTGGGTCAGAGCGAGAGACAATTGGCATTCTATGTAGGGTTGTCACTTTCTCTCACACAAAACTAAATAAAACCATTGCATAAATGCATACTTGGGATTTGCATACAATTTGGGATAAATACTTGCATATACTTCAACGTATATGCAAGTATTAATCCCAAATTCTTGACGGTTAAACTTAAATCTAGTTCCAAGAGCTGTCCAAGCATTTTTTCAATTTGAGTTTGGCATATTTGATACCGTCGTCGTTGTCTTAAGACAAGATTATAACTTGAGATACGAATTATAATATGGACCGCGACTGCACACATATAATAAAAAAAATGTGCACAGCTGTGATTCTAATCAACGAATTCTTTATTAACATTTGTACGCTAAGCACCACAACGTACACCTTATATAAATTATTATTTTAATAAAATTGATTTTTACACTCTTTTGAAAAGTTTGAAATGTATAGCAAGAGGCTTGAATAAGTTTACGCTTAAATTAAGGTAAATTTTTGGTAAGTCAAACATCTTAATGTCTATGCTGCCAGCCCTACTGTATAGTAGGCAATGCATCGATGCAATAGTAATTTAACTGTTTTACAATCTATTGTGAGATTAAACAGATCTATTGAGTGGCTTGGGAACATTATGTCAGTTACTGGGCGTTCCAATTTCCAGCTTAAACCATAAAACATGTATGCGATGAATAAGAATTTTAATTTTTTATAATCATAAGTTGTTTTTGTAGAAAACATATTAACATTTTACTATTTCACCATAATCTTTGTACAGAGGCGACTACATTAAACTGATTCCAACTCTATCAGCATAATAAACGGACATGTAAATGGAATCGTAAAATACGTCTATTAGTATGAAAAATGTTTCATGATTTATAAGGCGGAATAATTAAGTTAGATAATTAATATTTGATTATTCACAATGATACTACTAATGATAGGGCAAGGGGAAAAATCACAGTCAACATATAGCGTTTAACTGACCTCATAAATGCAATACTTTTAGACATGATTAGACACGTGTTTATTGCTTAAGTAAGAATTAAAAATTATTCAAAAAAGACGTTCAACAAAGATAATGATTCTTTATCTTGCCCCTCAATACGAATGCAAATTTTTACATTCTTTTAATATAAATGAAGGCCCGGGTAGACATGACATACATACCATCCTAAAACGCTTTGCTGATAATTTAATTACTCCCATTTGTATCCTCTTCAGTAAATCTATCAAGACAGGTATCATTTCCTACAAGTCAACAAGAGGACCTAGAAATAGTATTGAAAACTAATTACCAATCTCAATACTGAACGTTTTAACTAATGCGTTAGAGAAAGTTGCGCTCTCAGATATATTTAGAATACTGTGCATGCCATTGGACAACATGGTCTTATAACTAATACAGCAAAGCTGACTTTTTCATAGAAGATTTACTTAAAGCCGTGAATGAAGAGTTGACCAGGCAATACTGATTCGTAAACTAGACATCCTTCCTACTTTTTCAATCCTCTTGGGGAGAATCGTACTTCACAAATCGTTGTCAAGTGGTTTCTCTCAGTGGTTATCAGTCTGATTTTATAAAGGCTCCATCTGGCGTTTCACAAGGGAGTCTTCTTGGCCCTCTTCTATATTATGTATGTATATCCTTCCTTGACGATATTGGTGAAAAAATTACTTTCGCTACTTAATGTATGCAGACGACACAAGCATTTACATAAAAGTCAAGTTTACCGACAGTCTGAAACTGTAGGAAGAATTAGTATAAGTGTCAATGTCAAAAAATGTACTCTTGTGACATTTTCCCGTAACCGGAAAAGAACAATACAGCTATAAGCTGAATAACGAAATTATGCAAAAAAACCGTACATTGTACATGACCTTTTCTTGACAGGAAATTAACTTTCTCTACTCACCACGATAATGTTAACAATAAAGGCCACAAAATCTTCTTGGTGTACGGATACAATTTATACCAATTGTAATAGGTATATTTGTTGGTATACCAATTATAATACGTATATTTGTAGATAGTATCGAGAAAACTAAAATAAAATTGAAATACCTTAATTTTGTTACTCGTAACTCGCAAAGCACTCTGCACTGCGGAAATTAATAAAAAAAACTTTTCAAAACCTCTTACGTCTCGGTGTACAATCTATATACTTATCACTCTTATATGATATTTATAACGGCAAATTTGTCTGTTTAAACGCACAAAACCCTTGACATCAAATTCACATTTATTACCAATGATTATTATTTATTAGGTAAGTAATAAATACTTCTAACGAACCTTCAATTGTTTGGATAGCTAATAATAATTGTTAAGCTCATAGTCGTGACTTTACGAGTTTGTACTAAGAAGCATTTAACGTTTTTCAGTGTTAACAAATGTTTTCTCATGTCTCATGTTTAAGGTTGCTTTATAAAGTATGTATGTATGTATTATAAAACAATGCTTATAAATACAATTTCAAAACCTTTCGGTTTTATTATTTCATACAAGTTTTATTAAAAATTACTCATATTAAGTACCCTACGGTTTTCATCTACGAGGACCTCTGGGTCTGGACCTTTAAGTCTGGCTGTACACCGGTTTTCCTTTATATGCGCTCAAAACTTGCTCATACAGTAAAGAAACATTGTGAGAAAATCAGCGTGTTTTATACGACAAATAACTATCACAGAAAGCTGATCACCAACTTTGCTATAAATGTCCAAAGAAACCGATGGAACTAAAGCCCACAGAAGGTTTTGCGCCATTGAATAATTTTTGATAATTAATGTGTCACTTACAGAGCTGGATAGGTGAACTCTCATAAGCGCTTTAGGATTAATTCTAGGGTTAGAAGACGCGAAGTAATAGGTGAATATAATATGCCCAATGCCCGACTCCTACCTCCTATGTAGTGTATACTGCACTGGAGGTTTTGAGCGTTACATGCTGTTGAGGATGCAATGGAATATGAGAGCGACCCCTCAGTCTCTGTAACGCGTCATTGTAGGTACTACTCGAGGTTGTTTTAGTTGGTATTGCTCACCTAGTCTCTTTTCCACCTCGGATACCAAAATAGAGAAAGGGTAATCTCTCATTCTTAAGAGTGGTTGTGAGTCTATAATATTAAAAAATATTTTTACTCCTTTTATTGTATGTCGTTAATAACATTGTTACCCAAGCGGAAGGATGTTTGTACGCGGAAAAGCCATTTGCTAGAATTAATGTTATATTATAATGTAACTCCTAATGCAACTTTTTGTAATCTCATATAATTTCCTACTGCGAATTGAAGATTATGTCAGTTAACATCAAGGGTGATATAAGACCCTGCGAAAATTCTGGTATAGCAAGGAACTATGATTTGAAACTAAAACTCATTTTAAAACTTAATATATTATTAAAAATTAACAAATTCTATTAATTGAATAATGTAACTTCATTTATTCTAAGCATCTCATACGAATTTAACTTGAATTAATAAACAAGCCAACTGGAGGACTTGACATTTAAAAAAATATCTGTCTCGACAACAATTTTATCATAACATATTTACAATATTAAGTACTTGATAGTCCATTGAATTATTACTAATATTATACTACAAAATATAAATTACACTAAAATCCACACGTGCCTTTTCCTCCTCTCATGTCACTGATAAAAATAAAATCATTGTGTTTATAACCAGACGGTACACAGAAGTACAAAACTTACATTTTTAGTACATAAAGGCTCATACAAAAGCCGCTTCTCGGATAAATTGATAGTTACTGCATAAAGTTATTATAAGGTAAAGACAGACAGCAATTCTTTTTATTCCTATAGGTATTAAACGTAAACATTGCCACGTACTAGTCGCGATCACGAGAAACTTAAAAACAGCCTTCGGAAAGTCGACCTTGACGTTTTGCAATCAGAATTACATATAAAGTCCTTCATTGGATCTATTTAAATTCCTTACAACCAAAATTAATTAACATATTTTAGAAGCATTCACCAGAATGAATAATCAATAAAGCTTTAGAAAATTTGTGTCTAATGAAGGTTATACAGTTTTCGTTCTTTGAAGCGTCATCGTAAATACTTCATAGCTTTAGGATTGCATATCCAGCATCTAGTTTCTTGAGAAGTCAATGAACTTTATCAGATTCGAAGCAAATATTCATCTTCGAAAACAGGACCTTCGCTTTCATCTTGTAGTTTACACCAAAACAATAATTGGTAAGGGATTTTTCGATTTGACGCGTTGCATTAATTAATCAATGCATTCCTCCTTGAACAAAATACATATTAATAATACAATCACTTCACGAGGCTTCGATATTGTTTTCCATATATATGTATGTTATAATTACGTCATTTTTATGGGCTCACTATTATTCTAGAGATATGTCATGATAAATAAACATGTGTGTACACGCGTTAGAAGTTACTTCTTTGGCGTAACAATATAAAAATCTTTTATTTATCTTTCGCCTTATTCTACGTTTGTAAAAAAAACGACACTAACAATAGTAAAAAGGTATTTAATACATTGAAATAATTATAACGTATTATCTAGTTAAATAAAGTTTATTTAAATATTAAAGAATTATTAAAGAATTATTAAAGAAATTGACGAATTGTGCGCGCGTATCGTAAAAATTTACTCTCATCATGTTTCCCTTACGCGCTAAAAGAAGTATAACTTCAAAAATACTGCTTCATAAATTGATAAATAGATAATTTATTCATAAAATTTTTATCAAACGCCACAATAAAAAAATCACTATGTATAATGTAAAAAATACTTTTTCTTATTCCTTAGTATCTCATACTTATATAACATATATGTAGCTTAATATTCGTAGTGTAAGTATTTATAAATTTTATTGCCGGTTGCGATAAGCGATAAATAAATTTAAAAATAATGAAAACAGTGAATTTTTCTACTTCATGTATGTAGCCATGATGAGAATTTTAATGTTTGTTTTTAATCGAATATCGGATTTAGTACAAAATTTCTATAAACTTCAGCATTTTATTCTCATAAATGATGACACATATATTAAATTTAAAAAAAATACTTTTTTATTCAAGACTGTAATGTTATACGAGCTTGTAAGCTTAAGATTTTTTTTTTAATTTTTCATTATTTGCCTCCAAGGTCTTATGTTGTAAACATGTTTATTTAACTTTCAACTTCTGTTTTAAATATGTCAATGTCAAAAAATATATAACTCGAGACGAATGCTAATTACATGAAATTATAGAAATAAATGATAATTCTGATACTTAAAGAATGGATATAGATATTACTTTAGTTTTAAAAAGCTTCGGTTGCTTTTTAGACAATTGTCAGTGCGAGCGGTTACAACGAGCGGAACTCGATAATCATTTGACAGATGGGAGTGTCTCTTGTCTCTGATACATTATTTATTAATGCTTTACACACTGATTCATTAAGTATATCACACAGAAAAGAATATTAGATAAACAAAATTTAATTATAAAAACGAAAGAAAAATTGATTTTAAAGTGTGAGCAACAATGGATATTCGGACCTACCTCGAGTAGATCGTTTATCAGAATGTTTAAGAATAAGAATGATATTGAATAAAATCCTAAGAGTTTTGACAGTTCCCAAGACTCATTTAGGACGTTGAATTTATTACAGTTTTTAATGTAACACGGATACAGTTCGGTCATCCTTTCACCAGTTAAAACTAAGAACCGAACTTGAAATGTGAATTGGTGATATACGTAGTGAAATTAAAATGAGACGTCATTCGTAGTTTCATAAATTTACTTTATTTTTGTATCATACATTTTAATTAAGGAAAATTAAGAAACTGATAACATAATTATAAAATAAACGTCACTATAACACTTTTTGCACATTTATAATCTTTATTTCCTAGTTAATATCAATCATTCTTTAAATAATCCCGTAATATTCAACTCAAAATTGTTTATAATTTATGTGACAAACTTTCTTCATAAACAACAATGATACCGACGGCTTCTCATTCGATTATAACCATTAACAAGATTGTTTCATTAATACTTGTATGTGTTATCTAAAAGTGAGTACATGGCTTTGACCATTATGACCGCAGGACACTGTGTGACTTGGGAGATTACAGGAAAGATAATTTGTAAAAAAAAATTGTTTTGACACAAGGGAGTCTCGTCCTGTGCCGGTTTAATGTGGAGATATGAAAGCGTGCAGTTTTATGCTTAAACAAATGGGATATACCTATATTTTATTCATGATATTACATGTAAACATTGTATTTTTGAAGTCTTTACACTTCATTCATAACCTGGTCAGGTTTTAGACATTTACATATCTTTGAAACACCGCAAACACGACTCTTTTTAATACTTATTCCGCGCATAAATAATTGTTGTAACCTAGAAATCAATTGCTATTGTGTTTGTGCCAATGTCTTTGGTTTACGCGATTTTTATTAAAACCTATTCATAGATTTAAATATTTCATAAAACGCGATTTATTACATTATTTTCATAATTCAACTGTATTAGTAGGAGACTCGAGCGTCATATAAACCTATTGAGTTGTGAAGCTTAAATAATAATAAGAAAAAAATGTTACTTAATGTATACTGTTTCATCGGTGAGGGGAGCGGCTAAAGATTTTCAAAGATGTAAAAAAATGGACATACTCGAGCGTGTCAGATTAGCATTCATGTCCTACGAAGTTTTAATAATGTACGTACGTTAATCTGATTGTTTGCATGATGGGGTGGTCGTACGTAAGGGTTGAAAATGAGAAGAAGAAAAAATCGAGCGGGTAAGATTTTCTAAGGGGATGTTAAGTGAACCTAAAAATCAATCTCATAATCTAACGATTTGGATGTGACGTAAACTCGCGGCTGTTATTATAATATCGCTCTTTTGACGTAATTTAAAAAAAGTATTTTTTTGTTGAACTTAATTGATTGATAAGCCCAGGAAATTGCAAAAGTGAACTTGTTCAAGTAGAACTTGTATTTATTGTAAAATATTTTTTATTTCGTACCTTGAATTATTTCCTTCAAATAAAAAAATCAGCCCACTCGAGAATGTAGAGATGTCGGTCTTATTTACAACTTTGCAGCCCTCACCTATGTTTACGTCACTTTACAAATTGTCAGATTAAACTTATATATACTTTTAGCATGTAATTAACTCACTCTATTTTAATCTGACGCGTTCGAGCATTTCTGATGTTTAATTTTTTTTAAATAATTTGGTCCTTTATCTTACGGGCCATATATTTGGGACAAATATTTGGTAGATGTACTTAACAAGGTACAAAGTATCTGTATATTAATCTGCCACGCTGTAGTCAATCCCGAAATCTCCGCTTGGGCTGTTATATTTATCTATTGTTTAGCTTGTTTGTAATTTTAGTTAAATTCTTTCTATCAATTAAATTCTATCAACGTTTCATAGGTCAATAAACCAACTTGTAAAGAAATTGACCTTGTCTCCTATTCGGACCTTAACACGCTGATATATATTCAAAACGAGTACTCGATTATCATTGAGTCTTGCAAAGGTGTCGAAAGGATCCTTGGTTTATTCTCATTGATAACGCAATAACACATAGACTTATACAGGATTCCTATCTGAGCTTTAAAAGTCACTGAGAAACGCTTATTTGATAGATTTAGTTATACTAATATATAATCATTAACTTTGTTTAATTGTTTTTAAAGAGTCGAGATAATTCGTTGGATAATTAAATATAACAGGAAGAAATATATGTAAAAATAAATAGTAAAGCCAACATTTTCTTTAACGAATTGCACAAATATCTACAATTTGTTTTTTATTAAATGTGAAATATAAGTAATTAACACTAGTATTGTCTTTTGTTAACATAGCTTTTACACATTAAGAAAACACTTTTTAAACGGATTGAAGCTATGTATTATTATTATAAACTATTAAATTAATATTATCATGAAAAAAATTTTAAACTCAATAATTATAAGTTTATAATAATAATACATAGCTTCAATCTGTTAAAAAGTGTTTTCTTAATAATTAACACTAATTATAACGGGGACAAAATTGTATGTTTGTAATTAATAAACTCAAAAAGTGAAAAAAAAAATTTCACTCCGGACTGGGACTACATATATTTCACCTAAACAGAGAGATACATTTCAATATATAATATCTATGCCAGCTTATATTTAAGTTTTTGTGAATGGCATATGACATGAATAATAATTCATGTATCATAATAAACAGTAGACTTTGAATAATATTTTTATAAACCACCTAGTCTCTGTTTCGAGCAGGAGTAAACAATAGATTTTCCATACAATTGTTGTACGACAAACTTAAACTTTGTAAAACAGTGAGCAATAACTTTGTCAGACAAACTTAAAGTTTATTTTGTGCTGATAGTTTCAAATAAAACCAGTATATTCATAAATATACTTTTTCATATTTATATCTATTCATTTTAGTTTATATAAAAACTGTTTGCGGAGTTCGGCTTGTTGTTAACAGACCTTTTTTTAAATATCCGAGATGAGAAGCAAATATAACAGACATATAATAAACAGTCAAGAGTTTACGAGAGTGTAACGAACGATAATTTTCTCATTTTGGCTCTACTTTCTGAATTCGTGATTCATACGTCAACCAGTGTTTTTGTGAAACTTGCAATAATTATGAAAGTTAACCTCTCATTTTCGTAACATTTTAATATATATTTTATCTACATAATTTCAATATATTTCAGTACATACGTATTCAATGTGTGTACTAAGTCAAATTTTTTCACTAGAGATTAGGTACTGGTGAGGTAATTTTATTCCAAATTTCGATCTTTTCAAATGTGAAATAGTCGAAATACTTTCACATTTACATGTACTATGTATATAAAGAAACTAATTGAAACTACAATAACTTACCCGACAAAAAAATCACGTCCTTGGGAACAGCACTAAAATATAAATTAAATCACTAATTACACTTTTTTTATGAAAGAATTTTAATATCAACGGTAACAATGAAATGCGTGCGTCAGATTTTCATTCTGAACACGACACGACAACACGACATCTGATTTGAAACTGCCGCTTGCGGTCAAACGCAGGCTCTCTCTCATAAGCAGACCTAACAACCTTGAGAGAAACCATTCGGAAAAAAAAACACATTATAATAATTACTTAAGATATTCATTATTGATATCCGAGAATATTTAATATTTATTTTTCAGCATTTTCCTACAATTATTGTAAAAAAAACCTAAATTATTATTATAGCCGTAAACTCTCAATAGGATTTCTGCAATTAAATATTTACGATGAAACCCAGCAATAATGTTTCTTTATAGGTCAGTAATAGCTTTATGTGATGAGTTTTAAGTCTGGTCTCTTCACACAATGTCTTCAGGCATATTATTATTTCGGTTTGCGAATATAACAAGAATCTACTGCTTTAATCATTAAAAATATTTAAACCAATAGTCATGACTATTGTTAATATGAAGTTGTGACATACATGTGATGAGAACTTATTGCAAAATATTTTTTCCCACAATAGCCTGATTTTAATATTTGTATTGTTAGCTTATTTTTGCGTGTACTTAATATTTTAAAAGGTTTTATTTTTTGTAAATTGACATTTGATGACACTAGTAAATATTTACTCACGCAAGGCGTTTAAATAATATACTTTTATCGTATTATAAATCGACTCTATAATAGGTCCTTAATGGTGTGTAAAGGACTCCTGATCTGATTTATTATCTATCTAAAATAATGTTAAAAATATGTTCTTTTATTTACCCAAATGTGTAATTTATATATTTAGTACTAATTTATAGTTTATTTAGACTGTCTAAACATTTTAAGTCTATCTTTCTGTGTAGATTTCACGGTTAACTCGAACTTTGAGTATTTCAATAGATTTAACAAATTATTTAATTATATTTAATTTTTTATATTTACAATTGTATTTAGATATTAGTATATCTAATACCCATAGTTAAAAAATATCCATACCTGGCAATAAATAATAAGAAGAATTCGCTTTTTGATCTGTAAATTACATACATACATGATTAAAGTATAACAAAACGAGATAAAAACATCGAAGCCATCAAAACCCGAATAGAGTGTTTCTGTAAGAATTATATAATAATTTTTCGCAAGATGCGAGCCGGCCGTGCAAGGTACTTGACATTAATAAGTAGGTCTGCGCCACTTCCGTACGTAGGTACTTTATAATTTGGGTGAAATAATGTTTTTAAAGGAATTTAAACGAATTAAAGTCATTATGTTGTGCAGTATGCATTACGCTAGTATATTGTCGCTAGAATTTTACATATCTATCTTTCATTCTTGGGGCTACATAATGTTTTTATAGCAAACCCAATTTCGTTTTTAGTTTCCCTTTATCTTAAATTTTTCATTTATACAGATAATTATATTGCTACCTTCTTATTATTCTTCATGCAAATTGTTAGTAAACATCCTTTACCTTTAGTCAGGACGTTGTATTACCATTTACGCATCGCCTAACGTGCTGGATAATTCTTAGCTAATGGAAAATTCATAAATAATAAACAAAAAACAAGTACGTAAGTAGTAATATATTATATCATTTTTTTATTTTACGTTTGCAGAGTGCAAATTCATCAATAAAATACTAGATAAATGTGATATAACTTCTTCGATAAAGTTTCTGTCTTACATATCTTTGATAAATTCATAATATTATCGGTGTATTACATTTCCGTATAACTGCCATCTGTTGACGACGTGTGTTACTTCTGTAAAAGTATTTTAGTACTGTTTTCTGCTTGTTAACACAACTCGAATCTTAAAACTTATTATAATTTAGTACATGACCAATAGATGTCAGGTGAATAGATATCGTTCGATTATCGTATGGCAGAGACATTTAAGCTATAATCTTTGATGAAATGCAGAGATTTATTAATTGTTAAAAATTATTAATAAACCTAAATTGGAAGTAATGTGTTGACCACACTAATTGTACATAAAAGTACTAGTTCTAACCATATTTTAAAATCATATAGGACAACCGCGTGATGTCCGAAATTAAATTGTATTTATTAATAATTTTTTTTACAATGTTGAGAAACGACTCTAGCTTACTATTTTTACTTTAAGCTTTTTTATATTCATACAAGGTCATAATTAGTTAAGTCATGACGCATGAACTTTTGCATTGAACTCGTCACTAATACAATAGTTACTTTACATCTTTTACATATATTGTATTACTTTGAAAATAAATATTTTTCTAAACATTTTCAGATTCTAGGCCTTGTTTTCTACGGTAACAGGGTGGTTGAGTATAGAATAATTTCATTGATATGCCGAAAAAACAGCGCTGTCAAACCAAGTATTTTAAACATTCTTTGACTTGATTGTTTTCCTTGGATCGAAGTTTTTAATTGGTTTGTTTGTGTGTTAGGATTTGCGTTGTTGTATCGCGTAATTGTAACAAAGACAGGGAAATAATTGCACGTAATTTACCCACGAGACTCCTTGAAGATCTTGAACGAAAGTTGATTTAACGAGGCCACTTATAATGTATCTATTTATTGTAAATGGCCGTTATGGCAAGTTAACTTTTTACCGAGGGTAGTTGAAGAACGCTGATGAAATGTAAGCCCACCTACGATTGGAATGTTTCAATGTCTTAAAAATAAATAATTTAAGGTCTATTTTGAGATCTCGTTATCATTATATCTGCATACGATCCTGATCATCTCTGATGGGACGCACTCTGATTATTATCCACAATATTATTTTATAAATTTTCGTAGCCGATTAGATTTATTGTCCCGAAGATGAAGGCAATGACCATCTTATTTTTTATATATATTGCATAGATAGAGTACTTTGGAATATAGTTTGTTAAATAAGTATTTCAATAGACCTATTACATATAATAGGATGTAAAAACCGCTCAGCAGCCTTCATGATATGAAGAAATATATTTATGAATCATTTTCTGTTGTAACAAATTACGCTTCAAGCGTAAGTTTTAAAATGACTTTCAAGGTGAATATTAAAAACTTGGGTTTTACACTTAAAACGAATAGTTTTATTAACCAAGGCTTACTATAAATATTATGTAATTTTATACTCAAACTGCTACACCCTTCGTGTTTTTGTTGTACCGTATAAGGTTCTGAATTCTTTAAAAAACACGTTTACTCGAATTAAACGTGGTTATTTATCAACTTTTTATTTAATTGGGCCAGTCTATAGGCTCCCCGGAATGATGCGAATGGTTCTTCAGCTTTCTGGCTTGGGTCAACTAAATCTAGGCCAATTTAACCCTAAGAAGACACAAGTTTGAGCTAAACACACTGCTAAAAAACAGCCTTCTTAAAGCCACAGCCAACATTCATAATACTTGGTGTTGACTTGTAACTGTCTGAAGCGCAAATCGGCCCCACATGGATTAATTTTCTCATCTCTGGGAGAGAGCTCCAAACTACCAGCGCCATCCACTTGACTGTATTCCACAAAGACTGGTTCGAATAGTCAAACGATCCTTTAGCGTTGTGGAGAGATGTGGTGTCACTCTGCATCTTCTACCGCATTTAACTCAAAAAGGGTTCGGGTGAGTTGTTCGGTTGCAGATGCGGACTGCATATGAGTTCAACCATCGGACGTCGAGGCAGTATATGAAATTCCACCTGTGTCACCTGAACGTCCGCCGTTCCACAACTTTTTAAGGCAGTTTCGGCCGTGCATCACCACTATGTAGAACCAGCTGATGTATTTCCGAAGCAAGAGCGTACCAATTCTTAAAAGGCCGGCAGCATATTAGTGTGGCCTCTGGCATTGAATGTCCATGGGCGGCAGACATCTGATAACATTACTTAACATCCTGCCCGTTTGCCCCCTTGTCCTATAAAAAAAATATAAAAATAATTAAGATTGCTTCAAAGTATGAAAAATATAGTTTTCTAATTATTATAAGGGCGATTAAATCACACATTTTCATTACAAAACATCTCATTAAGAGGTGAAGTACCTGTTCAGAAATCGGCGTAATTGGGGTTTTGTGGTACTCCATACAGATTAGCATTGTGTAAAAGTAAATATGAAAGAATTAATGAAAATCTCGTAAGATGTATTCATAAATTGTTCTCCAGACCGCACTTAATTCGGTAATTTCGAAGAAAAGGACTGTAAAAATATCATTTCTAAAAGTCAGTTGAGTGCATCTACATAGAGAACTAAGTTCCAAAAGATTCTGCCTTCGATGTTAAGTTACAGATATTGAAAAAACTATATTTAAATTGCATAGAAACGCGTCAGGATCGCAATAGCTTTTGCTATTGGAAGGTGCAGAGTACTGGTGCTAGCTGTGGCTGTTGCGCTACAGGGACTGAATGCTGCTGCGCTGAATTCAGTATCGGAGTCAGTAATATCTCACAATATGGAATAATTACACTTATCTATAATGAGGCTCACATTTTATTTTAGAAACAAACAAAGCAATAAATACACACAGACAAAGGCATGCTCCCAGAAAAGTATGTATATGTCGCAGCTAACAAGCTTAATTAGCCGTTAAATTAAGAGCCTAGCCTTTTAACTAAACGGCGCTGCTTAACGAACGGCCTGAAAGATATTCAGCCGTAGCGTTTGTTACAACATTTAATAATTGCTGGCTAATGCTTGGGCCATTCGTACGATAGAGTCATTAATTGGCAGAAATAAAAAAGATGAAGCATATGACATAAAATATATTTCTTTTAAAATTAAATTGCTTAAGACAAATTCTCATTATTATTTGTACTACACTCTTCCATTGTCAAAACACTATCAAAGTTGTGGTTTGCCGACGCCATATTGACAGTTTGAAGAGTTTTGTTTCGAGTTTGAGAGTGGCAGAAAGTAGATTTAAATTTAAATTTACAGTCAATAGGCTAGGCAAGTAATGAAACATCATCGATCCAAGTCATTTGCCTAGCTGTTTGATCAACTGGCTGAACATCTTTCAGGTCGCAAGTTAAACGGCGCCGTTTAGTTAAACTGCTAGGCTGTTAGTTGAACGGCTGATTAAGCTAGTTGGTTGAGACATATATACAACTATATCATATATTGCTTCGAAGAAGAAAAAGGAAAATATTAATGGCGCTAAGAATTTTAAAACACAAAAATAGATACTCTAAATAACACTTAAACAGTACTTACATTTTATTAGTCTCACAATAAAATTACAAATTTTAAATATGCAAATTATTACATATGTTAGCAGCCTAAATTATAAATTTAATTTTCTGTGGTTTGTCATCATATAATTTTAAATATTTTTCAAAGTGATTTATTGATTTCATAAAAGATTTAACAAAAACTTCATATCTTTATCTCACTAAAAGCTAAACACATCCTTTGGTGACTAATATGTTTGTTTTTGCTGTTTAAATATACATAAAATATTTGCGGTTACTTAGTCGTTGTGTCCATATAAGTATATGCCCTTTAACATTATATTCAATGTGTAGATTCCTCCCTTATACCTACATAGCATTATAGGTAGCATTGAAAATGTTTAGAAAATTAAAAACGGCTAAATGTAGAAAGTTACCAATACTTTTATAGTTTTTCGAAGTAATCTCCGTTCCTCTCTACACATCGTCGGATTTGATGGAACCACTGAGAAAAGCAGTGGGTCCATTCTTCCTTAGGGGTCTCTTCTATGGCATTTTCTTACGCTTTCACCGCATTTTCAGGGCCCGTAAAGCGAATACTTCGAATTAAATTTTTTATTCTTGGGAATAAGTGAAATTCGCAGGGTGCCAGGTCAGGACTGTATGGCGGATGTCTCATTATCTCGACACCTGCCATAGTCAAAAATATTCAACAGTCGGTTTTGCGGAGTGTGCTGAAGCATTGTCGTGGTGAAGGAGGATCTTGCTTCGAGGGCGCTGCTGTTGAATTTTTACCAAGACAACAGGCACACAGCGATTGACATACCAGTTTGCAGTAACTGTCCTTCCATATTCTAGCACAACTGTCGCGAAATGACCTTCCCAACCAAAGAATGAGGAAATCATTCTTTTTTCCTTGACTTCTTCATTTCTTTACCTTAGTTGACCGACCCTCGGAAGGAAACACCAACTGAGCTGATTGTCTTTTGGTTTCAGGTTCGTAGTAATATATACAGCTTTCATCACCTGTGACGCTATATTTGACATACAGCATTTAAATCTTCCTCTATCATGCGTCGCACAGCACTGATGTTATCTTCAGTAGTCGCTGTTAAAGGACGTCCCTAACGCGGATCATCGTTGAGATTTCTACGTCCACGTTTAAGCTCGTTAAACCAAATGACAAATGAATGCTATATTCTACATTAGGTTACCAAAGAGTTTTATTATTGAAATTCAAAAAAGTTTTCATTAGCATTGTTTCTACCTGGCCAGTTCTAAACATTTTCAGTGTCACCCACGTATATATAATATGATAGTTCCAATTAATGTTATAAACATATATAATATATATTTGTCCTAAGTATCATTATAAAAAAAGCAAATTAAAAATTAATGCGTCATCTTCTGAATTTTAATTATAATAATATTTAATTTGTGGACGACCGGTCATCTGTTTTTATTTTTTATCATTTGCCTAACTAATTAACACTAATTTAGGTATTTCCTAAGAAGGTTATTATAAGTTATTTGACGTACATCGGAAAAATTGTTTAAAAACGAATATATGTATGTCCAAAAAAGTACATTCCATTTATTAAGCTCTAACGGCAGAAGCAGAGAGAGGAAGAGACCATGACCACGATCGCTAAAAAGCATTTTAAATGTCCAGTTATGTAAATAATATAATTAAGTTACAAATATAGGCGAACCTTATACTTCAGGCGAACCACGAGTAACAAAGTATAGGCATTTATATATTTATTGTATACATAATCAGAATAAAAAAGAAGTTTACAGTAGTGCAACAAACTGGACACAACTTTGCTGTTCACCAGGATGTCGAACAGATTTAAAACATACATACTAAGACCTATATACGTGGGTAACGAGACAATGCCGTTCTTCATTTTCTTTTCTGTTACCTAGGTATACATAAAATTATAATAAAAGTATCTTTTGTATGAAAACCTTATAGACCTATGCCCGAAGACATTAAAAAAATTCTCAAATGCACTCTATTCACTATTTAAATTTAATTCAGTCTTTTTATCTAGTCTTCTCCAGTTGCCTCTTAATATGAAATTGTATTACGCTAATCAGAAAATAAATTAGTACTTAATTAAGTTAATACGGTTCAGTTAGACTCATTAATTTTTATCAATAAGGATGTCACTATCGATGACGATGTAGGAAATAGTCATGACTCCATGAAATTAATTATAGTCTAGGTATATACTCTTAATCTCACAATTCTTTATAAATCAAATTCATTTCTAAATAATGTCCAATTGTGACAAAGACCAGTCCTTTCCGTTCACAGTTGACTCCATAATAATTCGTTTTTATTTTCAGTTTTTCGTAAGGTAACAGGGCATGCCCATGACCTTGCGACATTACGTTGCCATCCTATGAATATACAATAACATAAACATAAATATAAAATTTAAATAGCCTTTTACTATACAAATTTAAACATATAACAATTTTAAATGTCATGTCTGTCCAGCAGACGTACTGCGTCCTAGAGCAATTCTCACACGGTCTCGAATATGGATGCAATAAAGACTGTTTATCACCGTCATATTCGATACGATGAGCAATATTCAAGGCAAGAGACGGGCTGGTAGAAGGAAAATGTCGTGGTTGCTAAGCGTATAGGAGAGGACCAGCATCACATCCGATGAGGTTAAGACTAGCGCAAGATACCCAGCAATTCAAGTTGTTAACAGCCAACCTTTTGAAATAAAGTGGCACCTGAAGAAGAAGGAAGACTGTTTGTAGATTTATTGTACAATTTGCGTTATCAACAACGTTATCGAAAATAATACATCAAAAGTGGGAAAGGTTATAAAAATCGGCATTGTTAGACGGCGCCATTATTCGGCGGCGCGCAAGCAAATTGAGTTCAAATCAAGATCCAAATCTAATTAATTATTGACATAAACTTAGCCAACACAAGTAATAAATAAAATAAAAAGAACTAGTTTCATATGTCGTGTGATTTTGAAAGATATGTTTATTGGATCCACGCGAAGTCGCAGGTGTAAACTACAAAACAAGAGAATATGGAAAATTCTTCCATAAGCGGGTTACCCGATGGTCATGACCTTTGGAGGTATAATCTAACGTATGTAAATAGAGAATCGATTTGCGTGACTGAGCTGAAGGCGAGCGAGCTGAGACGCTGCTCAAGTTCAGTGCTACGTGAGCGTGCGGCGCGCGCGCATCGAAATTCAAATCCATCGCGCCAGTGTTTGTGAAAAAAATTTATGGAATTGTTTTTGTGACTACGATTAAAATAAAAAAGGTAAGTGTATAGTCATTTTTATAACGTGGCAAGGTTACGGTGGAAATATATGGTTTTTTAATGAGCAATAAATATCGTTTCGTGAATTATGAATTATGATGCGTCTATTATGGTTATGGACCTTCAAATATTGCCATATTACAGATATTAACACCCACTTGTCTAAGTTAAGTTAAAATTGTTTTGACAATGAATTTATAGGCACTACATATATTTTAACATTTCTACGTGGACATTTAGAAAAAAATATTTTTTTAACTATTAACGAATATTTCAATTTAAGCGCACATCAAGAACCTTTACTCTTTACCAACTAACAAATACAAGTTTTTTCATAAAAATAATTGTGTTAATTTTTTTTAATTAAATATAAATGCAAACGTACTTTGTGACATTTAGAATAAAATAAATCGATATTTTCGTGAACTTTACAACGCAGTAATGAAATTACATGCCTCGAATTGAATGTAAAATTAAGAAAAATACATGTAATAAATTTGATTGATGTATTGCTAAAACATACTTAGGAAAGTTGATGCTGCTACGGGATGCGTCGAAATAGTAATATTTAAAAAAAATAGTAAAATCAATAATAACTTGTAATTTAGGTCTTCCCTATTTTTTGGAAAAAAAAATTGTAATGTTTGTTATTTTTCACTACTTCTACTAAAGTAGATGAATTTGTGAAGTGTAATAATATCACGTTCTGTTTGAATAATTTTTACTTTTTATTATTGATTATATCTGATGACACTAATGCGCAGGTTTTAACCAAACAAATTGAGATCTAGCTCAACTATTGTTCTGCCATGGTCCAAAGATTTTGCACTTTTAAACATATACCCTTTATGGGTAGCTATCTCTTCCAGGTATCCGCTGTAAAGAAGAATGAATATATTTTCTAAATTATTCATCAAATGTTTAAGATAATCGTAGAGCTCGAAAACTTTAATTTTAGAACAAATGTCCTTCAAAACTGGTTTTGGAAAAATGTAAAGATATATATAGAAATGTCTAAACGTTCAAAATGAATAATGGCATTATAATATTTTTTTAAAGAAATATCTTATGAGCATACTAGTTATCCCGAAATATGTACCTAGTAAAAATGTTGAAATTATTCTTCAGCAGCGTTTTGCCTTAAAGAATGATATCCATTTTCTACTAATTGTATACACATTTGACCCTTTGTTTCCACGCTATTGTTTGGAGGCAATAAAAGAAATTACAAATTATAAGTTTAAAATACAAGTTATACGTTTTCAGAAATCTTATAATTGGTACAAGTGAGGCTTTCGCTTACTTTAAGGGTTTCATTTTATACCACTTTAGAAAAGACCAAAATTAGTAAACTTTTAAGTTTCTAATACTTGTTCAGACAGTGCTGTGATTAATCAGACAAAACAGAGGCCTTCAAACAAAGAGAATTTCATGTTCATATAGAATTGTTAAGAATTAATTTTAAAAACGTTGTGTGAACTCTTGATGCACAGTCGAGACTTAGGACGAGATTCAGACAGACCATTAGCGTAAACTATGGCTCCTGTATGTAGACTTCTAATACATTTTTGACATATGGCAGTCATACTTGGCGCTATCTCAATGCGGATTCTAATCCTAAGTTTAAATACATAGTTAAGTTTTTAAATAACAGCTTTAATTTAGTTTATATGATAAATGAGGTTATATTTCTTAAATCAAAGATACATTTAAACAGTAATAATCTATCTGACCGACTTTGTTTCGAAAATAACTACATGACATTCTCTACACATAAATTATCACAAAAAGAATGGCGACATGATTGGTTTTGAAGGGGTTTGCCATCAGGGACGTAGTCAAATGTCAAAGTCATTCAATTGTTATAATTTTATTAATAAAGAAAGCAGGAAATTAAAACTTAATCGTTATGTGTAATAATTGTTGTACAGGTTCCTATAAAAATGTATTCGTAAAAATTAAACTCACCTGTATTGGTGTGATAAGCAGGACAGGGTTGAAAAATCTGTAAACTGTGAAAATAAAATTATTGAGTTTGATTTGATTTAACAAGACATAAATATAGTCCAAAAACATCGCTAAAACATACGCCTCGTAAATCCTTCGACTTGTGTTATTCTCATACAAATGCTTACACCTTGTTAATTAACTAAAATAACTTCGTACAGATTTGATTTCTTAAACGCTATTATTTTAATTTATTTAATTAGTAGCAAAAAACCAACTGAGTTTCTTTGGCTGTCCTAAGTAGAGTAGCGAGCTGTGTCTTAACAACAATATCATTAATTCAACAATTTCTTCATTTTTACTTGAAATTTCCGGCTACACCTAAATCCCGATTACTATAAATTTTGATATCAAAACTAAACGCAGATTGGGACAGATTCTTATTTATTATAGTAATAAATTTGATTAATTCAACAATTTATAATTAACTTTATTGTATGTTCTAGAAGAACTTCGGTAAAACTGGTTTGAAACAATATTCAGTATAAAATTATTTAACGTATATATCCGACATCTAAGCGTTAACGTCATCTGCATTTACATATAAATATTGTAACTGTTATCGGTTCTCTTTTTAATATTAGAATGTTTCACAATGTGTATTCACAAAAAGTAAGTACTAAGCCAGTACGATAATATTGAAAAAAATAATAATTATATTAAATACATATTATACACAATATCGCTGCTGTGAACTCCCTCTGTGAACATATAAATATGTCGATATTGTCGGAGGCAGCATTCAGTAAGCGCAATATCTTTGTTAACGGAGATGTGTGCAACAAACTGGTTCTGGTTCTGGCCCTTGGTATCTTTTTTTTGTATAATTTATAAATAGTGGACTGATTCGCAATTCCAGTAAAATTTCATATTGTGATTGGTGTAAAGAATTTAAAACATCGAGTTATAAAAATGCACTCCCATTTTGGTCCGTAAAATAATTATTTATGTCCTAGAAGCGTAACATAAATGATTAATGTTTTATCGTAGAAATACTTACATAATTATGGTAAGACCTACTCTTGCGTAGGCGTACGTAATAGATTAGCAAAGCCGTGGTCTAAGGTATCATAAGATTTCTGACTTTGTTTTTCTTTACATTCAATGCCTATTTGCGTTGAACTGGAATTTCTCACAAACATCTTAGTATCGAAGTATATTACATGTTGTTTAGTAATCTGAGAAACAAACATTATCAATGTCGTGTCATTGATGCGTGTCGCGTGTAATAACGAGTTGAAAATACTTCATACATTACTTATTTATTAAAAAAATCTAAATCGAATTGTTTTAGGGAGGTTAGAATTTAAAACTTACGAATACATCATATAGTTCCCAATAAAAATAGGGATACAAAAATGTATCCTGTTTGGCTTTTTTATGGGCCTCCTAGACGGACAATTTTTTGACGGAAATGTATAGCTTCAAGCCAGCATTTACGGCTAGACTATGCAATACTCGGTAATATTTTTAATATGGCCGAGATATGTTGCCAAATATTTTTTGTATGTCCGATGCATGTTTACTGTCCCATCCGTATAGTCGGAACGATCGCTTTGCAATTGTAAAATTGAATTATTGCTGTCACGCGTTACGGCCTAAGTGCGTCCCTTTTTTGTATTGTTTTTGTTTATAGGTAACTAGTCAAGTCATGCATGTAGACCGTGTAAAGGCAAAGTAATGAGCCGGAAACTGCTGCTGAAATATTGCCGAGATATAGATTTTCAGCCATGTGCTTCATTAAAATGTTTTTGTATTTTCGGGATATAGTCGGCAATGCTGGTGCCACATATTTCATTAAAAGTGTAGCTCGTGTAAAGGCCCATTAAGAAACTAATTTTTTCGTAATATTAATCTGTGTCATAGTTTGCGTTTCATAATATTACATTAACCTAATGCTTGTAGTACTTTATCACTCTCCTTGGATATAGCAACTAAACCTCCTTGTGCGTTGACCCTTACAATAAAAATAAACTCAAGCTCTTTTTAAAATGTTAATTCAGTTACCATAATCGTGTTATTTATTTATAAGTTGTGGGTATTTTTATGTATAGAACTGACGACAAATGGGATTATTTAGTCACAGGCATTTTAAGTGCTGTTATTGTTTAGTCGTTTAATGTCTCGGATCGGAGGTATTTTGAATAATTCATATTTGTTAGTTCTCTTTTGCAATCTGTTAACTTTTAGAAGAACTATTTTTTGTTACCCAAGCTGCGGTAAAATAAATAAGCAAGACAAAACGATTGACATCGTTTACACGGTAAGTAGAATAGTATCCATCATCTTTCATTAGACTAGATATTTCATTAAATACATTTGGACTTCACGTCGCGTTTCGTCTTTTGTTTTCCCATGATTTAATCTTTTAATATTAAATAAAGTTCTTATATAGAAAAATCACACTATTGTTTTTAGATTTAAATAATAAAACTAATAGGAGTCATGACTCGGTGCCTAACGCTGTATCCGAATATCGAAATTCAATTTTAAAATTGACCACACAATCGCATATATTGTTCTTCCGGCTGTGTAGTTATTTTGTGACTCAAGGCAAACGAGAGAACAAAATTTAAATGTAAACGAACTTTGAGCGGTTAGATGAAGGATTTTGTACGATTTAGGATCGATGTTTTTGTTTCACCTTGGGTTATGCATATAGCAAAGCGGCATTGGCCTAGTGCCTTCAGCGCGACTATCGTCCCTGAGGTCGTAGGTTCGATCCCCGGCTGTCCACCAACGGACTTGTGCGCATTTAACATTGATTGGTGATGGAATGATTGTGAGGGAATCGGCTTGCCTTAGACCCTACGACTATAAAGTCGTGTGTGACAGGCACAGGACATCACCTACTCCTTCGCATACGATATGTTACGTACATAAATAATAGAAATTTGTTTTAAATATTATTTAAGTATTTCTTTTGAATATTCGTAATAAAATTTGCAAATGAGCCAAGGTGAGTGTGTGAGAGTGTTTCACAGACGTGTTTCTCAAACAGTAGCACTTACGAAATGCTTGCGCAGCCAAAATTGTATAATATATCATCACGTACTTACTGCGTATGCGAGTTTTTTACTACGACCATATATACTGCTTTATATTTATCAGAGTTTATAATCACATTCTTCGATTTAGCGATTTTTAGTAGTTTATTATTAACCGATTTTAATATAAAATATCTGTAACGATTAAAAATAGTGTTGTTGCTTAATATTAAACGTTGAATGTTCTAAGCGTAAAAACCAGGGATGTCGCAAGGCGTTTTGAGTTAAATATCTAAGTCTAAAATTTTATATTATAGTAGACAATTACACCTTTCAAAACAGTTAGACGTAAATATTTCTTAATATGTTTGGTAAATTATGATTTTTTGGAAATGATCTTTAGGTCAAGTACAGAGTTTGCGTAATGACAATACAATGAGAAGTGGGATTTTTTCACACGTATTCAAAGATTGAATTATGTTTTTGTTAATAAACGTAAATTTAAAAAAAATACATTTACTTATTAACACTTCAAAAAGAAGAAGCCCTCCTTTCTGGTGGTCTTATCGCTTTCGAGCGATCTCTTCCAGGCAAGCACTTTGAAAAAATAAATAAAGCAAGGAGTGCTAAAATACATAATAAACATAAACATATAGTTATTTAGACAAAACTTAAATAGGACCAAAAAACTAAACTAAAAAAAGGACACATGAAAAAGAAAAAGTGCACATGAATCACGACAATTTTATCACAGCCTCACATCAGTTAGTACGAAATTTAAGGATACGATGTGGACAGGTAATGTTTGTACAGTATATATTAAAAGCATTTACCTATTATTATTAAACTTATTGAGTAAGTAAAGTACTCTTTTATCCCTTTCTGTCGCACTGTGGTTCGGCTGTGATAAAAAGGCAGGTTCGTTAAAACGGTTAAAATTTATGAATATATATTTCGGTCATGTTTGTTGTATATGAGCAATGTTATGACCTAACATCAGCCCATACTATGTAACTTCCAATAAAGCTAGCATACTTTTTGAATTTTTTATTTGATAATCCTAATCTTTGGGATTAATTTGTTCCAGTTCATACAATTTGTATGACTGTAAACTTTTCGATAAAAAGAGTGGCGGAGAGTTTCTTGCCAGTTCTTCTTGCCGGCTCTACGCCCTTGACTTGCGAACTGGTAGTAAGTGTAAATTAAGAATTAATTTAAGATATTTTCTGTTGACGTCCATAAGTGTACCTGTTTACCTATATACAGTTAATTTGAGTTTGAGTTTAATGCTGATGTTTTTGTATGCAAGTCCAACGTAGTAGTAGTAGTACAGCTACTGTCACAAGCTTGGGATATCGGAAACGAATTGTGCGATAGTAAAACATAGACAATAATAAAAAAGCAATTGTCCAGTTATTTAGTCTTACAATGTTAGTACTAAAATTCGTAAACAGACTAGTAAATAACTGGCCGCCAAAAATGATGGCAGTTCGATAAATAGTTGGGCAGTTTTAGTTTAGGTTAGGTTTAGGATCTCTCGTAACTGCCCATTTGGTTATTTCACTGTTCAGTATTATTTTTGTTTACTTTACTGCTAAGTTTTAACCACCGTGCTTGTTTCTATATATGCATTTTGTAATTTTCATCTTACCAAAACAGGCATCTGTAATTCGAATTCTTCGCAATTTTAACGGATTGAACAGTGCTTATCCGAGCTGGATATATTCGGTAGTGGGCTGATCGGTTTTAGAGAAAGTATTGTTGCCTATCCCGAACCTAATTCGCTATTTTGTAAAAAAAAATTTCTGCTTTAACCAAAATTTCTGGTATTTTTATTGTAAGCTTATATTATTTTGTATATATTTTAATATTTCTTTTGTTTACTTAAATTGACATACATTTTAGATGTATGACAATTTGTAAAATATGCCGTAGCTTAAGTGCTATATATGGTGTGGTAAACTTTAATAAATAAATAACTATCAAATTAGTGCCTTTAATAACTAATCTTCTGGGGTTCTTTACTACACAGATCTTTAGTAGAACGGTTATGGACTACAATCAACGTAGTCCATAATTGTAACATTTAGTGTAATTTCTAAATATAGCTTGGATGCTATATAAATATGAATCAAGGTTTCAAAGTCTCTCCTTATATTATATATATAAATACTTACAATACTGTTGATATTATGGTTTTGTATAAATTTCTTAACAACCAACAACAAAGTTTTTCTTCGCATAAAATTGCATGTAGCGTAGTATGTTTGTGACTGGTTCTTGGACCGGTTGTAGTTAAATTTTTGACGTAGTTATAGTCGTATTTATTTCGTATAGCTTGTGAATTATGGTATCATAAATCATTTATCAGAAAATAATATTGAATAACCGCTATAATATAAGGTTTAAGATCGAATCGATCGAATTAGATCGAGTAAAACAAAATAATTTGGTTATATCCTTGACGCTCGCAAGCAACGTTCGACAAAATCCTTTAATTTTCATTAATTAAACAATTTATTTAAAAAAAATCACTCCTAGTGGAGCCCAAGCGGGGATTTCGGGATTCACTAAAGAATGGTAGATTAATGTACAGGGAGATACTTTGTACCTCCACAAAATATAAGCCCCATATATATGTGCCGCCCGACAAGGATAAAGGATCAGATCAGTAAAATAAATAATAATCTGAAATTCTAGAGCGCGTCAGCTTATATCTTAAGGGTGAGTTAAATACATGCATGTAATAGTGTATATTTCACTAATCCCTAACTTTTAAATTTTTCCTCCCTAACTTTATTATTACACTTTTAACTCCCTAAATTTTTTCACTAATAAAGGCATCAAGGCACGTAATCAATATTATGCTTTAATTATTTCAAAATATAACGTCACGCTTGAGAATGTCTCGATGACGTTTTTTTTACAACATTGCAGCCCTCCCCTTTCTTTACGTCATTTGCTGACAATTTGCAAATGACGTAAAGAAAGGGGAGGGCTGCAATGTTGTAAAAAAAACGTCATCGAGACATTCTCAAGCGTGACGTTATATTTTGAAATAATTAAAGCATAATATTGATTACGTGCCTTGATGCCTTTATTCCCCTCTCCGGGTTTGTATTCCTCTGTCACTTTTTCTTTAACTCTGTCCCCACTCTGATTTCTGTTGCCATCATCACAGCTGATCACACAGCTCGTTCGTGGCATGATATTATTTCCAATCTTTGTCTAACGTAAATTGCAAAACTAGAATTCTATAAAAATGTACATTTTGTTTGTCTTTGTTTTGCCTTGGTCCTCAGAAGAGCGAGACATTTTGTACACATCTGAGAAATGCAGTCTTTATTCATTTTAATTACTTTACACATTAGTTTACTTTACATTGAAAACTATTTTAGTTTTGATTCTATTTCCTTTAATTATTGAAGCTTTGTGTGTAGTTGATACAACAAATAAATGTACTTCAAAAACCTAAGAAAATATGTTTAATTTCTTCCACACCTCGTAAATTTCTTATTTTTAAACAAATTATCATAAACTATTATTATTAAACTTAAACTTGGTCTGCGCTCGCGTTCAAGTCAAGTTATAATTGATAATGACAGTTTCCTGCCGTTCATACTATATTTTACGACAAGGAGTAAGATTTAAAAACGTTCGTTAACGTAGAGATTTATTACAGATGGTTAATTGAACGATTCTGAGTACGAATGTAGGTAACTAAACAAACAATAAATTCCGCTGATGTGACGGCACAAGTGTTGCCAGAAATCAGTTTGTATATAAAGTGTTGCATGCTTAAGATTGAGGTTTCTGCACTGTAAACAGAGCGTTAAGTAACGCAATAGGCACTAATTATTTTTATCTATTGCAATCGCTATTTAACAGGGCTATTTTAAAAACAAGACCGCTTTCAGCTTCGTTGAATCCCCCATATGAGTGTCGATAGTACCGATATAGTATAGATAGACAGTATTTGCAAATGTTATCTGCCTAATAAATAATAATAATTTATTTATTCAAGCAGACAATCATAATTCCATATGTTTACTATTGTGTTAAAATATTGTCCTAAATATTGTATTAGTAACTTTAAATTACACATTCATAAAAATAGCCACGCACATATCACCGCACCGAAACCACACACACAGTTATCAGGCAGTGTAATGGCAATCCAGCCTTCCCGCTATTACCGCCAGCATGTTGTTAGAGCTGCGGGGGCACGCGCCTTACCAGAGATACAGCTCACTTGTGATGTTAAAACAGTTCACACCTGCAGAACCAAACATTGTTGACGCACTGCAACAGCGAGGGAGCTAAGCATAAATGAGATATTATATTTTTTCATGGTCAGTTTTTTTAGTTAAAGAATCTCAATGATTAAAAACCAAATTATTGGTCTGTAACAAAAAACTAGTACAAAAAGTGTTTATACGTTAGTTGTTGTTAAGCACTTCAAGTTATTATTTACTTAATTTGAACAATTAACTGCGCATGAGAGATTTTTGAATTCGACTCATTTCAAAGCTTTAATACAATATTTTTAATAGCTTACACGAGGTAAACATAATTTGAAATTTGACTTTTTTGCTAGTAAATCTACTTTAGTAATATTTGATTCCAGCGAATAATTCAATGTCAACCTATGATGTACTATGGTTGTCATTGAATTAAATCGTTTCATGCAATTGTTGGAGAGGCAAAGATCACATGATAAATCCAGTTTACTTAGATTATATATAATTAGATTTATTAGTTACATTCTTGATTTTTGAACTTTGTCTCAAGAACGGTGAGGTAAGTGAGTTGAACAATAAAGCAGAAATACCCTTTGGGTAAATGAAAACCCTGGTTTAACGTCACAGAATGACCATGTGACCGTGGGAAATAAAAAACACGAAACATCTGAAATAAAAATATTTCTTTGAAATTAAATTGCTTGAGTCAGTCACAGCTAGATTCATATTATTATTGTCACTACACTCTTCCATTGTACTTGTTGTTGTTTATTAAAATTTGGAGAACACCATTGTTGGGAGAGTTTCGTTTCGAGTTTGAGAGTTACAGAAAGTGGAACTAAGTTTAAATTAACAGTCAACAGGCTAGGCTAGTAATGAAACGTTATCGATCCAAGTCATCTGTCTAGCTGTTTGATCAACTGACTGAATACCTTTCAGGCCGTTAGTTAAACGGCGCTGTTTAGTTAAGAGGCTAGGCTGTTAATTGAATGGCTGATTAAGCCAGTTTACTGTACATATACACGCAGATTATTTTGGGCCAATAGTTAGTGTGTTCACTATTTCCTTCACCGTATAAGCTGGAGTTATCTGCAGGAGGAAAATTCTGTTATCTAAAAAAGGCTATTAATCGTTGTACAACTGCCTTGAATAGCTCGATAATAATACTACGCCGATTCTAACAATAATTATATTTATTTTCTTATAACTAAAGAACTACCATAACACTTAAGCCAATGTGATAGTTTTGTAACTTAATTACGGTAAATAATAAAATAATAACCTTAGTAAATTAAAAATCTTATAATTAGATATATAGTATTTTGCTGCAAGAAGATTTGCCTTCTGCGCGTACCCAAAAATTTTTTTTTCGGAAATTGAACGGGATTGAATTTGTGTAAGCAACCAAACAGTCTATGACACCAACATAGTTATTGCAAAATAAATATTGTTTTCCACAAGGACATGTCAATGACTATTCAAGCTATTAATAATAAGCGGAAAAGGCTTTCCGCTTATTCAGGCCTTGCTATTTATTTAACATCTTCAAGTAAATACTTGTGGCTTGACTTATCTAGATACTTTATTGTATACTCAAGTTATGCTGATTTTGTTTAATGTAACCTATGCTGTGGAAATTTTAATTATTTTAAAATTACAACAAATCCAAAAATAAAGTTGTTGGGGACCAATTTCTTCCCTATACATTAAAGGAATAGAACTTTCTTATAAAAAATAAATCAAATCATATATGTGGAGAATTTAGCCATTACCTCACCTCGTGATGCGGTCGTTTGACATTGACAGTTCTAGCTCGTTCCACATGTGAAAGGCCTTCACAGTTCGAAGTACCGATTAAGTGCCTTGAGCAATTCGTATATCAAAATTGCACATACACAAAGCCTCGAGATATTACGTTATTTGCTAATAGATCCAGTATAATTATGAGTAGTAGGAACTTTTACAACCGCTAATTAACGTATGAATCTATTAATCAAATGTGTCATCATAATGTCTTTGTAGTTTTATATTACATGTTGGTTTATAATATGCGTAATCACTCATTATAAATAAAGAATGGGTTCGTTATATTATAATTATAAGCTAAGTTAATTCGAAAAAAACTCTAAAGTACCAATATCATTTTGATTTGTTAAAAGCATTCGTTTTATTCATAATTTATTCATTATAAAAAACTTAACAATGATTTTAATAAAAAGGGGCTTCCCCATTTGCATACATTCACAGAGACGGTCAATCAGGATCAATAGCTGCAGCACTTAAACCTGTAAAATGAAATATTGTGGAGATATGCAAATATATATTATTATTCATATATTCTCTCTAGAACCAAATTAACGTTTTTTTTAAGGAAAGGAAAAGCAAACGCTTTTTTGTCCTACGAACTGTACTTTTAAACTGCGAGGGTGACTCAGCAAAACGTTGCACGTAAAGTGTATTACGAGATTTATGGAGAACACCACGATGAATATTTATTTATTCGCATTATTGACATTTCCACGATGAATCTACAAATAACAGGTATTTGTAACAAAGAAGCGAAAATTGGTTAATTATGTAGATACAATAATTGTATTGAGATTAATATGATTTTATATGGTAGCTGCTTTATTTCTTATAAAATATAGCTGTATATGTAGGACACGTACTGCATATAATATATGTTTATTGTCATCAGTACTAAAATATTAATGTGCTAGTTATTGAAGAATTGTTTGACGCAACGATTAATATAGAACTATTTTAACCAAACTGTATGGCCATGTATGTAAATACAACTTCGAAATCTATACAGTAGGCAACTGTCAGAAAAAAGGTTTTAAGTTCGTCCAAAAAAAGAAACAGTTTGTAAAAAAATATTTTTTAAAATATGATACTAAAACTCTTCTAACTGTACACACCGCGAGACACGTGATTTAAAAATAACATATTTCCGTGGTGAAAAAAAGTTTATGGCATTAGGTATCTTAATTTTTTCTTCAACATCTTTCATTCTTAAAAAGTAAAGTATAAAATTGTTACCTTATTTTGTGTTTCTATTATATTATATATAAGCAATAATTTCAAGCATAATTGTGTCAGCCGGGAATTAATACAACACTGACCTTGTACATACACTACGCCAAAAATATCACCTGTGACAGCGGACAGGTTTATAAGCAATTAATTTCTTACGAAACAAGAGGTTATACTATAAAGCTAACGATTGCGATATATTTGTATTTGTGATGGAGCATTCCTTTAAAACTATGTTAAAACTTAATGATTAATTAATTTACGAATAATGAGTAAAATAGTTCCATCGATGGTTTTGCGACCATTCTTTGTCTTTCTTATAAAACTTTGATAATAGAACAAATTTTTTCGAAGAAATAATATTTTAAATCTTGAATAAATACTTTTTTGAATATCATTATACAACATTGTTAACGAAATGCGTTAAATAATTGTTTTTTATCAATATGATTTAAATAAAATTTCTTTGACATTTAAACACATTATTATTTATAGTCTATAATTATGAGGACGGGTCAGCCTTGCGTATAAATTACATAACCATAAGTAATCATTGACAATGAGCCTGGTTTGGAACAGCCTTGGCATAGATATTTCGGTTGGCCCTTACCTCTATTTAAATGAGGATGCAGTTTTGGTTCATATTGGTTTACTAAGCGAAGGACATATTCCTCGCTCTTAGCGTCTCCGGTATATCGTACGAGAACGTTTGCGCCAAGTCTCGACTTCGAATGGGCGATATCGATAACTTATGTATTAATTAATGGTTTAATTAAAATTAATGATAGTATTAGGATTACTGTTCCTTATATACACAAGGAGCACATGTGTCATCCTTATAAAGGTTTTGTGGGTTTCAGAAACCGAGAGAGTAATTTTAAATTTGTATTACGATTTAATTTACATATCAATTTATTAAACATATCTTTAATATAAGAATAGATAATGAAAGCTGATAGTAACTGAAATGGCGTTACTGACAGATGTCATTATCATTGTATGTCACAGAGCTTATGGAATAACAACATCAAAGTCAAATTAGTTCTAAACCGTTAATAACGACTATAAAATCACTATTACTTTTGACGAAAAAGTTTCGTTAAACATTTTGTGCTACAAACAAGTTCACCGCATATACTCTCGCATACAATTTCGTAAGACACTATGAAGTTTGATTATTTAATCACGCGGCAAGTTTTATATAGTACAGAAATGTTTTGACAACAGTATCCGTCATACTCTTCATCTAAATCTACATCCGTCTTCCTACAAATTGCACCGGGAAATTTTTGTATAAATGCTCGGGTTTATAGAATTCTGGTGCTGAATTTTTTGCCCTTACAACAAGTTGTAATTGCTTTGTGTTGTATTTCCTTGTAAACAACGGGTCAGTAAGGTCAAACAAACAAATGTTTTTGCTGGGTTTAAATGACGCATTGTTTTCGAAGACAATCACTAATGAGTTCCTATGCGCGCTTTATGAGTTAAATAATCAATTTTGATGCTTAACAGAAGGTTTATTCCATGAAGTATATATTAGTTTCATATTCTCTGATTCTTAGGAGATGTCCTTGGGTCTGTTTAATTAAAACATAACGAAGTTACAGACGACAGCATTCGAATGGTGAATTTAGTTAATGGTTCGAATAAATTTTTATTTGTATTTAGTTGTCTTTGGTATGGACTTAACGTAGCATGTAAGTCCATGCAAAGTTTGTAGTTGTTTTTGGGTGATCCTTTGCTTTTTGCATTTTGAAACTATTACTACATACGTATTTTACATATCTTATATCTTATATATATCTTTGAATAATACGATTACGTCATAATGGTAATGATTCACAAGTTTTACGTATATCATAAGTTAAATTTGTCTAGTTTTTAAAGAGCAAAATCCACCTAAGTAAATATAAAAGGTAATTAGCACTAGCCAGAAAAATAATTATATAAATGTAAATTCAAACTAATAACAGAAACAACAAGGTATTTTTTGCCTGTAAAAATCGTGTTATAAAAAATTTCGAAGTCACGTTAACATTATGCTAATCTTGCTAAAAGTTTTTCTTAGTCATAACCATTTTTTGCTCACACGTAAGATTTTGTAATCTATAATATAATGAGTAGTGAATTACCTGCTTATGAAACTTATTAAGCCGATATTTGGATGATCAAACAATTGACTGTCTATCTGGAAGAGAATTATCTTGTAGTGTGATTTTTGTAATCAATATTCTTAGTTAGTCTGTGGGAAACTTCGTTGTATTGGAGGTCGCTGCATGCATATAGTTCGACAGTAAATGTGTAATATATATGTATGGCAGTAACAAGTAATATAAAAAAATAATATTTTTTCTTAACAAATGCAATTACGTAGCAAATAAGAACAAAAGTCGTTCACTTAACTCACTCTTTCCTCACAGACTCCAATAAATTAGTTATGAAATGTGAAAAAGCCTGGCACCTCAGAAAAAAAGACTTATAATCATGAGATTTGGGAGGTCGGAGGAGGAGTCTAATAAATAATGATACTAAATTGGTCTATGCCGAATTATAAGCCAATGGATTTTTTTGCCGTATGAGTCAATAAATAATAGAAATCATTTTGATGATAAATTGTTGACGTTCATAGAAATTACACATTGTAAACCATAATAGCTACTGCGAAAGGAACAATGTACATATTAAAAGCCATTACTATAATGTATTCTAACACATTACGCAAATAAGCATCACCTTCACAAAGTGCATAATTACTGTTATGACATTATTAATAATTAATTATTTGAGACCCAAGGGTCATGTTCCAAATCCGTTTCTTAATTCGCCGTAGACCTTAGAACACGTCCTCAGTGGTTACTACGCCATGCAAGTGATTGTAACGACAGTAACTAAATAAATATTAAACATACGACAGTGTTAGACCCGAGTTCGATTTACGGCTTAACCTAAGGCTTTTTAAAATAAGTACGTAAATTGAAGTGTTTAGTGTTGAGGAGCATTAGTGTAGCATTGAGAATGTGTGTAGCACAAACTTTTTGTGAAAAAATCTTTTTCTTTAAAAGAGTGACGGAGAGTTTCGAGCCCGTTCTCCTGGTCCGTTTGTAAATGTATTTAACATTCGATCGAACGGTGAAGGAAAACATCGTGAGGAAACCGGCTTGCCTTAGACCCAAAAAGTCGACGGCGTGCGTCAGGCACAGAAGGCTGATCTACTTGCCTATTAGATTAACAAATGATCATGAAACAGATACAGAAATCTGAGGCCCAGACTTAAAAGGTTGTAGCGCAATTGACTTATTTTATTATTAAGTAAATGTTAAAAAATTAAGAAGAAGTTTTTTTTGGTTTCATATCAAGTGTAATAAAGTACTGTACAAATAATAGCGAATATAGCGAAATTGAATCACCCACAATGGTAGTTAACAAATACATTTCTGTGTACTGTTCCTTACAATTTCCTTGTAAACCAAAGCTTGGCGATTATTAATAAGAGCGCGCATCAGGCTAGTAGTGATTTTGGTTATTGTCCACTCTTTAGAGTGGCGGTGAGTTTCTTGCCAGTTCTTCTCGCCCGCTCGATGCCTTTGACTAGGATACCACTTCTCAAATCAAGTGCGGGAACGTACATTTATCTTCCCATTGATGAGTTACCTAGACAAATAAATTTTAGACTTGATTATATAAAGACTTAAGTTTTAGTAAAACTTAAACAGATTTTATAAAAGCTAGTCTACTTCATTTTCTTCTCATTTCCGGATTTCCTCTTTCCGGGTAACTTAGCCTTGCTTCATAAATAATGCAGGAAAATAATTTACTATAAATATTAAAAGGCTGCGAGTATTACGCTGTAACACATTCACAGTGCGTTTTTAAATTTAGATTATGTTATATAGTGAACAATATGTATGTCCGAACATTACTCATAACTTTGGTGATAGGGACGTAGCCATCAACGTGTACGTCGCATTCCATTTACAAGGAAAAATTCAGTATATAAACAATTTATATATAGATATTATTATATATCTTTATATATTGGATCAGACTTTAATTGCCAATAAAAATTGTTCCGGTTTCAAAGGATCATTAGCTTCCTTACTACAAAGAGTGCTGAAAAGATGCGAACTTCTCAGCACTCTTTGCTGTTGAGTTGAATTGAATGTTTAAATTATCAAACTTCATAGTGGCTTACGAAAAAGATGCGAATAGCATTTATACATACAGACGTTTTTGATGTTTGTTTGATGTACAATATCTGTAGCGTCGATGTCGCATGTTATTAGGATCGGAATAGTTGTCGGTATTACTAGACGAAATTACAGAGTGTGATGTGTCTGTCCAAGAATTAAGCTAAACTTATTATTTCATTCAGAAACTACAGGCACTCATGCGATATTGGAGAAACAATTTAACATATATAGGTGTCATCAGACACTTCTGAGTATAAGAGTATAAAATAAACTTGTGAGAAAAATAATATTTTATTTGTAATTTGACGTCACTAATTAAAGAACTTTAAACTGACGTCACACTGACGTCAGGTCGACGTAAAATGTTATTTCCCCACCTTGATCCTTTAACTCGTATTAAAACCAGTTTCTCACGAGAGTTAATAAAACATGTCTGAATGCTTGTAAATGATACTATAACATACGGCTTTATCTAAGTTATTTGATTATTATAAATTATTGAGAAATGGTAATATTTTAGCATTTTTTGTTACTTTTAAAACACGTGCATGAGACTACATACATTTTAATCTTAGCTGAAATTATACATAATGAACAAGTGGCGCTACAAGCTTTTACATCTGGGGCTCAGGTTTATATATCTGTTTCAAGATATTGAAAAAAGGAAATGATCCTTTTTTTAATAGGTAAGAAGGTTATCAGCCTTCTGTGCCGCCAACTTGTGACACACGCCGTCAACTTTGGGTGTAAGGCATGTCGGTTCCCTCACGATGTTTTCCATACAAGCGAGTGTTAAATGCGCACATGGACAGGACCATTGCTGCAAAGCCGGGGAACGAACATACGATGAGAGTCGAACGATGAAGCTGCTAGGGGAACACTGCTCTATAATATACATTACATACTTAACCATATATTATACTACAAAAACTTTTGAATTATATTATTGCTCACATTCACAATAAGTAGCTTGATGCGTAAAAGCGTTGCAATAAGAGTGACGTCTCACATTTATAAAAACATAATTTTTATAATTTTTCTTTTTCAGAAAAATGCCGGCCTACGACAATGAAGGGGCCACCATATCTATGGAGGATGTACGGGAGCAGAAACCCAGCACCATTGACGATGAATTAGCTATGCGCAGAAATAGAATGCTGAAGCCGCAGAAGTCTACGTTATCTTCTAGAAAGAAGCAGGCGGTCTGCGTCAGACGGGCGCACAAGAAATATGGGCCGACGAAAAATCCAAACGTCATTTTGGATGGATTAAATATGACAGTTCCTAAAGGTGCCATGTAAGTATATAATTGTGTTTAGTATGTGTTTTAGGTTATAATTAAATGCTTAATAAGAAATAACGGCATCATATAAAACGCGGAATCTTGTTATAAATTGTAAACAAGTATGCGCTACTCACCTTTCCGAAGACACTATTCTTAAAGTCACAGCCAGTATCGGAATACTTGGCGTTGACATATCGAAGGACGTTCAGTTTCGCGGTTATTTGGAGGGAAAAGCTAAATTAGCCTCTAAAGAGCTTGGCGAGCTCAGCAAATGAAGACTGTAATTCACTCCGGGCTACCTCTTGCAACTTTATGAAGCGCAAATTCGTCCTCACATACTACTGTTCTCACTTCTGGCTGGGAACTCCTCAGCTCCTCCTCAGGGAACTCCTTCCTGCCACTTGACCGTATTCAACGAAGAGCGGTTCGAATCGTCGACCAATCCCTTTCTGAGAGGCTAGATCCCTTGGCGTTGCATAGAGATGTGGGGTCACTCTGCATCTTACCGCATTTACCATGGAGATTGTTCAGAGGAGTTGTTCGGATAAATACCTGCAGCTGAGTTTCTTCATCGGATGTCGATGCAGAATACGAAAATCCACCCGTATCACCTCGACGTCCGTCGTTCCACAACTGAGCGTTTCTTAAGGCAATTTTTGGAATCACTATGTAGAACCAGCTGCCTACTGAAATTTTTACGAATCAATTTGACACATTTCCTTAAAAAAGAGTACCAATACTTAAAAGCGTTGATTGTCCATGGGGGGGCGGTATCACTTAACATCAGGTGAGCGACCTGGCCGTTTGCCGTTCTATAAAAAAATCTATGGAAGGTTTTGAACACACAGACTAGCAATTGAAGGCAGTTTTTTCTTCTCTACTAGTATTCATATATAATATTCCTTATTTATATAATGTCTGTAACGTTCAAATTATATTGTAATTTTAAACCACTTTACGTAATTTTTTTTTTTTATGTAAGTACGTAGCTTAGATAATGTATTTTTAAGGATACTTTGTTTAGTAAAAAACAAAAACTAACTAACAATTTAAATATTTTTACGTTCGTTATAAAACACGTCATAGCTCGTTGATTTCGTGTTCCGTAGTAAAACGGACGCTTCATGACTTTATTAATGACTTGAAAAAATTGACGTTCATTAATAATACTAGACTAAAAACAGAAAAGTTCATTAACGCAAACGATTTATAGCACCAGTGTGACAAGAGACTGCATTCTAATCGATAACTCCAATGGGACACTACACGACCAGTTCGGATCTATAAGAGATGAGGAGGCAGTTGGCTTTAATGACTTTTCCCTGGGAGACACGACCTCCCAAAATTTTTGAACAAGAGACATAATCTTTTCTTGAAGGGTGGTGACGCACAATGGGTGTTCATGGCCTACATTAGATGCCTTTGTGGCTGTTCCGTAAGCTCGTTTGCACCCCTAATCGAGAAATAAGCGGCATGGTCGTGCTACCCTTTTGTCGAAGTAGTTCAAGCCATTTTCGCCCCCCTTAACCTCGTTTTGGAAACAATTAGAAGCCGGAATTACTGAGATTGTCTTGGCAATCACACTAAACCATCTTTAATATAACATGTATTACTTGTTGCATACATGGTTTTTCCAAGCGATGTCCAAATTAATGTATTTATTAAAACATAGAAGATATCTTATATTGATCTGGTCTCTGACTCAGATGTTTTTAGGTTAGCTAATTACGTAATACCTTAAGACAGAGGGTCCCTAAGTAGGGACTGAATAAATTAACTGCTTCGGTATTACAAGTATCTTACAACTTTTTACGGTAGAAGATCGGAGTTGCGAGATTTAAAAAAAAATAATATCTAATAATAAATTGCTTAAACTCTTATTATATGAAGCACTTTCGTAAATTACCTAAGTTATATAAACCTTTTAACGTGTTTGTTTGCTTAATGTTGGTGTTTGTATTTTGCCTGCTGAAGCTTATCGTTTGTTATTGTCTTACAATAATATTTTATTTTGATATCTCAAGTTAAGCTTGGCACAATAACTGCAGTTCCTTACCTTCCTCCAGTTATCTCGTTTTAAAACAAAAAAATGTAATTAAATTTATTTGTTTTCCCAGCTATGGTCTACTTGGTGCATCTGGTTGTGGAAAGACTACGCTACTCTCATGCATTGTAGGCAGACGAAGACTGAATTCTGGTGAAATATGGGTCCTTGGTGGAAGACCAGGCAGCCCTGGTAGTGGAGTGCCAGGTCCTCGAATAGGATATATGCCACAGGTAAGATTCTTTATTGGAGGCAGAGCTATTGTGAGAAAGATGTTTAAACATTTTCAAGAACTATTCCAAGTTTATTGGCGGTTTGAAGGGCATACATACATACATACAGTCTTAAGCTTCCAAATATTACTTTTATTATAAGATAACCAGTAGACAGGGCTTAAAATTAAATGGATTTTTTACATACGAGCATACTAGCCGAAGACTATTCGTAGTTAATTAATAATTTTAGTACCTAATATAAAGTATTTTGCGCTGAACATTTGCTGTAGTAATATAATGTACTTAAAACAATAATACGTAATAGGCAAGTCGGTTAATTTTTATTATACAGTTTGTCCATGGACATAGGCCTTCTCCTAAGAGCTTTCAGTCCTCTCGGTGTCAAGCTTTATGTAGGCCCTGCTGCTCTACTTATATCATCTTCCCATCTTTTTATTTGTCTTTCGCGTTTTCTTTTGTCACGGCGAGAAAGCAATTCCGTCGTTTTTTTTGTCCATTTATCTTTGATTTGTCTCATAATGTGTCCTGTCCAAACATATATATATATGTTTGATATTCTATCATCTATAAGTGGTGTTAGAATGCCTTTGGACTTCGTAATAATTATGTTTGCACACTAATTACATCCCCCATTACACATATAATAAAAAGTAAATATTATGCACACAATATTAACAAGGTAAAAAGATGAAACACAGCTTCATCAAATGTCAACGGGTGAATGACACTAACCTTTTGGGTAAAAAATCGTAAATCATGAACTTAAATTTACTTTAATCATTTCAAATCTACAAAATTGTGTTAACTATATGCGTTAGTAGCTAGGACACGCTTTAGGGACAACAGCTTTCCCCTAGAGAATCAAAAACTTTTTTTAGTATATTTACTGACTTGACTTTAAAGTATATTTACATGTTTTATTAATTGTACAGCTGGTGACGCGCGTATACAGGGCGCGTAAGGGACATCAAGGAAAAGTACTTTAAACATCGTAAATAGGATATTTTGCTGAAAGAAGACTTTAGTGTATTTTGAAAAGTAATTTCTCCATTCAATGAGTTTCTAAAATTTACTATGCCAGGAAGACTTTTATTAAGTGGATAATTATTTGTGGATTATCAATGCTAATTATGAAATGATAATATCGCTATTCTAAACTTCGCCGTCAGCTATAAATAAGTAATAATAATGTGTCGGGATAATTCAAATAGATTGACAATTTTCTTGAAATATGACTCAAACATTTTACGTTGTTTTCTTTTAAAATATTATGTTACTCAAGAAGCATTATTATTTGTGGTCCGTTCTTTCGATGGGCATCAATAAAAAGTTTTTTCGTATTTCTGACGAGACAAATAATTTTTAGAAAATCATTGAATGCTGTAATTAGTCTTCTTTCAGCAAAATATCCGATCTACGATATTCAAGGTACTTTCCCTTGATGTCTTGGGACGTATATATATGTATAGATATGTACGTCATGTGGGCTATCTATGAAAAAATTAGGAAGCTGATACTAAGATGTGTGTGTTATTGTGTTCCAAATGATCCTATATTTGTTCAAAAGTTAACATTAATTGTATCGTTAAAATTGTATTATTAGATATTTTGACAGTTTTTATAAATATCCTTTGACATTGATCCTGGACATTTACCATTACTACCATGACTATTATTTACCATAAATATAGCTTGGTAATGTTACACTATTTGCATGCCAAATATTGGCAAATGCTGCAGCCTTCTAATTTTATTTGTTTAACATCTGCATTTCGGGAAACATTTTATTTTGAATGCACACTTTAACTTAGCGATAGAGCGATCCCGAGGTCTTCGATGCAATTTCTATGTAGTTTTCTCAATATCCGTAGAGGTTGTGACACCTTGGAATCGCGCGGAACCGAAATATTAGTTTTAAAGACATATTATACGTCAATAGTGAATCGCTCTAAATCTTCAGTCATCTGACGAAGAAATCCAGCTGGGTCCAGTTCTTGTAACGTAGCAAACTTGGTAATACTAAAATCTGTAGAAATTGGGACCGCGGGCATTACGGGTATTACCTTTACTGCAGTGACCATACCTCCATAATACAGCTGTTTTGTTATTGTTAATTACCAAAGAAAAGGAAATTATACAAGTATGAAACAATTGTATGTGGAACTGCTACAAGCCTTTTCAACAGAAATTTTGTAATTGAAATGACATAAGCTGGCGCGTACGTGACAATGTTCTTACAAATGCAACACACATGTCGCGAAAGCCGATCGATCTTCTGAAAAACATATGAATTAAAGGCATTGCTTCTATTTTATTGACGATTTCTAAAAGATGTAAGAAAGAAAAAGAAGATGTTACGTTTTGATGTTAAAAATTTGTGAAGAGGTATCACTAACAAATCTAGATCTTTCTTGATTCAACGTACAACTATTATATTATTTACAACAATCGTGGTCATAGTTTATATCCGATAAGATTCGTGTACCAGCCAACATTATTCATAATATTTAATACCTATCGAGAGATAAAACATTGTATTCTTAGACTTCATAGCAATTACCAGGCGTTTAAGAAAACACCACAATAATTAACAATCGTATTAATAATCTTAAATATTAATACCGTTATTTTACGATGTTAACGTGACGCGCAAATGAGTTTTTAGTATTTTTCCATCTAATCAACCAACATTATCGCTATTAATAATTTATAGTATAGTTTAAAACACGTTCAAAGTTAGGCCGTTGACATTCACGTTTGTTTCTTATTTACTGATTGTCAAGTCTTTGATTTCAATTATCCTAATCCTTGGGATTGCTCCAGCTTAACAATTTGAATGACTCAAAACTTGGCAATTAAAAAGAGTTGCGGAGAGTTTCTTTCCCGTTCCTAACTTGCAAACTGGTAGTAAATATACATTTAGAATCTTTTCTGTTGACGTTCACAAGTGTAATTGTTCACCTATATGAATAAAGTTATTTTGAGTTCGGTTTATTTGAACCGATGTCAACGTGAATTTTAGATTTAATTGTGAATATAAATTCGATTTAAACATTTTAAATTGAATTAACTAAATCCGTATCCCGTATCCGTCGCCAGGACAGGCCTCTACCTAGAGAATAGTTTTTTTTTTTAAATTAATGTTTTAATTTATTTTTATTGCCTAATATGACTTCAGAGTCGTTTTATATACAACGTTTATAGCGATAAACAAGGGGATGCCGTAAATTTTTGGTAAACATCTAGCAGTTTTTGCTCCAACATTGCACCATTAGCTGGCGTTAATTACAGTTTGCTTGAAACGCTTGAAACATTACGTAATAAATTATTAAATTGATACAAGTACATCAGCCATTTGTGCCTACCAACTAGAATAATATTGATGTAGATCAAACTTCATTACCACACTATATATTGACTGTTAGGGTATGCCTATGTACATTGTTCAGTTAGCTATGGAGACGGCGGTTATATTATTAGGTAGGAATTTAAAGAAAATATTGCTAATTTGCGTGAAATTGTAGTATTACAGAACATTTTGTTAATTTACCGATTCAGATTACATATTTTTCATTGATTAAAAATTATTAGTTTTACATAATTTTAACGGTATTTAAATGTTAATATGTCGGCAATTAGTAACTAATTTTGTTTAATACAGCCTCGCCAGCCATCCCCTCAGATGTTTCAAAGTCGTAAAACTGTTTAATGACATTGCATATCTTATATAAAATTTATTGATGTGTGAAAATTTATGAATTTAATTAGCTACTATAAGATAATTTTATGTGTGTAAAGATAAGGTTTATACGACTGTTCACATTCATATCACAAACATAATCTTGTGATGAGAACAGTTCAATATGCGAAAATTATTTTTTTACTATATTATTTTATTTCTTTGACAGAAATAAAAAGATTTATCACAACTGTTACAATCATCATCATTAATGTTATACAGTCCCTTATGGGCCTTAGCCTCCTCAAGTGCTCTTCGCCATCGCAATCTATCCAGTGCTTCGCGCGTCCAATTGCGAACTCCTATTGTTTCGAGGTCTTTCTCAACTCCATCCCACCAACGCACCAATGCAGGCTGTTATAATTAGTAGATAACATTCTCAGTTAATTGCAGAGAGTCTTCGGTTCTGTTTGCGGGGAAATTTGTCCCCGTGGCTTTATATAAAATACAAATTGTAAGAACAAAGTTGGCCTTAAGTTTATTAAACTGAAATTGGATTGAAAAAAATGTATAAATTAATTTTTACCTTTCTTCCTAAGGAAATCGCGTTATTTGGCGAGTTTTCTATCAGGGAAACAATGATATACTTCGGGTGGATATCCGGTATGACCACCAAGGAGGTGGAGGAGAAGATCGACTTCCTTGTTGACTTATTACAGCTCCCTAACCCCTCACGGTCAGTATAAACTTCTATAATAATCGGTATGTGTTTAATTGACACTGATGTACAATTTAAGTATTTACAATGAACGTGCCTGTACATAAACATTTCGTACATATATATTATTTTGTGAACATATTTTTACATATATTTCACAATTGATTGAGCATATTACATAATGTAGCAATAGATATATTACAAGGAACGGTGTTATTTCTAAAAATCGATGGCTTTTATATAGGTTAAATCTTAGTACTACTTTATACACAGACTAATGTATCATATCCAAGAAGGTTCAAAGAAAGTTGTTTAATTATGATTAGGATACCAAAAGTTTAATTAATACCTACTAACACCAAGAAGTTTCTTCTTTTTCGGAGGGTGCTTATATAGTAGATGGTATATTTACTTATTATTATATAAAGCGAAGGAAATATATATAATATCAAAGACGAAAGGCGAAATACATGGGAATTATAATTTGAAATTGAAACGAATTTATTCAGTATTAATAATATTGCAGGCAAGTAAAGAACCTGTCTGGAGGTCAGCAGCGACGGGTGTCGCTCTCAGCTGCTCTTCTGCATGATCCAGAACTGCTAATCCTCGATGAACCAACGGTGGGACTTGACCCTGTCTTGCGACAAAGGTAAATATGAATGTTCATCACAGAACATATTTTTATTTAGACTAAACGTAAAGTCAGATCAGTTGACGCATTATGATAGCATATCGCTGCTTTGGCTTTCGTAGATATTTCCGATCTAGTCGTCTCAGATAATTCTATCTGAGCCAAGCTTGTTCTGTACAAAATTCTGCTGCGACCAGTGTTCACTTATGGTTCTGAAACCTGGCCCCTTAGAAAGAAAGACGAGATTTCTCTCCTTATTTTCGAGCGGAAGATTCGTCTAAGATTCTTTGGTCCTATTTGTGACGACTGTGTTTGGCGTATTCGCTATAATGAAGAATTATATAACATCCTTGACGACGCCAACATCTTCCAATTCATATAGTGCAACAAGCTCAAGTGCCTGAGACATGTGCACCGAATGCCGAATAATAATCCCCAATGTCCTTACTGAACTCACAACCCGGTGGCAAGAGAAAACCCGGTAGACCGAGGCTGCGTAGGTGGAATAGAGTTGTCCAGGGGCTCGAAACAATTGGGTTTAGAAGTTGGACGCGGAAAGCACTGGATAGATTGCGATGGCGAAATATACTCGCGGAGGTTAAGAACCACAAGGTAGACATTGATGATAAAGATGAAGACGGAAAGTAACTTAGGGTTGGGTATTTTTTAAAGTTCCGAACCTTCGGTGGGGCAATAGATAAACAATTCTTTCAAAAGCCAGGAATTAATCTTAGGGCTTCATATACGAAGGTATAATTGTCCCAATCTTGTGCCAAAGATGTGGTACTTAAAGATATTTAGAAATGATCTAGTAATTAAAATGTTAGTAAGTATATTTTAAAGTGGTGGAATATTTTTGTGTCACATAATTACGAATCGATGCATTAAAATCTTTTCATAAACAAATTAACTTAAATGTTCATCAAATCAAATGTATTATACGATTTAAAAAAAATAACCATCAAACCGTATTTATTAATCTCAATTAAAATAATCGAAAGCTCGTTAATTTATTCCAGTATCTGGGACCATTTGGTGGAAATAACGAAAGGCGGCCGAACGACAGCTATCATCACCACACATTACATTGACGAGACTAAACAGGCCAATATGGTAAGTATACTGTTAGGTTATTTGTCAGAACATAATATTTATTACTGGAAAAAAAATACAATCACAGGAATAAATATCTTGTATTCCCGGAGTGAGAATTTAAAAACAAATGACAACGCAGTTCCTTCTTGTTTCTCTTTAAAGTTTAGTTTATAGCATTTAGGCTTTATCATCAAGCAATGTTGCGTTCCTTCACATAAAAAGCACGCGCACAGGAATTGAAAAATCATTTATTTGGGTTCCGGAATTACAACAAATATCTTCTTATTAAATTTTTTATTTGTACTAAATTTTATAAAAAATAAATTTAAAATTATGTAAAATAATTATAAGTTTATAATAATACAAATAGCTTTAATCCGGTTAAAAATTTTTTTTCTTTCTGATACATGCTGTAAACTAAATGAAAAAATTATAAATAAACATAAATAGTTTTAATATAAAAAAAACGGAATTGTTCATTTAAAAAATTTAAATGATAGGATTTAGGAAGTGTCTACTTCCTAGTAATTTACTAGGAAATGGTTAACGTAGTAAGTCAATTTTCAAAATATATGAAGAAAAACTAAAAATCAAATTCCAAATATATAAAAAAATTACCAATCCAATTTCCTCCCTATCAGCGTCAGCTCTAGACTGCTCTAAATAAACCCCAAGCGAGATATATTAATAGAAAAAATCTATAAAATAATGCCCTCCTAATCTCAAACTTATATTTCAAAACTATATTCCAACCAAACATTATTAAAACAGAATATTTCAAAAGTATCTGACATCGTTAAAGTCAGTGATAAAATTCGATTTAACGATATAAAATTTCATCGCATTTATGTGATGCAAATTTTATGTATCTTTAGATAATACTATAATTTTACGAGCTAAATCTTTCATATAAATATTTTGTAAAGTGTTTTACAATCTTTAAGTTATTTTTAAAACAATTTATCCCGAATGAGTTAGTTTGAGATAACTTTTTTTTATCCATTTATAGTTTTCTCATTTAGTTTGTTTTGAAACAGACACAAAAATAACTGTCTTAAGCTATGTGTGTAATCTTTCAGATTGGTCTAATGCGTGGAGGACGGTTCCTTGCGGAAGAGGCACCGACTGAGCTGATAAGGCGATACCAGGCCGAGAGCCTTGAAGATGTCTTCCTGAAGCTCTCAGTTCTCCAAAATATGGGGAAACGGAGACGATCAAGTATCCTCGCTGATGTCGTCGAGAAGGTGGAATTACCGGCTATACCCGTAAGTTATTATCTTTATGTCAATACGGTGCATTTTCCTGTATACATTCTAGTTGATTACGAATTTATGTTATACGTCAGTAGAGTTTTAACTGCTTTGGCACCAGGCTTCCAGGTCGATTTCTGGACTTCAATATTTTTTATAAATTTAACCCCCGGTTACTTAGTGTAGTTTCATTCCCAGGAATAATGCTGAATTTTAGAAGGTTGTTACGGTTACAGTACAGTTAGGGTTGCGACATAGCGTTGCAGATACTAAGAGAACTACACCGAAATGCCATACATAATCGTTGATATCACGTTCAATGCTTTACAAATTATTTGGAGCTTTTTAATAGACTGTGCTTAAAAATCATTGTGGTTACTATACAATAATTTTCCTCTATCATTTTTGTTTAATAAACATTTTAACTGAGTATAGAAAATAACTGTTAATGAGTATAGTAAATACTGAGTATATAAAATATTTTTTTAATAAAATCTAAACATACATATACAATTTTATAACGGACATAGTAATAATAAAAATAATGAAACATATTTTTGAAATAGGCCATTTTAAAATAAAATAGCATATATTTTTCCATTAGTCGAGCATAGCTTACATATCCAAATATTACAATACGTGTTTCATAGCTTCTTTTATAACTCTTTCAGGACCCAACAGCCATAGACGTAGAAGATGAAATAGGTGAAATATCAGGAGAGTTTGGTGACAATGTCTCAATGAGCAGCAAGGGCAGGAGTGTGATCGCAGACCTGACAACACCAGTAGAAGCTTTGCCGCCAGAAGATGAGGCTCCTGGTGGTTATCTAGACAGAATTAAGCCCATGAGTTGGCACCACATGAGGGCATTGATATGGAAGAATTTCTGGAGTCTGTTCAGGAACTTTGGGTAAGATTTTACTACATTAAATTTTGAAAATTATTTGAGAACTCGCAGTAGATCCATGCAACTTCCGTACAATCAAGCATCCCGTAATATCGAACGACTGCCGAGGGGACTTTTTGTATCTAAGAAGTCTCATTCATATGTATATAATATATATATATTGGTCTCATAATTAGCAATTAGGTAGGAATATAAAAAATCAACCGATAACAATATAATAGTATATAATCAACAATACAAGGTTGCTAAAACGACTTGGTAAATGGTCTCTGTGCAGTTGCTGAAAATGTCCACCAAGCCATTTATCATCACATTGTAAGCTCGACAACAACTGTTAACAGAACCATTAAACTATGAGCCCCAACCTGAGACAGGCGTGTAAAATGGATATTTGTTTCTAGTCAAAAGTATACTGCAGTAGATAGGGATTTCGTATGAATAATATAATGTATAGCACAATGTTGACGTTTACGAGGTTTACGAGGAAAATAACTAAACTACACTAAACTAAACTACCATTGTTGGCGTGTTAATTTCACTATATTCTTACATTTTGGTGACTTAATTTTTTACTTTTATTATAAAATTTAATAAAACGATGATTTGCTTTTCCTCACAAACTAGAGTTAAAAAAGAACAACTATTCAAAAAATGTAACGAAAACATTAAAATAAACACAAGAAATAAGTTTTTATACCTTATACATAGTATATTGTAATACTTTATTGTATTTAATAGACTTTTATAAAAAGGTTTTTTTTTATAAAATTGTTTAATTTTTTACAGACTTCTAGCCTTCATCATTGGTCTTCCCCTATCCCAAATGGTACTCTTCTGTCTTGCCATTGGACATTATCCAGTGGGTCTACCAATCGCAGTTGTGAATTATGAACTTGGCCCAAACAATACTAATGTACCATGCGACTATGAGAAGAATAAATGCCCACAGGATCCTGATACGTGGGAATGGAATTTAACGAGATTCAGTTGTCAATATCTAGACTTTCTCTCGAAAAGACAGTCGAATTTGGTAAGACTTTAGTTGATATACGGCGTTGGCCTAGTGGCTTCAGCATGCTCTCATCCTTGAGGTCGTAGGTTGATCCCCAGTTGTGCACTAATGAACTTTATGCCTATGTGAGGAACGCTCGAACGGTGAAAGAAAACGTCGTGAGGAAACCGACTTGCCCCCAAGTCGGTCTTAGACCCAAAAAGTCGATGACGTGTATGAGGCTGAGGCCTACTTGAAATGATCATGAAACAGATACAAAAATCTGAGGCCCTAAGTGCCACTGGCTTTTGTCCTTAGTGCAGTTCGATAGTTTCGGCATAGCGCAAATAAATAGAGCTCCCCCTTTAAATAACTGAAGTATCATTTTTAGTCTTTACCTATTTACTAATGTGGCACTGAGCCATATTTATTAGTCTTTATAAATATACAATAAGCAAACGAGCAAACACAGCAGTTGATAATTTATAATGGTAATGCCCATTTATAATGGAAATGCAGATCGATCGGCTAAGTACAGAGCTTCAAGAAATGGTCAAACGAAATTTGTTCTTGTAAATTTTGTGTAAACAAGAGCGCTTTGTCGAAGAGGCGGTAAATACTTAGGAAGCTTTTATTTTAAATTTAGAATTTTATTTAACTGGATCTGTTATGGCAACAAAGGTTTTGTAATATTGCCAGTGACTTACGCGAGCTTCAATAAAACTAGATAAAGATTTCGAAATGTTAATTAAATAGATAAATTTGCCTAATCCGTTAAAGTTTAATTCAAATATTTATGTGTCGTGAAAGTTATCGTCCTTGTTATTTATTTCTGCCTTATCAATACTATTTCACTTTGATATATAAAATAAGTCCCATTATTCTCTGTAATATAGGTGTTCAACAATATCGTGCTAAGTATTCAAATTATCTCGGTAACGGAAACATAAAATTAAATAAGGGTATAATTATACAAATTGTGGAGGCGAGTCACGACATCAATTATAGTGTAATGTAAGGAATTAATTTAAGACTATACAAAATATTGGCCTGAATTTTCCTGAGGTTCTCTAAGGAATACAAAATTAATATTGTATACGTTATTTGATAATACCTAATATGGAATGCTACTTATATATCTGTAGCGCCAACGATTTTCTGTTAGCCAAACAGTGACCTATCATTCTATCTATTTCTATCATCTTCATGGGCGTTATCCTTTATCAGCTGGTCAACCATGTCTGGTTTAAATTGTATAAATAGATAATATTTTTTGTCTAAGGGCAAATACGAAAGTAGTATATTAACCTAACTTTATTTCTTTTTATCGAACATCGACCTTGACCTAGATAATCTTGATAACAACTCAGCCGTATCCGAATCCGTCAATAAACTTTTTTAAGCTCAAAAATAAACCAAAAGGTTTCCTGTTTACCAATTATGTAAATTTTATTTCAAGAATAGAAAATTTTCATCCTACGCCATTAAGATAAATCCGTAGCAATTTATTTTTAAAACAAGAAAATTTTTGGTCCTTCGGTCACGTTATTTCATATATTATCTATAATTTAGTAGGTATGTTCAATAAGGTGTTATATGCGGGACTTGATTAGTTCACATATAGCTGTATTAAGAATACCAATGTTTAACGATTTAAGGAACGCGTTAGAAATTTAGATTTATTATTAAGTAACTCTTCATCGACATGTTGAAAATAGGGTCTGCCTATAGAGCCTTCTAACCTGAAAATATGAACAGGGCTATCCAATTACTATATACCAGGACCTCTGGATTATAAAATCATTAAACTAAGTAAGCGTAGTCAAAGGTATAGGAGTCTAAAAATATATCTAGAATATAATGGAGAGGTCTTTAATTATCACACTTTTCAAAGAAATATAAAATATATTTTTTTAAAGTATTTTGGTTGCATATGTAATGCTTATTATAATGGTTATAAAACTATATATAATGGTTATAATAAATTATGTATCTAAATATAACATTTATGTATCTATATTATGTAATATGTATATATATATAGATACATAAATGTAAAATAGCTAATAAGTAACAGAAAGGTACTAATTGATGATGCCTTTTCATTCGATATAATGTCTCCTATTGATTCTTCGAATTAAAAATATATAAAAAGTATCTCCAAAAATATGATTACATTAATTCTCATGTTCGTATAAGGCTAAATGAGATTGTGCTAGTGCTGGCTTTAGTAGATCCTAAACAAATATTTTTCTTTTTCAGATATACTACCCCAACGAAGAAGTAGCAATGACAAAAGCAGAAAGAGGGGCCGCTAGAGCTGTCCTTGTCTTTCCGGCTAATTTCTCCACTAGTCTCCAGGATAGAATGAGAGATCCAAGGCATACAGATGTTTATACAATCGAAAGCTCAGAAATCACTGTACATATGGATGATACAGGTTAGTGCGGTTAAGCTAAGATAATTTAGTAAAAATAAAAATGAGTTGAAAATGAACTGTTGTTTTATAAATGGAATAAACAATATTAAAAACACATTTCATGTAATTTTCATACTTATTGACTTTTTTTACTGACTAAATTTCTTTAACATTATTTGCTTAAATTAAAAAAATCATTACTTAAACAATAATTCGTTTCTGAAAACAAACAACTTTTATCATCTGCGGATTACTTATCTAATATATTTGAAAATACACTACAATCAGTAAAAATTTCACCATCAGACGTCACAGCAGAATACGAAATACACGAGCGTTTCTTAAGGCAGTTTTTGCCGCACACTACTACTATGTGGAGCTGTTCACTGAATTATTCCCGAAACAATTCGACTTAGTGTCCTTCAAATACCAATTCTTAATAGGCCGGCAACGGACTTGCGAGCCTTCTGGCGATGTGTCTAAGCTTATCAATTAACAATAATAGATTATAACTTTAATTGTAAATGTCTTTTTGCTATTACAAGAAATAAATCGATAAAAGGTAAATTGAATAAAATTATTGAGTTTTATATAAATACAAGAACAATAACAAAGAAAAGTTACAAGCAGCCTTGCGGTTGTTAAAGGTTAACTAATGTTGATATAAGTAATATTAAGATAATTTAAATGTTTAATTATTGTTCCACGAAACGGGCAATCAATAACCATTTAGGGATCTCATCGCTCATAAATATAAACTCTAAATCAAATTTAACTAAAGTTATTTGCGAAGATTCCAGTCGTAACAATAAAATATTTCGATGATTTACATAATATTGAAATAATTCATAAACTCGAATGATATTCGAAGTTTTATCAAAAAGCTATTAGTGGGATTTTATGTTATAAACTTTTATTGATCTTGATTATATTGGAATTGTTTTAAGTTAATAGCCGTTGTTCATACATTTTTAAGGAATTTTAGATTGTTGTAGTCCAATGGGACTATTGGATAAATATGGTTCTGGTGTATCTTAATGTACAAGAGGTAATCTTCTGTAATATTATGCCACCCTAGTACCAACTTAACCGAAAACAGAAAAAAAACCGAATTCAGGACAATTGTGCTGTATAAGCTTAAAATCATTTATTATTGAGTTTGTTCCTATCAGTATCGGACAATTTATAATTTTATTAATATTTGTTGCTTTTTTATTTTTCCAATTTTTTGAATAAAATCCCATTTCTAGGTTGTGCGGTGCGGCTCATGTTTCAAATATCATATTAATATATAAATAGATACGCGGAGTTTGTATATTAAAAATGTTATATTACGTTTTTTAAAAGGTAACACAAAAATAAATACACAAGTAAACCTCATACAACTTAAATTCATTCACATCTAATGAAATGCATCAGACATACAATTTTGTCACAATTGCCTCCTTCATATTACCCAGAATATTTTTATTTCCAAAGTTATACCCTCACACAGTTGAAAAAGGTGTAAATTTCAGTAACACAAGCGAAATTTGATTACCTCGATGGCGGAAACTTAATTTGTATGCAAATTACCCTTTTTATGATAAAGTTTTGGATTAAATTATATTTTACGTAAAATGTTCCGTATTTAGTAATGTAATAACTGTTAAAATCAACATGTCTTGTTCGAAATGGCCACCGTTTTTAGTCAATTACATTTTATAGTACATTTTTAACTTTGTTGGTTGCATGTTGTATATAAAGAAGCTTAGGAAACGAAACAGCGTATGTTTGCGTTTCGTTTTTAATGTTTGTATTGAAACTTCTTAGAAAATTATTGTTTGATATAAGATCTTCATATAAGTTCCAGCCCAGCAATGCATTGTTATAAAAAATAAAACTGACCTATACGCCACACACCAGTGCCATAGTATTCATAAGGCCATTCTATTAAATTCGCCCTAAGCTGGCCTTCACAAATAGCAATTAAATGGCAGACGGAGTAATCCTGCTAACTGTCAGTTATAATTAAGATCGCCAAAATTGAGAAAGCGTATATATCTTAGGTTTTACGGCAATTTATCTTTGTAATGAAGTTGCTACTACGTATGTCTTGAATTTATCATGATTTAGTTTGTCAAGTTTGGATCGCACAGCCCGGACAACGGCTACTATAAAGCCTTCACTTGTTTAAGCTATCCCGGTATATAAAAATGAGTTTTAGAATATCCATAGCGCTAAAACCTAAATCATCAGCACATACACACCCTAAGTTTAACACCATCACACTGCCGAAATAGGCATTACTTAGTTAAATGTATTTAATAATTTCATTGTATATATTATATATTCCATTATTGGCTATATCTTTAGTATAATTGTTTTCGTTATATATTATACACGAAATAAATAAAGTAATATGTATTAAGATTAGACTAGATTAGAATTATGTTCGCCTTAGTTTCGGATAATTTGATAATTCGGAAAATTTGAAATTCGGACCCCTGACAAAATTTTATTTGTTTCGCTTTTCTGTTTCCTTACAATACATTACCCATTATTCCTTAATAAGCCTCTATTTCTTAGCAATCAATCTACGTAATTAATCTTCTTGATCAATACAGACGTAAATTATAGGCGGACTGAGATTGATAGCATATGTGTAATAATTACACTACTCGAAGGGAATATATCTTGGGTGTATATTGTATGAATTTTCTCACTTCGCTATAACCTCTTTGTTTAATTATGTTCTATATGTTAAGTCATAACGAGTGCTTTAACGCGCGACTTTCATCAGAGGTCGTTGGATTAGAGCCCCAGTTGTGCACCTATGACTTTATGTACGCATATAACACTCGCTCGCATGCTTAGACCGTAGAAAAGCCGGCGTGTCTGGCAGAGATCACTTACTTGCCTATTAGAAAAAAAATATTTAGAATTATCACGAAACATACAGAACTATTAAGCCAAGACCTAAAAAGGTTCCAGCGCCATTGGTATTTATAAAGTCTTCTCGCTCTTTATTTCATTGATAAAACACCACAAAATATAACCACCATATGTATCAACTAATTAAAAAGCTTATTTGGTAAGACATACTGAAATAAGGATGTTGTGTGTTAAAAATTATGAATTACATAGGCATAACACAAAATACAATTCACACATACAATTCATACAATACCTATTCCCAAAATTTAATGACATTAAAAAATAATTTTCTTAAGCTCTTTTACCTTACTGTCCTATAAAGATAAGTCCTATATAGTAAGATGGCTCAATAAAGAAAATGTATATTTTCTTTTGTAATGATAATAAGGTTCAGACGGAGGGAAAATTCTATGTAATAAACGAAAATTCTCTCAAAAATAAAGGCTTTGCAGGTTCACAATAGTCTTTATCTAAAACTAGACTTTTAAATTTACTTTCATTACGATATCTTTGAAGAAATTGTATGGACTTGTGATTATATCGCTCACAAAATAAGTGCTGTCGTTAAATGGAGTAGATATTTTATGTAATAATTAGAATATTAGCATGATGTTATTGGAAATAGAACACTGCCTAGTCTAAATACTATGTGTAACTATGTTAAACAAATATAAACATATTTGTTCACCAGACTAATTAAGTTTTAAGGATACGATTTAGAGCTGATACATCGCACACGTATAACTCTTGTATGAGTCCCATATTATGTCAAAATCCAAAACGTTTTTACGCTAGTCCTTCGTTTCATTAAGCAGTCTTGGCCTAGTGGCTTCAGCATGGGACTCTCATCCCTAAGGTTGAGGTTCCCCGGCTGTGCACCATTCTTTCTATGTGCGCATTTAAATTGTGCACTCGAACGGTGAAGGAAAACATTGTTAGGAAACCGTCATGCCTTAGACCCTAAAAGTCGCCGGCGTGCGGCAGGCACAGAAGGCTGATCACCTGCTTACCTATTAGATTAACAAATGATCATGAAGCGGATACAGAAATCTGACGCCCACCATTGATTTATTTATTTTTCGTTTCATTGAACACAGCTATCGATATACAATAAAATTGACAAAGTCTTGAAGATAGTATATGTACATTAAATTCATGGTCAATGTTAAAGTCAGTCAAAAATCATTTATTCATATAGGTAACACAATGTACACTTATGAACGTCAAAAAAAGAAATATACATTAAATGCTTCTAATTTTACATTTACTGCCAGTTCTCAAATCAAGGGTGTAGAACTGAAGAGAAAAACTGGCAATAAACTCTCCGCCACTCGTTTTAATCGCCAATCGCGATTTTTTTTGTAATACATAACGTTTGTAAGGAGATGCAACCATTACACCGTGTTGAACATGACATCTTAAGCAATAAATAATAATAAAATAAAGTGAAATGAAAGATTTGTCTCTGATTGTCAAAGATCCTTTATCAGCAGGAGGCATGGTGAAATAGGAGCACGTCCTTACATTCTCGTGGGAACAACACTTAAATATTTTTGATATTATTATTTCATACGTCGTAAATACTTCGTGAAATTAATCCCGAGGTTAATAAATATTGTTGTTCACACTTATCGGAGCTATGATTTGTCATAGATAATAGGTAGCTTAGCACAGCAGCGTCTATAATTTTCACAGATAATGCAAACTGAAAGCAAATCGTTTTCTGCCAAATTGTGTTTACATGGTTTCTAAAAGACACAGACTGTACTTTAATTAAAAATGGTGTGTTGATGTGCTTTATATGAATTTAGTTATTTTTTAATATTATCTGTTGATAATTATTTTATTTACTTAAATAAGATAAATATTTTTTTTAATTAAACCAGTCCTATTACAAATAAATATCAAATTATTTACGGAGTAATAAAGATACAATTTCAACTATTTTGTTAAACAAAACGTAATTAGATTTAGTATGTAAAAACAAGAGGATAGATCCATAAAAGACTGTATCGGCACTAATTATAAGCATGTATAATTTTATGCTTAGTGTCATAAATACTGAGGGAAGTTTCAGACGTCATAATTCGCACTTGCGTCTAATTACGTCTAATGAAGGGGTTGACCGTTGAAGTTATTAAAGGACAAGACCACTGTTACTACAAATATTAAATAAAATCAATGGCGCTTTTTAGGTCTGGCCCTAAGATTTCTGTATCTGTTTCATGATCATTTGTAAATCGAATAGGCAAGTAGGTGTTCAGCCTTCTGTGTCTGACACACGTCGTCCACTTTTTGGATCTAAGATAAGCCACGATGTTTTCCTTCACCGTTCGAGCTAATGTAATATGCGCATATTAAGTTATAATATTATTATGCACCTAGAAAGAAAATCCATTGGTGCACAGCCGGGTATCGAACCTACGACCTCAGAGATGAGAGTCGCACGCTGTAGTCACTAGGCCAACACTACTCCACAAACATTAAATAAAATTCACAAATATAAATGAGATCGAGATTTTTTTTTAATTTTTAAATAATAATTAATAATATATAGTAATTTTTAAACTATGTATTATAAAAATTGCTTAAAGAAACATACTTTTGTGAGAAACCTAGCGAACCTTTAATGTTTTAAGGGCATAGAAATCTTCTATTTAGGCAAATGTTTGTATTTACTTCATGTTGTACTTAATCTCTGACGGGTTTACTACTAAAAAATATTATATTATGTTCATTATATTATTTAAAAATAATGGTAGAACGCACGTTTCTAGAAAATATTTACTACCTTAAATCTATTACATTTAATGTTCTTATATCATTTAAGGATCGCCTCGGACGTAAAAGAGGCTTTTCGTGTGAAAATAGCAAGTCATATTCAATAAAAAGCACAGCCTTTGTTCATTCCACTCAGCCTTTGATAGGTTAAATATTCAGGATGGAGGAATAAATTCGCTGAAGTGAAAAAGAAAAAATATATGGGTCGGCGAATATGTCGTTCAAAGTACGCAAAGGTTTTTAATATTATAAAGATGATTTTACCGGCTTTTATGAAGTTAAATTAAAAAGTTCCTACCGCTTCCAGATGAGCTGATATCTTCTTTTTTACGTTAAAAATTATCTAGAATTCGGCCTCGTTAAATGGACCCGAGGTGGAGTTTCACATATCTCCACTACTTAAAACGATAGATTCCCAGTGTACTAGGGCAGTGGTCGGCAATCTTGTATTAATAACATTAGTAAAATATAAAGATTATATTAAAGTCATTTTCAAGTTGACGTTGGAGCTGTTTAAAGTTGACGGATAAATCTTAGATTTTTAATGAATCTGGAATTCTCATAGTCTTTTCCAAGTATTAGAAATGAAATATAATTAAATGCAGACGCTAAACATTGCTAACTATGCCTACGCTAAACGCTATGACCACAAAATTATATTTTTATAAGATTATTCAAAATGACTATTCTCTCATCGTTTAAATATAACATATAACCAAGCTTCAATTAAATAAAAGCGGTTTTCCAGGTGATAATGAATACATTATTTTTCACTGTCTATATAATTTCTTGAATAGAACAAAGATGCAAATTAATTCTCGCAAAACAATAGAAAGTAGAACTTGTGTTATAACAAAAGACCATTTAGAGATCAATCTAAGAATAAATCTTCCTTATTGCACACTGGGGAATTCGCCGGAAACTATCTTGAATAATTGCTAGGGAATTGTTGCTTTTATTTTAAGCAAGGTACCTGACAACATTTTTGACTATTGTTATTGACTTTATCTAATAGGTCTTGTATTTGTTATTGTTAAGGACTGAATGTCCCTTCATCTTTAATTAAATATATTAATCGTTGAGCCATGGAGGCATGCGTAACAAACATTGCTCTTAAGAGCAAAGGTAAATAAAATATTCAAACAGTATTGGAAAAACGGCTGTCATCATAGTAAGCCTTTGAGGATTTGGTTATTACTGAAATGTCAAAGATATTATATATATACGTAAGCTTTCTAATACCGGAGACAAAATGAGAACAATATTTTCATACTCTCAATTCGAATTAGGGGTAAGATTTCGAGATAATATCATGATAAGATATCGCGTAGGTTACGCAGTGAATATCCAAAATACCAATAGTAATAGATACTAGTAGTTGTTCGGACTAATACCTGTAGCAGAGTTTCTTGATCAGACGTCAAGGCAAAATACAAAATACCATCCGTATCACCTCGACGTCCGTCTTTTCACAACTGAGCGTTTCAGTTACACACTGAAGTATTTCCGAACCAAAATTCTATCTCTCTTCGCAATGCGAGTGTCCATGGGCGGCGGCGGCACTGAATATCAGATAGGACTCCTGACCGCTTGCCTCCTATTACATTAAATAAACCGAATGTAGTGTATTTTACGGCCATTTTATAGAACATATGTAGTAGATAGACAAATTGGTAAATTTATAAAGATTTTTCTTACTTAATTTAACAGTAATTTCAATAACTAACAAATAAGAGAGCCTTATCTAAGCTGTGCCTAAAAATAGCAATTACTATAAAACCATAACACAACATTCAACTACGAAATATATCTCGTATATCTGCCAGTTACACTGGCAACATTTCCTGACTTGCGATGCATATACGCTACGTTTATTATGATTATATTCTGTGTTCATAGATAAACAAGTCGAGTGGATGTTGCTGCGAGACATTCAGCTTGCGTTCATGGAGGCTACGGAACAGCTGACTTATGTGTGTAATCTTCCAAAGAGGATGCTGTCCATACCTGTCACTGTAAGTATTTATAACATTTTTTAATTATGCCATAAATCTTATTTTTCCGATTAAACGATGAAGAAGTATTTCAAAAGTAATATACCTAATTCATGTCGTGCAAATGAAAGTTTCCTAATTATTTAACATCATAATATTAATAAAGTATTTTTAGTGTAGTGTCAATTAACGCCTATACAGGCGAAATAATGAATACTCATTATAACAATTAAAAATGCAAGGCTCAAAATTTTCATCTTAATTAATATTCAGACGAATATTTTGATTTGGCTTTTAAAAGTATGAAGCCGCGCGCCGTTTTTGAAAGAAAACTGTAATCTTTAAGAAGATTCTTAAGCATCTTAACACTAGCTGGTTCTCGCGGTTTCTTTCTCCTCGTACCGCTTGCTTATTTCAGAGCGTGACAACTACAGAAACTTTTGTGCTACTCTGTCGGTCCATCGTTTTAGGCATTGTGTCCCTTTGGTGTCTTTCCTTTCCTTTGGTTTGAGCCTCAGTTGGAGACTAGTAACCATCATAAACGCACGTGATCTACTTGAGCGTTATTTTCACTTTATTTTTGATGGCGACTTCTGTGTAAATCACAATTTCGCCAATGTCGCGTTCTAAGTCTTAACACTGTATAGATCGATTTGATAGAGCGTTATTTTATTGACGAGTTATTGTTGAAAGTATGGCATTACTAGGACATTGGTTACAATTCAGTAATGTCAGCACACTTTTGTCAAAAATTGTAACTCTAATAATTTACATTTAGAAAAAAATCATGTGTCAATTTCGAAGTTTTCAGGGAAACAATTGTACATTGTCATTGTAAATGAATTTATAAACAGGCCTTCCAAGCTTAAAAGTATTTTAAGTATATAATAATAAATTAACACAGAATTTACTTTGGCTACAAGCGAATAATAATTATTAACTAAGATGATATCTTTAGGATTGTTATTTTAGTAACAAATAATATAAGTTGATTACTTTGTTGATTTTGCGTGGGCACTAAAATAGAAAATTCAATTCTATCTTTCTGAAAGTCTGTACTGTTATAATGTATATTTCAAAGCATAAATATAAGATTCGTTTGTTTGATTAACTTTCAGATTGTACTTATTGCATTATTACATACTGGATCTTTCTCTTAATAACTTAAATAAACGTTGAATATTAATGACCGGCGTTTTTGTGTGGGATGTACCATGTTTGAATAATTTAAACTGAATTAGAATTATTGCTACCTGTTTTAATGTTTACACAAATTTATTTTTCGATTATTTTTCAGTTTCATAACCCCATCTACGGTTTGGAGGTCCCTAATTTTACAGACTTCGCCGGACCCGGTGTAATCCTTACGTAAGTAAATTTTGATTATATTTGTAATTGGGGTTTTAAACACATACACTATATATTATTTTAACGGTTCCTATAAACATTTTAACGATTTTTTTTAGATTTATTTAACAAATATATAGCATTGTCTTAATGAGGCAATCCTATTTACAAATGTATGTTTTCATGATATATATATTGTGTATTTACTCCATCTTTGCAATTGCAAGTTCCGCTGGTTTCGCGCATGCCAGTTTCTTGAATAAATTTTTATTATATACAACAGTAAGTTACGCAAGCTTTTTAAGTATATTATCACATCTGTTGGTTCTATACTTAAAATATGCCATAATACCCTATATTATTACAATGAATAGAAAAATATTGTATTTTTGTAACGAATACTGGATCGTTTAAAAAAAATCTTTTGATATTATAATGTTATATTATTTATTAAGTCAGGTTGAGATTGGCCGTTAGTTCTTTATAAAAATATATATTTTGGAAATAAAACATCTTAACTAATCAAGTAAGAAGTAATACATTTATATTAAACTGTGTTTTTACATCAGGGAAAGTATTTGCTACATAGTTTGCCTATTTTTGACAAGTTTCTTTGTGTTTTTAGGATTACAAGCAAGGGAAAGCCATTCATAATAAAATTAACATATTATTTCAGAATCATCTTCTTCCTGGCAGTCGCGTTAACTTCCGGTTCCATGTTGGCAGAACGGAACGACGGTATACTTGAACGATCACTTGTTTCCGGTATAACAGGTAAATTTTCTTTTAATATAATAAAAAATCTGAAAGATTTAAATATAAAACAGGAAACCCGTGAAAATTTGTGTATTTTTTCAATAATGATATTTTTACTTTATTTCTCATTACAAAAATATATTTTATTTACATGAGAAACTTAATATTATGTATATACGAGCGAGGTGCACGTCTACTAGGTTCACTCTGACATGTATCTTTAATGCCATTTTGAATTTGTTAAACGCTCTAATATTACGAATTTTATATGGTAATTGATTAAATAATTGCACACCCCAATCTTACTAGATTTTATTATTTAATTAAGAATAATTATGCTATAATTCTAACTTTTATAATTAAAAATTATTATCAAGCTCTTACAAGAAAACTTAACCTTTAACTCGAGTGCATACAAAACAAAACTGGTATTGTTTTTGAACATTCTCATTATTCAAAGTCCTAACTTAATGAAAACATACGTTTATGCTCCTAACTTATAATGAATTTATTTAATATATTCCATAATAATGTTCTAACTTTTAGCACACTTCTCAGATACCAATAATTGATAATTTTCTGTTTTGCAATAGTTGTTAATAGCCTAAAGCTTGCTCACCGGTGCTTCACATAAAAAAACTCTAAAGTTCTCGTAAGATGTTTAACATCTAATAAACTAATATTACTAGAATATATCTTATGCTGTGTCAATCGTAATTATAGATTTAATATAATATTAGTTATACCGTTTTCGTGTTATTGTAAGTTTTTATGACTAAAAAATACTTTTCGTTTTTCTTCTGTATTGTCAGCCAGGCCTCGGGGTAGATTAAAAATATGGAAAAAAATTATTTCGAACGGATCGATTAATTAATACTTTTTTTACAATTAATATTTATTTTGTTTCGACAACAGGTACCGAGATCCTCTTCTCACACGTCATAGTCCAGATGTTGGTGATGATATTCCAGACGGCCATGGTGCTGATTGTAGGTTTTGTTATCTTCGGCCTGACCCTCAAAGGATCTCTGGGTTGGGTTATTATTCTGACGCTCATTAATGGCCTGTGTGGAATGACCTTTGGTAAGATCTTTATAATGAGTTGTTTAAAGAAATGTTGATATTAATAATTTTCAAAACGAGCTCTATACGAGTTTATATTACACTAGCTATAGTCCGATTGACAAGGAAATATGAAAATGTATTTAAAGAGGTCTAAGTAGTGGTGGTGTTGGATATTAGAGTGGAAATTTAGGGCTAAGTATGACTTCCGTATGTCCGCAACCGTCCTGTTGGAGTTCTACACGTTTGTGACGTACAAGAGTCGTAACAAGTCGATAGCTTTATGATAAATAACTATAACATTCTATAACTTAAGTAGCTAACTGTAAAGGAAATTTTACAAGACTATTTGCAAGTACGAATTGGCAAAGTGCGGCGTTCTATTGTTTTCATGCAAATTACATTAGTTCACTGTTATAAATTTACATAACTCGAGTGCTTTTTAGTCGTCGTTACTGGCGAGTCTCGTGGTAAATAGTACTTCCACGAACCAAGGAAAACAAACGAACCAAAAAGTAAACAACAATTTTAGATGTTTCGAAATTAAAATCTGTACATTTTGACTGATATACTGAATGTCAAACTTCAAACCTACTCAAATGTCAAGCGATTAGTATGTGCATTTAAACAGCTTCGATGTACTAATAAAAAACAAATAACGAAGTTAAATATCTAACTAATAAGGAAATAATATTACTTATAATAATTTATTTACTAATGTATTGTATTAAAAATTTCAACAATTTTTTTTACATGTCATCGTGGTAGAACTGATATTGATGGAATGTTGGCTGTTTCAAATCAAAATCTGCCGTAAAACTTTATCTTTTTTTCACTCTTGTGACTTTATTCTAGTGGAAAAACTGGGACAGCTTTCCGGGACAGAAAACTTTCAATACGCCCTATTTCCGCATGAAAAAACGGATAAATAAAATAATGTTAAAAAAGATTTATAATTAAATTTAATAAAAAGATTAAAACAAATTTAAAATGTTCCCTGTGGCAGTGTACCTTAACTGCTGGTAGGATTTCCATCCAAAATCGTATTCAATCAAGTCGCTAAAGTTCCGTCAGACAAGTGAGTGAACGAAACGTTTAACGAGTTTCCAAAACGTTCCTAGGCAACAAGACTAACCTAAACTAACCATTTACAATAAGGCAAAACACGGAATTTAAAAGCCAAGCTCTCAGTTCTTCACGATCACACCAAAATAACAACTGAAATATTCATGGCAGAGTATTGTTTTACCATCTTGTTTTACATTGTTAATCAAAACGCTGGCTTTCGCTCAGACAGATGGTTAAACGTTTTCGACGCTGCTTTATTTAAATAAAAATGCTAGCGACTTGAATGAATTTTGATATTTAATTAACTGTCTAGAGATTCAATTAACTCTCTAATTTAACTAATTTACTGTGACACATACATTAGAATAGAATATATCGTGCGAATTTAACAAGTTTGTTAATAATTAAGATTTTTATCTTTCAGGTTTTGTAGTATCCTGCGTTTGCGATACTGAAAGAACAGCCACATATCTAGCTCTCGGCTCTTTCCTGCCCATGATGTTGTTATGTGGTATCATCTGGCCAGTTGAAGGTACATTCACAATTATTACCATCTATGTAATATATATATACAGTTAGATAAAAGTATTGACCAAAATGCAACCCAAAAAATCTGTGAAAGAACTCCTGAAGGAATTCTTAAAACCATACTAGAGATACTTTGCTAGATTAAGTGCCATATCAGTTCTTATATATACCTGGATCAATTGATATCATCACACCAGTTTTTCGTTTTGATAGTAAAAGCATTTGACAGTCAAATTGCTAAACGTCGGTCGGGTCCAATGTGGTTGACCAATCACAATCAAATGGAGTGCATCGTCGTTTTTTCTTTTAAATTCACAGCTTCCAGGTGTTTCTAATAAATATTATTTACACAGGTATGCATCAAATTCTTCAATGGATAAGCTTCGTGCTACCCCTCACTAAGTCGACGGAGTCCCTCCGTTCAATGTTACAACGAGGCTGGACGATTGAAGTGCCTACAGTGTATACTGGTTTCGTTTCCACCACCATATGGATAGTAATATACTTGACAGTTAGTATATTATTAATTAAATTTAAGAAGGGGTAGTCTATACTTTTTAACTGACCAAATTTTTAAACAAGCGTAATGTTACTTTCTTTCTTAGAACGAAATTTCCTATAACGTCAATAAGTTTTCGTATTCGATGTTTTTCCTATCTCAAACGTATTCTTGTATAGCTACACGTATTCAATTTGAACGCTGACTATTCGTGCTTTAAAATACGCGCACGGAAGCTTTTTAAATTTTTCATTATTAAATATTCCAGTTATTTGATTTTATGTTTGTCGTGCTAATTGTCGTCATACAGCAACTTGATATTACTTTACTTGCCTGTTTATAAAAAAACGTATTTTGGATGTTTATTATTTTGTAATGGTCAGTCAGAAAAGTCATCCTTGGAGGGAACTCCTCCAAGTATACAATTGCTCACTTTTGACGTATCAGGTAGTTTATTTAGTATTTATTATTAAATGTACAAAATAAGTTTAGCAATAAATGTAGTATTAGTCATTATAAAATTTACCAATTTTGTGATAAAATATTTTTTGGTGAGGTTTTTATAGTTGCCATAGTAATTAGTTTTTAGGAATGGTGATAGTCTGTGATTTGCTTTTAAATTTGACTAAAGTTTTATTTGGCTATGTGCGTACATGTTTGTATGTATGTAATTATATATATAACTTTTAAAATTAAGTTAATATGAATTAAACCTATAATATACATTTATCTAAAGGACACGTAATATAAGTTTATGTACAAACTTGCTCATTGTAATTCCTTAATATTAAATTGTAATAAAAAAATCAGTATTTTTCTTTATCACTCCACTAATCTCGTCTAGTTCTTTCGTCTATAAATATCAAGATATATTATATGAAAAAATAAATTATGTCGGACAACCTAATGTTTAACGAAAAATGTTTTAGGAGCTTCTCTAATAAAAAATAAGATAAAAATCAGTGGCGCTACAACCTTTGTAGGCCTCAGATTTCTGTATCTGTTTCATGATCATTTGTCAATCTAATGGCAAATAGGTGATCAATCTCCTGTGCCTGACACACGCCATCGACTTCCATGGTTCTAAGGCGAACCGGTTTCCTCACGATGTTCTCCTTCACAGTTCGAGTGAATGTTAAATGCGCACATAGAAAGAAAGTCCATTGGTGCACAGCCGGGGATCAAACGTATGACATCATGGAAGAGAGTCGCAGCTGTAGCTAGACCAACTGGTCATCGAGCTTATCTGGCAAATATATTTAAAAAATAATAAAATTAGTCAAACCGTTTCGGAGGAGTGCGACCATAAATGCCGACGTTTTATAAATACAATATCTTTGCGTTTTTCACATTTTTCCCTTTGACTTAAGCCTTCAAATAATAGAAACATGGAGTAATAGGTACGCTACCTCTTACTAGTTTTTAAATATATAAAAAAGAATATTGTCATTAGCAAAAACTATTTTTTTAATAACATAGAAAATTCGTGCAGCATTCATCTAAAGTTAATTATTTGAAATACACACACAACTGTGTTTACAAATAATGCAAGAGTGTCGAATTCTGTTATATCTAAAATTTTAAAATTTCCATAAAACGATGATAAATCAATTTGACATAAAATAAATATTGCTAGTGTATTTTCGTACGAGATCCGGTTTAGTAAACACAAAGCAACCCAGTATACATGTGAAACATAAATCACTTTAAACTAAACTAAAAATCTTTACCTTTGCACTGAAACCCCAACCTTAAGGTAACGTACGAATTTATTTACTTTCTTAATATTACTACCTTTGAAATCTTCACATGGATATTCATACAAATTTTTATCTTTGATATGTCGACATTTAAAAACTGATTGTATACTGTCAATCAGTCAAAGCCCAACTCACGAGTTAAAAATTTTGCGGCAAATATTTCACTGTTCGCAACTTTACCATTTAAAATTTTTACAAACTAAAATAACAATGGGTTCTAGCATTTCAATTGAAATAGTTGTAGCGGAGTTTTACACGTGTAGAATTTTCTATGGAAATTTACATACAGTATACATTTAGTAAGATAGCATTCAATCATATGTAAGACGTGAAAATGTATGTACGGTTATAGCTGTAGTTAATACGTACAATAATTAATACGCATGTCAAAAAAAAATATCCATAATAAAAGCATTGTTATAATTTATTTTTACGCAACGTAACTTTGGTACTCCTGTTTATTCCTCTAAGGCCGCCCCAATTTACAGCCATATACTGCAGCGTAAGTCTCAGTTAGGCGCAGAAAACATGAGGCAGCATTGTTGTGGAAGCTTTGTTCTGCTACGCGCGCGTGTGGGTTGACAGCTACCTGAAAATAATCGATTTATTTACTTAGTACATGTTCAAAATAATTCATCGGATTTCTTTATTCGATACAAAACAGCATTGGACAATTATATGTTACGTTAAAATGTATCCCATAACATTGGGATACATCTAAACACTATTAAAAGTTACAAGGTACCAGCCACGAAAGAGCATTAGCTAATCTCTCTCTTCAGTCGCTTATGAGCTACATGACAGATATGTCTGAGCGACGTGATCAGTAAGGAAACACCTGGGGTGGAAAATCTGTTTCTACCGGTTTCTTTCCATCAGCTGTCTTGTGTACAGTTTTGAGGAATATGAGTGTTTCACTTGATCGGTCGGTCCATCTAGTTGGTGAATGGCTACGTGATCTTTTGCCTTTTGTATGAGCAACAAAGATTAGTTTCTTTAAGTTCTCATCGCCTCTTTTCACTTATTTATATACATCTATTTATTGATTCACTTCACGATATACTTAACATCGGATATCTAAGGTTGAACATATATATAGAATATAATGTTTTTCTAATTCTTAATTCGTTTAAAACTTTCTACTAAAGAATTCAAGGCACAAGTCATTTAGCAACCCAACCAAAACCTTACGTGAAAGAGGTTTTGTATTGCCTCAATTAAACAAAACACAAATAACAGGAAAATTATGGTTTGCCATTTGGGTCCATACATCTTTATACATTTTCAAGTTTACACCTAATTACGAAAAAACATAAACAAATTGATTACGTCCTTCAGATTTTTATAGAAGTCGATTAAAACATAAATAATGCTTTAATAAATACAATTGTAAATTGGTATATCAGTCTGACCAGTGTCAGCATGCGTGTAATTGGAAGTTTACGTTGAAAAGGTACCTTAAACGTGTAGTCGCCTGGCACGACATCTGTCACATCCACCCATTGGCAGTCGATATTGTACTGGTATATATCAGAACAGTTCACGGATACACCTGTAAAGTTCGTTATACTTGTATACATGGTAGGCTTAGTTTTTAAATTTTAGATGACATATTTAACTCCAAAACGAAACTTGAAACTAAATAGAATTGTGTTCTTTGTTTGTAAAAAAAATTCGAAAGCTTCCTTTTATTTTTCTCCTTTCACCATATTGTGTTTTCGCTGTGATGAAAAGAGACAGATGAGTACTTCTTTATACGTATTATCATTTTTAGATTCTGGTAACATTTTAGAGATACCCGGGTCTATAACTAAACATTAGAATTATATAAACTTACAATATTAAGTTTTTGCCAAAATACAATTATAATTTGATTTAATTTTTTATAATATCATTTTTCTATCTTAGTTCTTTAATTTCGTTAAGTTGTCTCATGTCATAATAATTATTTTAATTAATCATACAATTAAATGTTAATTATGTTAGTTACAACAACGTCTTAAAGGTAAAAGCAATTAAAATTAGTATTACCATATAAATTAATATTTTATCAAACTTTATAGGGGGTTTAATTGAAGAAGATAAAGAGCTGTTTTTAATTACGCTTTTGTGCTATAAAATACATAGTTGATTTTGTAGAGAATTCGCAATACAGCGAAAATAAGCTTTATTCTCAAAACGAGATAAACTGAATGTTTAGAGAACGTGAGATCCAGATCACGTTCTTCAAACAGTATTATATCGCTCTATATGGTTCGTATTGAAATCCTATTCATGCAATGTAATGGTAACTTAATATATGTACCACTATAATAATGGTGATAGTAGTACAATAAAATCTCTATATGTACGTTAATTGTTTCCGGTAGGCATAAAGTCACGCCTAAATGTATCTCTAATACTGTACTGAATTTAGGCTAAAATTAACAGGTTATATAAATAAAAAAAGTAAAACGTCTTATATGTATAATATGCAATTTCCAACCGACATTATTTATGTAAAATTATAATAAATATTTTACCTAATTGGAGATTCTAGAACATTATTGATTTAATTGAAAATGTTGAGTTGAACGAGCCTCGCAGTCGGCCGGTAACCATTGTCGACAACGACGAATAGAAGCCAATAATGGAAACAACTAAATCTACGACTGAATTTGGTGCGATGCCATAACAATATTCAACCACTTCAAATCGGAACAATAGAAATGCTAGATAAGTGGGTGCCACACGAACTAATCCCGATCGAGACTCCCGCGCAGAAGTGATATGTATGTACATATCACTACTGAAACGGCATAGAAACCAGGAAATTTTTATATCGAATTGTTACAAGTGGATCCTGTACTACAACCGTAAACGTTCATCTTAGTGGGTGAACTCGGGTACAGCACCTGAACAATGCGCAAAAAATGTTACTCATTGGATAGTTGAGTGTCTGGTGAACGAGTACCAGACTTACTACATCACAGCTTCCTACCGAATGGCACAGCTGTCTATTGCCAAGAATTGCAAACAATTAGGGAGAAGCTCACAATTCAACAACCAAGACTGGTTAATCGCTCTTCCCGTTTTAATTCTCGACGACGATTATCACAAAACTACAAGAGTTATAGCCTCCGTCACCGTATCCACCTTATCTTGTCCGAACGTATTTTACTTTTTTCAAAATTTCAAAAAAAATTAAGTGGAAAATTTCAAGACCCGACGACAGGCAGTACAAAACGCTTTCTTTCGACTTTATCGCCAGCCCTCCGGTGGGATTTAACAATAAAATGATTTATGCCTTTATTTTGTTTATAACAGCTATCACTATCTCAATGAAATAGGTAATTAGTGGCAGTAATTTGGTTAGCTAAAATATAAATAATTACCAAAAATGTATGTTATTTGAGTATGGTCTCCAGCCACGTCTCCGATGAGCTTGCTATATCAGTGTATTGTATTTAAGATACTTAAGAGTCGAGGAAAAGGAGACACTGGGTCTTCAGAGACTGGGTCTACAGGTTCCAAGCAGGAATCTGAGGCGGAAGTCATAACTTTTAGATATACCGCGCACACACTAACTTGGTTAGAGAGCCGCTCACGCTCACTCACGCGAGCGATATACATATACATGTATAAATAAGATCTCTATCGAGGTAGACCTATGTTTGTACTCTAAGTTCACGAGTTGCTTGCTATATTTTTGTTTGATCTAAGTAAATAATTTATTTTAATTGTAGAAGTTTTGCAGTGCACGTATTGTGCAATTGAATAATTACGTGGGAAATAAATGTAAAACATTTACATACAAATCTCCAATTACATAGATAAAGACTGAGAATAGAGAATGAAATCGCTGATGCATAGCGTATATACAAATAGCAACCATGTATTATTCGAGAATTTTATTTTTATCTTCATTAAAAATTATTTTTGATAAAAATCTGAATTACATAGAAAGTGTTTATAAACATTATTTGTTCTTTATGGAAATATTGTATTTCGTAGGAAAATAGAGATACTTAGAAGGCCGTAGCCTAACGATTCGTAGACACTGTAGTAGTGAACTTATTTTCAACTCACCCTGATCACCATAATTTAAACAGGAATACTTCTTCTCAATACCAGGCAGGCATGTATTATCTTCTAAACAAAAGGAAGCTTTGTGTCCTTCAGCAATTCTTTGACCAAAGCTGTCTAAGACATCGAATGTTGCGAATACTTCCATACTGTGGTAATGCCTAAAAATATTGCTAAAGTTGTCAACGGCCCTTAATTTGTCAATAGTACTGAAAATTGAATTGACAAATTTGGGGCGTTCGATGGGGGCGAAATTGATATTGAGAAACGAAACAGGTCGTCTAACTTAAAATCTGCTGTCAAATATTTATTTTATATTTATTTATTTATTTCTATTTAAACTTTGACATGTTTGACACAAGATTTGTGAATGGGCAGATTGTATACGATACTGAGATATATTTTGTAATTCGGGCCTTAGACTTTCGACGCTAAGTGACTAGGGACTCCCGTAGGTCTACAACGATTTGATATGGGAGTCCGCGCTAAGTTTCGTATCTGACCAATCGAAGTTCTACGATGGTTGGATTTCATTGATATAGTAAAAAATAATGTAGTATGTTGCTATAATTGAGAAAATTATAGCAACATACTACAAAATCGTTATTTAAAAAATAGAAAAATATTTGAGTGCGGTTACTAGTGAAAATACCTATAGCGCTTAAAGCTCCGTATAAAGCTTTTCAGAAAAAGATCTTTAGCTGACAGCATATCTTAGTCTTATAAATGAAAAGAACGCTTTTCGCAACTCATAAGAAGCCTGCGTCATTTACATGCATGACATATGGATATTTTAACAATGGGTAGACTCAGCACTTGCGATATATTTTAGCCGGCTTATATTTAATAAACTTTTACAACTAAGGTTAGGTATATGTGTCGTGTCTACTCTCTTCAATTCACACTGTGACAATTAACTTTCACACAAAACACAAAACACAGATTACGATATGTTTATACGATACGATAAGACGTTTGCACAAAAACATTTAGTCAAAAAACGGCTCAAATTTAAGATAAGTCTCTCCTCCAACTTTGATTATGTTCCCTTTGGAGGGTCTTGGGACGTGGGGTGAATGTTTAAGTTGGCTTCTGGTAGATACAGGTGACTGTACTAGTGCTTTCCTCGCTCAACGAAATAAATTTCGCGATATAGCGCCGAAATGCTACAATGTACACAGGGAACCAACTTTTTAAAGTTGTTTTATTATTCTATTTTCAATTTTTAATAATTTATATTTTTATTATTATTATTACTATGTAGTATAAGAGTATTGTAAATAATATATATTTGTGCGTTGCAAATAAATCGATTATAAACGAAAAAAGAATACATTTAGTTAAATAACATAATACATATAAAATTAAATTAAAATAATACATGTAAAATAATTATAAGTTTATAATAATACATAGCTTTAATCCGGTAAAAAAGTGTTTTCTTTCAATAATACATATATATTTAAATTTATTTGACGAAATTACGTACTTATAGCATCGGACACATTGTATTGCAATAATTTTAAGTGGACTTCAAGACTATAAAAACCTAACAATAGCCATGTTAAACTTAGTATTTTTCAAGTAAAATATGAGTTTCACTGCTTTCACAACTGAACTGGACGAGGGTGAACTTCTTTGACAGTTCCCTCGGAATTAATTAGAATACTTTAGATTTGTCGTCGCTTTAATTTTGATCTGTTTAAATAAATCTATATGTTTTTATGTGTACAAATGACATATTCACCAGAATTAATTATATTCATTAATAAAAGCACAATGCACCTTCGAGACCTCTGGCAATGTGTGTCTATGAGCGGCGGTATCACTTACATTTATTTATGTGAGCCTCTTGCCCGTTTTCCCTCTGTTAGATAAAAAAAAACATACATAGGCCGTTTCAGAAAAAAAAATATTGCCACTTTCTACGTGTTATAAAAATGATTAATTTAAATATAAAAAAGGGAAGATGTATCTTCTAGTCTTACATATGACATAGATGCCATTGCCACAGATGCTTGGGCAGATAGGGTCGGAATTCAGCATTTCCAATATTCAGAGATGCGGCAGTGAAACGCAACAGCCTTCGTGTTTCAAATTGCCAATTTGGATTTGTTTTTTGAATCTGGAAGATATAAAATATTAAAGATTATTATATATTTGGTACCAGTGGTGCTTTACTGAATGAATATCGCAATACATCGAGGGAAAAGTTGCCAGCGTTAAAACACTACTGCAGGGACCAAACTTTATAAATTTGTTTTAATTTTTAATTATTTTTGTTATTACTATGGTTAAGGTTAAGAAAATTGTAAATACTGTATATTTGATTGTTATGTTTAGATAATAAACAATATAATTCTAAATTAATATATTAAAATGTCAATATATAGTGCACTTCTATATAATACAAATCATTAAGGATAAATTTTTTACATTTGTGGCTTAGCAGGTGGCTATTTACTATAATAACTAGGCTACATTACGATAACAGATAATTTCTCGTGTGTATTAAACGGATAAAGCAAACAAAAACATTGTACGTTTATTACCCTCTGTGAAACGAACAGTATAATTCAAAAGACCTATATAAACAATAATCATTTGTTGACACAGATAGATCACATACTTAAACGTAGAATTTTAAATACAAAAAAATGTGTGCGTGTACTAGTGTAGACACGTATGAAATATATATAAATATATTATATAATAATGTATAAAATTAGATAAAGTTTAACAAAAGGTTTTTATTATCATATATATCATATCATCCATATTCATGTGAATACAAATAATACAATTATTTAATTTTACCTTATTACTACTAAGATTATTACAGAATTTCATTAATTGTAATAGATTTATTACTTCTTCGAAAAAACATGGCGTAATGGCAAAAAATGCGACTGTAGATTTTTTCCAACGCCGATAAAGAAGTTTCACGTGAAAACATGTGCCTTTTCAATATAAGAATTCATTTTTATTCGACACATTTGGACAGTGTTTTGTAAGGTTCTTTTGGCTGTATGGAACAGTTTCAATCACTTGAAATATCGAGTTATTTATTTGTAAATAGATTTTATTTAAATGTGTATTTATCGCATTTAAATGTAGAAAGCAATGTTTTATAGCCAACTTATATTGGCTGTTAACCTGCAAACCACGTATTTTAAACATTCCAATTTAAAAACAAAACAGCTAACGAACCCTTAGTAAGATATCACTTATTTCATTGCAATTTCATTTTTATCCCCTTTTATTAAAAGCTATATTCCATTGTAACTTTAATAGGCATGTCCAGATTTATCAACATGATTGATGTTTGCTGAATAAAACGTTTATTTATTTTGAAAATTGTACGAATGTTTGATGAGATAATTTAGTTTTAAACCGAATATAAATAAGATTTATCAATGTTTATATTTTTATACAGTAGACCAATAGTGTATTTATTTTTAATAATACCACGAGTATAAAAATATACTTATGTGATTGTGTATGTTTCATTATTATTATTAACTGGGCCGAAGATATTAAAATTCGATACGGATAGTGAGCTCGATTAAGAGTGGAGAGAGTTTATTGCCAGTTCTTCTCTTCCGTTCTACGCCGCTTTTGAGAACTGGCAGTAAATGTAAAATTAGAAGCATTTAAGGTATATTTCTTTTTTTGACTTTCATAAGTCTACATTGTGTTACCTATATGAATAAATGATTTTGTTATTTTTGAGTTTAACTTTGTATGTAATATTGGTGTAGTTCTCTCAATATGTGTGAAGATGACGATTGGGATCGCGTTTTGATATATATATATATATATATATATATATATCTCGAAACTGAAATATAACTGTATTGTTTCAAATATTTATAAATAACCCAATAATAAATATGTAAGAGACAAAAATCTTTAGTGTGGGTTGTCTTAGAGAAATAGGTAATATTGAAGACTTTATTGTAGATCTCTTTAAGATAAGCAATTCAATACATTAATAGCCACCGATAGCAATGCGAGCGTACAATGTTTGAACAAATCTAGAAATTTAATTAAATTATTATCAGCATTAAAGATCACACGGCCACAGGACCAAACTTTTAAATTTATAATTATTTTTATGTGTGTTAAGAAAATTATAAATACAGTGTAAACTCTTTATAACTGTCAGGGAATGCTAGGTTAAGATACAGACAATTGAGCGGTAATCATTGAGATTCCTTCAATTACTTTTAAGATATTATTTATTTGGATTCGATTTGTTTCGTTATTATTTAATTGTTACATGTATATCTTTACTTAACGAATAAAAGTACGAACATTGTTACGATCAATCAGAGGGGAGCATATGTCTGTACTGGTGTCGAAGCGCCATCTTGACTTTTGAGAGAGCGTTACGGAGGACAGTTCTGATTGAGGAGTCAGTGGAGCATTATGGTGATGAGGGATTGGACTGAGTTGGGCCTAGTAGATTGTGAAATCTAAATTAAATACTGTACGATAATTATTCGTGCCTTTTGTGCTCGCACTTTACGGCTGATACCAAGCTATTGAAGAGTCCGGAACTAACGGTTCCATACCCACTTTGTGCAAGGCGATCACTGTAATCCTATTTTCTTATCACCCTATTCCATATTGTAATATAATAATAAACGCAAAAAAATATGTAGAATGTCGCAAAATCGAAGGAAGTTTTTAAAATAATATACGTGTTCCAAATTCAAAACAATTAAAAGTAGAAAAAAATATAAGTATTCTGTAACAGTATTTATGGACAATCTATTTATATACCCTCATGCAGTTAAATTTAGTCGTAATACTAAGTAACTTACCTCATACGCAGATTTACTTAAACAGTTTTCTTCCATAGCACATTGCAGTTGGAACATAGGTGCGTCCTGCAAGTGTGCAGTGCTTTCTATTGCGCTCGTATCAAGTAGTAAGTCAGCTAAATAGTGACTGCATATAACTGCTGCTACGTGTCCTGAAATAAATTTAATAATATAATAATATTAATAATTTAACTAGCGGCCTGAAAGATATTGAGCCTGTGTGGGTCTGGGTATATGGAAGCTATATCCAGGATGCTCCCTTCCCTCGTTGAAATAATATGCGCTGGTTCGGCTGTCGCATGTCAGTATAATAAAAAAGGAATCCAATAGTCGATAAGACTAAAACTAGCACTTACCATCAACGTTGGCGTATCTCACTCCAAACACTGGATCCTTCAATGATGAATCAAAAAAAAGTAAATGTTATACGGTATGCGGTATATATTTAGTGCGCACGCGACAGCAGTTAAAATTTAACGCCATTACGCCGGGACACCACCTACCATCTCCGGTTCGTGTATCAAAGTCAAATCAACAATTGTCATCCTTCTTTGATTGACACCGACAGAGCCAGTTGATCAAACAGCTAGGCAAATGAGTTGGATGGATGACGTTTCACTACTTGCCTAGCCTGTTGACTGTTAATATAAGTTTAGTTCTTAAACGCTTAGAAATATGAATGCGTCGGCCAACCACAATTTTAACCACAACAACTTCGGCAGAAACAACAAGTACTTACAATGGAAGAGTGTAGTGACATAATGTGTGTAATTTTTTTTGAATTTAATTGTGACTGACACATCAATTTAATATTTAAAGAAATATCTTTGATTTGTCAGAGGTTTCTTCTTTTTTATTTCTGTCACGTGGTCGCTCTATCGTACAAATGGCCTAAGCATTAGCCAGCCAGTTTATTAATTATTACAAACGTAATGATTGAATATCTTTGAGGCTGCTAGTTAAACCGCGCTGTTTAGTTAACAGGCTAGGCTGTTAATTTAAAGGCTAATTAAGCTATAGCCATTAAATTAACTTATATATACTCGTACTAAATTATATATACCTGTTCATATATTCTTGATGACTAAGTAAAATAATCATTAAGTAATTTTAACACAGAATAAGCTATATTTAAAGTACAAGACGTTTACGTAAATATGGGATTTTCTTAAGTGATCGAAAAATGATTTTATATCTTACTTTACCTTGAAGAGATTAGTGTCTCTTATTCTTAACAAGTGCAAATGTGTGTAAAATTAAATGTACATTATTACGTAAAATATTATTTTACGTTTAATCTTACTGCTTCTGTTTTGACATGACAACGTCTTATAAATCGATGGAGCGGATGCACGCACGACCACATATTTGAGTGAGTGATGAAAAAATTTACATAATTGTATTTATGCGTACAAATAAATGTAACATGATCAATTCAATTGTGATTTCCATTTACCTAGTTTTCTATATCCATACAAATTTTCTATCAAGCAAATAAAATTAAAATATTCTTTTGAAAAAGCCACCATTCCATCAGTATTTTCTTATGACGTTGTCACGTTCAACTATCCTCAATAAACCGACTTTACAGACAACCGATTTTTCTTTATCTTCACGCTTTAGTTAAGTTTATATAGAGGAGGTTCTGTATTCATACCCTGCCATTACAAGTAGTTGCTATTTCTTTGCCTACGGAACAGGCATCATCGTTAATCCGAAAAATGGTTTTAAGTAGCGTTTGTTGGAATTTATTCTGAATACAACGTTGTTCACAACAAGCAAGGTTTTAAGTCCACATAAGTGTATTACAAGTGTATCAAACAAAAGAAAGATAATATAATCAAAATGCTAATGTATAAGGAAGTCCAAAAGATTTGCCGTATTACTTTATTCATCCTCTGAATATTGTGAAATGAAATATTATCCTAATACGAAGTAAATTTTAAGGAAAAGTGAAGTTCTTGGACGAAATTTCTTTTTATTTAATTTTGGTTTAAGCTCAGTTCTTAAGAGGGCGGTGGTTAATACTTACGTAGTATATGTTAAATAATGTGCTTTCCACGATAAAAGATTATAAATAAAGAAAATGTAAAAATATTAATATGTTTATAAATAGTACGTTTAGAGGATTATTTATACCTAGGTAACACTGAAAATGTTTAGAACTGGCGAGTTAGAAACATTGCTAATGAAAACTTTTTTTTGTGTCAATTTTTCAAGCACTACTAACAAGCAGCGTTGTTCCTTTAATATTAGGATCTGGAAACAAACAAGATGAGTATAGGCGTTCTGATGTATTTTTTGGTATCTGAGTGTGAAATTTGCACTTTCCTGCCCCAGTAAGGCAGGTTGCAGGTGTATGGGACTATTGCTCTACACACTAAAACCACCTCGAGTAGTTTTTACAAAACCGCATAGGACGTATTGATACATACATCCTACATCTCATTGTCTATTTTCCAAGACACACATTCACTCACATACACATTGCTTGCCTAAGAAATTTCACTGTGCCAGCCACACACGGTTATAGCATTTGCCTCGTACAGAACAACCCTACCAAGGCAAACAAAAAAAGTTAAATAAACTTGCACTCCAACATGGAATCGTACCCCTCACCTAGCACGTATTCAATAAAACCGCTAGACTTCGAGATCCCTACGCTTTCTGACCTTTTAAGATACACTCAAATCCACTCAGAGTAATGTAAGATTATCTTATCATATGAATACTTTAAGACCTCTTCATACTACTAATAGATAAAAAAAATCATAAATATCGTTCGGGCACACTGTGACGAGATTTTTGTTATATTTACAAAGCGAAATACGCATTATAAGATATGTCTATATGCCGATATATCTTCGGTTTGCTAATATATGTATATATATAATATACACATTTTTCTGCTTTTGTATTATTTTTTATTTTATTTATGCACAAAAACACATACACTATCCTTACAGTCTTTAGCATATACGATAATGTAAAAAAGTACTATGATAAAAAAATATAATATGAAATACACAAGATACAATATCGCTACTGCGAAGTCACTCTGCGATCTTATAAAGATGTTGAAAGTGTCGGAGACAGCATTCAGTAGCGCAACGTCTTTGTTAACGGGGTTCTGTGCAACAGCCTGGTTTTGGCCCTTGGTATCGCAAACAACCTTGGCCGTCGCACATATCCCAAAGGTACAAAACCGAGTTCTTGGAAAACTCTTGTGTTGTTCATCCTAAGACAAGTAGTAGATAGTAGGCCTATCTAGGTCTATAGCAGGATTTATATTAGGATAGTATCAAATTCGTTATTACCTTTCTCTCCGGGACACATAACATTTCCAAATTCTCGATGCTTACAAGAGAACAAATTTGTTTCATTTCCATCACATTGCACACCATTTAGAATAATCCTAGAGCTGCCAAAGTAGTCTGTCTGAAGAGCTTGTTCAGCATACCCCAGGGCCAGGTGGTGGCAGATAGCTGATGCTTCATACAGCGTCCAGCCATCAGGGCATATGCTGCCCCAAACATTGTTGTAATAGACCTAAAATTACGTACTTTAAAATCATTGTAACTTAAGACTTATTTAGCAATCCTATACAGGGTGGCAAAAACAACATCGTGGATCAAACGCCACTAGGAATTCTTATTTCGCTCGAGTTTAAGGACCTCCTGTATTACAATTTTTTGCAGCTGGTGACCCCACCCCATCTAACCCCGAGTTGCGTTTGTTCCTCGACTTTTTGGCCAACCTGTATAATATAAATTACTATATTATAACGCCTTTAACGGATGTATTAATTCTGTCCGGATGTTCGGATTCTGCCGCAACAGATTTGTGTGAATCGTAAATATTAAACCTATAATACAGATTTAAATCTATAAAATATTTAATAGTGTTTTAATGTCGAAATGAAAACTCAATTCAACAAATTTGTCGATAAAATTTTCATTCGTTCCTTATATTTTATTTTTTCGAATACGCAAATGTTTGCTACTAACACGAGATGATGTTTGCAGTTTTGTCTGGATGGGAAGCGAATAGGAATTTTCGTATGTTCTTAGCAATGCACTCATTTTTATAGCAAGTTTACCCCTCACTTGGTGAATGTACTATGCAACAAGAAATTAAAGTTCAAATCGAAATAGTAATTGAAGAAAAGGCTAACGAACGAACGTGATTGTACTAGCGAGTGTTGGATGCGCACATAGACCGAAAGTATATTCGGGTATCGAACTTAAGACCTCAGGGATGAGAGACGCGGAAACCACTAGGTCAACACATTATAATATAGATCTTATTCTGTTTTTGTGTAAGGGACTAGTAACGTGACTTTAAAGTCTACTTTCCAATTTATCCCGCATCGTTACTGTACCAGATCGTATAGTAATAATATCTATGGTATATGTAAACTTGCCTCCACTCTTCCTTCAAAGCTGTTTCTACCTCCGACCAGTCTTAAGCTGGCACCTCTTATATCCATTACTTCATGCAAGTATCTCGATTGAATTTCATCAGCTCTGACTTCCTCTTCATAGCATATTACTCCTGCTGCTTCGCTTCTGTCGCAGTCTGATGAACCCCAGCCAGAAAAAATACAGTTGTTTAAAGCTGTCTCAGTACCTTCGCAGACCACGTCGTCCATCCAGAATTTTTCTGTAAAAAAGGTTTGAATTTGTCTATTTTGTTATGTCCTATGTATGTATTATGTTACAGTAGACAGTAAAGCATATGCTCTACCATATATAACGTACATTATGTGTATTAACTTAAAAGCTTCACTGAAAACCTCGTTAACTGACGGTCAAGAACAGACAATTGGAAAATAATATTTCTACTTGTCATTTCCATATGCCTATTTTAGTATATTTTTGTTAAAGAATTTAATACAAATATTTTTGTCTGAAATATCAAACCTACGCAAAGTTGGCATTGCTTTTTGTGGCTCTAAAGGACTACACTACCCAAAGCTTCTCCATATTGTCCACCATGAGTTGCTGCACCAGTTCTATTAAATGTCCGACACACTACTGTGGCTGCTGCGTTGTCCCACGAATCATCACATACAGCTCCCCAACGTCCAGCGTGGTGAATGTACACATTTCCTGTGAAAAATTAGCGTTCTAGTTATATATCATTTCGCAACTAATGAGGTTCTATTTTAATAACTTAACCAAGTCTAGCTAAAAGTGCGAGAAAAACCAACTCATCGTAATAACGACATAATCTTATATATAATTCTCGTGTCACAATGTTCGTACCCATACTTCTCCGAGACGGCTCGACCGATTCTAATGTAATTTTTTATGCATATTCAGCAAGTCTGAGAATCAGCTACTATCTATGTTTCGAACCCCTAAGTGATAAGGGGTTTTTATTATGTGGCATTAAAAATACATGAAACCCTAAATTTTCACTCTTTTATCACCATCTTTTTTTTCTACACTAGAAATTATTTACATGGCAAAACAACGTTTACCGGGCCACCTATTTAATATTAAATAATTATTAATATTAATACATAAGTAAAGCTTTTTAATTCTTACCTATAAAAACAAAAGTTAGATTAAGTTAGTTTACTTACATACAATTATTAGTATTGTTAGTAATTAAGTTTGTATCCTGAATTAACTGGTGTTAGTTTTTCCTTAACCTTACTATTGAACTATTATTCTTCATTCTGTAAGAATGAAGAATAATAGTTAATAATAGAATGTAAGAACTCCTCTGTAGGTGAAGGTCTCCTCCAAAGAAGTCCTGTCTAGATTGGGCTAATTTTAACATTGTATGTTAAAATTTAGAGTTTTCCTGATGTTCTAGTCTTAGTAGTGGTACTATTAGTCGGGGTAGGTATTTTTGTTGCAAATTTTAGTTTTGTTTTTTTTGAACCTTTGGAACATTTTGGTCCTAATCTTCCTCGTTGACCAGCCGGCTTGGAAGATCTGAATTATTTTTTGATATTGTTTCCAATATTTTATCCGTATGAGAGGGGTTCCGTATTTGCTAATACTTCTCTTTGTTATTGTCCCTTTTTCCGGATGCGCTATTTGGGGTTTTGGTTGTCAGGAAGTTCAGGATCCCAGGTTTTACGACTTCATCAGACAGACTAGAAGACGATCGATCGTTTTTTTTTCACCTCGGTATCCGTATTTTGAATATTGTTTTTCTTACAGGTCCGCATTCTAATTTTGTCACGGTTGATTTCGGGAGACGATTTGAAAGCATTTTTTTTATTTTTGGCTTCTGTGTTCTTCTTGTCGCGTATTATTAGTTTGTCATATTTTATTATTACCGCATTTCCTTTCTCTTTCTCGGTTCGTGCCTGTTCTTGTAACTCTTTTCTTTTTTCAAGTACATTTTGTGGATAATCTTCCGTTATATACAACTCTGTATTTTTCAATAAGCTATGATACAGCGGCACAGCAGCGCCTACCCTCACACATCCAAATCGGAATTCAATATTAATACATAATAGGTTAAAAATACATATATTCGATACTATTTGTACCTACTCCGAATATTCAAAGTTCTCGTATCTTTATTCTGCAACAGATTACTTTCCCAGAAATATGAGCGTAAGGCATACGCCGATATTAAAAACATGTTGATGACATTATTTAATAGTGATTCTATAAACAATCTAAGTTTTAAAGTAAAAATTAAGATTCAAAAAATTTTATACACTGTCTTATAAAAAAATATCGTGGAAACGAGAGCCTGGATTTCAATAAAGAATATAATCAACTTGAAGAACCTCTTTAGAAAACTTCTTCTGAATCAAAAATCAATCTGTAATTATAATAAAATAAAAAGGAAGTGGCTGAGGAACCTTAATAGGGCACATTTAGTTGACGTGACTAAACATGACTTTCCAGAAACTGTTAATATGCCCAAGAGAGGTTTTTAACATTTACATGATGTAATATGAACAAACATTACCTTCAAAGTTACTTTCTCCTCCCAATAACTTAACTTTTCCCTCCATTCGTTTTTGTTTATTTAATAATTTCTGTATGAATGCAGCTCTTGTGCTTCTTTCATCTTCACTCAAATCTCTACATAATGCACTCACTAATATAATTGTAAACGTAAATAAATAGTTATGCAATCTCATTTTAACGTGGAATATCAGTAGTTCCAGTAGTTCTAGTAAAATCTGTTTCTAAAAAAGCTTTATAAGATCGATGAAAAATCTAGTTGGTATTCCAAATACTAAAAACTAAAATGCGGGCTTAACACCGAATATATAACAATTATTTAAACGTTATTATACGAAGTCTTCCATACAACTGACTGATCGTAGAATGAATTAAATTGTATCTCATTTTGTAGTTCAATGTCAAATGGTTATTTGAGTTCGTTGGTCAATTCATATAGGTTTGGCGTAACTACGTTAATCTACATCTAATATATATTGCAGATATTGTTACAGTATAAATTATATAAACTAGTCTTGATATAATATAAAGGTAACTGTGAATTGTGAAATAAATAGAAAATTAACTATGTAAAGGTATCAACTAGTAAGAGATAAGTTTAAGGAATGCCCTAATCGAAATATTTTAAAATTCTCGTAATCAAGGCGAAAGATTTGATTCCTTGTATAATCCAGTAACAGTGGCTGAGGCTCTATAATTTATTAATGTATATACATTTTTATTCCTCAAATCACCACGGGCTAAAATAGTCGTTTATTTGTATGATTCGAATGCAAACCTTGTGATAAAAGATATGTTTCAAGTGGTTAACCACATATATACTCATGTTAAGACGACTAAAAAATAAGTGATACCATTAACAATTGACGATCTGACCTAAATTGCCAATTGAAATGGTGGCGCTAATAAGAATACTTGCAAATGATTTTGTAACACAAATAGACTGTATGAATGACTATTTCTTGATGATGTTTTCCTTAACTCATAAATACTTCTGTTAAAAACTAATATCTGTCTCTTAAGATCACACCGTAAATACAATTTGATTGTTTTTTTAATTTTTTTATGAAAAGGATTCTTTAGAAATATCTGCTCGTGATTGAACTATGTAATTCATGAAAATATGAAATACAAAAAAAAAACCTTGGATTCTTGGTCTCAAATTTCTGTCTTTTTCGTTTTTTCTTCTTTATTTTTTGCATTTAAGACATGCCTTTGTGATGTTTTTTCACCTTACTCATCAATGCGTACACAGATAAAAAGTCCATTGGTTCAAATCTACGGATTTTTAGCATCGCTCGTAATTGTAGCGATGCAATGTTTGAATCGTTGTTGGAATTTTATCTTTAAAAAACATTACTATAAAATGTAAAATGCTAAAAAAATTATTTTGTACTAATTGTAACTATTTAACTATATGCCAATCGATAAGGTACTAAAATCATACTCATTCATAAGCGCAGTAAAAAAGGAGAACGTATGTTCTGTCAAATTTCTTCATTTGCAAAATGAGGCTAGTGTGATAAGGACAGAACATTCAATTTCTGGTTTATAGTAATAATGAATAGGCTTTAGCCTATTTATCATACATATTATTTTAGTTGAGTAATAAACAAGAAGCAGTCTAACGACATAACGTGACCCGACTAATATTTTCCGAAAAACTGTGCAAATGAATCAAGAAACTTATTTATTCTTATTAGTTTTAGATGAATATCCATTTCTGAAATTATCAATAATCTCACATTCACTCATCTCACTCTCAATTTATTACACAGTAAAAAAATATTAGCATGGGAATGTTGTGTAGTTGAACGCCACTTCTGTCTGTAACAATTTACAAAATGTTTGTTCTTTGTGGCGACGTTCATTCATCATTGGCATACAGCCAATGATTATTATTCAATGACCAAGCACGTACATACATTGTTTTTATATAAATATGTTTTCGTAAATGCTACTGTTTCCCCGTCGAAATCATATTATATTGACCTTTTTATTAGTTTCAAACACAATATGTGAGATTCTATAAGAAGTTTTGAAACTATAAACTACTGTACATTAATACATCGCATTAAGGTGTCATTACGCAATATTTGCATTTATTATATCTGAAAACCTAGGCACTGAATAACCATATATGGGATTATATCACAGTCCGCAGCCTAGCAGAAACATTGCCACGTAAATTATTAACTTGGCAGCTTAGCAAAATAAAACAATAACACATAAAGTGGTAATTACCAAAAGGGTTTAAATTAGATTTTTTAAACTTGGTTAAACTTCTGTATTTAGGTAAATAAATTACCTACGAATTTTAATCCTTTAAAAACGTCAAAAAAGGTAATTTTAAATGCGACTTAGATTACAGCGTGGGCGTAGTATAAGAGATATGGATCCTCAAAATTAATCAACTCACAATATCCATTTTATTGACATTGAATCAAGATAATATTGAATCTTCCTAATATTTCTCAAGGGTTCAGGGTGTACAAATCTGTATCACAAATGGGACATGTTCAAATACCATTTGGTTTTTGACATAATGTATTTTTCTGTAGTTTATTACTTTATTAATTTATTTTAAACCTAACATATAAATAGAAATATATGTTATGTTTTCTGTCTTGAAATTATTTTCCAAGTCCCTCAGGAATCCGCGAGCAGTCATAATATACATCGCCATTTTTTTAGAACTCATTAAATAATTTTTTTTAGAAATGGAATCTCGCTATTGGCCCTAAGGGCCTTTATAGTTCAGCTCAGGCTGTTTTGGACAAAATTTTTATATAGCCGCGTTTATCCCGCGGTTAGCGTCTCCTGTGAGACTCGGCTTGGGCCGTCGCGGGATGGTCAATCGCCTTAAGGTCAGGACGGAAGCTCACTAGAGCGAGCGAAGTACACAGTAAAGGTTCTCAAGCCTTCTCAACCGGGTAACGGTTTAAGGCGGTTTTTTACCCTAATCTGATTATGGCTATGTTTATTATTATGGGCCGCGCGGGCTGCTTTTCATTTGTCATTTGCTATCGTGATTTGATCATCTGGATCCGTTAATATGTGTCGGAGCCTCCTACGATCCTTTTTTGTCGGGAAGGTCATTAAATCAACTAAACCACTATGTACAATATACAAAGTAAAACAATACCGTGTTTCCAGATGCAACAACTGCCAACTATTGATTAGCATGATAAACAACTAATTGATTAAACAGGTCTGTTTGTCTATTTTTAATTATGATGTAAGTTACGTTGGTTTAAGGTTTAATTATTGTAGGTTCTTGTGTCAGTCTTCTGAATTTAAACAATATTGCAATCACATTATTTAGTAAGGTCACCTAAATCTGTTCGATAAAAACAAAACCGTTTAACTTTAGTAATAATGTTAATAAAATTGTGGCAAGATTTTTTAACAAATTTATTTTAAGACCTGGTCACCCTAATCTAGATTTTAGCATTAATCGCCACTTTATTATTTCAGAGGAATTTCATTTCTATCCGGAATTATTCACGCATAATCTTACTGATTTTCATAATAAAGAAATTAGATTTGTCGAAGTATATATACTTATCATTATATAAACAAAGATCTATACCACCTACACATTCGTCTGAGATGTTATAAATTAAGAAATTTAACTATATTAAAGTCCTGGAAAATAGTTTAACGATACTGCTTCAAGAGGAAGATTCAGACGTGTAACTGTTCAATATAGGTAGTCTCAAATTTAATACTTATAATAATTATTTTTTTATTATATGGGAGGATATATAATGGGAGAGCAATAGGACGTCCGAGAGGCAGTCGTCGCAGCCTATTTTTAGTGCTGGCTTTTGAGGCTGTGTTACAACCTTCCTTTGAACAGTTAGAGATCGTATCTCTCAGGGAAGACCCAAACCGATTCGATTCCACAGTTCGCTAGTTCGTATATTAATAAACACTCAAACAATTTAGTATTTTAATTGTGAGAATTTTAGTAAGTGTCATGTTTTTACTGTATGTAATGTTTACGTCTTTAGGTTATAGCTGGAGATTGCAAAAAAAAAAATGAAATTCCTTGAGGGCTATAACCGTGTAGTTTCCATATAAATATACTTTTATTTTTCTTACTGTAAATGTCTATTGTCGTATATAGTTATGTTTGTATTTTTATGTAATTAAAGAAGTAGACTTCTTCTTCTTCTTATATCGTTTAACTTGTTGAGATTTGTAAATGGATAACGTTTATATTAATGGGAAATCGGTCTTATTCAAAAGCTCAAGAGGTAAGCTTATTTTGTCACGTACAGTTATTTCCGAAGTGTCGCGCAGGTAAGAAGGATACATCAATTAATAGTTATGTACCTTAAGAAAAGCAATCTTTTGCAATAAAAAAGGACATACTTAAAAATTAAGTTAATAGCCAAGTTGGTAATATATAGACGGAAAAAGACGTCGAAGACAAACAGAATGACAATTATAAAGTGGCCGGAAAGGAGAACTAGCACAATAATGAGAAAGCTCGACCTGAATATTAACAAAAACAGGATCTGCAGATAAATTATTAAAAGTGGTTTGTTTGCGTTTAATTTCGACTTAAGAGTCTACTTCCCAAGATGGTATAGTTCGTTAGGGGACCGTATTTTTTATTGGAATATTGATGTTCGCCTTAAGGCAGTGAGGACCGTACCACTGAATGAATGAATACCAAACCAAATTTGCGAAAAAAAGTTACATGACATTTCGACCGACTACAAAGTCAATGTCACGTCAACGAATGTCAAATTTACTTTTAATTGTCAAATTGCTTTAATACTGATTTTCTTTAAGTTTCAAAGGTTTAAAGTGTTAAATTAGTTTTAATAATAATAATGACTAATTAAGATGAAATATCATTAGTTAATTTATAGATCTAGCAACTGTGGCAAATCAAATGGAGCATTAGTATTAGGGTTTTTGTATTGATTTAACTTTGATGTTTCTAATGTTTAAGCTGTGGTATATTGAAAATAGGGCTTAGTCAAGATACCTTAACAGTAGTGTATGTAGAAAGTCAAAAACTCAATTTGTATGAAAGTTTGTCGATATAAACTGTCATTTTCATACAAATTTAGTTTTGGTTTTTGACAATGGCAATTAACAATAACGCCAATGCGCCCAATCTCACTTGGCTTCAAGTGGTTTAATACAGTTTTATCACTAACACCGCAGCCTACAGCTAAATCAGACGTAGTTTGCGATAGATCCGCTTCCACAATATCCTTCAATTCTTCGTTTGTCGCCGGCCGTCCACGGGGCTTGTCTTGCAGCTCGAAATTTCTAGAACGAAAGGTTAGAACGAAAACGCAGTGTGTTTTCTTTTGCGACACCGCCACCATATACATCATTATTTCTTCGATCCGTTTCTGCAGCACTGGTGCCACAGTAGTACTCGTAAATAACGCCAAATTTTATTGTCTTCCATTTTATAAATGATGTGACGCAAAGAAAAAAAAGGAAACAAAACCTCATATTCTCGCTAAGTTCACTTGTGTCGAAATTGTTACAAATTCATATGAAATGGATACGATTGTTTGCTGTTTAGATGTTCAGAAGTGTCTTATGAATATCATCATATTTCATCGTAAAGTTCCTTAAGATAATTAATAGAATCACAAAATTAATTCATATTGGGCCTTTTCATACTACGTATTCCCCTTGCTTTCGCACAAAGCGTAACACAAAACGGCAACATCTGTTGTAAAAAATTTCAATGGGAGCTATCCATTGTATCTCTACTACATACAATCTGTTGTTTGTTGTAAAAAAGAATAAACATTATTATGTCCAAACGGCTCAAAAGATTTAATTAAAACTTTGTAAATTGTTTAAGATCTTTGAGCCCTGATTAACTACCTTACATATTGTATAAAAAAACCTTTTTTATAAAACACTACAAAAGTCGTCTTCAGCCATAACGGTGCATCTGTTTTCGATCTCCTAATATCATATATTATAATATGATACGTGGCTTATTAATTATATTTATATGTATGCCGCAATAACATATACACGAAAACGCGATACAAATCTGTTATAACAGAAGGACAACTTATAAAGCCCCTCAAACTCCTATAATACCAATGATTGAACGATTTGAATATTCAAATATTTAATGACTTGGGACATTATTTTATAGATTGTTTTCTTAATAGTTGATTAACTGACGAAGCGCTTAATGCATACTAAATAAGTGTACTTTAGAGATATTAAATTTTGCACGTTCCATTCACAATATAAAAGTTTCAGTCTGTTTTTATAGAATATTAAAAGAGTATAGATGTGTGGTGTCACAATGGTTCTAGGCTAATTCCCATTACAAGACTATGAGGCAGGCACGTTTAGTAATATTATTATTATTAAATATATACTTAAAGGCCAACACTTGTGGGCTTAAGAGTGCTTAATGCTAGAAGGCATTTGGGCTGAGAGGGTCTATGGGCGGCGTTATCACTTAACATCGTGTGAGCCTCCTGCGCGTTTACAGGAAATACGTAATATATAACATTTTATATAAAAAAACTAGCGGACCCGGCAGACGTCGTCCTGTCTTAACTATGAATCTTGATTTTAAATTTGTATAATTAACTAAAAAAATATTTCAAACTTGCCAAAACTCCATATTAAATTGAATGTTTAATATTAGGCCTGATAGCTCTGAACTGACCGTGACGTGCACTTAGAAATTCATTTTTTGTTAGAAATCATAAATTAATTATTTTATATGTATTGTATAAATATAATAACTCCGATCGAAGCATTTGTTTTAAACGATATTCAGTTTTTTTTATATCGTCTTTGACGATATTAGCAGCACGCATTCTGTCAGTGTTATGTCAAACGCCATGGTATAACCGTTAGTTACATGAATAAAATTTGAATTGTAAAAGTGCTATGCACTGAAAAAAAGCTTGCTATCGTAAAAAATCATGATTACTTAATATGGTGGTTAAGTATTCTTAAATTTTCTGATTTTCCGCACGCGCGAATCGGTGCAGCCGTTCACGCGTAATGCCGTGACCAAGGGAAATAGGGATTCATTTTTATATATATATAGATTAGTGTGATCTTGTTGGATTTACGTTTTTTAATATCCTATTTTTTGGATATCGGAAAGTCAGTGAGATGTTTAAAGAAACCTCAACAGTTTTAGCCTACATCAGCGCTCGACTGTCATCAGTCATCATCAATCCCGGGTATGGGGTTCGAAACCCCGCCTCCGATGAATGGACTTTCTCTCTTTCTATGTTTAACGCCCGCTTGTACGATGAAGGAAACCATTTGTTGTGTTGTGCTTAGTTCTCAATCCCCATCCACTTTGCCTGTTGAAAAATAAGTGTAAGAAAAACACTTTTTTAACACTTTAAAATTTAGAATTATGTAAATAACTATAAGTTTTAATAATAATACATAGCTTTAATCCGTTCAAAAAGTATCTTTTCTTAATGTGTAAAAGCTATTTTAACAAGAGACAATACTAAATAAGTGTAAGCAGTCGTAAAAACTCTCGGTTTGTTAAATATATTATAAAAGTACTATACTAATAATATAATAGATACTAGGACTTCAAAATAGTTATTGGTTTGTTAGTATTACTCTTTTTTAAATCTATGTTAGTGTGAGAAACCCCTTTTGAGGTGAAGGTCTCTTCCAATAAGGACCAGTTTTCCCTTGATTGTGCTTCCCAACACCAATAGGTCAGTTTTATGGGAGACAAATGAGGCGGTGGGCTACCAGAGATAATGTACACTTGCAATACCAGATGGCTTGATGGCTCCTAAGTTGCTTTGAATACCTCCTTTTTTTTCAACCAAGGCTTATGCATATCTCGCACTTTGTTTGTTCCTACGACAACGTAACTGCGTGCTATTTGCCTTCTGCTGATAGAGGACAAATCTTTGATTTTTATAATTTTTGATTATACTATTAATTACTTAAGATGTCATGTGGAACATGGTGTTATTTGCAGGTCCATACAAAAAAATCTAAAACTCGAAAAAACTTGGCGATTTGAAAGAGAGTTTTGGCGATTAATAAGAGTGGCGGAGAGTTTATTTCCAGTTCTTCTCGGCCGTTACTGGAATTGAGAACTGGCGGTAAATTGAAAATAAGAAGCATTTAGAATTCAATATGAATTTCTGTATTGACGTTTATAAGTGTACATTGTGTTACATAAATGTATAAATGATTTGAATTTTGAGTTTCAAACGTGAGTGGGATATGTAGGAAAAGGCTCTCTACTACTCAGGGAACCAGGTGGGCTATACACAATAAAACCACATCGGGTAGCACAAACACGGCCGCATTTAGAGGCCTTTGGGGTAGCTTTCGCACTCTACCGAGATCTCAGCGTTATAGAATGCTTTGTTCACGTCATACGGCTATTCATATGACGTCGACAAAGTGTGGACTACATTGGTGAGTTCCTTCTCTCTTCTTCCCTTCCATTACTCGGGTACTTTGGTTTGGAAGTACCTGGTTAATATCAACTGGTTCCATATAATGTCTTATGCGCTTAAGCCTCAAATTGAAATGGGTGGATTTTCACATATTTGAGTCCTGTGATAAAATCTACCTCCAGGTATTATTTCGGAAAAGTTCTTCGGAACACTCTCCACTTTCTTTATTTCGGCAGTTATTGCATTCGCGCCCAAAGTTGCAGATTTCTGTAGAAAAGTACTTAACAGCGAGGTGAATAATTTATAAAGCTTTATTCTCCCATCAGTTTTTATTGTGCGGCAATTATCATATATAACAAAGTTTCACCACAGATTGTCGTAAACAGTGGGACATGTAATATACAATGAATTAGAGTTAATATCAAGAGTTTAATGTAAGGATAGTATATGTGTTTAAAAATTACATTTTCTCGTCTTAGGGACCAAAGTGCTTTGATATCAAAAGGATGACGTAGAACGAGATATCATTTGTCTACTTAAGCGTACAATACAACATATATATATATATGTTTATATAATATACAAAATAAGTAGTATTATATATTTCTAACATTAAATAATTAGTTAATCCAAAGAAGGATAAAATCCAATTTAACAAAATTTTGTAAAGGCGAGTTCGTTTGTTTCCTTGATTAGGTGGTCACCCCGACATAGAAATGAAATTTTTCATAATATTTTACACTTCGCTTAGGGTGTGGAACGCTGAATGAGTTCTTAACAGTTCCGGAACTCTCTCCCTACCAAAAGCCATAGCAATCATTACTGCTATATTGAGTTATTGTACCGCGCGATCTAAGGTTCCTGCGACATAGCGAATTAGAAAAAAACTACATCGAAATTGCATATAGACACAGAATGAACCCTATCGCTATCGTTATTGAAAGTTACCGAGTAAGGCTCTATTTTAGTAGTTTTCTTTCTCCCTAGAGTACTATGAAGCGCATTAAGAGTAGACATAACTGGAAAGTCAATGGTTTATAAGATTAGAGGAAATTCAAATGTAACTAAATCTCTCCAATATTTGGGTAAATTTGGCGAATCAGAGGTCCGTCCACATAACCGTCCGCTTAAAACAGCTGGAATATTTTTCTACATATTTTCATCACTGGGAAATGGTATACCAGTCGTTGTGGTGGCGTATGCTCTTTAACCCTATATAAATTATTTAAATCATCATTTTATCATTAGACCCGACCTCCCCTAGCTATTTGTATAAGCGAAATAATAATAATTATCGTTTATTTGCCAAAATAGTAGTACAGTGTGTAGATTGATCAATTACAAATATCCGCAAAATCAGCCATATATAAATAGGTATACAAATGTCACATACATTTTTACAATGTCTTATTAAGAACATAAAATCAAGTCAAGTATCTTCACAAACCAACAATGGGCGTGGAGAGACGCAATCGCATCTCGGGAATAAATCTCTGCTGTTACCGCATCCCGCCTAAGGCTATAGCTCGTGGCGCCTTGGGGATTTAGTGGGTATGCACAATAGCGAGTCCACATAAGCCTCCCGCGGATCGATAAAAAATTTTTAAAGCCGTTTTAAGGTGGAGCCAAGATTCGACAAATTTACCAATATTTGTAACATGCATTGCCTACTCTTACTTTTAAACTGCGTATACCTACTTAAGCTCTAATTAAATTCCGCTAATATATGTACACGCGTAGTTAATGGGAAATGGCTTGTTTTAGAACGCGTAATATAAATGAATTAAGAGGCAGACTTGTTTTTAACAAATGAGATGAGAATTTATGAGATGAAATTATAGAATTTTAAAATAATAAACACTAGATATTTAAATGTATAAAACAACTATAACTAACACGTTACACCACTTATAACTCAAGATCGCCTGGACCGATGTTAGTTTTCTCTTTTTTGTACGAACAAATGAATTAATTAATTTTACGAATGCAAATATTTGGTGGCATCTATTGACAAAACTACGTATATGAAAGAAACCTACCACTATCAACCGCATATGATACACGCGACGATACTCTAAGAAAAATTCAAAGGTGAGGAAGTTCTCCTTCCGAGGATTCCGAGGATTTCCAATTTCCGATCCATTTGCATTCGCCATGACGATTAATCAAAAGGACATCCTTCAGTGTTTGTGGTCTATATCTAGAAAATGCATGTTCTTCTCATGGTAGGTACATTTGTATCATGTATGTAGCATGTTCACGTCTCGGCAAACCAGCTTAATTGTTCTGTGTAAAATAAAAAATGTTGTATATCAGAAAGTGCTTGAACTTCCAGTATCGTAATATTGACGCTAGAGAGAAGGGGCCTTATGTGTAAAACTGGCATTTTTCTTTCGCAATGGCAAGCAATGAAACATTGTTGTTTGCAAAAAAAGTTGTAATAATGTTAACCTTACTGAAATCTTACATTAAGTTTAACTAAAGTGAACACGATATTATTAGACTTTTAGGCGAAACCGAGTTCGTCGGGTCAGCTAGTAAATAATAAAATTTAGCGGGCATACTGTCAATTCATGGCATGGATTTTTTTACCATGATTACCGTTGTTTTTCCGCCTCATTTACGTATACATTACTAAAACGTAGACGGTATTGTTACCATTGCAACACGTCAATACATTTTTGTAAGAAAGGCACTTATCCTTCGAAACTGAATTGTATTAAATAAAAGACTTATTAGAACCTATTTAAGTAATCATAACAACCAAAAGGCTTTATTACACCGGGGTAACATTGTGCGCATGCTACAAACTTAAAAATGTCGCACATTGTGGCAAGAACCGTGCGGCATGGCAACACCTTGCGTCATTGGCAGACTGTCGCAGCTTGTTCCCAGGCACAATGGATTCCATGCGACATCTTTCGTGCGTCAAAATAGTTTGTAGGTTATGCTTTTGTTTTGTAAAGTGGGAATAGCGGCTGCATGGAGAGGCCATGACAGAAAATTCCCACTTTCCAAAAGAAAAATATTTAGACTAATAAAAATATAATAAAATAAAAAGTCCTTGGTTAACATTCTGGTAAAGTCACCATCACCATAAGGCACTAGTAAACTAGTCCGTGGTCTATTCTGAAGGAATCTTCTTTTCCACCAACATCTCTATTCTCTACTTCCGTTGTTAAGCTGCATGGCTTAGTAGTACTAAACAAGCTGCTGCTAAATTGCCTAGATAATGGATATTCTATGGTGTATCCCCTCGATTAAACAAGTAGGTAGACCAGTAACACTAAATAAACAACACAATACTTTGCAAATTATTATTTGGGCACGCTGTTGCCTCGGCGTAAAATAGGCTGCCGAATGCCACAAATTCCGCAAACGCTTTCGACTTGTAGTATGCCACAAGGTGCCGCAATGTGTAGCGTGCGGCACTATCGCACGTTGTTGCGTCGACGTGAACCAGGCTAAATATACAGTATTTCAAATTTTCTTAACGTATATAGTAATCATAGAAATAAATAAAATTTTTAAAAAGTAAAGTAATTTATTAAATAAAATAATATTTTAATATTCATTTGTGTAGCCCAGTTTCGTAGCACCATTATTTTTGTTAAATTTTGTATATGAAAAGTTGAGATAATTCTTGTATGAATTTCTTCAACTTAACAGCTTTGGAAGTTTTGGTTTGCCGATGTTAATAAACCCGTAAGTAAGCAAACTAACTTTGTTTGGGATAATCCTACATAAAGTTCTATATGTATATTGTATAACTCAAAATTAATACGAAATTGTTTAGTTAGGTTAAATGCAGCTTAAATAATGTTCTCTAAATATCATTTATTATCTATTTTCATTTTGGAACAATTTTCGAAGTTTCAGTCTACGGTAAAATCTTTGGTTATGCTGTGGTTTTATCTACAACAAAACATTTGTAGCTTAGTCACACATCCACACACAGTCATGAATTTATTGTTATGTATTATCAAAGCCAGTTTAGTTTGAAATATATATTTTACAGCTTGGAACTTCAAAAGTAAGCGCGCATATTGTATTGGCTGGAGATTCTAAGGTCAATAAAATCTATAAAATCCAAATACAGAGTCAAAAACATAGTAATATTACATATCTAAGTGAACCTCACAATGGGACTATGTGAGGTTCAACATCGTGTAAAAAATCTATTATATTGTATTGAAATTGAAACTTTTTTTGTTATGTCTACAAGTAAGCTTGATTCACCCGTCGTTGTTGACACTTCGGGTTGTCCTCAGTATACGCTTTGCGTCGTCTTCTGTTATGCAGCGAATAAGTGGACAGGCCACCTCTCATTATACGGAATTGCGGCCAAATAACTCTCCAGTTCTGTTTAAAAATAAATACCGTTAAAAATGTAACATCACTAAAAAAATACGCCTCAGATACGAATTACGGTTATCCGTAAGTTTCTTGTGGAACCTTGATATTGAAGGTTATTTTATTTCCGTAGAAAGTGTATAAATAGATGACTCTTGAATAATTTAGAGCAAGTACTTTGCAAGAGCTGTTAGTGATGTAGGAGGGCAAAGTTGTTAATGTTTCTAGCGTAAGTTGCTTGCTAATTTTTTTATTGTTATAATGTCCTAAGGCGATTATAACGAACTTCCATTATTTTTTTTGATTATACATTGAGTGACGATTACAAACGGCTATGTAAAGAAAAGTTTTTTTTTTATAATTAAAAGACAAACATGTTATGTACTAAGCTTTGCACAGCTTTCAACCGTACACAATTTTACATTTTTTTTATGAATGAAAAATACAATCAGTATACACGTATCATATTCCGCCTTTGTGTATTTTTTAATTTAGTTATGTTGTAAATATAAAGTGTGAAGTTTTTGTATCGTGTATTCATTTTCGTCGATTAAACTTAGCGACTTGGAAATTTCTCGGGGCTTATAGCCGAGTTGAGAAAAGCTTTTACGATACTTTAGAAGCGTCAAATCATTGTTACCACCGCAACTCCGCACTCCAAATAAGCTAGCAAGAAAATCGTTAGTTAAAAGCCAAGATAGGAAAAGATAGGAAACAAATAGAAAACATAGTGTCTTCTGTTCCAACGTTGATAAAGAAGAATTTAAGGCTATTCTGGAAGTAGAAGCATCGCAAACTACGTCTGAGTTAGGTGCAGGCGATGTTGGTGATAAAACTGTATTAATCCACTTGAAGCAAATTGGGAAGGTGAAAAAACTTGAAAGGTACCTGCTAAACAACCAAGGGGGGTGGATCGCTCTAGGCCACTGCGTCTCGACAACGCTAGACCAGACACTGCACAACAGACAACTACCAAATTAGATGAGCTTTAATTGGAATGTCTAAGACATCCGCCGTACTCCCCGGACCTTGCTCCAACAAGTTATCTTTGTTTTTCGAAATTTGAATAATTTCTTGTAAGGTAAAAAAATTCAACACTGATGAAGCAGTCGAAACCGCCTTCAAAGATTTTATTGATTCCCGTCCGAATGTTTTTTAAAGGAGAAAAATGAATCTTATATATGACAAAAGTGCATATATAGCAATCATACATGCTTTGATTAATTAAATATATTTGACTTAAAAAAATCTACTTTTTGTTCCTACCATACAAAACGCCAATTTCATATACCTAATATTACACAACAAGCTTATTATGTTATTAAAACTCGGTATTTTATCTATATATAGTAAAAATATATGTCAAATATAATTGGATGACATCATAAATTATATAACACGCATTACTTATTAGTTGGTAAACTCTTTTTAAAGAAAAACAATTAACTTAAGAAGTAGCAGTGAGTCGAAATGCGGTAACCTCGACATTTGTAATTGCACAATTTTTAAATTCTTAGATTGCAATGAAACATTTACATAAGAAAATCCAAGTTTCCCACTACTTTGAAAGCCACAGGCAAAGTTCCACTTTAAATGAAAAGTTCTTGGTTGTATCGAGAAAGTTTAAGTGACTGCCTCACCGGGGTTTTTTTAAAGCTTCACTAATAGAAAAGTTACTAATATCCTAGTTAATACTTTAACTGCCTGTTCTGTTCATCATCTCATTAAATCGTGGATCTAGTTCGAATGGCGAGAAAAATAGCTTGCATTAAAGTTTATGGAATATATTTGTATATTGTATAATTCAGAAGTTAAAAATTTCAAAATAAATGTCTATGCAATAAAATTATTCTAACTCACACCGATAATGATATCTGACAATAATAAATGACCAACATAAACGTGTTGGTAGAAACGGTGCGTTGGGGACGCAACGTGGTGGACGGATATTGCGATTGCGGCAGAGTTGCTGTATCTAGTACAAGACAAGATACGCTTCACGAGATTGATAGCCAGTAATGGTGGGGCACTAAAAGAAGAACAAAAGCACTGTCTCTTTTGGTCACAGTGCAAATACAATTTGACGGTAAGAGACAATAATAGTACTTCAGTTAAAATAGTGTAATAACATTAAGTTTTTCGAATTTTTACGCTATCATAGTGATGAAAAAGTAGTTTGATAGATGTTTTGCTTAATATAATTATAGTAGTTTTATTTGGCCCAGTATTGTACATTTATTGGCACGTTTCATAATAGTACGAGTGTTGTGGTATTTACTAAATAGTGATACTGCGATACATTCTCCTTTGTATCGGCATCTTGGCAGGCTGAAACATTACATATAATAATAATAATAAAAAAACTTTATTTAGAAGTAGTAGTGTTTTTGTTTGCGTCGTGTCGGAACGTGTTATTAAAAATGGATAACATTGAAGTTAGGGCGCGAATAAATATCTCTGAGTAACAAAAAAAAAATGTTCACAAATCTGTTTGGGTATGTTATACCGAGATCGTGACCGATTTTTGGCTCAAGCCATAGCTAAGTACGAAATATGACTTCACCATCATGGCCTGTAAACGAAGAAACGGTACATTCCAAATCCGATGTTTAAGGTTAATTCCATCTGCCGGTAATATAATGGGTTGTTTTGCTCTGGAACAGCCTAGAGTGGTAATGATCGAACACCTTAATCGTACCACTGCTACAGAGACTTTGTACGCAGAACAAATAACAAAGTTTCGTGAGGAAATACGCAAGCAATGGCGTGGCAAAGTCGCTAAAGTTGTTTTGTTTCACCAAGATAACGCCCCCGATCACAAATCCAGAGTTGCGATGCCTTCTTCAACTTCTTTATCGGCGTTGGAAAAAAAATACCGTCACATTTATCAGTTACGCGTTACATTATTCGGTTACGCGTTCACCTGATGTTAAGTGACACCGCCTCCCATGGACACTCTCAATGCCAGAGGACTCGCGAGTGCGTTGCTGGCCTTTTAAGAATTGGTAATTGCTCTGCGAAATATAAAATAACTTTTTAATAAAAGGTGATTGCAACAATAATTTAAATTATCATTTTTAATTGAACAACCCTAGTATGTTAAATAGTAATTGATTTTAAATTATTATATTATACAAAATCAAAATAGATTTCCTCTATATTTCGTATATAACCTTTATACAATAACAATTAGCTGTCAAAATTACAACAGGTAGATAATATGTGTTTTAAATCATAGATTTATAGTCTGGACTAGATAAACCCATCCTATATTTAGGCATTTGACATTTCAATAATTTATCCCAGTTATACAATTCAATACAATTTCAATCGTTTGAATTCGATTTGTTGCGAAACATAATATCAAATTGGTAGTAGGTGGTCCAATAGCTTTCCTCTAAAACTGATCTACGGACCAGACGTAGTACATTAATCATAATTTTAATTTTTAACAGATTTTTAGTTTCAATTATGAAGTTTGAATACACTTATGTCTTTAGCACTACAAGTTCTAAATTTATATTTATTTTATTAAATTGCGCTTGTTTGTTAATGTAAGCTGATAAATTTTTTGTATGTTTTTGAAGTACTATATTTTGTGGAATTGAAAAATATTGCCTAAACACATCTACTTTATATCTCTGTTATTGCTTTCAGTCTGTTTGTGTAATGAAGTCAAATATTTAGATAGAACTCAAATATAACTGAAGCTTAAATAAATTGGAGTTTACAATCTCGAAATACTGAACACGTTCTATAACCATTATTTGGTATCATGGTTCAAAAACTTTGAAATATGGAATTAAAATCCTTGTTAAAATAGTTTTTATTGCCAATATATACATGTATGTTTTTATCATTATCGTTACCATCTTATAGTAATTCCTAACAGATGCTACTGACTTAGTCTTACTTATATAGTTACCTCTTTAGTTCTGGGCCTCAGATTTTTGTTACGTGATAAATTGTCTTTTTATAATAAGCAAGTAGGTGAAAAGCCTTCGGTGCCTACCACACGCCGTAGGTCTGTTTTTCTTCACCGAAGCGAGTGTTAAATGCGCACATAGAAAAAAAGTCCATTGGTACACAGTCAGGGATCGAACCTACGACGTCAGGGATGAGAGTCGCACGCTGAAGCCACTAGGCAAACAGAGCTCTTCGTATGTATGTCGCATAGAAAAATCTAGTTGAATTCCCCAAAGCAGATGTACTACAATGCAAGTAATCTATAGAGACTGCTATGTCCGAAATATATAAATTTTTAAGTTTGCCACGATTTTCGTGTTATTACTATAAAGTGATGTTAAATTTTTGTATTCTATTTTTAAAATAGATTATTATGAATAATTTGGACTTTCTATATTTCAAAATTACGAAGCATATTTTGCATAAATGAATAAATTTATGCAAAGTTGCTTCGGTTACGGCTTAAAGACCTCCTCCAGATTTTTCTAGAACTCTCCATAAATGGCTCTCTAATTCCACTCACTTCCTGCTAATGCTTCTATATCAAGCCTTTCTAGAGCGTCCTCTTCTTCTTTGAATTCCTCTTATCAATAACGTTGTCTTTTTAACCAAACTGTACGATTAAAGAACATTTTTAATCAACTACATTAATAACTGAACATTTCCGACCGAATAGCTAACATTTATCGAAAAAACCAATACATTTATAAAATATCGGCGTCACGATAAATCAAAAGGGTATTCCCCCATAAATCCACGTCCGTGGGTTGCTTTCAATTGGTTTTACCTTAGAAAGAAGTATTACGAAACAACAAAATAAACGCACCTGCTAAACCCAAAATTTTAAACAAATGAATCGCTCTGATTACATTGAGTACAATTTGGGCCTTTGCACCTTTTAAATAAATTTCTTTAGTGTTTATAAGTAATCATAACAATGAAATATACAGTATTTACATTTTTCTTGAACTACATAGTAATAATTAAAATAATTAAAAATTCCAAAAAAAAATGATACAAATTTAAAAAGATTGGTCCCTGTTACAGTGTATCTTTTAGCATTTCCTCGCTGTATTGCGATACTTATTCGTTGAGCGAGGAAAGCACCAGCTCTGGCGTCACCGGTGTACCAGGCACCATGTTAAATCTTTAACTAGCGCCTGTGCACTTGAACCCAACGGCCGAGTTGGAGTCTCCAACCTCCAAAGAGAACTAAATCGAAGTTGAAGGAAAGTAATTCTTGTCATTTCTTTAGTTAGTTTCGTTTGCGATTTAGAACTAATAAAGAGTATTTTTATGACCGTATCTATATTTATACACTAATTTTATAAATTATATGAGGTCACAGGAGGTAATCTCTGAATCTAGTAAACCTATTTTGAAAATTTATTTTCAAATAGAAAAGCCAGGTTATTTGTGAGTGTAAATATAAAGGCCAAATATTTTGTAGTAGTCGGATTTGAAAAAACGAACGAACGCTGCCTTAACGATGAGAGATATATGAAAACTTGTAGAGCTTGATAACAACAACCTACAGAAAAAGTCACCGAAGTCCCATGGCTAACTTTTATAATTTATTTAGCCGTGTTGCCGGGTCGGTATTCAAAAAAACATAATATCTTTATTTATTCACACTGCGTCACATTTATACAAAATAAATAAAAATACATAAAAATTATATAGGATGCAACGGGCGTTCTTATCGCTAACATTAACGACCTCATCATCTATACTAAGCACTTTTAAAACAGGAATTTACTTAAAGATTGCTTTCACGTCAAAATTCAATACAATAGCAATATTCTTGACGATCAGAAGACTATATATTTACAAAACAAATCAATCGAAGGGGAAGCAAAACACTTCCGTCGCGTCCAATTACCCGAATGACAAAAAAACACAGGTGAACGAAAATCAGCACGCAATATCTCGTCCCGTCAAAATGGCATTAGGTGATGTAGTCAGAACACATATACATATGCATATGGATATTTTTGACGACGCACACGTCAAATTGACTTGCCTTGTCAAATTTGACTAATGCGTTTCACGTTTCAGCGTGAAAGCGAATGACCAAAAACAAAACAATCGTATCTATCATGTACATACATATTTTACTGCATAACATTATTTATTTTTAATTGTACGCGATTTTACTAAACAAACCGTTAGGCCTGTTATAAACATATGTTGTATGTTATTGATCACTGCCCTAATTAGTAATCATTATAGTGAACACAGATTAAGAACGGATTTCAAGATACGCTTACTAGTCAGAAACAAATTACAATTTAGGCGTAACCCAGAAATATCCAGGTCGAGATAGGATTCGGTAAACGTAACAGAAGTGCTGACTCAGCCAGCTAATGACACACCTGAGCCACAGGATGATCGCTACAGTACCTCGATAGGGTGTATGTTTATTACTTAAGACTAAGTAGGGCTTGTCTCAAATACTCTTCAATCGAAAGTTGTTTTTTTAACATGGGGCAGTAGTGTCACCTGATGATAAGTGATACCGCTGCCCATAGACACACAAGGCCAGAAGACTTGCAAGTGCGTTACCGGCCTTTTAAGAATTGATACGCTCTTTTCTTGAAGGACCCTAAGTTGAATTGGTTCGAAAAAACTGATGTTTTTGAACACTCTCCATGATAAATGCGGTAGAAGATGCTGAGAGACCTCACATCTTTACGTAACGTCAAGGGAACACGCCGCACGAAAACTGACATCTGATTCGAACCGCTTTACGTTGAATACGCAAAGAGCTGGTATTGAAAAGCTCCCGTCCAGAGGTGAGACCATTACTCTATGTAGGGCAAAATTTGCACTTTATGGTTGCCCAATCGCCCGAAGTAGTACCATCTCGCTCCTCGCTTCTAAACGTCTTCGATGCTAATTAAGGCTTCCCTTCCATATGACCGCGAAACTAAACGTCATTGGATATTTCAACGCCCAGTATTCAGATTTACTAACGGCTTAAGGCACAGCTTTCCATCGAATATAATAAATATAGTTATAGTATCTAGTATATTTTTGAATATTATTTACCAAATATAGTTTTATAAACGTTTTAATTCACTGTGTAATTTATTCTGCGATGTTCTGATTACCTTATTCGTGTATAGAGCCTCGACTTGTGTATTCCATACATGCCTTTACGTTGTAACTAAACAATCTTATTTATAGTCAATAAGTTGTAAATGTTATATGTAAGAAAAAAAATATGCTGCCAATTCATTGATTTGAATTTTGTATAAAAATATTCCGTTTTAGCCTACTTTTTACCATCTCTATTTACAGACACCCGTGTAAACCTTACGCCAGCCAATCGACTTCATCTGCACACTCTTCCTCCGAGAGTAACAGTTTCCCCTAATCTGTGCCCCCTTTAGAAGCAGTAGTCTTGGCCTAGCTCCATCCTTAGGGCTTCTAGACGTCAACTGTGTACAAACGGAACCTTTTCTCGTAAGCGTGATACCTGAAGACGTGTGTCAAGCACAGGCTGAACCATCAAAGAAATAGGTGTTATCAGAAAGCAGCGTTATTTGGATTGACCTATAACCGTTGTTATACAACTGTGATATTCTGTATTTAAAAAAAGCAACTGTAAAATTGTATTTCGAATACTACAAAACGAGATTAGATAAATAATTTTACAATTCTCACACGTCTGTATATTTGATGTTAAATTCATGTATTGAATAAATATAAATTGCGGTGGTAATGTAGGTCGCTTTGACGCGATCCAATAGTAGAGAATAAAATGTATATTTTCAGTGTCTCTCGAGATCACACAAATCATTTTCTCATTTTCCGCTGGTATTACATGGCCTACTAGATTTCGCATTCGTAGTTTATATTGGTATTGAAACACGCAATTTGGAGATTTTGGACTTTTCATTACCATAGCTAATTAGAGCCAAACTTATGCCACCATCTATGGACTAGTCATTACAATTTTTCTAAAAAAGATTCCAGAAACTTCCACGAAGGTGGCAGTGCTCGTGTCTCGGAGGTACATACGTAAACATGTCGCTTCTACGCCTTGTCATAATCCGCTCATTTTCGACATACACCGAGGTGGGAAGTGTTTAATGTCGTAATAGCAGGGTTACCTAGTCTTCTTTTAAGCCGCGCTGGTAACACCTCTGCTCGACCTCACTACACCCCTAGCTGATCCAGCTGATGTTGCCCTCTGATGCCATATAGCAACCGTTTAACTGCCCATCCACAGAATTGGCGAGTCACTCTGCCAATTTTTATTTTTATGAATACTTTAAATTTAGAAATGGTTGGAATTTTTCCACAAATGTACGGACTTTTTAACAAATAAGAATTATAAGGAAAAGTCGCAAAACGAATTTTCATTTAGATCATAAAGATTTATCAGATCTGCACTAAATTTAATAACGTTGATAAATCGTTTGGACTTGTCAAACGCACGCCATTATTTTTGTGAATGACCCCTGCATGCTATAATGTTTCCGCGTGAGTTCACGTCTTAGGATAAAGAAAGGATCCTTTATAAATGCTAAAATATTTTAATTCCATATTCAGTAATATTCAATAATAATTTCATATTTATTTTAGATTATATCCATATGCAGTTTTAGTTGGAGTTAGTAAATTCGGTCTTAATTGCAAGCTTAGTATAAGTTAGTAATTTAATTTTAAATTTAAATTAACCCATTTGGAATCAGTTCTTACAGAATACGGAAAGAAATCTTGAGAATTTGTTAAAAGCGTTTGATTATAACAAATAAACATCAAAATTTCAGCCATATAAAATTTATGTTGTTGCGAACAATTCAATAAAAAACTTTATTATTTTAAGTGTTTTTGAAGGTTGTTAATTTTCTAACTATTTACAGTAATATTTGTATTGATAATTTTAAATAAATAAAATAAAATCATGTTATCTTGTAGCATTGCATCGCTGGGTATTTCAAATGAGTATTTTGTATTATTTTGATAAAAAATAGAAATATTTGAACAACTTTGAAAAAATTTAGTTATTAGTAGATACAGCAAAGAAAGAATACAATGTAATTATTAAAATTTTAGATTAAAAATCCATTGTTATAAAAATCGATCCATTTACTTAATTCTTATATAAGAAATATTAAATAAGACACTATTTTTTAAACAGTAATAAACGCAAGGAGTTGACGAGTCTTGATTATTGGGTTGGATTCCCAGTCGGAAATTAAATTTAATTTGTTACCGTTTTTGGTGGGCTGTTTTTTTTTGTATGGAATATCGTTGTCGGCCTTAACGGCACCTTCCGCAACGGGCCGCGCGTGCTGCTGTCGGTAAGTTTGTAAATCGTAGTACAGTACATATTTTCACGATGTACTCTGAGGAAGAAATACCGTTCTTAGTGTTACTATTAAAACGAAAAAGGATTCATTTTGTCAGCCCAGAAGGACTCTGTTTGTCAGAAACAAATAGAGGCGAGAGTGGACAAAAGGCCTTCTTGCAAACGGTGGCTATGTGCTTAAAGTGCTGCCGCTATCGTTTTAAAGAGTGGCGTCATCGGCATAGTGGGTTGTTGCTGGTGAACAACGTGAACAGGAGGGGCGGGAGGACTGAGCCTTGAGGGGCTCCGACCCTCTACACGATACCGCTTCGAGCGGTCGCACAAGAAGTCTTGCACGATGCGCACGGGTCTTAGTGGAACTTGAAGGTGGTAGAGCTTATGAACTAAGCCATTGTTATCTTCACGAACGCTTTCGCGCAGATGAGTGCAACCGTGGCTATCGGTTTCAGGGAGCTATTCATCCCGGGAGGGATGCGCTCTGAGCACCTTGCAATAGTTTCAAGTTCAAACGTTTTCCCTAGCAATTTGTATAGTTTACAACGCGTATACTATTCGAACGATGTTCGTGTTTTCGTATATGTAGTTCCAAATACGCCAGCAGAGCGCTTCTTAAATTTTCCATACTTAAAAATCTTTTGTAATTTGTTCGATTTACGTATTCGTTCTAAGGCTTCAGTTAAGATCAGTCGAATGCCTGGAGCGACCTCTAAAGCTACTTGTGTGAGCTTAAACATTTTTTCATCCCAAAGAACATAGCATTCAGTAGTTAGTCACCCCTATATTGCAGCTGGACACCGTCGTTGTAAATCACTTCTTTAAATATAACTATTCTTTGTCTGAGAAGGTTTAAATTATTTATATTGGCCAACTAATAGTCAACAATTAAAGAAGCCTCCAGTCTCCAGTCTTTTTATAAAGGATATGACTTATCAAGCCGATGATGATGAAAGTATCGTACAACATTTTAAGATTATAATTCATAAGGTTGAATATGGAGAATATAGTATTGTCTTTGGTTGACATAGCTTTTACACATTGAAAGAAAACATTTTTTTAACCGGATTAAAGCTATTTATATTATTATAAACTTATAATTATTTACATAATTTTAAATTTTCCGACGTTTCGCGTGCTTGACAGCGTGCGTGGTCACGGTGACTGAAGACAAAAGGTGTTGAATGTCAAAAGTATCACAGCTGTAGAGAAATTTGTGTTATCTTTATTTATCCGAATTTCTGCAAAAACTCGTCATCTTTTAGTCGATACCAATTCCAAAATAATTATAAGTTTATAATAATATAAATATATAAATCTTTAATCCGGTTAAAAAATTGTTTTCTTTCTATAGAGAATATTTTAATTATAAAATTAAATAATTCAAATAAAATAATGCTACCAATTAAAAAAATATATTGAAAATCTCGTTCCATTTAATAAGTCCAAAATAAGCGTTAGGAATTACAGTATTGTCAAAATATAATTACCTATTGTTCTGAGCTGATTTTGTTCACCATCTATTTGTAAATTGCCAACAAAAACTCGACGGTATCTGTTTGGACAGACACATTATACCGTCAGATACTTTCATATAAATGAATTGATCAATTTAACGTATGCAATCTGGGCCCAAGGTTTATTATTATTTTTTGTAAATAGCTCCTTTTACCTTAATAAAAATATTTATTATTTTGCTTCCAGCTTGATGTTTAAATTTTTTCCGAGCACACACTATATTTCATGAAAATTGCGCGGCAGTAGAGCCTCTGACGTCGTAAGGGCTGGACGTATGTATCCCTTAGAAAATAAACTTTTACCATGAACGGACTTTCATGATACCAGTCTTATGTATTAATTAAATACTATTTAATACCTGTGATTCATTAAAACGAATGTTTAATACGCGTTTGTCGAAACACGATTAAAAATCATGTAAATAATAAAAAAACAGTGCGGAGTGGTGTACTAATTAAATAATTTTATTAAAAATTACTTTTCGTGATATTTTTTTTAAACAAAGTTATTTGGTGTAAGTATTTACTATATACATAACACGTATATTATATTATCGGTATTAACAGATATTTAACCGACTTCATAAACCAAAAGAAACTGTTTAAAATTCTGGTTCACTTTTTTATCATTAAAACCTTTCTTGGTCTTGGATATATTTGAAGTACGAAAACCTTATTGAGAAGTATATAATATAAAAATCTAAATACAAAAATAAGATTATACAAAACTTGGAAATTAAAATAACTGGAGGAGAGTTAACATCCTTGATTTGAAAATTTTGAACTAAGCCATTTATTGAATGTATTAAACTTAAACTTAAAAATTAAAACAGTCGCGTTCAATTAAAAACGATTTTAAATAGAACTTAAATAATAAGACTAGTTACTAATAATAGTGACATTAATTATAATTTTCTTAAGATTAATTAAAGCTAAGTTTTCATTTCATGTACATCCAGGGCCGACCTTTTTCAATTTCTCCATGTATCTGTGAAAATTATTTAATAATATGAAAATTATTGCTATTTAAATTTTTAATTACAAATAATTTTTTGTCTCCTTGACAGGTTGTCAGGTCTTGTATGTCGTGGATAATAAAGCAAGTTGATATGATTGAGTTCTTGTTACTTATAGGCACATTTACACATAATTCATTTGTTTTAACCGAAGAACGGGAATCGTCACTTTTTCCGTTTCTTTTAGCCATATTGAATAGTCTTGTGTGTTTTCAAACTGAATTATTATTACGCTGGAAATTGAATCTAGAAATAGAAAGTAAGGGCTTTGCGATTTTATAACAAAAACAGTTTCATTGGTATATAAACGGTAAAAATCTTAGTCCTAGGGATACGACAGGTATCTCATAACAGGGGTTATAGAACATTAAATGACATTGAATGAAATGGGTAGGCCCTAGGTAGGAAGAGGAAGAGAATTGAGAAGATTTTGAAAATTACTATTTATATGTTTATTAATTATGAAGGATTTCAGTATACGCACTGTGCTACCATTCTACGGCCCATTTTAAAGGTTGAAGAAATAAAAAGAGACAGAGTTTGTATAAACGCAGGAGCCTTTTAGTTTCTCTTCATCATTATTCTAGAACCCGTCGGGAGACTGAAGGCGATGTATTTTCGAGCTTTCAAAGTAACACGATACATTGGTGATATCCGTCACATGTAGCCTCATGAGGAAGATCTTATTATTTAGATCCTTTCACTTTATCCGTTAATTATTTTTATATCAATAATTCAGTGGCTCTCGAACTCTTCAGTTCAGGCCTTATAGACAAGTAGGTGATAATTGTACGTAAGTACACGTTGTCGATTTTAGGATCTACGACATCTTGGTTTCCTTGCTTTTTTCTTCACCGTGCGGGCATTTTACCGATTTAGCTCGTTCGTATATTTTTATATACATTAAACGCTTATAAAAAATACTTACTCTTTACAAGTAATGCATGGACCCCACGGGGCTCTTACTTCTTTCTCAGGACAGCTACTTACATTCCAAATAAAACTGTGGTCCGTTTTAGTATTTGGAGCGTGTATGAAGCCACCTTCGTCTTCATAATCATCGCTTTCACGGGGATCCCGTTTTAAACTCTAGTATAAAAAAATTAAGTATGTTAGTTTAAAAAAGTATTCACTAAAATATACAATATAATATATCTCATATATTATATTGTCACTCTACTGGGTTGGGGAAAATTAAATATCTAAATCTATATATATATAATAATCCCCATTTCCCTTGGTCACGGAATCACGCGTGAACGGCTGGACTGATTTCGCTAATTATTTTGTTGTGTTTGTTATTGACAGGAGCAGGTTCTTATGCAAATAAGAAAATGACGCGGAAAATTTGATAATTTAAGAATACTTTTGTTACGATAGCAATTTTTTTCAGTGAATAGCGCCTTTATAATTCAAACTTTTTTCATGTAACCTTATAGCGTTTGACATAACATTGACAGAATGCGTGCTGCAAATATCGTCATAGAGGAAGTAAGAAAATTGAATATCGTTTAATAAAAATGCTTCGATTGAAGTTATTGTATTGATAAAATACATATAAAATAATTACAGTCGCTAATTGTTTGTGGCATGAATCTTGAAGATCCATGTTTTTTTTCATGGCCAGTTATATGTCACCTATTCCCATGTCGGAATAACAACAAAACTATTCATATACGCGCCAGAAAAACAAACAAAGAATGTTGTATTTCATTAAGCCTTTTTAGGTTATTATACCAATTCGAAATCAATATTCATAGTTAAGATAGGACATCTGTCGGGTCCGCTTGTATATATGGGCGTTGACACCCCTATGTTAAAACACAACACTTTTTTTACGTACGTAACGCCAAGTCTTCTTTCAACTTCGAGATTTTATAGCCACTATTATTATACAGATAAGGTTTAATTTCTGTTTATTTGACGCATACGTTGAATAAATATTGATCTTTGAGCCTTCTGTATTTATTTCTCGATAAGCATAATCGACAGTTATTTTCTCAAACAGTGCTACGCTACAAGACATGCTTAACGAATTGGTTTGCGCAAGTAAATGCATACAAAGAACGACCAGTTCTTGTCAATGCCACCCACGTCTCCTGAATATGTGCAGAACTACATAACCAGCAAATATCGTTTAGCCAAAATCGACATGTGGACGAAACAAAAAGACGAGTAAAGTTAGCATGGAACAAATTTTGGGCATTAAAAGAAGTTCTGAAATCCGAATTTAGCTTAACTATGAAAAGAACAGTCATTGACACATGCATACTTCCATGTCTGTCATATGGATGTCAAACGTGGATTTTAATAAGGCGTTAATAAATAAGATTGGAGTATGCCAAATGGCATATGTAGCGCTCCGCTCGATTCTTCAATTGCAACTAAAAGACAAGTTAAAAAACGATGTGATACGAAGCCGTACAAAAATAAAAGACGTAATATATACAAAAAAGTTAAAATGGGCCGGTCTCATTGGCCGCATTCGCGATGGCTATTGGGTCAAAAAGACCCTTAATTCGAATGACCCACTGGGAAGAAAAAATACAGGATACCCAGCAAAAACTTTGGAAGACGAAATAAAATGGTTAGGTTAGTGGGAAGCATTTGGAGAAGGCTTTTACTCCGTCAGAGGTCGAGTACAAAGAGTACTAAAAACATATCTGACATAGACTTAGTGTATCAATAGTGTACTCGAATAAAGGCTTTTTTATTTAGGCATAATCGAGTTGAGCGGAACTAAGACTTTAACGTTGGCTTCATGTGAAGCCTGCGAAGTGGAAGGAGCTAGGCTGGCCTAATTAGACAGCCCTTAACCTACGATGGGCCAAATGTGCGTTTAAGTGCTGAAACTGAGTCGCCCTTAGTACTAAAACTACTAAGGTAGGATTCAGAAAGGAGACCGCGTTACGTTTGACTCCTGAAGGTGAAAAAGTATTAAGACTTGACTTACGCAAGTAATAGTTCGCGTGCCTCTGTTTCTGACCCTTTGATAAAAATATATTTATAATCTATAATCTAAAGAAATTGTATAATGTATAAATAAAATACCTACTGTATTTTATAATAACACTTAGTTAATGTTTAATGTGATTACTGTTTGTATATTAGCTGAGGATGTAACTCTCATCTTTGAAATCGTGCGTTCTAGGCTCGGCTAACCAATGGGTGTGCGTATTTAAATTAGTATGGTAAGGACTTTTAATTTGATAAGAAAAAGGTGATCAGCCTTCTGTGCCTGACGCACGTCGTCCACTTGTTGGGTCTAAGGCAAGCCCGTTTCCTCACAATGTTTTTCTTCACCATTCGAGCGAATGCTAAATGCGCACATAGAAAGAAAGAACATTGGTGCATAGCCGGGTATGAGAGACGCACGCTGAAGCCACTAGGCCAACACTGCTTAGTAATATTGCTATTGCACTGCTTGATAGTCAAAGAAATATCATACAAATACCTTTAATCTGAGGCCCAAATTGTTTAATACTCTTTTATGAGTAAAACAATCAAATGTCCAAAAAATTAATTACAAATTAATAAAAAGAAAATTAAGACGAATTTTAACAGTTTGGTCTATGAAGCAGTGTACACTTTAATATTAGATTTTTATTATAGTATGTTACTGTAATAAGACAATAACTACTCACTGCGATATTTTTTTTCAAGTTTGCTTCATTTTGTCTTTCATAAATACTTTGACATTCAATTTGAATAAAATGTATGATAACAAGATACACGAGGTACTTCTCCATTTCGCTTATGTTTAGTACGGCGTTGATAACAGTATAGATAATAATTAACATAGGTTGACCTAAGAATAATGAGCGGGACATAATACTTTGTGGTCTGGTTCTCTTGCGGTTAGTTAAGCCAAAAGTTGACGTTTATAATCTCTTACAGGCAATTGAATATGATACATTTCGTACTTTGAGAAGGTAATCGTGATTGGCAACACCGAAGACCAAAGACACGTCGTCCTTAAAACTTTACACAGTTGTTAAAGAAGCCCAGAACCGAAATTGGCGGTTATAAATGGCGCCAGATCTTACTGTACATCAGAAGACGACAGAGAGAGAAAGAGAATGGATTTTAAATAAACTTATAAAACTGCATTTTATGAAATGGAATTGGTCTAAAACTGAACTGTCAGATGTTTGACAGTTCAAACGAAGGGCTTTAACATATAACGTATAGGTTATGAAACGATTTCTATTCAAACATTGTGTGTGCTTCCGTTTAGTTCAATGGCTGACAAGAGGCCTTTTTTCATACAAAAATATATTGTTACTCTATTACGTTAACTTTTTAATTTTACTTACATGCTAATTTGTGGTTTTATGTTTCATAGGTAGGTCATGAGACATTATATTATTATTTGTATATAAGTGCTCACAGTTCAGCAGTACTTTATTTAACTAAAGTTTTATATGGCTATTTTCATAATATTGTCAAAGGCTTTAACTTTTCTCGACCATTGTTGTCGCAACAGTATACATACAATTTAAGGAAAATAGAAAACAATATAGGCTGATATAGTTTCCAAGGAAGTGGTTTCCCGTTTTTAATAAAATCATATCAGTGAGAGCAAGACCGAGACAGTTTCACTCCAAAAATCTAGAGTTGGAAAAGAATGTTGCTATTTCCATTTAACTATGTTCGCATACATCGTTAAAGTAGAGACAAAGTCTGATTTTCTGAAAATCGCTAATTTAATCTTTATATTACGAGTATGAATTATAAAAATATGTTTATTATTGTCTAATGTCACCATAGATTGAAAATCGTGAATAATTGCACACAGCGGAGTCATGTCCATGACTATTTTTTTTTCAGAAATAAACAAAGGCTATATTGATTTATTTTTAAGTAAGGAAAGAAAACTCACTTCCATAGAGCATACAAACAAAATAAGCCCTCGAAATTTCTTTAGACCATTCATTCATTAGCATTTGTTCACTCTATTTATGTCGCACGATACTGTAGACTTCATAAAAAAGAATGTGTTACATATTACTAGACTATATAGCACGGCCAATAGACCCAAGGCAAGGTAACGAATTATAATTTTCCCATAAATTAATTATTGCATAATATAATCTGTTTTTCAGATCCGTACTTTGCCAGTTGCGTGATGGGGAATAGTACACATATGTATTAATAATAATAATCAATGGCGCTACAACCTTTTAGGTCTGGGCCTCAGATTTCTGTATCGGTTTGATGATCGTTTGTGAATTGAATAGGCAAGTAGGTGATCAGCCTTCTGTGCCTGACACACACCATAGACTTTTTGGGTCTAAGGCAAGCCGGTTTCCCCACGATTTTCCTTCACCGTTCGAGCTAATGTTAAATGTGCACATATAAAGAAAATCCATTGGTACATAGCCGGGGATCGAAACTACGACCTCAGGGATGAGAGTCGCACGCTGAAGCCACTAAGCCAACACTGCTCGCAGTACACATACGTACTTTCAGTTAAATGTCGGTTTTTGTAATAAAGTGATTACTATAATTCATATTGGTTTTAAAAGTATCATCAGTCAAAAAAGCTAGTCTTGGCTTACAATTAAACAAAAAAATTGGCAATTAAAAAGAGTGGTGGAGAGTTTATTGCCAGTTCTTCTCTTCCGTTCTACAATCCTGATTTTTATCAGGCAGTAAATGTAAAATTAGAAGCATTTACATATTTTTTTGACGTTCATAACTGTACATTGTGTTATCTATATGAATAAATGATTATAAATTTGAAGTATGATTGAAAGGCGAATTGCAAACTAAGAATAAGTTAAACGAAACGATTTGCAGCCGTATATTACTTTGATTCACATAAACAAATCCGCTTTGCGAGATTTGCAATTCACGAGTGCTGTCAAAAGGTTATCTCAGTTCCAAGTGAATATTTTTGTGACACGATATACTAATAATGCTTGCAAGCGGATTATATTTTTAAGTAAGATTTTAGATTATAGACTTAAGTGCTTTATTGGCTTATGCTGTAATTTAATAAATAAACTTTCAGGTATTAATGGTAATGTTGTTGAAAAATACATTTAATGCCAGACCGAATACATAAAAATTCAATAATGAATTCACTCAAGTTAGTTAAAGAGAGTGGCTAGGACCTCTTGATTGTAAGTGATTACATACCTACTTAGGTTTACTGTGATGTTTTTGAAATGTAAAAGCAGGTATTATTAAATAAGGTAAAGGGTTTGGTTTTACCTAACTATTAATAAACATGTTTGAACAAATTTAGTTAAAAGTAAATTTTCGAGAGCAACTATAAATCCAAATCTCATTAAAACGAATAGTTTATTCTTTGACATTAATTTAATTTACTGTACAATTTATAGTTTATTTAAAAATATATATATAATTTCTTCATGCTAAATCACGAGCAGTCTTCCCCGTTGTAACCAAAAATTTCACGGTATCTGAAAATATGCATTGTTTAATTGAATAATAATTATTACATTTATAGTGTGATCAATTATTACAGAGCGACAAAAGAGCGAAAATTTCAATTATTTGGACTACTTACCTACTACAACTGATACAGGAACCCCATGGCGCTCTAGTTGTCCCTCTAGGACATTTTGATATATCGGCAATATAATTGAATGCGTCCAGTTTGTGTATACATACACTGATAATAATTACAACAAAGACAACGTATTTTATCATGTTTGTTTCTTCGACTGATTACGTTTTAAGTTTAAATTGTCACTTGCGAGTTTCCAGCGCTTCATTTATTATCGAAGTGAGACAAACATGGAACCTGTAACGCTTCAATGCCGGATAGAGGTCTGGAGGCCTCGGACAACAAAGGAGTGGAGGCCCAAATTGTTTTACAAATAAAATAGAACTTTTTTCAGTTGAGGTTTCCAATAAATAATTTATTGTGTCCAAGTAAATAAAATAATTGGTATTTTATTATATATTTTCCTCGGGACTCTCTTTTGTGGAGACCCTCCTCTATATCCGCTGTAACGCTTATAGGTTCTTCATTAGTATAACGATATTTACTTAAAAGTAGCGTGATAGTTTGTTTAAGTTTGTTTAAAATTACGTCCATTGCATTGATCAATTTATTTGATTTCGATCAAATTTATTTACGTTTTTGAAAACAAATGTAATAGATACAAACATAGCGCCCTCTATGTTATACGGTTGCCAAACTTCAGATCACAGAGGTATCCACAAGTCAGAAGAAGTATACTTAATAAAAGGAAGGTACACCAAATTAAAAGTGAATACATTAGGCAAAAAATCGGTTGTCTGTAAAGTCGGTTTACTGACGATAGTTGAACATGACAACGTCATAATGGAATGGATGCATTTTTCAAAACAAAAAATTAAATTTTATTTGTTTGATAGATATTTTGTATGGATATAGAGAAGGAGTTAAATGGAAATCACAATTGAATTGATAATTTACATTTATTTGAACGCCTCAGAGCGAGGTAACGCTGCATGAGTCAGTTTTTTCGTGCGTGCAGCCGGCTCCATCGAATTATAAGACGTTGTCACTTCAAAAAAAAACAAATCCATGCCCTATCACAAGCTTACAAACTAAATTGGCAAAGGGTACGTTATATGATACGAAGAGAAGATGAAAAGAAGAGTGGGCAGGCTAAAAATATGGTGGGCTGATGGAAGTAGCAGGATAAGAGTGGCACAGTATTGGCAAAGAAGGAACAATCTGGAAAGGGTTGGGGGCTCCACCTAAAATGGATCCACAGGCGACCTATTACTACTAACAATTAGCAATAAACATTTTAAATGGAACTTAGGGATATGGAAATAAAAACACTATTATTATTATCATTTTATAATTACTCACGGTGTCATTTTATTAATCGTCTGGTGTTAATAATTACAGGTTCTTTATTCGAGTAGAACCCTGGTAACGGGATGACATGACAAATGGGACATGGCGCTGATATTTACACAAGTGTGTGTTGATATATTCTTGGTAGGTGCTGTCCAACCTGAACCGTTTCACCAAATCAATCCCATCTTCGAATTCATTGACAAACTCTTCATGGAAGTAAAAGTATCACAGCTGCATCATATCATATATAAAGTCTGCTAATAGTATAATTTATTATTTGCCAAATGTCATAAGAAATGTTATGATCCCGGAACTAGATTTTATTTTAAGAGGTTATGCTATCTTATCTATTATTATTTTTAATTCTATTTAATTTAACAGGTTTATTATTATTTCATAATTCAGATCTTCGACTGTTATGTTATTTAAAAGAAAGCAAGGAAGATAGTTTTAATTCTTTAACTGACTTATCTAACATTTTTATAGTTTTCCTTAGCAGTTCTCTCCTCTATGCCCAAATTTTTGCTGGTATCTGAAATAATTAATTCATACTTTATTTAAGCAAGAATATTTATTAAACATTTATGTTAACTGCCCTAACTGCTAATACTTGTTATAGAGGGCTTCGTTATTTATAAAACACAGGCAATACTGACACATTTGTTTGTTGATTTTTATTGAAGTGAAACTTCTTTATCGGCGTTGTAAAAAAAATATCGTCACATTTTTCGGTTACGCGCCATCTTTTTCTTGTCCCTACCACGGTTGATTCGAGGCCATTAATAACAAAAATATATAATAACGATAACGATGATAGTAATAAATCTATTACAATTAATGAAATTCTGTAATATTCTTATTAGTATTAAGGTAAATTGAAATAATTGTATTATTTGTATTCATGTCTATGATAATATAAGCCTTTTGTTAAACTTAATCTTATTTAACCAATTTCTGTAAAGTTGCATATCATTTTTCGAAAAATAAGGTCATAAAGAAGTTTCACTTCTTACGTGTGTACACTAACTAGTACACGCACACATTTTTGTTTTTATTTGGTTAGTACACGTACTACGATTAATTCAAAGGGACCATTGGTATATTTCAATGTATATGAAAAAATAATACGTTATAATGAAAGACTACTCACTCGTAACATGCTATGCAAGTTCCCCACGGCGCTCTAGTCATCCCTGCGGCACAACTAGAAGAGTTAGCAATGAACTCATGATCATCACCTTTACCGTTGTTATTAAATGCCAAGCCATCATCATAATCATCAACCTGCCTTGCTATCCGTGGATTGGGCATACATTGAACACTGATAATTAGTAAAAGAAATACGACGTAGTGCTTCATGTTTACTTTTTAAACTGATATAGAAACTGTATGTAATTTTAGTCTTGAGTGGATGATAAGGTGACATTTCTCACATTCGACCGCTCTTGAACCTGACGTGACCGTATTGAACCGTGTGACAAGATTAAATAGCAATTGTTTATAGCGCCATCTATCTAAGAAATAGTGCAATATTATTTGTTAATTTTTATTTCGAATGCAGAGCTAGAAGGCTAGGCTTATAGTATTGAGGAGTGAATAAATCTAAAATTCCGTAACCTTTATTTAGTATTTGTGAAAATACTGGCGGTATAAAAGAAAATCTTCAACTTGTTAATTTATAAGCCAACTTTGGATGCTATTCGGGTTTGAGAATTATTGCTATGTTTCCTCTGAATTTAAGTCTAAAATGATTGCGTGATATGAATTTTTTCATATTAAATCAGAAACATGACAGCGAAACGTTACTAATACAATTTCAGCTTAGCACAAAAACTCGTACAATCGAATACCTATCGTAACACAGTAACGAAGCGTACAGTCGCTGTTATCTGCCTACAGGTTCATCAGGTATTTAAAAATCTCATAAAAACGTTTTCCTCCAAAATTTTATTGGTATAGATTTTTTTTGGAAATATTTCTAATGTGGAAAGCATAGCAAAGAAAACGTTATCATGAAGTATAAAACGTAAAATATTGATAATTGCCACTAGCCTCACCAATTTTGAAAAAACTTATGTTGGCGCAAGCCAAAATTACGATATGATTTATGTAAAATAAATTCTTATCCTCTGGTGTAATAGCAGTAGTGAGTGCAATGACAACATACCCTTTAATTAAATTTACTTTTGTACTTAGTATTTCTTTTTGCTTTGCTAGGGTTGCCTGAAATATATTGCCAGTTGACGTTGACTCATTAATAGTTTATGTTTATAGTATATTACTATTATAACAACAAAATTCTTTTAAAATGGACGTCTGACTGGATTTCTAAAACAATTATTATTACTTTAGTTAAATATGTTTAAATCTAAATAACTAGTCAAGCACTTTTTATTGGTAAGTATTATTATGAATACCAACACTTTTTTTCAATGCTTTTTTAAAAATAAAGTGCATACATTCAATAGAAAAATACAAAAATAGATACAGTACTGGTACTAACGGTTTTGGCAAGTGAGAACTAAGATAACACCCCTCATTTTGAGTTTCTCTCTCAGATTCTCAGAATTTATTTACTTATGAAATTCTGTGTCATAACATTAGGATTTTGTGAGACTTAGTCGTTATTAATATAATATTTTTTTGCATTTAGAGATTTATAAGCCTTTTAATTGCGATATTATATAAAAGATTATAGTTCAAATGATAATTCGTTTTATTTAATTACTACCGGACCCCACAGACTTCGTTCTGTCAAAAAGATTTGAAATGTGGCAGTTTTTTGTTCCTACCAATTTTATAGTCGGCGCAAAAAAAACTCATGAGGGTGATGGCAGAACCTGATGATAGGCCGATGTGTGAGGTTCAGCTCGGGTGACCAAAGTATCTTCGCTTCCACGAACTTTGGCCACTCTTCTGTGACCCACTAAAAACCCCGACTGGGATGTCTGCTGACGGCTTCAAACTAAGATGCGAACTTAGGGTTCAAACCTGATTCGAAAATAATCTAAAAGGATAGTGGGAACCTGAAAGTGACAAATATTTAAAAAATTGTGTGCCTCATTGATATATTTTCCTATTAGTATGTATTCAAATAATTCTGCTCAAATAGGGATATTAAATTAATAATTCAAAAATTAAATCCTTTTTTTAACGCGATTTGTTTGACAGATGTAATGACGTGAAAACATATGCATTTTATGTCGCATGTCGAAACTAAAATAAAAGAAATAATATCGCGAAGCCAACCAAATTAAAAATCAGTACTAATGATCTATAAGCTCTGACATTTTTTGACTATTCAATTTGGTCGGGTTCGCGATATTATCACTTGTTGTGTTTCGGAACGCGACATTGCTTAGACAACAGTGCTTGTAATTTAATATGAATTTTATTGAATAGCAATAAAGTTCAAATTTACTCTACATTTTATTTACAAAACGTTTGTATGGGAAAAAGAAAAGGGCTGTTTTAGGGTTTTCCCGGAAATTATTCTAATTTTTCTCGCCGTAAAAACCATCCTTAGACTTCAACGAACATTTAAAAAAAACATTACCAACGCTTACCAACACATTTTGCGATTCATTTTTATATTATAGATTATTATCGTATTTTGTGTCTTAGGGTTTTTTTTTGAAGTTATATTTCTTTTGGCGCGTTAGGGGAAAATGATGAGAGTATTTTTTAACGACGCGCGTGCACACCGTCACAAAAAAACCAACACCCGCACACTGTCACAAAAGACCGACACCCTGAAGTTAGCATAGTCAAGATTATAAATAAAAATTGCCCTTTCCTTTAACTATGTACAAATATTTTTTTTGTGATATTTAGACATGCATCACAACAGTGAGATAGGCAAATGACTAAAGGAAAATTGATTATTACAAGCAAATTCTGAGACAGGATACAATATATGCGACTCGTGAATATCAAGCAGTAGAAACATTTTTTCTGTTTTCACTTGGACGAACTTTCTCGACAAAATATTGCAACCACATTAAAAAAGCTTCTCCATTTATTCAAAACAAAAAGTCGTCATAATATTTTATGATTTCATTGAAATTTAATTTAAAATACCATATCTATAAATAAATATTTATAATTAAACACGCTCATATTACGCGAAACAAGTCAAGACTTGAAACTATTTTAGTAGGTAAACAAAAAGTAACGATCACAAATAATATTTTAATAAACGTGCAATTGGCTAATTAAAACCTATAACTAATGACTAATATAAAAACTAAATGAACAAACCTTCGCAACAAAATAACGATATATTTTTTTTCTTTTCACAATAAATGCCGAGTGCATTGTTTTGGTCGAACTGACATGGCATCGCCGCGGTCGCACTTGAAATGACTATTATATATCTTCTTAATATATATAAATCTCCTGCCACGATGTTTGTCCGCGATGGACTCCTAAACTACTTACCCGATTTTAAATTAAATTGGCACACCGTGAGCAGTCTGGTCCAACTTAAGAGATAGGATAGCTTTAATTATAGTCGCAATTTTATTTTATTGCAAATTATTTGTCTATAATTAATTGATAGTCACAATTATCTATTAACTCCAAAAGATTATAACAAATGTCGATACTTTTCGACTGGATTGAGTAAGTAATCAATAGATGGCACTGCTATGGTAAACCGACAAACGTGTCATTTAAGCTAAAATTCAATATCATGATTACCACGTGTTATTGAGGCTAAAGTATAAATTAAATTTATTTTGTAGTAAACGAAATACCGTGAAATTCAATTATTTCTACTTTTTGAATTTTTGGTGTTAGCATACCCAACCAGTTTGACTGGTAGTGTTACTTAGACCGAAGTGTAAATCAAATTCAAATTTATAGTGACGATAATACAGTGAAATTATTCTTTCGTGTCACAGTATTAAGGCTAACTAAAACCACATTAAGGAGAAACGAAGTTCGCGGGGGCAGCTAGTCTATTATAGATTTGAGTTTAATGGTGTATGAGCGAGTGTAAAAATCACACAAAAGTCTAGTAGGGCACAACCGGGATTCTAAAACGGGTCCTTAGTACAAGCCACTAGACCAAGACTTCTCTATAATGTATACCTATATTGTTATTTTTATTAAACAAACGATATTCAATATAAATTATTTTACATACTGTAGATATAATATTAAAATTAATTTATTTGTTTCAGAAAATGGCGGATTTCAATTCAACGGCGTAACTTATGATCTCTCTAATAGATTACAAGGTAGTTGAAAATTTCATAAAATGGAATGCCTCAGAGCCAGACAGCGAGTTATATATAGAAAATGTAGAAAAAGACGAAGAAAACGCAAGTAAATATACATATCAAATGATAGAGGAAAATCCGCATTGTAATAATACAGTGTGCACTGAATATGAAGCTTTTGAGGCAGCTGTTGTTGTCTTTCTGTGTGGTTTAATAGTTATTACTGTTATTGGTAAGTCTATATAAACAAAAATACACAATCTCTGTTCTTAACTTTGCTCTGAATTCAAATATTTTTCAGGTAACACATTAATTATATCAGCTGTTTTAACAACCAAAAGGTTGAGGACAGTCACAAACTGCTTTGTAACAAGCTTGGCGCTTGCCGATCTTCTTGTTGGTATTTTTGTGATGCCGCCAGCGATAGCGGTTCATATAAGAGGTAAGATAGTCAACATTTTTCTTTGCTAGACGCTTGGTAACTGTTTATTTAAAAAAATATTATACCGCGGGCTCTGCGACTCAAAATGTGTCTTTGCCCAACGAGAAACACTCCTAATCTTTATATTTTTTTTAGCTATATACTTTCGTTAGAAATGCCCATCAATAGCACCGTCAATATCCTTTACTTTCTCGTCTCTCGCTGGATAACATGAACAATATAAGGCAATTCATTTAATTTTTGTCACATTCCTCGGACAAGCAAAAACAGCTGGGGCAGCCGCAGTAAAAGCGTAGAATAATAAACGGCTCAAATATAATGGTCTTTCCTCCAAATTCGATTTTGTTTCCTTTGGTGTAGAAACTCTTGGGCCGTGGGGTTCAAGTGCACAGGTGCTCAAAATTCAAGTTGTCTCCTGGTAGATAGTACCGGTGACCCCAGAGCTGGTGCTTTCCTCGCTCATCGAATAAGTACCGCAATACAGCGAGGAAATTAAATTTGTTTTAATTATTTTTATAATACTATGTAGTAGGTTAAGAAAATTGTAAATACTGTAATAATTTATTAAGTGTTGAGCTTTAATAGATTTTAAGGACCAAAATACTTATTATTACACTTAAATTATTGAACAATTTTGTTCTAATTTTCTAAAATCTAATCTCTTTACCAGTTTATTTAAATATATAAATGTGAATTGCGTGTTACGTATTGTTTAAAAAATAAATCGGTGGCACTACAACCTTTTTAGGTCTGGGCCTCAGATTTCGGTATCTGTTTCATGATATTTTTCAATCGAATAGGCAAGTAGGTGATCAGCCTTTTGTGCCTGACACACGCCGTCGACTTTTTGGGTCTAAGGCAAGCCGGTTTCCTCACGAAGTTTTCCTTCACCGTCGGAGCTAATTTTAAATGCGCACAAAGAAAGAAAATCCATTAGTGCACAGCCGGGGATTGAACCTACGACCTCAGAGATGAGAGTCGTATGCTGAAGCCACTAGGCCAACACTGCTCGTATTGTTTAACTTGCATTATATTTTTATGCGATAACGTGATAACTGAATTAAAATGCGTTTAACAAAGGTTTAAATCAAATTATAAAATTAATTTAACAGTTGAATGATTTTTTAGGTTACTAGGGAACAACGCGGCAATCCGTTAGAATTACGCTGATTATCATAAGCTCTCAATAATTTACGTTTTAGTGAATGCGGTTTTGAATTTGACAATACTGCTATTTATATTTATTAATTTTCATTCATTGTTCTTCTAATTTTATGCTCGTTGAATTATATAGGTTTACATAAAAAATCCCGAATAGACACGGCTAAAGAAGTTATGAATAGTATTAAGAAAGTCGTCTTTTATCGCTGAAGGAGACAAGATTAGAGTGTTATGTAGTTCCATCTCATAGAGCAGTGTTGGCTTAGTGGTTTCAGCGTTCGACTCACTCAGAACACTGGCTCACACGGAAATACAACAAGAGGAAACCGGCGTGCCTTAGACCCAAAAAGTCAACGTCACCTACTTGCCTATGACAAAAACAATTGATCACAGAATAGGCACATTAATCTGAGGCCCACACCTAAAATATTGTAGCGCCACTGGTGTTTTTCTGACATTCACACATACGTGATAAAATGTGCAAATCCTGAAAACAAATCACGGTCTTTCTTTTTCATATTAGGTCCTTAGATACATACAATAGCACCAGCAAGCCAAGGGCTGGTTAGTTGAATGAAGTTGAGTTATGGTTTTAAACATTTTTTGGCATGTTTCAACAAAGTGCTTTTTGACTAAAATTACACAGTTTGACATTGGAGTCTTTTGAGAAATGATTTATCGCCTTTTCGAGGCCTTCACGTTTCATTACATTTTCGATTTTCACCTAAACTGAACCGAGGTATAATGGTGTTAATTCATACGCTTCAAAGGCAATGAACTCGAGGAAAATGAGTGTGCGAACGTGTTTTTTGAGAAATATGTACATTTACCTAAATAAAACTCTGTATCAAAGATTTCTATGTAGTTTTAATATTATGCTTACTGTAATTCTTTACTCGACTTAAAGGGAAGATTAAGTTTGGCCTTATGTGATATTGTTGAAGTCGAATAAAATTTAGGCATAACATATTATTCTTCCAAGCACGTGTCAATATACAAGTGTATGAATGTTTGTCCACAAATTTCTCGGAAGCTTGAAGTCACGTCGAGATGATTTTCATTTAAATCAGGTAGGCAATTTATCGATAATCCCTATAGATTTAGACATGGGCATTTCTAGACGGATGTATATGTATATGGTTTTCTTTTCAATGGACAGGTATTTAAAGTCGAATTTTGATATACTTCTTTTGGCGCGTTAGGGAAAAATGATGGAAGTAATTTTTTTATATGCGCGCGCACAGCATCACAAAAAACCGACACCCTGAAGTTAGCTTAGTCAACATTTTAAAATCAAAAATATCTTTTTCTTTAATTAGGTATAAATATATTTTGTGATATTAAATTAAACTTTAACTAGATAATGCGTTATAATAAAACTTTCAATGTGTTAAATACCTTTTATTATTAGTTTCGTTTTGTCTACAAACGTAGAATAAGGCGAAAGATAAAAATATTTTTATCTTGTTACACCAAAGAAGTATAACTTCTAACGCGTGTACATAAGTATAGACACGTTATTAATACTTTTATTTAAAATATAATAAACGTTTATGAAAAATAAATAACTGTGTAAGATTATTTTATCTTTCCTCTTGTCCAGGTGAATGGGAGCTTGGATGGATCCTATGCGACATATGGATAAGTCTTGACATTCTCCTATGTACTGCCTCCATCCTATCATTATGTGCAATAAGCATAGACAGGTACTTGGCTGTGACGAGGCCACTGACGTACTCACGGCGTCGGAGATCAAAGAAACTTGCTCTAACAATGATTCTGTTCGTTTGGATTGCTGCTGGGGCTATTACTTGCCCTCCTATGCTTGGATGGTTAGTATGAAAAGTCTATCTTGGCACACACGAAGACTAGATCTTTGTGCTTGCAAAGAGTATTCCATAACACAGAATGCGGAAACTTTAATGAAGCTATAATGACGAAGTAAGGCGAGTGCATCTGCGGGACATACCTAGTATATATATCGCAGCCAACTAACTTAATTAGCCGTTCAATTAACAGCCTAGCCTTTTAACTGAACGGCGCCATTTAACTAACGGCCTTAAAGATATTCAGCCGTAGCGTTTGTTACAACATTTAATAAACTGGATGGCTTAAGTCATTCGTATGATACATTCATTATTTGGCATAAATAATAAGATGAAACATGACATCAAAATATATTTCTTTTCAAATTAAATTATCTTCAATTGTACTTGTTGTTTTTAATAAAACTTTGGAAAATACCATCAAAGTGTGGTTTGCCGACGCCATATTGACAGTTAAAAGAATTTTGTTTCTAGTTTGAGAGTAGCAGAAAGTGGAATTAACTTTAAATTAACACTCAACAGGCTAGGCGAGTTATGATGAATGATCCAAGTCATTTGGCTGTTCGATCAACTGGCTGACCATCTTTCAGGCCGCTAGTTAAACGGCTAGGCTGTTAATCGAACGACTAATAAATCTAGTTGGCTGCGACATATATACTTTATGAGTATAATTAATTATTTGTCATGATCTATTTTAAAACGTATTATTGTATCAAAATCGTGTTTATTTGGCTTAACTGGTCGGGTATAATGTTGTTTTATTATATTAATAAAGATTTAAATCTCTAATTATTTATGTTGAAACTGGTGTGCTGTTTAGCAATAATGTCAATATACTGTACACAATATTATTGCACAATAGAAAAAAACATTCTTAAAAAGATAACTGTTTCAGGTATGAACCAGACCATAACCAAGGCGGTGTCTGTAGATATAACCAAAACGCAGGTTACGTCGTATTCTCAGCCATGGGCTCCTTCTTTTTGCCCATGATTGTTATGGTATATGTCTATGCCAGGATATCATGTGTTGTGGCAAGACGACATCAGCAACTGGCCAGTACAGCTAGTAAATGTACTAAGGTACGAATTGTTTCATACTCTTATTTATTAAGATAACAAAACTTAGATTAACAGAAATTTATCTATTTTTATTTTATTTTTATTATAATCTTTAATAATTTTCATTTCAGACAGCATATATAGTTAGTTCCAGACGATAGATTTTATTTTATATATATTGATGATTTTTTGAAAGTAGTCTTTAAGCTGTTTCATTTACGTATACATTGAATAACCTTTGTTTATATCTATTCAATCTACTTTGAAATGTAAGGTTTGAAACTAGAATAAATTCAGCAAATGGTGTTTTGTTAAATACTAAAATTACATTATGATAAATAGGCCTTAGGAAAGTGAGTTCAGCTAACTATAATGGTTAAACTGCACTATCACTAGATAGCGCGCTAAATTCAATTTCAAATTTCATGTAATAAAATTGCTTTTAGCAGATATCTACTGCAGAATTATAACTGAATTAATATCCTACCAGGGAAGTACATTTATGTACGTATAATAACTTTTGTAACATACTTGAAAAAGCACTCCGTTATCTGTACTGTTTGTTTCGTCCCCGATGACCTTGTTCGACCAGATGCTGAAGATACAAATTGTTTCAGAAAGCCAATTTATCCTGTATTCGCACGGAATCCGATTCTGGGTCAGATAAACTTTCTCTGCGACAAAGCGCATCTAAACAAACTCCACAACAAATCGATACGCAAGAACAAAAATGCCCTTGCTGTTTCCGAACTGAAAAGAGACAGAAATTAAAGAAGGAGAAGGAGAAAGAATCCAAATTCACAGAGTTCAAGGCGAACTACAAGTATAAGAGTGCCAGGAATTCTAGAAGGACACATTCGATAAGAGATCACGAGAACAATAGAGTGTCGTCGTTACGAAGAGAGACGAAGACGGCTCAAACGTTAAGTCTCGTAGTGGGTGGGTTCGTGGCTTGCTGGTTGCCTTTCTTCCTCTATTATCTAATGACACCATTTATACCAAATAGTTATGTATACCCAGTCCTCATGTGTGTATTAACATGGTTAGGATGGTGTAACTCAGCTATTAATCCATTTATTTATGCATTCTATTCACCGGATTTTAGATTAGCGTTTTGGAGGTTGACTATACGAAAATGTAAGAGGAATAAACGTTAATACACATAGTTTTGTAAATATTGTTACGTAAATAATTCTTCAATCCAAATATAATAGACATTATAAACAGCCCTATATTTAGCGGTCTGGTTCTAAAATCTTTTCTAGATTAATTATGCAATACGTTGTAGTAGACGTCTTTGAGTAAATATTTCTTACTGTATCAAAAATAATTAAAAAGAATTAGATGAACGATAAATTGAAAGGCGATGATTACTTAACTCTCGTTAATACAGCAGGAAGTTAAGATTTGTTTCATTAAAAATTATTATTATTATTATTATTTATTTATATACAGAAATATATGACTTACATTATCCTTCTCTTCAATACGATAATGTCGAGAACATAATAAAAATAAAGTATATAATATTACATACATAATATACACAATATAGGTACTGTGAAGTCAGTCTGCGAACATATAAATATGACGATAGTGTCGGAGACAGTATTCATTATTACATAATGGTTCTGGACCTTGGTATCGCAAATAAGCTTGCCGGTCGCATATCGCATAGGTACAAAGAAACCGAAATTTCGGTAGGTTTATAGTATATGAAAGAATAGCATTGAATATATTTTACATAGTATTATGGCTATTAAGCTGTAAATGATATGAAACTTTTAAATTAAACCTTATAATTTTCTTGACTTATCTAACATTTCTACATATTCTCAAGTTCCCGTCATTTGAAATACCAACATGAAAAATGTTTTAGCTTATTGCTTTCCACGTACATCCATCTTAGTTTTTCCTCAAATAAAAAATATTTCCCCGCTGTTGTATTGACATAACTTATTGTAGAGAATTGTCGACGGTTGACAGTATTGAGGGGAAATAATAAGCTACAATTCTGTAGCATAAATATTAAAATCAAGTCTTAAGAACTTGCCTTTTTAAGCTATTAGAAGACTTTTTTGTCCCTTTCATTAGAGATTGAGACAGACAATGAGCCTGATTCATGGATCCTATTTATGTGGGTCTTCTCTGTCTAACCGATACTGTTAATGTTCGTCGAAAATAATATCAAATAAGTATTTTTAAGAATGAAAGATTGTAAATAAATTATAAATGATGAGAGATATATTTATTTAAGGTGAAGGCTTTGACTACACATATGATATATGAGGTATTAGATTAATGTATTTTTAACCCAAAATATTAAACAGTTTGAACTACATATGTGACTTGCTATGAAAACATTATGTTATCATAAATGTTTATTATTATTCTGTATATAAAATATCTTTTTTTCGAAGGTATGAAAAACTTATGCCTTCGACAAAAACATGTATTATATTAATTGATGTATTCGATTTAAATCTAATTTTAGATTTTATAATTATAATTTCCAGTCTTAAAGGGTAAAAAAAAATGATTTCAGTGACAATTCAACAAAATTATTTCTTATATTTTGCGCGAGTGACGAAATTCTCAACAGCGGTAACGATGTTTAATAGTATTATTACGAATGGAAATTTTATATTATTATTATGATTTAATCTGGTGGGTGGGTGGCTTTGCCAACATTTTTGTCGGGAACATTCTTTTATGTTTTATGTTTAAAATGCCAATTAGCTCACAAATGTGAAAACATCTACATACAACATTTCTTACAAATATTTTACGTAGACTAAGCGTAGCATAATTTGTCGAACTAATACAGACAATACTGGTCAAGCAGTATTTCATTTAAGAGATATGTGTAATTATTATTATGACTTTTGCGATACGAAACTAATGTAACATTAAACATTTCAAATTTGGTTCATTGTTTTTTTGGATGTACCCTTTTAAATAAAAATTTAGCAAAGATAAATTACTAGAATTGCTACTTTCTAGCATAATGTTTCACAAACGACGTCAGCTAGCACTACCTATAACTATTTGAAAAAATACTATTTATTTAGTTCCTAATTATTTTCTCTTATGTATATAACCACAAATAGAAAGTGATATCAAAGAAGCTTTTATATTAAAAATAAAGACGTGAAATCCCGTAAATCCCTATGGAACATCTGACATTTTTGTTTATAGGCAAGGCTTTCTATGTCTGTTTATAGCCAGCAATAATTCTACGCCACCTACGTTTTTGGTACATTTTGGCTGTAAAAATAACACAACAAGCCCGGGCTTGAACGCGCGACCTCTCGAGTGAAAAGCACTTAGATTAGTTTAAGACTACCCTAAACTTAAAACATTTTAATGAGAGTGCTCTATAGAATTTATCTTCGTAATCCCCTTACAACTATAACCATTAAGTTCAGCTGTCTCTTTGACAACTAAAGGCTATTCGCTCCATTTCTCACAAAAGGCGAAGACTTTGAAGTTTTCTTTTCAGATTTTCCTTATTTTAATACTCTCAATTATTATAACAAATTAAAAGTATGTTAACTGGTGCTTATCTGTGGTGTATGGTCGTTTCAGGGATGGCCCAGGAATTAATGGCAAGACAATATTTTTTTCAGCAGTATCACCTTTGTGCACATAAAGTCCACACTGGAACAAACCCAAATGGACCCTGAGTTCTTAATTAATATTTTTAACGCTTTGTTGGACTTTGGGATCACATCCAAGCAGAACTTTGTTTTTAAATCAAAGCGATTGGGGGACTAAACCTTTTTCTATTAAATTTTTTGTCAAACTTACGATAACGATAATGTTCATCCCACTCATGTATCGACAAAAAATATAGTTACGATGAAGCATTCGAAAAAAAATAATTCAAAACAATACATAATCCACAAATTTTCAGTAAAAAGGTGCAAATTCAAATGATCCTACATTTTTTAGCTGTTATTAGGTATAATAGGCATTATAAGCTCCATTATATGAATGTAATAGGATGAGTTCAACACTGTCCCGTCAGGGCTCCACGACTACTTGACAATGAGGAATCTGAAATATACGTTCAGAACGTGGCAGAACCAGCGCTCTGTAGCTGTACCATCCTACAAGTACTACTAGGATGTTTCGCGATTCACGGCTGTATTCTGGAACTGTTAATCCAGAATCCTTCGAGACAACGTGAATAAAGTCAGGTGTTTATCGTGAACTTAAATCAACTTTCATGTTTAGTATTCTTTAAAAACATTAAAAACTATCACGTCAAGTTTACGCAAATATTACTTAAGATTCATCCAGCGCGACAGCATCATCGTAGCGTCTTTAAATAAATCGCCTTTCAAGTCCCGTAATAGGTACGCTTAGACAAATCCGTCGAGCAGCTAAATCGTTAACTTATAGGTAAAATATAGCATCTATAAATCAGAAGGTATTGTTTTTAACCTACATCAAATATGTCACGTTTTCCTGACACTTTGTGAAAGGATATCAACCCATATCTATCAGAGCGGGCGTCATCTGTTCCTGATCTTGGTGACATATTCTGATTATTGCCCGATTTTCTAAGTATGAACAGGTGGTTGCTACCACAGATTGGATAATTCGAAGTATAATTTTTAATTATAAATTAATTACAAATGGCATTCGACTCTAGCCACACAATAATTGTATTATAATTATGGGCATAAGATTCAATATTCCTGCCAGATCTCTACGCTCGTACAGAACCTTTAACCTTCCGACTCCCAGAACCAACATTGGGTTCCGTGAGCCTCTTCACAGGATGTGTTCTACTTTTGATTCTACTACTAATATCGATCTTTTTTCGCACTCCTCTACTGCTTCATTTAAGAATAGGTTAAAACAACTATTCGAGTTGTAAACCTTGTATCTTTCTTCTTATTTTGGCTACTAGTATGTGTTTTGTTGTCGTTCTACCGATCTATAAACTTTGTATTGTCTACTTAAATATTTTGTTCTCTGTCATGTCACGTTTTGTTTTGCTTTATATCCTTTTTTTATCAGTGAAACTTTTTGTGGATATATCCAATGCTTTAATTCTTATGTTTATATTTCTTTTCTGACTTCTACTTTTAGAGATGTATCTGTTTGTTTCCCAAATGAATAAATAAATAAATAAATAAAAGAAACCCGATATTTTTTTAATTAACACTTGATCTTAGTCTATTATATTTCAACTGTGTAAAAAATATAAATTATCAGTTTCTTAGCCTGAGTCATGGCTTTATTACATCTACAATTTGATACTGTACAAAATGGATTCGTTCTGAAATTCAAAATTCGAATTTTACGATGGTTAATTTAAAAAATGCACGAAGGCTTTAAAAAAGGCTTTAATAAAGTGCTCGGAACTCAAAGGGAACAATATGTATATAGTCAAAAAAAGTAACACTAATACTATATTTATACGAGAACCACATTTTAACAACCACACTTTACTACAGTATCTACATTTTGTTTCTGTAACTAAAACAATTAAGGAATGTTCTTAATTACTTTATATTATAAAAATCACTGAACAGTCTTGAGTTTGGGTTTTAAACGTGTAACGATGTTTTTTACGCCATATGGGATTAAAGATTCAGGGTCTAGACTTAGCTCGAACTATGATTGCTGAAAGTCAAAATCCATTACGTTTATGACATACGGGAATCAGTACTTAATACTTAGCGGTGAGTCTAACATAAATGTTTTAAAAACAAATATCTTCAGTTAATAAGGTGGCTAGTTTTGTGGAAACGTACTGCTCGTAAATACATTTCTTGGAAACACGAACGTAACGATTTCACGTAAACTGGAAACGTTTACCGCATTACGTTAAATGCATTACGAGAATATATAAACGATAAGCACGCTTTAACTCTTGGATTTAGATTTTCCATGTTTAATCTTATTTTAATAGACAAGCAGGTAATTGCTCTTGCAGAAATATCCGTCCAGTTTAGAGTCTTAGATTACGCTCTTCGTGATGATTGCTACTGTATTATTAAGGAATATAGAAAACCAATTACTGCATAGCCGAGGTCAAACTTATTTAGGGCTGGAATTGCTTATACAAGAGTACATTTTATATAGGATAGGGGTAGACGTGGCAGGTAGGGGGGCAGGTGGCTCATCTGATGTTAAGTTATACTCATGGACACTCAAAACCTTAGGGCTCGTGAGTGCGTTGCCGGCCCTTTAAGAATTGGTGAAAATATAGGACTATAGATTAGATAGATTATAGAGCAGTGTTGGCCTAGTGGCTTCAGCGTGCGACTCTCATCCGTGAGGTCGTGGATTCCAGCCCCGGCTGTGCACCAATGGATTTTCTTTCTATGTGCGCATTTAACATTAGCTCGAATAGTGAACGAAAACATCGTGAGGAAACCGGCTTACCTTAGACCCAAAAAGTCGACGGCGTGCGTCAGGCACAGAAGGCTGATCACCTACTTGCCAATTAGTTTAACAAATGATCATGAAACAGATGCAAAAATCTGATGCCAAGACCTAAAAAGGTTGTAGCGCCATTGATTTATTTTAAATATAAGATTGAATAGACATGCAGACATTATAAGATCGTGCCAAATATCACCGTAATCTATAAATTAGTCTTAACATGTCTTGAAACTATACAAATAAAAACAGGAGTGAAGTAACAACTGATTCATAATACTGTGTGTGGCAATTTTATAATCATCTTTCAAATTTTGACACTTGTATTGTCAGACTCATTAAATATAGTAAATATCAATTTATCAATTACTGGCGTGAAAACTGATAGATGTCGGGTATCTAATGAAAATGCTTTTCCGCGAGCGCAAAATCTTACGATTCGTCGTAACAAGTAACTACCTTTAAAGTAAAAGGTAACTACCTTTTACTTGGAGTTGTTACAATTTAAAATTTAGCCTGTGTATTACAATGATAAAAACGATTTATAGTAAATTCGATTCGATTTACCTGATCAACAGGTCCATGAAAGTGGAAACTCTCGCGTCCAGTTGCGTTTTTATGAAAAATATAGACCAATTTTGACAAATTGTTTCATCTCACCTCACTATAAAGTTTCAACGTATGTCCCAGCATTTTTTAGGTAATTAGTGATGTCTCCTGTCAACTCCGCGCCATATACGCAACTATATCCATACGTCCACGCCACCAAAAAGCCTAGAAGTTGTACCTGGGAGTAGGCCACATAATGACTGTAAACTTGTAGAGCTTTCCTTCTACAGATCTCATACGGTCTGTGGGCAGTAAACCTGTTAAGTTTAGAACACTACAAGTAAATATAATGGGCACAGGTGATTAGCCGCCTGTGCCTGACACACCCTCGACTTTTTAGGTCTAAGGCAAGCCGGTTTCCTCACGATGTTTTCATTCACCATTCGAGCGAATGTTAAATGCGCATACAATGAAAATAGAAAGAAAAAGAAAGAAAATAGAACGAAAATGGTAAGAAAATAGTAAAAATTAGAACGAAAATAGAAAGTAGTAAACAATAGAAATAATAGTACAATAGTAAGGAAATAGAAATAGAAAGAATTAGTAAGTAATATACAAAGAAAGTCCATTGGTGCATGGCCGGGGATCGAACCTACGATCTCAGGGATGAGATTCTAGAGATTCGCCGTCGACTATTTGGGTCTAATGCAAGCTGGTTTTTCTCACGATGATGTCCTTCACCGTTCGAGCGAATGTTAAATGCGCATACAAAGAAAATAGAAAGAAAATACTAAGAAAAGGGAAGTAAAAAAAAGAAAATACAAACAAAATAGAAGGAAAAGCAATGAAAATAAAAAGAAAAAGAAATAGTTAGTAAGAATATACAAAGAAAGTGCATTGGTGCACGGCCGGGGATCAAACCTACGATCACACGGATGAGATTTGTCGCGTCATTTCTGTACCTAAATTATTAATTCTATATATAAGTTTCAGAATCTTTTAAACTAACATAAATTTTTATTGTTTTTAGTTTTCTATTTATACAATTTTAATTATTATTATCTTGTAATTAGCAAACTTGTAAATACGAATAAAGATTTGGGAATAAAAAAATATTATCCGACCAGGGTCAAAGGGTTTCAATTTTTATTCACACTAACCACTAACACTTCGTCTGTGTTTTTGATTCTACAATATGGTGACGGTCAAAAACCATACATTAAACTTGGAATACAGAGACAGAATATCAGAGTGATAATTCAGAAGATAAATAGAAGATTAACTATAACACGTCCAAACACCCGAATGGAAAAGAAAAAACAAAGGAGATAGTTAGCCTGCAATATCCCGTCGAATCAAAATGACATCATATTGTGATATATTCTGCACGCCAATGTCTCGTTCTATCAGTCGGCAAGCGAATATCTTTATAAAACCTTGTGAAAAACTTAACCTGAACAACGAGCCTCGCTATATTAGAGGCGACTATATGAAAAACCTAACAGAAAATATAGTTCACAAATATTGACGACAAAAATGCATAATGAAAGCTGAACTAAAATATTCCTCGTCTCCATGATTTCAAAGGAAAACGAACTCTAAAGAATGTCATTACGTATAAAAATCAATATCAAAGTACCATCCATAAATTTTCTTCAAAGAATACAGTATTGAAACTCGCTCAAAAATTGCATTTTTCACAATAATTGATGTTCCAAATTTTCCCTTATATTGGAACACTGACTTCACAGTACAAGTTTTTCAAAAAAGGATTGTATATGAACTCATTTTGTATATAACTTATAATATTAAAAACATTTTTACATACATATAACCGGTTTTAATGTTTAAATTAAACATCAGAAAGTTGACATAAAATTGTTTTAAAAATGATCGATACAGCTTCTCTGGGGTTAAAATATTCTAATTTTGTTTTAAACAAACACTAGAATTTCCACAAAGAGTTAAGTATAAGTATTTTACTGAACTGATAGATCGATTCAGAAATAGTTCCTAGTTGATTTTGATGCCTATTAAATATAAAATTTGTTTTAAATTTAGGTAAACTGTATGAGAATGACAAGATATTTTAAAAAATATTTAGGGTTTAAATGACGCCACGGACGAAGCTAGTATGATATAAATGGGCTGCAATTGCATTAATAAACCACTATTGGAATATTGGTATCCCAATTAGTCAATTGTAATACGATTCCGATTTCAATTGCTAATTAATTGAGTGCCTGTCGCTCTGTATAAAAATAAAATGCAGCTTATTGTAAATTATAAAGCATTTGTATTGTAATTATATTAAATAAATTGATCAATTAAAAGTTTTATTTTATTTGCTAGTCTTTTAAAACGCGTTACCAGACCCAGTCACCTTTTAAAAAGATATATTAATATGAATATTAAATCGTCAATCCTTTGATATTATAATTTCTGGTCAAAGTACGCGTACGTCTTATAACTATAAATTAGAATGTAGAATTGCGACCCAGAAATATCTTTCACTTTATGTATTATGACGAAGTCATCTTACTGAACATTAAGAGCACTTTTAATTTTACATAAATAGATTTAACTATATTATGATAAATTATTTTGATCTCTGATAACTATACATAATGTGTAAAGATTTTCCTGATTCTGATTCTGGGTTACGCACTTATATTTGCTATAATACTCGTGAAACTTTGTTCAACAATACCAAGGTATTATGGGACACATCAAGGTGTAAAAAGCTATTTATGTATTTGTAGTTTTTTATTGTATTTTTCAGTAAATAAATGAGATATTAGCCGTCTGTATTTCTTAAGAAGATTTTTTCAATAAGATTCTTCTCATTTCCTTAGCTTAATGACAAGCAAAGGAATATGTCTATTAAAATGTTTTGTTTTTAACACAAAATGTCGGCCACATTTTAGGATCAAATGTAAGAGACGAATTATATACATACACATCACAGACTACACAGTGTTATAAAATACAAGTACAGTATAAATATTATAAAAAACTATATCGGACATCAAAACCACGAATGTGGCAACCGTATTATCTTAATATATTTAAATTACGCGTCACGTTATTTGTCCGCTATGGACTCCGAAACTACTTAACCGATTTCAAACAAATTTGCACACCGTGTGCAGTTTGATCTAACTTAAATAGGATAGCTTACATATATATATAATTCTCTGTACTTGTGTATGCCACTGAACACCTCTTAAACGGCTGGACCGATTTGAATGTTTGCTTTGTATGCGTTTGGGTAGTTGTGGATAGGATAGTTTAGATTCACAAATATGGCGAAGCAGTCGGTATTTTCTTACTTTGTTTAATATCCTAATCGCTTGAAATATCATCTAGGACAACGTCTGTCGGGTCCGCTAGTAATTATACACAAACAAAGTTACGCGTCATAAAATGATGTAGATGAAAAATGTGAATCCCTTATCCACTGACAGCGCAGAAGCATTTTATGAATGAGCTTAGCAAACACTGATTGTTTGTCATAGCTCGCGCTATTCAATAATATATGGTATTTACATAGAAATCGATAGTTCGACTTTACTAGAAGCTGGGAATTAAAACCGCATAGAAATGTAATCAAATTTCAACCGCCGAGAATTGTGAGAGATATATAATTGTCTTTTGTTAGTATTATTTAAAATAAATCAGTGGCACTACAACCTTTTTGGGCCTCAGATTTCTGTATCTGTTCCATGATAATTTGTCAATGTAATAGGCAAGTAGGTGATCAGCCTTCTGTGCCTGACACACGATGTCGACTTTTAGGGTCTAAGGCAAGCTAGTTATAACAGCCAATAGTTATATTATTATTAGTAATAGTTAAATCTTTTACTCACTTACTAGAGAATAGAATATAATACTACTATACTACTTACTAGTCTAACTTTAACCAACATAAACAGTGAATTAAAAAACTACTTTCGTATGCACTTGTCTCGTTCCTAAACAAGACTGCTATGTTAATACATTAATACAAACCACAGCGGTTTTCTAATGTAAAATATTGTGATTGCATTATATTATTTTGTTAACTAGAAAATTAAAAAAAAGAACTTACTAGAGTTAGATAATTATTATTATATTAAGAATCTCCTAGGACCAAGAATTTCTAAATGCTTTGAATACACCAATTGAGTTTAAATTTATTTGTAAACTCAGTAAAAAATGCAGTATTTTTTAACGAAAAGATAATTAATTAAAAAATACTTTCCTTCTACTCGAGTAATTTTCCGCAATTTCCAAGCTCAAATTAAGTCATTAATTTTCCTAGCTGTTAATTGGCCGAATACGCTTTCCGTAAAGCTGAAAAATTGGTTTACACAGATTAACTTTGCTTAGATTTTTTTGGGGCTGGTCATTTATTTACGTTTGATCCGTTACAATTATCTGTCTATAAATTGTGTTGTAAAACAAAACAATAGACGCCATTACAATTAATAAAAAATATAAAAAAATACGATAATGTTAAACATTTTCAAATGTTTTTTTTGAAATAAGACAGGTCTTAACTGTTAACTTAATGTTACAACTTAAAAAACTAAGAGTTAAAAAAATCTAGCCTCATGAAGGCGTGAACTGTATCAACAAAGAATCTTTTGCCAACAATGACAGTAAAGCATTTTCCCTAATAAGTTTTTATGGCTCGGACAATAACGACTCTATTACCAGGTATTATGGTTGATTATGAAATAACAACGAATTGCGGAAAACATCTGTGGGTGGTAGTAATAAATATCTTTATCCGCGCATTCAATCTGAGTGAAGGATGGTTTTTCGTAATGATAATGTTTTGAAACTTTTTCACTACCTGTTTTCGTCCTAACGCGGCACTAATGCTTAATCAATGCAAAGGAATTTTACCCTTATTGTCGACAGTAACGACGACAATGTAACATTTTCGTTTATTCACCTAAAACAGTATTTAGAAGATGAGTATTAGTTGTTCCATTAAGACTATATTATATATAACTATATAAAAAAAATGTGTGCGTGTAATACACACGTAAGAAATGAAACTTCTGTATGACATATTTTCCCGAAAATGATCTATTAGAATATATATTAGTATATGAAACTTTACAGAAATTGGTTAAATAAAGTTAAATTAGTTAAAGTTTAACAAAAGGCTATATAATCATAGACATAAATACAAATAAAACAATTATTTCATTTTACCTTTCATTTCACAGAATTCTATTATATTATTACTATCATTGTTATCGTTATTATATATTTTTGTTATTAATGGCTTCGAATCTCTTCGAATCAACCGTGGTAGGAACAAGAAAAAGATGGCGCGTACCGGGATAATGTGACGGATTTTTTTTTGACTTCAAAAATGTTCTTATCGGTTTTGTAATGTAATATTTATGTCTAACAACCGTATCGCAAATTTAATAATCATGATTAAATTAGGTCATGAATAATATTTAAATATATTACCGTAGGGTTATATTTTTTTAAAATTATGGCTTAGATATGATGTAAGTTGCGTACTGAATTCTGATATATTGAGATATAATTATCTATTATTTAAAACAACTTCGTTTAGCATTAAAACTCCAGAGTCTTGTCAAATGCTTATTAATGAGGCGTTGACAATTTAATTGCGTGTCAAAGGCTTTAAATGGAATTTTGACTCGAAGTTATCTTGTGGGATACATATGAAACATATTTTCGAAACTGTGACGAAGTCTTCAAAAAGTAGCATATTTTTACATTAAGCTTAAATTTAAATATACAATGTGATAGTCACGAAAATAAAAAGATAACTTATTAAATGTAATATATCATTATATCACACTATTATTACTTATGTTTAAAGGTAGTGTTATTAGACCCTTTTTATTAGTTTTTTTATTTATTTATAATGTGTAAGAATTTAATCATGCTACAAACGTATACTTTGTATTTAAATTTTTATTAACCTACATAGTAAAAATAATTAAAAAGAACATTAAAACAAATTTAAAAAGTTAGGTCCCGGCGCACCTACGTCTAAGTGTGTACGCTGGCAGCACTTCCTCGCTGTATTGCGATACTTATTCTTTGAGCGAGGAAAGCACCAGCTCTGGTGTCACCGGTACCATCTACCAGGCGCCAACTTAAATCTTTAATTAGCGCCGGTGCACTTGAACCTCACGACCCAAGAGTCTCTTCTCCAAAGGGAACAAAATCGAAGTCGGAGGAAAGATTCTTTTTATTTTATTTCTTATATTAAATATTCTTAATAGTAAATGAGGTTAGACTTTGTTACTCATTAGTCTTAAGATAGGCTAAGTCATAATGTTCCATGATGTCTCAGTTAAGACACATGTGTTAACTTGATGTCGGGTAGTATTGAAATTACTTCAGTTGGTCACTTTTGTTTACACTTTTCTTCACCGATTCAATATTTACTTTAAAATTTTAGTGATTAACCCGGGTGCGCAAGTGCAGCTTGTTTTTATATCCTTTTCCCTACTTCGACACGATCCCATCCGGGCTGACTATGACGTCAGTTCCTTAAAAGCACAGAGTAACTAAACAACTGTGACACATGTGCTGTTACCTTAAATAGCACGATTATATTTCTTTTACTAAACTTAACAGGGGTTATATAATTAAAAAGCTATCACATGTATGAAAAAAAATTACTTATGACAAAGTTTTAAGTACTAAACAGTTCGTTCACTTTACGACTAGATATTTATTATTCCAGTGCAAATTTAAATAATTATACAGCAATTTATAAATTAATTTAAAAATTCTTAATGGGTTTGAAGTGATTTGAACTGGTCAATATGAATTTTAAGTAAGCAAGACATCAAAAAGCATTATGCTTAAGTTGCAGCTCATGTTTTCACGAAAATTCATCCAGAAATTATGTAAAACCAGACACGTGAATGCAAAATGAAATATTATCGTATGACTGCTTCACGCATAATAACAAACCAGAAGTGGAAAATATTTGTCTGTAAATGAAATTTTAGGGTCGATTCTCAGGGACGAAGATACTTGGTAAGAAGGGTGTCTCGAGACGTAGTGCGTACTCCCAAACGTCAAATTCCAATATTTTTCTTTACTTACGAGACTCGAGCTTATCGCTAAGTCTGAATTTTGTCATAAGTTCACTTATAATATAAAAAAAATTGTCTTAGTAAAATAAGCCTACATATTTGGCTTATTTATTCTGACGATAGTATATAGATATACGTATAGCTATTAGCTATGAATAACTTTAAGCACAGCTATTATATTTAACTATTTAAAACACCTATGTAAAAGAACAAAGGTCCATGAATCTTATTTATTTAGGTACTACTAGGTATTTCAAATGGGAAGAAGTATTTCTAAAAGATCCAGGTGTTCATATTGCAGCTATAATATGCAGATACAATCTATATACGTCGTTAATACTGAAAATATTTAGAACTGGCCAGTTAGAAACATTGCTAATGAAAACTTTTTTTGAATTAAAATTTTAGAACTCTTTGGTAACCTCATTAGGTGCAGTGTATTGCATTCATTTGTCATTTGTTTTTGTAAATTGGCGGCAAATCTAAAACTCTTGGTACACGTGAAAAGAAAATACAAACGTTCAAAAGGAACCTAACGCGAGATTTTTTTTGGCAAATGATTAATTATAACTTTCATTGTGAGCTTACTTAACAACAACAGGCTGCGAATAGCATTTCTTAATGAAGCCCCATCTCGTGATACTATTTACAATTGGTTTACCGAGTTTTACCGTGGACCTAGCAATCTCAATGATGATCCGAGTGAGGGATGTCCTTTAACAGCTACTACTGAGATAACTGAAATAAGAGAGTGACTAGGCATTAGTATGAGTCAAGTTAAATATGAAGTTAAATATTACACTTCCAACTAGTAATTCAATAATACTTAAGTCTCCCAATACTTATTCGCTTAAAAAAATCTTTAGACATTTTTTTTTAAATTGATCAGTCCACTACCGAATATATCAGGCTCTTATTAAGTAGCGTTTATTCTGTATTCACGAAGAATTCGAATGAGACATACCTGAACTCCCAGGTTTTATAGTTAGTACAAACACGAAAAAACATAAAGGAAATCGATACTAAGGTTGGGTTTGTCTAGATCTTTGATAGCTTGTTTGGAGACCACCACATATCGCACAATGAAATGAAAAATAGAACTAATTACGTATTCAACAGAAAGTTTAATATTTTCATAAGTTTGGTTCTAACAAGCCGGTATGCGGTTTCTATCATAACGAAGTTAAGTGTAAATAATAGTTTAAAACAGTGTTTTAATCCTGCTTCTGAATTAAATATAAACTTGCTACTTTATAAATAAGGAAAGCCAGAGTGTTTGTTCTTCATAAATATTACATTATTTCTCATTATTACGTATATATAAAGTTGTAGATATAAACACTTAATTTGAGCATGACATCTGATGAATTACATCGCAGTACATAGAAACTGCGCCTGTCTGTATATTACTTATATCTAACACTAGCGGACGTTAGCCTGTCTTAACTATGAATATTGATTTCGAATTGGTATAATAACCAAAAAGTGTTTCAGAAACAAAGTGTTTATTATTCTAATGCTCAACAATCTTTGTTTGTTTTTCTATCGCGTATATAAATAATTTTGTTGGTATTCCGACCCGGGAACAGGCGATTACAGGCCATGTGAAAAACATGGATTTTCAAAATAAATGCTATAAAAATTACCGACTGTAATTATTTTATATGTAATTTATAAATATAATACCTACGATCGAAGCATTTGTTTTAAACGATATTCATTTTTCTTACATCCTCTTTGACGATATTTGCAGCACACATTCTGTCAATGTTATGTCAAACGCCGCCATTAGCATACATGAAAAAAGTTTGAATTGTAATAAATTTGCTATCATCACAAAAGTATTCTTAAATTTTTTAATTTGTTTTGTTTAAAAAAAAAGAATTAGTGAAATCGGTCCAGCCGTTCACGCGTGATGCCGTGGCCAAGGGAAATAGAGATTAATTTTTATATATAAAGATATGGTATGGTATGGTGGACTAAATTTCCGCAATTAGATGCGTTGTTGGTCCGTTGTGCGTAAAAGCCATGGCTAATTTAGCCAGCCTAACTCCTTTCAGAAGCACAGAAGTCTCCCGAGCACTCCACAGGCTTCGCGGAGCGACCTTACTGTTCCTATATATAAAGATATATGAGAACACTTGAATAGCCTGATCCTAAGTAAAAAAAACTCAGTTTAGTATCGCACAGCCCGGACGTAGAACGACCACTTTTTAAGTCTCGATTTGTTTAAGCTATTCCGGAATATGCCTAAGAATACTCATATACCACATACACACTCTAACACATCTGAATTAGGTATTACTTCGATGAACATATTTAAAATTTTAATTGAGATTATCGTTTCTAAGTTTCGTAATTATTTGAACCTTTTTTATATATTATGTATTCCATCTTTGACTATATCTTTAGTAGGTGATTGTTTTATATTATATATAATTTAAGTAAGCTGTTGTACGAATAAAAACAATAACTTGGGTTGGATGAACTGTTCAATGACAAATAAAATGCTGAAAAATAGCTCAAAGAGGTCAAGGGACTGAAAATACTCCCCGTACTGATATTGTATCTCGATTACGAGAAAATACAGTGTTTATACAAAGTCATGCTATATCACTGGTTAAATATAAATGTGCGAAGTATTTTACGCAATCTTACGATATCAGTATTTCTTTTTCATAAGGACTGTCACGTACGAGATACGAAAAACGAATCCGTGCTTCGACTTTTGATATCAAAATAATGTTGCTATCGAAATAAAATACGAAAGATACGCAGTATAATCGCATTTTCATTATTAAATTAATGTATGAGATATACTAGGGTAAAATACACAGGTTCATCCAGCGATTCTTTTGTTATTTAATAAGTAAAACAGTACGGCAATGAGCCCTGCAAACACATTACACTAACCGTCAGGCGTTTCAATATTTTCATAATGATTTATTTGATATACTTATATAACTGACAACGTAATAAATTAGTGAACACAACCTTTCAAAATACATGTTTACCTTCTTGTTTTTAGTAGTAGTAACATGGCATCAGCTAACATGAGGTGAGCCTCCTGCCCGTTTGCCCATTCATGGGGACCACAAATGATCTAAGAATATTTTTTGTCTACATTCATAAATGTATACAATTTGTGTATTACTGCTGAAGTTTCAATTTGTCTTTACACTTAATTGATTTCAGTGTCCATATCAAATAATATCATCCTAAAATAATTGACAACATGATGAATGATCCATGAAATTCGATTCAACAGACGCAGTGTAATTTAGCAATCTGTGACAGAAATTATTTGTATGAGGTTCCGTATAATTTATTCAAGTTAATGATTCATATAGCATTTGTATGATGTCATGGGAAGATAATGGATGGTTACTATGGTTTTGGATATCTTAAATTAAGAATTTGATTGAAGTTAAACTGAAACTGTATAAAGGGTAGATTCAAAATGTATCCTTATTGACGGCGAGGTGCGTTTTTGTGAAACTGGTTTGGATATACTATTTACATTTTGATATACTAACAATAATTCTGTCCTGCTCTATCGGCACCTCGCACCGACATCAAGTATTTGGCAACCGCCGTCTTCGCTGTATTCTGGGTATCTACACGCCCGAGAAGATCTCTAACGAACAACTCTGGGAGCGCTGCTGAGAAAGCCCGATTAGCCAGCAGATAAAGCGACGCAAGTGGAAATGGATAGGCTATACCCTCCGAAGAGATTCCAATTATTGTTGCAGATGTGGCAAAGAGAGCCGGAAAAACTTGGAGCGAGTCGAAATACGAGGCACAAGACTGACAGCGATGGAGGTGGAATGGACGTCCTCTGCCCCATCTTAGGGTTATAGGACGTTACGTAGTAACTATAATTAGGAACATAATATGGAACCCTAAAGTTTACTCAAGGCGTTATTAATTGAAGAGAGTGAATAAAAGACGAGTGACGGATTATTCGGAGAATAGATTTATTTTGATTGCTTCGGATTTAGCTAAACTTTAACCGTCCGCTTTTATTAGATTTACTATCATTTTTTGTTCATCTTCAAGAATATATCTAATTTATCTTAACGTATTTAAAAGATTGAAATACTTTATTTATGAATGTAGACAAAAAATATTCTTAGATAATTTGTGGTCCCCATGAATGGGCAAACGGGCAGGAGGCTCACCTCATGTTCGTTTGTCCAGAATAGAGTTTATTTATTTGTTCACAAAAAAGACATATATAATATTAAATACATAAGATACATATATCGCTACTGTGAAGTCACTCGAACATAGATGTCGATAGTGTCGGAGTCAGCATTCAGAAAGTGCTGATCTGAACAACAGACTGGTGCTAGCACTTGCTTTCACAAGTAAAATAACCCCTTGAAATCAGCCAAATTAAAGTGTAAAAATAGTGTAATGAAAATACAGAGACACGAGAAGGTATGTTGAGAGAATAAACAGAATATGAAACATGAAGTTGTACTAGACTCTTGTCTTCTTTAAGACTTTCTTTAAGACTAGCAACTATATTATCTGAGTAAGCTCGTAAATGCTGGTAAGTAATTTTAGTAGAAGTTTTTAAGGTTTAGTTTTGTTTTTGTATAATTTTTTAAGAGTTGGTACTCTGCTATTAGGAGACCGCCCTTTTGCGTCCTTTTTTATGTTTTCTCCTGTTTTGAGTTATTATGATGTAAATAAAGCGTTATTAATAATAATCCGATAGAAAATGAATAAATAAAATTATTGTATTTATTGGTCAAAGAGGCAAGGATTCGGAAACCACAGCGTCGATTGATAGTCAAACTATTGTCAACGTTCCCTATCTTTTTAGTGAACTTTTCTTTCTAAAATTTTTAAAGATTTTAGTTATTTTAATTCTTTCAGTATAAGATTTTTCAATTAAAGAAATAACTTTAAAAAGCAAAAATTTATTGAAATTCGATTTTCAGGATTTCATTTATTTATGAATTGAATTCAAAAAGGTAATTAACTTTGACGACCCCGGAACAGGCCTCAGGGTTTTCGTGCCACTTCCTACGGCCTCAATAAAATCAAGTAAATAAGCAAGAAACGTCTCAAGGCCATTCCTTATGTTCAATATAAAGTTCTAAGCTTGTGTTTCGATTAAAAAAGAAAATAGTTAATTTTAAAATAGATTAAGAGAATTTTTGACGGCAACTTAGAAGCTGGGGTATAAGCTACTAGTCTTCCATTAAAGCGTCGCAAAATCAATCTTGTTTGTAAATAAAAATATCTTGTCTTTGTATAATATTCGTTTTAATCTTAATAGAATGTTTCGTCACTTACTCCGTTGGCTCTGCTACGAGAAAGTTCTAGCGCCTGTCTTGTGCCACCAATGTTTTTGTATATCATTTAAAAATAAAATAAGTAAAACATTAATAGCATATGTTCAAGTACGGATAAGGATTATATTAAGTTTATGTTGTATGCCTAATCCATTTTTCATTTGTCTCTCATCTTCGCAACAATTTTCCAATCTTTCCCAGCTTTATCTTTTATGTAAGTATTTTCATATAACTCCTACAAATATCTTAATATCATCAATGCAAATTACAATCAGTTTATTGACCTGTATACATTTACCTACTTCAAACCTCAATTTATCGATAACTAATTAGTGACAATATGGGTACTATGGTTTTAGGCAAAATATTTGATAGTCTGTTAGTACGTAAAATCGTGGCCTGCCGCGTTTGCAACGTGATTACGGTAGGGATGTGAATGTAATAGTCGATAGTCGGAACTATCGTTAAAAAGGAAACAGCTCAGATTATTGTAAAAATATTAACATGAAACGGTAGAATAAAATGTAGAATGTAAAACTAATTAGATTGGCTTGGGATGCTACTTGTGTGGAGACGTTAATCCTGGCTTATCCCCGTCGTACTCCCTCGAACAAGCACAAAAGCTGGCGTGACAATAATAAACAGCTCAAATATAAGAATCTTTACTCCAACTTTGATGTTTCCACTGGAGTAGAGGCTCTTAGGCCGTGGAGTTCAATTATCTCGAAGTTTCGAGTGCTTTAAATTTTGACAGATATCAAATCATGTTCATTGAGAGCAGACTTTCTCCGATGTCTGCAAGTCCTTTGTAAACGGTACAACATGGGACTTTCCAAATAAATAGTAATTCATGTGGCCTATATAGGCCTGGTTTATCTGTCATTAGAAAGTAAAGTGTTAGTTAGGAGGAGGAGGAGGAGTTACATATTATATTATTTTTTTATGATTAAAAATCTAAAGCCTCCTATATATTTTTACACCTTATCTTAACTTTTGTAAATATGTATCCAGTTTTCTTAATTTTCGCCCCTGAAGATACAGATACAGTGTTTAATTGTATGGTAATATTAATATGATGTATGTATTGGGTAGTCTAAGTACATCACAGTTTTTTATATAGTGAGTGTAATATTTAGAATTATGGAGGAGTGCACGGGGCTAGGACACCCTCTTACGTTTGGTACACTAAAACAGACGCATATGTTTACCATATCATTTATAATTAATGTGCCGTTATACGACTCATGTAACAGCGAGTAGATTGTACGCCGTGTCGAGCTTAAATAAACTTACCGAAATAATTGACAGTATTAATAAATTTTTATCGTATTCGTTCACATCACTCATTAATAAAAGCGTGAAGCAAATCGACTGGAGCGTATTCTTGCATAAAACCAGACACATTTATCAATAATAACATAAAGTGACTTATCGTGAAACATTTATTAGAGTTTTCTCCTATTAAATTTCCATGACGTTATTTGCTTTTAAAAATACACGTTACCTCAAATGTCACAGCCCGCGGATTTCATTTGCTGAAACAGGAAAGCGTTATCCCGTTAAGAGAATAACAGGGCCGACACATTTCAACGTCTATTTAATGATTCATTTTTCTATAAGCCAGTCAACGCGAGTTTATATACCCACGATATAATGCGAAAGGGAGGCTTGAATCAGGGCGTCCTGAGCGCTTACTCCAACGTCCAATAGCGACGGCAATACCGTCTCTTTTTTTGCAAGTTAGTTCGATGAGGATCACCATAGATGGGACATCAGTTGGGTCATTATGTCACAACTAATGTCCTAGCCTTGGGGCATCAGCACTACGGATGTTGTGAGACCTACATCGAAATTGCATATGAAATCTTTAGAATGGGTATCGCTGTCGCTATTGTAAGTAACACTACTGTCAACGATGGATGTGTAAATCGATTAATATTTTTTTTAATTTTTCTATTTTATTTTTATTTAATAATTATATTACATAGTATAGTCATTTATCTCCTTAGTTATTTTCGAAAGGTAATTGTATTTCCCTTTAGGATCCTTTAAATGATATCATAAACTTTGGTTGTTTATCAAATAAACGAGCCAGTTTGGACTTGAGAATTTATCGGGATATTTTATAACTTGTAAACCTAAAATTAATGATGCCTTTAATGTTCAGTTCCAACACTTACAATCAAATAGTACTGTAAAATAATTAAAATAATAATTAAAACGGGATGAAATATTATTAATAATCAATTTCAAGGACTTTTTTGCCTTACACCAGTGGAACTAGTTGTCTTGGGTCATTTAAAATTGTGTTTACTCAACTCAAAAATATTAATACACGAAGCTTTTTGAAAGACAAGCCCCCTTATTCATAAAAACTATAACAATCTTTATTCACTCTTTCAACTCAGATACTAAGTATCTCTTTTTGTTAAATTGAGTTAACGCTGTGATGATCTGATGATGATATTTAGTTATTATGAGGGGGGGGGGCATGCAGCATGTTGTACTAGTGTTACGACATCATTTATGTGTTAGCATCACAAGTCACACACAACTGTTTTTAATTATTCGGTTTTACAAATGTGGCCCTAAACTTACAGCTTTGGTATCGGATTAAATTACGGTTAAAATAAGAGCTTTTTATCTTATACTTCTTTGTTTCACATCCAATCTATCACGGCAATAGATTAAAAATAAAATAAAATACATCTTAAGACATAGTCTAGACAGAAATTGCTATCGTAGTACTTAGCGTTACCTTAATATACCTATTAGTAAAATTTAAAACCACAGAAATTGTAGAGTGCTCGTTTTTCTCATTACGGGAGCATTGTAAGATACGCTGTTAAGCATTTCGTGGGTCGATCAAATGTTTTAAACGAGCCATTTGTCTCAGAACTGTAGTAAGGAGCAAGTCCAAAATGGCAGTCAGATCGGCAATACCACTAGCGTGGAGTTTTAGGCCTTAGTTTAAGTTAATGATTATACACTATAGCAAAAAGATGTACTCTGCCGTTCAAAATAAGCTTGTTTCGCTTTGTAATTTTGTATCTACCATTAACTTCGACGAATAAACGGAACAGTTAGCTCCTCTTCGAGTTTGTGGTTCCGATCGAGCCATCGCACGCTTAAAGCTAGATTAGGTAATCGATAACACGTAGGTATCGTAAAACAAATCGCGATTGGAACACTAGGATAATGGTTGCTGAACTTTTAACATTTGCATGGATATGCATCAGCTGTAAATCATGTTTTTATAAAAAAAAGAAACTACTTTCAATTTAAAATATTTGTAAGATAATTATTCATAATGCCGGAAGTCTCAATAACACATTAAGGGACAGATTAGAAACTAAACTATTTGTTTATTAATTTATTTATTTAATTACAAGGCCATAAAAAAGAAGATATACTTCTTATAGTGAAGAATATTTGCAATTATGTTACATTTACCATTAATTACTAACGAAACACAGACACAAATACACAAAATAATAACAATACATAAAATATAAAAAAATACAAAAAATATGGAAAAAAAGGAATGAGGATATTATAATTGTATAATTTGTGCGTGCTGTGGCAGTTACTGGTCCTGGCTCAGCTTATGCTGTGAAGCAGACGTGTTCCATAGTACTGGTCATTCTGCCAGAGACCACAATAATGAGTTTGTGCCTCAGGCAAAAAAAGAAAATATAAAATAAATAAAGAATTCTTGGAAGATTTGTTTGTAAATCGTAAATAAAAAATAATCATTGTCAGTTACTAAAACAGTTTAAAAAATAGATAAATAATTGTTTTGGGCAGATTAATAAATAGATTTCGTGGGATTTTTGTTGAGAAAGTACTTTACAACAGTACTTTATAAAGTATTTGATTTTAGTTGAAGATTTTTCATGTATTTATTTATGTAGGTAGCTCGTATAAGCACGCACAAAATTCTTTCACAAGTTATTTTGTAGGAATGAAACACATTGGTCAAAGCTAAGTATATTTTTTTTAAATGGAATCTTGCATTCAGACTTGCAGACTGTGTTGGCGAGCGTTGCTTTCTTTCAAGTGTCTTTAATCGAATAAAATAAGGGCTTAATAATTTAAAACTAGAGGCTCACGCTGGACTAACAAAAAACTGTAACTTGACTTATTTACACCGCTTAAACTAACACACATCTATAACCTACAAAGAACCATACCATAATTGACGTTTACAAATTGGTTACAAGTGTAAGATGGTTGTTAACATTTGGTTTGCGAAAGCTAAATATATATATAGATTAAGTATTAACTATATATATAAATAAGTATCGCAATACCGCGAGGAAATGTTGCCAGCGTTAAAGGTGTGCCACAGGGAATAAACTTTTTAAATATGTTTTAATTTTCTTTTTAATTATAACTACTTTTATTATTACTATGTCGTTTAAGAAAATTATATAAATATAAGTAACATAACTAACGTTACATAACTCACTTAAAATGTTATTAATTTGTGTAGACATATATTTTTTTATGTTCAAACACCATCCATTTTATCGATACAACGTAACATCAAGTTTCATGTTTGATGTCGCGCTCTATACGTAATGTATCATTGTTCTTACTGCTCGGGGTAGATAAGAAAAACAATTTTCGTTAACATTAACTTTTATGATACTTGTATACTTATCAATCACTGTAATGTACGTATTTGTTTCATTTAATCGTTAGTTCAAATGTGTATGTTGAAACATGTACTACAAGAAACTAATTAACCTATTAAGAGATTTTTTCTAACATACTAAGTAATAGTGATGAACTAGAAACCTCTTAGGTTAAAACTGGTTACCGAAACGATATTTCCTACTTTATTTTAACCGTGATGTGATAGACACTACGGGTACATTAGGTGTTTTTCGTTGCAATACTCCGCGTTAGGTTTTTTACTAATTTATTTATTTATTAACACTTCATTGCAGTAACAAAATAAAATTGACAAAATGAAAAGGAACTGGCGGCCTTATCCCTTTCAAGCGATCTCTTCTAGGCAACCACTGTGAAAAAAAAATATATTGAATTAGATAAGGTAAGCAAGAAGTGCAAAATACACGTCCATAATATATAAAGTTATTTAGACAAAACTAAAACAGGAACTAAAAACTAAACCAATAAAGGACGCTTGAAAAATAAAAAGTGCACATGAGTCACGATAACATTAGATCATTCTCACGTCGGGTAGTACGAAAGTTAGGGATGCGATGTGGACAGGTAATGTTTGTTAAGTAGAGATTTAAGATAGAAGGAAGATAGAGAAGAAGAGACTCACTGCAGAGACCTTAAAGGATTCGCCAAAAAGGAGGAGTTATGAGATGGGATTTCAAGGATATAGTTTTGGCTTTTGAGATAGGAAGGAGTTTTAGGGTTGAATAGGATGGAATATAAGATGTGGAGAACTCGCACTTACTTACTTCTCTTCTCTAACACATGTATTATAGACTGTAGTTTAATTTGCTGAAACCAAATTACATGGGATGCCGAACCACCTGGTGACACAACTAGTAGTTGCTAAACTATCCATTCGCATAGATCCTCCAGGTATATCCTGTGTTCGGGGTGTGTCATTAACTGGGGCAATGAAGTTTTGTAATAGCAACGTATGTTCTGCTCTAAATCGTACCTGGATCACGCCCATAGGCCAGATAGTCCAGCAGCATGTGCAGAGAAATTTGTTCAGTGTTGCTATCACAGTAGGATGTAACGCTGGTTGCGACTGATAGATAACGCCTTTACTTCGTTGTACGCGTCTAAAGAGTACGCAAATATTGTAAATCTTGCTGGGTAAGTTGGCTTCCAGTGGACTGCTGAACATAGAATTATGTGGTAACATGAAATCGTACCACGAAAGACGCTTAATAGAGTTCTTGTAGCACTAGAATACTTAATAGTCCTATAGTTCCTGATAGTTTTTTAGACATTGGACATTTCAACCCAGAAAATATATTTTTTTAAGCGTACAATGCTTTGCCAGCTTACTGATCACAGCAGAGCATATCTTATGGCTTTCGGAAAATAAGGTCCCATTAAAATACACACCATTGTAATAGTTCCCTATCATTTTTTCTTTAAACCTATCAGGAACTAGTTCTACGAGAAGTCTATGTTTGTGCTCTGCTGGTAAATGTTGTGCTAACTTCACAGACACGAAAGACGCCTCAAGCAGGCATACACATATTACATTAATGAGTGCTTGTGTGTGTATGTGTAAGCTATAGTAAGCTAATGTTACTACTACTACTATAAAAAAATCAATTTATTGATAGATTATGACCCGGTCCAAAGACCGGTCGTGCTGGAAATTTAAGGGGAGAGGCAGTCTAGCAGTGTACGTCAACAGGCTAAAACGAGATATCAAATTACAGAGCCCAGTCTCAGCAATCAATACTTAGACTTTCTGCACAGCAAGGGAATGAATAAATTCAATATGGCGTCATAGTTTCCAGGAAATTAATGTAAATACGTGCAAATGTAGGGAAATCCGTATAGTGGGCTTAGTAATCCTTCACACGTACGTTGCCCTTATTACGGCAAAACGCTCTAAATTGAAGCAATGTTCCTAAACCACAGTCATTTACACACAACGTCATTTCACAGAAGATCGCTGGTAGGGCTGGCAAATAAGCGGACATAACCTTAAAGAATAATAATAATAACTCCCTTATTTCAGAATACAAGTTAGTTGTTATGGTTAGTAAACAAAACAGAAAGACTATAGTGGGGCATAGCTTTAAACGTTTAAGATACATGTATTCTTTGTTTTCAACAATTTAAAATCGCATACGAAATATCACTAAACCTCCTCCACCAGCCGGTCTCGTGTTATATAATAAATTATTTTGAATAAATATAATTGGGAATATAAAGGAATTAAATATATTGTGTTAATTAGTTTGGCGTAACCAGTATTTGTGTTGGATAATAAGATTTTCTTATGCTAAGATTCATGAAGTAGACACATACGATTATTGGCGACATACATATTTAAGACATAAAATATTTTGCCAGCCCTATCTCGGCCGTCTAAATTACGCTTACCCGCATAATGTGCGTAATAAAACTCTTTGTTTTGTGCTACCCATTGTTTTTTTCACTCGCAATATCAACGTTTTTCATTACGCTTTAGAAAAAGCCTGGTGTTTTAGAGAAATTTATTTGTGTTCTATATTTAAATAATCCTTTGGTAGAAGTTGTCAGAAGAAGTATCTTGGCGAAATACTCGGCTGATTTCTCTCAAACTGGTTAACTATTATCAAAAATAATCAATTACTTCCCAGGCAAGGCAAATAGGAGCAGGCAACAGTGACAACCATGGCGCGAGAAATTTCTTTCAACAATTTACTACTCACAGACTCACAACCACATAAATGCTATTTATCTATATAAGATATACTAAGTTCAGGCCGTCAACGCACTAGCTAAAGTTGATGTCCATATCCGTTCATGAGCTGTGATGACTGCCGGCGGCCCTTAGGCTCGTAAGAAATAATACCATTCTGTGCTAAGTGGAATCTTATGTTTATCTTATCTATGGCATCCGCTTTAGCGAATTTGTTGTAATGTACTGGTAGTATAGTACTATGTAGACTTAATATATTTTGTTGTATTATTATTACATTCCTAACCAAAAATAATGAATGTGAAACAATTTAAGTGTCAATATTTTAAACGCTGTATGGGTTTATATTTTTAAATGCCATAAGTAGGAAGCAGTGGTTCCCATGCGAGTCTCAAGCAGAGCTACACTGGCCAAGCAGCCGTCATAAAACACGGTTATTAGGCTACAATTATAAATATATTTGACCAGCGGACCTGCATGATATTTCAAGTTATTACGATATTAAACAAAGTATGAAAGTTTTGACTGAAGCGTCATCTACCGGGTTGATTTGTGCATCTCAACCGTCCAGGGTTGCTACCCAAACGCATAAAAAATCATTCAAATCGGTCCAACGGAATAGGAGTTCAGTGATATACACACGTATAGCAGAATTATAAATATAAACAAATACTATCGCCTACAACATTTTACAAATTTTATACAACGAATTATCGTAATTTACGAGGTCGTGTAAAGCTAACCTTTCACCCGAAGTTGTTAACACAATCCCTACGTCTTGCTAATGGTACTTACGTCACCGTGACCACGCACGCTGTAAAGCACGCGAAACGTCGGAAAAATTTAAAATTATTTAAAATAATTATAAGTTTATAATAATACAAACGGGCGGATTCCAACCTTATGATGGGATTTTTTAATTCAGATATTTTTTATAAATTTAAAATATACTCTATATTTTTCAGTGGGGACTTGGTCTGCAGCCCAAAAAGCTCTTAGGTAGATCCGCTCCTGTATAAGATACTCTGTATATTACATAGATTTTATATCGTTGAGACATAACCAATTCTCACACTTGAATGGTTAAGTTCCACTTTGTATTGGACCTTTGATTATATCTCAGTTCGTATTTCGTGTCAATAACCGTATGATTTCTATCGAAGAGCTAAGATCATGCCACCGATACCGTCTGCATTATAATATCTGTAAATTTTTAGATTTAAATGCATTGTTTAGTAATAAAAATTACATCATTAAAAATTTTTAGGACCTTCTTTACAATACTGTGGAATATCGAATAAATATTCCAAAAAAATATAAACGACTTTAAAACAAAAGACCAGTATAATACTCGAATCAGAACAAATGTAAGAGTACCAACCAGGCTCCAGAAGATATAACTCCTTATATGGAAATTATATTCGTTTTTACAACAAAATCCCAAGCGAAATTAGATCATTATCAATGAATAAATTCAAAACTTTTATTAATGAATAAAGCTTTTAATAAATTTGACGATTATTTAAATGATCCTAATACTTGGGATTGATTTGCTCCACTTCAGCACACAATTTGTATAACTAAAAACTTGGCGATTAAATAGAAGTGGTGGAGAGTTTCTTGCCCGTTGTTCACCCTTGACCTGGTAGTAAATGTAAATTTAGAATCAATTTAACATCTCTTCTATTGACGTTCATAAGTTTACTTAGTTACCTATATGGATTTGGAATGGAGAAGAATATGGATATATGGATTTGGAAAAGAAATAAAAAAAATAAGAATATACGACCTTGAATCCTATTTAAAGGTGTAAAATCGCAATTTTCGAACATTCAAAATACCAAAGACAAATAACTTCAATTGCCTTTGGTAATACTGAATATTTTTTTTAATTTGGAACAACTATTAAACAAAAACTAGCACATATGAAAATTCGCCATAGAAAATTATATGAAAACTTGTTGTAGCTAATACGAATTTTGAATAATTTATTTAAATCTATTATGACAATGAATATATTAAACAAAGCCTTCGAAGTACCTGCGAGTACGGGTTTCATACTTCATATACCTTTATACAGTACATTACCTATTTACACTACTATTGTAAAAGATACACAATCTATATAATGTCTGAGGGTTGGCTACGTGAAAGCTGTGACGCTGGAACATGCAGGTCGTTTAACAAATTAGATCAACTGTAAAATCTCACCAATTGAAAAAAATCCCAAGATAAAAATTTAAATATAGATGTAAACAATTAATAATAAAACTATGTAACATCGTTATACCCAGGTTACCTACGTGGGTAACACTGAAAATGTTTAGAACTGGCCAGTTAGAAACATTGCCAATGAATATTTTTTTTTAATTTCAATTTTAGAACTCTTTGGTAACCGTACAGTAGTATATTGCATTCATTTGTTTTAATGAATTGGTGGCAAATCTAAAACTCTTGTTACACGTGAAAATGAATGTAACGCGAGAAAATTTTTGTTCAATGATTTATTATGACTTTTGTTTTGAGCTTCCTTAACAACAAAACTATGATAGGACTTTAAGGGCTCTGAAGATGCAGTAAAAGCGTACGAAAATGCCATAGAAGAGATCCCTAAGGAAGAATGGGCCCACTGCTTTTCTCAGTGGTTCCATTGAATGTGTAGAGAGGAACGAAGATTACTTCGCAAAACAATAAAAATATTGGCAACTTTCTACAATAAACCGTTTTTCATTTTCTAAACGTTTTTAGTGTTATCTAGGTATTTACTAGGTCATAAATAAAACATTATCGAAACCTGGAGATGACATTTTATAACTAAGGCTCCAATTTCAAATTATATTATACATACAGTTATACTTATAAAAACAGTTAAAATATAACGATCTTGGGGAACGGATAGAAAACACCATGCGGTTTAATTTTAATGAATTAGGGATTTATTACAATAAACTGAAAGCTTAACCACTCGACTACATTTGCTCTGATACAAACGTTTCGTAAACGAAAGTAACTTTATGCAAATTTTCTGGATTGAGCCTTTTCTGAAACGGCCATAAATCACATTTCAGCTTGCTGTAAACGTCTTTAACTAGTGGAAAAATCAAGAGAAACATTTAAGTCGGGTTAAAAATTTATAAACAAACATGAGCATTGTTGACCTAGTGGCTTTACCGTGCAATCCTCGATCTTGTCGTCTCAGTTCGAATCGAGGCGTTGCACCAATGGATGTTTATCTTTGTATGCAACATTAGTCTTGCTCTTACGGTGAAGGAAAACATTGTGAGGAATCCGGCTTCTTTGAAACCCAAAAAACGACGATATTGAGACATAATCAGACACACTGCCAGGCTGATTGAAACTGATTTGTTTAAATTTAACAATACAATTTATACACACACATCAATAACACTTAAATAGATTTAATTAAAAACTATGGCTGTATTGCGTTAAAAAATGATTCACGTAATATTCGGATGTGTTACTGTGAGTTGTGACTAAAATCCTAAATATAATTAAAAATAAAAAGATAATTTCGCACGTATTCAGTGAACCTGAAATTTGAAAAAAAAATATGATTATTAAAGTCTTCATTTAACTATTTTAACTCCGTTTAAGATTGTACATTATTTCTCAATAGCTAATCCGTGATAAGATACAAGTGATAGTGTAGAATAGTTAGTCGGTAAAATGTTTCATAATGTGCTGAGGTATAGAAATCAGATATTAATAACTATATGTGGTAAGTAATATTCAGCAATAAATATTTACTATTTAAATGAAAAATGTATAAAAAGTTAGTTATTGTAATAATTAATTCGTCAAGTAACGATATGAATCATTTACATAGCACTTTATTGTAATAAAACCCGTTCAACAGCAGTCAAAAATAATTAAGCTTTTTAGTTATAATCAAATATGTTATAAAAATATAATAAATCAGTGGCGCTACAACCTTTTGTCAATCTAATAGGTAAGTAGGTGATCAGCCTCTAGTGCCTGACACGCCGTCGACTTTTTAGGCTTAAGGCAGGCCGGTTTCTTCACGATGTTTTCCTTACCCGTTCGAGAGAATGCTAAATGCGCACATAGACAGACAGTCCATCGGTGCACAGCCACTGTTTATGTTACATTGATCGATTTTTGAAGCCTTTTTTAACTAAATTTCTTAGTATAAAAGTGTAGATACAGGCAAACCGATGTCAATATCTGCTTCATAGACTACGAGATAACCTTTGATACGATAATGATGGATAACAAATAACAGATCGAAATCTTCGCAGTAAGTAGGCGAAACTAAAATTTGAAATACTTAAATTATTTTTCTTGTGCTAATCGAATATACTAATCTTCGTATTTATTTTTGGTTAGATTGGAGGACTGGTGATTAGTGACAATGAAACGTACCTTTCCATAATTTTACATTTTAATAGTTGCTAGTTGACTCAAAAAACGTTTAAGTCCAACTATATGCAAGAATTCTATGCAATATAAGTTTCTTTACAAATTAGTTATTTTTATTACAATCCTTTGCTTCTAATTGTGATGAGGAAAGCCCTTGACTTGAAAACTGGATTATATTACACAATATATTTCATTTATTCATACAGTTAAGCAGTGTAGTTGTGCGAATTGGCTACAGCGACACTCATCCTAGAAGTTTTAGGTTCAAACCCAGCTGAGCACCAATAGACGCTTTATGTGCGTGTTTAACACTTAAACGGTGAAGGAAAACATCATGAGGAAACCAAACTGGAATATCTGAGACTTTAGTAGACGCTGTTTGTCAGGCGTAAAAGGCCTGATTACCTACTAGCCTATAAGAAAAATAAATGATCATGAAACATATAAAAATCTCCAGCTCAAACCTGATTCTAGCGCCTCTGGTTGTTTACTTGTTGTTTGTTTATTCACTCCAAAACAGCGTAGAACGAACGAGAAGAACTGGATTGAACCCGTCCGCCACTCGCTGAAAGTTTTTTTGTTTTACAACATGATGTATGGGCATTACTTGAAATATTAATTAAAATAACAATACGTAAGCCTCAATTAAGTGTAGACATGGCGCATACTCAAACACAGCAAATCGTCATGCATTGAATCATTAATCAAATATTATTTAAACTGCTAATTTAAAATACTATAAAAACTATTTAAACTGAAATTAAATAGGCATCAAGTTAGTGACTGTAATAATTTGTAAATTTTATATTTTCAGGATTAATTACAAATAAACAGAAACTATACTATACTAGTAGTTACGACTTCTTTAAAATTTATCGGAAACAAAAACCTATTCCCAAATACACATTAGTATGTAGTCGCAATATCTTACGTTATTTTTCGTTTTGTTACCAAGATTTATGTTTTATTACTCACTTTAGAGTACGTCGTTGAGAGGACCAGGTTTATATTCGTTCCTTTTTCTGCAGTTACTTGAAGTCCAGCTTGACATAGCAAGATGGAATTTTTTATAAGATTATAAATATCATGTTGCATTTTTGAAGCGTTATTGTTTTTTAACAAATACGTTTTTTTCTAACAATAAACTTTACAAAAGAGAGTGCAACATTAAATGAATTACAATCAGTGGCGGATTCGCCAGCATGCTGAGTAGATTGGAGCCTGGGCAGATCTTGGGGCCGCAAATTTGGGAACCGGATTTGTTATTGCTACCTCATTGAAATTAAATAATTTTCTACATACCGTTTTTCTTATGTTTTATAGGTAGAAGTCTGCAATAAATATTGCCGATAACTTTCCCTTCTAACTTGTAATTGTACATTTGGTGTAGGAAACTTCAATATTCTAGAACTTCAACTTCACTCGCAAAAAATAGAACACGCTTCTAATCACTTTACTACGCAGGCAACTAATCACCTGCACAAATCAGTCGCCGTCCACACTTGTTTTCTACTAATCACCTGCACTCGCACTAATCAAAGTGAATACAGGCCTTAAGGAAATGTGAATTAACCGTCTTAGTGTTCTATATTGTTTTGACACTATGTTCGTGTGGCCGAATGTCACATTATAGATTATAGAGACGTAATAAATGAACACGATGCCATTCGTTTTATTAGAATGGAACACCGCGCAATCTTATCCCCGGTTCACATTATTCCAGTAGCATTCCAGTCCAGCATTCCAGTCTAGCGCTGGAATGCTACTGGAATAATGTGAACCTGCACTGGAATGTACCATTCCAGTTATCAATCCAGTCCAGTTGACTGGAATGACGGTCTATTTTTCATTCCAGCTAACCAGATTACTGGACTGGAATAATGTGAACCGAGCATACAGGTGGTCGGTTGCCAATGTGTTAAAGGCAATTTGTCAGTAGCGCGTAGAATCGATCGTTGAGTTCAGACTTGAGTAGCTCTCTGATCGACGCCTGCGCCGGACGTGCGCACTGACTGTTTAAATATTAAATTGTAATGTCGGACGACGGTAGTAACATTAATTTTGCAATTATTAATCGCGTTGAATCTGCGACATCAGAAGTGGGATCGATACAACAATCATCCTGCGTGCCTACCGCAATGCCGACGACAAAAGACGACGGACCCAACACGTTTACGTCTGAATTATGGGCAAAATTTATTCAAAATATGATGGAGGGCTTCCAAAATACCAAAGAGAAGCCTTCGAGTGTGGGTGATAAAAGATCGCTAAAATCATGTGAGATTTATCTACCCTCGTTTAATCCAGACTATTGTCAATTCACCACAACTCAGTGGTGTAAAGAGATTGAATACCACATGAAGAACGATTCGTCGTCGGATTACGAAGCTAGGAATGCTGCCTTGACTCACTTGCAGGGACGTGCCAAGAAGTGGGCAGCACGTTCGTACCCGTTGTGTAAAACCTGGAGATAGTTTAAGGAGCGACTTACTCTTTAGTTTGTTGGAACTAGGAGGTTTTACGGCTTGTTTCGTGATATGGTGGACTATTCGAGTCATCACGCGGTGACTTACGTTGAATATTCCATCAACAAAATGGCGCCGATTGACCGGCTGGAGACGGGTTGGAGTGAGTCCAATAAAATTGAGGTCGTGATTGCTGGCATCACGGATGTTCAGGTACGCACAGATTTACTTAAAAATACTCCGACAAGTTTTGTGTCACTTGATAGGCATTTAAATACGTACCCTATAATTAAAAACCTTAAGCGATATTCAGACAAGACTCTTGGTGAATATGAAGCTTCTAAGCGCCCTAAAATAAGGGAGTTAACTACAGGCCGTCGTTGCCATTTTTGTAATAAGGACATTTTAAACGACACTGTTAATTGTTAGGTAAAAAATAAAACCTACCCTCGCATGTCTGTTGATAAATCTAGTGAACAGCCAATAGTTGCGCGATGTTCTTATTGCAACAAACTTGGACATTCTGAATCTCCTGTTTTACAAAGTAACGAGAAGAAAAATTAAAAGATTCTAAGCCACAATCAAAATTGCTTGATGTTTGTTCAACCACTAACGATTCCTGATCAAAATTTCCATAGACAGTTATACTTTGCAAGCACTGATTGACAGTGGTTCAGAATATAAGTTGTCAATGTGTTAAAGTCAATTTGTCAGTAGTGCGTAGAATCGATCGTTGCGTTCAAGTTGAGAGTCAAGAGTTGAGTAGCTCTGATCGGCGCCTGCGCGGGACGTGCGCACTGACTGTGTTTAAATATTAAGTTATAATGTCGGACGACGGTAGTAACACTAAATTTGCAATTAATCGCGTTGAATCTGCGACAAATATATATGTATATAAAGAAATGTTTTCGTATATTTATAAAATGACTTGTAGGTAGGAATATTTAACCAGCACTTACATTTAACTGTCATGCGTATACATGGCGTACTGAATGAATCTGAAACAATAATATATTGTATTAAATTCTTAATGTGCTAACATTCGTTCTAAGTCCTTCGTTATTTTTAATATTTTTTTTTCTTATTAAACCTTTAATTTACTTTGCGGATTTGAATGAATGGGTAATGTATGGTTTCACTGTTAGGTCAAAAGTATATTCGGACATTGAAGTTTGTAGTACCACATCAGCTATTTCTTTGTAAATGTGGCCTGGAGAGCAAAGGTCCAAGGGCATTATGTATGGGAACACATTCACATTTTGATTGTCATTATTTTTAGACGTGACAACGTCTAGTAAATCGATGAACGTCACCTGCATGAAAAAGCATGACTCATTGTCCCGCTACGCTCATTGTCCCGCTACGCTCATTGTCCCGCTACGCTCATTGTCCCGCTACGCTCATTGTCCCGCTACGCTCATTGTCCCGTTACGCTTATTGTACTCTTGCGCCGCATCTTTCTCTCTTCCACTCGAAGACTAAGGTATGTTTACGATATCATTACATCGATGTTTTGTTACGACGTTGTCACGTTAAAGTATCGTCTGTAAACCGACTTTATTTTATACTTTATATATAACCGACCGACCGAAATATTTGCTTCAAGCGGCATGAAGACCCTTGGTTTGAAAATAGATAGTAAATGTAAATAGTACTTTTTTTACATTTATACGTGTTACTTATAAACGATATTTTTATAAGAGTTTCTAAATATTTTTTGTTAGTTAAAAAATAGTTTAGATTAACTAGACTATAATAATCACATAACTTAGAAAAGTGGTACATTTCTTAATAGAATACAAAAACCTATTTCTCTTACGTATTACATCAAGATAACATTGTAAACAACAAACATAGCTCGCAGATAAATTAAATTCCGCAAGATTAATTCTATTTGATAATCTCGGTCATATTTTCAAGGATTTAAGGTTTAAGAAGATACATACCAAGAATGTTAATAGATAAATAAAGTAGATAGTGTTTAGTTTTAAGATACTAATTAATATGTTCTTTCTTAATGCACCCAATTATCGTTCTTCCTCAAACGTAATGCTAAAACCTATTTATGCAACGAACAATTTCGTGCCTGGTTTCCGTGGTTGAACTCTCAGATTTCTATCTCTCTTTCCTTATCTACTCTACTTCTCTTAAGAAAAGCGGTTAAACTTTTCTATACGTAGGAGAACAGGAAGTCGCTCTTTACACAAGTCACACTCGTAAGTTGTAATGCACGTATAATCCATTGAATCGCGGCCGAACCTTAAACACAACGACTCAGAATTGCGAGTTGGAACCTTAAGCATTAACCATTGTGAGACACCAAAAGTGAGTTTAAGGGGACGGGAAACCCTTGTAGCAACTTTACTAATTTTTATTTTAAGATAATATTGTAACTAACACTGACTTTGATGAATTAATAGTTATAATAATAATAATAGTTTATTGCAAGAATATGGTACAAAAAGGTGGTAAGTTTGCATATTCTGCCACATACAATGGCGCGCAAATTTGTCTTTAAAGGAGTTTTACATTTTACATTATTAGTCATATGAATTGGTCAATTCTTATATTATTTGTATCGTACATATCATATCAAATGTTATTAAATTATCAACTACAACAATATTTCAACTACAGTGTCTCACGCAAATAATCATTTATTGAGTAATACATTTTTTCCAAAAGTAATACAAGTCACTTTTAAACTTTTAAAGATCACTGCTGAGCGTCGTATTGCTCCCGACGCTGTTGTGGCAGAATACTGATTTCATCTCTGATGATTTCCAGCTTGATGAATAACGTTGGCGACCGTAGCGCCCAGGTTTTGTGTTACCTGGTCGGTCCATGTTGGGTTGCGTCCCCTATGTCCCTTTCCCTCCATTTTTCCGCATAATTTTTCAAGGTTGGCCTCATTCCGGACAATGTGGTCGACACATTGCTACACTCTCTTGAGATAAAAAATAATGCGTTTCAGGCATTAATCTTGATGGCATGCAGTTCCAGTGAATACGCAGCAATGTCGCTTGTACCATATTATTAAGTCCCCGATGCGGCGTTTATCTGCGATTTTAGGGTCCATGTCTATGATACACGGCGATCCAATCCATTCCAATGCGACGTCTAATTTTGCCTTCCATGCTTCATGTGTTGGATATATTTGACCCTAAATATATCTATTTATACCTTCAAAGAAGTAATATATACATGACTATCTATGCTATACGGAAATAAAATCGTCACAGATTATTCAACCTTCATGTTTTTCAGGGTATGTGGGTCATCTGCTTTGTGGCTATGGAATCAGTTGGACGGCGCCGATCATTCCGAAATTGGAGAACCCTGACGAATCTCCATTATCAAGACCACTTTCCGACATAGAAATGTCTTTGCTGGCATCTGTGTTATATATTGCTGGGTTACCGGGTAAATAGTTTTATGTAATATTTTAATTGTAGTTGAACTATAATAAAAAAATATATATTATAATAATAGAAATGTTAGGTATATAATTGAATTCTATAATCTTTGTTTTTCTAACCATTTTGGCGATTTATTCCATCTAGTTACACCCTTCTTCAAATTAACATGTAATACAAACAGATGGATAACTAAGGGTAAGATTTAGAGTTGACTTAGCGTCACCTATGGGTGAGATTAAGAAATGAGACTTACTTAACAGCAGTATCTGACTTATTTCATAATACCTCACGTTAATGTTTGCATTCAGAAACGCTCGAAGTGAAACTAAATTAATATATTACATACAATTTCAAATTGATGTTTCTTGCATATGTTTTTGTAAGGAATATATAATTAAAATCTAAATCTCCTCAAAAGGTTTCACTCAAATCATACCAAAACCAATAGAAACCAGACTTTGAGAAGTTTGTTAAGAACAATATTTTTAATTAGGATTATGTAAACTTGGCTTAAGTACAACTAAGCTTAGCCTGGACTTTGACCGTCTAACAACAACCTTTCGGAATCTCAGTATATGGCTCAAATATCTCACGCACTGAATTTAACACTAACTACAGTAATATATTTAAAAAAATAAAATAAAGTATCAACTAAATTCTAAAAGGTGCACATCGAATACTGCCGGTTCTTTCAAGTCTTTCAATAATATAGAACATATTTAACAATTGTTTCCAGCACAATATATGTATTTTTTAATTCCACAGCTGTGCTGTCGATGAGCTGGTTCTCCAATTTCAAAGGCCGAAAAGCAAGTTACGTTCTCTCGGCAACTTTTTACATCATCGGTTTCGCCATGTTGGGGTCAGCTACCAACTTCACGATGATGTTCATTGCTAGAATCATCAACACATTTGGTTTTAGCATAGCGAATATGATAAACACCATTTATATTGGAGAAATCGCGTAAGTAAAATTCGGTTATTGCAAGATTTTTGTTTCTTTATCACGTCATCACGAGTATAAATTTTATATTTCTGCTTATGATTGGGAATTCTATAGATCAAGCAACATTCGAGGGATCTTCCTGACTGGGCTTGGAGTAATACAAACATTGGGATCCCTAATATTATTCAGTGTCGGGCCTTTCGTTTCCTACAGTATGGTATCGTATATTGGTGTTGCTATATCTGCAGTATATTTCCTGGCAGTTCTCTGCATACCTGAATCTCCTGTATATCTTGCTTTGAAAGGTATGTTGTTTTTTATTTATGAATCAACAATGTTAACCATATCGATTACGAATAAAAAATAAAATTAAGATGAAAATACATTTTTATATTAATAAAAACAACTATAGAAAATCATTAGTTAATGTGTTTAAGATTGTTATTTTGTCAGTATTTCATTTTGTAAAATGGAATCAAATAATACGCCAACATGACAGACAGACACCAACTTGTGAACTTGTGAACCAATAAGTTTAGGGTTACAGATATTTTAATCTCATAAAGTATTATTACCAGTAATATTTGCTGGTCAAGATTTTGGATGATATTACAAGTTTATATAATTTGGGTGTGTCATGTGTGTATTATAACTAGTCTGGCCATTAATAATGTTACATAAAAAAAAATCTTTTTTTTTTATATTTTAATTATTTTGAATTTGGAACACGTATTGAAATCCTCTAGATTTTGCGCCGTTTACTTAATTTGCGATAAATACGCATTGCATCATATTCTAAATAATATAATTTAGACTTATTGCAATGTCGGCGGAGTCAGAAAGACTTTTTATTTTCGGTCGCTATTCGTAACCGCCGGATAGATAGTTGTCTTTAATTTCTTCAAGAATCCCTTTCCGTATGCGAGAAGAGAAGATCTCAAGAGAACTTTATTTAGCAGTAGTAACAATATAGATTTTCCATTAAAATATTAAGTTTTCTTTAGTTAAATGTTTAATCTCAGTTTTCTTTATTTATCTATTAAAGTTCTTATGTTTTACATATTTTGCTTATCAATCTGATCTGTTGGTTGTGTTTTCATTGCTAATATGTATTTGTGTAGCTACAGCTACACAAATATATATAGCTATATAATATATAGCTAGATTGCTTATAAATAAAAACAATATTAAATTGCAGATGAAGACAAAAAATTAAGCCAAGTCCTCCAAATACTTGGTAGGGAATCCGAAATAGAAAACATAATGGAACTAAAGAATACTCAAGTCAAAACAAACGATTTAGAAGACTGGAAAGAATTGTTTACACTTAAATGCAACAGAAAAGCATTATTTATTACTGTAACTATAAGCGTATTGAACTATTTAAGTGGTATATTAGTGGTTGTTTTTTTTTCGACATCGATTTTCAAAATGGCGGATTCATCTGTCCCGCCAAGTTTAGCTACTATTATCATTGGATGTACTCAATTGGTAGGGAGTGTTATTGCTCCATTATGTGTGGAAATATCTGGAAGGCGAATTTTGTTATTGGTTTCAACTGGTGTTTGCTGTGTTAGTATGGTAAGTTCGAGTTTTATTTATTTATAAGAGTACACAGGTATATTATAATACATTTCCTATTCCATTATCCAATTTATATTCTAAAGTACATGTCAATAACGGTGGATATAACATTTAATTTATTAAAAAATTTACACTTTCGAAATGGATGAGAAAAATTACTAAATATTTTAGTTTTTACTTAGTAAAAATACTTATTCGCTCGATGCCGATTAGGTACACGATACATCAACGCTTTTTTTAAATTGATCAGCCTACTGAATTAGTGGCAATAATTATTATGTTCGAAAGAATTAAAATTTTACCTTTTTATTATGATATCTTTACTATAGCTAATAGTTTATTGTATTCTCTATTAAGAGCTTTTTTGAATGTGCCAGGCTTAAGAACTCTTAGTTTGAATCGAAAAATTATTTTTGCTTGGGTGACAAGTTAGATACATACAAAGAAAAGTTCCTAACTATGAATTAACACTTCCGTCCGCCTCATATGAAGTCTTAAAAGATGACTGGATGTTTCTGGAGTCTGATCCTAGATTTTAGTTATATGTTTTTGTTTTCCAAATGATGACAAGAAAATACGAGAGATTCTAATACAAGCTTCTTTTGCAGGTCGTATTTGGTTTCCATTTCTTTTTGATATACATAAACTCGCCCCTAGTGGAGCACATTAAATGGCTCCCCTTAGCCTCATTAGTGATCTTCTTCATGAGTAATAATATGGGTAAGCTTACTTAAACAATACTTTTTACGATAATCGTATGGTACAAAGAATGTAAAATGAATGAAAAGCGGTGCTGCACGCGTAAAGTACGTGTGTGTGATGTGAACGTGCACGTCGTTAAGTTTAGCCAATCAAAACGCGCCAATATTTCGCGTAAACGTCGTGGATTCAAAAGGAATAATAGTGGCGGAGTTGACGTGTATAATATTGCGTGGTGTTGCCATTCTATCAAAACAAATGCAATCGTGTCACTAATATTAACTTTGAACAACTAATATTTTTATTTCTCCTTAGGTATTCCACAAACTTAATGCTACACATACGTCTGTATTCTTTAAATTTGTGAAGTCTGTAAAGCCAAGAGTTCATTAATTTACTTACCTTTTGTTTGTTATTAATATATAGAAAATTACCTATATTAAAGAAACAGTACAAGAAAAACTGTTTGCTACACTACACAACTACATTTATAAAAAAATAATCATTGTCTCAAATGTCTACGTTTACAGGCTTTGGTGTCATACCCAGTACACTAACAGGGGAATTATTCAACTCCAATGTTCGAAGCAAAGGCACGGCCACCGTATTCGTGGTATCTTGGATCTCTGGCTTTATCATAACAACCATTTTCAACACTCTGATCTCATCTGTTGGTGCTTATGCTGTCTTCTGGTTCTTCTCTTTTACGTGCGGGTTGGCTTTTCTCTTCACTTTGTTCTTTATACCAGAGACAAAGGGTAAAAGCTTGATTGAAATACAAGAAATTCTGAGTAAATGATTAATTATTTGTATATTTTTTATTATTCTTGAAACCTTGAATGATTTTTGGTATTTTTAGATAATATACTTCTTTTATGGACAGAATGTAGTCCAGTCCATATATTTCTCTATCTCCTATAACCTGTAATCACATCTAACGATTGCAAAATAAAGATCTATTAATCGGTTTGTAAAAACAAATGATCGTCCGTTATATTAATTAAACAACAAAACAATACGACTAACTGATTGTATTTATGGACGATAGTGCACCGATCTGGTGGCGTGGAAGCGTACATGCAAGAAGTTGGGATGCATCGTTTAGATTTACCAGCTCAAAATCCTGACCTCAATCCAATTGAGCATGCCTGGAATGTTCTAAAGAAACGTGAAAGATCAGTGCAACCTGCTCCACAAAACATCAAGGGGCAGAAGAGTGCCTCAGAAGAGTTTCCTTAGGTACCCGTCTTTTACAAAATAGTTTAGATAAGATAGATTGATATTACTTTCAACACAATAAAGGTAATCTAATTATGTATTTAATTTTAAAAATGGTGGACATTTTTTTACGCTGCACTCAGATTATATTAAAATACATCTTTCTACCATCTCCTGTATCTCGACCAGGCTTTTTCCTTTTGTTTCTGGGATGAAGATGAAAGTAAACAAAAAATCCAGACCACAACCCTCGCAAAAAACCAGAACATATAGTGCGGTCCCAGTACTGTTAGAATGGTGTTGAAAACAGTTGTTACGATAAACCCAAACAGCTAGGACAGACCAAAGTATTGCCTTTTCCTCTGCCCTGCTATAGTATTTGGGACAGTAGCAAAACCTGAAATAATAGAATGGTTAAATAGATTCAGATTCATATACTTCCCGAGGTCTATATTCATAATAAAAACAGCCGCAGTCTTGGCTTCAAATTTAAATCTATCATCAATTGATTATTTCTTATGACCAAGTCACCTTTCTGTGCCATAACACATGTCGATCATTTTTGGGTATCAAGCCTGCTAGTTTTATCTCGATTTTTAAGTAACCGTACGAGCACATCTTTATACACACTTGAAAGTGAAAAGCAGTGGTATTCGAACATATAACCTCAGGTTTAAATAATTACATTAACGATTCTCTCTAAAACGCACTACTTTGGTCGTTAAAATCAATTTTTCAATTCTAATTTTATTACTGAGATTAGTGCGTTGAATCAGGATAACTAACAAACTCTTCAGCTTATAAAAACTACTAAGCTTTTACGAGTAAAAGTATGGTAAAATAAGTCCTTGCTTAGTGTAAATTAGGCTAGACTACTTTATAACCTACTTAATACTATTCTATCTTTCTTAATTTTATTTCGTTTGGGACATTACTTTAGAAGCGCCGAAGAAGGAATTTTACGTATTTGCTTATATTGGGTTAAACTTACCCACGTTATTGCTTAGATAGAATATGACTTAAATTACTAGAGGCATCCATTTTACGTTGTCGATTATTGGTGCTTGAATGCACCTGAAATGCAGTTTGAACTTAACTTAATAGCATTTTAAACCAAATGAGTCTTTGTTTTGTGTGTTGAAAGTCCACTTATTGTACACACATTAGTAAAAATATAAAATAAATTGTTATAAACATTATAATTTAGATTTGAGAAGCCTTTTAAGTACAACATATACAGTCAGGGTACAACATATGTGACAAGGTTCCCAGCTCTACCATAAGGCACTTAAAACTAAAAAAAAAACTCACCAATAACGGGAATATTCTAAAATATTGATATGTGATTAACTCACAATATTTTTAAGCAACCATGAGATACTATGAGAGATAACGCTACAATAGAAATACAAAGTAGCAGATTAAGAAAGCAGCATGATTAGTACAGAGAGTGCAGACAGAAGTGACAGGACCTAGCAGACCTAGGGATTAGTGAGATGAAAGAAATATAAATGTAAAGTATCTAAAATGAATAAAATTATTATAACATGAATAATCGATAAAATTATTGTAAAGAATAGCAAAAGCAGCCACCTTCGAACAATAACAAAGGGCACAACTAATCCCCCACTTTGCTGAGTGCACACGATTATAATTGTCGCTACGTCCGGTCGTATTGTGGATTTGGAAATCTCGAATATCGATGTGGCGAATAATTCAAAATAATTCTTGAAGAAAAGTGTGTTTATGTATAAAGTGTTAATAGAATAATAGAAGTATTCCAACGAAATCAATCACTTCAAAAACGCGACCTTATTTTAGTTCAGTCAGTTCAGTTTTTAACAAAAATAATACAGCTTAACAAAAATCCATACTCGAATGACAGACACAGGCTCATCACTAAGATACTACAATCCCATTATTGTAGTCACTAGACCACGTAGACTTTGCACTGATTAATAAAAATAATAATACATCTTATAAAAAAGGCGTAGAGAAAATCTTAGGTAAAGAACATGCCCAGAACGGTAAATTTACTTGTTCAGATTTCATTTGAACATCGACCAACTGCTGACACGGCTCACGTGGTTGTTCTAAATTTTAACAGCTGAAGGTGCGCGATACCCCAACAGCTCACAGGAATAATATTAGTTATGTGTGAATAGTGTGGTGTGTGGTGGCAAAGTGGCGAAGACTACTTCAAGGTCTTAATTATCGCGGTGAGGCTGCCCGATAGCTTTGTGATAATGCCACCACCTTGAACCTTTGATTCTACCCGTAGGGCTCCGTCTGTTACCTTAGGTCTCTTGCTGTAGACATCCCATATATATACGGATATATACTTATATATTCACTATTTATGTGTTAGGGTACGGCTTAGATATCCTTAGGTTTGTAAATTTCTTACATGTCACCCTCTCATATATTTAGTAATCTAGTGCAGCTTGCTCAATGCTCATACGTACACTATATATACTTCATACATACATATACTTCTGACATTTAATACATATAAATTTAATCACACATTTCATAGTCCACTAGCTGGCAAGCTTACAATACTTATACTTAGATAAGTAATCAACGTTAAATAAGGCGGTGGTGGTATTGCAGTGTTTAGACGCAAAACTCAGATATATTTAACAAATGCCTATGGAATGATTAGAGTAGTTGTTCTGGGCATGTTCGTTCCTATTATTTGTAGTAAAAAACCGCCTACCTATATTAGACTCACACCGGGCAACTGAAAGAGAAACACGCTGTGAATTTATTTAGCAATATTTGAAGCGAAACAACGTGACGCTCACGCTCGTGAACAGAGCGCGACGCTGTCAGTTGTCTGTTGGCGGGTAAGACGACACGCGTCTCTTTGTTTGAGGGTCACGTGTTACGCTTTAAATGTTCCTAATGAAAACATACCTATACTAACCACTAACCCACTAAAATCTACTTGGATGCAATGTGCGCAGGGTTTCACGCGAGATTTACTCCTAACATTGACGACTATAGATTTAGTTTTGTTTATTTAAAAAATGTAAAATCTTAAAGTAGCTAAATACAAACGCAATTTCTCTTATATAGATAATATTAATAACTGCAATATAATCTTATCCAATGCCAACAATAAGTCTTCCAATCAGTAAGGTGAATTTTTCAGTTAAAGAGACACTCCACAAAAGATGCCAGCACGAAAAATGCACTCATGACCAAATCTGGTCTTCGGTCTTTGTAGTTTGAGACCCAACTGGTAATAAATAATCTTTAAAAAATAAAATAGAAAATATTTAAACTTAACTCACGAATTATAGTATGATTTCTACTCTGTAAGGTTAGAAGTAACTTTAATTTATAAAATGAGTCTCCAGGTCAAATGTATTTTCTATTTGAAATTATTTTTCAAGGTTCCACTTATTACAAGAGGTAAACATAGCGAGAAAAGCAGTTATAGGCCATGAATTCAAGCATGTGACAAAGAAACCTGATAATGAAAAGAAAAATATCGTAAGAAACAGATTTGTAGCCACGCGTCTACCGTCGCAATTATTAATTTAACTTTTTTAGCAGGTAGCGACTCGAGCATGAAATAATAAATTATTTCAATATTCATAGACACAGATTATGCATATTATTTAAAGATTTTTTTTGTAATATACTTACGTATATTATCTCCATTAAATATTACTATGACCAATATATAGATTTAGAGAGACCTCAAGGCTAGATTGTAACGAGATAGATATTCCACAGTAAACACCGATAGCGCAAGATTTTCATTGTGCGTAACGAATTGACACAAGTGTTTATCTGTAAGTTTAAAAATACATTTGTTTGAGATGTTTAAAGTTAAGGTTAATGATAACTAATTAAGATAATGTGAGCATGTGTAAATGTTTTAAGCAGCTCAGACTTAAATTCGAGATTGTTTAGCGTATACAATAATATATTAAACACAATTTTTCGAAATTATAGCCTTGAACTAAGATTTAGCGACCTTTGATTTATGGTAAAGCTGGGTTGACAGTCACAGAAATTCCTATTTAAAGAATATTTCTTTATTCATAACAAAATTTCCTACTGTCTCAAGTACTATAGTAAGGAAAATGTTCACGGGCAACGTGGAAAAGGCACAGCACAAGGTACAAGGCAAAGGCACAAGTTTTGTCCTAGTAGTTTGGGTTACGGGTTTTTTAGTCTCCCATATATATAGGGTTGCCTGGAAGAAATCGCTTGTTAACGATAAGGCCGCCTGTTGCCTAATTACTTATGTAACCTACTTACTTTTTGTTTGTATAATTATGTATATTATGGTAACAAAGTATAAATAAATAAATATGTAAGTGCGTGCGTGCTCCTATTTCACCATGCCTCTAGCTGATAAAGGACAAATCTTTGTTTTTAATTTATTTTATGATTATTAATTACTTAAGTGGTCATGTGGAACATAGTGTAATGGTTACAAACGTAAATAGATTACTCCTCTGTGTCTTAGCCAAATCTACTTCAATAAAATCGTATAAGACTTCATTTGTAAGTGTATGTGATTGGTGCGTATGTCATTCCATATTAACGGACGTTTTTAATGGTCCGTCGAATGACAAAGGTTTGCTTTAGGTCAGTATCTCTAGAGATTGTTAAGAATTAGGTATTTTGTAAATAAAATACTTTTTATTCTTAAATGTTGGACTTTTTGTTGTTAATTTTTATATTATGTTGATATATTCCTTGTTTCCTTGCCGCATTGGGGTGACGCGTAATGACAACTTCTTTGTATCAATATTGTCAAATATTATGTATCTACCACGGAAGAGCTGTAGCCCAGTCAACCACAACACAAGTTGTTGTGTTCCTAGTATGATTTTGTTTTAAAAATAAAGATTCTTATATAATGGTATTTGAAATTAACTAATTCGTTATATAAAAGTTACATTTCCAAAACAATTTGGAGAAGGGAATATGTCTTTTCGGATCAAGCTTTATTGCCGCCTTGGAGACTGTTCGTAGTAGCCCCTCTTTGCGACTACAAGAAATGTTGGATAAATGAATTAATTTACAACAGTTTACTTTTCCACACAGATTTATTTTACAATAATGCGCTTTGCAGAAAAATGTGCATAATCTCACGTAACTGCCAATTGTCTTAAGATGCCATTTAAGTAATTATACGCTCTGAAATCCAACATATAAAATAATATGACTGCAGATTAGGGTGTTTTTCCTATCTCGAAGACTGCTGACTAATTTTAGATACATATTATTACGAGTATAATGGAGGAAGGATTGTGCTCGACCCGGCCCGAAAGCACTTATACTTAGCGGTCGAGAACACTGAGAACACTGAAAACGGAATTTCGGGAACTGTACCGTACTATTTTTAGTATGTAGTCCAAATTATAGATGTCGCTACAAAGCATCTTGGTTAAATACTTGTATAAATATGAATCTTAAATTTAATAAATTATACGATTGATACTATGTTTACTTAGATATTTTGCGTCGTTGAAATAATTCGTTCACAATTAAATTTAATAATAATATTACTAATATTTTCTCGGTAAAACTTAAGTGAACAAGTCATCTTTTACACTAGCCTGCCTGGTTTCGTATGGGTTGACATTAATAGTATGGAAATAAATATAAGCTATGTTACTATAAACAATATATGAATAGGGACAATTACTTGCCACTGTCTTCATAATGAACATTTCTTTGTCCTTTGCAACAGACAGTCCCTTGTGCAGAGGCTATTTCATAGAATCAGACAACCACGTAGTCCTGGAATGCTGGCTGTAGCTTCGCAACAAACGGAAATCTTCGGGGCAGTGATTGTTCCTTCATCAACCTTGCGAAGTGCCCAGGAAACTTCTGAACTTCTAGTTGGATTTAGGCTGGGTTAATTAACCAGGACCTTACGCATAACGGACCAAATGAGCGAGCAAATTGAGTGCAAACTACTACAATGCCTATGCATATACCTATGCTACTCCGAGGGAATAGGTGAATTAATTAAAATAAAATGAATAAATTAAATGCAGTATAAAAATCAGTTAATAATTTCGATTTATTTTACATTTATAAAATATATATTATTAAAAGTGTGCGTGTAGTAGTGTACACACGTGAGAAGTGAAACTTCTTTATGACCTTATTTTTAGAAAAATGATCTACTACTCACAGAAGAAATACTCACAGAAAACCGGCGTGAAGTGATGCAATAGGTTCATCTTATTGTACTCGCGTTTCGTTCGGTGAGTGTGACTCCCGGAGCCCATCAATTCCAAGAATATGAAGATGCAGTTTAAACAGAGATTACCAGGGGGTACCACACGTTTCTGCTGTGGAGAATCCCCCTCTGAGCGTCCATCATCGGAACAATCAGTATTCGGTGGTGGATGCACAGGCTGCCCTTCGTATTCTGGGATGGGCAAAAACTGCGCAAAAAACTTTAACTTTAGGTTTCGATCTCGGGGCAAACGGAAGAATTTACCGAAGGCATCCCCTTCCACGCTCTCAGTGGACTTTACCAATGTTAGGGGGCTCAATTCTAATCTTAACGCGGTTCACTTTCACTTCGAAACTGCGAAGCCGGCCTTATTCTTCCTTACTGAGACTCAGATTGGAACATTCCTTTGTGCCGCGGGCGGGAGTTTGCGTGTACGTCAGAGAGGATATCTGTTCTCGTCGCCTCGGGTCGCTTGAAGGAAGGGGCCTATCTAGCCTCTGGCTGCGCGTATACTGCGATGACCATCCGTGATTATACGCATGCCTGTATAGGTCCCATAGCGGAAATACCGAAACTGACCGACTCATTGAGCACATCCAAATGGCTACAGATTCCCTGCTCGAAGGGGTTCCTACCGCTGAAATCGTGATACTTGGCGATTTAACGCTCACCATGCCGATTGGTTCGGCTCGGAAACCACCGATCACGCGGGAAGATCCTTTCACGACTTTGCTTTAGCTTACGACCTGTCACAAATGGTCCCTGCGATTACCCGAATACCAGATGTAACAATAATAATAAATAAAATATTTTTATTCATTTTAAGTTTAATTTCATTACAATGTGTAAGATTTGGGAACCCTTTTAAGTAAAAAATATACCTGTGTCAGGGTTTCCAGCTCTTTCATAACAAACTTAGTTATACATTCCTTAAAATATTTAATTTATATATAATTTAGTTACATCTTCTATTAACTTTTTTTTCTTTTTTTGTTATTCATTTTTAACTGTTATCAACACACTGGAGTGCATAAGTGAGAGTGTGTGAGTGCAAATGTGTGAGTGAGTGAGTCAGTGAGTGAATGAATAAAGTCTGTACTACATACTAGGCCTCAGAAGAAGCTCCAACTCTGCGTAGGGTATGTTCATGAGCCAGTCCTTTAGTCGTATTTTTAGATTGTAGACGGTAAGCGGGTAGATATTAAGCAGCCTATTTAATTTATTATAGATGTAGTCTGCTTGCATATTGCGTCTCGCAAAGTCAGTCCTAACGGTCTGACCGACGACAACATCCCTATTTCTTTTTAAGAACAGCCTACTATCAAATGGTAGCGCTCTGTGTGATTTTAAAATTAGACTCAGGACATACAGCTTCCTAACGGAAAGTAATTGGCTGAGATGATAAAGCTCTTCCGATGGGAATCTGCATGGCCGGAACAGCATGACCTTTAATAGAGCCCTATGTCCCCGTTCCAATTCCAAAAATGTTGTTTTATTGGCCGTTCCCCATATGTTTATGCAATATGTCAGTACGGACTGAACAAGTGCTATGTAAATTCTTTTAAGTATTATATCCGATGTAATGTGTCGCAAAATTTTAAAAATATATGTTAGTTTCTTTAATCTACCAGTCATGGACTCTATGGGGATACCATGATAGTAGCTCGTCTATATGAATGCCCAAATATTTGATAGAGCTAACTTTTGCTATTGGAAGACACGGACAGTTACTGTCTCTTTGCATATCGCAGTGATGTATTTTAATTTTAAAATTATTAGGTGGTTGAGTTCGATCAGAAATTCTGAAACACACATAGTTTTCTCTTTATTGAGAGACAAACGGTTAAAATTAAGCCACTTAGCAATAGTTGTCAGTCCAACTTCCGCTGATATTTTTACCTCTGCCCAGTTAAGCCCTGTGAAAAGTACAGCCGTATCATCCGCATAGGAAAATATTTGCCCGTGATCAAGTTTTAGATTGCTTAATACATTAATATATATTAAAAATAATGTTGCTTGCTTCCTTTCGGAACCCCATAGGTGATTTCCAATTCATCACTTACGTAATCTCCTACTTTAACTCTCTGTGTTCGCCTTGAAAGGTAATCACAAATATATAATAAAGAAACAATTAAGGGTGTATCTCTAATGCCTATTTGCTCCATTTTATGTAAAAGTGAGGAGATACAGACTGTATCGAAGGCCTTTCTTAAATCTAGAAATGCACCAAGGCATTTCTTTCCCTTATCTAGGTTTGATACTATTAGAGATGTTAATTGAGATATGGCATCTTCAGTTGATTTTCCTTGCCTGAATCCATATTGTGCGCTTGATAGAATAATAAATTTATTAAGATAGTTTAGTAATCTAATATTTAGTAGTTTTTCTAAGACCTTAGAGATGGCTGGAAGAATGGAAATTGGCCTGTAGTTATTGACTTTGTCTTTATCGCCTGATTTAAGTACCGGTACAATAATAGCTTGCTTAAGTTTTGTCGGAAATATCCCTTTTTGAAAACATAGGTTGACCAGATGACATAAACAAGGTACTAAAAGACCTCTAGCGAGTTTTAGAAATCGTGTGGGAATATTATCCCACCCCGGTGCGCTATCTGATTTTAGGTTTTTGATTCTGTGATCAACCTCTAGATGGTCGGTACTAAATAGAACAAACGAATGCAGGTTGGATATAGGGGCTAGTGCTGATGTGGAGGAGTGTGACGAGCTTTGTTGAATTTCCTGAGCCAGTAGAGGGCCAAGATTTGTGAAATAATTATTAACTTCATTTACAGACTCTGTAGGCGTAGCCTTAAGATTTAATAGTTCGTCATTATTATCTTTTGTTTGACTCATATATGTAATCTTTTTAATATTTTTCCACAACTGTTTTGGGTCATTAACTGAATTATTTAATTGTGTTCTTTCATATTTTCGTTTTAGTTTTTTTATTAAGTTATTACAAAAATTTCTATACCTTTTATAAGTAATTGATAGAACTTCGTCATATTCATTATTTTTTAAACGCTTTTGCATTTTATTTCTGTTTCTTATGCACCGCAAGATACCGGCAGTTATCCACGGCTTTAATATCTGATGTTTTTTAGATACCTTCGTGATTATTGTATTTTCTTCTAAGGATTTTTTAATCTTATTTATTAATTTATCAACGACTTCATTTGGATCCTCGCAAATTAAGAGACTATTCAGATTTTTATGAGATAATGTTATTACCGCTCTGTCTGCTCTGCTCTGTATCAAAATCTGTATAGGTTTTAAGTTTTTTAACATCTACTGCGTTATGCATTTTTAATTTCTGTAAGCTTAAAAAAAACATGAGATGATCTGTAATTGATGTATTCAATACAGCTACTTTTGTCTGAAATTTTTTATTTTGTTGTTTTATCATAACATGGTCAAGACAGTTATTATTTCTAGTTGGGAAGAGATGTCCCGGCCATATATTGATAGCATACTAAGATAGTTTAGTCTGTTATTTAGGTAACTGTTGTCAACATTGTAAATTAGATTTATATTTATATCACCGGTGATGACTATATTTTTCTTGTTCTTTATATGATCCAAGTGTAGACGAAGTGATTCAAGAAATGATTCTGAGTTCGGAATAGAAGGAGAACGATAAATTCCGAAGATTAAATGATTAAGTACCTCGATTTGTATACAAGATGCATTTTCTAAGATTATTTCACGTACTTTGGGTTTAAGATTATTCCTGATATAAGCCACTACGTCATCATTCTGATTAAGCTGATTCTTAGTATAATATGAAGAATGTTGGCTAAGTTGAGGAATAAGCTTTCTATTATTCAATCTGCATTCAGTTAATATACTGACATCTACCTCAATTTCCAAACTGCTTAAGGTTACTTGTAGATTGTCGAAATTCCTATAAATGCTTCTTATATTTTGTATTATAATAGTTAAATCACTGTTTTAGGGTTTATAAATTGCTTTAGATTTTTTACTTCACACGAAGTGGATATAGCTATTTCAGTTTCATCTAAATCATGAATTGTTGTGAGTGTATTATCCATAATAAATTTTGAAAAAAGAAATGATTTCTTTTATATGATCACAATCAATGTAAATCGAATAATTGGTAGGTATTGGTAATTCAGTAATAAATTCCATGTCATGCCGTATTTGAGGGTAGTAACGAGGATATTTGCATTTTGCGTGAAACGTGTAAAGGAAAGAGAACGCAGAAATGTATCGTTTTCTATGACCATAATCAATGTAAATCGAATAATTGAAGGGTATTGGTATTTTAGCAATAGGTGTTATGACATGCAGTATTTGAAGGTAGTATTGAGTATTATTGTATTTTGCGTGATACGTGTAAGAGAGAGAGAGAACATAAATTACGGTTGCAGTATCAATTTTGTCCCGAGTAAAAGAGACAGACAATACAAGAGGTGCATTTTTATGATGAGTATAAAGGAGAGTGTACAATGGTGTATAATGTTTTAGTGTTTTTACATAAGATATTTTGTTGTGATAACAGTTGCAAAAGATAAGGTGACAAGTACATTTAAAAACTAATAAAACCTGCAATAGTCAGTGGGATTGCATTATTTGCTGTATTTGAGCTTCAGTCTTGAGTAAAAGTATTGGTGTATAATCATCTTTCCTTAGATATACTTTACCGTACGAAGTCCAGCAATATTTATATGCCTTTGATCTCACCAACTCTTTTCCACGATAAAGTAGTCTAGATGCTTTTGGCGTTAAATTTTCAGATATGTAAATCGGAGCATCTTCATTGGTATGGAATCCTAAGTGTTTAGCGCACAATTTGGACTTGTGTTTTATATTGAAAGCTTTACCCATTTTTATGATGTCGTTCTTAAGCAACGTTGAAGTAGTCTCAACCAAGATAGTCGTGTTTTTAATACCTTCCTTCTTGGAGCGTTGCCTGTAAATATCTTTAATCTCAGTTTTGGGAAGTGAGCAGCCAATGTTTGAAGTCAGACACTTAACCATTTCGAATAAGTCTTCCTTTGTTTCATTCACCTTTTTTGGGACATTTTTAATTTCAAAATTAGCCTTTCTCATGCCCTTATGCATTTCTTCTATTTTATCCTCTAGTGTTGCTATATTAAGATTGACTCGAGCCTTCTGGTCTTTCGCCAAATCTGTACAAGGGAATTTTTGTCAGCCATCCATTCCACCGCTGCACAGGGAGGATGACTCGCTCGCCCACACTGCGAAGGAGAAGGCCGACCTCTTCGGCTGTCTCTTCGCGTGACTTTGGATGACCGAGGGGGATCACCACCGACGATTTCGCGGTGTGATTATTCAATGCCGGAAATCACATTCCGGCAACGTGCTGTTGGCAAGGCACTATCTTCCTTGGACATTCATAAGTCGAGTGGGCCGGATGGTATCCCTCCAATTATGCTGCGTACTTGTGCTCCTGAGTTGGCTCCAGTCCTGACGCGCCTATTCCGGTACCTGTACTCGCTCGGCACTGTCCCGAAGTGCTGGAAGACCGCTTCGATACATCCGATCCCTAAAAAAGGCGATCGCTCTGATCCGTCCAACTATCGTCCAATAGCTATAATCTCCTTGTTCTCCAAAATAATGGAATCCATTATTAATGGCCAGCTCTTGAGGTATCTAGAGGGCCACCAGCTGATTAGCGGTTATCAGTACGGCTTTTGTCGTGGTGGTTCGGCTGGTGACCTTCTAGTACTCATCGAGAACTGCCTGAGAAATATCTGCCCAGCCAGTGTAAAGAGTATCCCCAGTGCCTTACACATAGATGGGCAGAGGCAATTGAGTCCAAGGGGGAGGCGCTAGCGGTTAGTTTGGACATAGCGAAAGCCTTCGATCGGGTGTGGCACAAAGCACTGCTCTTGAAGCTTCCAGCCTACGAGCTTCCCAAGAAATTATGCGACTGGATCTCCAGCTTTCTGGCCGATCGGAGCATCAAGGTCGTCGGCGACGGAGCATGTTCCCACCTTAAACCCGTGAATGCTGGGGTCCCACAAGGCTATGTTCTATCCCCGACCATGTTTCTTCTGCATATGAATGACATGTTGCAACTTAGCTACATTCATTGCTATGCGGACGACAGCACTGGGGATACTCTATACACTGGCCGGGCAGGTATTTCTCGGGCAGTTGTCGATGAGTACCGGAACAAACTTGTGTCTGAAGTCGAAACTCTACTACGTGGAGTCTCGGACTGGGGAAGACTAAACCTAGTCCAATTTAACCCCAAGAAGACACAAGTTTGCGCGTTTTCCGCGAAAAAATACCCTTTGTCGCTACTCCTCTTTTCGAAAACACTCTTCTTGAAGCCACAGCCAGCATTGGAATACTTGGCGTTGACATATCGAACGACAGTTCAGTTTCGCGGTCATTTGGAGGGAAAGGCTAAATTAGCCTCCAAAAAGCTTGGTGTGCTCAGCAAGGCGAGACGGTACTTCACTCCAGGCCACCGCTTGCAACTCTATAAAGCGCAAATATGGCCCCACATGGAATACTGTTCTCACCTCTGGGTGGGGGCTCCCCAGTACCAGCTCCTTCCACTTGACCGTATCCAACGAAGAGCGGTTCGAATCGTCGATGACCAATCCCTCTCCGAGCGGCTCGATCCTTTGGCGTAGCTTAGAGATGTGGGGTCACTCTGCATCTGCATCAGCGTGCAAATTCTTAAAAGGCCGGCAACGCACTCGCGAGTCCTCTGGCATTGAGTGTCCATGGGCGGCGGTATCACTTAACATCAGGTGAGCCTCTTGCCCGTTTGCCCCCTATTTTATAAAAAAAATACAATTATTTCATTTTACCTTATGTCTACTAAGATTATTACAGAATTTTACATTTCATTAATTGTAGTAGAATTAGTACTATCATTATTATCGTTATAACATATTTTTGTTATTAATGGCGCGTAACGTAATAATGTGACGCGTAACCGAAAAATGTGACGGAAAATTTTTTACAACGCCGATACAGAAGTTTCACTTCAAAAACAATACAAATAAAAACAAAAGTTATACTGATACGAATTGGAAAGGAATTCATTAGATCTTAGCAAATAATATCGAAAAATGATTAGAATAATAATAGTATTTGTTTGTACTTCAGCAGCGTTCCGTGGATATAGAACCAAACGAAAATATCAAAGCCATTATCGTACGAGAATTCATATAGTGAATAAATCTAAATGTTATGTTTAGAGTATATAGAGAACTCATTTGTTAATACGTTCCGCTATTCCTATCGGCTAAAAAACCCCGTCTTTTTAACACAACAATTGGCTTATATATTCTAAAAAACTAAAGTCGAATTAAATAACTAATTTACATATACTTCTTGCAATAAATTATATTGCAAAATTCGAATAATGTGATACATTAGTCTTTGACGTTCAACATTTAAATTCATTTAACAATTGTATATCTATAATCTAAAATGGAACGTGTGTTATGTGAGATAACGCCTTAAACATAAAATAATACATAAGTCCCTGTCGTTAGATCCTTTGCTTATCGCGAGACAGATTTTATTTAAGAAAGAGAGAAATTATATACCTATTGCAGACACGATTATTTACTCATTAAAACACACTCAAAAGGGATTTAGCCCAAACTCAGCATGGAAACAAACGTGTCCATCCTAAGACGTTTTCAGTTAAGTAGTCGTTTTGCAACAATTTGTTACCAGCGCATACTGCTTTATTGGACATGTAACACGCAGAGATCCGAAAAGTCTAGAAAAACTCATCGTGACTGACAAAGACCTCGAGATCGATCCCCTTCTCGCTGTACCGATCAAGTAACCCTTACAGGTATAGCAGAAGACAGGAGAGAGTGATGGTACTTGGGTGGCGCCAATTACACTTGGCTTGAATGAAAGTATCTTTTGTTAAGTCATATTTAAAATACCACAACATATAATACTATCTACTCAGCATTTCTTGTATTTCATTCAAACTCTTTCCCTTCGTTTCTGGCACACACTTTAAGGTAAACATAAACGCAACCAGACAGGAGCAGGAAAATATCCAGAAAGTGACATCACCGCCCAGGATCTTGACCATGGAACCAAAACTAGTGGCCACACCGAAACCAATAAGCCACGCGGTGGTCATGGAAACCGCTGAACCCGTGCTACGAGCATTACCTCGAAACATCTCACCGACCAAAGCGCTCGGCATAGTTCCAAAACCTGCGAAAGATATAATTAATAAATGTTCGCATCAATTAATAATAAGATTAAACTTCAAAAACTGAATTATGAATAAGATTAAACAAAAATAGATTATGTAGGAAAAGTTATTTTCGTTATTTTCCGAGCGTTTCATCCAATAATAATGGATATATGTAAAAATAATAACATTCGTAAATTTATTTGATACGGTGAAAATTTTACTGAAATATCTTTTGACTTAATCATTAATCTTTTGAAAAAAATATATTTTTTCTAAGTTCTTCGAGGTTAACAATGTTTACTTTATTATAGTGATTGTTTTTCACTATAGATTTAAAGTGTGATTGAAATTGTGACTAAAACTTACCTATTTCATATGAAAAGAAATACATAATAAGTGAAAGCAAAGGCAGCCAACCAATCTCTGATATAATAGAATTCTGAACTCGCGCCAAGTGAAAATAGGTACCAAGAATCAACTGAAAGTAAATAAAATGTTATAATTATATAATGAAATCAATAAATTATTGCTCTGTACCTGGATCAGGCTTATAAGAGGAATACTAGGTTCTACCCGCATCTTTACCCGCGTATGTTATATGTATTTTGCCAAGATTTTTAACAGAAAAAAACCAGTGGCGCTACAACCTTTTACATCCAGGCCTCAGAATGATATGTCATTGCGATCATCATTTTTTCTAAAAGGCGATCAGCCTTCTGTGCCTGGCACGCCGTCAAACTTCACTTTGTGGATATGCCGGTTACCTCGTGATGTTTTCCTTCACTCTACGAACAAATGTAAAATCCGCACATAGACAAAAAGTCCATTAGTGAACAGATGGAAAGCAGACTCACTAACTCAGAGGATGAGGATCAAAGTCGAAAGCCCAACACTTCTATTTTAAATAAAACCATAATGAATGGAACCAAAACCTCAGGAATAACGATGTAGTAGGCCCTTGAGTTTATCTGTGCTTGTTGATACAAATTAATGCAAATAATGTAAATTGTTTATAGAAATTAATGGTTTCAATCTCTCGCAAACTTTAAATCAAGTCACTAAGAAATCGTGTATTATAGAACAAAACTTTGACTGCACAATGTACATACAAGTCCGTTCACCTCGTCTTGCTGAATCACAATCATAATTAATGTTTAACTAGTCTGGCCATAAATACTTTTACATTTTTTTTTTTTTAACTTTTCAATTATTTTGAATTTGGAACACGTATATTATTTTAAAAACTTCTTTCGATTTTGCGCTATTATACATTTGTTTTCGTGATCATTATCAAATTAATCATGAAATTGGGGTGTTAAAGAAAATAGAATTGCAGTGATCGCCTTTCATGTAGTGGGTATCGAGCCATCGTCAAATTTGCGACACTTCAAAAGCTTGGTATTAGCCGTAGGTCATACTATCAACAGATATAAAAATCACTTCATCGTTCAGAACGCTGTCTGCCGCGATACGCAGGTGAAAAGCACAGAAATATCCTCTTTACTGATTAAACAATTTTCAGGATTGAAATGAATTAGCTTAATGATAAAATGTATGCTCACAGTTCTAGAGAATCAGCTCAAGTGGTTCGAAAGGTCACTATCCCGCATCAGTAATGGTTTGGTGGGCCGTGTCTTCAAGGATCAAGGAGTCACAAAACTACATGTGAAGTGAAACCTTCAGCCAAAGTGTATCAAGATACAGTCTTGGATCTTTTTGTGAAACCTCTCAGCAATACACTATTTAAAAATATACCGTAGACTTTCCAGCAGGATTCTACACCTGATCACAAGACACGAACTACCCCAGCCTGGCTTGAAACCAACGTTCCGGACTTTATAAGATCTGAAGACCTCTCTAGCCCCGACCGGTGAGGTCGACCCTTAGACTTCAAATTATGGTCAGTTTTAGAGGATGGCCTGCTCTAAACGACACGGCGACATTGAGTTTCTTAAAGAGTCTTTGCAGCAAGCAGTGACGAATTTTCCATTGGAAACATGGCATAGATGCATGGCCAAACAGATAAAAGGCCAATATTATATAGCCAAAGGTGGCCATTTCGAATAGAATATTTTTATTTTTTGCCGTATAACAATGCCGTGTAATAATATTACATTACTTCGTTTAAACAATGTGTGCTTGTACTAGTGTACACACGTAAGAAGTAAAACTTCTTTATGACCGTATTTTTCGAAACATGATCTACTATATGCAACTTTACATAAATTGGTTAAATACAGTTAAATTAGATAAAGATTAACAAATATTTTATTATCATAGACATGAAGACAAATACTACAATTATTTCATTTTGCCTTATTACTACTAAGATTATTACAGAATTTCATTTATTGTAATAGAATTATTACTATCATTGTTGTCGTTATTATATATTTTTGTTCTCTTCGAATCAGCCGTGGTAGGAACAAAAAAAATGGCGCGTAACAGAAAATGTGATGCCTGCCTGCATTTTTTCCAACGCCGATAAAGAAGTTTCACTTCAAAAAAAGCATTTTCATTTGTAACAGAACTTATGGCTGGACTAGGTATATGTACTTCTAAGCCTATTTTTGTTTCAATTGTTCACTTTTTTGTTCAGTGTTTACTCCAGCTGTCATTTCCTGATAGTATGACCCCACAATACAATAATCAGTGGTGCTGGTGACGGCAACATAAAGCCGAGTTATGCCAATTTTATACGATATAATTAAAATAGTTGTAATTGGAAAATAATATGATAGTGTTATTTTTAAAGTACTTACCAGGCTACAAGCACAAAATGCTGTCGATACAAGTAGTAATATTCTTCTACCAGCTCGTTCGACAATAAAAGGTGCTATCATACTAGCGACTAGCCTTGTGCTTCCTATCACTATTGTAGCTATGTCAGGCCTAAAATATTTTTAACGCATTGAATAAAAAATCAATTAACTGCCGAAACCCGGGATTGAACCTTTAGATCTTCAGTCTAACGCTAACCCAACTGAGCTATTTCGGCTATATATTACTTAATTAGAAATTACGTTATATAAGTTATAGCTGAAAGTTCTATAATTTCTATAAACATTTTTAAAAATTCTAGATTGCTCTACGGAAATTAAGAAAATTACAACTAATAAGATTTAATTGTTAGTTAGCAATCCAGTATATAATTTATAGCGTCAATTTCTATACACACTTATTTATATATTTTTTGTTGTGTATGATGTATTAAACCATATAGTTCATTGTTTGGTAATTGCAATATGTTTATACACGTTATAAACCTATAACCAAGTACTATACAGGTGTGGTGTTTTAAACACCAACTAAAAGGAAAATACATGAAATACTAAGATAATAAATGTTTACGTTACAGAACATCCCAGAGGTTACAGAACACTATCGTTTCGAGGCTACTATACTGTACTCGTACAGGAGTTCTTAGATTACAAATTTAGATAGATAGAATAAAGATTTAGATATAATCTTTATTTTTTAATCTTTGTTTTGGGTTGTATATTGCCATAGGATACAGGGTAAGAAGTCCTAGTCAGTATTCTGTATAAAACAGATTTGACAATACCATCTAGTAGTATGCTGTCAAATAGTGAAATCAAAAATATTTAAAAGAAATCACAGTCAACAAGTGAGGCTCAAAAAAGTTTACAGTGGTTGTAGGAAAAAAAGATCACAGTCTCCTCTCTTGTTTAAAAAAAGATCATTGTCTATGGACCCTGATCTTTTTTGATCCTGACCTCCTTTATTTATTAGAATATGACCAAATAAATAATTTAATTTGCTTTAAATCATAATATGAGATATCGGCTTTGATTTGACTGATAGTGGGGATTTTTCAACTCGTCCACCACAATATGTCCTATATACTACCAGTTCAATTTTCATATATATTTTTTTTAATATTAATCAAAATGTAATTGATCGTTATGCTCTGGACTGAGGGAGTAAATTAAATTCTCTTATTGATTAAAACAAACCTTATAGACGATCCAGCCATCTGAAAGATAGTTGTTGCAAAAAATAAGACGGCCGCTACACCACTAGTCTGTTGCAATGTGCACAAAGTTAGTGTTATTCTCAGGCTTCGTCTGTTAGCCTTGACTGTAAATATTTTAAACCAGGCTTTCCAGCTATTTGCTTCGTCTGGATTCGTGCCTCTCACTGATTCAAATATGCTTTCTAGATCTTCAACTCTGCCTAAGGATCTAAGTGTATTTTTTGCTTCTATTTCTTTACCTGTAATCGTATTTAATTATCCTATATCAACGGATAAATAAAACAAAAAAGAAATGGTAGTAATATCACCCTTGTTCTAGGCCTCGCCAACAATTTCTATATTTTTCTCATTCGACTGTTTTTTTCCAATAGATAAGTTGGTGATCAGCCTTCTGTGCCTGACACGTTTTAAGTCTAAGGCGACACGGCATGCCTTCATTTAAATGTCATATTTCATGGGATTTTTTCCTTCACGTGCGAATGTTTCATGTGCAGGTAGATATAAAGGTTCTTTAGAAGGTTCGAAGTCACGACCCCACTGATGAGAGTTTCACACTGAAGCTAGATGAACACTGCCCAATATCAATCAATTGATTTGAATAATTGTTACCTTTTATCGCGTAATAAACTGGTGATTCCGGGATGAAATATATACCTATAACATGCACTATGTTAATAAGTAGGACAAAATAGCCCGTCATTTTATAGGAGACAAACGGACCGACACAATAGGCAGCTAGAGTACCAGAAATTCCCACTATTGATGTAGAAGTTAGTAGAATACCACGAATATTTGTGGACCTGAAAGTGTAAAAGATTTTGCGAAACTGTTTTATATAAAAACCTAAGTATATATTTTTATATCTAATAATAAAGCATAAGTAGTGGTGTAAATCTTATCTATACATTCCGTCTACAATCCAAAAATACGACTGGCTTATGAACACACCATACGCAGTGTTAGAGCTGCTTCTGAGATCTAGTATGTAGTTTCACACTTTATTCATTCACACACTGACTCACTCACACACTGACTCACTCACACAGTCACACGGTTATCGAAACGCCTTAAAAAATCAATAATAAATAAAATAAAAGAATAATTTTAAGGAATTTATGATTATGCCTATCTTATGTAATTTAATACATTTTTATTTTTTCTTTACTCTTACTTCTGAATTGCAGCTGAATTTCATCATCAGACATGGAGGCATAACACGAAACTCCACCTGTATCACTTCAACATTTATCGTTACATAACTGAGCGTCTTTTTAGAGCAATTTTTGGTGCGTACCACCATCGTGTGGAACCAACTGCCCACTGAAGTATTTTATATTCATTAGTATTTTAGGGTCGTTCAAGAAAAGAGCGTACTAATTCTTTTAAGGCTCTCGCGAGCCTTCTGTCATTGAGAATGTCCATTTTGCTTATAGACTTTTAAAGTATGTTATTACCGTATATACTTACGCTATTTCTCCTACGTATACTAAATTACTAACAGTCACCATTCCCATACCGAGTCCGCTTATGATTCGTATAGCGAAAATCGTTGCTATATTTTTCGTTGTAACAATAAGTATTATTGCCGCTAAGTTCAACATTCCACCAAAGAATAGGCATGGCTTTCTTCCCACTATATTTGATAGGTAACTGGGTATGTAGGGACCTAAAAAGCATAGCATAGCTTAATTTTATCTATCCCATTAAGACCATAATTATGCTCAAAGGTGTAATTAAAAATCCTTTTTACGGTCTCTTCAAAATATATATAAAGTACATTTCTTAATAGTTTATATGTCTTGAAAAACAAACAATAATTAAAACTACTTACAACTACTACTACTACTACTTAATACATAACTGTCAGTCCGTAACAAGAAACCAACGATAGCCGAGCGATTTCTATATAACTTCTAGACAATAAATTATTTCTTAAAACTCGTTATCCATATCCGATATCCACTCACCAACAATAGATCCTAAATACAAGAGTGAACCTATCCAGGATACCTGTACATCTGTGATGGTCTCTTTCAATGGGCTTTGACTCAAATCTTGTAGTTTCGGTATGATCGGAGCGGACCAACCCACGCTATATCCATCTATGAATTGACCAATGTTCACTGGAAAATAAGTAAAATATTGTGGCATTGAATATAATTTTCGAAAGTATACCAAAAAGAAAAAAAACGTTAATAGTCGGGTCACTAGGCGAGTAAGTTTGCCTAGCCAAAAGTTCCTACAAAGTACGGTTAGAGTATGCTGACGTTTGACAGTTTATGATGACAGTTTAGCCTTTAACAGACGTTTAGCTTTTATTTATTGTCTAAATTATAGATAAAAAAAAACTAAGCCTAAGCCGAGCGTTCATGCAAGAGTACGGCACAAGAGAGGCACTAGCGTTTAGCTTGTGATGCATTTATCTCTCTTCCACTTCATCAGCCGATTCGTCCGACTAAAAAAGAGACAACGCCAGCACACAACTTATACGTGAACTATTTTGTCAATGTTTATAAAGTGAAGTAAAAAGTTATTGTAAATTAGCACATTTTTAATGTAATTAATCTGTATAATTTGAGAAAATAAAAATATTTGAATGATCAAGTGCTGTTAGGTAATTTATAGAAAAAACTGTAATTGTCAATTAACTCCTTAAATATTAGTCGCAAATAATCGCAAACTTTATGATAACTAATTATTTAATATTGTGCCAAAGCTACAGCATTTTTTTTAAAAAAAACGACTCCTAAGCCCACAGACGGCGCAGAGCAACTCGGTACCTAGGTAACACTGAAAATGTTTAGAAAACGGCTTAATGTAGAAAGTTGCCAATACTTTTATTGTTTTTCGAAGTAATCTCCGTTCCTCTCCACACATCGTCGCATTCGATAGAACCACTGACAAAAGCAGTGGGCCCATTCGTCCTTAATGGCATTGGCATTGGCTTTGGCATTTTTGTACGCTTTCACCGCATCTTCAGGGCTCGTAAAGCAAATACCTCGAATTTTATCTTTAGTTCTTGGGAATTAATGAAAGTACCAGGACTGTATGGCGGGTGACTCATTATCTCGACACTTGCCATAGTCAAATGTTCAACAGTCTGTTTTGCGAAGTCGGCTGAAGCATTATCGTGGTGAAAGAGGATCCTGCTTCGAGGGCACTGCTGTCAAATTTTTTCCAAGGCAACAGGCAAATAGTGATTGACAAACCAGTCGGCAGTAACTGTCCTTCCACCTTCTGACACAACTGTCGCGAACCCTTCCACAACACAACCTTTCCAACCAAAGAATGAGGCAATCATCTTTTTTCCTTGACTTCTTCCTTTCTTTACCTTAGTGGGCCGATCCTCGAAAGGAAACACCCACAGAGCTGATTGTCTTTTGGTTTCGGGTTCGTAGCAATATAGGTACCCAGCTTTTATCACCTGTGCCCATGTCAAATACAGCATTTGAGTCACCGCCGTTGAACTTATCTAACATTTAGCGACACCAGTCCATGCGAAGGTGTTTCTAGTCGTCGGTTATAGTATGGGGAATCCATCTGGTACAAAGCTTCCTGACGCCTAAATGTTCGTGTAATATTTTTGAACTTGACCAATACCAATGTCTAAGCTTACCGGAATCTGCTAATAGGTCACTCTCTTATCTTTCTCTATCATACCTCGCAGAGCACTGATGTTATATTCAGTTGTCGCTGTTAAAGGACGTCCCTCACGCAGATCATCATCCATATTGCAACGTCCACGCTTAAACTCGTTAAAATTGTAAATTGTATTAGTGTATTTGTAATTGTAAATAGTGGCACGAGATGGGGCTTCATTAAGAAATGCTATTCGCAGCCTATCATAGCTTTGTTATTGATTAAGCCTACAACAAAAGTCATAATAAATCACTGACCGAAAATTTTCTCGCGTTAGGTTCATTTTCACGTGTAACAAGAGTTTTAGATTTGCCGCCAATTCACACAAACAAATGACAAATGAATGCAATATACTACATTATTTTACCAAATAGTTCTAAAATTGAAATTCAAAAAAGTTTTTATTAGCAATGTTTCTAACTGGCCAGGTCTAAACATTTTCAGTGTTATCCACGTATTAAACTGCTAATGAAAATTATCTTTCGTTTGGTTAGTGACTATTTTTAAATAATTATTTCTTATACATACCACACGCCAAAATAAGCACTTGTGTCCGTATACCACTCATCTTATCACTGCACTGGGTACTTGTTTTTTGGTATTCATGAAATTGTTACGTTACAATTGTTGACGCTTCACAAAATAAATGTTGTCAGTATATTTCACATTCAAATTTACATTATGTCGTTCCGTATGTGTCGTAGTTTTATGTTTGCATTAATTTTATTACTAGTAATTGTACATACTTGGACTCATTAATTATGTGGTAATTGGTAAAACTGTTTACATTTTATCAATAGCTTAGTCGATCTGATATATTGTATGTCAATAATAACATTGTTTTCTCAAAGGCATACATTTTTAAAGTACGAGTATATATTACGAACATACGTTTCTTATATTTCCATCTATTTTGAATCGCAATAGCGACTCACCCCAGGTAAAATATTTAACAAAGGAGTATTCATTAAACACTATAGATACACATTAGTTATATGTATAATAAATACAATCTGTAAAATGGATCAATTTAGATCAACTTCTTATATTTTTACTTAAATAAATAATTATAATCTTTAATTATTTATATATAATAAAACATACATACATAGTACAAAGGTACATACAAACGGTACATAGTACAGGTGACCACATAGCTGGTGCTTACCTCGCTCGACGAATAAGTAGCGCAATACAGCGAGGAAATGCTACCAGTGTAAAAAAAGGTACAACAGGGACCAATTTTTTTAAAGTTGTTTTTATTTATTTATTTATTATTATTATTGCTACAATGTAGATAATAAGAATAAGATAATTGTAAATACGGTCATATAAATCAAAATATAGTTTTAATGAAATTATTATGACAAAATTTCCATAACTAGATAGCCTAGTATGCACACATTTCTAGATCACGACTACCTAAGCGACCTACTAACGTAAACTCATTCTACAGTTTGAATTATATTAACGCGACAGCAAAATATCGAGTTACGACATCGTTTATTGTAAATCTTTAGTAACTAATGCATAATGGTCGATTTCCATACTCCTCTAAAAAAACCGCCCGTAGGAAAACTGTGAACTGAAAAAAATAATTATCCCTAATATATTTTTAACAACAAAGAGTAATAAAATTGTATCATCTAATTACACCGTTTAAAATTCATCATAATTTAAATGTAATGTGTATATGTTAATTTATATTTAGACCGATAGCGATACCGTCGACATGTCTTTTTAATGAACAAAAGTTAACAATTGAAAACTTAAGTAAAAATCTGTGGAAATCCTGTTCATTTTAATTATGACTTTATAGAAAAATATATTAATATTTGCTCGGGCATTATTGCTCAGGTAATGACTTCGTTGGCTGCGCAGGCCTATCCCATCACATCCTTCTGGTGCGGTAGGGAGGTGTGGTCATGGGAGTAGCGCAGGTCGTTGAGATTCTCAAGACACATTTGTTGGACTAGCCTTCCCGAAGGTGTCAACTTTGTTCTTGGTCCTATAGCCTAAGTATTAAACGCAACTAAATTGTGCGGGGACCCGTACCAGGATGAAGGCGTCCTGGGGATTGAGTGGCGTAGTGAGCCAGTTGTAGTTGCGCGCTGCACACAACATACCTATCTTTTTTCAGTGAGCAGGTTCCACATATTGGTGGTGTGCGGCGGAAACTGCCTCAGTTGTGGAACGGCGGATGTCGAGGTGCTACGGGTGAAATTCCGTATTCTGCATCGATGTCTGTTATTGAAATTCAGCGGCAGATATTAATCCGAACAACTCCTCTCAACACTCGTCGTAGTAAATTCGTTAGAAGATGTAGAGTAACCCACTCAGATACCCAAGCGTACCACGGAACTAATTTGCGGCTAAGAGCAGAAACTGAGTCAACACTATTACTACTACTTCTAATGGGATAACCGTACCTGCTGCATAGCACCATAAGTAAACTATTAGAGATACTTAGGGCAGCCGACTAATATTTCTACGGCGTTCACTCTAACCATATAGAAGTATATGTAAAAGTTACAGATAGTTTTAATTTACCCGTCTTGGCTCTCTGGATTACCAATGTTTTAAGTTGGAAGGCACAGAAGAAAAACAATCTAAAATAGATAAAAAATAACTAGACTGACAAATAACTCAAGTGATTTTTTTTTAATTGCCCCAAAACAGTTGTTTTTTTTTCAACAAATATCTTATGATTTGGCATATGTATATGTGTTTCTAAATGTGCTGTATTTAATATAAAATCATTGTGATTTATTAACGCGAACACGTCATCGTTTCGACTGCCGTTTTTTATCACACATTACACACATCCCAAACACATTGCTCACATCTAAGTACAGGAGTTATAAGCGTTCTAAACGACACCTTACTTCATTTACGTCATATACTCCGCCATATTCTCACTTTGACAATGAACATGTACGATTCAAGTGACAAAGAAATCAGAAATTGTTAAAGTTACTCCAAATCGCTTAAGGGAAAGTTTTACGCTTCCATCCAACCAAACATACCAAGTCAACCCTGGTTTTATCATTATCGGAATGAAAATCGCTGAATTACATCCGCAATCTCACGTTTGCGTATTGGTCATGCTTGCACCCCTGTTCATGTAGCCAAGCTCCGGATAAGGGATCACTCTATCTGTGAGTGTCGCTTGAGAAGGCACTGTATCTCACATACTATTTAACTGTCCCAAACTAACCTATCCTCTCCATGACGTTCTTCCCCCTAAAGTCCCCCGTCCTTTAAGCGTTAAATACATATCGTAGATTTTTATGGAAATATATACAAAGCAATAAAATTATATATATATATATAGACATAATTCATAAAAAGGATATTTCCAATTTATGAATTTGTTATTGTTGTATTTATTAATGTTGTTAGTCATATTTATGTTGTCTGTGCTGTCTTAAAACTGACAATCGAAATTCAACTAGTTTTTTTAGATGCATATTAAAAATTAACCTAATTATTATTAGGTCCTTACATATGAAATTGGCGTATTTCGTACTGGCCACCTTAATCACGATGTTCTCCTCTTTAGTAAGGAATTCCAAATTCAAATTTGTTCAGCTATTTACTTATGTATTTGTGCTTCGATTCATTTTTTCTGTTTGCGTCACTCATTTTACAGAATGGAAAACTTAAAGTATCGCATTATTTACGAGTACGAGTTCCGCCGTGGCACTAGTGCTGCGGAAACGACTCGAAGGGTGAATGATGTATATGGCGGTCATGTTGCAAAAGAAAACACAGTTCGTTTTTGGTTCCAACGTTTTCGTTCTGGAAATTTCGACCTGCAGAACAAGCCCCGTGGACGGCCTGAGACCCAAGTTGATAATGAAGTATTGAAGACTATTGTGGAAGCGGTTCCATAGCAAACCACGTCCGAGTTAGCTGCGGTGTTAGTGATAAAACTGTTTTAATTCACTTGAAGCAAATTGGGAAGATTAAAAAGCTTGAAAGGTGGGTACCTCACGAATTGACTGAAGCAAACTGGCAAACGCGCGTCGACTGCTGCGTTACATTACTGAACCGGCACAATAATGAAGGTATTTTAAACCGAATCATTACCTGTGATGAAAAATGGATTTTTTACGATAATCGAAGCGCTCAGCGCAATGGTTGGATCCTGGCCAGCCAGCCAAATCCTGCCCCAAGCGAAAATTAACCCCAAAAAAGTTACTTGTAAGCGTTTGGGGACTAGTGCCGGTATTGTTCATTGCAGTTTTCTCAAATCTGGCCAGACTATTGTCAGCAATTGCAAACCATGATGGAAAAGCTAGCGGCTAAACAACCTAGGCTGGTCAATCGCTCCACGCCACTGCTACTTCACGACAACGCTAGACCACACACTGCACAACAGACGGCTACCAAATTAGAAGAGCTTCAATTGGAATGTCTAAGACATCCTCCGTACTCCCCGGACAGATTACCATTTTTTTCGAAATTTGGACAACTTCTTGCAAGGGAAAAAAATTAACTCTGATGGGGCAGTCCAAATCGCCTTCACAGATTTTATTGATTCCCGTCCGATGTTTTTTTTAGTATAGGGATCAATGAACTACCTATGAGATGGCAAAAGTGCATAGAAAACAATGGTTCATACTTTGATTAATTAAATATATTATATTTTAAAATATTCGACTTCTTGTTCCTCCCATACAAAACGCCAAATCATATGTAAGGACCTAATATTTTTACCGATCAAACTCCTTCGTGCCTCTACACGACACTGGCGAAGTTCATTGCAACAACATTGCCATTCTTAAAGCAACTTATATAAAACTACATGTTTGTGCAATAATTTAAATGCTTACAATAAAAAATATAATTGCTGTGTCAACAATTTTAATGTTTAATTATGTATCGGCTCTTCCTGTCCAACAACTTTTTGCAATGTTTAATGCTCCAATAATTGGTTGTGGATCAAGGCGCGATGGGGTGCATGCATATCATGTGTTATGTAAGGTATCTTTATGTAAGCTATCTTTATGGTAATCCATTGAGATTGTTAAGAAAAAGCATTATTTGCGAATGTTTTTTTTTATAAACATGATATTCTTGTATAAATAAGTACGAAGCTTTTAATTATTCATCAGAAGCATTTATTTTGAAAAAAAATCACCACTAACATCACTGGAACAAATCTTAGGAGATATAATAGACATATCATTACTCCACAACAATATAATAGTCAATTATCACGCCCTCATTTATTATGACCACGGATTCATCTTAGCACCGTTATTAGAAATTAAGTTATAAACTATATTTTTTTCATAAATTTATGGTTTGCTTTTTTATGACATAAATAGCATTTTTATTTACAGATTCGAAAAGGACATCCCTAATTTTTGTAAAAGAAAAAAATGAAGAACTTCACTTGAAACTAAATATGTATTGTAAACATTGTAACATTAATGACACAACACTTAGACAAAATCATTAAAGCTACTATTTAACAGTTTTTACATCAAAATTTAACTGAGCATCTCCTGAATTTCATTAAGAGTTTTTCCTTTCGTTTCTGGAAGGCAGAAGTAAGTGAAAAGAAAGGCAAGCACACAGGAACCTCCGAACAGCCAGAACGTAACGTCGCCGCCGAGGGAGTCCACCATGGTGGTGAAGCTAGTGGTGAGAACAAATCCCACCAACCAGGTCATAGTGATAGCGAGAGCCGAGCCATTCGATCGCACGTTAGTTCGAAACATTTCTCCCACAATTGCATTTGGTATAGTTCCGAAACCTAGATTATTTCGTTTAATTCGTATAAATGGGCCAAAGAAAACAAATACTTATACTTATTAATACTTATTTAACTTAATCTAACAGCTGTTTTTATTCTACCCCTTAAGCTTCAGTTTAAAAATAATTTTGTGGTCATAAAAAAACAACAATCTTAGGGTTATTGAGTTATAATTTTATATACTAACTATTTAGAGATAAATACGTTTGCAGTATCAAAGACGATTTGACCTAGCTATGATTATTATATTTTATTATAATTCTATGCAAATATGAATATCAACTCACTCAAGGAAACAACACCGAGGCTTTGGCGTCAGATATCTGTATACGTTTCCTTTATAATTTTTCCTTATGACTAGGAAATCAGCCTCGAATAATCAACACTCGAAATAAACAATCCATTACACAGCCAGGGTTCGAACGCACATTATAAACTGTATGTAATAGTAATAACGTACCTGCTTCATAGCAGAAGAAGTAGACTATTAGAGCTACTAAGGGTAGCCAACCGATAGTTTTTACTACGGTGTTGTTCACTCTATCCAAATAGAAGTATACTCCTAGAACTGACTGAAAATGAAATAAAACAAAACTTTAATTTCCCCACTATCACGCTGAACCTCAAATCTCTCCGGATTCCGAATGTTTTAAATTGGAAGGCACATGCTTGGTATTAGCTAACTTGACACATTTTAGACGACATCTGTTGAATGGATCTTCCCTCGGACCAATAACGGTTTTACCGTTTTAAATTCTGCCATTAATTAAGTTCTTTATTGTTTTCATAATTGGAATCGCAATTGAGAGTTAGAGGGAGAGGGAAAGATTCAACCTTTGCGTTACAATACATCGAAGGATATGTGATACAATTGTCGATGTGATTTCTGATTCAAGTCGTATGTAATACGTTACTTAAATTTGATAAACTAAATCTTACCAGACTAAGAGCACATGCGGCCATTGAAATCAACAACAAGATTTTCCGGCCCGATCGATCTATAAACGTAGGCGCAATTAAACTTGACAATAATCTTGTAACACCAACTATTATTGTCGCTATATGAGGCTCCACAGATGAGCCGGCTTGTGCAAAAATTGTTGTTGCGAAAAATAGTACAACAGCCACACCACTCAATTGTTGAAATGCTCCCAGAATAAATGTTATGAATAAGGACATTCTATTTGATTTTATTGTGAATATTTCCATCCAATCCTGGACTTTTGTCGTCTCTTCTTGCTTTTTAAAGGCGTCCAAACATTTCATGACATCCTCGGAACGTCCCAAAAGACAGAGAGTTTTTGCAGCAGTTAATTCATTTTCTGTAAGTTATTTGTACAGTACACCCAAATGAATAACGCGCATACAGATCCTCGCCAGTGATATTCCCGGAAACTCCCGAATCATTGAATCGTACAATGAGTTTGAACCTTGCATTTTGCACCTTGTTCTATTGTAATAGGACTAAATATCATGTGTACACAATCGAAAAAAAATCGGGCGGTCGGCGGCCGTCGCCGGTGAGTCCAAGGTCAGTCAGTGGTCTTTAAATATTGGCGCTGAATTATCGAATCAAATCTCGTTACTGATAAATCAATATTTATCTCTTTTCGCACAAAATACATAATCCTACCAAATTATGCATGAAGTAAATGGACTTTACCACTCTATATTGACATCGTCTATACGACCGTTGCCGAACAATGGCGAAGATCGCTATGCGTATTCTAACTTTGGGAGCACTGCATCATTGAAATACCTTGAAATGACATGAACGCGACTATATTATTTTGCGGGCCCAATCGTGATGTACATACGTTCCAAAAAAGTACGTGAAAAGTACTCCAAAGATTCGTTCCTTCAAGAAAAGAGCGTTCCATTTCTTAAAACGCCGGCGACGCATTTACGCAATAGGCTCGCTATTGGCAATGTGAGTGTCTATGTGCGGCGGTATCACTTAACATCTGGTAACCTCCTGCCCGTTTGCGTCTTGTTATATAAAAAAGTTATGTAAATAATGTAATAAATTAGCGTAAGAAGAGAAGAACAAAAACTCGAACCCCGGCTGTGGATTGATGGTGTCTATGTGCATTTATCACTCATTCGTACAGTGGAGGAAAATATCTAGAGTATGAGACACAGAAGTAGGTACATCCCTGTTACAAAAATCAAATCATTACAAAACATAAACAGAAATCTAAGGCCCAAACCATATAAGGTAGTAGTGCCAGTATTGTCTTTTGTTAACATAGCTTTTACTCATTAAGAAAACACTTTTTAAACGGATTGAAGCTATGTATTATTATAATAAACTTATAATTATGGACATAAATTTAAATTTTTTCCGACGTTTCGCGTGCTTTACAGCGTGTGTGATTACGGTGACTGAAGACAAAATATAATAATAATACATAGCTTCAATCCGTTTAAAAAGTGTTTTCTTAGTAGTGCTACTGTTTTTTTTTTCATTATTAACAAGACTTAAGAATTTCTGTGGTAATTCATACATAACCTGACCATAACCAGATTATTATGACATGTGAATATTGAAAACAACATTTACCTTTCATTGCATGATATATGGGTGATTCAGGTACGAAAAATAGACCAAACACATGCAGTGTGGATATTGCCAGTGCTATGTACCCTGTAGTTACATACGAAACATATGGTGCTACCACATAAACGAGGAGAGTCCCCGATATCCCAATAATAGACGTCGAAGTTAAGAGAATCCCTCGAATATGGGTTGATCTGAAAAAAAAAATAATTTCACGTTAAGAATGTCATAGTTGATGATCAAATTATAGACGATAGTAGCTTTACCATGAGTGTAACAGCTAGTGTAACAAGACACCTCCAGTATGCAATGCGGTTTTAACGACCGGGTGTCTTGTTTCATAATCTTACACCTAGTTCTTTGTGTTTTATGTTTTCTACATTATGTGGCGTCATCAAAATTAAGACATAAAAACCAAGTTGAGCATAAAGTAAAAACCATAGCTCTAACGCAAGTTCAGCTCTGTACATCGAGGGCAAACAACGTACATGGTGAGATAACGTTGAGGCATTTGCTACCGAGGCTAATAAATGGTCTACCCAGTCAGTTATTAGATAGCCTTACGTTAACCAACATAAAAAGTTATGTAAAGTACAAACTACTTTTATATCCATTTGTCGTGTCCCTAAACAATACTGCTATGGTTACAAACCATAGTGGTTTTCTAATGTAATATATTATGACTTTTTTATATTAGGTATTCTGTAATATAAATATCAAAAATACTACTTTTTTTAATTAAATAGCAGGCAAACGGGCAAGAGGCTCACCTGATGTTAAGCGATACCGCCACCCATGGACACTCACATTGCCAGAAGGCTCGCAAGTGCGTTGCCGGCCTTTCAAGAAAGAGGTGATACGGTTGGTATTTGTGTGGTACTACTTTTGTAACAGTAGAGTAAGATAATCAATTGATTCTAATAATTATTGACTTTAAGTCTTCTTAAATACAAGTGTTGAAACGAAATGAACTTACGCAATTTCTCCAATATAAACAATATTTCCTACAGTTGTGATACCCATACCAAGACCACTCATGACTCTGATTGCATACACCATGGCAATATTCTTTGTGGTCACCACCAAGACATAAGAAATGATATTCAAGAAACCGCCAATGATCAAGCATGGTTTTCTTCCAATTAGATTCGCCAGAACCCCAGTTACGTATGGACCTAAAATTTATCAGCTGCCTTCAATTATGTCTATATATCTGTCTGACCTAGTGTGTGTTGTTGAATGAAATACAAATTATACCAAACTTATTTTGTCTAACCTCTGGGGTGACGTTACAGATCGTGTAATTGTTATTAGGGGTGTCAATTAGGGGGGTAAATTATTATATATATAGCTGCGTTGCATATTGTCTTTAACATTTTTCTGATTTACAATAGAGAAAGAGACAAAAGTAAAAAACAGGAAGAGATTCTGCGTAGTACTTAGCTGTGCCTCGCGTTAATTCAGTCGTAGCGTATTATACAACCTTGGGTACCATTTGGCAATCAATACAGGCAATATTCAAGACAGTTTTGTAATGCCACCAGCAGTTATTTACGTCAAACAGACGTTACTTTAAATTGTGTAAAAATAAGTATCGCCTTCATAGCAAATTACATACCTACCAAAGCACCAATATACAAAAGTGACCCCACCCAAGAAGCCTCAAAATCCGTGATTGGTTCCGGCAATGGATTATCCAAGACATCCTTCATTTTAGGTATAATTGGTGCTGACCAGCCAACGCTGTAGCCAACTATAATCTGGCCTATGTTCACTGAAATTTATTTATTTATTTACAAAAGCTTGCCAACGCTCGGCAAACTCATTCATTGGTACATAAGAAAAATCTGAAGAAAAATTGATCAGTGTGACAATACGGTATAAGGTAACAATCCTCAATAAAACTTATTATTACAAATAGTGATTAGTATTAGCCTAGTGGCTTGATCGAGGTACCTCATCTTTGAGGTTATATATTCAAACTCTGGCTGTCCACCAATAAACATTTCCTTCAATGTACACATATAAGACTCGCTCATACGGTGAAAGAAAACAACGTTAGGTTAGTTAGTTCTTTACAAATTCGTTTTGCGTTAGTGGGTATTCTTAGTTATTATATACCGTTATCGGAATGCACTCAAACTCATATAATCTTTACTATATATATATCTATATATTTATATATTATTTTAAATAAAATGTTACTTACAACATGAAACAATCAATATTTGATATTTCAGATTTTCCATTTTAAATTTTGTCCCAAGTTCTATATACTCGTAATTATTGTCTTCCATTGAGACGAACTGCAATACGGACAATCCTCAATTATTCATTCGACTTATCTATATAAAATGTAAGTGTTTTGCTAATTGATTGATGAAAATCTTGGTATAATTATCAAATACGTATTATTAGGGTCCCGTAGCGAAGTTATTTCCATATTATATTACGTACCTTTACGTACATGTCCTCTCTTTTACTTCTAAAATAGGAGAGTGAGGATTAAAAAACAAATTGATCTTCCAACAAAATTGATTTTAACCAGATATAGTCAGCATTTTTGAAACATGCGTTTTTGTCGAAGAAAAGGGAGAGAGCGATTGACACCGATTGAGAGTGAGAAAGTGCGAACGTAGCATGAAGCAAATAGCCATGGACGAGAATTGGGGGCAAGCAAGTGAGAGAGAGTAAGTAAGATCAAGAAAAGATATACGTTATTGGTTGATATCTTCATCTTGTGCAGTAAACGCAGATTTTGTATTTATTTATATTATCATTAGCACGTATACAATGTGAATATAGATATACAAATACATGGAGTTATCATATACTGGTACTTGATCATCTTGGCTTCATTGGGGCTTTTACCTTATAATAATTAATATACAAAGAAGTTTCACTTCTGACATGTGTACTTTGTACGCACGCACTTTTTTTCTACTAAATAAAGATATTTTACCTTGCCTTGGGTAACTCGCACCAAGCCAAATTTTTAAAATAAATCTATATACATGTATGTTTATTTAAGTAGTATATATGTTTTTCTTTATTCGTTTTAAGCATTAATGTTGTACTATGTGTGTTATTCTTTAATTTTTTTTTTAATGCATCATTCTTTAAAAAAATAGTTTTATATCTAAGGGTGAGTACACAAAGCGATAGATAATTTACATCGACACTAATATTACAAAGTTTTATATAAATATGTATGCAATTGCATATTGAATAGGTTTGAGTTTTGACCAATTCTAAAGTTTTTGATGAAAATAAAGAAAATACTAGCTTTCGATAAACATACGCAGATAAGTTTCTGTCCACGATCCGACAATGATAAGATTTTGCGATAATCAAATGTCACAATGTCACATTGTCAAATGTCAAAATGCTACTATCTACAGTTGTACTAATGTGTTTTAAAAACAAATGTATCTTTGAAAATAAGTATTGCAATTTTCATTGAATTCAAATCGAAAGAAAGAATTTTTATTTGTAAGTAATTATCGAAAACCAAGATGCACGGTTCCTGGATCATCAGGGTGCTTAAAATAATAGAATATTTACTCCATATTAACCACTCGCGTACAACAACAGAATATACCGAATTAATTAAATGCTAATTGCTATAAAAATAATGTTAAACGACTGTAATGTAAATGTTGAAGAGAGTGTCCCGGTCTGGTAATACTCTCGGGGTGTAATTCCGACAACTTAGGTAATCGCCACGCTTATCAAATTAATATAGTACAGCAAAATGTAATGCCTTGGCACGAACTATTTTTATTTATTACTATAGAAAGTGTTAAAACAACGATTGCAGGTGACATAACTACGACACAAATAAACTTCGTACCGATAATTATAAAGGCAAAAATCGAGGCAAACATACCCCTTGTATGACAATAATCAGACATTATACCCTAAACACGTAATCTCAGTCGCTTAGCTTCACCAAGGTGATTTTACGGCGCCATTACACTCCGTAACATGCTGTCCACTCATTAAGTTTTAAATCATAAAATGTTTACTATCATCAGGTGCCTATGTACTTAGTTTATTATAGCTATGAGCGGTAAAATCCATTGGTAACATACGCGCAAACAGTTGCTTACGGGGCTAAAAAAATGCTAGGTTTTGTATTAAAGTCCCCATCTTTTTTTTTATTTAAGTATTCCCAGACTATGTTGTCGTCGGAGGTAATGAATAACTGAAATAAATACTACCACCTATTTTAATAACTTTTTGTATAACATTCACAGAAAATTACAGAAAGATGCCTCTTAACCTATTGTTGAACATTAATTATTTTAAGTTGGCCTCAGTTACTTTTATTTCCATATCTTGTTCTGTGTTGTCACTGGACTCAGCTTTATTGCTTGCTATAAGGACAGGCAGCACTTTGTTTAACCCTGAACCTTTAAATATACGACAAAAATCCAGACCTGTCAACATCTGGGTGATCAATCCCCTTTATTTTGTTTAATTAAAATGTCGAAACAACATTTGGAATGTATAACTTAGTTATTGCAGCTGTTTCGCTGTTGCGATATCTGTGATTCTATTTTCCTCTTCATCCTTTACAAATGTTCAAAGTACCTACAATTAGGTACTCTTTACAAATAACTTGTCTCTAGTATTTAAGCGTATGCTACTGTATTCACCACATTACAAAATGCACGTTTTTACTATTGAAACAGTTCAAAAATGTTTCCTTAGAAAGCTTTGCAATCGTCTACACTTGTATCGTCTCTTGCAAACGTACGAGGCTCGTTTGGACTATTTCAAGTTAGATATTCTAAAACGCAGACGTGACTTCACTGATCTAGTTTATTTGTATAACATTTTTATCTTCTATTCTCATACTAACCTTCTTACAAAACTTTCCTTTCTTTCCATCCTAGAGTTACTAGAACTAAAACTCTTCTATACGTACCTATCTTACTTATCTTCAACTTTTCTCGTTCTTACAACTTGATTACTAACATTGATATATTTTACAACAGTCTCCCAACTTACCGTAACTATATTCATAATGCTGTTAATGAGGTTAATTGTTTTAGTTGTAGTTATTATTATTACTTTTTAGTTACTATTTTATGGTTGCTTGTTTAATTATTTCCCTTGCTAACTTGCTTATGTTCTAATATAATTAATGTGTATGTGTGTAAAATTTGTGATGTCATATTTTCTGGTATAATTTTATGCGTACACATTGTTTTAGAACTAATAAATAAATAGCTCTACTTGTTCCTGTCATTCGTTTTAACTTATCATTTTATTTATTGATACATACGTGGAACCATACAAAACCTTCAAATTCTTCGCTAATTTAACGGAATAAACAGCTGGATATATTCGGAAGTGGGATGATCAAGTTTAAATAAAGCATTGTTAAGTGCCTATCTGATACCTAATACGCTGTGTTGCTCGTATTTTATTGTGCTTAGCAATAAGCAAAGAATTATTAGTATTTTTATTCTATTTTATATACATTTTTATTTTAATTTATTTTTTATTCCATTTATGTTTACCTTAACTTGTAACAATCTCTGTAGATATAGTATTACGTGTGATGTGGTGAATTTCAACAAATAAGTAAAAACTGTTGAAACTAGTTTTAAACTAATCAAATTTTATAACTAATACAATAATACTTTATTTCTTATTAAACTGAAGTGATTTTTACAGTGCCACAAACCATAGTCTTTAGTTAATACTTTAAAATAAAATATAATATATACTCTGCCTTAAAAATCAAGAATCATAATATTTATCAGTTTTATGAAACGTTTGTGTATGTTTCTGTAAGTTAGATAGAGATAGCCACGTACTTAAATAATTACAAAATTTTAGGATGTTCATGCTAAGTGCACTTAAGATATAGATGTCGCAGTAAAATTGTTAAATCAAAGAGTTAATTGTTCCTAGACAGTTAATTAAATGTCGATATTCAATGAAGTCGCTAGCATTATGATTTAAATAAAGCACGGTCAAAAACGTTTAACTATCTGTCTGACCGAAAGCCAGCGTGTTGATTAACAATGTAAAACAAGCCTCCACCATGATTATTTCATTTGTTATTGATTGTATATCGATTTTTAATTAGCTGTCTAGAGATTCAATTAACTCTCTGATTTAACTACTTTACTGCGACATAGATACAATGTAAGCTAACCACTTAGAATCACGTATTGTAAAGTGTAGGTATTATTTAAACAAGCACAACTGTGTGTGAAAGTTAGTGAAATGTACATAATAGCCAGGTTTAGGACTCTTGTCACCACAGTCCAAACTTCGGCCGGAGTTAAATTGCCAATCAGACGTACAATGCCGACATATCTCTAGGATAGGGACGTATTCTCGTTACTACCTCATTTAGTGGTATAACCTTCGAATCTATAGTTTATATCATCAAACTATTTAAACCTTGCAATAAACCGTTAATGGAAGGCAATTTCGTAGTTTTAAACTTTTAAGTATTCAATACATGCATGCAAATAACGTTTATACTATAATTTACATAAACTACAAAAATAAAGCACTCATATACCCTCCTTTGAAAAGGTATTGTAATTTAATACTACTATTAATACATTTAAAAATAAATTAATTTGACGCTAACATTGAGAATATTATATTATATTAGTGCATGAATAGGTACGTTTGTAAAATACACAGCAATATATCCAATTTCACGCAAGAATAAACTTTGATAGTGGTTTCGAAGTTATGTTCAAATATAGAATTTTTAGTGTCTCGCAGACGCCTCGGGGACTACCTGACTTTGGAAGTTTATTTTTTCGCAATATAAAACGTATATTAAGTTCTTGATTAGTTGTAGATTAAATAACTAAATATTTGTCTTACTTCGTTTATATTTTTAAATAAGAAAATATTGTTCTATGAACAATATATATTTATAAAAAGTGTTCGACAATCACAATGCAATTTAAAACGTAACCTAATGGTGTTAGATTCTTATAATTATTTTTCCAGTTATACATTTATAATTTACCTATATCCAGTTATAAACTTAACAATCAGAACAAGATTATGTTTTATCGTTTTTTTCCAGGGTTGCCAGGACAGTAGCAGGTCTTTGGAAAACTTTCTTTAGGATCTCTTCCAGGACCTCCACCGCTATTATTACCTTGTACAACATTCTTCATTTGCTGCATGAGATCGTTTATTTGATTCGTCAACTGACCTACTGTATTACACATTTGTTCTAACGCCGGCATTGGGTCTGACGATTGACCTAAATCTCCAGGTGGTAACGAGCATCCTGAAGGGCAGGATGGGGGGCTCTCCGGTCTGGGTGGCATCTTATGTGGTAAAATTGCACCTGCTCTCAATGGTACACTATTTTCTTTGCACGACGGACCGCATGAATTACCAGCCTTTTCTCTACCTGGTTGGTTAGAACCCTTGGTATTTTCCTTACATTCTTTACCGCATTGGCCTAACGGACAAGCCGACCCGGCCCCTGTATTTCTCATATTTGCTCCTTTTTGACCTTGTTGTTTATTAATTGGACAGCCAGTGTTGTCACATTTTGGTGCAATATTAGCAGGACACTGCAAGTTTGTGCAACTGTATGGCTCATCCGAGCGGTATTCTTTTGGGAGCGAGCTGTTGCAATCTGGACAAGGACAGTTTACGTGAATGATACCAGCTTTGATGTCCTTAATCTTACCGGGAGTGTAGTTGAGGCAGGCGTAGTGAACCCAACACTGACAAAAGCCCTGGCATTGTAAACCATTCTTTCGGGTTACTGGTCCCAGACATATTTTGCATGGGTTTTTTATTTTCTTACAGGGTTTTGACATGGCGTAGATTAATAGGTTAGCTCGAAAGATAATCCTTATACATGTTTGCTTTTTTCTTTAATTTATTGATATTGTACATTATGCATTATGCATAATGAATTTAAAGTCAGTTTAAAGGGTGTGAAATATATGTCATTTCTGTCTAAGTAGTAAAAATCATAGAGATATTTTTATCATAGAATGACAGAACATGAACAGAGTATATACTGTCCACTGCCGTTTTCAATTAGGTACATTTAATAAACAAGATTAAAATTAAGAGCAAACTTCTCTAAAAGGCCAGAAACACACCCACTAACATGGACATGTACTGCGGTAGCTGCATTGTATGGTTGTTCCCTATTCGTTTGTCCCATCGTATAAAACACAAAGGTGCACCTGCACATTCTCATCTGTTCCCATTATATACGGTAGGTTAATTATAAATCATATCAAGAATTATTCAATTAGAATACATTACAAATCTATTTTGAGAAAATATTCTTTCGTTGTACAGTTACCAGCAATATCTACGTTATCGAGCTGTAGACGTTATCCATATTCCTAAAGCCTGGGGATGAAAGCTGTCGCTGCAAAGCTCAAGTCAGCATAATTGAGAAGTCTTTTTTCATAAAGGATCTTGGATACTTTATATTAAGAAATCAAAGTGTATATTTTTTTATTATTTCGGATCTGACTATTTCAGATTGCTTCATTGCAACCTCAAAATAAGTATAGGATAAAATACCCATTTCTCAAATTCGCGTTTTTATATTAAAACAATTATTAAAGCAGTAAGGTTTTCAGTAATTATTATTACAGTTTATTGTTTTCAATCATTTTAAACATCAACTCTCGGAGCTGGCTTGAAAGTTTTCCGACAGTTTTGCACATTTCATCCAGGCTTACAATCAGCTCTTTTTGGTTTGACGCAGTAGGTAACTTTGAATCGCTTGATGATGCCCGTCGAGGGACACATTTGATATCTGCAAAAATTATAATCAGTGCCAATATCGTAAGATCTTAATTACACACTAATTCCCGAATTGTTATTACGTAGTGACGTATTCTAAAAGAACCCTTTAATTCGATAATTTCAGTAGGGTTTGTAATTGCTTAGGTACATAGCGTATAATTTGAAAAAATAATTGTTTCGAGATTTTTCACAGAAGGCCTTTTAAAAACAATAAATAGAACGTAGAAATGTGTCATGCCCAATGCTAATGAATCTATATAAATACCCAAGCAATACTTACTGATGCCACTGTCAGAAGATGACGATGCTAAAGCGGACGTAGAATGTGTTCTTTTGTTTGTACAACAAGGTCCACAACGCGAGGGTTCAGGCGATATTTTTGGAGAAGTTTGTTTCGAACGAAATGTTTTATTTGGCGGACAAGCCATAAATAATTGGGGGGAGGTGGAACCTGTCGTTGTCCTTGGCGATAAAGATGGATCAGAGGATCTCAGTGACACATCTTCAGATATCATTCCACAAGATGTGTGAGACACGGGCATGGCATCCCTGGTATAAGGAAGTGCATATTGCGGTGGGTAGGGTATAGGCTTTGCAGACGGTCCAGATGCAGATGTGCATGTTTTCTTAGCTGAACAACACTTCTGTGTGTCAGGTGCTTCACAATCGGGACACGGGCAGGTTATTTTAACATGGCCATCTTTAAGATCCTTTATTTTACCTGGACTAAAATCTAAGCACTTATAATGCGCCCATTTCTGACATGCACCCTTGCACTGCATTCCTTTCTTCTTATTGACGGTTTCTAAACATATTTTGCATGGGTTTTTAACCCTCCCACTTTTCATGTTTCTATAGAAAAATTAAAAAACTTTAACGTAGGCATTCTGTCGTAACATGGCTTTGATATGTAAGAATTTTAAATATTTTTTTCAATTTAGTTCAATGTGATTCTTCGTAAAATCATTTTACCATTTTTATCACAATAATACCTTGCATGCTCTTGCCAAAAACTGAAAAAAAATTAAGTCAAAAAAATTATTTTAGCTATGATAAAAATAAAAAGAAGTACTTCCTTCATCTACGATTTATGGTCTAAAAATATGAAATAACCATCTAAATCTTTCCAAATATCTTTGCCTTATCTACATTTTCTGCGTACAGGGACGTCAACGACTAAGTTTATATTGATACAGTTCAACTTGAAAATATCTTGCATTACAATAAAAAGATTGTACCACATAGACTATAATAGATTGTATGTCTATAATTTTATTTAATGTAAAAATTAATCTTGTAGATAATACATGTCAATTATAAAATACTTCAAAGAATACGAAACCTTTAACAACAATAAAAATACCTACACTACATTTAACCTCCTCGATTCGATTTAAGTATAATCATAAACATACTTTTTCTTTAGTATATCTAACTGTATAAAATCAAAATCACGTCACCATTACCATAATAAGTTATCTGTTATCAGTAGTCACGATCATAATCAATGTCGTTTTGAATTTTGATATTGACAACTGGCAATTGGCTTAATAAAGTGCTCAATCCCAAAATAAGATTTTTGTAACCTGTTAACTGTTTGAGTATTATAATAATTTTCTCGATTTAGGTTATGTGAATTGAGCGAAACAGTAACCTATTTATCCAGAGTAACGAAGAATAAATCACAATGCCGTTCATGATAGGAAGAGCACCCCTTCGACGCACTCTAAATTACTTGAACGCTGGAAAACTTGTTCTGAAAGATAAAATTAAGGTCTTCTCTGTAGCTTACAATATTATCGGCCAAAACAATGCAGGAGCTAAAGATTTCGTTTTCTGGTATTTACCACAGATCCAGTATAAAAATCCAGATGTTCAAGTAGCTACATTAAAGAACCTAACACCTACACCATTTATTAAATGTTACTTAGAGGATGGTAAACAAATTTTGGTAGACATTGACAATAAATCAAAAGAAGAGATCCTTGAACATCTTTTACATACTATTGGGAAATCAAAAGATGTTTTGGAAGCTGAAGCTATAACTGCTGAGAAGAAAGATAATCCTGCGAACTTTGGTGCAGGATGTGAAAGAGCTTGCATGTGTGAAATTTATGGACAAGTCCCTTGTTCTGGTGTTGTCCCCTTACCTAAAGTGATGAGAGGAAAATATAAAAATGCAGATTAGTTTGCTTTGTGCAGTTTTTAGTTGATAGTTAGTGTACAAATAAAGTAAGTTTTGTTATTATGTATTTTTCTTAGACAACTAGTTTCTGTCCTTGAAAAATTCAGAAATAATTAGTTATAGATAATACATAAGTTTCCACCAATTATACTAGTTTTAATTAAATTATTTATTTCAAAATGTATGGTCCTTTATAACTGAAGCCATAAGTGCTGCAGCAATGTATTGAAAATTTTCAAAAGCTACAAATGTTCTTGCACGATCATGAAAAAAAAGGTTGTCATCCACCTCTTTGCCCCTTGGACAAGTATGAAGAAATATCCATGAGGGGCAAGCCAGTTTTTCAATATCCTGAAATTAGAAGTAATTTTGATATGTCATGCTTAGTCTTTTGATTATGTATAGGATATGTGTGACAAAACTGATCAAACTGCCTGCATCTCTAAAAAAATAATATTGCTATGGTATGGTTGGTGGACTCATTTGCCACACTTGACTCATAACTGGTCCGTTGTGTGTGAAAAAAATCGGATTAAAATCATATTAAAGCTTTATAACATTTTTAGGACAATGTTTTGTTTAAAACTGTCATATTGAGATACATAATTTCATGTATTAGAGATAGAAAAGTATCCAAAATAAAAAGTATCTAATACTCTAGTCCGACAAGTGCATAAATGGTAAAAGGACTCAAACAAACAGGTATTAAAATAGTTTAAAAGTGTACATTACCTGGTAACACAGCTTAAATTCACTCAACTTTCTGACATTTTCTGGACCTGCTATTACAACATCAGCCTTACCAAGAGCTTTGTTCTTGTCTGTGCATGCTTCAAGGCTGGTATGGGACTGTGCACATAATGTCTCACCAGTCTTGTATAGGAGAGGGCTTACTGGTTGCTTCTATAAGATAAAAATAATTAAGTCATACCATTTTCTCATAAGAAGTCTTTTGTTTTAAATAATGTTAATGTCTGAACCAATACCTATGAAATATTAATTACAATCAAATATAATTCATATACCTATTCAAATTTTGGGGTGGATTAAAATCTATTAGGGAGTGCCATGCATTACTTCTGAGAAAGAGAAATCTGTTTGTGCTATAGATATAAAAATTATTGGACTCCTTATAAATGAGATACATAATTAGTTTACTTCCAATTATTAACAGTAATTTTAAGCTTGTATATATACAAAAGACACAGGGTACTTACAGAACAGCAACATTTAAATTTGATATTAGCTCCAAGGATTGGACAAAGCAACAAATATGAGTTAAGAACTGGATGTGGAGAGCCAAAATATGCTATGTTTAATTTTCTAATTGTCCCAAATTCTTCCTAAAAACAACCATACTTTCTCAAAAAAAGTAAAACTACATATTCATTACAATAAACAAATCATAGTTCATCTACCATATACAATACACATACAAAGGATTTCTTTCACGCAATTCTGGCTTTTTACACGAGAAATATAAAAAAAAACATTTGTAGTTTTAGTTAGCTTGAAGATTTGCGCGTCGATTCTCAACCGGGATTTAAACATGAGTCCCGGCTGTACACCAATATATATTTTCTATGTACGCAACTAACACTTGCTGGTTCAGAAAAGGGAAACATCGTACCAGCATGACTCCGTTACGTATCGCCGACATGTGTCTGCCATTCTGCTGAATTCGTATCCGGACAACTGCCAGGTCTCCGTTGACCCGCCATTGACTTCACTGGTGCATTGTGCCGTTCAGGTACCCTCTACGGTCTACAAGTCAGCAAATTGGGATTGAATGCGGTATTTTTTGCATCCTAACCATATTTGCTTCTCGTCGGGTACTTCAGATGCCGTTGCTGACTCTGTCGCCGAAGTGGTCCTGGAGGTTATAAAACTTTTTGTTCCATTCTCTGCGGTGACGGTCGGTGGCAAGTCCCAGCCTTGCTCAAGGCGGCCTTGCGTGGTAAGCGAGAATGTTTTAAAGAAGCAGCGACTATCGGCGAACGTTAAAAACGGCGATAAATTGTCCCACCTCCCTTCGAGGACTCGAGCCTTCTGGTTTCTTGCCAAAGCTGTCCAAGGGAATTTCTGTCAGTCCTCCATTCCACCACTGCACAGGGTGGATGACTCGTTGGCATACCGCGAAGGATAATGCCGATCTTCTAAGCTGTCTCTTTGCGTCGTACTCCTTTGAATGACCAAGGAAAGGCACCACATTATTGCGGTGTGACACTACGATGCCTGAAGTTATATTCCGGCAACGTGCTATTCGCGAAGCTTTATATTATAGAATCACCTGCTTGTCTATACTAAAAACAATGATCAAAGAAAAAATTCTAACAATTGTAGTACTTTAAAAGCTTACAATAATTGTCATGATAGTAGCCATTGCTTGTATAGTCGAATGTGTTCTAGATGTCATACAAATCACGGGCACCGAAGATTGCTGCGCAAACCTTTGAAGGCATGAATGTGTGGATGTTGCTACGAAAATCGCATCCGCCATAAATGAAAAAACTCTGCAAGTTTATATTTATTGATTAAAATGAACAATTTTGTAACTGATATCAAACCTTAAGTAAGGGAGCGTTCAAGTATTACGTTCCGCAATTATATACTAACAATAACGCGTAATTCAAACCCCGCGCCGCATCGTAACGGTTTACAAGAGGACCCCCCCCCCCCAAATCGTTACGATGTACTTGAACGCTCCCTTAGACCTATGTAGATCCTGTAGGAGATATGATCAAAAGGTAGAGGTACTTCATCATCTTTATTAACTAAGTATTTATTAATTTGGGCGGCAAATACTTTAATGGTTATCTAGTGATAGCCGTCCTTAGGTTAAATTGTCGTGGGTATTTGCTAATAAGTGTTCTACGGGATTTTAATGATCTCTAACTGTATATCTATGATTACCGGCCATTATAATCATGGTTCCAAATCAGTCGATCAACAATATTAACAGCATCAGCGCCAAGTAAAGTTGCTGCTTTGGAGACAGCCATGTTTAACACTGGTGCATTGACTTCTTGTAGTATCATTATCTTTGAATTTTCCAACAAATCCTGTAAGACATTAAGGGTGATATTTAAAAGGCGCTAAATGTAGCTCCCGCATTTTAAAAATATTAAAAACATGCTTATATCTATGAGGTTTGTATCGTAACTCTACAAGCATTTGTTAATGACATTGTGTAAGATTCGTAACCTACTACGAGGCCAACACAATGCAACAATTAGTTAAGTATATTTGTAGAGCAGTTTTGGCCTAGTGACTTCAGCGTGAGACTTTCATCCCTGATGTCGTAGGTTCGATCCCTGGCTGTGCACAAATGGACATTCTTTCTATGTGCGTGTAGGTGATTAGTTTACACAGATACGTAAACTAATCACCTACATGCGTTAGATACGCTACATTCGCTCGAAACGTGAAGGAAAACATTGTGAGGAAACCGGCTTACCAAAGACCCAAAAAGTCGACGGCGTGCGTAAGGCGCAGAAAGGCACCTACTTGCCTATTAGATAAACAAATTATCGAGAAACAGATATAGAAATCTGAAGCCCATACCTAAAAAGGTTGTAGAGCCATTGATTTTTTTATTTATATTTGTATGATAAACCTCAGCTTTGCGCGTAACCACTAGGCGCTGTAAATTAGATAATATTTGATGTAGGCGCTAGTATGTATTGCATAATACTTTATAAAGTACTGTTACATTTTAATTAATATTTTTTCTTTATAGTTATAAATTCTCATCATTATATGTTTCTGCACTGTAGTGTTTTATTGAATCTTTTTGATAAAATTTTGTTGCTCTCCAAAAGACACGTTTCTAATGTATTTTGTACACAGCCGGCATTTGTTCAATACTCTTATCCTCACATTTCTGGTGTCTATGATTATTCCTACCGTTTATTTCATTAAAGAAAAACAAAAAAAAATACCAATCGCTTCCCATGTGTGTCACATAAATTGCACTTTAAACTTAGTGCACTGTTTATTATTTCCATAACCATGTCACCAGTCCAGTTCTTGAAGCATATGAGATGTTTAGGGGATGATCCACTGAATAAAATGGTAAGTATTATGTTAATAATTGCAACAAACATGAGCAAAAAGTAACGAAAGACAAGTGCTTATGCAAAACCGGCATTAAGACTGAGTTTCTTTATATTGTTCTGGGCAAATAAGATAGGAAGAGTTGTTAGAAACGCTAAGATATGTTTTTAAAGTAAATGCGTGAACTTTCCCCTACCGCTAAACACTTGTCAAAACGTGCAAATAGTTTTCACTTTAATGATTGCCCTTTTTTAAATAAGTCCAATGGATTTTTGTATTACTTAGGTATGAGTTTAAATATTGCGGCGATGCAATAATAAATTACAAAAACCGTAACGTAACACCTAGACGTATGAGAAAGGTACGCAACGTGTCTATTCATGCCTTTAAATATCCAATGTCTTCTCTTTTTTACGCTGTAATGTACGACAAATTACGAGTCTATAACAACAATACTTTTGCACGTAAGAAATAGATAATATTTACATGCAACAACTTTGGATACTCCTTATATTATGTGTAATAAGATGTTTGCATAATTTTATTGTCAAAAAATTCATTTTTTTTTTCACATTAAATATTAAAGAAATTAATGTTAATGTATTACAAATTCCAAGAATTGTTTCCCGGTTATCTCTTAACGTCATTTCAAATATGTCACAAAGACAATTAACATTTTTTAAACGCCACAGACTTCTTGCGACCAACAGTCGATTTTTTTGTATTCCTATAAACTGAAACGTATTGGATTCGCAAGACCAAACGAACCAACGATAATTGTGTTTTTGGTTTGTAGGTAAATTTTGAAATTTTCTTAACAGCTTTAACTTCACTTGATAAACTCGCTGAATTGAGAGACGTGTTGCTGAAGATGAGCTCCTATTAAATATTTGAACATATGTTTATACTCAATTGAACAATACTTAAGAGCATCATTTTCTATCTTGATGGCGTCATCCTAACTAAATAAAAACTGAATATTTTCAAATGGCTTATTATTTACATATGTATAAAATTACATATAAATACATAAATTTGAAAAATGCATCTGTTTATTTAAAGAAACAACACAACAAAAGAGAATAATACAATTCTTGAACATAATAAGGAAACTTTTAACCATAATAAATACTAGTGATATAGAATTCTTATTTATTGTAAAATGAAGATCCTGGTGGGGTATATAAATCTTTTGTAGTTTTATATCTATACTATGGTTTAGGTGTGTAATTCATTATCTTATATTTTAATACAATTATCATTGGAACAGTCTAAGGAAAGAGACTGGTGAAATACACGAAATCAACGCGGGCTGGTATAAAATAATATACGACATTTAGGGAATAATGTTTTATTGTTTTTGTTATACTATCTACATAGCTAATTATTTAACTGAATATTGTTTGTGTAGGCACTGAAATCTTCAACGAAACAAACTCGTTGAGCTCGACAAATTATAAACCCGACATCTTCGAAGTCGTTAGTAGGGGATTGTCTTGTTTCTTCGTCAATTTTGTAATAATTTCTTCATAATCACACTGCCTAAACCAAAAGTTTAAATTAAAATATTGAATTTTATTTCTTCTAATTATTATTTGGACACGTTCAATACAACAAAATTGAACAAAGGGTAATTTTCTTTCGAATCGCTCATAATTCTGTCATAGTCAAACGGTCATATTTAGGTACAGGTTAGGTACGTTTTTCAGACAAATTGAATGACCGAAATCAGACTACCGTTAATAATATCTTAGTATTTTCATTGACACAACTCGATGCTCGATGCAAATAATACTTCTTAAGTAAAAGAAATATCTTTAAAATAATCTTTATCTTTAGAATAATCTTTTATTCTTTTCTTCCTAGCACTCCCTGAATCTCCAAGAATGACTTTTGCTTCGTTTCGGGCACACAAAATAATACAAATGTCATGTATATCAGACAGATGATCGCAAACGACCAGAAGACGGTAGCGGACCCCAGTATTTCTATTAACAGTGGAAAATATTTGACGTTCAAAAAGCCAACAATCATTGTTACTGTTATGCAGACAGAAATTCCAAAGGATCTCGTTAAGTTATCAAATAGTTCGGCTACTAATACTATACATAAGCTACCAATACCTGCAAAGAACGAGAATAAGAAATTAGTGAGTGTTTGGATTCCCATAAAAGCAGCAGACTTTGAATGATATAAATATATCTGACCGTCTTTGTGTGTGATTATTAATTTTTAAGTTCGCATACATATGTCGCAGCCAACTAGCTTAATTAGCCGTTCAATTAACAGCCTAGCTGTTTAACTAAACGTCGCAGTTTAACTAACGGCCTGAAATATATTCAGTCGTAGCGTTTGTTACAACTTTTAATAAACTGGCTGGCTGATGCTTGGGCCATTCATGTGATTGACATGACAAAAAACATATTTCTTTTAAAATTTAATTGCTTTAGTCAAATTCACATCATTATTATCACTACTCTCTTCCATTATATTTGTTGTGTTTCATGAAACTTTGGAAATCACCATCAAAGTTGTGGTTTGCCGACGCCATATTAATAGTTTGAAAAGTTTTGTTTCGAGTTTGAGAGTGACAGAAAGTGGAATTAAATTTAAATGAACAGTCAACAGGCTAGGCAATTATCAAACTTTATCGATCCAAGTCATTTGCCTAGCTGTTTAATCTGGCTGAACATCTCTTAGGCCGTTAGTTAAACGGCTAGACTCTTAATTAAACGGCTGATTAAGCTAGTTGGCTGCGACACATACATAGTAAATAAAGTACGAGTCTAGTTACGGTATACCAACTAGGTTAATTTAAAATTGGGACATGCTCAGCCTGATGTTTTAAACAAAATAATTAATCTTTAAAGAGTTATATCTGATTCATTCATTCATTTCAAAGACAAGCAGCGTTTTGTGCCCTAGGCATATTCTTTAAATTCCAACCCAAAACCGGGATTAGAGAAGTAAATACGTTGTTTAAGTGATAATGGCCAGTCACTCGACACTTAATCGTGCGATCGAACCCCGCCCTTGCACTGTTGGAATAATACATGTAAGTGCAAACCTACATACATAAGTAAAATTATCCAGGAAACAGTGTACTGAGGCCCAAGGGCGAGACAGGTGTCTTAACTTGTTTTTGATTAAGTTATGTAGTTGATTAAGTAACATACCAGCGTTGTAACAAAGAACCACTATAACTAATGATACAAGAGGTAGGTAGTTCATGAAACCATTTATTTGGACTCCAGAATCTTTCATGTAGAAGAACAAGCCTAGACCGAGCTGTAATAAACATTGAAAATGTTATGTTGTTATGTAAAAATATCTGCACTACACAATATGCTACCTACAGATGGAATTCACGATACATTTAATTAAAAGATATTATTAATATAAGACAGAAAGAGTGGACTTAAAGCTAGTAGATTTCTATGATAAGAAGTGATAAACCACGCTTAAGTTAAAAGACAGCTACGACTACAACAAAAACATTGGCCGACCTTTAAACCTAGGATATAGTAGGTAAGAGCAATTCGAAATCTGGGAGGAAGGAATTCCTTGATTGTCTCCAATAACTTCAATGGGCCAATAACGATTAGTTTACATTTTTCAGTTCCATTAATAAAACGTACACTTTTCTTACCATTCCAATCGCCAATCCACCTAGCGTTATCGCCAATATAGGCTTTCTCCCAGCTCTGTCACTCAAAATGGCCGTCACGAAGCACGCTATTACCTGCATCACTCCAAAGATAACAGAAACCAGTTCAGAAGACACACTAGTATTAGTTACCTCTAGGATAGTCTGTAAATATAAAGTAATGGAACTATATCCAACTAATTGTATTCCGATACTAAGAAAAACTGCAATGCCCATAGATTTTAAGAATGCTATATCCTTTATAGTGTTACTAGTTATTTTAGTACCAGAAACGCAAGACATCTCCTTTATTTCTTCTTGGGCTAAGAGTTCGGAGTCTCGCAGGTATGTTAGGGTTTTTAAGGCTTCGTTAATGCGACCTAGAAAAAGATTTTTTTATTTACATCGTAACATTATGCTAGTAGGAAATATTTACTGATATGATTTTTGATGATGATATAACATGCCAGCTGAGCAGTATTGGCCTAGTGGCTTCAGCGTGCGACTCTCATCCCTGAGGTCGTAGGTTCGATCCCCGGCTGTGTACCAATGGATTTTCTTTCTATGTGCGCATTTAACATTAGCTCGAACGGTGAAGGAAAACATCGTGAGGAAACCGGCTTGCCTTAGACCCAAAAAGTCGACAGTGTGTAAGAGATACAGAACTCTGAGGCCCAGACCTAAAAGGTTGTAGCGCCATTGATTTATTTTTATTTTTTAATGATATGCCTCCTTTGTCTAGGCTATGTTTATGTTAACTCTATATATTCACACTATAGTTATATTGATTCGATTCGAACGGAACAGGGGTTCTGTTTTGATTTAGCGGTATTCAGAACGGAAGTCACAAGGTGAATAGAAATAAAGAAGAAAAAATATTTTTTACATACAAACCAGAAAATAATCACACTGACCTTTCTTAACCATACAATAAGGACTATCTGGTACAAAAAACATAGGTACGACCATTACAGCAATCGTGGTGACATAAACTATGTTTACCATTAAGTACGACGCATATGGACCCAAGGATAACATTATAAGCATGCCAACTGCATTTAGCAGTTGTGCTATTGTGCCCAACGCACCACGGATTTGTTTCTGAAAAAATGACAGTTTCGATTTTAAACGTAATACAAAATTTTCTGCAAGGCAAAAGACTGCACGTACGGTTCCTACGTGTTTTAACAAAGAGAGCTAACACATATAGGACGTTCGTATCGGCTATATTGGTCAGCCTTCTATGTCTTCTGATACGAACCAATCGGTTTCAAACAAACGGGCACAAGTCTTATCTCATGTTAATTGATATCGCGGAGTCTCAATATCAGAGGGTTAAGATCTCACCATTGACGATATGTAATGTGTACTCAAAATCAGATGCAAACAACTTATTGGACTTGACAAACACATAAATTCAACTAACACTAGCAATCTCCGCGCTGTAAGCTGGTATGATTGACAATATACCAATTTCGCAGGTCCCCGTAACGCCTCTAACAAGATACAACATCCACACTTCTGTAGCAAATATGAACAGTAGATTGACGGTGGCTCGAAATATACTTAGGTATAACATGACTTTCTTCCTGCCATAAAGACTTACTAACCAATAGAATACTGGAAAGACTGAAAAAAATAAATGACGTGACGTAGAGTGGTGCTAATATAGCAAAAGTTATAACGCCAAAAAACAAAGAGGATCAAAGTAAACAGTCTTGCTTTTATATAAATAAATTATTGTTCAGGTTATAAGAACATTTTTTTACTTTAATGGCTATTTTTACTGGTGTTGTTCCAGTGGCTTTGGCGAGCGACTCTCATCTGTGAGGTCGTAAGTTCGAAATCCAACTACACTTTCTATCTAAATATTCGCTCGTACTGTAAAGGAAGAACAGTACTAAGAGGTGTGTCAGGCGAGAAAGGCTGATAACCTAAACCTAAAAACGCAAATGATCACAAAACAGACACAGAAATCTGAGGCCCATACCTGTAGCGCCACTTTGTTTAAATAAATAAACAGATTATTTTTCGGTTCTATTTGTCAATTTCTACATACTTATCCAATCTCTATATTATATAGCATTGTACTAACACACTATCGAACTTAAGAAACCAACAGACACGATCCATGAAGCTTGATCCTCATTAACTCGGTCAGAGAGCTGTGTGTCCTCATGCATCAATTTTACAAGCATCGGTGACGTCCAAGATAAGGTCATTCCCATGCCAATAGAAGTTAAGTTAACTGAATATAAAATTAATAAGTGTAATTAAAATAAAACAATACAATATGGACTATCTGGTACGAAAAACATAGGCCATTACAGCAATCGTGGTGACATAAACTATGTTTACCATTAAGTAAATACTAAGTGTAATTAATTAATTAAATTAACGGATTACATTTTATTTAAAACACAAACACAATATTCTTAACCATGTAATAACAATAAATAAAAACGAATGAATAGAAAACGAAAACTAATGTAAAAAGTCTAGTTCCTGTGTAAATGGCAGCAATTCCTCCCGGCATTGAGATACATATTAAATAATGCAAACGTTTATTAATTAATTACTTTATAGATCATATTACATATAGGATAACATATTACAAACGTTTAACAAATAATTGATTGTATTTATTCGTTCGTCTTCTGTTCGTTTAGCTTAAGATTATTTGTATAAAACAAGTGAACTACACTGTTTTGATGGATTTCGTCATTTCACCTTAAAAAAAGCGAAGTGTCATCAGCAAACAGTACTATCATATAGCTCCTTTACAAGGTAGGTCATTTATATAGACGAGGAATAAGTATGGAGCCTTGCATTTCACGCATAGTAACAGATGATACCCGTGATATCGTTCCATTTACGTATTGAATTCTATTCTAAAGACAGTGATTGAAGTAGGTATAGGTATATCAATAAGACTCAAAAAAAAATTTAAATACCTGATATTACAATTATGTATTGTCGAATATTCGCTGAACCACCCATTTCCACATTACTTTTATTTAAATTAATAGCAAAATAAATTATCTTTATGCTAACATATTAGCCATTTATTTAAATAAAAATCCAACACATGCTGCGCTAGAATTTATTATATTTTAACACTAGCTGTTTTTCACGATGTTGTGTGCAATCAGTCAATTCAGTATCAGCAAATTGTTTGTGTGCTTATTCATTTAAATTGTACAGTGTGGTAATATAGACGAGACGGTGGAGAACGACTATATATATATAGTTTAAATGACCATAGCAATTTTTCATAGATTGATATATATTTTTGTATAATCTCGTAATAATCTCATCAAACGTTGTTTTTTTTTTACATCAATAACACTTTCTTAACCTTAGCGTAATACTGTCAGGTGATATTTAGTTAATGACTTCCAAAATCCATTATGTTTTTTGTTAGATAAAGTATACAACGCTTCTCTAAATCTTTGGCCTCTCTCTCTCAACCTAAGCATTTTTCTGCTTATCATCCGCACTAATTACTTTAAGCTCGTCACTCGTCACTACACCGCGAAAGAGTTGGTCTTTCTTTTTTTCCCCGATGGGTCCATGTTATCCTGTTCGTCCATCTGTCATTGTGTCTGTTCATGCGAGCGCTGTAGCCCGCCCGCGTAAGTAGTACGTACAGTAAGTACTCTGCGTTCCATATATTGCTGTATCTCACAGGTAAATGATAATATAGTCACAAAACGTGCAATTACACTAATATAGGGTTTAAGTTTCTAATTATAGACAGACATAAATCAAAATTTTATTAGTATATTAGAATTCGTGAAAATTAAAACGTAATAATAGCGTCATAAAAAAATATCGACACGAATACCTTCGGTAGCCATTTTAACGTTATTCTTGCGAGTAGTCACAGACTTTATTAATAAATATTGTTCGATATAGTACAAAAAATTGTTACCAATAACGCCTTAAGGGTATAATTTTAATTTTAAATATGGTAATAGAAATAATACAAATATAACATAAATTATTATAATGTCTATTTAAAATAATGTTTATGATAAATATGTAATGTGTATTTTTATTCCATTCCATACATTATCTATCCATTCGATGCATATCCATTAAGTCGTCCCTTGTACTAATTAAAGGACAGGTTTGGATATTATATAATTAATATATTTTAACGACGTATGTCGACACTTAGTCTAAATATGACCAATGTGTCATAAATGTATGGGAATTTACATAAATGAGTCATATTTACCGCTAGGGTAGTATTCAGAAACCTACGACTGTCAAAATCTAATAAAATTTGTATTACAAAAGTCACGTTTAGCGATGTCTGTCTTCTAACTTTTACCCTAAGAAAGTAGGAACAAATAAAAAAGAATAGTGAAAATAAAAACCCAATGCATTTCAATATGTCTTCGGCACGTTGAGTTGTGTAAATAATTTCGCGTTTACATTAACTAATTTTTATTTGATTTAATTTAATATTTATCTTAGGCAGAAGGATCAACGGCTATATAAAAACTCACCATATAACAACAAATCAACAATAAATAAATAATATAATTCATTTCTCGCTTCTTAAAGTGGCTTTGAGATAATGCCGTAAGTATCCGTCTGTTTTTCTAGGTTTTTTTTAATATTTAAATTATCTGTTAAGGTACATCTATAGGTTAGGGATCCGTTGAATTGTTATCTCATATATTTACTTATCTAGTACAGCTTGCTAATACATACACTACATAATATATTACACAGATACTCATGGCATGTATTACAAATAAATTTAAACATACATTTCACAGTCCAGTGGCTGGCAAGCTGTTGATCAGCTTAATATATTTATTATAGTTATAATAATACTAATATTAGAGTGAGCTTACACCCTTTTCAGTTTTCCCTAACGAATCCTGAATTTCACTAAATGTCTTATCCTTAGTTTCGGGTAAAAATATGGCAATTAAAATGGCAACAATGACACACATTCCGCTAAAAAACCAATATGTCGACGCAGGGCCTAAAGCTGTAGTCATATCGAGTAAGTATTTAGCAGTTGCGAATATTGTTAATTGGCAAACCACTAGCCCTAATGTTGTACCGAAGGCTCTTGATGGTCCTTCGAATAATTCAGCCCCAATTGGCCAGATCAATGAGCCAATTCCTAAAAGAAATGTTTTGTGTTTAATGTTGTACGACAATACTTATATTAACGATAGTAACAGTATATATATATATTTATTCCGTATAAATATACAGCTTCGCCGCTTTGAATCCTACAAATGTCTGTGATATAAATGGATCAACTAATACTTGCGTCAATACAAAATTCTTTGCGATTCTTTGCGACTTGAAATGTAATATAATATACAAACAGGAAAATATACTCACCAGCTGAATAGCAGTAAACTACAAATATTAATGAAATTATTGGCAGATAATTCATAAATCCAGTAACGTTAAATTCCGGGGCACATAGTTGAAAGAATACTCCCAAGCCGATCTGGAACATACGAAATACGAATGTGTATAAAATAACAAATTTAAATACAAATATACAGTTGAATGCATTTATATTTATTGTTATATTGAATTAGTTAGAAGTGTGGCAATCTGTAGGACGAGTGGCTTTGGCTTGCTTTCGAATCACGGCGTTGCACTAATAAATTTTCTTTCTATGTGCGCAATTAACACTTCCTTACGGTGAAAGTAATTATCGTGCAATTGACAAATTTCAAAACATATGTTTAAATATTTATTTATAAAATAAAAATTGTGTCTTCCGCCTTATTCTACGATTGTAGAAAAAACGAAAATAACAATAGAAACAACTAAAATATTGACTATAGCTAACGTCAGGGTGTCGGTTTTTTGTAACGTTGTGCGCGCGCGTCATAAAATGTTCTCTTATCATTTTTTATAATAAAATATCCTCCTCATTCATAAACTACATGTATCGAATTGCACTGTTTTGATTAAAGTAGTCTTCTGTCATTCAAAAACTTCGCTATAAACTTGTTGAATTTTTATGATTAAATGTCCACTTAAACTAAGCAAATTATAAATTTTTGTCTTCCCGTCAAAATTTAATTTGCAATCCAATTTTGCCTACTTACGTCAGTTCGAAGACTTATACATAAAGATCAATCTAATTACACTTTTTTAACTACAGTCTTTTGTTTCTTTCTATCAAATTGTGTTTACGCTGTGATGAAAAGAAAACATTTTATTAATTAGGGAGTAAAAATAAATACATTGTTTATTTTACTAGGCCCGGATTATTTTTGAAGTAAAACTTCTTTATCGGCGTTGTAAAAAAATACCGTTACATTTTTCCGTTACGCGTCACAATATTTCGTTAGCGTCACATTTTTCCGTTACGCGTCATATTTTTCTTGTCCCTACCACGGTTGATTCGAAGAGATTCGAAAGCATTCATAACAAAAATATATAATGACGATTACAATTATAGTAATATTTCTATTACAATTAAGGTAAAATGAAATAAGTGTATTATTTGTATTCATGTCTATGATAATAAAAGCCTTTTGTTAAACTATATCTTATTTAACTTTATTTAACCAATTTCCGTTAAGTTGCATATAGTAGAATATTTTTCGTAAAATAAGTTCATAAAGAAGTTTCACTTCTTACGCGTGTACACTAGTACACGCACACATTTTTTAACTGCTTGTATATGTTTTATTTTGACGGCATAAAATCTAATAGAATGGAAAATGTTTAAGGAGGCCTTCTCCCGCATCTTAGCTTATTTTTGTATATTATATGAAAATAAAATGTGGACAATTAAAGGATTATTATAATTATATATGTTGTTAAGAATAAAATATTTACCATCCCAATAAACACGCCAGTCAGTGAAACTATCAAGATGCATTTTCTCTCGAATATCGCCGTCAACAGAGTGACTGATAAACTACCCACCATCTGTATTATACCAATAATGACTGACGCAACTTCTGGAGCAACATTTGTCCTCGTTGAAATTAATATTGTTTGCAAATAAAACGAAACAGCATTGAAACCAACTATCTGCGAACCCCCAAACAAAAGAAAACACAGCAGGAGAGATTTCAAGAATGTTTTGTTTTTTAATAACTCGACTTTACTGATTTTTATTGATTTCTCGGCAGATTTTTCGTAGTCGTCCAATTCTAGTTTCGCTTGTGTCCTCGAACCGCGTATTTTTGTTAGTGTTTTTAATGCTTCGTCTGTTTTTCCTGGAATTAGAGTTGTATAAGTGTTTATACAGTATATAATTATTTGTACTTGGTAAATTGTCAAATATTGCTAAACTCCATGAGCGACTTCAGTTATGGCCTATGTTAGAATCTCGTACGTTTTTGACGGGAGTCACATCTAAGTCACATGGCATTGAGCGTGATCTAAAGGCGGTTACAAACTAGTGTATTTTTCGCTTACACGCGTGCTACTACACGCGCTTCAAAAAACCGGACTCGCGTAAACTAGCATATTTCTTTGTGTTCCCTCGAACCGGTAGTGGCCTTGTTTCAGTATAAACATGGATTCTGATGAAGTAACTTTGCTATTTGCTTATACGACCTTAGAAGCGTGTCAACGCTCGTACGAGTTGAGCATGTGCCAAAAGGCGCGCCTTTACGTGCCTACATGCGCTCCCAAAGACAAGCTTATACGCGCGTAAAAAAAAGCTAGTCTTATCCGCCCTAATAGCGTAATTTACTTACCCTTAGAAAATTGAAAAAATGGACTTTCAGGTAAAAAGAACACTGGTATAGTAGTAATAGCTACCGTAGCAACTAATATATAACTGTATATTCTGTAGGTTACAAACGGACCCACAGACAGAGTAATTACAACCCCCAGGGAAGAAAATAACTGAAGTAATGTTCCTAGAGAACCACGTTGTGTTATCTGAAACATATATTTTATATACTTATTAGACTCTCATACTTGCAGCGCGTTCAAAACTGAAATTTCTGTCTGCATGCGACAAAACATTGTGAGGATACTGGCACCTCAACGAAAATCGACGTCTAGATAGAGGGCTGCTATAGCTACCACAAAATTATCAATAATACGTACTCTGAAACGTGTATTAGGAGTTGAATAATAATATAGTTATTGTATACTTTATGAACTATGTATTGTACCATTAAAGCTGTGGGAATTTCTCAAGCAAGCATCATTAATTGGTATAGACATTGAAGATGTTTCATAATATAATTCTGCTATTTTGTGGTTGGTAAAAATAAATTCTCCTTTCTATATTCAATTATCGTCTCCAGTCCATATTAAGTTTTGGGCTTTGTTATATAAAGTCTTTTATTTAAATCCACCTTTTTAGGTCTGGGCCTCAGTTTTATGTTTTTGTATCTAATAAGCAAAGGTGATCGGATCGGGCTCCTATACCTGACACACGCAGTCAACTTTTTTGGGTCTAAGACAATGACAATGGTCTCACAATGTTCGAGCGAAGAGTTCACTGTGGAGCCAGGGTTCGAACATAAGACCTCAGGGGTGAGTCGCATGCCGAAGCCACTGGGCCAACACTACTCTAAAAAAGTCATTATAATAATTACTTACACTAGCAATTTCAGCAGCATAAACTGGAACGACACAAAACAAGAAACAGTCGTTTAACAGCATGATCGCTCGTGCGAATATTACCATCCATACTTCTGTCACAAATATTAGGAAGATCGCCATAGATAGCTTGGGTACCGCACATGCAAGTACACAGTATTTCCTGCCTATTTTGTCTAATAGAAAACTGCCTATAACATTTGCTGAAATACAAAAAATAACGTTTATTTTATAAAGACAGCGAGGCTGGTGCTTATAATAGGACAGCCTGTGGTACACCAGCCTTCCATCACGGTTAGTAAACGTTGGTTGTATAATTTTGCATATATCATTTGCATATGCTAATTTACAAAGCTATAGGTTCAGTTGAAAACAATTATTCTATTTAATGAGATTACTAACGTTTTATGAGGATTAGAAGATTATAAGGAGAATTGTTAGTAATTGTATTCTAACCAGATTGTTTGAATTACTTATCAGTGGAATCTCTAAAACTCGAATGTCGAGGGAAATGCAAAAAAATCGACTTAACGAATTTTCGATTTAACAAGAACTTCGAAATTCTTATGATTTAACTGCTGAAATTTCAGCTGAATTCAAATTAAGTTTTGTAGTATATATTTTTTACATAATAATGAACTAAACTGAGTACTAAACATAACACACACACACAACTATCTTCTTTTGATTGAAATTATTTGCATATTTTTTGTAAACATAACATTTATAAACATTTTGTTCGAATTACAAAGCCTAAATAATTCGAGATTCGTATTTAAAGGTTCAGTAGAAGGTAATGGCAATTTTTTTCGATATACTGAGGATTTCGACTTTACGAGTCGACATAATAAGGTATACACTTATAGGATCGCTTTTTAATCAAAACGTCTTCACAAGATTCTTATTGGTGTTTGAGTCATATGTTACAATAAAATATTTAAAGCTATAATAGTTTCAATTGCTTTATTTTTGATTCAAAATGTATAAGCAAAAACATAAATAAACTTAATTTAAATTGTACCTGTTCTATTGACCTACAGAAGCTAGTACGCGCAGATTTGTATGGTAATAATAATTCAACATAAATATAGTTCCAAACAATTTTAATAAATTTATTTTACAACAAACGTTTCATAATATTGAATTAGTATTAAATAAAATCAAATCAAATTCCATAAAATTCTTCCAGAGTTCAAATAATAAGTCGTCTTCGAGTATTGAGATACATTTTTATTTATATAGATAGAAGTATACTTACAAAAGGTACTAATAAGATATCCCAAGGATACTATCCAAGATCCTTCATTGAATGTGATAGGACGACTGAGTTGAGTCTGTGAGGGATCAGCTAATTTCACAAGCATTGGTGACGACCAACTCAAACTCATGCCTGTTGTTAGCACACTTAGGTTAACTATAAAATACATTTTATTAAGTATAATTTTGTAAGAACCTTTATTCAATACATAAAATATATTTAACACATTCTCGAGTGGAGGCTCTCTCAAAGAGACGCAAGAAATACTCCAATCTTTGGGGCAGAAAGTAAAGATCAGGGCTGTGAAACGCATGATAGAGGAAGATAAGAGAGTGACCTATCAGCAGATACGAGCAAGCCTAGGCATTGGTATGAGTCAAGTTCAAAAAATACTACACGAACATTTAGGCATCAGGAAGCTTTGTACGAGATGTATCCCCCACACTTTAATCGACGACCAGAATCACCTTCACATGGACTGGTGAATATTTGACTATGGCAGGTGTCGAGATAACGAGTCATCCGCCATACAGTGACTACTTTGACAAATTAACATTTCATAGGTATAATGAATAAATACGCAATCATAAATCGACAAATAAGAAAAAATAATTTGTACAGAGAAGGAATTTCTCGTATAAACAAGATTAACTACTAAAAAAAGTAAACTTCGGAAGATTAGAGTATTTACTTTGAAGATAGCATAATTCTGTATGACATTAGTTGACATTATGTTATACGATAAAATTATCGCATTTGTGATTAGATTTCTCCTTCTTATCACTGATTTTATGACAGTGTCATCAACCAATTAAACTACCCTAAAGGCTAGAGGGTTGATTGTTCATAGCATTTTAATATAGGATTTATTAATTTATTTATATTTTTTCATAGGATTTAATTTAATTTGACAACCTAAATGAATAAGTATTCCTATCTAACAATATGATAATATAACGTTTTGCCGCATTTTCCTTGCAAATTTGTATACTATACGAATTCTATTTGAACGATCCAAGATAATATTTCTAATTAATATGTAACATAATTTATTTACGTTCCATTATTGAAATTTACTTATTTCTTTTCTTTTTTTATAGTTGGTCTTGTAACCTGTGTGTGACAATCTAAGCCATTATGATAAGAAATAGCTTATCTCTGATTACTATGTCATAAATTTGAGAAATCTATCTTTTAAAATTATCTATTCCAATTCTATTTAAGGTCCTTCAAGAAAAGAGCAATGCACTTTCAAGCCTTATGGCAATGTGGCAAAAAAAAACCATGGGAGGCGTTATCACCTAACATCAAGTGAGCCTCCTGCCCGTTTGCCTCCTATTACATAAAAAAAAATAAACAAACACTAAGTTCTAAAAAATATATATACAATATTTACCTATTATGACTGATGAATACTGCCGAATAATTTCTGGTGATAATTGTAACTTCATTATACAAACTTAACATATATAAAAATTGCAGTAACTGCACAATAGTCTTTACGACTCGTCTTGCAAATCTGTACTAAAGGAAAAAGGAAAATAACGTTACAATCTTAAGTAGTACCGTATATTACAGCGTATATACTTCAATCGTTATATTACAGAACAGACTAAAGATCTAATTATTCTGTTATTTCCATATTCATTCATGTTATATATTTAATACCGCATAATTTCTGGTGATACCTAGGTAACACTAAACTGTTTAGAAAATGAAAAACGGCTTAATGTAGAAAGTTGCCAATACTTTTATTGTTTTTCGAAGTAATCTCCGTTCCTCTCTATACATCGTCGCATTCGATGGAACCACTGAGAAAAGCAGTGGGCCCATTCTTCCTTAGAGGTCTCTTCTATGGCATTTTCGTACGCTTTCACCGCATCTTTAGGGATGGTAAAGCGAATACCTTGAATTTTATCTTTAGTTCTTGGGAATAAATGAAAGTCACAGGGCGCCAGGTCAGGACTGTATGGCGGATGACTCTTATCTCGACACCTGCCATAATCAAATATTTACCAGTCAATGCAAAGGTTGTTCGTTTTCGGCCAAGAAAGATCCTTTTGTCGTGTCTCCTCAATTTAAAGGCGGTCTCCGTCGTACGTCACACAGCCTTAGTATGCTTGGGGTTGGCATTTCGAAAGATGTCCAATTCCGCAGTCACCTAGAAGAAAAAGCCAAACTGGCTTCCAAATAGCTGGGTGTTTAGGGTAGGGCTAAACAGTATTTCATTGAGGTAACACGTATGCAGCTCTACAAGGCTTAAGTACGACCTCATATGGAATACTGCTCAGATCTCTGGCCTGGAGCTCCCAAATACCAGTTTCTTCCTTTTGACCAAATTCAGCGAAGGGCTTGTCTAATTGTCAATATTCAATGTCTTACTGATCGGCTTGATTCTCTCTCTCTACGCTACGCTCTACGGTGAGTGTTCTGAAGAATTGTTTGAGGTGATCCCTCCTGTCTCGTTTCAGCACCGTACGAGCCGTATTAATTCTAAATTTCACCAACATCACCTTGATGGCTGGAAATCTTCCACAGTCTGTTTCACAAGGCATTTTTTTTGCGAACTAGCGAACTGTGGAATCGACTCCCGGTGGACCCCCACCTTCCCTAAGAGATACGACCTCCAATTGTTAAAAATTCGAACGTACTCCACCTTCAAAGACTGGCAACGCACCCACTAAAAATGGGTGTCTACGGGCTGCGATGACTGCCCTTTGTGTGCGTTACGCAGGCTAGTTTGCCCCCCCTATTATATAACAAAAAGTTTCTGGTTGTCGGTTCAAGTATGGGGATTACATCTGGTACAAATCTTCCTGACCACTAAATGTTCGTGTAGTATTTTTTGAACTTGACTCATACCAATGCCTAGGCTTGCCCGTATATGCTGATAGGTCATTCTCTTATCTTCCTTTATCATGCGTCGCACAGCACTGATGTTATCTTCAGTAGTCGCTATTAAAGAACGTCCCTCGCGCGGATCATCATTGAGGTTGCTAATCGCAACCTATAATAGCTTTGTAGTTGAGTACCCAGCCCACAACCAGAGTCAGATTAAATCATTGAATTTGAAATTTTCTCGCGTTAGGTTTATTTTCACGTTTCAGTTTTAGATTTGCCGACAATTCACAAAAACAAATGACAAATGAATGCAATATATTACATTGGGCTACCAAAGAGTTCTAATATTGAAATTCAAAAACGTTTGTTTAATACATGAAACTATAAAGTTACAAATTGTTACAAACATTAGTTATATTAGAAACAAACAAATTACATATCTAATTCGTATATTATACGTAAGGAAAAAACAAGGGACAAAATTTAGGCAAAACAGCAAAAATAAAACGCAAATTCAAACTGCAGCTAAATAAAAACTTTAACCTCATTAAGAGCATAATAAGCAAGATAACGGTAAGTATCATAAAATATATCTAGATATTTTCATTAATGTTAGTACAGTCAAAACCGATTACGACAACATCGGAAAAGATACCGTTATATTGACCAAAATCAAAGGTCCCGGCGAGGCGGGTAAAACTATTAGGTACTTAATAACAACGTCATCGGCTGTTACGACTATCGGTTTTTACGACCAAATATGAATAGTCCCTACGATGTCGTCATAACAGAATTTTACTGTAATTAAAATGCAAGAGCGAGGCAGACTATTCGTAGAAGCATAAAGGTAGCGAGGCGTTCTTAAAAATACGTATTTCTAGCAATGATTACTAAAAAAGAAAAATTCAGCAAGAAGGTCAGTATGAGTTGTACGAGCTAAAACTGTACATTTTGCTCACTCAGGCTTTCTTAGTTTTATAAGCATGGCCATTACCTAAATCGTCGGAGTTACGCCCCGAGACTATAGCCAGACGTAGGCACTTTCTTCAACTGGTACATGGCATTCATTCGTTACATAGCAATTAACATTTAATTATTTCGCTTTTTTCTATTGTTGAACGCAAGTGGTTAATATGGAATAAAATAAAACTCTGTATTATTTAAAGCACTCTGATGTTCCAGTGTCCAAGAGTATAAAAGTTAAGTATTTTATACAATACACAAGGTCAATAAAGTCACGGTATCTAACTAGAAATAGTCTAAATGAGCCTTGGATGTTTGCAATAGACAACGCAAGTGTAGACGTTTTAAAACTGTCTCAATGGTATTTATGTTAATTTTATAATATAGGGAAATGGATTTTGTATATATCTAAAATATTAGGGACATGTGAGGCATAGAATCCATAGGGGTTCTATGCTTTAACTACCTTTATACAAAACCTAGCATTTAAATAACTTTGTTGCCGAATCAATTCGTGTGTTTATATAAAATTTAATTTCATATAAACACACGAATTTCACCGTCTCTTGAAGCATCTTTACCAGCTACTGGCATGTTTTGAATGTGGTAATATCTATACATAAATATCTATCATGGAATTATACCTCGTAAACCAAGCATTTTTAAGATTGATAGGTAGATTAAAAAAATTGCATGCGTTAATCATATATTTTCATTCACAGTTCAACTAATTGCAGCACTTTATTTTTCTAATTACTGACAATACGTATCTTCGTATTTTACTGTAGGGTGCTGCTGTAGAGGTTCAATCCATATTTGTGCTACAGAAGCCGGCTCTGTTCTGTTCTGGGTATTTTTTGTGTTTCCCCAAGGAAGTCGGTAGCTACTTGTTGTATATACAAAAAAATATAAATGATTTTAAAACAAATGGTGACTTTCACCAGTACCATACTCAAAACAGAACTGATCGAAGCGTACGACCAATCAGGTTCCAGAAGATAAACCACTCCTTATGTGGAAATTGTATTCGTTTTTACAACAAACTCCCAAGCAAAATTAAAGAATTATCACTTAATAAATTCAAGTTCAACGTAAATAAATTAAGAAAACTTTTTATAAACATGACGAAAATTAAAATGAACCTAATCCTTTGGGTTGATTGCTCCAGTTCAAACAATTTGTATGACTCAAAACTTGAAGATTGAAAAGAGTGGCGAAGTGTTTCTTGCCCGCTCTACGTCCTTGACTTGCGAACGGAAGTAAATGTAAATTTAGAATTAATTTAAAATCTTTTCTGTTGACGTTCATAAGTGCACCTGGTTATATGAATAACTTTATTTTGAGTTTGAGTTATATACCTACATGCAATAGCTCGCTCTTGAAACATCAGAATATCACCATCCTATATAGGTAAGTAAACTGTACCTAATAATAACAAAATATACAACTCTAGCGGTTATAGCTTTTGTAACGGTTTTTACACAGTCATATTATTATTGACGCTTGTCTGTTATGATAATTTATAATTGTGTCAATTGCATAAAATTTATATAACAAAAAACATATTTTTTAAATTATCAAACTACAATCATTAAAACCTAATCCTAATTTAATGTTGAATTACATGGACAACATGAATCTGTATCCACAAATTCTGTGATGACAACTTAAGCTATAATTTATCTGAAAAATTGTCAAAATGTATCATTAAAACAAAACTTTGTGTGGTACATTATTCAAGTTTTGTTTGTCTAGTTTAAGATATTTAAAATTGAAATTATCTTTTGCTGCAACATTGCAACCTCTTCCTTATAAGTTATCTATGGTTCTTAACGTAATTTTTATACTGTAGTATTTAGTATTAACAGTTGACAAATGTAACACTCGAATTAATATTAAAAAAAACAATTTGTTTCGTAAACAAATAACAAATTGTAATTTTGTACAAAACCTAAAAAAGGCCTGAAAAAAATTCTAAAATTAAATTATGGATGACGATGACTACTGGAATAATAGTGAAACCAAAGCAAAAGCATTTAGTTTTGATGACGATGTCGTAAGTACAATATCCCAATTAATATGTGAAAAAGTATTTATACCTTTGTAATAGTTTGAATGTTAGAGGGATTAATATTTATTTTAAATAAACAACAATTCATATAATGATAGTAAGAGAATATATATGCATATTTTTTTATTATAGTAAAAATTTAGGTTTTCATATTTTTAAGGAATTGATCATAGTAACATACAAACTTAAATCGGACCAATTATGTTTCAGCTGTCAACTCAAGAAATTCTTGCTATTGGTCAAAAGCCATATTCCGGACAGTCAAATGATGTACCATTCAGTTCTACAATTGTTAATAATACCAAGCGCAATCTCATCCCACTGAACACCCTTATTTCTCCTAAAGTTCTTGACTTAAGTAAGTAGCAATTATATTTTGTTTTGTATACACAAGATATTTGGATATTGGACATGCAGAGATTCAAACAGTCTAGAAAAACTCATTGTGACTGGCAGAGGGGGTGACCAGACCTCAAGATCTGGAGGGACTGTCACCTAGGCTCAGAGGCATGCCAAAAACAGGAGAGAGTGGAAGAAGTTGTGCGGTGCCACTATCACTAAAGAAAAACAATTATTTTTTTGACAAATTAAACATTACTAAATAGTTCATAAAATATGAGACTTCTTTCTAAGAAATTAATAGTTTAAATAAAAAATTGAATAATGATATGGTAATTTACATGGATGATGGCAAGCAAGGCTGTCAATTAACCATATAAAAATTAATTTATAATTTTTGGAAAATTCCAACCGGGATCTTATTTCTATTTATTTCTGATGGTTAGGTTAGTTTTTACTTATGAACTTAATTAAAACTACTTTTTTGTTATTTCAGTTGTCTTGGCACAATCAGGAAAAGATCCTAAAGATAAAATTCCGGAAAATATTGACACCACAGTGGCAACATTGAAAAGATTAATTTTAGGCAGAAGTTGTTTTTTACATGTCCACAGAAGTTTAAAGAGTAAGACTGAATTACTTGATGGGGCAGTAGCTTTGGGTGATGGAAATGCTATTTTAACTGTAAGTACTAAATTTGTAACTGCTTCTTACAAATATTAGTAGTTGGTACAATAATTATTATCATCATCAATAATACAGTGTTAATTCACTGCAGACCATATGGTCTCTGTTGTGATTCCCATGATCTAATTACAAAAAACATGCTGATTGGATTCTTATGAGCTCTAAGTTAGGAAATTGTTTATGATAAAACAAAAATGTGATATCATATACTATTAAAATAATGTATAATTATTATTTTTTTCCAGGTAGTTCTTTTTCTAATTCAGACATTAAACAAAAAGGTTGTTCATGAATTATTATCGTCAAGACCACTGGCACTAAATCACTACATTAGCTATTTGCGGAGTGAATGCAAGATAACGGAACTTACAGATCTACTTACGTAAGTAAAAAAAACGCATATTATTAAAACAATTATATACAACATGTATGCTTTAACTACGAAGATATATCTGATTTAAACAAAAAAATAATTAAAGAAAGAAAATAATGGATGGGCTCGTCCGGGATTTGAACCCGGGACCTCTCGCACCCAAAGCGAGAATCATACCCCTAGACCAACGAGCCACATGAGCTCAGTCCTAATTTATTGATCACATTGAACATGACTTCTTTAATATGGAGATGATATATAATTATGTATATTAACATATTTTTTTTTATAAAAAAAATTCATATACTTTTCTATTAATTTCAGAATGCTAGGCAGAAGTCCTGAAGCTGCGGTCAGTACTTTAAATTATACTTCAATACTTTTTATGCTTATATAGATAATATAGTACATTCCTATTGGTAATATTCAAGGTCTTACGTTAGATTTCAGGCGTAACTAAATAATTGTTTCGATACTTCCTTTTAAAGGCAAGTATTAACGAAATATGTACCAGGTCTGCCCTATTGGCCCCGGTTTATTAAAACATATTATCATTCTTTTAGGTATACCAATTACAACATATAGTAAAAACACAAGGAAACAACGTAGAGGGCTTATTACGGAAACTAAATAATATATTATCAAATCATTTTAATCAACCCGGTATCGATGCTCATAGTACTAAAATGTTGACGGATTACATTAAGTTCTTGGGTAAGAAGTTTTCTTGATTTTACCCATCCATTATACTTCAGGCTTAACTAAATAATTGTTATATATAATGATGATATATACATTTTATGCTTATTACTTTCATGTTTACAAAAATCCCCTGTCCTAAGTAAGACAAAATTGTTTTTAATATTACCGAAAAGGGGCCGTTCAAGTATTACGTCAGCAGATGTACTGCCCCTACCCCTACCCCTTCCTCTTGTCAGCAAAAGTAAGGAAATCTCTGAAAGATAATAGTACATAAAAATATAATTTTTTGTAGGAATCCTGGAAAATGCATTCGTCATTTTCAAGCATAGACATTGTATGGGTAATACGTGTAATAATTACTGTTGACGTAATCACCAAATATGAAAATCAAAGACCCCCCCCCCATCCCCCCTATATTGCTTACGTAATTACTTTGGGGTGGGAAGTTGGGGTTGGTGTTGGTGGGAATCGCTGAGGGAGTGAGGTCAGCATTGCCTAGAAAAAGCCAAAAAAAACCTGCTGTGTTACGTAGTGGAACACTAGTATAAGCAGAACCCCGACCAGTCCGAGTCATCCACGTCCTAGTCGTCCACCCTGGGACCTACTGCAGCCACGCTCACGCGTGCCCACTACCTAGAGCTGCAGATGAGCTGAGGATGCAGGGCAAAAGGCGAATATTCTGCGCCTTAAAACAGAATCCACTCACTAGGGAGGTAACCCGTATAAAACCGAGCATGTCTGGATGCTCTAAAGTGGCAGCCCCACTATCAGACTAGGGCACAATTGGTTAATCTCCTGCTTGCCTGAAAAACCAACGATTCAAGAAACCGAAACAGTGAGAAACCGGACCGATCTTTTACCGACGACCTTTGGCATTAAATCACGGACACGAATTGCTTTTTGGAATATAAAAACGCTAAGTAACGACACTCGACTAGCACAAGCAGAAGCTGAAATGATAAGATATAATCTACAAATACTTGGTTTAAGTGAAGTGCGTAGAAATGGTTTTGGCGAACTGAGAACGTCCAAAGGCCTAACTCTTCTATACTCCGGGAAGGAAAATGAGGATGACGACCTTGAATATGGCGTCGCTTTCCTCCTCTCTAACTCCGCAAAGAAAAGTCTTTTGGACTGGAAACCGATCTCAGACCGAATCATTTGGGCCCGCTTCAACTCAAGAGCACGGAAGATCTCCATTGTGCAGTGTTACGCTCCCACCAACACGTCTGTGGAGGACATCAAGGATGACTTTTACAACGCTCTAAATGCCACACTTAAAGGTATTAAGAAACAAGATATTGTGATCGTCATGGGAGACCTTAACGCAAAAGTGGGAAGCGAAAACAGTAACTGTGAGCGCAACATGGGCAAACATGGACTCGGAGTACGGAACGAGAATGGTGAACGGTTTATAGAGTTTTGCCAACACCATGACCTGACCATCGGTGGGACACTTTTTATTCATAGAGATGTACATAAGTACACATGGAACTCCCCTGATGGCTCCACGAAAAACCAAATTGACCACCTTGCGATCAGTTCGAAGTGGCGCTCGTCACTCCTCGATGTCCGAAACCGAAGAGGCGCTGATATTGACAGCGACCACCATCTGGTTGTAGCCGAAATGCGACTCAAGATTGCAGTTGCGCGACTAGCTGGTGCCCCTGGTAGAGCTGGAAGAAGGTTTGACGTCACTAAACTGCGAGATCCTGAAATTTTGAACAGGTTCAGGCTTGAACTTCGTAACCGCTTCACCGGACTTCACGCCGACGATGACTCAATAGACGGAGAGTGGAAACGCATCAAAGTGGCCTACACAGAGACCAGCTCTTCTGTCTTAGATCATACTAAGCACTCGCGCGTGGATTGGATGTCACAAGCTACTAGGCAGCTGATAAACGACCGTAGGGAACTCCACCTAAAACTGCTCGGAACCAACGACGAACTACTACAAGCCGACCTCAGACAGCAGTATCGGGAGATTCGTAAGAAGATCTATCGCAGCTCGCGAAAGGACAGAAGGTTGTGGGTTGACGGTATTGCTGACCACGCTCAAATTGCCGCTAACACCGGCAACATGGGAGAACTGTATAAAGCGACTATAATCTTGGCAGGAAAGATAAGTCAGCATAAAAAGCCTCTAAAATCAAAAGACGGTCAACTTATCGTAATAGCAGAAGGGCAACTACGACGCTGGCGTGAACACTTCGAGGAAACCTTTCGTCCCACAGCTACGCATGGAGGCATGCAAGACACATTTCCACCACCCAGGCCACTAGACATCCATATCGAACCACCTACACGTGATGAAGTGGAGAGAGCGGTCATGGGTCTTAAGACTGGTAAAGCACCAGGGCTTGATTTAATAGCCGCAGAAATGTTAAAAGCGGACTTGGCTACTACCGTCGACACGCTGACACCTTTGACTGGGAAAATCTGGGCCAGCGAGAATCTTCCGGAGGACTGGAATAGGGGCCTTCTTATTACTGTGCCCAAAAAAGGTGATCTAAGCCAATGCAGCAATTGGAGAAGTATCACCTTGCTCTCGGCCCCTTCCAAGGTTTTCTGCAGAATTATCTTGGACAGGTTGTCTGCAGCCGTTGAGCCTCTCCTTCGCATAGAACAAGCTGGCTTCCGGCCTAAACGCTCGTGTACCGACCAAATTAACACTCTTCGTATCATTCTCGAACAGGCATCAGAATGGCAGAGAGAGATTTATCTTACCTTTGTTGACTTCGAAAAGCTTTCGATACGTTGAGATGGAGCAGCATATGGTCGCGACTCTCTAACATTGGTGTCCCGCCAAACATAATTAACCTAGTTAAGGCCAGCTATAGGAACTATTCTTGTAGAGTGATTCACGATGGTCTCGTCTCAGACGATATTCAAGTGCACGCAGGCGTCCGGCAAGGCTGCTTACTCTCGCCACTACTTTTGCTGGTTGTTCTCGACGGGATTATGGATCGCATACATCAGAACCAGCGTCGCGGAATAGAGTGGGGATTAACCAACATCTTAGAAGATTTGGATTACGCCGATGACCTCTGTCTGCTGAGTCACACGCACCGCGACATGCAATCTAAGTTGGACGACCTGGAACGCGAGGCGGGATTTGCGGGACTCAAAATCAACACCCGGAAAACGAAAGAAATGCGTGTTGGAGTTGAGAATCGCACCCCAATGCGGGTGGGTGCAGAGGACATAGAAAGCGTTCAACAATTTGTTTACCTCGGAAGCGTCGTGTCTGAAACTGGAGGTACAGAAGAGGACATCACTTCGCGCATTGCCAAGGCCAGAGCAACCTTTGCACAACTTCGGCCTATACGGCAGTCACGGATGTTGACGCGTCGAATCAAGGTTAAAATATTCTGATCCAACGTCAAATCTGTGCTGCTCTATGGGTGTGAAACGTGGAAGGTCACCAAACACATCTCGCACCGACTCCAAGTCTTCGTTAACCGCTGTCTTCGCCGTATTCTGAACATCTACTGGCCTGAAAAGATCTCTAACGAGCAACTTTGGGAGCGCTGTCGAGAAACCCCGATCAGCCAGCAGATCAAGCGACGCAAATGGAATTGGATAGGCCATACACTCCGAAGGGATCTCAATCATATTCCCAAGCAGGCGCTTGATTGGAATCCGCAAGGAAAGCGGAAGCGTGGCCGTCCCAAACAAACCTGGCGCCGAACAGTTGCGGACGAGGCAAAGAGAGTCGGAAAGACTTGGAGCGAGGTGAAACACGAGGCTCAAGATCGAACGCGATGGAGACTCACTGTGGACGCCCTCTGCCCCACCTAGGGGTTATAGGACATTAAGTCAAAAGTAATACTTGAACGGCCTCAAAAAGACAGAACGGTTTTCGCGGGTCTCGCTTCTTCCTTTCTATATATGTTTTACAAATGTAACTATTTTGTTCACAGAAAAGTTTAACCTTAAGAGAAAGTAGGACAAAAACACTTAAAAATGTCTAATTGGTTTTGTCATTAAGTCAATTACTTGGCATTAATAAGAAAGATGGATTGAAATAATTCTTTATTAGTTAAAAAAAAACTATCGCTACACAGACTAAAAAGTCTACATATTTGACAAAACATTACTTTGTACATCAATACAATTCAGAAATACTCTTCTGTGGATCTGTTTATGTATATTTTATTAGCGCAAGATATATATTATTTCAGAATGGCAGAAATACGTAAACAAAACTGAACTTAATAATAAATCGGTGTTAGAATGTCTAACGCATTGCTGTCAGTTGCACTGGCATGAAGGGGCTGGGAACATGATGTCACCTTTGACATTGTGTCAAAGACAACAGGTAGGTTTATCATAGACAAGGTATAGACAGCGTTTGCGTATACCGCAAAGCCATGTTAGGTTAAGTTGTGTTTAGATGTGAATTGTTTGACAGAAAAAAACCTAACATTAGTTAAGTTACATATATATTTTAGTAAATAAATAGAAAAGTAACCAAAATGAGCAGTGTTGGCCTAGTGGCTTCAGCGTGCGACTCTCATCTCTGAGGTCATTGGTTCGATCCCCGGCTGTGCACCAATGGATTTTCTTTGTATGTGTGCATTTAGCATTAGCTCGAACGGTGAAGGAAAACATCGTGAGGAAATAGGCTTGCCTTAGACCCAAAAAAGGCTTCTGTCAGGCACAAAAGACTGATCACCTACTTTGCCGATTCGATATACAAATGATCATGAAACAGATACAGAAATCTGAGGCCCCGACCTAAAGAGGATGTAGCGCCATTGATTTTTTTTAACCAAATTGAGCCCTTTAGTTTTTACCATTCTCATAAATTGTTATTAATATTTTCGTTTCCGATAATCTCCAACTGTGCCACTTAGATGTACCGACTCTACAATAAGTCAAGTTAGTTTTTTGTTAATCTAGCATCGCAACCCCTAATGTTATCATGTTTTAAAGCCAGTTGTTAGCCAGCTTCAAACAAAGTGTTTTATTGAACATATACTGAACATATCCATACTTAAATCGCCACCGAACTGAACCCACTCATTTATTTGAAGTAATACTAACATTTTTGAAACAAGCCTAACAAGACTTTTAAATATTCATTTCCAGATAACTCCACTTCAATATGACTGGGTTGTGTTAAATGTTCACGCAAATTCCAATAAATGGGACATAGTGGAATCATTATTTACGAAAAAGGTAAGTTTAAAATCGCATTGACCGGCTGTGATGTCACTATGCGATTGTTAATACTGTGTATAATCTGTTTTCTGACATTGTAAACTGTCTAAAGATTGCAATCTGTCATTTTGAAGTGTCATAGATAGATTATAAACAAAAGAGTGCCTCACATTGTTGCTGATCACAGTTTTCTAAAAATTTAAAAGTTGCAACAAATAACAACATTTACCCGATTATGCTTAACGGAACAGACATCGAGTATGTAGACAGCTATACTTATCTTGGTAAACAAGTTTCATTTAAGAAACAAAGACAACGAACTGGAGCGCCGCGTCACCACAACTTGGAAGAAATTTTGGAGCTTAAAAGAAATCCTCAAAGGTAAGCTCCCAATTAAGTTAAAGAAAAAGGTAGTGGATTCTTGCCTGCTGCCTTGCCTTACATATGGAGCACAAACTTTTATTTTCAAAAACAAAACAAAAGCCAAAATACGTTCGTGCCAACGTGCGATAGAAAGGAGTATTCTCGGAATTAAATTACGCGACAAACATAGAAGTGAAAATATTCGCAGAAAAACCAATATTATTGATGCTGAGCAATATGCCCTTAAACTTAAATGGAGATGGGCAGGCCACGTAACCCGTTGTACAGATGACAGATGGTCTAGAGCAGTAACAGAATGAACGGGTCCGAAAGGAAACAGGAAGAAAGGAAGACCAATAGAGCGATGGGCCGACGGGATAGAGAGGGTAGCTGGCAGAAATTGGATGACGACGGCAAAAAATAAAGTAGGGTGGAAAAAGTTGGAGAAGGCCTTCTCCCGGACAGGGGCCGCATCTTAGTAAAACTATAAATTTATCTTTTTATTTTAATCAAATGTATGTCAAATATGTGGAATAAAGGCTTATTATTATTATATGTTACCTATCTTTTGTAAAATACAGCTCAATTATAATAATAATAATTTATTGCAAGAATTTATTGCAAAGAGGTGGTACAATAATAAGTTCGCATATTCTGCCACACACAATGGCGCGCTAATTTGTATTTAAAGGAGTTTTATATTTTACATTATCAGTCATATGAATTGGTCAGTTCTTATATTACTTGTATCATACATATCATATAGTAAAAATGAATGTTATAAAAAATAATAACAATATTACACTTCCAATTTTAGATTTTAGATGTAATGTTTATCGCTAAGAATCGATCGTCTGGAAACTGGAACTATTTCTGACAAATTTAAATTGACTAATATTTTCCCCAGGACTGGCTCGGCCGTACAACTGTATCTTCGCATATTCCAATAGAAACCTTATTGTCAAAGTTGAATGAACTTCAAGCGAGCAAGCGAATGATGGCGACTTGTCTTAACAAAATACAGAACGGCGATGATAAATTAAGGCTGGCTTATAAATATAAGGTATAATGAGAGTAAATGTTTTCTAGTAATATTTGAATATCGAACATCAAAGCGATTTTATAATAAGATGCTTTACACAGACTAACAAATCTAAAAAAAAAGTGTTGTTCGTTCTTGCCTCACCAAGAAGTTTATATTACTATTTTTCGTAGCAGTTGCTCAATTTCTACAGTAATTTATTAATTAGACAAAGTATATGATTATAGTAATAATACAACTTACAAGGGATGTTTTGATTCATTTAAAATTGTATAGAAATCGTCTTACACCCAAATGTCAGGCACAGAAGGCCTATTTAAAATTAAAATACTTATCACTTATTAAACAGATACAGAAATCTGTGGGCAAGCTGCTTTCTCTTGCAGCCCTGTTTTTTTATGGCTCCCTTAGGCAAAATCCTAGATCAGTGATGAATTCAGTAAGTGACTCATCTCTGTGGTTGTAGGTTCGATACCGGCTGTGCACCAATGGACTTTCTGTCTATGTGCGCATTTAAAATTCGCTCGAACGGTGAAGGAAAACATCGTGAGGAAACCGGCTTGCCTTAGACCCAAAAAGTCGACGGCTATGAAATTGACAAACATGAAACAGAAATCTGAGGCCCTGACCTGGTTGAAGTGCCACTGATTTGTTTAGCATACATTCTAGTTATAATTTCTCAAATATGCATTTTGTAGTTTTTAACTTCAACTATAAAACTTCGCTTTTAATTAGTACCTTTAAATCATTGTAACAAAATGATACAATGATATTTTTTTAGATACATTCAGTAGTGATTGAATCTCTATTAAAACAAAAAGACCGCACGGCTCTCACTAACTATAAAATGACACTTAGCCCCCAGTCAGAAGAATATATACTTGCTGAAAACACTTTGAGGGAACCTGTGAGTATAACTCTATTTATCTGTCATTATCAAAATTTAACTAACGAAACTTTGACTTTAAGTGTTATAATTTTTATTTTAACAAACGGAAACTAGGTAACGGAAAGTGTTTTACAACGTCACAATGATGATTTACTTTATTTAACAATTATCGTTTTGCCGGAAATTAAATCTCGTAACTTCGACTGTAACTCATATTTGTTATCGACAAAGCCATTAGTAGGTAGAAGACATTTATTATTGAGATTGAGTTCTGATTATTAGAAACGCAAAAAAAAATCTTTTGAAAATGAGTTACCTCCTTGTTGATCAACTATTTTGAAAGTACGTTCCGTCTCTCTGTTAAATTGTATTTAAGCTACAATGAAAAAAGACATAAATTTACTGAACGGTCGGTGATAATCGCTCATATTCTAATTAATATACATATATCAAATTATGAAAGTTAACTCCGAATAATTGTTACCATTTTTGTTTCAGTCCATCAAATGGAAGAATTAAACACATAATTTATTGTAAAATTGTATTACATATTTATAATTATATTTTTCATATTAAATAAATGGTATTCACAATTTTTATTTTTTATTAATTTCCCTTCAGGTTTTTCACATAAACGTTATATAAAAATAATTTGGGTATATTTATTTTATATTCGATAAATATATAAAATTATTTCGTTTTTCTTGAGTACACTTTGAGGTAATTTTTGAAATATGTAAAATAACCCAAGTGTTCTGAGGCATGATTATCAAAATATTACTGTAATTAAATATATTTTTAAGGCTTATGTTTATAACAAAAGTTTGTTTAAAATAATACGAAAATACTATGTACTAACACTACTTCTACTCTTCTACTTCTTAATCAATTATCATCAGCTCCACAATTACATTGGTCCTCGTCGATTTCCACGCCACAACAACGTAACAACTGTACGATACAAGTAATACATAGAAGGCACTGTAGGACTTTACAACACGCCCTACAACAGCCACCGCAGCAACACATTTTCAACTAATTCAAAAACGTCGTTATGGTTCTGGAAACTCCGCTCCACTCGAAGGTCCACTCGAAATTATTTATTTGGAGAAATAGTGAAAATTTCAAAATTCACACTGTTTTAGCAACTCCGTTGAAATCCAAGAAATTGTTTTTATGTTGAATTACATATATACGCGCAGTATTGCTTCCAAATCCTCGAAAGTCTTCAAATGGTTAGAGTAAACTACTTGTTGGTTCGTTATTGCTACGACGTTTTTATTTATGTAGGTATACCACTTGTACTGAATCCTATCTTATCGTATTTTTATCAATATGTATTTAGTGATAGTGAATGGTCGTATATGGATACGATTCAAATGTGATGTTATAGTTATTTCCAAATTCTAATTTCTTAAGCATTTAGTTAACCATTAAGATATCGTTAAGATAACGTTAAACGATTACCTAGTACTGAGTAGGTGTATTAGTGAAATCTACTTGTTGTCGTACGCTCACAGCTTGATTTCCTATTATATCTTCTTCGCAGTCTTCATTACTGAATGTCATGCCTGTCTTGAAAAGCCCTAAACGATTTGAGTTGGACTTGTAGATGATTTTTGCAGTCCATGGTATTCGCAACATTCTGCTCCAACACCACAAATCGAATGGCACTATCTATTTTCAGTTCGCTGCTAGAATTGACCAGAAGAGTGATCAGTCAGTCAGCAGACACATTTTTGTCTGTTTTAAGCTTTCTTGATAGACGTATAGATAAGTTTTTTGGATTATTAATATAATGATTTGTTAGTAATGTTAAGGACTATTTAGCAGATAGATGAATGAATAGTATCATTTTAAATAAATTTATAAAAATGGTTATTAAATAGGCTTTACGATTATATCAAGTAAGAAAAATAAGCATTTTACTGTGTTACAGACTATCTGTAACTCTAGTACGGAGTTTATAAAAGTCAAAGCATTAGTGCCATACATTTTGTAAAAAAATTGGAATGCTTGTTTTGGGATGCTAGGAACATTCTTCCTATTAGTTGCACTGCCACGTTCTCTCTTGTTACTCTTTTACGTTGACTAATCGATTTTATATTTGACCAAGGGCTAAGCTTAACAATCTATAGTATATTCTACATAAGAAGTCAAAGAGGGCTCGCGTAGTTTGGAGGTCACCGTTGGACATGCAACGATAATGATAAAATGGTTCTAGGTGGCCTTATTATGAAATAGTTAACCACAGCGTAAAGAGAGATATTATCGCGCTACGACATAGTATTTTTTGGTGTTATTAATTTTAAATGAATGTTGAGGGGCAATGAAAAAGTTATGAAGTAAGTAATTAACAATATACCTGTTAACACATGGCAACTCTAACGTTGCGGCTGACTGAAAGCTGGCAAACATATTTTTTAATTCTTAAGATTTCCTTTTAAGTGACGTACAATTTATTTAACATTTATATTACCAAATTAATTACAGGTAATTGGGAAAATTAAATTGTATAGGCAACATATCGCTAGCCCATTGCATACTCCTATTCATTTCAAATTCATTTTATCAAAAATATAGATAGCTAGCAGTCGGATCCTGTACTATAGGTATATAACCAGGTAAAACTTAATCTATTATTTCCGCGAAAAACTGTATCACAATTTCGTCAATGCTTGTTTGGTTGAATGTATACGTAGATCACTAGTATATTAAGCAATTTAACTACGAGATATTAATAAAAAGGTTATGTATATCAACAGGTCTGGCTTTGAAATATAGCTGTTTCATTGGTGATATTTTTCATAGGCAAGTTCTATTCTATTTGACTCAAGTTTCCTAATTGTGGGCTTAACTCTTGGGACTTGAAACCAAAATAACTGTGGGACAATCTTGACCCTCTGACTAAACAAATTTTTGCGGAAACGGTGATAACGAGGGAGCTGGCGAGCGTTAGTATATGATTTTCGTACGTGTTTGTATCGTAGTCGTACGTTGCTGCGTTTTTAAGGTACAGGGGTTTTTAAGCTACAATTGCAATCAATATTAAAAAAATATATATGAAATACACTTTACAATTTTAGGTATCACAAGCGGGGGGTGGGGGCGGGGGGAGACTCACGTGTCGATCGCGAGATTGGTAAATCAGTTGACGTTTGTGTTCCACGCTGTGTACGATGCGCAATCTTTCCTCCACTCCCTTGTTTAATTTAATGAGAAACCCTCAAGAAATTTGCCGGTATCTGTTTCTTTATACATTTTAAGAGGGTGTCAATTGACAACGCAGCTCTACCATACCAGACCGTACCAGACGTGGTCCTTTATAGTCCTTATCGTATAATTATTGCTATTAAAAAGTCCGTCACATGATAAAATTGCTCGCAAATATTTTGCTCGCCAATAGCTATGACAGGACGAAGCGAATGATAATAGGATTGCCCTGTAAATATGGCGTTAGTGAGTCCCGCTGAAAATATGATTTTGTCTCGGTTTTAAGGCTTTTTGCTATTCACTTATATTGCGTAAGGCTGGGCTGTCACAGTAGCAGTACAGTACACAGCACAACAGTGAGTTAGCGAGGATTATAATCATTTTAACACTTACTAGCCCCAGTACTGCTGTAGTAACTTAGGAGGTAAAGACGACTCAAGGTTGAATCATTATTACTTAAAATTCTTTCTTATTCTAGTTTTAAAAGTTTGTTAATTTATAATGCACCTCAGAGCACCAAGCATTTCAGAGTTATGTATGCTAGTATTGCCGTACACATTGATATAGTCTATTTTTAATTTTAATAGCCAAAATGCGTTTATTGTACAGTGACTAAAATTAATATAGGGTTGGATTTTTAATTTGATGCCCCAAATTGATGAATATGTAGGTGTCTTTGGGGACCTTATTTGGAACACCTCCAAGTGATTTTCGATGCCGGAGTTGCGTCTAAGTATTATTTTTTTTTATTTAAAATGTTGTGTAATATACTATGATTGTGTCAACATGACTACACAAAACCTGAAAAGTATTTCAGCGTTTAATATAACACATTAAAAAATCAATCAAATCACAATTTTTGTTTTTTAATATTCCTCTTCATCTTGGCAGCTTTCACAGCATTCAAATCCACAAAGAGAGAACAGGGCAGCGCACAACGCGAGACAACATGCACATTTTAAACATCTACAACAATTGGAACAACAGCAACACATATCTTTGCCATTTACTATAAATTATTAATTTCACGATTGGGTTGATTAGTATTTTTATATAAATTCATACTATGGTATTAACAGCATTTTAAATATAAAATTGTGTTTAGAAGTGCTTTACTTTCGTATTGTCACTATTTTCTTGTTTGACAGTTCCTAAAGTTATGAAAGAATTTGACATACCACTATGTTAGAGGTTATAATAATAAACGCTGCTAGAGTTTTTGGTCTGTTCTTAAAGTAGGATAATACCTAAAATATTTTCATGCAGTCTAAAGAAATGTTTGAAAAACAATGATTTCTAAGAAAATCTAAAAAAAACGCAAATTGGAAACAAAATTATATTTGTTATCTTTTTCGTCCGGAAATCTTGAATCCTGTGTCACGAAACAATTGATCCACATCATCTTTATCGATCATCAGAGATGGCTAGAACAAGCAATTATAATTACGTATGCCTTTATATTTTTATTCATGTAATGCATTTTTTACTACGTTTTCATTCTGATTGAACACGATAATCTCAAACGATTTCGATCGGAAAAAATATATTTATGTTGGATAGTCTAGTTATCGGTTTGATTGAGATTAGGTTCTCAGAAATTTTTACAATTATCAAAATTCGTTCAAGGATGAAACAAAGTCATATAAGTCATATTATTTACACATAAATTTTAATCAATTTTAGATAAGCTTTTATGGGAACTGTCGCATTATCAAAGTATTGAATCTTATCTAAACACGGCTTACTTATTTTTCAAATGATCATATATTACGTAAATAACATTAGTACCTACTGTAGGAGTATATTGAAACAGACGCTGAAATCTGACTGTGCTCTATTGAAGGAACTTAAATATATGTTGTAAGTCTAGTATCGTCCTAATTGACGAATAGACTTTAGGCCCTATCCCAGCACGAATTGCTGTGGGTGGACTGCGGTGCGCAGTGGAGAGCTGTAGCACTGAGGCGCGGCGGCCCGTAATAACAATTAGTTATGTAAAACATTAAATAAATGTAATTTTATCATTATTTTTTCTGAAATGGATATCTTGGCTTGCGATAAAATATATCGTGTAAATTTCAAAATCACGTTCTATATACATTTTCGTCATAAGATAAATTTAAAGTGTCAAAATTGGCTACATTTGGATTTTTTTTCTTTCGAGCGAAGTTATTTAAATAGTGTATGGATCCTTCAAAATGGATACATAAAATACTCAACACCACCATATATTTTTTCAATTCGCCCTACTTCAAGAAACGATGACAAAAAATGGAGGGAGACAATGTACTTTTTTGGAGTTTGGCGACCGGATAGGAAGGAAATAGGAAATTCGTAACATTTTTTGACACAAACACATTTTGACGAATATCTAGAACGTAATCATTTACTTCCACTCTTGTTGTGTAAATATTATGAAATCGGTGGAACAGAGACAGATATATTATTAAAAACAAAAAAGGTTGGTAATATTAAACTAAAACTATCTTTATGATAGTTGCTCTGTATTTCAGAAAAGTAAAATTAGGTAAACGTAGAATTAAGATAAAAGGTTTTACAAAAATTAAAAAAAAAATACAGCTACAGCTACAGCTAACTATAGTATCACCCAAGGAAGACAAAAATGAGAAAACTTTAAAATAGACGTGATAGTGCTTTACGACTTTGTGCCCCGGGGCAAGCGTGTAATCACGTGTCACATCTACTTATATTTGATTTTTTCAATATTTTATAGTAAAAGCGATATTTTCCCATCTATGTGTCTGACGTCTATAAATACATAATACATTTTGTATAACCCTAATTTTAGAGAAAGTATTCGTGGCATTTTGTTTTTTTCTCCATTTTTGAGAAACACTACCCTTTTAAATGGCTAAGAATAACAGTGATATAGATTATAGGCTATATAGCTAACTATTATATATATAACTATTATTATTACTACTTTTAAAACTAGACAATTTCAGTCAAACCAAAGTACATACCGATGAGGATCTCTCATATTGGTTCTCCGGTTTATTGAATAAAGCTTTTGCACCCGGCCTGCAAGTTATTATCATTTATATTTATGTTTTCGTTGTAAATTGTATGTTTTTAACAATATTTTACAGTCACTATACAATGTATTTTTGTTAAGAAACTGACTCGGGATTTTTTTCTAAGACCCCAATCATAACTAACCAAATATAAATAAATATAATTTCATTCGCGTAATAATTTTATATATGTTATTGCTGTCATTGAAATTGTCATGGCCTTTTTTATTTTTAAAGGCGTCGTGCGAAGCCATGAGCAACGAATTAACGATACCATTCATACCTTCGTTGTCTAAACCTTGTCTGTTTCCATCTTTGCCTGATCACTGGCTCCTGAAATTTTTTTATACAACCATGAAAATGTAAACAGGTTTAGGTTTATTATTCTACGAAAATCCATGTTTAGTTCATAGGATGGGATGATGCTACAATATTAAAAGTAGATATGACTGTTTAGCGCATTATAATTCCATAAAAATTACAATTAAAACACGTGGAGGGCGAGTTTTTGATACATTCATCATTCGGCTTATAAAGATGGATGAGAGATTGACGACAAAGTAGAGGTCTAGATTATAGTATATAGTAGCCTTAAATACATTATTTTTTCATGTTAAAAAAAAAAGAATATTTTAATACAAAAACAACCGTTCGTCAGTTTCACCTTATGAACTGGATCTTGACGGATTTGCGGTTGTTCCACAAGTCCTTTATCAACAAAAACATCTTCTTTAGTCCGACTTTTGTATAAATGTTGTAACTTATCAGCCATTTTCTTTTCATCGAATTCTCTGTAAATGTTTTAATTAATCGGACGTACTACTTATAATCTCCTGCTTTGTTATTTTCATACCTACGTCTTAATTAATATTTTTTTAAATAGGTCAATTATCTCGATAAAATTATTGATCCGAAGGGATAAGCATCTAAAACTAAGTCACTGTATTGCGGTACACTTAGATCTCAAACATAGGGGAATTTTATACACGGAACGAGACTTGTGTAAATTTAACATAACGACACGGAAGGGACTGAGTATATTATGGTGTTATAGAGAGTTGTCGTTAAATGGAGAGAAGAAAAACGTATAGAATATTTATGACTCCTATTTATTAGTCATGGTTAACAACAGTCTTCATGTGGTAGCAATCCCAATTTGTAAACAAAAGAACGAATTTCTTAGAAAGTTCGTATGCATGATGCCGACAGTCGAGTTTATTTCGGGCTAGGATAATAAAGACAAAAGAACGTACACAGCTGCGCAGTTTTTTAACAAATTTAGCGTTATAGTTGTTATTGAGCGTGGATGTTATGCTTAGAGTGTATCATTGTATGGAAGACAAGCTAAACCAACCAAAGCCAATTGATTTCGACACTTTAGGGAGTTCGTCGTTAAATCGAAGGACCATACATGGACTTTACGCTGTATATCTAATAGACTGTGTTTATAATTTTTAATTTAGAATTTAATTTATTACCCATTGTCCAGTCCATGAACTTCTAAACGTGGTCTGGTCGGCCACGCCTTAACTTGGGTCTTACCCCGCGGTTTTTCTAATTCCTGTTCTAAAATATCCAACACCCTGGTCGTCTTTCGCGTTGCTGGAATATTTTTCATATATTATGAAAACCAAACTAAAATTCATTTACCTATGTTTGTGTATTTTCAACAGACTTCAATAGTCCCGGCTGTTTGTTATAATTCGCCTTGTACAGTTTAATTGAAAATATTCTTACTCCATAATGTAAATACTACTATGTTTCGTTCTATTCCATCTTGGGTAATTTGGTACACTCCATTGATCTTTACAAATTCCTTATTACTAGCTTAATCCATGTTTCCCTGTTTTACTTACTGAGATACCCAATATCCAGGTGCTTCCGTGGCAGCTTTTCTTTATCGACTTCCTCCAACTCTGTCTCATCGTCTTCATCACTTGCATAGTCTTCGTACTCTTCATGTCTCGAATCGGTGGTCTGTCTCATCTATAAAGTACTAGCTATTATATAATTTATGCGTTATTTTAATTTTCAGTTTCCAACTCTTGATTGAGAGTTTATTATATGCTAGTGCTATAATAAGTAAAGGTGATTCACATGAGTTGAAGTGGCGAAGGTCGATAACAAAACGTTAACATAATGGCAGACGCTTAAAGCCTAAAGTGATTTTAAATTTAAAACATTATTTTGCGTTCATATCCGTTAAAATTGTCATTATATACTTGATGTCGTGATAGCAAAAAAAAGTCACCGGAGCACACAGCAAGGGATATGAAGTGCGTATCTTCCTGGCCGTATGAGCAGGACACGCAGCTAATGGACCAGGATTGATGGTTCTCTCTCCAAGCATGTTTGTGTGTGAGAAGTCACATACTAGCAGCATACGCGTCTGTGCGTTGCCGTGGGCCACGGCCCCACACCCAACAGCTCTTAGAGTCCACACTGCTAATTGACTGAAGTGGCCCCAAACGCTACCTCTGTTATAAATATTTGAAAATTAAATAGCTTTTTTGACAATACTTAAATCAAATCCTCCCCCTTCAATCTCACCCTGTCTCACCATCAGGCAGCTCCTGGACTTGATATTATTATAAGATTATATTTGTATTTTATTCATTTGGTGAGATCGGTATGAAACGCCTGTTCGGTATTATACTTAAAATTAAGATTTTATGTTGTAAATTAAGTTATTCCTTTTAAAATTATTAACATCAAGACGTACAAGAGAAATACAATAATATTCATGTTCCGTATGAGCGCAGTGACTAAGAAGCTAAAAAAAAAGCAGCAGTTAAACTTACTTAGGAGTTAATCTAAACGGCGCAATAAGCTGTTTGGGCTGCACTCGCCGTCTTTCTCCCCACCAGGCATCGAACACTCTGCGTATGGCTCGCTGAGCGCTTAGCTCTTCAGAATCACTGGAACGTCTCCATCGCACCTCACCCACTGTTTGCCCCGCATACGGATAGCGAACTGGACAAAACTATTTAGTAGTTTCGAATACTTTTTCTTAAAGAATTTAGCGGCCTATTCCTTCTTTTTAAAAACTAGTTTCAAGAAGCGTCATGCTTCTACTAGATTAAAATATTTAACAGTTTTCAATGACGAAGTTATGAGGTAAGGTATGGGCCTAATGGTCTGCGCCTTCGTTTGTTTCGAATGCCACATAGCACGCCACCCAGGGAAAGCTGCCACGCCGGGGACTAGTGGCTGTATTACCGACCTTTCAGGGAATGGTGCGCTCTTGAAAGCGCCTATGTCATATCGGTTTGGAAATACTTCTACTAGCAGCTTGGTTAAAGTTCCTTTGGAAGGAATTTTGCATTGTGTCTTGACGTCCAATGCTGGTATTCAGCCGCAGATATTATCAAACTACTTTAGGTAAGCTTTATATCGACAACTTACCAGTAGCTCTACAGTCGTCGTGCACAAAGCGACATTGATCTGCAAGGCGTTGAGCCAAGTGAGCTAACTCACGGTCCCAGCTCTAGAATCAAATTATCAATTACTTCAAAAACATAATAAATTAGAAACGTTTTAAATGTCAAATTAAAGGGTCTGTGTTGCTACTTTGTACATATAATAGAATTAGGTATTCTGATAATTACTTACAACCCACATCATAATCTCTGGTTTGGGTATATGTGCGCCGCCACGTACGCGTTCGTTGCCCGTTGCTATCCGCTGTCTACGCCTTAATAACACGATGACTATGAGGAGAACCATGTGATATAACTTAAATATTTAAAAACTACCAACTCCTTAAATGTGTTAGGTGTGATACAATAAATTACCTCGTAAAAACCAAACTTAGTTCAGGATACTATTAGTGTTGTTTAAACATACAGCTATCAACTCAAAGTTTGGCGTTTAAACCCGAGTGTATACCAATGGACTATTCTTTTGTATCTACTGCAATTACTTGCTCGTTCGAAGAAGATTAACAGGGTGAGGAAACCGACATTTGTGTCAGATAACGGCTGGTCATCTAGTAGTCTATAAATTATCAATTGCAATTACATCTTAGGAAGTAAATTATTAATTTAAGAAACAAACCTGTTGATGTAATGGGTAATAAAATTTCTTAAATCGCCGGTGAATTTAATTTTGGTATAATTCATACAGTATGGATTTGGGCCCGGCTGAAATGTGTTAGTAACATAACTAATATACTAAACTACGAAGCAAAGTAATAAAATTACTTGAATTTTCAGCTAATTTAAATCACTTACAACAGGAAACTGACAAGCTACATGACGACCTTTACCCTGACACAGTCGCCTATACCGTAACGAGCAATATGGCTGGTCATCCATGAGAGATGTTGCCACTGTTAGTGTCAGGAATAGGCATGAAAAAGCTTTAGCATACATATTTTCGTGACTGAAAAAACAACAGGAATTTTAGTCAATTGCATTGAATGTACTGCAGCAAAATACTGAATTTCGGAAATTAGTAACGGAAATTCTTAATTTCTATTATTATTCTTGTAAGGTTTGTCCAGAAGAAATCAATTATGTCCACAAAAGGATTTATAAAAACTAAACATTTGATAATAACTTGTCGAGTTGTATAACGTGTTGAGAGACGTAAAATGTAATTTTTTTAAATATAAGTTATACATACCCCCTACAATATTAGACAGTATTTCTTTGCATTGTAAAATAATGAATGTAAAAAATGTTTAAACTGAAAACACGTTAGAAAAATTATGTATGAAACTAAAATATTGACAAGACAAGTGTCAAGAGAATTTTTATCAAAATTCATTATCAATGTTCCAAATTTATTTCCCTGCCATCTGTCGCAGAAGTCTGATAATATGTATTACACTAACAAGGAGGACAAATCTCGAGGAATATACAAGAATAATTTCTCCTATATAAAGCAAAGAGTAGACAGTAGAAACTACAATAAATGTTCGTTAAATTTTATTATGAAATACAATAATTTATATCAGGATATTTACAACGTTACACGCTTACAACTATACATTATATTTTATTTTAATTTCAACAAAATTACACGTCTATTTCGAAAACGGTACGTATTTTACATAAGAGTGGGGTACGCATTTACAGACAACCATCAAAAGATAGCGCCACTAGCTCGCTGCTACCAAAACCTTTGTTTACAACGCCATCTAGTGTTAAGACTAAATTATGAAAGTGACTACTAACACTGTAACTTAAGTTTCTATACAAAATTGGTGTATTATTTAAGGTGTGAAATATAAATTCATAATTTTTATAACAAGACAATTTATATAAAAATTCGAAGCGATTATCAAAACAAGCTACTTTCATACATCTAAATACAATAATTTTATATAAAAATATATATATTTGAACACAAAATTAATTTGGCAACTATGTATAGAGACTAACCAGACCGGCAGATATAATTGGGCTGTGGCTAAAAACAAAATTTTATTTTATTGAATTTTTCCAAACAATAATTGTATTAAAACATGTCATTTTACAAATTTATTCAAATTTCGCAAACTAGAGGAGAGAAAGGAGATCATAGATAGTTTCAGTTACTTTTTCAAAGACAAGCTCTTGCTTCTTTAGGGGTCAATAAGGCTTTTAAAAAGTATTCATATTTCTTTGAAGTGATTGTTATTTAAAAAAAGTTTTTAGATTTTTTGACACATGTGGAAGTATATAAAGGTATTCTTTCCTAAAATATCCATAACCATAGGCATAGCAGAACTACGAAGTGAAATTTTGGTGGTTTATTACCTTACCTTGGTATGTTTTTCGCTTTTTCTTATTCTTATTCGACCTACTTTAGTAATAAAGGTATGTACATTCCAGATAAGAATACCGTATACTCAGGCACTAGTTACTAGTTTCCATATCACAAGTGATTTTTGAATTATTTTACATAACATGTACTATGCCACTTGTTCTGGAATATTGGTGGGACCTGTCATCATAAAATATCGAAATGTAAAATTGTCGACATTTCGCATTTTTTAATACTTTATATATTTTTCTTTGTCAGTCGGCAGAGGCGCTGTAAAATGTTTATAATTTTTAAGAAATTTTAATATCCTTAAAAATGTATCAATAACTAGTTTTCGAGATATATCAACGTTAAATAACAATGTGATGTACACTGGCAGTATCTAATGTAGGGAAAAATATAAAAATGTAAAGCTAAATTTATTAATAAACACGAATAGAATACTTAAACTATAATCTATGACTACAACAAAAAGTTGGTAAATATCCGAATAAGAAAAGCCACTCAAATGTACGAACCTAAATATCCAGACACTAACAATTTCAACTGTTTTAATTTGAACATAAATGCAAAATTTTATTATTCTTATATCAATTTAGTCCCATTTTATATCCTAATAACTTTTGAAGAAAAATTACGGTTTCTGTAAGATTTCACTATTAAGGTATTTACGGGTAAATTTTTCCTTGGACGTTGAATTCAGAACTGTCTGTTTTACTGAACTGATATTTAGAAAATCGCATGAAAAAGTTTTTTTGCATTTATGAATCAATTTAACAATAATTCATGGGATCACTTAACAGAATGAGTTACATTATATATAACTTTTGCTTAAAGGTAACATCACATTTAACGGAGCGTTCAAGTATTACGTAACGAATTTGGGGGGGGAGGGGCCTCTTGTAAAACGTTACGTTGTTTGAATTACGCGTTACTGATAATATACTTTCCCGTACTTTACACCACATAATAGTAAGTTTTAGATATAAAGATTCACTGGGGTTGGTCACGAAACGTTTTACTATTGGATACAGGAAACGTTAAGGCGCGTTTCATGGAGGGGGGGGGGGTCAAGAATCACTAAAAATTGCGTGACGCAATACTTGAACGGTCCCTAAGTGGTGATAAGGGGATCATCAATTTTTCAAAGATTTCATTTAATTAGACATATTTTGAAGGTTTTATTTCATAGATTCTACTTCAGATTTTTTCTTATACAGTTTTAAACGTTCAAAATGTTATTTAAAAGGATCGAAATCCTTAGTTATATAACTCAAACAGGTGTTTGGTTTACAGGATTCAAATAGAAACATTAAAGGTACATTTCGCCAACGGAAATCCTAATACTTGAGCTAAATTTAAATGCATTCACTAAGCCGTATTATACACGATTTACACTTCAGTCATAAAAATATAATAGTCGATGCGATATATACATCCTTATCGAATATACATTTTATATCCAAACATACTACTGTAAAATATAAAAATCCTACCAATCAGAAAATAAAATTTTATTGTACATAATTAATATGATACTAGTTAAAAATACTTCATAGGCTGTTGAATTCATGATAAAGTATCAATAAATTTATTAAATTTTATATAATTATTGCTTAAATAAATTGATGGATCTCAGACTTGACAATATAAGCAACCGTATCTATTTCGTATTTGATTTAATAAAATATTGTATCAGGGAATCCGTATCGAAGGACCAATATCCGTATTGTGGTCCTTCAGCCCGGATTCTCCTATTAGATGATAAATCTTAGAATATTTAATTTCAATAAATCTTAACCATGATTAAATAAATATTGTAAAATAATAAATATAGCTGCTTTACACTCAACTAAATACGTATTTAGCATTCTATAGCAAAACAAACTATAGCTGTCCTCTACACGTCATGTATAATGAGCAAGATAGCAATAGTCCGTGTCAATTGGCACCAATATGACGGAAACTAACTCAGAATGGCTTAACCAGAAAAGATAAACTTTACACTGGACTGGCACAGTTTATACACATATGAGTATTATCCGGAGCGTGTTCGAGCCCTAATATGTACACTTACATTTGTTATTTACACTGGTTGTGATTCCGAGGTCTGGAACAATATAAATATTATTCAATTAATTTATGACAATAATTAAAATATAATATTTATAATATTGTATATAATATAATGCCTTAAAGTAAAATATCATGATTAATGTACTCAGAAAATTAAAGAAACAAATATAAACAAAATAAAAAAATTTAGGTATACCTATCAGCTCGGTCATGATGATGGTGTCCCAAAGTGACAAGGGCTGAGGCCACTGCGAGACCGCCTAGAGGCGGAGCCCTACCCGTGCCTCCCGTAGGTAGCCTTACGAGTAGAGATAGTACTGCCGCTCTGCCCCACTTGCAGGGCTCTAACGCTACTGGGGCGGGAACACCTGCACCTAAGATATTTACATAACCTTTATATCATTAAGCTGTATAATACGAATTATTTATTTACTTATTAACACTTCGTTGCAAAAATATGATACAATTGGCATAATCGAATGAAAAGGAAGGCAATTGGCGGCCATATAGCTTTAACGACACGACGACACGAATTAAGATTAATTTATGGAGTATTTATCAAGGGACCGGAAAAAAACTTAAATTATCGAGCGTCGACTGTTTGTTTTTTTTTTTCACTCTCGACGCAAAATTATGCCTTTTTTTGCTATATAGTTGATGATGCAAAATGTTGAGGATATTACATATCAGGATGATACATTTAAAAATAGCGTCTTACTTAAAATACTCGTAGATATACAGAATTTAATTGATAAATGTTTTTTCGAAAAAATATATATAGTTTCTGTTCATGTAAATACATATGGTTTTAAAATATACTTGACGAATCTTACCTCCCCCGCCCCTCTCAAGCTCGACACAAACTTGACTAAAAGGCCGCGAAGCCATTTGTTCCATTTCTACAAATAAACGCTGCCTTCTTCTGTATAAGTCGTATTTCTGTAAACACAAATAAAATTTTAAATTCACAACTCTTTTAACTCTTAACAATTTTCAACCAATTTAAAATAAACTTATTCGATTGATTGGCGAATTTGTTCAACCTAATTCCGAGTTTAGTGGCGGACAATTTTTTTAACCGGCAAGCTGATCACTATTTCCTGTAAAAAAATTTTTTTATTGCAACACAAACAAGCAACTCGATTCTCGAACTCGAAGAAAACCCCTAATAATTAAATTACGAAAGACGTCAGCGACATATATATATATATATGAATCCCTATTTCCCTTGGTCACGGCATCACGCGTGATCGGCTGGACCGATTTCGCTAATTCTTTTTTTGTTGTGCTTGTCAGGAGAAGGTTCTTATGAAAGAAAACAATAAGAAAATTGAGCGGAAAATTAGAAAATTTAAGAATACTTAACCACCATATTAAGTAATCCTAACTAGCATTTTTTTTCATTCAATTCAAACTTTATTGATGTAACCTTATGGCGTTGGCCATAACATTGACAGGTAAAAGGAAATATCGTCAAAGAGTATGTAAGAAAAATGAATGTCGTTTAAAATAAATACTTCGATCGGAGTTATTATGATAAAATACATACAAAATAATCAATTTAATGATTTCTAACAAAAAAATGAATTTCTTAGCTCTAGTTCTAAATAAAAATAATAAAAACACGTCTTCTCAAAACCGCATACCTGCTTAATCTTCCACAGAGCGGCAGCAACTAGCAACAGCAGTAGGAAGCACGAGGAAAACGTGATGAAAAACTGCTGCAGATTTAGTTTTGGATACTGCGAGAACGAGATCTGTATCCATAGCGGAGGACGGAAGTCGTATACGTAGACGAAGAATGTTGTCAGCGTAACGTTATCCTCGACCCCGAATGCGTGTTCCGATTTCGCGAACCTGTATTGGAAGGGCCTTTACTTTGATTATTTTTAGAACTATTTGTGTTTTGTTTTCTAAAACTAAACAAATGAATGAGCAGTGTTGGCCTAGTGGCTTCAGCGTGCGACTCATCTCTGATGTCGTGGGTATCGTACCTAGGTGTGAACCAATAGACGTTGATGCTACGAGCGCATTTATATATATATATATAAATGCGCGCGTATAATTTAGCATCTGTATTAAAAATCGCTAATGCTGTACAAAAAATTATCAAGCAGCAAATCTAGTACTAGTTTTTAAGGCCATAGAAGAAAAAAAGTATTATATTATGTGAGGAAATGGAAAAGAATAAACATATCTAGTCAAGCACAAAAAATACCACGAAGCAAAAATTCAACTATACTGTCGAAGTTTAATTATATATTGATACGAAGACGACGGCAATGTTTATAGATTTTTCCACTACTTAGAGAACTTTTCAGCAGGCTGAAATATGATTTCTGACCGTTTCAGGAATCAGGGTCAATCACATATTAGGAAATTCTAATTTGCATAATGTTAACTCTAGTTTTCAGGAAGCTGAAACATTTGTTCAGGCAGTCTCCGAACATGAGTGGTGCAGTTTTTAGGAGGCCCACTTTCAGGCGTTTTCAGGCCTAATAAAACCCCTTTGATGAAGGAATATTCTAGACCGAATTTTCTGGGTGTAGGACAAGGACGAAACGATACGTGAGAGGGAAAATCGGAACCTTCTCGAAGCTGAGCGCTCTAGAACGCCGTACGACAAGGACGGAGCAATGTGCGAAAGAGACGAGTACGGACGTTCTAGAATTGTGCAATCGCTACTCAGTAGCAATCCCGCTTAGAGAGTTCTCGAATATTGTTTAAGATTATTCCCAGGGATATATAAGCGAGCCGAAACGCGACCAATTAATTTAGTTTCGAATGCTACTGTGTGAAGTGTGCATAACTAAGTAATTAGTGACTGTTTTTGCGTGTAATAAGTGCATTTCTGCCAATAATGTGTGCTTAAATTCCTCATTGATTTATCAAGAAATAAACCCTTGAAGAAATCTACGGCATTTTCTATCCCATAACCTAGCTCGTAACAATATTAGTTGGTTAATATGAAAATCTGAAAAACTTTTTTAAATAAATTTAAAATTGCGCATGCGTATTACGTCACATACTTTCTTGGGTCAAATATTGATTCGTGTTACTTGACAGAAAAACCGATTAAACACACATGGAGAAATACTTGCTTCGTGTCCCCATTACTTTTGTAATACTCACTTATATCTAAAATTGGTGCAATTAACATCGCTGAAGAGCGTTCTCTCTGCCGGATCCGTACGCGTACGCACAGTGAGGTTCATACGAGCGTGGGCCGAGCACGTTATACTGAAATCCGCGTCTACATCAGGTTTAACGGGCGCATTCCGAAAGTTGATCGCTGATAGGTGACGGTCCTCTTTCTTCGATAAGTTGAAGGTGAATTGGTAGTCCACGGCTAGATCGTCTGAAATTATTAAATTTAACACATTTTTATCACTCAAACTCTGCTTTTGTGATATAATACTACAATAAATTAGATAATTACCATACTATGATGTTAAATTACGAACAATTCTAACAGTTGTCATTTTTTGACATGTCAGAGAACACAAAACTTTTTGGCCGGGAATATTGTTCAATTTCAGTATGAGTTTGAACATCTGAGTCTATAGATACAGTTTATTTACAATTAAAGCAAGTAAAGCAGACATCTTATTTTTTTATAAAGGTTTACTAAACCAGGAATTAGTAGGCAGCGATGCCAGCTAAGAAATAAAATAAAGTAATTAAAGTTAATTGAATATATTGTTCGTGATATTTAAATATTTGTAATTTTTTATAAGATCAGAGTATGTAAATATTTAGATTTACCTTTTTGTAGGTAAAACAAAAAGTACGTAGCATTTTATTGCCCTCAAATGGGTCAAATTTGTCTCTTTTTCGGTGGATAACTTTTTTAGTAGCAACACTAATAAAATGTCAGAATTCTGTCAGCTTTTTTAAAATTGTCATTGTCAATTTGACATATATTATCATTCACTCTTTATGTATTCACTTACCATATGAAAATAACTAAACTTTAAAAACAAAAAGAAGTCAAAATCTAAACTCACAATAACACCCCTTGTTATACAAATCTGCGTGATAATGGTTAGTATTATCACACTTATCGCAACGATCTCCGGCCAATCCCTTGGTACTGCAATAGCATCGACCAGTATCCGCTGCGCACGAGACGGCTTGCGCGTTACATTCACAGGCTGAAATATAAAGATATTTATAAATTCCTTTGAAGTAAGGGTGGATGACAGGTTAGCGTTCAGTTCGAGGGCATCATTCAGCCAATGTTAGAACATTACCCAAAACCATATGTATCTAATTCATGATTTACTTATTTAAATATAATTACGAAAACATTTATGTATTGTCCCCGCCCAAAGACACAATTTAACATTACGATCTAGCCTAATTAAAGACTAATAAGAAATTTAAAACTAAGCTCATATAATAAAAATAATATTTAAGATAACAAAGTGTCCAATAACGAACACTAATTGCAATCTCTATTAAGGGGAAGATACTCTCGTGTAAAAAAAAAACCACTTACCATTGTTTAGCACTTAAGAATAACGTGCACTGACACTAATTCAAATGATTTTGTCCTTTCAAAGTTCTCACTAGGCACTAAAGTCACCTATGACCAAAAAAATACTAACAAACCAGCAAAATTGTCATTGTCTAGTGCAAATTTGGAGTGTAAGATATATGTTTCTCAAACCCATAAATTAAATATTTTTTTCTACTCTACATATACTTACGTTGACAAACTCCCCCGTTAAGTGGCGATCCCCAATGCGCAGGCGCACAGACATCGCAATGATCTCCCACAGCTCGCGCTGCACACGGCTGGATACATCGATTCTGACTGTCACAAATCGCATGGCCGTTACACTGACATGCGGGGCAGCGAGTGAAGTGCCATCTGTCAAAAACATAAATATCTTAAGTAGAAGATTGGTTGAAATGCTGTATTTTTAATGAACACCTAAGAATTTTAGCACCTCTCAGTTGTCGCTTCATTTTCCATGGAACTTCGCTTTAATGCTACTTAAAAAGTACGAAGGAAGAGGTTTTATGAACAAGTATCTGTTCCAACATAGCTTTAGTGAGTTTATCAACGAGTCATCCTACAAATTAATCCTAAGTTGGCTTTCCATACAAATTGAATGGACAAGGAAGAATATTGTACATTCAACTATTGCATTATAGACAGTGGTATAAAGATTTTATATAAATAAAACTGTAATCAGAAGTATTTCTTTATTCATCGTATTCACCTTATCAGTGGAATATAATAGTTGACAGAAAAACTACTTTAAATTTAACTCAAATGCAAAATAACTTAATTTATATATTTGAAAAGATGTAAAATGCTTCTAAATATACATTTACTACCAGTGCGCAAGTCAAGGGCGTAGAGCGGTCAAAAAACGATCACTCTTTTTAATCGCCAAGTATTGAATCATACAAATTGTTTGAACTGGAGCAAATCAATCCCATGGATTAGAACCATTTAAATGATAGTCAAGGTCAATTTATAAAAAGCTTTATTGATTAATTTACGTTTAACGAGGGTTTTATTTCTATTAATTTATTGAGTGATAATTCTCAAATTTCGTTTGGGATTATTTATTTTATTTATTATTTAGAATTTCCGTATAAGGAGTGGTTATCTTCTGGAGACTGGTGGATCGTATGCTTAGATTAGTCCTGTTTAGAGTATTATACTGGTAAGTCACCATTGGTTTTAAAATCGTTTATACATTTTTGTAAATACAACAAGTACATAACGCATAACAGGTAACAGGTATTGATCGTATCTTTTAATAAGAGAAAAATATATAACTAAAAATAATTCTCACCGTCGATGCGGACAAACATGTGGATGATGTGGTCGTCTCTCCCCTCCCGGAAGACATATACCCCTTCCCCCTCCAGCTCCATCATCACACCAGCCACACGCTGGTTCCGCTCTGCATGATGCACAGGATACGTGAGCAGCACATCCGGTTACGTGGTTGGAAGTACATCCGTTAGTTGACCAGGCACGGCATCCACCGAGGGGAAATGAGGCACCATATGCATTCTGTTCATCAAGACAAGAATCGTAATTATTTTGTATTTTTTGTGAATTTCTATTTTAATGAAACATTTTTTTTACTTCTATTTAAAAACTCAAAACATTATGGTACATTGGCGTCAGGTAAACGACACTCGAGAACGATTTTTTTTTTATTTATTAAAAAAGGTTTGTTAATGGGCTTAAAATAAAATCGTTTGTTTGATTGTACGTACAGGGTGTACGTAATCAGGAAAATACTTATACTTAACAACGTTGCTAACAAACAAAAAAAATTGATCTAAATTGCGAGCGATAAACTGTAAAATATTATTTTACTATCAGTAGATGTTTCACATCAGATAGTTTATTTAACTATCAGTTTTCACGATGAACCATAAAACGGTGCTAAACCTCAAAGAATCGATTAAAATTGTCTTTGACTTTCTTTAAGTATAAACTTCAATTCGTAACTAGAAACCTGTATTTATATTACCGTTAGTTCCAATCCGTACATATTTTACCTTACCTTATCAACACACCGTCCCGTAGAAGCACACCAAATACACTCTTCGGCCGTGCAATTTGCGCACGTTGTTAACGTCGCGCACGCTGCGTTACATCCACTAGTTGCGGCCACGCTTCTGAAATTACATTAAATAAAAATAAAATAAAATAACGTCAGGACGTAGCGACTCGACTAAGGCGAGTCAGACCCATCTATCAGTCGCTGTCAAACTATGTCTCGTATGGCAAATGGCAATTCAAATATGATAATAGTGATTCTGAACAATATAAATATTATAAATATGTCGCAGCCAACTAGATTAATTAGCCGTACAATTAACAGCCTGGCCTTTTAACTAAACAGCGCAATTTAACTAGCGGCCTGAAAGATATTCAGCCGTAGCGTTGTTACAACATTAAATGAACTGGCTGGCTAATGCCCTGACTAATGCGTGACCATGTCACAGAAATAAATAAAATATACATAATAACATGGAACATAACAAAATATTTAAAAAATATTAAATTGCTGAGTCAGTTTCAGTTAAATTCACATTTTTTTCACTACACTCTTCGATTGTACTTATTGTTCTTCATTAAACTTTGAAAACAGTTTGTTGTGGTTTGCCGACGCCATATTTTTGTTTGAAGTTTCGTTTCGAGTTCGAGACTAGTAGAAAGTAAAATAAACAGTCAACAGGCTAGGCAAATAATGGAACGTCATCGATCCAAGATGTTTTTCAGGCCGCTAGTCAAACGGCGCTGTTTAGTTAAGAGGCTAGACTGTTAATTGAAAGGCTTATTGATCTAATTGGCTGCGACATATATGTTACAAAAACATTTATTGAGGCAAATGTATTTAAAAATCACTTAATAAAAAAGAAATACTTATTACCTTATATCCGTAGTAGTATTAGCCGGACGACATTTAACTGAATCATAGTCCCAGTAACAAGCACGTTGACTTAACTCCTCTGAACCCTGGAACTTCAGATGTGTTACACTGTAATTACTTTTTAACACAGTAAAACCCAAAGCAAGAGATCGCACGAAACCGATAAATAGTTGCCTTATTATATAATTACACGAATTGTACTGACGAAGTGTGAAACACTTATAAGTTTATGGATTTTTTGGTTAAATCATGATATGCAATAAATACCATAAAATTATATGATCGACCAGTTGTTAGTTTTCATCAACGAATATCGTTTAAAATTTATTTAGACTTTATATTTCTTCAAATCGGTAGGGCATTGTGGCGAACGAAAACATTCCTCCTCCTTTCTACCGCGTCAGTCACTTTACCGACAAAGGCGTGGTGGGCGGAGTCTGCCATTCTCAGCGCGAGCAGCAATAACATCCGTATCACCAGGACGTTCCACAATTGACTTATGGCAGATTGTGCCGGGCACTATGTGGAACCAGCTCCCCACAGAAGTATTTCCGCACCAATTCGACATAGGGTCCTTCAAGAGAAGAGCTTAACAATTCTTAAAAGGCCGGAAACGCACTTGCATGCCCTCTGGCTATATGAGTGTGAATGGGCGGTGGTATCACTTAACATCCAGTGAGCCTTCTGCCCACTTTACCTGGGCTCGCTTCGAGTACAATTTTTTTTTTTGTGCAATGGTCTCATGAAAAACTATACCATTGAAAAATGAATATAAAAACAATTGTATACTAACATGGGGATGTCTGTGGAGATGGGCGTGACAGGCTGCGCAGGAGTGGTACCGTGCACACATCTCACCGCCAGAGCCGCCTGACCCGCATTCTTCTACACTCACTGCAATCTGAAAATAGGAGATATTGATGTTTTTGAGACAAATCAATCATTGCAAGTAACAATTCAACTAAGAACTTAAAAAGAAGTTATATACGTAAAAAAAAGTTTTGTCTTTTTAAGAATTTCTTATTATTTTTAGAATATTCTCTTTCTTAAAGAATTTTATTTACTTTATTGGATTCTCATCAGAGAATGCAAGTGAGGTTGCTTCAAGCTATTCATACAAAAAAAAAACAGTGCAAATATGCCGTATATTTTTTTTGTTCTATGTAACTATGTTCTTCTGTATACTAGCGAGATCAGACACACTTTTTTCATTAAAGATATTCAGTAAATATAATCTTAGATCGATAATTCGTATATCAAGTGAGTCTCGTCTTGAGTTCTGTCAAACTTCATACTGAAAGAATGGCGAATAAGTTTTTGAAACTAGATTGATATTTGACCGACGTTCTAGAATACGGGCCTTGATATTTCGTCCTCTTTTACATATTTTTTTATTCTCTTTGCACGTACAACCTCTCACGACAACAATTGTTCGTATTTGTTGGATAAAAATACTACCTGATGCGAATGTCTAACACAGTGATGCGAGGAAGCCATACACGCACCGCACCATGCGCAATTAGCGGCTGCGCACGACTCACAATATTCTGCGCTTGCGCATCGACGGTCATCTATGAAATAAATTATGATATATTGTTCATATTCTACATTAAATAGCTACGCCTTAGATTTAAATTAAACTTACTGCCATATTATATACAGGTGTCCCAAAAGTCGACGTCAAGTCGAAATTTTCTCATAGGTAATGCCACACCCGTTATCAGAAAAATTAAAAAAAAAATAAGTCATGTATTTTTGAAGTTATGGATATTTTTTTGTTATTCTAGAAAATGCACACCATGTGACAGTTTTTTCATTCCTATTAAATGCGCTAACTTTTAAAGCTACTTGCCAAACTGGAGTAGTACATTTTTTTTTCAGGAAGATCAGTTGAAGTAGTGCGAAAATTAATTTTGAAAACTTGGTACGGTATAAAATGACATTTTCCTACAAGTTGGAGTGATCGGCACAGGGTTTAGGATCATAGGTTACATAAAGCACTATTCGGGATGACGTAAGAGAAAAAAAATTGGCAAAAAGTAAATATTTGTAACAACAGGAATGAAAAAACTGTAACATGGTGTACATTTTCTGGAATAAAAGGAAAATTTCCATCACTTCAAAAATCCATGACTTAATTTTTTTTTTAATTTTTCTGATAACTGGTGTGGCATTACCTATGAGAAAATTTCGACTTGACGTCGACTTATGGGACACCCTGTATAACTTATTAAGATTAGTACCGTAATGTAACCATGGTTACGATTAGGAATGGTAACCATGGCAACGCCGTGTTTTGGTCTCCATTGCTTTAGTTTACGTTAATAAGGTTATTTATAATCTTCCGTAACAAAGGCATGTTCTTGCCATGGCTACGATGTTTTCTTTTTTCATATATAAAATGTACATCACGTTTTTTTAAATATAGTTATTATTATATTTGCAACCTATTACAATTTCAAATAAAAAACGTTACAGTAATAATTAAAACACGATTTTTTTATATGTATTAAATACTTACCAAAAACCGGTGGTGCCACGCAGGCTTTCACGGAACTATCGAACGAGTCCTTCCAACCAATTTCTTCAATCTAAAAAAAATATATTATTAGTACTAAATAATGTGTTAACACATCGGAACTTCTGGAAGGATCTCTCAAGGTGGTTTTTCGTCTGAAAAAATACTTTCTACATAATTAATTTATTGTACATATATCAAAATTTTCTTCCACTGTTACATTTAACTATTTGTTTACCAATAACCTCTATCTCTTTTACACTAATAGATAAACAAATTACCGCAGTACAGCTATCCTGCTTCCACACACAGGCAAGTCCATACTGCGCTGTATTGAGGCACGCGGCTTCGTCCGAGCGCGACGAACACTTATCACCAACAGTAAATTTTAGGGCATCTGAACGAAGACGGCCGTCAAACCTAAATATTTAATTTATTTTCTCAAACATATTAAACGGAAATTTTAGACGCAATATGGCTGTTTCCTATAATTTTATTCATCTCAAAACACGGTGTAAACTCTATATAACGATACTGAAGGGGTTTGTGCAATTTATGGCGTTATTGAGACTTGTCGTTAAATGGAAAGCAATAAAAACGTATACATAATCCATGACTCCTACTTATTAGTCATGGTTAATAACAGTCTTCACGTGAAAGCAATCCTAATTTGTCAACAAAATAACTATTTTTTTAGAAAGTTCGTATGCATGATGCCAACAGCCGGGTTACTATAATAAAGCGACAAAAGAACACACACAGCTGCGCAGTTTTTACTAATTTTAGCAACTTAAAAAGTACTTTATTACTCAATTGTTGTTGTTATTGAGTGTGTGTGTAATGCTATGTAGAGTATATTATTGTATGGAATCCTAGTTAAACCAACCAAAGGCATTTGTTTTCGACGCATCGTCGTTAAATCGAGAGACGTTACATGGAGTTTACACTGTATATCTAATTGAAAATATGTATATAATGATGAGGCTTGTTCCATGATCATGATTAGAAAGGTTTGAATAAAACTTAATAGAGCTATATTAAATGAAATGATTACCCGGCGTATATGATGGCTGTTCGACGATCCTGTAAGGGTAAGACTGATGCTGCACTACCTATTCTGGCAGATAGAGGGCCGATGGGTGCAGGCAGCCATTGCTGACATCTGTAAGGTATAGAAAAAATATCTAATTATAGATAATGTAAATTCTCAATGTCATTGATTTATCTTTGGTTTATGTGTAACACATTTATTTATATAGTATTGTTACGAAGACGGGTCGACTGCAATGTTTCTAGATTTTTCCACTAGTTAGAAAACTTTTCAGCAGGCTGTAATATGATTTCTGACCGTTTCAGGAGAGGGTTAATCACATATTAGAAAATTGTAATTTCCATAATGTTACCCTAGTTTTCAGGAAGCTGAAACCTTTTTGCAGTCGGTTTCAGAACATGTGTAGTAGAGTGGTGCAGTTTTCAGGAGACCCGTTTTCAGGAGACCCGTTTTCAGGCGTTTTCAGGCCTAGGTATACCCCTTTGATGAAGGAATATTCTAGACCAAACTTTCTAGGTGTGAGACAAGGACGAAATGATACGAGAGAGAGAGAGAAAATCAGAACTTTCTCGAAACTAGACTGAGCACTCTAGAACGCCGTACGACAAGGACGGAGCAACGTGCGAAAGAGACAAAGAGTGCGGACGTTCTAGAATTGTGCAACCGCTACTCAGTAGCAAGCCCGCCTAGAAAGTTCTCGAATATTGTTTAGAATTATTACCAGGGATATATAAGCGAGCCGGAACGCGACTAGTCACCTTTAGTTTTCAATGCGATAACCAGAGAGAAACACCGAAGCGATAAAGTGCGAATAAAGTGAATACTGTAAGTGATAAAGTGCTGTGTGAAGAGTGCATAAGTGAAGTAATAAGTGATTGTTTTTGTGTGCTATAAGTGCATTTCTGCAATTAATTTGTGCCCATAAATTCCTCATTGATTTACCAAGAAATAAACCCTTAAAGAAATCTACGGCATTTTCTATCCGATCCCCTAGCTCGTAACAGTATTGTCTTTTGTTAACATAGCTTTTACACATTAAGAAAACACTTTTTAAACGGATTGAATGTATTATTATTTAAAAAGTGTATTTAATAACATTTATTTATAAAAAAAAATGTGTTAAAAAAATAGTGTCCAAAAAAATGGCTCAAAGGTCTCGTTATCAGGCCAATAAAATCATAAAAAACTCACGTGACTCGTAAACATGACTTTAAAAGGCTTTAGAGTAAAATAACTTGTCTTCATTAAATTATCCCAAATCATATTGTCTTTGGTTAACATAGCTTTTCACATTTAAAGAAAACAATTGTTTAAACGGATTAAAGCTATTTGTATTATTATAAACTTTAATTATTTACATAATTTTAAATTTTTGCGACATTTCGCGTGCTTTACAGCGTGCGTGGTCACGGTGACTGAAGACAAAAGGTGTTAGAGAAAGTTGTGTTATCTGTATTTATTTCCCCGGAGTTGGTATCGACTAAAAGATGACGGGTTTTTGCAGAAATTACTCACGGTGTCCTCTTTTTTCGCGGATTGTTTGTCTTGGGGTTTTAATTTGGACCATTATCACTATCACAAAATCATTAAATATAATGTTTTTATACGTACGTGTAGATTCAATAGTCACTAATAAATAATTCTTATTCCATTTAGCAAGTTCTTGGTACAAAAATTAATTAGACACACATAGCCATTATTATTAACTATCTCTATCATTTAAATAAAGTCTGTATCCACAACCTAAATTATAAATAAATAAAATTCTGCCTTACCTAACATCATATAAAAGAGCAGCCCCAGAGAAACACTTAGCAGTCGCCGGATTTGATACAGATGCGACTGCGCTGTCGTTGTGTGAATTACCGCCGTACACTAACATTACTCCTGAAAGTAATAGATATAGAGATACATATTTAAATAGATAAATAATTCTAAAATATAGTACTTAGTACCTTTTATGAAGTACAGTTAGTATGTCTACAGTTAGTTATAATAGTTAAAAATTTAATAAATGAGTGGCACTACCGTTTCAGGTCTGAACCTCAGATTTCTGTATCTGTTTCATGATCATTTGTATATTGAATAAGCAAGTAGGTGATCAGCCTTCTGTGCCTGACACATGTCGTCTACTTTTTGAGTCTAAGGCAAGCCGGTTTCCTCACGATGTTTTCCTTCACCGTTCGAGCTAATGTTAAATGCGCACATAGAAAGAAAATCCATTGGTGCACAGCCGGGGATCGAACCTACGACCTCAGAGACGATGTCAGAGATGACGATTCAATTATAATTAGGTATAATAGTTAATTTAAGAAAATTATATTTTAATAATAGGTTAAATAAGTTTTTGATTTTTAAATACATATTAGACGAAAACATGAAACACAGTTAAAAGTTATAATGTTGTCAGATAGACATTATATATTGCACAATATAATGTGTGTATATATGTCGCAGTAAAGTACTTAAATCAGTTAATTGAATCTCTAGACAGTTAATTAAAAATCGATATTCAAGTCGCTAAAGTTCCGTCAGACAAGTGAGTGAACGAAAGGTTTAACGAGTTTCCTAAACGTTCCTTGGCAACAAGACTAACCAAACCTAACCATTTACAATAAAGCAAATCACGGAATTTCCAAGCTCTCAGTTCTTCACGATCACACCGAAATAATAATAATAAATGAAATAGTTAATCAACACGCTGGCTTTCGGTCAGACAGATAGTAAAACGTTTTCGACGCTGCTTTATTTAAAACAAAATGAATTGAATATCGACTAATAATTTTATTAACTGTCTAGAGATTCAATTAACTCTCCGATTTAACTACTTTACTGCGACATATATGATAATTTAAATATAAATTAACCTGGTGCCACAAATACCGCTGAATGTAAATATCGGGGCGTGGGAGCTGAAGGTAGCGGCCTCCATATGCGCGTCTCAATTTCGTATTCGTACAGCGCCGCTGACGGAGCCTGGAATTACATAAACGAATTTAAATAGGTAAAATTGTATACGCGTATACGTAACCTATACCGCGTATACGTACGTAAAATGTACTACAACTAAATCTAAACAAGTTATTGTTAAGTTTTTAACTATATTGTTAGTCGACTCTCACGACTCATCGACTCTCATCCCTGAGGTCGTAGGTTCAATCCCCGGCTGTGCACCAATGGATTTTCTTTCTATGTGCGCATTTAACATTCGGTCGAACGGTGAAGGAAAACATCACGAGGAAACCGTCTTCCCTTAGACTCAAAAAGTAGACGACATGTGTCAGGCACAGAAGGCTGATCACCTACTTGCCTATTAGATTAACAAATGATCATGAAACAGATACATAAATCTGAGGCCAAGACTTACAAAAAGTTGTAGCGCCATTGATTTATTTTTATTTAACTATATTGTTATGTTATTTCATATTAGTTTACTTAACAAAACTTATTCACGCCACATGCAGTCTTATAATCCATTACGTCCCAAGGGCAAGGGACAAATACATACCAGATTTATTTGTTATCTTTTTTAGACGGAACAGATACTATTTATTTAATAATTGTTTTACCAATAATCGAATTCAGAGACGACATTTGAACCCGTGACCATCGGGTATTGAAACATTTAATCCTAACCTGAGTAGCTTCTGACTCCGATACTAATCCCGCGTGCACGTACACTCTACGTGATAAATCGTCGTACGCGGCCGTGTGACCGAAACCAGCACGAGCTGGCCACCCACGGGTGACCGCGACTGACCATATACCTTCGTCTATGTAGTACTCCTGTAAAACAAAAAAAAAAAAATCCTGGAGATGCCTTCATTCTGCAAAGACAACATTTATTATATACTCAATTATATTTAACAAAAAAAATCTAATGGAAAGCTAAAAATATCGATCTGAACAGGTTCGAGGAGCTGGCAACGACGCGACAAAAACTGTCGGATACATTTGAGAGAAATTTTTAATTATAAAAGATATCTCCTTAATAACTAAACAGCGAATTTATCGTTTGAAAAAAGTAAATTATTATTATGCCTATTTGAAATGATTTTTTTCCAATATTATGAATGGATTGTCTCACCTGAACCAAATGCATGTAACCGTAGTGCGGAGAATGTCCAAAGAATACCAACATCACTGGTTTCTTGGTTTTACCCAAATGTACTAAAACCGCTGTGTGACCCGATAAATGGAGACCACCTGAAAAACATGTTTTTAAATGTAATATAAAAGTAAAGCAATATTCAAGTCATTTAAAACTTTGTGAAAATAATGGTTGTATTCATAAATAATTGTAGAAAGAAATCCTGTTAAGCTGATCACAGTGACGTAAATTATGCTAAACACTAATCATATTCTAATTTGTATAGACACAATTATACAGAGAAAAAAAAATTGACGGCATTTAAAACTGTATTTACGTAAAATAATTAATACGAGCCTAAATTTACGTAATTTTAAGATTATTTTACAACGAACAAAGCCAGTTGGTGTAACCAAATACTTAATAGTTTTTTAGTCCTTCGAAACATACCACAATGTCCCAGCGGCGGTCTGTAATGCGGCGAGCAAGCTGTGGGTGTGACATTCCGCCATTGAACGGATTCCGCTTCTATCATACCCCGCCATACTTCGTTGGTCACTTCCCCACCACGGCCTTCTACGCCTGCTAGACCACCACTGGAAATATAAATTATTAAATCAGAATATGGAATAAAGGTTGTTCATTCCAAAACTTCCTTAATGTTAGAAAATGTATCGCGTATAACAGATACCTGACAAACAATTACGAGCTAGAGTATAAATGTTTTAATTAACATGCTTTTATTTATTAAAATTAGGCAATTAATAAAAACTATTGCAGTTGTATAAGAAGCTTTTGTTGGAAGTGATTTTTGCAACTTAATTGAATCAAAACTGCTAAGTAATAATATCTTATAATTGTACTCAAAACTAAAATAAATTTGTCGAACTATTGTATCTTACCCCCTATCAGGCTCGTCTGACGCCACAACACCTCCATAGACAATAATCTCGTTGCCATAGATTATGGAGGAGTGTGCGAATCTTGGGGCCAGTATTTCCCCGCGAGCCTCCATTGTAGTCCATCCACGTTTCGCTGTATTATATCTGAAGCATAAAAGTATAACCATATCAAATGTTCAAATAAACTCCTAAGATCAATCTTAATTTTTTTCAATAAAACCATAAATATTTTAATATGACACAGGCATTTTATAGTTAAAGTAATCTTTTAAAATCTAAACATAGTCTAAACGTAGTCTAATACGCAGAAAATCCTTACTTTGGATTCCTGTGAATTATTAATTTTTTTTATTTCTTTAGGATAATTAATGCTCAAGAATAAATTGTGATCACTAATAAATGAATATACGTTTGCCATACTGAGAACTATTTTTGCATAAACATTATACACTTAATTAATTACTCACCTGAACACAAACTCCGCCTGCGAGAAAGTCTCCCCACCGATCCTTAACAAGTCATCTCCATACACTAACAGTGAATGTCCTGCTGCTGCTGGTGGGGTATTTCCTGGTCTGTCTCCTCCTTCTCCCTCCTCCTTCCACTCCCAACCCCAAGAACCCTGAGAACTATCCTTACTGCAATCTGACCCAGTTCTTGAAGGAGTACATTCGCAGCCATGTGGAGTGCATTGCCCTGAACCATATTCAGCATTACAGTTGTCAGGACAAAGAGGATGATCGCAGGCTACCCCTATCCAGTCAGCCTCGCATCTACATGTGCCTTCTTCACATTCGCCATGATCTGGAGGGTAAAAATAAAGCATGGTTTTGAGATAGTTTTTTTTTAATTTTAGACTAAAATTTATCAAAGTATTAGTACTTTCTGTTAATGTGTATCGATTTAATGTAAAGGAATACTAAAGTTTAGTACACACGTGAACTTAAAATGTTTGTCCGATAAATTAATTTTAATGATGGAAAAATACATACTTTGATACAAGTTATATGTGACACTACAAAAAAACTGGTCCAAATTCTAAGTTGTCTTTAACAAAACAATCTCATATTGAGCACTATCAATTATGTCAAACTTCATAAATAAAAATTACTTTTTGACATTAGTAACTAGATTTAAGTTTAACATGCTAGATTATGGGCCTAAGGTAGACAAACATAATTTGTCTTTAAATTTTTTTATAGTTTAGTATACTTTACAATACAAGAATATTAAGAAAAAGAGTATTTATCACTGTACATACTAGAACAGTTCGTCCTATGATCATTCGACGGGCACGAATACGTTGCGTACGTAACGTTGAATCCCTCCATCGCGTACGCATCATCAGAGAAGAAATGTATAAGTGCACTGCCAGAGCGTGCTATAACTTGCCTTGTCCAACCAGACTCGCCTTCTTCAAGTACACCACTGTAATAAATTAGTTGTTATTAATAGGAATCTTTAACATAGAAAGCAAAAAACTGCTGTTTTAGATTTATGTGATGATTTGATTTCATATAATCTTTAAAAAAACTAGTTGGCGATCTGTACTTTATAATTAAAAATATAGAAACGTCTATTACCTAAACACAGCCAATAATTTCTCAGCCCTTACACTATCACCATCATACACATACATGTGGTCCCAACCACATTCAGTTGCAAATGATTCCAACCGTATCCTTATTGGGGGAGGCGAAGGCACAACCGGAGGTGATATAAGCCATGAGCATTGTGTGCTTACACTGTAATTACCTGCACCATCTGTTATGATGCCTGATAGTTCTGTTAATCTGAAACATCAAACAATTTTTTAAGTTAAAAAAATTTAGGATGTTTTATCAAAATTGTATCAAATAATAAATATGTCTACAACTATGTGTGAGAGGCCGCATCTTGACCAAAAATCTTTTTAAGAGTTTAAACTTATGTATATATTATTATAATAACATATTAAATACTATTATACTTTTTAGTTGACGAAATTTAAGTTATATGAGAATATTGCAAAGATATGAAATGTAAGAGTACAAGAGAAACATTGGTAAAATGAAAATTCCATGGGCAGTTACAGGAATGCACATACATCATAATACATATTATTAACCCATCACTTAAATATCAAGCTTTTATAAAAACATGTTTGAGACTTACATTGTTATAATTTTAACATACAAGGTTATCAAAGGTAACGGATTTGCATATCCTGTACCCATGACCATGTAAAAGCAATGATACCAACAATATAATTGTAACTGAAACAGATTCTGTTGATAATTAATTGTTACCATGCTCATAACTAGTATATAAATGAATTTTTGAATATAAGTGACAATTGGATGGCAATAAATGCTAATTGTGTGAATATTGTAAAATTTTTAAAGGTCATCCTCTAATAAATGATCTGTTTCTATATCTAGCTGAAAGTTTTAAAATATCAGACTCATTTATGAGCCTTGTCATAATAATTCCCTTTATGAAGTCATACATAAGTTAACTAAGTATGTCATGTCTATTGAAACGATACAGACATTGTATATTTATTGTAAAGCCAATCAATGTGACCTATGATATACATACATAATCTGATCTACTGCAAACATATCATAAATCTATGTACAAATTTTATAGTGGTAGTAATATCTGCTTATAATAATTATATTACAGCTTAACTTTTTTAAATATCAAAAAATAAGAATACATTAAAATAATGAATCAAAACTTTTGTGTATTAATGTGTATAATGAACTAATATTCCTTTTTGGATTTAATTTATACTTAAGTCATAAAAAAATTGAAAGCTCAATATATTATACTTTGGAATAACTAAACATTTTCAAGTAAGACACAGGGTTTACAGATTAAAAGTTTAGAAATTCAATTCCTAAATATAAATTTGATCAGAATCAATATTTAGAGGAAGTTGTATGTAACATCAATATGTATAACTTATTAGATTTCTTACAACAAGAAAAATTATAAACATATTGTTGACCAGCAAGATTTTTATTCTATTTAGGAAACCTTACTTTTAATATTTATACAGAATAAGTACAAAAAAGGACACTAAAAAGTTATTTCCGTCTGTTACTTATCTCTCTTACCTTAACGAATGCAAAAAAATTGTGGTTCATTGCAATAAACTAGACACTAGAAAACTGATTTTTGTAATATAAGTATATAGGGATAAGGGGGACAATTTAAAGAGCATAGCCTTATATGATTCTATTATACATTTAGAAAGTCTACATGTATCAGTCACAACATGTATTTTAAAGCTTTGAATTATTATAAGACATAAAAGATTTTCCAATAGGAAATAATATCAACACAAATTGATGTTATAAAACCCTTACACATTAAACATGTAACCTAGAAAGTTAAAACGACCTTCATTTATTCACTCAGAAGGAAATAACGAAGCCAAAGTATATAATTGGATGATCCTACATCGATGTTTTTGCAATTACTTAGGTGACATGCTCAATGCTGGATGTCAAATAGGGTCACTGAACTAGTTGAAAATTTCGAGTAAAAGTAGAACTTACTTTATTTTACCGCCGCAGTGTTGGCACTCGGGTCCCTGCCACCCTTCATTACACACGCAAGTATCATTTTTACACACACCTTTCACACAATTGTGATCACTACACTTAGTAAGAACTCCATTACAAAACAATAACACGATCAAAACTGAACACAGAAATGGCGAGAACCAAGAACATTTTCGTCTGTATTTTGATTTGAAAAGAAATAAAAACATCTGCAAAGACTCTACCATTTTGATGAATGCATTTTCAACGGGTTTTATTAACTTTTAAGGAATTGAGAAAATAGTGGTGCGTCGTGTAGAATCCGTACGGTATAGTTGTCAGGGTGACAAGACTAAAACAAAAATTTCCCATTACAAGTACAACAACTTCCAATGTCCGAAACTGATACAATATATATTTTTTTAATATCTTAACAAAATTTTATATTCAAATGTTGTACAAATAATAGTAATGGCAAAACCTCAAAACTGTAATATTTTATTTATAGATAACGAATTAAAACTTATTTAATATAATCTTGTCAGCTAAATACCAACACTTACTTACCATTTTATTAGAACAGCAACATTTTAATAAATATTTGATATAATATGTCAATATCACCGACAATTGACTTGTAGAAGTTGACAACAACGAAACATAGATGGATAACTACATCATATCACTTCAAATATATAGTAAAACTTATTTGATAACTAAATAGATATTTCAAATATTTTCAGGTTTTATAATTTTGATACTTTAACCTTATGATCAAATAACCAACATAATGTGTTGTTTATGACATCTAGTGATTTACTTTGGAACTACGATCAATATAAAATTATTCTTTCTACATCGCCGGATACAGCAAGTATAAACTGGCATTCCACAAATGTCGGGAGTGATCATAGATGGCCTACGTTGTATAGATTTCAAGCATTAACTGAAACTCATACATTTTCCACCAACCAGTGAAATAAAAAGACCGGCTATGCTTTTGATGTTACTTGAATTTTTCTAGGTGTTTGTACTTATATTTTAAAATTATTACTCATTAAACTATATAAATATTAAAATAGATATAATTAAAAATAATATCATTCGAACCCAATTGTTAAATGTCCATAAGTACCTACCAAAAATGTAACTACTTTGAATTTGTAAGCTTGTTTTACGTTTCATATTTCTATAATCTCACCTTTTTCTTATCTTTAGAATCTTATCTTTATATTATCTTTAGAATAATCTATGATATAGTCTTACAGTCGTCGATTTAAAAAAATACAGAAAAGAAAATTTAATTAGATTAAAAGGCAAGATTGTTTTCTAATTGGCTAGATACAAAAAAAAATATTTTTCTCTCCCTCGTAATTTCCATTATTAGCACATCCATTAGGAGGTTGGAAATTCTAAGTCGAAGAAAACATCTCTTTGTTTTTTATTTAACGAAAAATGTTTTATAAAAGAAAACGGACGAACACAAAAATTACAGCTTGTTTTCTTTTGTTTGGAATTAGTTTTTACTTCGGTGCCTCCCTCGTCACGTCATTGTTACAAGAGTAGAAAATTGTTATTGGCACTATGAAAAATTACTGTATTTGAAAGAGTTTGACATACTAATAATTATGAATTAGATTCACTTTTTCACTGTCATGACTATCTTTTTTACAACAGCAACAAATATAGAATTCAATATTTGCTATGTAGAGGTTTCTCTCTATATAAACACCTATTCTTGATATAATCGTCAAACTTAATATAAAAACAAGATTTCACAAGGAACAAAATACAAAACAAATTAAGCTTTTATTGTGTTCAACAAACTCAATATATTGGTAGATACTCTATAGCTATAGAAGGTACATTCTACCCTCAGCATAAAAAAAGAAAACGTCAAAAAAACCGCCAATTTCCCGCGCCAGTACCGAATTGGCGGGCTGTCCCCCCACGAATGCAGCTGCGTAGCCAAGGTCAGTGTTGAGTGCATTGCCCAAAGTGCACGAAACTAACGCACACAAACCTACGTGTGCGCACACGCGAGCCAGAATTACTTGCGCGTGTGTGCTACCATAAAAAGTAACCGAATTGCGCGGCAAAGATTAATAGTTAATTCAATCCGATACATTATTATGAGTTTTCTTGCTGTTTTTAATCTTCACACATTATGATGTCTGATAAACTAAATCTCAACATCACGAGTGTAAAATAAAATCTTATTCCTATACGAGACAACATTATATCTACATAAAATTGATTTATGTTGGAGCTTCTTACGTGCCACGAATTAATTTGTGATTTCTATTATTTATGAATTACTTATGAATTATACTATTCAACTTACCTATGTAATTTGTTCCCCTAATGATAATTTCATCGATTGCCCCCTCTGTCTCTATATAATCTCTGCCCTTGAAAATAAAACAATAAATGCAGTCCCGAATTGCACACATACATATCACAAGTAAGTCAAGAGTAAGGTCATGGTTACGCTTTTGACATTCGGCCGTTTTCGGTTTCGTTCGCCTGCGTCTGGGCATGTTTTCTTTTTGTAGTGTTTTTATTATGTACTTTAGGGGCAGAGTTAGAAGTGACACACCTACATTATTTCTAATTGGTTAGATTTGTATATATCGCATTAAAGAAATAAATATATTATCAGTGAATAATTCTCTTACTTTTATTTTATTGCAATTTGTATCGGACGTAATTTTTAAAGCAAATATTTTTAGGAGGACTAGGTTTGTATTGACCATAGAGAAAGGACACCCGCTTTGATCTTTGGTTTCTACACTAGCTAGGTATCTATGGTTAATTTTGGTAAAATATTGTGGATTTTTCATATTATTATATACTATTAGTAACACAAGATTTGAAGTAATTTATTTTTGGTTGGCTGATAATGCTGTGTCTTATTTGTTTTTTAGTCCTAATCTTATATTAAAAGTGAAAGATACATTTCTTAAAACCAAACAATTATGTCCTTGAAACATGCATAAGTGGTATCTATGTATTTGTATCGATATTGATACATTTATAACTACCTGTTTTTACAGTATGACTATATTCTCGATGTTAATTATGTTCTTGCAATCTATATATATATAAAAATAAATCCCTATTTCCCTTGGTCATGGCATCACGCGTGAATGGCTGGACCTATTTCGCTAATTATTTTTTTGTTGTGTTTGTTATTGTCAGGAGAAGGTTCTGAAGGTTATGAAAGAAAACAATAAGAAAATTATTCGGAAAATTAGAAAATGTATGAATATTCAACCACCATACTATGAAATCATGACTATTGTTTCGATAGCAATAAAAAACATATTTTTTTTTCAGTGCATATCGCTTTTATAATTCAAACTTTTTTCATGTAACCTTATGGTATTTGACAAGACATTGACAGATTACGTGCTACAAATATCGTCAAAGAGTATGTAAGAAAAATGAATATTGTTTTCACATGGCCAGTTATATGTCGCCTGTTCCCGTGTCGGAATACGAACAAAATTATTTATATACCAGAGAAACAAACAAAGAATGTTGCATGTCATAAAGCATTAGAATAATAAACACTTTGTATCTGAAATATTTTTTAGTAAATTATACCAATTCGAAATTAATATTCAGAGTTAAGACAGGACAACGTCTGTCGGGTCCGATAGTGTAGATATACATATATATAAAGTTTATAATATTTTGTTGTTATAATGAAGTATAAAAAAATATTTAAACTAACATAATATTCGTTTTGCAAATGTTGATAAATGTGTATATTTTTAATTTAATATTTAATGGGCAATTAAAAAATAATTTTATTATTAATATCTATATTTAGTCAGGGAAAGAGTATAAATCAACTTTCCATCTTTTTTCATGATTACGATATAGTGATTTTCATCTATGATTTGGTATCAAAATGTAGTTTTTAAACTTTCAGCAGATACGACACTTAGCAACGTAGTATAAAAATGTCTTACATATTCTCCTAATTCTCAACTAAATTTAAGTTATGAAACGTAATTATCTCATAGACAAAGCCTATCTCAAAACGTCGTATGCAGATTCATTTGATTTGTATTGGTTTGGGACATCGATAACCCTTTTTCCTTAAACAATAAAATTAAATAAATCAAATATTGTAGAGTTTAGTGTTTCGCTTTTTACTCTCGACCAAAATATCCACAAAATTGAGGCCGGTTCAAGACGGGTTTTGGCGGCATTCGTGGATCACGTGCGCCATTTTGAATTTTAACATTTGTGTTCTTTTTTTAAAACCTCAGCCTTGAACGCAAGTGGCACCGCCCGGAGCTACGAAAATTTAAAAACGAAATTATTCCAATCATTTGTAGTTTGTGGTTATCTGTTTTGTTGTTTTTTTTTGTACGCAATGACAGTTGGCCGATGTGCCTTCAAATTATCGCGTAACTTTTGTCATAACATTTCATTTTCATTCAAAACTGGGTTTTGGGGTTAACAAATAATAGATCGGACGTCTAAATGATCATTAACGAGATCTTGTGGCTTCTGTAAAAAACCTATGGATATAATAATATTTTATTCAGATATGGGTAATTAAGGTACCTACAAATTGAATAATATTTCTTTATTTCAACTCCAATAGAGTGGAGAAGTTTTTTAGTGCGGTTCAACCTAAAAAAATTACTTAAATTTTTACTCTTAGTCTAGTGTATGAATACTGACTCTCACCCTTTAAATTCCGTAAATATCTACTAGTTAAGAATATGTTTATATATTACGGAAAATTTTGTGACTTTAGTGGTACACATGGCAGACATATTGTGTAACACTAATAGTTCGAGATGCATGAAATATTTGTATGTGCGTGGGAATTGTAACAGTTTTTGTTTTGCATGGGCCTTCCAAATAACCAAATTCATAAAATTATAATTAAAATGCCGTTTTTAACATTATAATATTTTTTGTATATTCATGCTGATTTTGCTATTCGTACATATGTCTAATATTTGTTTAAATATGTCCCACATATTTGTTTTTTTTTTTCAATTAGTACTAACAGTTTCTTAGATAAGCTCCAACAAATAAACTTAGCTTTCCGCTTTGTAATAGCTGTAGATATCATTTTAATTAGAGAATTTTGTATAGACGTAGCTTGATTTCTAGCATAGAATGGAGGTAAACCTCAAAACAAATAAAACAAAACACATCAACAAATGAAAGAAATTTATTGTATACAGGTTTAAACATCCTTGCACATTCGTACCTGCCTAACCAGCCATTTCATTAAGATTATAACGTAAAATATAAACGTCTTAAGGTAGGTATTACATAATATTAATATGAAAAAACATTTCTCCACTTCGAAATTACAAGATACATTATACGTAAAAAAAGCATACACGTGTGTGTACAATTCCACATTCAAATCAATTTTTGCGTCGCCTAGCGACGGTTTTTGGACGTCAATACAATTTAAAAAAAGAACGTCAGTCGAATAAGCTTAGCTTTCCAAAGACCTCTAAAAATTTGACTAGAATACAATTTTATGCCAATCACATTTTTCTGCCAATTCGTAGAAATGAAAACCACTTGTTACTGAGGAAGTATAATATAAATAGCGATAAAACAATAAAAAAATTAACAAAGACACATTATGTATATTGAAAATAATATTTAATTATTAAAACATGTTAATCAAACAACAATAATAATTTGATCTTAGTTTCCCAAACATTTCCAGTTTAATTGGTCCATTGCGTAACTCATTTATCGCACTAAGAGAAATTCCTCAGCAATGTGATGTGATCTAAGCGGTTAAATAAATACCTTGAAAATATGAATTTACACTATAAGTTCAATAAAGTTAACATTATATTTAATATGTCTAAAATTAAATGCTTTGTGTTGTACATAATTTTTAAACGTAGTTACACGTCCCGTTGCAAAACCCTTTCGCACGATTATTCTATGTATAAAGTATTGTAATACAATATTTTTTGTTTAAAATTAATTGTCTAGAAATACATATAAATGGAAAACAATTAGTGAAGCTTACAATTAGAAAAGAACGTAACTTACGCCATTCTGCAACCAGAGATTGCCAACATCTGCGGTTGAAAAATGACATCTATTTACAAGGTACAGTCACACAAACAAACAACATGTGTTTACGAATGCTTAAGAGCTGGCAATGTCTTTTAAGTTGAAGGATCTTCGTTGCGATTTAGGACCAAGTTTGCGTCTGCAAAATGTCATTTCACGCACGAAGGTCGGTTAAAATGCATTAATTAGTATAAGATTGCACACAGACACCACCTCACCTCTATCAATTAAATTTGAATAAAAAATGCATCTTTCTTTCATTGTCTTTTGTTCCTGGAGCGTCGGCCCCTAGACTAAACCTATTCCTTATTGAATTTATGAAAAAAATTAACAAAATAAACTTCTACCGCCTAACTCTTAATGAAATGTTACGTTATAACTAAAATTCTTAACTATGTGGAAAATGAACAATATACAATAAAAACGATTCACTATTAACCCAGTGACCTCTAGGATATTTGGAATGACCAATTATGATGGATTGTTGTGGGTTAGCGAAGATCACTGTTAATAACATTGTAAGGCGGCGTTTATTTGTACAATGTACAGACAGACCCGCGCTAAGCACTAGGCATTTTTCTAGTTCATATCAGTCGCAACTCTCTTTACTCGCGAAGGCGAACCTGCACAAAACAATTACATATAACATCTCAATATAATAATATAATATAAGGTTATTTAGAAATAAAGCCACTTAAAAATTAACTAACGTTACAAAATAAGATTAAACAACATAATGATTTGTTCCCGATGCACGAAAATAATTAAAAAATCTATTAACATTCTAAACGGAATGTCTGTTTTAATCTACATTCTCTTTGCAATGTGTCCCTTCCTATTTCTGTACAAACTTATACAAAATAACATTCTAGGCTAATAACAAATGTCTAGCGTCGCACATTATTGGAATTCGTAATTTAAAAATGGAACAGCATAAAAACGGCCATCTACTTCCGGTTTCGGCGATGATTTCGCGCCATTTTTGCGCAATTTTTATTCAAACATTTTCGTGAAATGCGGTCTGGTGGAGTTGTAATAAACGATAAATGCAAATGACGGTTGTTCATTTCTTACAAAAAAGGGTAGTCAGAAACAAAAGGGGTTGATAAACATGCTCTCGACTAGTAAAATTTTGAATATAAAAATTTCTTGTTATTTTCCTACAGAGCCTTGTTCGACATCTCGGCATTGGATATGTATGGCGATTCGGATATTTTGACGTCCCAAATTAAAATAATAACTTCGTCCCCTCTAAAGAAAACCTAGTCTATGTCGAAATGTCGATTACAAACTCCTTATTCTATTTTTACAATCGTGGTCAAGAAAAATGTACGACAATAATTTTTAACTTGTATATAATATATGTATAATTTAGTTACATACACAATACAAAGATTTCTTAATTTTGTTGAGGCTCACATTTACACATAACTTACATAAGTAGTCGTATGATAATTTATATCCAAATATTATTTACCTAATTTATCTCGGGAGAGCGTATACATTTCACATTTCATACCTCCATAATATACTTTCGATTGAACACCAAAAAATGTCACAAATTTGAAGATATCAATTTTTTTGAGATTTTTGCGCTAATTTTTAAAGTTGACAAGAATATATTAATGATTATTCATATTTTTGTATAGTCGATAAAACATTTAAAACTTGGACCATGAAAAATAAGAATATATCTCCTTAAGATACGATAATAGTACATAAAATATATATAAGTTCACTAGTATGTATTTATGTACGCGTATTGATACGACGCAAACCGCATTCGTAATACCTAAATATCACATTCAGTAATATGGAAATCCACGTGCTAGCTTAGACACAGTTAAAATTACTATTTTTTACAAAATAATAATTGCACATAAGTCCGAACTTAGCTTTCTCGAAGCTCACAAAAGTACGTCTGTCCCTCTCGTACCGATACGAGCCCGTTGGATAGAGAGAGATAGTGTGACCGTTCCCGCCATAGCTAATAATTTCATTCAATATATTACCTATCTAATTATAAAAACACCGCACAAAATCTGCGATTTAATTTACTTAATAACATTTACACTCATAGCTAGCTTTATAATTAATTTGTTACATGATTTATTACTTAAAAATATTTAAATAGTTGATTTCATAACATTAACTTTTGGTTGTCTTTACTTAAAACAATTTCAAAAATCGAGGTTTTTGGATTTGGGTGAATTTTGGACAACCTGTTTTCGTGATACGCAGTATTATTCTGAGCGTTAAGATTTCACAAAAAAAAAAACAAATGCAAATAACCAGACCGGCCTGACGATTTTAAATAATAGTCTGGCGTAGCAATCGCAAGAAGTCAGAATAACACTGCGCGCCACACATCCTCGCCCGAAGACCTATCCGTCTCGGGCGTCTGTCTAACACTATTTAATTGTGATATTGCATTAGTAAAGCTGTGTTATATTGAACTGGTTGTGACTTTAGGTAACTATTGTGATATTTGGTGATACATGTGAACGCCGGGCGGGGGGAAGCGGAATTACTAACGCATAAATGCACAAACTAATCCCGTAAAAAAACTTTATTGTCACTACAACAGTGGAGTAGTATACGCGGGCGCCGCGAGTCGGCTACGGAATGTACTTTACATTACTATCACAAGCGGTGAGGCGACGGCGGCTAGGCGGAGTGGGGCGGCGCGGCGGGAGGGGCGGCGGGCGATGGCGCACGCGGCGGCGTCGGCGTACCGTTGCGCGGGCGCAGCTTGTCAGCGCGTAGCCGCTGCACCGCCTCGCGCATCTCGGCTGCCAACGCCAGGTCGGAGTCCAGGCGAGGGCGCCGCGCCGCCGGCTCATCGTCCACCTCTCCAGCTAGCCGCCGCGCGAGGCTCGGTGCCTCCGCGCGCGGCTCCGCCGTCAGCCGCTGCAGCAGCGCCGCGCCCGGCCGTGCCTCCAGGCTCGACCGGATGATGCCCTCGAGGAAGCCGTTGGCCGGTGGGGCCTCGCCGTGTAGTCGCCGCATCATATGCGACGTGTAGAGGTCAGACGCGGACGGCGCGAACCGGGCTCCCGCCCAGAACGGGTAGTTGGCCGGGTATCCCGGCGCCTCGGGGCCGTTCAGTCCGTTCGTGAATGGCTTCGTCGGCTTAGGGGGCGGTTTAGGTGGCTGCGGCTTCGTTTCCTGCGGCGGCTTAGGCTCCCTCTTTCGGGGTCGCATCAAATGCCGCTCTTTGACTTTGTATTCTAGAGTGGAATGAGGTACACCGTAGTAGGAGCCAGCCCGATGCACGGACATCTCGCCCCGCTGGACCGCCTTTACCGCCTCGACGAGGCTATCTCGATCATAGTTTCTGTATTTACCTCGTTTTGGTCGCGTGCCTTTGCCACCCTGGGCGGGCTGACCGTTATTTGTCGCTTTGGAGTTGCTGGGTACGGCATAATTTCTTTGATTATCCGGTGGCGTTTTTATGACCGAGACGTGTCGATCGGGTGCCCTCATGTAAGACATGTCAGGCTGAAGCGGCCTATCCAGGGGCTGTTGGAACTTTTGGCATATGCTCTTAGCTATGACGTCACTCATAGACGTGAATAAGTGTTGTGAAGCCGCGGGTGGGTCGGCGTACACGGAAGCCGGAAGTAGCAAAGGTGAAGGGTGATTTAGGGACGACTGTGGAGGTAATATCGGCGTGATGGGCGTCACAGGGGTCGTGACGGACGTGGCTGGTGACGGGCTCTTGTCCTCTGGAGGAGGAAAGGAGGGAATTTTGAGGATAACAGATGAAGGCGTGTCTGGCTTCTCGGGGTCGCTGTCTTCGGACTCAGGTGCTTCTGGAGTAAGACCATGTTTGTTGACCTTGTTTCGTAGCGTAGACCTTGGGATGCCGTAAAGTGCTGCTGCCCTTCTCGTGCCCAACCCAGATTGAATATCCCTCAATGCAGATTGGAGATCATCCTCGGTGTAGTTCCGCCGAGTGCTATTGCTTTTGCCCTCAAGAACAGCTCGCTTTAATCTGTAACAATAAAAGTGTTTTTTTAATTCAAATATACTCTCAATTGGAATGCTCTGTGACGATCACATTCCAAATAATTTCGACCTCGTTTCAAGATCTTTGTTAATACAACGAAAGTGACAAAATGACGCATTTTAACATGACAAAGCCTTTACGATGTTTGAATATGTGTATTTGCTTAATTCATTTGTAACACGGACGTGTTGATTATAAACAAAAAGAATCCAGGAGGTAAATGAATCACAAACTATATGGGTCAACAGCTGGTCAACGCCCGGCAATCTCTCATTTTAAAACATAATTCAATATTTCAAAACATTCCCTGTTAAACCGAGATAACGCGAAATGCGAAATATTTACTTGTCCATCCGATAACGGTCTACTATGAATGCATCTTTATCTTTTCCATTCGTCTTTTATTTCCGATTTGATCCCCATCGAAATTGAACACTGAACCTCGATTATACGGTATAAATTCGTTCGCTTTAAATCGACAGTCTTCGGTTTCATCTTGCATTTTACTTTCTTATTTTTCGCCAGCGTTGACACGGAATATCGGACCTTATTATAATGTATTTGGGTCATTTTTTCCCTTGTCGCCTTCGCTTGTGCAGTGAGGATACAAGGTCGATGCACTGTCGACTATCACTGGATTTTTATTTGTTTTGGCGAGTCATACGACCCACATCGCGGTCCCCGAATGAATTTATTCAAGTATCGATTTGATATTGCGCATAATATCGAAGCTGAAATCGAGACGTCTTCATTTGATTCGAGATTCTTTGAGATAAATTTAGTTGTCTTATAACGAGGGACCGTGGTCCGTTGATGCATGTAACATAATGATACTGCCTTTGTGCCCTTGTTGTCGGATGAGTAATTTTATGAATTCTATTATACTAGAAAGTTCAAAAGGAACACAAAGAAGATATATGAATAACATGTTGGCCTATAATTTAGTAGGGACGTTAACATTCAAGAAACTTTTGTTTATTAAATTTAGCATTGATTTCTACTAATAACCTATAGTGGATATAATATTACTTATATCACTATACAGAATAGAAAATTGAGAAGGATTTAGAATATGTTAAGAAAACAATTTATTCGATTTGGGATACTTTCTAATAGTAAAACCATTGTTTGAAAATATATTTTTATATCCCAACAATGAAGAATGGCAAGAAAATTCAGAATCTCCGTGACACCCCATTTCTTGTGAAGACGAGATTTTTTTTACGTGCCTCGTCAAGAGGGCCATTGTTAGTTCATAGTTCATACTTGTGTCTTGTAATGTCTAGTTTTGTCACGCGATTAACCAACTGTCAAGACACTGGAAGGTGTTATGCTTATTTATGTTGCTAGGCGTTTAAAGAAGTTTATTTTCTTCCTACAACTACAATATAATAAATACGCTTGAATACCTTCAGGTCCAAATAGATTCTGTTGTAAACGATCCGGATTTTTTCAGCATTAAGCATGACTATGTATCCAAGGATATTGCGAGAAAAAATGATAAAAGAGTATTAGGAGTTTTAAAGAGAATGTTTTAGTTAAGAAAAACCTAACTGTTGGAACTTGAAATTAGGTATATAATATAAAAAAGACCATTATACCAAGGTATACATTATAAGTTCAACGAAAACAATTTTTCGAGTACTTGAAAACTAATCTTAGAAAAAACAGAATAAATCAAAATAATTAACTCGTCGATATGATAAGCAATTTCTTTCGTCATCCATTACAGGCCACTGACACGACACTGGTTCTTTCACTCAATATTCACTTGAAATCATCTTTGACGTTTTATGAATATTCTTAAAGATCTTTGAACTGTGTGCCGCGGCCATTTTTAAAACCTAGGTTAACCACACGTTGCTACGGTTCAAGTGGTCAACAGAGCGGTTCTTGGATCGATTCCTTGGGCAAATAAAACACAGGCATTGTTAAATATTATGTGACATTAAGTTCACAGAATATTCCACTCCACAATAAAACAATAACAATTTTTATCAGACTATTTTAAAGTGTTCAATATTTTTGCAATCGTTTTTATATAGTTAAAATAGATGGATTTTTAGTTCAATTGATACATAAAAGTCTGAGAGATCTGTATTGTTTCTCGTTAATCCAAATTTGCGTATACATACATATTATTTAAACGATTATTTATTTGACTGCGAATGTCATTGGTTTTCTACGTTATTGATTGATATGGCAAATTGTAAAGTTTGTTATTTTTATATATATTCAGCACAAATACTAAATCGGAATAATAAATTAATTAAGCCCAAGTATTACTGAACACACAATTTTTTTTGACTACGTAAAAACATTCGCATTAAAGTGATTCGAAACACTCAACGCCTCATAACACCGCAATTTACGTGATGTTATTTCTCGTAACAACTTTCCCCCCACCCCCTACTTTTGGCGACAAGCCTTGCTTCCGTGCCAATTTCCCAACATACGTTCCGATGTTTTTGATAACGATGCATTTTATGCGATTTCATAAAAATATTCAATGTTTATTATTCAAAGAAGTTTTTTTATTATATTATATTTTATATGAAGAGTGCTTCTGGGCCTGATAAAGGGCCAACTTGGCATGGAACTGTTAGAGGAAAATGCTATGTATTCTAGAGAAGAACTATCGTCGATTTGGAGCTGCTAACATTTTGGTTTTGTTAACACTGTTCCGTCATAGTTTGACAGGCTTTGTACTTAATATTAAAAAAATATATGACGCGTAGTAAATTATATAAGTTCACCTAACTGCTACAGACAGCCTCCTGTAGTATTATGCTTGTGTATTATTAGTGTGGTCTGAGAAATAATAAGTTAATCATGTTTATTAATTTAAAAAAATTAAATTGTTTTTGCTTTTTTTTAAATGTTTGTAATATTTGAAAATATGTGAGAGCTATGTATCTATATAATAATTTATTTATCTGCTGATTTGGTTTTTAAAACACCATGCACCTATTTTATTTTAAGTAGTATAATTGTATTTTTTTTATTTCTAGGTCATGTACCTGTCTTCACATATTATAATATTCAATGTATACGAATGTTGCAGTTTCTTGCCCATTATTTTCCATATGAAACTATTTTTTGGAAGGGGTAACTTTTCATTTGTTATTTTGACTTTCAAACGTGACTGTTTAATAGGCCTAATTGAAATAAATGATTTGATTATTAACGACAAATGAATGCGAGTTTTTAAAAATATAAACAACTACATATCTTTACTTTAAAAAAACATATAACTGTGATATTATAACAAGCACACCCTACTTCTCTTATTAATTAAAAAATATCCATAGATTAAACAAATATTAACATGATTTGAATACACAAAAGAGATAATAATATGACTGACAAGATACGAATGGGCGTCGAAATAATGTTTCTTTTTTAATGATTGCGTTTGCTATACTTTTTATTTTTCCTTTAAAAATATTCGAGCGTCCAGCAGGTTGATGAACCTCATCAGTTTCATAGTTTAATGGGTACATTCACATGGCATTGTTTGTGCGATCCGGGTGCAATGTTTCAATAGGAAACGACATGGTGAATTTAAGACTGTATCACACTGGGCCAAAGATGGGAAAATGCTAAAGATTTACTTTTTCGCAAAGTAGATTTCAAAAAAGGAATTTATTTAAAATTAGAACAACTGCAAAGTTTGAAATGACAGATGATATGTCAAGTTTCAAATCTAAATCTATGTTCTCTAACATCACACATGAAGTGAGAGAGATGTAACGGAGAGAAAGATATGCAACCAGTCTTAATATATCTATTTACCTAATGTTAATTCGCGTAATAACATTTTAAACCGAACGAATTAAAACGAAATTTAAATACTGCAGATATATTTCCAAGCGTCAAAGATCGATTAGAAAACAAAATACTAATATGGCATATGAAAGACATTGTCAGAAAACTGTCAAAGGTGTTAGAAAACTGTAACACTGTATGACTGCCAGATTATATAAATCATACACTGTATTTTACTGTTTATAGACTGAAGCCGAAACGCCATATCAGCACTTCCGCTTACTAAATGAATTATAAAAGGCTCAGTGTATAAGAAGCCTTAGTAAATAATGTTCAATATGAGTTGCGTATAATGTAGTTGACCGTGTCAAATTCGTATCGTTTCACCGACAAGTTTGTTGGTTCAATTATTTCTTGCATTGTAGCTTAGGTCAAATACCTTACATTTAAATTGATACTTGAAACGTCTACTCGGTACAAAGTCTGACTTTTTAATACCTATAAAAGAAACATCTAAAGGACTCGAATTACTTTTCCATCTTCAATTTTCCTAATGATTTTATAAAATATTAGTTAATTGAACACTTGAACGGTTTGTCATTCAACCTCCGAGTTTCAAGCCATGAAATTGAAAAGTAAACTACACATTGACAGTCGTAAACAGTTTGTGTTAGACACAAGTATAACATGCATTGGTACATTATTTAACTTTCTCGGGAATCGAACCTAGAGCAAGTCTTTATGTTCGATTCGTTCGTTAAGCATATTTATTTGCAGTCGTCTAAAACTTAGAGCAGGGTTGGCCGTTGAATGCTTTGTGGCTACAGCCTGCGACTCTCATTTAAAGGTCGTAGGTTTGATCCCCGGCTGTAAACAAATGGACTTTCTTTCCATGTGCGCATTTAACATGCGCTTGGACGGTGAAGGAAAACATCGTGAGGAAACCGGCTTAGACCCAAAAGTCACCCAGGCTGACCACCTACTTGCCTAATAGATTGACATTATCATGAAACATATACGGAGTTCTGAGACCCAGACCTAAAAAGGTTGTAGTGTTGTAAATTGTTTTATAAGTCTTAATATGACGAGAATAACAGTTTAACTGATAATTGCTACAATTTTTAAAAACATATTGGCATATTTCCCCAGGCATTCGAATATTTTAACACCTAATCGAGTTGAATGGATTACATTAAGTTTGACCTTAATGCAAATGCTATCGTTCTGTCGATCTCCTAATTTTATTTACAACATTCAAGGTTCGTAGTAAATTGATTATGTGGGTGCTGTTAGTACTCGTTTTAGTACACTTTGCTTTTAGTTGAACTACTTACGGAGATGTGAAAATTGAAAACAAATTATAAAGAAAGAAAAGTTGTTGCACAGCCCGTTTTTTAACGTTTAACCAATATTTTATAATAGTATTATTAACATACAGTTTAGTTCACTGCTACAGTGACCGAACTATACAAAAAATTGGATACAATCCTACGGGAAGCCCAAAAACGGCAGCTATCGCAGCCGTCGACGTTGATTTTAGTGGGTGTGTTACCGGCCTTTGAGAGAGGAGAATACTTTTCCCTTATACGATAGAAGGTTGTATTTTCAACGGAAGACTCTCACTAGGCAGGTCTACAGCTCGCTATTTCGCAAATGAAAGTGTCTTGTAAAGCCGACCGTGGAAGACTTCCAGCCATAAAGGTGACGTTATATTTTTTTTTAAATCATTATTACTATGTAGCTTAAGAATATTGTAAATACTGTATAATTTATGGAATAATCGATCTATCGATCAGCCGTCCTGGTAATCACTAATAAATCTAAAAGGCTTCGTTGAGCTTGTTGTTGTTCATATTCTAATTCTATTGTTAAGTGTCTTGAACTTCGTGCATAAAAATGCTCTGAAAGGACTTTCGACTACACATAAGTTAGACTATATATACGATCCATAAGGTTGAAGCTTCTAAACGGATTCTTAGACACATACAAGGACACTTTAATGTTAAAAAAGTTAGCTTACATACGATATTCGATATCAAGATAATACGAGCACTCTCGTTAGGTGTCAAAGAAAATTGATCTTAAAAATATACCGTTTGACTATAACCACTTGAGTCGTGACCGCGCCTTTAATACAGATAACTATCACACTTGATAGTTTTAGGTTAAGTGATTCAAATTGATTTTTATTTCGCCGTAACATTGCCATATTATATAACGGTCAAGAAATACTTTATCACAATAGATGTTTAGTTAATAGATAAAGTGTACTAGCCTAGGATTCCCTGTGTCATGGGCAGCTTGTATCTTAGATTTGCCATATTAATGCCTATTTGACGTAATAGTACATTACGATTTTATAATTAAACTACTGTTAGACAAGAAGGATACTTTCGGTTTCAGCTTAGTAAACGTTTAGATTGTTAGTGAATGTATTAAAATTTGAATCGATAGTGAACATTTTGTACGACACAAAATTGAAAAAGCGCTGGGCCAAGGCGGATTTTTTGGATAGCCTTTGTTCGTACGTGTATGTACGCTGTGTATGATGTGGCGTGGACAGTGTTTGTTTCCCAAAAAGTCGGCAAATTGCCTGTAAACTTACTTGTCTACTATGACTGTTAGTTTTGTTTCATCGTACAATTTTGAAGTTGGGTAGCGAAAGGGTTTAGGATATCTTAAAAATGGCGCTAAATAGTTAATCATAAAATTCATAGTTTAAAGTAACTGGCAACTTAAGTTGGTGGTAAGTAATTAAGTGGCAACAAGTAAGCAATGTTAGAAATTATATTTATTTCTAGTATTGTCCACCAGTATTAAAACATTTTTGGTTACATCAATGAATATTCGAAATTTACGAGTCACAAAAGTTCTTTATATACTCGTATATAGATTGAGTAAACTCCTTAGAAAACTTGTACAGGATATCTTCTCGATCGAAAGGATCTCTCACCTTCTAACTCAAACTCAAAATAACTTTATTCATATAGGTAACTAAGTAAACTTATGAACGTCAACAGAAAGGATATTAAATTAATTCTAAATTTACATTTACTACCAGTTCGCAAGTCAAGGGCGTAGAGCGGGCAAGAAGAACTGGCAAGAAACACTCCGCAACTCTTTTTAATCGACAAGTTTTGAGTCACACAAATTGTTTGACCTGGAGCAAATCAATCCCATGGATTAAAATCATTTAAATAAACGTCAAATTTATAAAAAAGCGTTTAACGAGAGTTTTGAATTTATTCGGTGATAATTCTTTAATTTCGCATGGGGGTGCTTGTTGTAAAAACAAATACATTTTCCATATAAGGAGTGGTTTAACCAACGACGTTTTTTACTAAGCCACAATAGAAAAAAAAAGCTAAAGCTATAAAAAAATAAAAATTTATGCTTACCTCGCATTATCCTGTCCTTTGTTTTCCGGCGGCGGTGTGCCGCTGGTGCTGGAAGTAGACTTGGCGCTTAAGTCCAGGGGTTGCTCCGCTATAGTGGGAGAGGCACTTCCTACACCCACCTTCTCTGCGTCTAGCCTAGAACATAATATTATCACATTAAAGTACCCCTTTGAATGCTTCAAACGAATTTTCGTATGAAAATAAATTACTTATATTATGAACGAAGTTATTTAACATACTATACTTTTGTTTACGTATAAGTTTTTAAAGTTAACCATAGCGCTTTTATGTTTAAGGATAAGTTTAATTTTACTTTGAACGCTCGTATCGCTTGATTGAGGCTTTTATTTAAACAGATTCAATAAATACCGAGCGACCTCCAGTTTTATAGTGTAGGGGGCCAAACGAGCGTACAGGAGGACCAAAAAGGGCAATGAAATAGCATGACATAACTATTAGTTATGTTTACTAGTTAGTTTGGGTTAAAAAGATTTTGTAAAAATCGACCTAGGTTACGTTATTGCAAAAAATTTCTTTCTTTTATTACTTTATCTAAAAATTGTTCATTTAGCTTCTCAATTTAGTATCTAATTACGTAAACACAGATTCAAGGAATCGTTTAAAGCTTTAAAAACATGTTTAATCATAACATAGTAACAATTAATGAATATTAAGATTTTTCTCCCACCTCCTATGAATATTATATTATTTTTAGCTTTCGTTTGGAATACTTGGGTCACATTCCTTTTTCGGTTTCCTTGTGTACAGATTTGTAAGCTAAGTAGCACTTATTACTTCAATTGCCATACCAAATATGCAATATTATCAAAACTTGCACTGAAAGCCTAAACACGAAGCAAGCCTCATTCGTTCCATAAAAATTGTTAAAACTACTTGATAACGCAACCAAAAAATGTAACCGATTTCAGTGTTATATTCCTTGACGTTAAGTGTCTAATAATCTTTGAAAATTCAAATTAATTGAAGTAATTTGGCACTAGGTTCAAGATGACATTTACATTGTCAGAAGTGCGTTGCCGGCCTTTTAAGAATTGGTATGCTCCTTTCTTGAAGGACCCTAAGTTGAAATGGTTCGGAAATACTTGTTGTATCAGAACTTACAAATAAACAAATAAAAGTACGAAATAATTTCAAGACCTACCAAGCTCAATTAGAGTCCAATTTCCCATAAAATAAAAACTCAAGGGATCGTAAGGTTGAAAATTAAAAATTTCCAACTTTCTTATATCTCTTGAGAAACAATTATTTATCCATAAGAGACCTTTCTCATCACAATTATTAGAAAACATTATTACAATTTCATTTACTACTTTACCGATATTTTTAACTAGCTTTTAGTTTTCTTAACAGATTTTTATGCGCCGACGACTATAGCGCATTCTCGTTGATTCCACGTTAGCCAAATCATTTTTGAGACGTAGTCAGTAACACTTCTGCGTTAGTCTCAAATGCGGTGTTTATTTAAATCGAAACAATATAATTTCTCCAGAAATCGAACATATGGCCGTGATACACGGAGATGGTGATGATCATTTAGTAAAGAAAATGTATTTAATGAAGACAAAATATAAAAAAGGGCCGGAATATTAGTTTAGCATGTTTATTCGTTTACCGATTAAAATCCATGTCGAATTAGTAACCTTCTTCGATGTTAAAGTCGGTTGCTACACAAAACATTGTGTCGCAAAAATATTAATTATATCGTTTTACACTTAGCACGTTTATGCATAAATAATTTAAAAACTTAATTAATTTACACTGAATATTTTCCTGCTAAAATGATCACGACATCCTATAGCTTAATTTAATTAATAACATTCTAGGTTAGGTATAACGGTAACTAGGGAAATAGGTTATTTCAATGTTTTTCGGTTTTTATAAAGAGTAGATGTTTTAATAATCACATTATTGAGCTAATATTTCTATTTAAACTCAATCCAATTAGAATATTATAATTGTTTTAGTACATAGTCGCTATTATTGATATCGCCGGCCATGGACACAGCCTTCCTTATGCCTTAAAATAAGTAGGTACATAAATATTGAAAATAAAGGGTAGAACATCAAAAAAAGAAACAAAAAAAACCCATTTCATATCTACTATCCATCGCGGTCGGACGTATCAATACGAAATATTCAAAAATAGAACTAATCAAAACTGATACAACTCTGGTACACAATAGACCTGAAACGTTGAATGCTGCATTGAGTGTGTGGCAACAAAGCGGTGTTGTTGTCAATAGTTCTGATGTTTCTTGAGGAATATTGAAATTATTCGATGTTCAGCTGACGTAGGCCTCTTTTGCTTGTATTTAGGTTACGTTGACATTATGAATTTAGCAAACGATGAAAAGTAGAACACTAGTGCGCAAAACGCAGTTTTTGTAAACTAGTTACTGATCGCAGATACTTAATTAGAACTTAAACCTGTTAAATATGCCGAAAGCCCGTCTCAAAGGATAATTATTCACTTATTTCTAGCTTTCTTGAGTTACCTATCTTGTTGATAGAAATTTTGCTAACTAAATTTAACATAACTGAACCTTATATAAACCATACTTTTTTTACTAGCTTCTTACTAACGATATAGTAGCAAAGATTTATATTTTCAAGAATATTCTTATTTTGAAAGTACTCCAACACATGTATCTGTTATCGCTTCACAGCTTTTGGAATACGTTCCACCACGAAGCTTAAGACGCGTATTGTGAAGTATGAATAGGATCGTCGATATTTATCCGAAACCGGCTGAGATTGTCACACATCCGACGGAATCGACATGTGCTCATTTCGACGTTTTCTTAAGGCATTTATACACCAATGCAAGTATATTATTGAAGAACCGAAAATAGTAGAATTTTTGAGCACAATGAATCAAAAAGATTTAATAATTGTTGTGATCGATATGCTTTGAAGGGCTTTTTCGACATTATAAGGACATGAGTTGAGGCCAAAAGCATAAATAGATATGAATACGCCTTGGTGCATTTTTCTGATAGCATCTTCCTCCACAGCAAAAAAGTATGTTTTATAGATTTCTGGCCATTTCCCGTGCTACTTTCGCAAGGAAATAGGAAAGCGTGTTTAATATACAATTGTTTACGGTATAAAGATTATATTACACATATAAACCTTCCTTTTGAGTCTTTTAATAAAGCAGATTATATTCGTTGCGTAGGTAATCTAAGGGTAAGATTCAGAGTCGAGACAGCTCTAAGTATAACTAAATAAAATAAAATAGCCTGTTTTCGAATACTATAATAAGGATAACATTAAGTTTATGTTATTAAATTTAATGCCGGAAGACAGAACACCAAGGCCCCTATTACTCTCTTAACCTGGTGGCAGGAGAAAACTCGGCATGCCGAGGCTGCGTTGGTGGCATGGAATTATTAAGGATCTTAAAACAATAGGAGATCGAAGTTGGAAGCAAGAGGCACTAAATAGATTGTGATGGCGAAACATACTTGCAGTTGCGGAGGCCAAGCCCCTCAAGGGGCTGTATAGCCATTGACGATGATGATATCACATACTACACGACCTCCGACGGAGTAAATTACATTTTCCAATCTTTTCCCGCTATCTCTTATATTTCATCTTCCCAGGTTTCTGATGGGCGTCTTCTCTATTATCTTCTCACTTTGCCATTCCAGGCCAGCCTATCACAAAGTATAACTATCACATGTCATGTCATACCGCTGTTTGCGTCTAAATTCAGCTCAAGAGTTACAGGTGGCGAAAGGCGACTTTGTTTGATACTTAAAGATCTTCATTTTGAATTACCATCTTGATGAACCAAATTCACAAGCAAAGCGGATTGCGGAGGCTGGTCTAATACTATGTAATATTTTCGATTGACCAGTTAATAAATAACTAAGATATACCTATGCTATTTCCTGAAGTCTTGTATTATCGTTGTCAGTATTCAATAAATCTCTATATAAAGCTGGTACTCCCTTATATGAACCAAAAGATACGGTTAAGTTAAAATCAGTGTTATTATAATTAGTGGCACAGTTGCAAGGTAGACAATACCATTAACATTTACATAACAAATGGGACTAAATATTCAACCTTGGAGAGCTCCGTCTCAAATTGATTCTTTGTTAATTTATTCGAATTGTCGACTTAATGTTTACGTAATGTTACTGAAGCATTTTGTTCTAAATTGATAAACGTTTAATAAATAGTTAAAAAAGGTTTTATAGTGTTTTATAAACAAAAAAACGACTTGTCACTTGATGCAGTTATGATTTTGTCGACATTTTTACGACAGTAGTTTATTATTATATTGTACTATAACGTCCCCTTACTAATGCAGGTATTAGATTATGAAAAATTCTTAAAACAGTTATTGGAGAGCTATATTCATTGCTACGTCAAGAAGTTGCATGAATCTGGATAGGGCTGGCCTTCTTAAAATCGTATGTTATTTTTACACGTGTATCATTCTATAACATATTTAATAAGAATCCAATTATCCTCTTTGTAACAAGTGTGATGTTTGAGAGCAAAAATAGAAAAACGAAAAAAATACAGATTTATTCATAATTTTATTTTACATTTTACCCACAAACTAATGTCTACTAACGAGTCAATAAAAATCGAATATAAATTGAAACCGAATAATTATAATTTTGAAATATTCACTTTGCTCGTTACATTCGAGTTGCCAACAATCCAATTATATCAAAAGTAGAGTCATAAACCGTTAACGATCCGGTATCGGTATCCGTTCTCCCAAATGTCATTTTTACACCACTTTTATGGACTTTTAGGAGATTACTTTTGGTCATAAAATAATGACGGTGGATACAATGATAAAAGCAGTGGTGGCTCAGTGATTTCAGTATGCGATTCCCAACTGTCCACCACTTCGTATGTGCGAATTTATTTCCTTAGCCGTGCTCAACGGCCCAATAGTTAGTTACAATTATCACGTATATAGAAAAAATCTTTTAGAGAAACTGTTGTTAGCATAGAGTGTTCACACACTATTTATTGAGAATACGAATCACCACAACCCGATAAATGAAAACATGTCGTTAAAAACTGGCATATGTTAAAGCTCGTACCACACAACCACTTATTTGGTAGCCACTTATCAATATTTTTGTCTTTAATAGGAGGAAATCGGGCGAGAGGCTCACCTGATCTTAAGTGATACGGTCGCTCATGGACTCACATTTACAGAAGGCTAGCAAGTGCTTAGCCGGCCTTTTAGGAATGAGTGCGCTCTTTACTTGTTTACCTAATTGGAATTGCTTCGGGAGTACTTTAGTGGGCGGCTGGTTCCACATAGTGGTGGTGCGCGGCAAACACGTATTCTATATCACTATAAAGCTTGTCTACCATATGCTTACGTGGCAGTTCACCAACAAGATGGACCAATCAAAACTCCAAACAATACATTGTGATAAGAGAGGCTTTGGACAGAAACCAGTGGCAACAGATTGAGATGTTTTCTGGCTGACCATGACGCTCAGCTATGAGCTATCGACTGAAGAGTGAGAACAATTCTTTACCATAAAACCATGATAGTATGATAGCATTATAAAAGATAGAATATCATCAAATTTTACATACGCAATATATCATTATTGCATACACCTATATTCTATCACGGCGTCCTATAATTTGTCTGATAAAAAATGTATAATATTCAGCCACGCGTTAATCCAAATCGTGGTGTTCGAATCTCGGCTATACGCCAAAGGAAGTACGAAATAAATAAGTACTTATACGTTTACCGTCTGCTGAAAAGGCTGCCTACTTACTCTAAATAATAATAATGATGATATCAAGAACTAAAGAAAACAAATACAATCAAAACCGTTTACGACGACATCGTTTAGAACAACATATCGGTTATATTGACCAAAATCAAAAGTCCCGGCTGAATTCTATATATAAGTTTCCTAATAACAACGTCATCGGGTGTTACGACAAAATATGAGTAGTTCTTCGAAGTCGTTATAACAGATTTTGACTACCAAATTCAAGATGAAGGGTTGTTGATATTACTTTTTCTTTCGTATATTAAAAACATTCATAAGGCATTAAAAACACTGTATTACTGTAAATTTATATAATCTAAATAAAGGTCCGATTAAACCGTCAGTGTAACGATTGACCTTTAGCGACCAGCAATAAATTTAACGCTATTTAATATTCAAAATAAATCTAACATAAACACTCGTTAATATTAAACCAAACAAGCTGTTTGACATTAACTAATACCTAAACTATATCTTTAACACAGCTTGAAAACGCAGTATAGTTATTAAAGGGTACCAATTTTGAAACCTAATGCAAACAATAAAAAGCTATTTTGAGGCCAAAACAACAAGTCGTAATAAGATGTGACATGCTTGTTTATTAATGATTTTACGTCTCTACAAGAGGCTGTTTGAGAGTCAATAACCAATAATCCTGAAATGCGTGGCTGTGGCTAACGAGCGTACAGAAATCCTCAGAGCAGTGAGGTCGCTCCGTGAAGCCTGCCAAGTATCCAGGAGACTTCTGTGCTCCTGGAAGGCTGGCTTAGTTAGCCAGCACTTTACGCACAACGGATCTAATCTACTCTTATAGAGTAACTACGTCTCTATAACGTCGCCATTAAATGCCAGGTTCAATGACGAGGTTGCAATCTGCTTCCAAGATTATTTGTTATTCCTACCTATTCGTTAATGTGCAAAGATTATATTGTATTAAACATTTCTCAACTATAAATCAAAATTTTATCTGTGAAAAACAAAATGCGGTTCAACAGTTTTCAAGTGTCATCTGTCATTGGATTATAATTCGATGCTATTGTCTATTTAAATTATTTTTTTACACGCAATAGTAACGATAATGAAAAGCCATAATCAGATTAAAGCTAGTTTGCCCTTGTTAACGATAAACGTGTATTAACGGATTAAAATCAAGTTTAACTAAAGAAAAACCAGCTCTTCCGTATCAAGGATTCGTAGTTCATGTCAACTGTGTTAAGATTGCATCACACCATTAAATCAAGGAAAATATATTGAAGCTATTTTTTAAAACCGTTTTATAGAATAATAATAATACAAGACAATTTATGTAAATATAAACTGATTGATTTGTTAAAGTTTTAGTTTTTATCAAAGGGAAATAATTTTCTTTTGCCTGCTGTTCTTGGTATATGGCTTCATGAATAATAATTCTAATTTGATTAATAGTTAAGCTTGGTGCAGGAAGATCTTTAATAAAACATACCCAAATATGATAAGACATTAATTTTATAAAGCCTTAATTTGTCTTGAAGACAAAATCTTTTAGATTTACTATTGATTTATAGTAAAACAAGTTGATATTAAACCATTCAATGCCATTAGAAGGGCTACAATATTCCATCGTAAACAACCATTTGTTAGTCAAAATATCGTTCATCTAACAACTAGCTATGACTACGTGTTGATAATTTTAACTTTAAAAATAGTATGTAGGTAATAAATTAAATATCTGTTTTGAGATGTTATCAACATAGAAGTAGTCTATCTTCTCCGAAATGCAAAACCTAGGAATTTCATATTTTGGAAGCCCCGAAATATTATTTCCTATCATATTTTGCCATAAAATTTCTTGTTACTCTCTTAGTTTTATCTAGAAAAAGTAAATTTTATATAAGTTATGTCCTGCATTTTATCTGTCAATTTGCTTTACTTATGTGAATAGCAAATTTAAAAGTTAAAGCAATTATTGTAGTATAAAACACGAATGTCGTGTTTCTGGCCAAATATTGAAATTGGCACCAGAACCATCAACAAAACAGATGTTATCTGTGCTTGACTTATAACTTACGATCTTCAACAATTGTATACCAAAGACTACGACGAATAAAAACATTCCTTTTATGAACGCATTTTGAAATTCCAAACAAATTATGTTCTTATCTATAAAAAATATCTTGATACGCCACCAAGCAATTTACATCTTGTTAAAGTGCTGAATAAAAAGCCTTAAAACGTTTTAGATAAGTCAGCTTTAACACTATTAAAACAGCTTAAATTTTTAAATGCAACCGCATCAAAGAAATTAGGTCATACGTCATTCATTAAGATTTAAGATTACTGTGGCCTGGCTTTATAATTTTTAAAATATTGATATTTTGTAGTGGATCTAAGTAGGTCACACTTGTGTATTAATTCCTTAATAATTGAATTAAATATTAAGTGTTACGAGGATTAAAAAACGTTTTGGTAATAGAAAAATTATAAATCCCTTCTACTTAGTTTCACTAGTATAGGACCTAAATGGGGGGAAATCAGCGTCCCGTGTGAGTGTTTCGAACAGAAAAAACTACTAACATGTAGTTTTCGAATAATATTTGCTTATTAAAGAACTTAAGATAGTTCCTGATTATACTGTAGGAAGGTATGAAACACTAAGGTACTATTAGAAATGAAAGGACACGAAGATTTAAGAGTTGGGAAGATGATTTACCAAAAGTACGGTGAAGGTTATTTAGGGATACATCGAGATAGGAAGACACTAGCAGAGGCTTATGTCAAAGAAAATGCCGACGAAAAAACTCTAATTCGATAATAATAATAATATTGTAATTTTAAAAAATACAGCATTATTGTTATTGAATAAAGGCAAATCTTAAGGTATATTTTTAATAAATATTATCTGAACACAAACGCTTACCTATCGAGCGGCGGTCTCGGAAGCCTCTGCATCATCCAGGCCTGCGGCAGCGCCGGCGGAACCAGCCCCGAGCCGAGGGCAGCCAATGCAGCAATCATCTGTTGGAACTGCACACACATCTCCGTGTAAGCCTGACAGATATACCCTTGCATTAAACCATAAATATACTCTATGATCTATATGACCGCACTTATCCGTGTGTCTTCCTGCGACTTCACTACCAGTCCATCACTTGTTATAAAACATTCCCAAAGATACGACTTTGGATATAACGAAATACTGACTCACGTTTCATAATCTAAGTTAAAAATGCAAATTAATTATAAATTGGAATTTCTAAACCATTAATTCTTCCGAAAGATATTTTCATTTATCATTTACTTCTTTTAATCAATTTATAATAAATTAAAAGAGGAAATAGGTATTGACCTAAAGAACCTGCAGTATTCAAACATATGCTATATAAATTCAATCAAAGAAATAAAAACTCTTCCACTACAATTCCCGATAGCAATCATAATAGAATGTTAGTCCTCCCTTCAAAAGACCATAATAATTAAAACGAAGTAAACGCACCTTAGAAAACTTATGGCGCATGGGGGATATAAAAAGCATGGTCTTATCTAGGTCAAAAGGGGTCTTAGACGTCAAAGGATTCAAGGGGCCACAGATTATGGTAACAACCATTAAAATAAGTGAATATCTATGTTCATAAAGTACTGTGAGAGTAGATTATATATCTATTATGATTACTTATTTTCTATCACATTAAAATGACGATATCAAGGACTCTAATGTGACGTCAGTATAATAGGTATTAGTTTTGCTTGTTAAATTAAATATATATAACAATTATCGGTCCAAATTTAAAAATGCGAGACCTATGTAACAATTTAGATATTTAAATAAATAAATAAACAATAATTATCTATTTTTATTTCTCAAATTCTAAATTTATAGTGCATTCATATCTGCATTGATAGTGAATAAATACGTTCGTTATTGTACCACGAGGTTTATCAATATTTTAAACAATAAATTATCAAGTGGAAGGTCGAGGATTACAAGAAGTGAATAGGTCTTTTGACTATATTTTTCAGTCTTCGTTACTTCGTTTAGGCTATTGTAAAAGACTTTTGTTTTCTGGTTCTTTGGTTTAACATAATAAATAAGTTTTTGTAACAACTTTAATGTTAGATAAACTTTCAGCCACTACCTATAGTTTACATTATCTGCAGCATACCTGTGCTATCGCTTGCGGGTTCTGCCCCTGCAGCTGCAACTGCAGCAACTGCTGCAGCAGTAGTGGCCCGCCAGCGGGACTTTTTGCTCCCGACAAGGAACTACTATCCGATTCCGATGCGGGACTCTGGAAGAGAGAAAATAGTTTATACATATTTACTAGAGACTTACAGATTATTATTCATTCAGATACACAACTTTTATAAGTAGGCTGCAGATTTTTTTCATGATTTCGCTGACAGAATATTTCAATTTCAATTCTTAAGAATATTTCAATATTTTGCGTAATACATATTTAACTTGTACAATATAGAAGACATCACAAACTTATGAACTTTACCTAAGCTTATATTTAAAGAATTTTAATATAAGCTTTTAAGCTTATAAGCGTTTAATGTGCCTCTTAGGCACGAAGCGAGAAAGAAGCAGATTTGTATATATATATATATATATATATATATATATATAAACACATTTTTTTAACATTACAATATTGGTAAGTATTGGCGCATTTCCCATTAATTTTGGACTACTAAAAGTGGATTTTGTAGCTCTACCAAGTTGTATGTAGTAAAAAATTAAGGAATTATCATCACATATATTTATAAGAACCTTTTATTAATTTGCATTGTTTATTGACTTAAAACAATTATTTCCAATCGTATTTAATAGATTTAATTATTAAATTAACCTTCATAAAAACCAAATCATTAATACAAAAGGCGAAAATTCGATTAAAAATAATGTAATATAATTAGATTGACGCAAATGCAAATTATTTTTAATTATAGTTTGGCGTATTTATTTTCCTATTGTGTTAATTATTTTATAACGTTCCATTCGAGCGTTCATTTAGTGATTAATTAATAGGAAAATCGGTAATACAAAAAACCGATAGTTTTACATTTTAACGAGCGAATGAAAATTGGTATAAGGTATTTCTTCGTATAAAGCAATATGCTGACATCAAGCTGAAGTGGTCGATTGACTAAACCCTGGGTCACATTTTCAGATCCCAGTTCATTATCAATTTGTCTTTTAATCGAAATTAACACTCGTTCGTACTGTCAAGAAGTATCGGGCATGTTTTCGTCTCTTAAATCGAGAATGTGTCAGTTACAGTAAGCTAATTATATAATAATAATATAAGCCTTTATTCAGACAGAATTTGACATATTTTAAATCTTAAACATATTTTAAGTCTCTAGTGAGTTGGTGACACCGACAACTGTTTGCCCAACTTTGGCAAAGGCCTCCTCCATTTCTTTCCACTCTGCTTCTTCTGAGCTTTCCTTGTCCATATTATCCCAGTTACGCTTTTTATTTCGTCACGTCACATTTATATAATATTCAAGATATATTTTTTAATACCGTAGTAAACGTTACACCAGGCACTAAACAAAACAGAATAAAATTTTATGATACAAATTGTAATTGGATTGATTTAAATTATGAAAAAAAAACATAGGCCATAAATATTGGTAGTTACGCGGAATTCTTAACATTATACAAATCTTGTGAATTGATGTTTTACACATAGTTTATTACAGAAAATTTTATTTCTGTGGGTTAGAGCGGTGAGAACAGGCACTAATTTAAAGAAATACAAGCTCTGTTAACATTGTTCCAAGTGGTATGGTTATTTTTCTCATGATTCGTTATTTAACCTGTCAATGTCTTTATAAATAACACATTTCAATACAAAATAATTAGTATATAAAAATATTATATTTATAACCAGTGTTGGTCATAATTTATACATAAAATTCTACCCCAACCAAAGTTTTCTTGAAGGATAATATTCGAAGAGATAGTTTCGACTTCAATAATATATTGTCGTTTAAATTGCCTTTTTGGAGGCTTAACGAAACATTGTTAGTATTATATAATATACATTCATACTACAACGATGTGTATATTTAGTATAGAGACAAATTCATTAAATAATAGTTAACCAAAACAAACATTTAATTACTTATCTTGTAAGATTTATTACATTAAATTCCATTCTCACGGATGTTTTTAAAATGATTGCGTTAGATCTCATTTTCCTGTCATGATTTAAGATGATTTTCCGCTTATTACGAAATTAATGTTTAGCCTTACAAGGAAATATGACGTGAACCTATATTTTATTATTTTACGAAGCAAAACTATTTTATTTAATACTAACAATTATAAGAAATAATTTATGAGTGATTTAAAGGCAACTAGACTTGTAGTTCAGGTATTTCATCTGTTATTCAAGAATTGCCGGGGAGTCTAACGGAAAAACAAACCGAATAGTGTAATTAGCGTTAGACCAATCAATAGATACGTAAATTATGTGTAGCAGGATATTCGACGGTTAGAAAAAAGGGCAATTGTGCCTTGACGTTACGAACGCATTAATAAAAATACTATTCTAAATTCAAACCCATTAACCGGTTCTCACGACCGCCATTTTGACTCGTCCTCGACCGTCATTGGTCGAGGCCGCGAGTTTAGAATTAGAATGTGAACCCCACCATTTGGCGAGCGGTAAATTATGTGTGGCCAGTTTTTTACGTTCCAAGTTCAAATAATGGAGTACAAACAGCTGCCGTGTAGCGTCATTCTAAGCAGATGGTGCATTACGTATTGTATAATCTATGATGATTCTACTTTTTTCTATTTAACCGGTTCTAGGCCCCTATTTGTTAGATAAATAAAGAAACCTGCTCAGACTGCATTTTGTAAAGATATATTACAAAATTTAACTATAAAGATTATAAATCAATCATAGATAAACTAGAGACACACTATGCCAGATCAAACTGGCATAGTGTGTCTCTGGTTTGTCCATATCACAGGTTCTTACCTAGTTTGTAAACCAGTCTCCCAATATCTTCTATGGGATAAAATAAATAAAAATAAAAAAAACAATTATTATTTCCTAGTTGGTACTTAATGTCAGAATGCATTAAAAATGTTTTGTGGTTTGTATTTGGTCAACTATGTTCACAGCCTTTAATAAGAATTGTATAAAAGTACCTACCATTTAAAAATAACACAGTTATACCAATTTCTAGTAATAATAATTGTATTAATAAATTTTGTCTATGACTGACACCTATGACATCATACATAGGTATATAGGATATAGGATGTATATGATACGTTACATAGCTTGATTTAAATTCTTATAGAGACATTCCATGATATGGTTGAGTAACATGTTCTATTATTACCAATATATAAAAACTTTATACCGAGTTAATAATATCTTTATAGTATTTTTTCATATAAGAATATTCAATATGACACAGTTTGTTTTGTATGATTGATAAAGACAATATTTAAATTAAATAAATCACTGGCGCTACAAGCTTTTTAGGTCTCAGCCTCAGATTTCTGAATATTTCATATAAATGGTCAATCTAATAGGCAAGTAGGTGATCAGCCTCCTGTGCCTGACACACGCCGTCAACTTTTTGACAAGCCAAGAATTCCTCACGTTGTTTTCCTTCAGCGTTTGATCGAATGCTCACCTAGAAAAGTTCAATGGTGCACATAGATCGAACCTACAACCTCCGCAATGAGAGTCCCTCTCTGAAGCCAACACCAACACTGTTCATAGACATTATTTGATAAGACAAATAGGGACAATTTTCTATAGATTACGGAACGTTTAAAAATGTTCATCTGTAATGTTGTTATCTATAGATACCTATATCGAGAGTATTAATTTAATAGCAGTTCGAAAGGCAATCCTTGTGTCATCTTGGTCACCTTAAAACTGGTCAATATTGTTGACAATAATCACTCACTAAATTTAGCGACCATTTCGATTTTGGTTGCTTTGAAATTATTTATTTATTTTATTTATTAACACTTCGTTACATTACAATATAAAAATTGAACATAAATAAATGAAAAGGAAGGCAACTTCGAGCGATCTCTTCCAGGCAACCACTGTAGTAAAGAAAAAAAATGTATTAAATTACATAAGGTAGGCAAGAAGTGCATGAATACATATACATATAAAGAAGAAACTGAACATGAAAAACAAAAAGTAAAAAGTGCACATGAATTACGATAATCCAATTCAAGATCTTACTTAAATAAATGTAGTTAATAAAATATTTATTTACAGATACATGGACTTGTTTAATTTGTGAATAATATTGAGCTAAGCCGGTTCAACCTTGAATATTAAATAATAGATTGTTTAGTATGACGATTTAAATAAATAACACTTTAGTGCTGGAAATAATATTCATGTTTTTCCAACTTAATTTTCTGATATAAGTATTATTTATGAAATATCTTAGAGAAATTTCAATGGTTTAGGAATTTATCTTGGTGTTTTGTCTGAAAATTTAATATAAAATAAATGTATATATATATAAATGTGTCGTTTTATATTTTTTGGGTTACATTTTATTTTTTAATTTATAATACTTGTTTAATGTTACCATTTATATAGTTTTTTTATTTAATTTATCTTAGTCTAACTTATATTTTTTACGGTTATCCTATTGATTATGTAAGTAATATTAACGTTATAAACACCAGGTTTTATTTTCATAATTGTCACATACAAATCTCTATAATGAAAAAATTTTTTTTTTATACATTTTGACAATTCGTACCATTAATTACTATCGAACATTAGATGAAACTAACCATGAAATCGCCTCATGTTCTGTTCCCATCCATTTCACACTAAAAAAACTAAGAAAAACAAAACACACTCAATGTACTGACTTTGTTTTCATTATAACATTTCCGGCACTTAAACACGAAATCGCGCCATTTAAGTTTAAAAAAAAACACTTAGACGTTCTCTTTTCGAAAAAGTCCGAAATGTCAAAAGCGCGCGCTTATTTTTCTTTTTTACGAGCGGTAATGATTAGTAAAGGCGTGCGTACACTGAGGCTATTTGGCCGCACGTGTACGGCCGAGGGGAGGGTCTGACACGTGAATTTTCCTCGGTTTCCACCCCTAGCGGACCGCCCCTGTAGGCTTTTCTGTCCGGCCTATGCTGTTTAACCGATCGGATATTAAGTGCACAGGAGTCGCTCAATCTGTTAATTAATTTATTATACTTTTTTTCGCATCATTTACCCGACGAGAGCTTACGGAAATATAATTGCGCAGACATAGGTACAACTTAATTTATACCAATTAGAGTTTAGTATGATTTTATAAACGCGATAAAGCCACTTTTTGTACAATTAAAATTTTAATTCGAAGCTATAAAACATACAATTACACCAGTAAATCATTATAACATGCAATAGTGTTATAACACGAAAATTTAAGATCACAAAAATGAAGAGAACTGAATTGATTTTACGGTTGAAGTGGTCCTGCTGTGTAATTACACAATACATTCTCTCAATAAAACTATAAAACTAAACCTAGCGATAAATGTATTTTTTATGCAGCATTCAATTGTTTTTTCACAAAAGTATCGAACTTTCATAATAATGAACGAATCCAACAAATTTGACTAACAAACCAAAGTGTTATTAAAATTGTTCAAAAAAAGTAGTAAATAACGAAATAAAATTGTAAAAGTAATGTACAGGAACCAGAGCCATTCTCGTTTAGTAATAAAATTAACGCATGTTATACGTAAATGAGGATATTTATAGCAGCGCAGTTAAAAATTATCACAAACACAAAGCGGCACTCGACTCAAAAAAGAACAATTATACAATATCCACTCTACTCAATTCTCTGTCCGACCACTGCCTACTTTTATACTGTACGCCTACGCTTACTATTTCAGAACTAGCGCTCGCGAAAGTCAACTTTATACCTAAACTACACGGTTCAAAATAAAACAGAACAAAAATCAAACGCACCCCATCTCTTTCCCGCGTATTAATCAAAATACAACTCTCTACTTTGACGTGGAATCGCAGCAAATGGATAAGGCATTGTTTTGAAAATTGAAACTATGGTTAGCTACCGACCAACGTACCCGGAGCTGCGACAGCCCCCTCGATACGAGCGATCGCGTTCGGATCACTGATTTGTATGAAATCGCGAGGGTCAACCCGGCTGGTTGTTCTTCTTCTTGGTTTAGACAAGGTACCTACATAATTGCAATTGTAAGGGTTTTACAATAAACTGTAATTATGGCCAGACAATGATTAGAAATGTTGATACGGATGCACTGTCGTTATTAATTATAAGGATGCTTCAATATTTTATAATGAACCCTTATTTACTTTGGGTGCAATTATAAAATACCGCGTACAAACTGAACGGCTGTTACACATCGATCCCCGGGAGGTTTACTGAAGATTCGAGAGCAAATATGTGTACTAAGCTTAAGTTTGCAATAAAACCTTACGTCAACGTTTTTTTTTCAAAGAGCTTTCTATGACATTAACTATTTTATCGATAGATGGCGCTCTAGACAAAGTAAGCTTTGATGATGATTAACGAATAGCGTTATTAACTTAATTACGCTTTACATTGCAATAAACACACACAGATAAAAACAAAGCACAGATAAAGACACATTTTTGAATTTAGAATGTTTTGTCTTTGGATGTAATAAAAAATATCTCGTTTTATTGACTTTAACGACGTAATAAATATACAATCAATCAATAATTTACTCATATGCATCATTAAATAAAAACTATTTAATGCCATGAAGCACTGATAGAGTATATTCCGTTTAAGGATCGAATATTTATTAAGCAAAACAGTAGAATTGTGATGTCATTTTTCCGTGATTAATCATCAACAATGACAAATTAAAAAGAAAAACTTCCATCTTATTTTTCATTTGAACCACAGACAATGTTGTCTGTGTGACGCCTGTCAAAATTAGCAAAAAGGTTATTCATAGTCTAGTCTGGAATACTGAAGATTTAACTGTATATTATATTTTTAGATGCTCGTTAGGTTTTTGTTCTAGTTTCTAATTTGGCTTCAACACTTTCCTGATAATAAATATTCACAGTAACTAATCTTTATAATTAATTATTTGCAAAAACCTATGCAGACTAATAATATATAAATATAAAGTAATGAGTAGAGAAACATTGCGTCGTGTTAATAAAATTACCAATTTCTTCAAACAAAATTAATGTATAATATTGGAAAAACTATCCTAAAAGTGAATAAGGTATACATATATTCTTATCAAGATCTCTGAAAATATAGCCTTACAGTTCAATTAGTTCTTAAAATAGACAAGGAGTGTCCAAGGAGTTTAAATATGTGTTTGAAAATATATCAACCCGATCTGGACAAAAAGGGGCAAACGCCTTGACCTATGAAGACAGTGGATACGAAATAAAAATGCTTCATTCCCTCCTTGGGAAGACTAAAATGTAAAGCGAACTCTAAAGAACCGTATTAAAGCTAAATAAATAATACCTAATGTTCCTATTTTTTTATTTAATCTACCAAATCAATCAGTATTTATTATTCGTTATAGAAATAATATTCCCTATTTTTAGAAAAGTCTTCACTTCTATTATCTGTATTATCTATAATAATTTATTTTATAATTCGGCATAAGCATGTTCGTTAATTATTTCTTAAGCGAAATCCTTTATATATTGCAGTCAAATTAAAAAGTCATAAAGATGCCTCACTAGTCAAATATTCATTGTTTTTTTATTAATTGCGTTTTTACGTAGTTCGTGACCAAATTGAAAAGCCGTCACAATAAATAAGATCAAAAAGTCTAGATATCGTTTATTTATGCTATCATAAAATTCACACTTTGCTTTTATATAGCTTTTTACATATGGTAAAAACTTGAAAGTTTTTTGTGACTTTTAATTATGTGATTATTATTCAGAATTACACAAAACATATTTTAGACTGGATGTTTTTAAAAATAGGGTCAGTTTACGTTTATAAATTGGGTTTTTTTGTTTGGTTATAATATCGTTTACTGCAGATAAATTAATATATAATTTAAATAATAATAATAATTTCTTTATTTCTCCCATATTACATTTGCAACAAACAATAAGATTACAGTTACGAAGGTATTATTTGGAGGTTGGTTTCCGAACTAGGTAAGAACCTAACCAGGCTTCCATTCACAGCAAAGTTATACTGAGTGGTAACCAAATTTAAAGTTTTTTAGAAAAAAAATACTTAAAATTATTTATAAACGATTGATAAGAAAGTTTACATTTTAATTTTTCTGTGTGAAAATTTATATACTTCAAAAATTTGTTTAAAATATTCTTAATTCTTCACAATTAGCTTTACAAGGATATTTCTTTTGGGAGCTATTGAATGGGCTACCAGACGAGCTTTTCCCGAGGAGATACAAACTTTCAAGTGTTTAAAAGAGAGATCACTCCTCCCTTAGGGCCGTGTAACGTACCATTTTTCTTTTAATTTTCTTTATTGAAAAAGATTTACAGCTTAAACTAAAATTAGTTCAAGAACACTTAGGATAGTAACATATACCTCTATAAAAATATGATACACTATTTATACCACTGCAGAACTCAGATGTCAGAGCTCTCCTTACCGACACCTAACTTGAGGCGTAGAAGTAAATATCAAGAGTTAAATTGTTAAACTATAATTTATAAATTAAGCATCCCTAGGTTACAATATCTTGTAAACCGCATTCTCGTGTCGGGTCTTTTGTATTTTATAAAGAACAAATTTGGTATCCAAAAAGTGCTACCGCGATGATGTTATCATATCGCCAGGAGTATGTGAGCAAAGCTATTTACATAGGCATACATTCATGCTACAGATTTACTCAGCATTAACGACAGGCCTATTAGGATAGGTTATATTTTGAATATAATCAAAAGTCTGTGTCACAGTCTTATTAGTGTAATATAATATGATAGTTACGCAAATTCAGATTAATATGTGACATTTTAAAAATAATTGAAAAATAACGCTACAAACTTTTAAGATTTTCTTCGAAGCGCCTCAGATTGATGCAAATGTTTCGCGATTATTTGTTTTTCTAATATAATCCTTCAACGTACGCGCGAGTGTAGAAAGTTTATTGCTTGCTAGGGTTAGAACCTATAACCTCAGGCAGAAGCAGGCTGATGCCAGCAGGCCAACTCTGCTCTGCTTATATCAAATTTCGCGAATTTAATATAACAATAGTTGGCCATTGTTCGTTTGATGATATAATCGCTAATAATGATTTAACACGAGAACAAAAGGCCAAGGACACAATTATCATTTTGAATCATCGAATGATTGAAAAATAATAGTAAAGTTTAAAATCTAAGAATTCTGAATCATAATGATAAATGATGGCAATTAAATTTGTTATGGTCATCTTTGATTTCGAATAATTCCATTAACACTAACCTAAGTAATTTTAGACAAATATTTTCAGAACATATAGGTAACACAATGTACACTTATGAACGTCAAAAACAGAAATGTATATAAAATGCTTCTAATTTTACATTTACTGTCTGTTCTCAAATCAAGGGCGTAGAACGGAAAAGAAAAACTGGCAATAAACTCTCCGCCACTATTTTAATCGCATACACTATGCTTGTATCGTCAGCCTTTTTTGCTATATTCAAATTATTTATTTACAATCATTAATAACAGAATTATAATATTAATGTATTGAAATATTAGAAAACTAAGCTCTGATGTTAGACGTAAAAGCTCACGCGATATAAGTTTTTCAACATGATTTAAACAAATTTATGGACCTTATATAATTTCATTCGTAATTCCTGCAATTTTGTTTTTTAATTTGAGTTAAATTTTACTTATTAGATGTAAGAAAATCGAAGTTAAATTTGTTACTTTAGTTTAAAGAAGAGAATAGTTAATCTACGATGTAGGTTCTAATTCCACAAGCCTCTTAATCATGTGTGTAAGCTCAATTAAAGATACAATCGAGGCATATTAAATTATACTTGCAATAAAAACTTTACAATACACGCTTTTTGCAGCATTCGCTACAAGAGTTACATACTTTGCACCGCGTCTATAAGTACTTAGAAAACCTTTCCTATCGACTCGAAGTGTATTCTGTAGCTTTTAAGAATTATATTAGGCTTACATAACAGTTAGATATTGGCAGTGTTGGCCTAGTGACTTCAGCGTGCGACGTTCATGCCTGAGGTCTATCCCCGGCTGTGCACCAAGCACCACTTTCTTTCTATATACGCATTTCACATTCAAACATCGTGAGAAAACCAGCTTGCCTTAGACCCAAAAAGTCGACGGCGTGCGTAAAGCATAGAAGGCTGATCACCTATAAGATTATCAAATGATCATGAAACAGATACAGAAATCTGAGGCCCAGACCTAAATTAGGATGTAGCATGATTCATTTATTTATTCACTGTATAGATAACAGAAAGACGGAGGCGTTAATGACTTAGTTTGCTCTTTGTTCTCTGTGTCTTCTTACTTATTCGGTTATAATTTTGGTGATTGGGTATACCTATGTTCTTACCGTAACACAGTTTTTTTAAACCAGTATGGAGGGAGGGCCATCTCCTTATTAATATTGTATTGTATAGCTAAGAAATAAACTAAATTATTTATTATATTTTCAGCTCTGTGTGATTTATCATTGCTGTGGGATATAGATTTTCAATACAATAAACACATATGTCCTCTGAGATTATAATGACAAGTTACTAACCACCAAACAATGCCGTACAGTTCTGAGCAAATCTTTTGTCTATTTCACGTGTGTTTTGTTAGAGGTAAAACAATTTTTTTGCATTCTTCCATTTTTTCTCTCTTTTGTTTCTAAAATTCCTACCCAGGCTATTAACTACGCGTGCCCCCGGCATTCTTCGTTAGAAAACTTCATTCAATGAAAACATTTAGACAATGGTATGTTTAGAAATGTTGCTGAAATAGGAAAAAAAAAGAAATTACTTGTTGCTTAGTAATCTAAATGGCTGCGTAAGAATGGGTTTATTGTGGCTGTTAGTTTCAAGATTTTACTTCGTATTAAATGTATTTAAATTGCCTGCAAGCAAATGTGTTTATTAAAACTTTTATATTACGACGTTGCTTCGATAATTTTTCTTTAATCAAAGTAGCAAAAAGCTGGACTTAACTTGTCCAGAATAGTGTTACCAAATATTTTGTTTATAAATACTTTTTCTTATTCGCTACACGCATGAACAATAACTTCCACGAAATGCACTGGTATAATAATAATGGCATGATATCTGTTTCTTTAGTATTGCCATTAAATATATTTTTAATTCCCAAGATTTTTGGCAATAAGTTCAACGTTCATACTTTAAAATATATACCTTAATTGCTGTATTTCTAGTTCTATATTTCAATTTGGTAACGTAATACTTGATTCCTGTACTAGTGCTAAAATTTTAATCTTGTAGTTTATATTATTATAAAAGATATAAGTAAAATAACAAGATATATAGAACGCACTACTTTAATTGTTCTAGTGATTATTTCTTATTCTAGATTAGAAATATTAAACTACGATGAAGAATTTGTTTAATCATAACGTTTTTGTTTAGTCTTTATCTATACTATAACATGATGTCAGAGGTATTTCTAGTGACATAAAATCTAGAGATTTGGCTGGACTATCTGTTTAACGAAACACGAGCCGACTTTCACATTCACGGTAGTATATCGACCTCAACATCAATCAGACTAATGAGGTCACCGAAATGCGCACCGAAATTCCGAGGCGTTACTTACGTTTGCGCCGCCCGCCCTCACGTCCGCCCTAGCGTCCGCCCTGGCGTCCGCCCCTTCCGCCCTGTCCGTCCGTTCTCCACGATCGTCGACGCAGAAGTAGCACTTGTCTGCTGGTTTCCAGTCTGCTGGCTCCTGAGGCTCTACCTTGGGTGCCGTCGCTGGACGTTTGATAAGACTTTCGAGGATTGAGTCCTGTAATTTTAAAACCAATGTATCTGATTACTATAGCTATTTAAATATATTTTTGTTATTAGATTAAATCTGCAGTTAGGAAATGCTGATCAAACAATATTCACATCAATCCAGTACCAATGGAACTGTTAAATTAAAAAATGTTATAAGTTTAAAAATTCACAATTCCCAGAAACATTTTGACTGAAATCAGTCAAGACATAATTTCTTTTGACTGGCCAACCGTACCTAAGCAAGCAATTAATTTAAACGACTAAAACCGCCACAACGTTTGACGTTTGCCAAAAGCCATAAAAATAATGAAGCCCATCGCAAAATATCGGCAATTTGAAGCTACTTGTTCTTCAGATATTTCAAAACATTATTTATGTAAAAACATATCTTAATCCAACCAAGTATTAACTCTTACATTCGTGGCTTTCTTGAAGAAAAATTTAAAGCAATTTTGACCTACATTGTAAACCTGTTGTTAGCATCAAATTTGCTCTATTGAAGTAAAGAGCTTCTTAGCAGGTAAGTAGCTACTGCATACCTTGTTCAAGTTTTTAGTAGGAAATATACCATCATAACTAAAAAAAAGAAAATATTTTCTGTCAGGTCTATGCAAAAACAGTTAAAATAAGAAAGTTTCTGGTACAGGTTAAGCTTTTAAAAATGTTAAACAAGCAAAAGCTTATTTGATAGTCAGGTTATTTCATTGTTTCTTTAGACTTCAACATACACCTGCATTTAAATCTAGATACCAACTGTACAATAGTTGTTTATTGACAAATTTAAAAAAAGAACGAACCTTTCTGGCCGGTTCGTCGGCCTCCTCTGACTCGTTGATCTGCTCTATGGTCTTTATCTTGAGAGCGGGCGGGTGGTCTGTGGCAGGCATGGATTCGTCTCCGCTTGACTGCTCGCCCTCTAGCCGCTTTGGAATCAATGCGTCTTGATACAGTTTCCATTTTCTTCGACCCATCAACTCCTCTGCCACCCGTTCTAGACCTGTAATAAAGTATGTGATTGAAGATTCATGTTTATATAACTAAATTTATAACTAACCTAAAACAAAAGAAGACAGTGATATCAATTTTTTAATAACAATTATAGTTCTGAAAATATGCAGATATTATCAACATTTTTATACCACACATTTTAATAAATTGAAAGTGCACTGAGAAAGCCTTGTAAGCCTGTAAAAGCGTAGATTATAATTAACAAAAGACAATAGACTATTTTAATTGCAAATACATATACTTAAAACGTAAAAAACTGATTCAACTTGTAGCGAAAGGTGACCTCTGGTAGTTAAGTTAGGAACTAATATTTATTAATATAAGTTGCGTACTATATTCGTAATTAATGCCCAACGGTCAAGGTTCTTATGAAGATAAGTTCGAAGATATCGCTGACGGGTGACGATTGAATTATGTCTCGATGCAATTTATATCGTATGTTATCCTTTATTTTCACCAATAGTGTGATTTCTAAGTTGTATAATTAAATATTTTTATGTAAATTGACTGAAATATAACGAGTATTGCTCTAGGAGTTCGAAAAAAAGACAAAATTCACTTTATAATTATTCTAATCTTGGATATTATTAAACTATTTTGAATGACCACTTTCATATATTCAAAGGTGAAGTTTGTCGATATAATTTGTATAGCCTGACTAAATAAATACAATTTCTTTTTAGGTAATTAAACTAATATCATTATTAGATGTTTTTGGGATTTGTTAAAAATAATAGAAACAGAAACCTTTAATATTCTTTAATAATGTTCTTTTATAAATCATTTATTTGCATTTACACCATTGTAAAAAGCCTCTTTTTTATGCATATGTATTTAAAACACTATGTTATAATAAAACAAGAAGGTATAATCATGTAGGTGCAGGTGATATGATGATTGCAGATCAATTACAATATTTCCTATGTCGGTAAATGTCATCAGCGACATCTATGTTTGTAAAAAGGATAATTTCGCAGCTGCGCGAGCGTTTAGGTTGGTTACTCCTGGAATGTACTATTTTAATTAATTTTTGTCGTTAATTTGTTGACGTTTAAATTTTTCTTGGAAGGTGTTGAATATCGTAGTTAAAGAAGAACGAAAATAAAACAATTATATAAAAGTATAATTTCTATGGATTCGGCGTAGACAACAAACAATATTTTACTTTAAATTCAATTATGGGAACCATTAATTTATTAATAAATTGGAGAGCGAAATTTACCATAAGCGAATGTTATGTCATACTACCGCCGTCATTCATACTCACACTCAAAATACTCGTAAGTATGCTGCCTTGTAAAAATTGATACGCTTTTATCTTACAGGACTCTTAAAGAAGTCGAATTGGTTCAAATACCAGCTTAGACCAGTAATTTAAAAGATTCGTTACCAAAAAGTGTAGAATATTAAAATGATCAAGAAGTAACTGAAGCAAAACAACCGCTGGTTCAATATTATAATTAGTGGCAACGAACCTACACGCTGTAATAAAAAAATAATTACACATTACGTATTCGTAGTCGCATTGAAGAGCGTTAACTGTGCTTTCTTGTTAATGGCTTGTCAGAGGTAACCAACCTTTCCATTTTTAATCTTAACGGCTATAAATAACAATTTAGGTTCTCTGACATCCAATTGACAATACCTTTATATTTTACTTATTACAGTTATATATAAAACGGGGGATGGAACAACCCAACTGTTCTCCAAGAACTCGGTTTTGTGCCTATGGGATATGTGCGACAGCCAAGGTTGCTTGCGATACCGACCAGAACCAGTCTGTTGCACAGATCATCGATAACAAAGACGTTGCGCTTACTGAATGCAGTCTCCGACACTATCGACATCTTCATATGCTCGCAGAGTGAGTTCACAGTAGCGATATTGTGTATATTATGTATTTATTTATTTTCTCGTCGTTATCGCATTGGCTCTCTAGGGATAATATATGTATTTTTGTGAATAAACAAATGTTTTATCGGGACATTTAAAAGTTTATTATTATTAATGATATTGTATATCACGAGCTCAAATAACCTTCACAGATTTTATTAACCTTTCTTAAACTGAAATATTAAAAAAAACAAAATGCTTCAAAAATCTTATAGGTGTCGTTTTCATTCAGTTTATACACAACACATAATATAATAATAACACAAAACAGGAGAAAAATAATATAAAACAAATGAAGACGTAGGTAATGAATGTCTTACTGCTTAAAGCAGTTTCTTCCAGTACACCAGGTTCTTTTAAAAATAGAGCGTTTTAAATTGTTAAAAAGTCTACTTAGAATGGTTTAGCAAAAATATTTTTTTTGTAGAACAATAATGGCCGAAGGCTCACTTGAAGTTAAATTATACCGCCGCTTATGTCTCAATGCCAGAGGGCTCGCGAAAGCGTTGCCGGTCTTTTAAGAATTGGTACACTTGTTTCTTGAAGGACCCTAAATTGAATTGATTATATAATAACATGTCTTTATACAGTAAAACAAAAACGTTTAATACGCTATGATTTTTATATCCACACAAAGTTGCGCGCGCTTAAACTTTGGAAGAAATAAATATAATCACTTAATGATTAAAAGTACAGTATCGTATTTGGACAAATAAATTTCACCACGCGTTTTTGGCTCAAAATTGACTGTACGGAAGTGGTCACAAGTCAAGGTTTCATTTCGGGAAATGCATAATTCATCTGTCAATATGTAGGAAATTAACGTGAACACCTCGACTGTTGAACTTATTACGCGGAAATTGTTAAATAAATTAAATTCTTAAAAGCTTTAACTTATATTTCCAATTATACTGACAGTAATAATATAAATTCCACGGGATTTATCGAAAATAAGTTATGAACAAAATGCTATCAAAATCACACGCCAGTTAAACTGACAGCCGACATTATCTATGAAGGAAGTTTTAATTCTAACATGTCAAATTCAATTCCGTGTTGGAAGCTGATTGGCTACCGCAATAGAAGTAACATATACTAGTTGAATAATTTATTGTCAAAATAACATAACAACAGTATACAAAGGACATACGTGCGCTGCCTACTGATTGGCTGAAACTGCGATTAGACTGCGTCAAGGCCGCTGACTCAAACTAACGGTTAACAAGTTATAGACCAAAGCGATTTAAGTGCAGTTGTTATTGTCCATTTTAAGTATTGGTTATATATAGAAATCTGTTTCCATCGTGTAAACCGGGTGATTATTTTATTGAATATGACGATATTATCATCAAATATTACATTGTGACAGAAAACTCTGTATCCAGAGCATTTTGAAACAATTTACGTTAATTAAGTAAATTTAGTTAAAAAAGCATTTATACCTAATTACAGATTTTTTTTGTTAAATTCCAATTATAAACAATGCGTAACCACGAGGGTCAAAATATAGTAGACAGTTTTAATTATAAAATCCAACCATGTGTTCACCAGGGTTTGATTGAATATGTATTCCATCACCGCTGAAATCAATAATGGTTATCATAACATTTAGTTGGTTTATAATTTATTGAAATATATAAAATAAAAATATAAATAAAATCATTTGGCACAATACACAGTTTTTAAATTTCTCACTCAGTGTCGCGATAAGCTAATCTTTTGTTCTCAAAGAGCTCTTGTCAGTCGAGCCGCGAAACTCGGCACCTCCAGAGAGACGTGGATTCATCCTCTTTTGTGCACATTAAGTAGTATTTTACTGTATAATTTTTGTTGTATTGTCCTTTAGCGATATTAATATCCCTTTGAAATGTTAAAGTTTAACGCTCTATTGTATCTTTTACAGCAATTTTAAGTGTAATGAAAGTTCAATTGGAAATGAGAATAACTGCGTAGTTATCGTTACGATTGTATTTTATACATTATCAAGAAGGATTACGAGCTAAGGCTTTTTTACACTTATTACCGATTTCCTCAATCATCACACCCAAGAGTATCGCCAGACGTAGGCACTTTCTTCTACAGTTACATTGTATTTATTGTGTCAATTTCAATTTAAAAAAAAAAACTTAATAAGAAAGGTTTTATTTGACTCCATTAGCAGAGATGTATACCTATATAAACGTTTTGTTACACGTATTCATAATTCAAAATCATTTCAAACGTCAAAAAAGAAATATAATAGCTTCTTAATTAGCATTTACAGTGTTCTCAAATCAAGGGCGTAGAACGGAAGAGAAGAACTGGCAATAAACTCCTTTGAAACGCCAAATTTTTGTGTTACACATTGTTTGTAACTTGCAATCATTACATTAAGTTCCACACGTAATGATTCTTTACTCTTACATCTTTGAAAATACTGACATAGTAATTTTAAAGCTTGTGTGTATATTTTTAAGCAAAAGGTAACATATTTGTTGAATTATATTTACTAAACGGTCAGCACAGACAGGACATTCTTACACTGATGTACTAAAACGCCAATCGCGTATCAGTTACCCCACACAACTATGATTCAATACGGAAACACCCGTGTCCTTGTTTGGCACATCTCAAATATGCGCATAGAATTGCCAGCGTTATTAGCGTTTAATTATCATTATTAAGTAATGCCCTTCTGAGGTGATTTTTTAGATTTATGGCTTGACTCCATTCTTGGCTATGAGAAAATATTTGCTTTATTACGAAATTGCAGTTTTTATACATTACAGGAAAAACAAGCTAATTTGCATTTAAATTATCGAATTATAATAATTGAATACAGCATTATGGTTATTAGAACGCCCCACACTTATACAATGTAAAATCCGACGTGATAAAAGATTTTTGTTTCTAAAAATCGGCCAATTACGTCCGTCCGTCATCAAGGCATCATTTATAGTCAATTTTATTATCGTACGAATAATTCTAGGTAGGTCTTGGCTATCCAAATCCCAATATTGCAGAACGTTACTCAAATTTAACTTCTTTTAAGAGCTACTAAACTGTATGTCTATTAAGACATTGGGCAGCGCTCAAGACTGTGACTTGAGATACGTATATATATGGACCTTCGACGCTATCAAAGTTTTATACTTTGGATGACAATTTTTTATTTATTAAAAAACTCTTGAATTTAATTTATCTGTGGTAGTGTTTGTGACATTGTTTGCGATTCTTTTTTGTTTCTGGACGTTAATAACTTGTGTCCACATAATAAATGAATACCCACGCACAGAATCAGTTAAATCAAAGCCAAGGCCGGCCGGATGCGACGTCTTACGGCCGCCATTTTGTAATATCAGCTGTTCGCCCTCAGTACGTGTGATAACGGTTACAGAGATCATCAACCTTTGTAATTACTGAGAAATGACAATGTCATCTGTCGACTTGCCCGCGTAATTGTTTAGATGTGACATTTTGACATAGACTTTTCCATTTTACAGGCAAATTATTAATTAATTAAGGCGTCTAGTCAATTTGTTTACACTATAATGAGTCAAATGTCAATGAATTAATTATATATAAAAATACATGGTCCAATACACCAGTGGGAAACATTGGTTCCTGAAGAGCCATACCGCAGTATATATTAAACAGTTTAGACATAGAAAAAGCAATATAAATCTAAAAACACTGTTTTATGTAATAGGAGGCAAACAAGTCTACGGGACGCCCAAAACGAGCAGTCATCACATGGATAACCATTTCCAGTGGGTGCGTTGTCAACCTTTGAGGGAAGAGTACATGCTAACATGGAATAGTTGGAGGTCGTGTCTCTCATGGAAGAACCCCGCCGGGAGTCAAAAAAATGCCTTGAAATAAAAAAAATGAATACATACATGAATATTATTCATTATTAATTAAAATAACTAAAATAACTAATAATTCGTATAAAAAAATGTCTGAATTCTTAAACTAGATCAATTAATAATACCTATATTGAATGACGTAGGTATAAGTGACGTAGTGTGAGTATACCATAGACCTTAAGTGACAAAATAACACAAACTAATTAAAAGCTTTGAGCTGTCAAAATGATATCTATAGCTAAAATATGCATTTTTTCCGATATCGGTAATAAGTGTTTTGAATGCATGTTTGTTTTTTACGCCTGACTGACCATTCGATAATGTTTTTTGATTTTATGAATTATTAACATTTACATATTTATCTATACGCTTTTGCTAAATAGTAAACATCGTCTTTAAGACTCCACATACTACGTTAATCATGAATGCAAATAATTACGTTGTATGTAAAAAAAACACAATTTAAATACAAAAAGTAAAAAGCTTAATTAAAATACTAAGAAAAAGCACTGACTATTTATATCCAAAGTCGGTAATTTTTAATCACACCAAACCGCTCGTAATTAAAGCACGTACCTCTTATTACCACAATTAAGAGCAATTGTACAAAATAATCACATGAGAATATAGAACCATTACCGACACTGATTATTCACAATTGCATAGCATTGCCATAAATGAAAATAAATAATTAAAGGTTACGCGCCTCTGGAATCCGACTCAAACCATTTGAATGAGGAATTAGAATAAGATGACAAAAAAAGCATTAGAAGAAGAGTACGATCGATGCGGGAACGAGATAGCCTATAATCGAGCTTTGTGATTGGCTGACCAGTTTTTATGCCTTAGTTCCCCTAATATTTGTATCGCTAACATCTGCTGGGTCGATGGTTGTTTGAATATGTACTTTAGATTATTGGTATAGAACGTAATTTGCAAGTTAAATTATGTGTCGGTTAGGATGTTTTTACACGGAGTTCATTGTAACCTGTGAGTAATTTTTTTACCCATCTCCCGAGCTAAAAGGTCAGCTTTTAACGTCCAAAAAGTTAACATAAATTTCTATTGGTTAAAAGTTAACATGCCGCCTGAGACACCACTGAGCCATGATGATCTAATAACTTTCAAAGAAATTAGAACAATTGATTTTATTTTAAATAATAGAAACACACATCTATGAATACCCAATATAAAAATAAATGTATCTTTATTGTGTCTAAAAAAATGATAAATATAAATATAAATTTTGTATGAAAAAACTTACAATACTAATTCCCATACTCTCAAAAATGTAATTTTAATTACAATTTTTTTTAAATATTTTTTTTTCATTCACTAAACACAAGTACTTATGGGTCTCCATCAAATACAGCTACGAAACTTAATATATCAAAGAAATATTTATCAAAATCTCATCTCTCGTCTCACAAATCTTCGGAACCTTCCCTAAAGGGACTCCTTTTAAAAATATATTTTAGTTCTTATATTTTAAGGTTAATTATTGCGTTTTGTTATATTATACATTGAAGTAATCTGTAATAGCTACATTATTCTATAATAAATTCAAATTAACGTGTAAAATTGCACAACTGAGCCTCGAACACATGATCTTAACCACGAAACTCATAATAGTAAATTAAAATCTCACAGAGATCAATGACGCGCCATACCGAATAAGGCTGTGTTTTTACTCGAACAGCGGATACGTTTTTGTTCTTGTATTGATAGTTGATTTATTGATAGATTGTCATAACGGCTTTTAATAACATCATAGTCACAGTAGCATAACGAAGATATATTTGTGAAAGAAAGGATTTTTTTCTTTACGAGCTCCTTTTTCACTATGCCTACTGATGTTGGAAGACAAATCTCATTTTTTTTTCGTGTTGGCCTATTGGCTTCAGGTTCGATCCCCGGCTGTGCACGAATGGATTTCCTTTTACCATTAGCTCGAACGGTGAAGGAAAATATCGTGAGGAAACCGGCCTTAGACCCAAAAAGTCGACGGCGTGCGTCAGGCACAGAAGGCTGATCACCTACTTGCCTATTAGTTTAACAACTGATCTTGAAACAGATACAGAAATCTGAGGCCAAGACTTAAAAATGTTGTAGCGCCATTGGTTAATTTGATTATAGTAAATTACTTAAAGATACGTGGAACATAGTGTAATGGTTGCAGCTCTTTGCAAACATTGTGTAATACAAAAAACCTGGCGATTAAATGGAGTGGCGGAAAGTTCTTCTCTTCCGTTCTACGCCCTTGATTTGAGAACTGGCAGTAAATGTTAAATTACAAGAATTTCATATAGATTTATTTTTTAAGTTACATTGTGTTACCTATATGAATGAATAAATGATTTTGATTGTTTTTTTCACGCTTTTACGAGTAAGAATTGTCTTGAAAGAGATACAGAAACCTGAGGCCCAGCCCTAAATAGTTTGTAGCGCCTCTGGTTTAGTTTTAGGCTTAGTAAGACATCCGTTGCATATGTGTTAAGTTTATTATTAATTCTTGTATGTGCGTTTAAGTGTTAATAAAAAAAAAATGACGTTTTTATCTACTAACTTTTTATAGAGTAACTATTTATAGCAGTAATGAACCAGTTTTTAGTGCAATTATTAACAATGATTACATGTATTACTATTTACCGGATTACAAGCCACTTAATGAACGTAATTTTAGAATGATTTATTTTACCCTCGTATGCTGGGAAAGCACGCAAAAGCGTGTTTAAAGATAAAATTATCTTCGTTATCCTTTAAATATCTTTCCCAAAACTATACAAAGCGTAATACAACTTTAACATTTAACTAAGTAGATTGTTTTCTGAAAAACGATTCGTAACAACTGTTTGATTTCCAGAAACTATACACGGTTTCGAAATTAACTAGCCTCAAACAGGTGAATCACTATGTATATAAATTCATGAATGTTATCTATGACCTATTAAAAATATTGAATTGAAATCATAAACATAGTTGAATGAATGAATAATGAACAGGTGTTCGATTGCGTAATGTCACCATGATTAAGTATCGCAGTTAGTAAATAGCCATGCTAAGCGATAATAGCAATTTCGATCATATCTTGTTAAATAACAAAAGGAGTGTGTGAGCTGCCCACTGAGGTATTTCCAAACACAATTCGACTTGTGTGTTTTGTTTCGAAATGTGATAGTTTAATGATAACCTGGATATCCTGCAATCTAGTACAGGAACCCATGTAATCGAAACTGCCGCGAGTTGTACCATTCAACGGTATAATTCCTCATACGATGATGGCACAACATATTAAGAAAACTTTATGTCGCATTTATAGTCAGCCCTGATGAACAATCCGGGAGCATATATACCTACTAGGCTACTTCTGATACCACTACTATTGTCATTGCGAGCTGCAAGAGTGAGCTGACTCAGAGACGGTATTGCAGTTTAATTCTTGTATTTAATGTAATATTTCAGCTGTAGTTGGTATATTACTCAAAAGACACTCAAAAAAAAATCCAATGAAAAGCATTTTTCGTGCAAGCATTTGCAAATCTATTCAAACGTTAAAAGTTTCTTCAGGCACATAATTGTGATTATTGGTCATATGTCAACGGTATAGTAATTAACAATGACATCTTTGGCTACGATACAAAAGTATCAACACACTCTGACAGCTGTCAAACGATCACACAATCATATCAGAATCAAAATATATAATCTAGTTACTAATGTGGGAATGAAAACACTTTTTAACCGGATTGAAGCTATGTATTATTATAAACTTATAATTGTACCTATTTGCTATTCGTATCTTTATAAGGTACCTTATAAGGACTGTCAAGTAGTTCTGTCTTAATATGAATGTTGGTACTAATCTATATTAAAACAATACATTTGTATTAATCATGTAGGCACATAATGAATGTGTGACTAATGACCGAAATAAAAGGTAACTGTTTGGCTGTATGTGTCGTTATTAAAAAACATGTGTGTAAGTGTGTAACCTGTAAGCTATCACACAGTCATGTTAATTCAGGGAATTCCGACTATGTTTAATCCATTTCTGGGACATGTATAACACAGGTAAACAGTACTTAAAGACGCTTCGATTTTTGTAAATTATTTATACTTAATCTATTTCACAGCAGATTATAAAACTTTATTTGATATTTGATACGTTGTTTACTGAACTATGGACTGAATCGCCAGACTGATCGAACTATTTTAATAAAGTGGACATTTTGTGCAACTTTTGTATGCTCCAGGCAAAACTATGTAAAACAGAATTGATTGAAATAGTTAAAGTATTGTCACGAACTCCCTTTGTAAATAAAACTATAATTATTTTGTATCATTTAAAAGCTTTTACGTGCTTAAACGATATATTGAATATTAAATAGTGAAGAAATTTGAGAGTTAGTATGAGTTAGGATGGCAAACATGTATTTTATATTTAAATAAACGTTACAAAGGTATCGCTAAAATATAACCTATCAATTAGGCACATACTCTTATTTGCGACAAAGAGACGGTCAGTTTTCTGTATCTACAAACCGGAAACATTTATCATAGAACCCAGTGGCTTCGGGTTCTACGTCACATATAATAACCACTGACCCACACTGAAAAAGCAAAATATCCCAGACCACTCGATAATTACATATCATTTTAAGCATCACAGATCATTGTCAACTTCGCAGATAAAAATGAAACTACCAATTTCTATTAATAACAATTCAGTAGGGAAAACATTTTACAGACCAAATGGCTTTTTAAATGGCTACAATCAGAGTGCAAAACAACAAGTGCCTATAATTTAATAATTCGAGCATAACTTGTAATTTCGTAATGTTGCCATCACTGGCTAATGACAGTTTAGCGCGCAAACAAAAATGGCGAAGCGACAGGGGGATATTTTATCGGTATTTGAACAAACAAATATTTCAAGGACTGTAAAGTAGTTCTGTCTTTAACAGAACGAGAAACGACAACATTAATTAACACCAAATTAAATGCGCGCAATATCTGCTTTTAAAATATAGGTACACATTAATAGACAAAATACACGATGTCATAGTTAATACATAAACAAGTCATCATAGAAATACGCAGTTAAATAAATACTATAATGTTGTATCTAATTGACGAACATTCTTCACTTTGTCATTCGTAAAATACCACTTTACTTTGATAAATTACCTAGCTATAGGATAATAATATGTCAGATGCTAGAATTCGAGGTCACAAAGGTCAACTTTCTACCTAAACAGTGGAATTACGCATTGCACTGGTGGGAAGCGCAGTTTAGTGTAGTCTGTGTAATTTATTAACTGTGAAAAATACATTGTCCTTATCTTTGTACTTCAATTTAAAAACAATCCAAATTTAAAAATCATAATATGTCAACGTTCTTTATGGAAAAGCGCGAGATAAAATTTTCAGATTAAATTCTATATTGCGTAACTAGATGGCGTCACTGTTCACAAATTGTTATAAAGTGTTTGTTATACCGTAAAAATACGCGTTTACCAACTACAAGGTTTATGATTGACAAAAACATTACTAAAAATACGTATAAAAAACAAAATAATAGTAATTTCTATTTAACAAACTTTTTCCTTACTATAGATAAAATCACATTATACTAAATGCAATATTGATCTCGCTTCATACTACTTTCAATTTAGGTATAATTAAGATAAATTAAATGTGCGAGACATCATATCGCAGTTGTATTAGAAACGATATTTACCGAACAACATTTATCACACATTAACGTTATCTGGTCGAAAATTTTGACCAATAGCACGCGAAGTATTCAGAATGGGCGTTAACCGCATCATTCGGTGCGTCATCCTAAATCGTGTGGTCATACAAGGTCACACCGATTTTCCGGTATTCGAAACACTACCTATTTCAATAGTCACATTTTAAATAATAGCTCCATGTTTGACTCAAGTTATAACCCACTGACAAATTAATCAAGTAAAAAAATAATTCCTAAATTTGAAAATCGAATAGACTATACCAATTAAAAATCATCTGTGTACTTATCCCGATTTATTAGCAGTTTATGATCTGTGATGTTTAGTCTATGACATCACTATAGAAACAAATTTCGTAATTATTTTATCTATAACCAAGGACAATTTTTTTAATGGAAATTTCATAAGACTTAAATCAATAGACATCTTTAAAAATATATCTGTTATCTGTAATTTCATACATCGGAAGATATTATTGTCGTTCGGTGGACATTAATATTGGAGCAAGGCCGCGGCCTTGCCAGCTTCGGTTACATTACAATGTTTATTGTAATTAAACAATTCACACTTGACTATTTGTTTAGGACAGAATTGGAAGCGCTATCTTCCTATAGTTCTTTATTTCGGCACTAGTTACAGCACCAAGCAGGCAGGCATATGATGAGTGTGAAGAACAAATTCAATTAAATAATTCGAATTATTTGTCATAATTGTAATTTTATTGATAATATTATTCTTAGAAATTTTTAGTCCCACAAAAAACAGCTTTGTCAAAACCAATTGACATTAAATATGTATCTTGATGGATAGGACTTTATTAAGGTCCTTAATAATTGTAATATTTACCCCTGTCAGCCCCATCCACTCAACTAACCCTTAGTATTATTAACCCTACAATATGTCATGTCATATTTTTAATATTTTTGTTGCCGGGACAATTAGTGGGCATTAATCACGCGGGCTCGTTAGGGTTGACATTTGTAATTGGGTCAATACAATAGCGATGTCTCGTTAGAAATAAATGGAACATTCCGAAACTTATAAAACGAATTTAACCTGATGCAGGCCAAAAGCATCACAAGCTTTGCTATAAAAAATTCAATGGCGCTACAACCTTTCTAGGTTCTAACCTCATCATACAGAAATCTTTCTGTATCTGTTTCATGATCATTTGTTAGGCCTGTGCCTGACGCACGCCGTTGTCTTTTTGGGTCTAAGGCAAGCCGGTTTCCTCACGATGTATATCTTCACTGGTCGAGCGAATGTTAAATGCGCGCATAGAAAGAATGTCCATTGGTGCCGCCGGGGATTGAACCTACGATATCAGGGATGAGTCGCACGATGAAGGCACTAGGCCAACACTGCTCAACAAGCTTTGCTATGGTCACATAAATATGAAAATAAAAAAATTTACGTTTGCCTATACAAGCTGACTTTCCTGGTAGTCAGAGAACTGGGTGAGCAATATCCACTAATTACCTTGGCCAACAATGCCATGATGTAGCCGTGTTACATGTCCCGGGTTATTTGAAGCATTAGATAAATAGAAATACAAACAAAACACAAGTTGTAAAATTCACCTTGGTTGTAAAATTCACAATTCGACTTGGGGTCAAAAAAAATGCGTACACACTAGACAACGGGTGTCCAGGAGTATCACTTAACATCGCGTTCCTCTTGCCGTTCTGCCTCCTATTAGGTACATTATAAAACAATATAAAATAATATAACTTCATATCTATAGTTTAAATAATAAACACAAATACTTATGCAAAAGCTTTGAAATTGAACTAATATATGTTAACCTTCGTTCGTTAGTATTTAGTCGACAGTCAGAACTTCTATACAAATTGACACAGTGGAGTGTTATTTCTAACAAATGTGTGGCCTTCACGCCGCGTTTAGCACCTACTTAACTAGTTGTTTTATATAAACAAACATAATATCTAACACGGTTTCCTGTGAATTTATAGAGGACTCAACAAGTGAACTCAAAAGGGGAAAAAGGTTAGGCGGGCAGAATTGTGTTTTCATATTTGTCGGACTACAAAGATTTAGTACTGTGATGACTTAAACTGAATTTAGGCGGCTAGTCTAATAGTGATATTGGACTGTGTAAAAATTCACACACAGTTTTTCTATAGAATATCTTAAATTGATTTGAGAACTAGACTAGTTGATGTACCAATCTTATCCGTGGATCTGATTCGTGAATCAGCCAGCTTGAAGATAGCCTCGGTCGAATTTGATTCATGTCGATGTAAGGACGTTATTTGTAGTGATAAAAGTACCTGCTAACATCGTTATCGATTTAATAATTATTAGAGACATTATTATTTAGTTCTGAACCAATTTAAGGACTTTTAAAACAGCGTAGCAGTTCTTAAAAGGCCCACATCGCACTTGCGAGCCTTCTGGGAAAGTATCCATGGGCGGCGTTATCACTTAACATCAGATGAGCCTCTGCCGGTTTACCCCTGTTACATTAAAAAAATTAAGCTATGTTTTTAAAAATTTACTTATATAGTTTTATTTTTCGCAATCACAAAATATAAATAATCATATTTTCTTGCAACACGTTGCGTTTCAAACCTGCAAGATCGGCTCTACAAAAAACTACATACAAAATAGTTATAAAACTGCATAAGCGATAATTACTGAAATTCTAAGTATTATACTTGACATAAGCATGTGCAGAACCTTGATCCACATTGAATATTTTTAAAACGCACACAAACAAGCCACAAATTAGTCTTCTGCTACGCCCATACAAACATTTGTATACGAAAACGACCAATGCCATACGCGCGTTAGAATCATGTCAACATCTCTATTCCATTGGCATAGAGCTTGAATTACACTAGCCAACTCACGCACACATACACAGCGCCAATGTCACGAAATCTAGCTTGTTTCTAGGTTAGAATATGCGCGGGCGCAGTTGGTGACAATGATTTTGGTATAAACGAAACTTGATTGAAATTTATCAAATACATTTGCGTTCGGTATATATAGTTAAAAACGTTTTCATGTATGACCTGCCAGCTATCCGATTTCTTAGTCTGTAAAATGCTTGAATAAGTTCATTCTAGTAGAAATAAAACAGATTCTGAAATATAACATAATACTAAAACGACTTTTCCACAATTCACAAAACTTTGAACAGAAAGAATGACAATAATCAAAAGAACAAAGATTAATTGAATGAAATCTAAGAAACGACTGTAAAGAGAAAGTTTCGAGTTGCAAAAATTTCCAGACGAAAGTCTTATCTTAAAGTATCCAAATCATGGCTACCACTCAACAGTGACCTTGCTAGCGCGGCCTAGACAACGATGCCATTTATTTGATACTCGGGACCTGTTGTAGCGAAGGCACACGATTTTAGTCTCTATGAATTATTTAAAACATTTTAAAGTGGCGAAAATTCCATACACCCTGAAGTTATAATGAGACTAACAATTTCTGTACTTGCAATTAAAATCTGTAATTGGTTTTAATAACAGTATTGACTGCAATATGTAGTTTACCAAACTCCGTTTTAATATACGTTACAATAAATTTTTTTTCTAACATCAGACAGTGTTAGCCTAAAATTGCCCTTATAATAATGTAAGCTTATTATGCTAACTAATATCAAAGTCTATATATGTACTCTATATATGCCTGCTCCTTATTCTCTCTGTATTTTGCTGTAGCTAGTGAAGACTTTATTACGTAGATATATCAAAGATTAAAACTTAATTGAATCCCTTCATTATATCATATATTCATTTTAGAGTTTGATGTGTTTTACGCTTTAATTGTATAAAGAATAATACACTAAAATTAAAATACCCTGTATTCGAGTACTTAGGATTTCATTAACTCCATGTCCATGCATTAATACACGGCCTCCGACAGAGTGAAGGCATTCTCCAAATTCATCCACATGTGTCTTACCCTCGCCACCATTTTCCAATCTTTCCCCGCTATCCCTTTTATTCCGTTCTCTCTTTTTTCTCCCCAAGCAAGGTTTTGACCCATCTGTTATGACAAACGCGGACAATATGGACAGCATATTTCCACTTTAACTTCTTTGAATGAGTTACGTCTTTGAGTTTCAACCGAAGAATAATACGCCCTTTGGCATACAACAATCTTCTATATTATTAAAAGATGATCAATGATCATAATAAATACGCGAAATCGAAGATATAAGCTATTTAAAAAAAACATTGATACAACCATTCTAGTTCTACGATGAGAGCCATCACACAGATTTCTCAGACCCATAAATCTTTACAACAAATTAAAAAAATAGCATAAATAAATGATTGTAATAAAAAACAAATTTCTAGATTAGCGTGCCCACATCCGGTCGCTAATTAGTTTTTTGTTTTATTAGAAAAACAGATTGGTTATCTCTACGTATAGCTAAAGATATGTTAATCATGAAAACACCTGCTTCCGTTAAAACCAGTCCGAGAGAGCTATATTTTATGATAGTTAAATATCGTTTGCGAATGAGAATAATATGATTTTTACTAACCGACAGCGGCTAATGTTTCGCCAATAACGACCCAAATGGACACGGACCACATCTGGGTAACATGGTAGGCGTTTTAATTACAAATGTAACGACCTTTTCTTCTTTTCTTAGTATCGGTATAGGGCAAACTAGCGACAGGCGGGACGCTCAAAAAGGAAAATCATCGCAGCCCATGGACCCAAATTCAGTCGGTGAATTGCCAGGATCTTTTAAATACCAATTACGGATACCACCATTCAGTTAATACTGGGATGCTTTTCACAATTAAAACCGTGTAATCGTTTACAATTAATAAATTAGTTTTTATAAATAAGACATTATAAAACTCGGCATGTATTGACTGTCGTGTTTGTCATGTCATGACTGACAGCTAGCGCCATCTATTTCAAATCAACTACTTATAATGCCTATCAAAATTGTGACCACGACATGTTGCATAGGCTGGTTTGAAGGTCATAATTGTACACGAGTCTAAGTAACAAAGGCTTATTTAACAGTACCTACTTATGTCTAACGCAATATTTAGCATAATCCGTCATATATCCATACAATAAATGTTTGATATAAGTTTTATGACGCGATAATATTGCCATATCTGTTTGCTTTGTGATAGGACTTTGCGAAATACTTGTGACTTTGGGTACAGTAAACTCAAGTAGATAATATGTGAATTCAACTATCGAATTACGAACAGTTATAAAAATTTGCAGGAGGTTTTAGTTTCGAATTGGAAGTAATTGTTTCAGTTGAGAGACTTCGTAAAATTTATCCTATTAAAAAAATTGTGTGTGTACTTATGTATCTACACGCGTAAGAAATGTTGACTAAAGCTAACTTCAGGGTGTTGGTTTTTGTGATGATGTGCGCGCGCATCGTAAAATTTTACGCTCATCATTTTTCCCTAAGGCGCCAAAAGAAGTTTAACTTCAAAAGCAAACGCAAGAATGTTTAGTAAGAAGCACTGTTTCTTCGGTTAGGAAGACAGCATAATACAATATATACTGTCTGTCCGAAAATGCCCGATTAATTCTAGTATAAAACCTTAACTCCGTAGACTCAGTTTGTGACATTTCCCGGATCTAATCAAACTACAAATTTAAATTTCGAAAGATTTCCTACTTGTAAAATATACAAAACAATTTCCGCAAATAAATAAAATAAAGGCGGAAATGTAGCCTTGTTCGTCACCTTGTATATGGGTAGAATATTAGATTTTCCTTAGATTTCTCATTTTTCCGCAGATTTGTTTGGCATTTTGATTAAAGTTGGCAAATTAAACGTTCTAGTATATAAACATAGACAAATATCTGAATAGAGATAATTTATTAATAATTTTGGAGATTTAACTCTAAAATTTTTAAGGAAAAATTGTGTGAAAAAAAATGAAAAAAAAAAATGTGTAATTCGTTACACAAACGTCGTCAATTTATTTTTAAATGATTTCTTTGTAACAACTGTCAAATAAAGATAGCAATGTTATTATACCCTTTTTTGTAATGTACTGGAGTAGAATTCTTTTATTGATGAAATGTTTGAATCTTTTACATATTTTTATTTGACGAAATTAAAAATGTCTTCTTTCTAAATAAATTTGTCTATTTGGAAATATTTTAACATTATTACCAACAATGTGTTTTCCAACGCATTGCAAAATCAGTTGAACACTTTTAATATTAAAATGAATTATTTTAGTTAAGCGATGTTGAGTATTTATTAATGATTTCCGCAAAACACTTGTTTCCATTGATTATAAAAAATAGTTGGTACAGATTAAAATGAACATGCAAGTACACATCGCGTTTCTCATTTGTAATTTAATTTATGATTAAAATAAATGAATCAGATTTGTAGCAATTCAATAAACAAAAAACTAATCAAAGTCAATATCATCTAGATGATACTCTGTCAGTTATAAATCGTAATTGTTCTTTCAAAATAATAAATTATTATAACCCTATTAAAGCATTGACTCGAATGGTAGACGAGGAAACTAATAATAGCTAAGTACACGCTAAACCCTTGTAAACCGATTATTTTAAGGAAAATAGCAATTTTATGTAAACATGTTGAAATATCAACCTACTTTGTTATAAGGCAAATAATTTGTTTATATGTATTTTTTCCTATAGAACAGGAGGCACTCACACTGCCAGAAGTTTCGCAAGTGTGTGTAGTTCCACAATAAGCGTTTGTTAAGGCAGTATTTGCCGCGCACACTATTAAACCAGCTGCCCACTGAAGTATTTCCGAATTAATTCGATATAGGATCCTTAAGGAAAAGAACGTACCAATTCTTAAAAGGCCGGCAACGCTATCATTCCAATAGGTGAGCCTCCTGCCCTTTTGCCCCGTTTTATTAAAAAAAGCGTGTGGATATACGTCTTGAACAGAAAACTCTTCTTTCAGAACAAATCCTCTGTGAGATCCAAGATTACCTTCATAGAATTTTTATTTTAGTTGTATGGTTATATGTACAGGCTGATGTAAAAACAAGTTATATTGTTCAAAATAATCCAGAAATCTTCATGAAGATAACGATTTTTCGTGTAAGCTACACTATTTACAAACAACGAAAGATGGATTAGTTCTTATATTAAACGTAAAGAAACGCTACACTATTTCATAAAACGTTAACTTTGTGACATTGAAATTTAAAGAGAAGGTAGCTCCAAAAACAAATACCCTCAATAAATTTAATTACATTAATCAACGTAATTTTATGTCACCTCGTATTTATGTGCGCTTAATTACGTCAGTTTATTAATAAAGTCATTAAAAGTAATTAAATTTATAAATATTTTCAAAAGGTAAACGTGTTTACAAAATTATTGAAGTACCTATTACTTATAACACAAAAATTAATCGCAAATATTCTGATAAGCACAAAACTCGAAGACGGCTGGATCTACTCAAGTAGTCTTTCTTTTATTTTATCCTTGAATTCTCATGGTTGTTTTGCACATAAAAATTGCCAAGATACAGTTATACTTAGGTTTTTCTTCCGGAGAAGCTTCGTGCCTATTCTCCATATGAAACTACCTTTAGAAGGTAAACCAAAGCAACTTTTAAAAAATATTTTTAACTTGTAATTTTGATTTCCAAAAGTGCCTTTTTATTAGGCCTAATTGAAATAAATAATTTTGACTTGGAATTTAAGCAAACAGTCTTTATAGGGTATCATGTGTAGGTACTAAAAAGGTAGCCTAAGGACAAAAACATATTAAGCAAAACAAAGTTCGCGAAGGCAGCAAGTTTTATTTATTTGGCAACAAAACAGATACATCTATACAATAAAAATAAGTTAAAAATAAAACATAAAATATATGTATAACAACATTTACAATATAGTTAAAATAAATAGAGAATGTGCTTTATTTTTGTTAAATTTCATTTAAGCAGCTTTGTGTCCAATTTCTAGACTGGCTAAGTCGCCAAATAGTAAATGTAGTATTTTAAAGCATAGTAGGTGTTGTAAACGATCCTTATTTTGTATCAAAAACACAAAATCAGCTATCGTTAATTTGACATCCGCTGCCATTTAAAATTATTTATAATTTAACAAGACATCAACAGCCATGATTTTTAAATATCTACGTTTATTTGAAAGTGTAGTATGACGTTGCGCGATATTGTCACTGTCATTCAACCTACAAGATACACGTGTCAAAGATTTCCCGCGCTTAGACACAGATTATAATAAATTAAAAAGCAAACGCCACAGAGTAAAAAAATACAGACGCGCTAAACGTCATTAGATAGATAAAAAACAATAAACCCTACAGTGATCATCGTTTTAACACGATTTAAGCCATGACTGAGCAAAATTCTCTTGTAATCAACCTAGCTTGAACGCAATGATCAAACATGTTTCAATTAACCACGCCTGCTCGCGTCGGGATTTGAACCAATGAACCGTTACACTAACACACCACGCTAATTACCATGAGCGTGAGCACTAATTCTGCTTCTGCTCACTAGATGGCGTTGAAAGAAGATAATGTATTTACGGCGCTGTCACTGTAAAATTAATTTCGGACGGACAATTTTGTCAACAAAAAACTTAATATTGCAGATGCCCTTTTCAGACAGCTTTACTGTTTTTACAAAAAAGAGTTGGTATTATTTAATTATTCAATATAAAAAGTTCCAGTTCGATATTAATTAATTAATATGCACAAAATATTGAAAAGTTGGTTGGTGTACATAAGATAGATATTTCTTTATAAAATTATGTTATAGATATGTAAGACAATTATTAGTATTCAACCATAATAATAAATTCAGTGTAACATAAACTTAATTGAATGCACATAAAACGTAATTACTTAAAAAATATAAGCTACATTAATGACAAGTATAAGTTGAGCTCTGCTCGTGAGTAGGTCATTGCTAGTTGTTCGAAGGCTTCTAAGGAATTGGCACAGTGTTTTAGGTAGAGGTTAGCAAATAGTTGCGCCGATCATTCGAATGCTGTGTTATTCACGGAATTACTTATTTTATAAAATACATTTAAGAAAAAATGTTATAAGAGCTTTGATAAAAAAACACAATTGTCTTCATTTATTTTCACACAGTCGCGGTCTTGCATTAAACAAACGTTAGAATCATTTTAATTCGCTGTAATTATTTTAACCGTAAGTTCAAAATGACCAGTTTGGTGGCGAGCATAGGTACCTTTCACAAAGCCACTTAGTTTGGCGACAGTACACGCTCCAATTATTTTCTACTGAATTGTGCGCGTTTCTAATAGAAACACGACACTCATGTGGAATTTAATTGGGTTTATAGAGGTGTCTGAGAGATATAATACTTATTATGACATTTTTCACGTTTTGGATATATCTATGTATTTACATTTTAGTCTATGACATTGAGGAGTTCTAAATTTAAATTAAATAAGTCGTTTTTTTATATGGCTAAATTCTTTAATTTTTATGTTCAAAGAAGGTTTTATTTCCTAAATTTACGAGGGTATATGGTACTCAACTTACACATGATCATTTCTGCTCAGATAGCCGGTATAGCTAGTATACCGTCCGTTTTGTTACTGCTGTTCGATTAAAACGCACTGTATTAAGAAAAGTGCTGTCAAAGATGAAAATCTATAATTGAAAAACTAAATAAATATATGAAATTATTTAACCTTGTAGACCGACCTCTCTCGTTATCAATGCACTACAAATAATAAGCTTTTTATCGCGTAGAGATAGTGACCATATATGTATTTTATTAGGGACACACATTTTTCTTGCTACTACAATATTTTTATATACGAATGATATTTAAATAATGTATGCTTATTTAGTTCCTCTATACATATAACATACATACTTGATATATTCGATAGTGGGTGGATCAATTATTGTGGATTTACGTTTGCCGTAATTATAATGTATTTAAAAATAAATATATTTTAACTAATACCATAGAAAATACATTTTATTTTGTCCAATTGATAACCTCCTCCTTCGGTATTTTGAAGTCGGTTAAAACTCACTATTACGATAACTATTCGATTTCAAGTATTTCTGGTGCTACAAACTATAATTCAATAAACAATAAAATTAAAAATATAAATGTTACTTAGACCACAATTACTGAAAAGAACTTGAAACATCTTTCGTTTGTCCGAAAAAAAATTATCTACTTATTTGACATTAAAATACATAAAATATGTATTTTTTATGTTTATGGCCGTTTTTTGGACCTATTATTTGTTTATGCTTTTATAAAGGTACAACATATCAATGCATTCCAATTTTTATAGTAGGTATAAGTTAGAATATATTTATACAAAAATACATGCAACCCATTTTTAATTTATATAATACATATATATTATATCATGAATAAATACTGTGAAAATATCAAATTTATCAGGTATTACAATATCAGTAATAAGTTAGTCACGTTACGATTAATCATGTCGTAAATACATAGTTTCAATACCATTAATAAAACATTATTAATAGTCGCGACAATTACCTGCTCTAACGGAACTGCGTTTCACTGGTTAACGATACAATATTTATTTCGTATCCTTAATAAAACTCTAAATAATAATAATTTACTTGAATATCTAAAGAAATAAGTCATATATTTGTGTAAATAAAAAGCATGAATCCTGAATCTGCTTCAGACTTCTGTATCAGTTTCATGATCATTTGTTAATCTAATAGGCAAGTAGGTGATCAGCCTTCTGTGCCTGACGCATGTCGTCTACTTTTTGAGTCTAAGGGAAGGCGGTTTCCTCAAAATGGTTTTCTTCACCGTTCGAGCGAATATTAAATGCGCAAAAAGAAAGAAAGTCCATTGGTGCACAGCCGGGGATCGAACCTACAGGGATGAGACTCACACGCTGAAGCCACTACGCCAATACTGCTCACAAATCATAATGCAATCGCAAAAAACATATTTTTTTAAATTTTATCCCGCGCCCTATAAAATTATAGTCACCGTTCAATTTCAAAGAGTGTTTGTGCATTTTGGGTTTAGACAAAACTGCACTTGACTGTTATCATAACTGATAAGCCGGTTTATGAGCGACGTCTAATGTTGTATGATAATGCCTAATGAAGCTCACATATTATTTTGTTTAATACCACAGTGTACTGAACGTATGTGGTAGTAGAGAAATTTTCTCTCTGGCCTTATATTTAGACAAATATATATCTACGTAAGGGTGTTTTTTAACATACTCTTTCAATAAATAAATAAAAAATATTGGGATATAATAGGCCACATACTTATAGGTTAGAATTAAAGATTAACGCATAAAGATTTGGATGAGACTTTTGTAAATATTTGCTCATATTTAAAAAAAAAACTTTGTATGATTTGTGTTAAGATATACGTTTTATTTTACAGTGTTACAAAAATATTATAGGAATAAAAATATAGGCCAGAGACTTATAGGTGAAATATTTTGATGACAATTTATCCAAAACTTACCCTACATTAAAAAACGTTGTATAAATGTGTTAAATGTAAATCGCACTTAGAATTACGATAGACTATAATACTTTTAAAGTAATGACTATGTTTTTATCCGACTCCATTTGAAGCATAACGTATGATAGCCAGAAATCGAGAGAGTATTGTCAACCAACAACCTTTAGAATACCGCCATCTCTTGTCAATTTGTAGGAAAATACACCTTTACCCACGTGTCCTATTAAAAGTTTAATTAAAAGTACAATTTTGTGGAAAAGAAGTTCATTTTCCTCAATCGATTGCCAGCGAGACAAGAAAGGAGTCACTTTGCAAAACAAAAGGCTAAAGTCCAAAGAAAAAGTCCCAATTACGTTTCCCCCCTCCCCCACCTCCGCCTGACCCTCGTTCGCCTTCCTACTCCTTGCCACCCTCATACCGTGTGGCCAGCGAAAGAGCGATTTCATATTTCCCGTTTTGGAACGTTTTTGTAAGTTTTTCGTAGCACTAATTATATAAGATTATTACCTTTTATAACCCTTGTATTATGTATATATTGCCAACTACTCGTTATTTTTGGAAAACTTCGTGCTTACGACTTGTATTACGTTCTTTTCACGTCAAGCAATCTAATTTCAAATAAACAATACTAAATTAAAAATAATTAAATACCGTTAATTAAAATAACAAATAATTAGTAGAAAATACAACTTCATTCGATTAAAAATCGTTTAAATATGACATGATTTTTGATTGGAATCGTTGTATCGAACCGTAAATAGAAATGATTATAACTTTTAAATTTATCAGAAATCATATTTCTTACGACTATTAAATTGAGTAATAATGGTTCAAAAATGGCAATACAAAATTAAGGTCAGATCGTAAAAAGATATTGTATAATCACTTTCAAATTTACGTCAATGTTTATGGATATTTTTGGATTAAGATTTTATTATGTTAATTAGAACCAATATTCGGCTCGCGTATATCAATTATATGTGTTTACCAAAAGGTTCTTGTTTCATATTTGTATGTGTTGTAAGTGTTGCAGTTTTTGCACACAACAACATTACAATATAGTATAGTGCTGTAAATATCAATTTATTTACAGACTCTGTGCCGTGGGGCCGTGGGGTTCAAGTGCAAACTTTTAAAATTTGTTTTAAATTTTCTATTTATTAATATATTATTACTATGTAGGTTAGGAATATTTTTTTATTTCCTTAAATATTTTACGAACCAATAAACAAGAATATCTTTATAATATTGTTTTATTTTAATTTAAATATTGCATTTTTCTTATTAAAATTAAATTACTAATTGTTAAAATCGCTGATGTAACAGCCCCACATGATCCCCAAAGAGTTTTATTGCAGTGTCCGCGGGAAGTAATTTCGTAGGTCCGACTTTTAGTTTTTAAGAAAGTTCATTTTCTTCAGACATTTTTATATATCTCGATGTTGGGGCAAAAAGCAAAGTTTCCTCAATTCGCTTTTTAGCGCTTTCGAATTAACCGACACAAAACTAATTTGTACAACTTTACGGCTTTCATTTATTTTATATACAGTGGTTTAGCATAGTCCCTAGGTTTGATTTCCCGCGAAATACTGAATTTCGATAGACGACATAGTTTAAATAAAATGTATGACCTTTGCCGTATTAAGGGCTTGCCGTAGATTCTATAGTTTATTATTTTGGGTATAATTTAAACGTCAACTTTCAAAGCCAAGACTTCGCTAAGTATGACTTTCACACGTCAAAAACAGTTGACACTAATAATAGCTCGCTTAAGGTCTCGAAACTAACTTTTATTTTATTATTTCTAATAATAGTCGAGAATTATTAAACCAGTGGCACTACTAACTTTTAGGTCTGGGCTTTTGATTTCATGATCATTTGTCAATCTAACAGTCATAGGTGATCAGCCTCCTGTGCCTGACACACGCCGTAAATTTTTTGGATCTAAGTTCAACGGTTTTCTCAAGTTTTCCTTCACCGTTTGAGCGAATGTCAAATGTGCACAAGAGAAGCCCATTGGTGTACAACCGGGGATCGAAAATGTCTTAGGTTCGATTCCTGGCTGTAGGATGAGAATTATTAAACTGTGAATTTTAGTTATTAATACATCGTACACTACAATAAAAATAATTGAACATAACTAAATCGAAATTAGGGTAACTGGCGGTCTTATCGCTTTTGAGCGATCTCTTCCAGGCAACCACTGTGAGTAAAAAAATAAAAATGTATTAAATTACATAATATAGGCAAGTAGTGCATAAATACATGTTATACACAGTTATTAAGACAAAACTAAAAAGGAACCAAAAAAAATCGAACTAAACTAAAAAGATGATACATTAAAAATAGAAACTAAAAAGACACATAAATCACGATAATTTAAGATAAGTGTCACGTCAGTTAGTAAGAAAGTTAGGGATACGATGTGGACAGGTAATGTTTGTACAGAAGAAATTTAAAGGAAGATAGAGAAGGACCTAAGCGAATAGGGGCGGGAAGTGAATTCCATAGCCTCTGTCTCGGTCTCTGCAGTTAACCTTAAAGGAATCGTCAAGAAGAAGAAGAAGGAGGAGTTATGAGATTTTAATTTTCCCATCTAATTTTTTCTATGGTTTTAGTAAGGAGAATCCCTTGGTACATTGGGCCTAGCTCAAAAAGCCAATGTAAGTGTCTATGGGCGGCGTTATCACTTAACATCATGTGAGCCTGCTGCCCGTTTGACCCTGTTACAAAAAAAAACTAAACATAAATAATATGCCTTTCAAATGGAAGCTCATAACAAATCAATAAAAACAACTCTATATTAAACATGTAAAGAATATTACAATCATTACCACACGTTACCGCTAAACAGGCAATCAATGCAAATTCTATAGAGTCGGGCACGGGACCGGGTATAATGGAACGATTTAAATGCAAGATACGAAACCGATCAGCGCAGATTTCGCACATTTAATAAAATGGTCTAAATAAGGGCTCTAATTGTAGTTCGGCTGCTTTAAAAGTATGAAGTCATATGTAATAGAACAATGATATTTTTTTTAGTGATAAGAATGCCTGTAATAAATGTTTATTTCCAACACACAAATATACAGTATTCTTAACCTTCATAGTAATAATAATAAACAAAAAATTTCAACAACTTTTGACAGTAGTCCGCAGTATGTACCTTTAATGCTGGGATTTCCTCGCTGTATTGCGGTACTTATTCGTTGAGCGAGGAAAGCACCAGCTATGTGGTCACCTGTACTGTCAGGCGTCAACTTAAATCTTTAGTTAGCTGTGTACTTGAACCCAAGAAACTCTACTCCAAAGAGAACAAAATCAAATTTGAGGAAAGAAAACATTGAGTTTTAACCAATTCTTAAGAGGCTGCAACACACTGGCCTCTGGCAATGTGAGTGTAACACCAGGTGAGTCTCTTGTCCGTTTGCCCCCTGTTATATAAATAAATAAAATACTAGCTGATTCCATGGACTTCGTGTCATCTAACAGTCGATTATTACGTAGATTAAAAAAACGTCTACGTCATCTTACTTAAAAATGTAAATTTGTTGTTATTATTGTTTACATTTTAATTTTTTATGTGTATTTTTCCAATACTTAAATAGTTTATCTGGTATTCAAGACAATTTAAAAAAAATCAGCCCAGCTTTTTACGAGTTCTAAAAAAATGAAACCTCTTTCTGTTTCTACTGACATTGTTTAATATATAGATTAAGCATATTCTTTTGATGCAAATTTGTTTATCTACACTTAGTAATAATAAAATTGAAATGAAACACAAATAACTACAAAATACAATCTTAAAGAACAAATAAAATCTCCAAGAAACAAAACTGGGCATTATGAAAGCTGAATTCGGCAAGATTCCTCCAAAATACAGAATCTCAGACACAAAAGAATTTTGTGATTTGTCTCCTCTCTGTTCAGTGAAGTTTGTAATAAAAACGTAACCTTTAAATGTAAGACGCTGGATAATGAAAAGGCTAGTCTTATGTAGCCGCACAAAACGCGAAATTAGTAAAAATGTCTTAATTTTCTTTTGTGCCGCGACGAAAACTGTATCAAAGGAGTCCAATTTTGTAAGATAAAGGAGCTTTGTGCTTTTTCGAGCGTATTTCTTACAAACTCGGATTATTTAGGCTGGACATAAGACGGTAAAAAACGAATACAGCCCACTCTCCTGCATCAGCTCTTTATATCTAACCACATGATGGTCAGACAGGTGTTTGGACCTGCTGAGTCCGAAATTCCACTCGTATCAATTCGAAGTCCGTCATTCTATAACTGACAGTTATTAAAGGCGTACCGTGCACCACCACTATGTGGAACCAGCTGTCCACTGAAGTATTTCTGAACCAATTCGACTTAGGGTCCTTAAACAAAAAAGAGCGTACAGAACCTTCTGGCAAGGTGTGTGTGTGTCTATGGGTGGCATCACCTGACATCAGGTGAGCTTCCTTCCCGTTTGACTACTGGTAGATAAAAAAAGCCCTCCAAAAGTTACATGTTAATTAATTTAAAACAAAATGACGCACGCCGTCGACTTTATGGATCTAAGTCAAGCCGGTTCCCTCGCGATGCTTTCCTTCACCGTTTGAGCTAATGTGTAATGTGTCCATTGGTGCACAGCCGGGGATCGAACCTACGACCTCAAGGATGAGAGTTGCACGCTGAAGCCACTAGGGCAACACTGCTCTAATAATTACTGATATTTAATTTACATAAGCGACAATTTTAAATAAAAAAAAATCGTTAATATTTTTTTATCTAAGCGTTCAACTGTTTTTTAGAAAATTGTTAATTCTATTTGCTTACGATAAAAAACTAACAAAATATGCACAACAACTATTCTCCCATTTTAAATTAAATACAGTTACAACAGTATTAAACCGTAGATATTTTAGATGCACTAAACTTCGGAAAAACAATGATTGAATCGACAAAACCACAGACGAAAATTAATGACTAAAGGAAATCATTAAAGTCCGATGAATCAAAAAGTTAATTTTCCATCAAATAATTCTAGGAATAAGTCATTAGACCATTCCTAGTTATTTACTAGTTTAAGGATGTTATTTTATGATGAATCACCATTACTATTCATTATCATTAAAATATTGTTTTACTACGTTCATTATTCAATAAATAGCAATAAAAACTTCATACAATAGATCTATAACGAAAAATTTATATCACTGCCTTAATGTGTGCTGCAATGGTCACCCAGACCATTGAAGAAAAACAGAGACGCAAGAGACATAACTTCAACTTTTCTTCCCTTTGGAGTAGGGACTCTTGGGCCGTGGGCTTCACACAGCCATTAATTGAAGGTTTAAGTTGGTGACCTCAGAGCTGGTGCTTTCCTTGTATATAAGTATATAAGTATTTCAATACAGCGAGTAGTTTTTAATTAAAAAGATAATGAATGTATCTTTAAAAACCGAATTGTTGAAGAAAAAATAGAAATTTAATGTTATTATTTATTTGTATTATTTTTATCTTTTAAGAATATTATTTACTCAATATAATACAATTGCAATAATTTAATGAAGGACTAACTGACGGATACATTGCTTTCGAGCAATCTCTTCCAGGCAACCAACGTGAGAAAAAATATTACAGCTTTACAACAAATATAAATAGAAATAACTCTATTTAATGACATATTACATTGATCTTTAATATATATGCTATGGACACGTTGTGTCAACACGCGGAATTATGTAATTTCTATACATGATATGTTAAAAATAGATACTGACAAAAATAATAATATATTTTCCTATTGCTATAAGAGTATTATAATTATTATATCTAAATTTATTAAGTCTTTGGAACAATGTGACCAACTGGCTATCACCAGTGTGTCTTGGGTGATATACTAATATTACTTTTAGATTTAAAACTTTTTTTATAGAACAAAAAACAGACAGCAAGCTCATCTGATGTTAAGTGATACCGCCCATAGACAATTTCAGAGGGCTCGCTTCCTAAAGGACCCTAAGTCAAATTGGTTCGGATATACATCAGTGGGCTGGTTCCACATAGTGGTGGTGTGCTGCAGAAACTGCCTTGAAAACGACGGTTTAGGTCCATTTATCGATGATCTCTGTATCTTTATTTGTGTTTTTATAGGCAAATCTGGCCAGACTAGACTTTTTGAGTTTAATATACCTAAGTTTCACCTGACGATATTTATCTTCGTACGAATGTTAAATACCACACAGACAGAGTCCATAGGTGCATCTTCGGAGTGAACCTACTATCTCAAGAATGAACGCTGCAACCACTAGACCAACACTGATATAATGTACTTAGTGTAAGTTTTATATAACAAATGAAGGTTAGAATCAAGTCCTGTGATGTACAACTATACAACTAATGTCCTTATAATATATATCCCAAACCAGTCACTACAAAGCTACAAATAACGCACGTAAACAGAACAGATATAATCTGTGCGCTGTCAATCACGCACGCTTAAATTTTGTCACGCGTATCGATTAAAAAAGGGTTCTAGAAAAACGCACGTTCGTAATTCAAATCTTTTCGGCACACATTGACACTTAGGCACACATGCGAAATTCTACACCCACACCCACGCACTTACGCACATATGTAAATACTTTATCTACGCGATAGACCCTTGCGATTTTTCGCCTAGGTCCCTGTCTAGGTTTGTAACGAACCTAGGGTGCGCCTAGATCATGTAGGGTCAGCAGAACAATATTTTTTTTAATTACATTTATTGACTGACGAAATAGTAACTTTTCATAATTGAACTATGAACAATGTTTTTTTTTATTTAGGGTTTTTCCTCTTCTATGATGCGTAAGAAAACATGATATTATTTTACAACACCTACTATGTTATTATATATTACAACCACAGCAAAAATCAGCATCCATAAAAAGTTGATTATATCCTACATATATCATTTTAGCTAAATTTTATAAAACAAAAAATTTAACAAAATTCCGTTCTATTAAGACAGACAACTTCAATACCAAAAAGACTATAATTAATTTGCTGTCCCTACCAAAACCGAACCCTCTCTACCAACGATTTGTTTTAGAGGTCATCGCCCTCTATCCGTCCTCATCACTCATTAGGCACACGCACCCTCCGTCTCGCTCGCGCGATGGGGAACCGCCTCCGGAAGGTAAAGGAAGCCATCTGATTTTTTTCTGTAATAATTACCGGAAGTCGTATTTTTTTGGAAACAATGTTTTTCCGGGAGGTTTTTTTAATTAACAAAATGAGGGGCGACCGAAATGGTGATTAGTTTTGGGGTTCACTCGGTAAGGTATAAATCTATTTCTATTTTAGATGCCTTTTTGTTTTTGTCTATTTTGCAAGGGAGGCGAACCCGGGGTTTAGTAGTTTACTCATGCGTCAAAAGCCCGTATTGTTGACTTTTCAATGCAAATCTAACACAAATTTGATTTTCCTTATACGATAGTGTTTTTTTTTAATTTTAATTTTGATAAAAAATAATTTAGCATTTATTACACTTAAGAAAACGGTTTTTACATTTTACAAGTTTATTCAACCTAACATTTTTCAAATAATTTCGAAATACCCACATAATAATTAACAAAAATTCTCCTTTCAATTAATCAGAATTTACATACAGTTATTGCAGCATGTAATATCAAAACTATTTCCAATATAACACCTTATGTCCCATGGGGCTTAGGGCGAAACTTAGCTAGTTAGGGGAAGCCCCTTTGAGAGCAGCAAATTAGGGGCCAATAGAAAATATTAGAAATCGAAAGGGTACTAATGTTTATTTATGAGACACCCATTAAAGCCGCAGTAAATTAAAAATGTAAGTACCGACATGTTTTTATATAAATTCATTAGAAAGTCAATTGACTAACATGTTTTTATACATCGTAGAAATAATTTCTTCCTTATTTAATTACAATATTTTTTATTTTTAAAAACGATTAAAAACTAAAAATATGCCATGACGTCACGAAATCAAAAAGATACGATTGCCTTATTAACAACATTAAAATATCTAAATTTGACATAATACAAATAATTGTGATGTCAATTAAAGGCCTTCAATGACGCCTGATAAGTGTCCTATGAGTATATGTATGTTTGTTCAAAAATTTCTCGGTAGCTCAAATCGATTTGTTTTAGCATATAAGCAATAACTAAATTATATTTTATAAACATTTAACTAAAAAAAAAAAAACTTAAACAACAATATAAAATTAACTCTTAAAAACGGAAAATAACCCGTTCTCTCATCCATTTTTAAACAAAGCATCTTCCCAACAAATGTCTCTCGCAAAATTTATACAATATAAAAGAAAACTTGAAAAACGATGCACGATGTTTTCCGAATGACAAATAAACTTTTGTTCAAAAAAAATCTAAAACCCCGAGAATAATGAATCAAAGCCTATCATTAAACTAGTTATAGGCTTTGTCTAAGTCAGCATTTTACTTGAAACAATTTTTCTTCGTCCAAACGTAAGCAAATTTTTTTTAAAAACATTAAAGTTAAAATTCAAACACTAAAATATATTGTCTACATTGTTTTGTCTTAGTTCCTTTATGAAAGCGATTTAAAAATGGAATACATATTTTTTATTCAAATCCACGAGCTACAGGACATTGATACTTAAGTCCAAACCTATAAGTAAGAAAAGGCGTAATCGAAAAAGCATTGCCGTAGGTCAGTGACCCACCCGTCATTCATTCCAATTTCAAACTTGGAATTCCGCGCGAAGAAGCCACGCACACACACAAAACGCACACCAATTGAATATTTTGTATTTGTGGGCCACACACATACACACCTTATATGGGTCGGCTCACAAACACAAAGAACGCTTTCATAAAGTCGTTTGAAGACAATATATTTAAATCGGATTATTCAGGGCTACCAACCAACCAAACCATAGCTTGGCTAACCGTCACTTGGCTTGTCTATGATGTCTCCAAACCTTCCAAAAATAAACATGTTTATATATTCTAATAATTAATATTTCATTTATCTTTACAGTTTTTTATAAAACATAAAAATATAGATTACTCTAAAATTGTCATACAAGATTAACTTAACGAATAGTCACGAAACATCCTGTATATTTAAATCGGATTATAGATTTACAAGCCCCATGTGTGTAATACGAATTTGTTTATGAAGGCATGAAGTACTAGCAAATTAGCAATAAACATAATACCGCAGCAATCGTACGAAATCTTACAAGTGCTGCTTCATTTTAAATGTAATTTTACAAGCTATATTTAACTATAATTCAATTTGAAATGTGAAATTAAAAATACATACTTTGATGAACGATTATTTATATAATAGCGCCTCCATTCTTCTGGGTTGTAAGTGAAAAATGGTCACCAAAAAGTCTACTCTGCTGGCAGAACAAAAAAAACATCTCCCCACATGTGGTTACGAAACTATAATTACATCAGAAAAAAACAACAAAAGGAATTAAACAAAACAAAATGTATAAACAAAACATTCGAAATTTAAAAGTTCGACGCACACACGTCAAATCGAACGTCTCAATTCAAAGCACGCACACTCTTGTATTACGCACACAGAAGCAATTGTGCGTGAGATTGGGGTAGGTCTGGGCAGAATTGGGGTGGCCGAATGTTGAGTTAGGTCCGGGACAATGTCGGATTGTATTGTACACATTTTTTCTCCTTTATTTACGCTTTTGTTATATAAGTATTATACTCAATGAAAAATAGAAATGTCAATTATCGATATACTTGAATGCTGTGCGTAATTAAGACATGTAAAATCGTATGCTTTATGAGTCTTAAGGGGATAAACCCTTAAATGTTTCATGAAAGCATAACTAATACGATGTACCTTTACTTTTTCTTTTTATACAGAACTGGACAGACGTTTGGCCACAATCCCACCACTAATGGAGGCCACGGCTGACCTGGAGATGCCTATTTTACCGCCGCTTGAAAGAATCCATATCATACTGAGAAAAGGAGCAAGGACTTCCACTAGTTTTCTTTTTTTATAAGCACTGACGAACCAAATGTTGCAGCGCGGCACCTGGGGATGTTGACAACGAAGGTTTGTTGAGCGGCAATGGCTTCTAAATAATTTTCGTTATAATCTATTAAATAGTGCTTTGCACAGACAATATTATGTAAAATCTCAATTACATCACGGCCACAAATGCCAATGCTAATTCACGTTGGCAATGAAACTTTCGGAATGTAAATAAACTTGCTAAAACTAGTTCCATTTTATAGATCAAAGGTCAAATGTATATTTAGATTATATCTAGAAAGGATTCAAGAATTTTAATAATTAAATTTTAATTTTAATAGCTCACTGTTTATTGAAAGCATCCATCTTAAGACATACAAGTAGTTTGTGACATGGAAAGTTGAAGGCAAACATTACAATATATTTTTAAAATAAATTTAAATTAAAATAATATTGCATTGCGATTTAGAAACTGATTAAACAAATTTAAAATGTCGTTTTTAATAAAATCAGTTAAAACTTTTTTTAGATCTGGGCCTCTTCTGTATGTTTCATTTCATGATAATTTGTCAATCTAATAGGCAACTAAGGCAATCCGGTTTCCTCACGATGTTTTCCTTCACCGTTCGAGCGAATGTTAAATGCGCACATTGAGAGTTCAAGTGATGCACAGAGATCGAACCTACGAAATTATGGATGAGAGTTGTCTGCTGAAGCCACTAGGTGAACACTGCTATGTTGACGTTTATTTTACAGTTTATTTATTTCTTCAATTACACAGGTATATTAGGTATATTTGAGATTCGAATATTTAATCTCAAATCAAATGTGCTGCTGTAAGTGGTAACGTGGTAACTAACACATCTCGTAACGGATTCTGGGTATCTACTGCCAGAAGATCTCCAACGAAAAACCATCCAGGTCATATGTCAAGAATATCATGATGAAAACAATCACTAATATTGGACCAGGGGGCAAAATAAGGGTAAAACTGAAATTTTCTATCGTTTATTTCATAAAAGACAAATTGAAATCAAATAAACACGTTGAACCGGAAATCTGTAACTATGAGTTTGACAATTGATGTCCTAGTTGTGTAAATATAAATCATCTTAGTACAAGGCGCGCTGAAAGGTTTTAAATATATATTATATAGAGCAATCAATAGGTGAGGAGAGCACTCTTGGTCTATATTCAAAGTTTCATCATCATACTATGTGGAACCAGCTGCCCACTGAAGTATTTCCGAACCAATACGACTTAGAGCCCTTCAAGGCACTTGCCTTCTGGCAATGTGAGCGTCCATGAGGTGAGCCTTCTGTTACATAAAGAGTCAAGATTTCCGTTTGTCAAAAACGAAAAACCCATAGATAACAATATTGGTGACGTTGCTGTCAACACAGTCGCGCGTAATAAGCTAATACTGATTTTGGGCTACAGGTTATATAATAGTTAACAAATGTATGTAACGTTTTTCTGGTCCAACTTGATTTAATCTCAAGTCAATGCCAACTAACACTTTAAGGCGCAACCTTGTTCTGTTTTAACCAGTTAAAACTGGTTTACATCTACTTTTTATTTACCGCTATGTACGGTGGGCATCTAAATGTGATCTATTAAATTGTTACTCGACTCCTAGTGCTCTTGTCTTACCATATCTAATCACTTATAGGAACGAATTAAAATCTTTATAGAGCTAATTATATTGAACATGAAAGTCGATAAGATATTAATAAAATTTATACGTTTTTGCCAGAAATCATAACAAACAAAAACAAACCCTATTATTTAAATACACATACGACTTCTGTCAATTTGACATTTAAATGACTTCACAGGACATATAACCGAGTCGAATCTTATTTGTTCTCGGTGCTGAAGAAATTATAAGGGTGATAATTAATTGTTATAAATTTAATTCCACATGTATTACAACATATACACATAATACGGACCCACGAACATAGTGTCAAAACATTATAAAACACTAAGACTGATAATGAACATTACCTTTGTTTAAGCTATTTATTAGTATTGTAGTCAACATAATATTACTTTAAGAAAACACTTTCTAAACGGATTGAAGCTATGTATATTATTAAATACTTATAATTATTTACATAATTTTTAACGTGTAAAAGCTATGTTAACAAAAGACAATACTATAATATTACTTATTAGTCATATAGTATAGGCTAGATGTAAAGTCGCACTCTTCATTGTAGAAAAAAATATTATAGAACAAAATATAATATGTATATATTATATACATACTATATGGTATACTTTTGAAAGAAGTAATTCTTTCACAAGTATACCATATAGCAACATTATATTTACTTAAAACGCGTTGAGAATTGTTTCTGACCGATGTAAGGTAGCCCAGTGAAAGGTATTACAATTTCCTTAATAAAAACTTTTTTGTTTAATTAGTTAGGCAACTGTAAACTCTTTATGAACGACAGTGTGTACATTTGTTAGAGTCAACAATATCTAATATGCATAGAAAAATATTAATATATTAACTTCTCATAAATGAATATTCTATCTTAATAAATTTAAAAAAAAAACTCCTTCGATCATAACCCTAGATATAGCTCTAAGAAAAACGCTATCCCTCTTATCCCACGAAACAACTTGATACAAGAGTGAACGATCTTTGACAAAAAAAAAATAATCGCCGTCCAATACCCTACGCAGTACTGAGCGACCGTTCGCAAAAAAACCACGAGGTTAACGACCTCGCCGCGTGTCCTTCGCTACGAATACGTGCGTGTGTATACGTGCACGCATGTACGCATTGTGCGTCTCTGTGTGCGTAATGCGTTACACATGCTTCTTAATTTTGTCATTACGCCGGCTCGAAATTGCCGTCTTTTTTAAAAGTAATTCGATATAATGACGCTTTTCGATACGGTTTGTGGATTCTCTTTTGTTTGACGAATTGCTAGATTAGAGAAATTGCGGGTTTTTGTTCTATCATTTTCTCTGTGTGTGGTTGAAATTACTTGAAGCTTGGTGCTGACAGGAAAATAGACAAATAGTGCTCAATGTTTTCATTAAGAAATGTCATATTGACTGGTTGACTGACAAACTGTGACCCTTATAAAGTAGACAAAACATCGGCAACGTGATTTCTTAATACAAAAAATGTATACGAAAAAATGTTTCATTCAGGAACGACATTATCTTACCGTAGTATTCTAACTCGGGACTCTGAAGTTTCTTTATAGTATCCACTGTACAAATTATAAATTTAGATATGTTTAAATTAAAAATCTAATGCAAGCAGCATTAATCGTGTCAATTAAGATAAAGGGTACATGACAAACATACAAGGTAAATATAGGCGTAGCGAGACCACACCCGTGTGAACGAGCTATAGCTTTTAGAACTTAATTATACAGCCATTTTATAGTGACTTTTTGTAGCTTTCTATTTAAAATTCCAGGCGTGAGTGTGATTTTTTCGCACAAATAAAATTGTGTGATTATTGGGTGTAGTGTAACGTATATATACTGATATTATAATGTTTGCAGGAATCTCTGGAATTACTGAACCAGGTTTGATGATTCATTTACAAGTAGAACGTGTTAAAAATATAACAATTTAAAAATTCGTAGTAAGATTTTTAAATATTGAAAATTCAAAGGTACTTCCTGTGCTTGTTCATCTCATACCAGAAACATATTTTCTCAAGCATGACCCACTGTCACGCAAAAAGGTAATGACTTTGTCCCACGCTTGTCACGCAACTATTTCTATACAAATTTAATATGTGATACCTATTGAAAATGGGCTGCTAATTGTTAAGTGTTGCCTAAGAGGGTTAAGGCTTTTAACCCTGAGGTCATGTGTTTGATTTACAGCTATGCATCTATGGACTTTTCTTACTAAGTGTATATATTATGTCAGGCACGTATGTCTGATCTGCTAACCTCTAAAGGTCCAGAAATAGATGCAGAATCTGGAACATAAACCCAAAGGTTTTTTGGATTGATAGGTTTATTTAAGAAACAATTATAATTATGAAATTCAATTTATATTATAATTTTTCGAAGATATTATTTTAATCTCTTTTGATGTTAAATTTTTTAAATCAATTCTTCAGTTCGATATGGGTGTGACATACACATAATGATTATGTTTTTTAAATATTAAATTAATTGTTAATTGCTTTTTAAAATTTAACACAGATTTAAACTATTTATTATCTAAGGTAACACAGATGAACTTCACTAATGGTATAAGAGGCATATGTTTGCCTGTTTCTCTGACGATTCTTATTTAAATCTTGTTTATTTGAATAGAATAAAAAATGTGTAAATGAAAAAAATCTTTTAAAAACATTTAGTTTAACATGAAAGCGTTGAAGGTGTTTCAGATTTCTTTGATTCATTGAGTACTTAATCTCATTATGGAGCTTTCTAGGGCTTTACAGCTTAGATCAATGTTAGTGCTTGATCTGCTAATGAAAGTCTAATGTAATGAGCTATTCAATATACAATTCCTTACGAGGATTTTATTTATTTATAAACTACACAAAAGAATTGCCTATATTTACACTTACTTGTGTTAATTGTTATTTAAATTTTGGATTTTTAAAATTGGACTTACAAAAATCACAACCTCTGTGGTGCATGTAGCGCCATCTAGTTTCGGTTGTGAGAATTTATTGATGCAAATTGGAAACATAATAAAGTATTAGTTTTAAATAAAAAAATGTGATAAAAAGCTATTTTTAATTATCTTTCAAAAAGGTCAGCCTTTACAAAAAATAAATTTACTATAAAATTCCTTTTTTATCGAAATTTGGGCCATAAAATGCATTTTGAATAAATATTTTAAAATAGCATGAACATTGAATTTCAATCTACATATTTTACGATAAGGTTTTCTTTGCTATTTATTTATTGAGTTAGGGTATTTAACATAGAGCCAATGGAACTACTGAAAACATAATAACTTATCTAATCCTAGTTTTTCATTATTATCAACCAATTCACATCGTTATCTGTGCGTGTAATCCCACATATATTTCAGCGATAAATTTAACAGCATGTGTACGACTACGACTGATTGGCCAAAACAATTTGTTATCTGTTAACATCCCATACGTTCCAATTTCAAACGCAAAACCGCGCGTCGATAAATGAAAAATTTCAATTTCGATGAATAAAATCCGAGTAAACGAACAATGAGCGCGCGAATCTAGCGTTCTATAAACAAATAGAGCGGTCGGCCATTTTGGTTCGTTAAAAACATTTTAGAAGGCGGAACTAGGTTGGGGTTTTTGTTCAAATTTCGAACCGCGGCCCTCCAATGGCGCGCGCGGGCGGAGCCTGTCAATTCCACTGACTTGATGTAGACAATGACTTTTTGTTTTTTTTCGACATTCGATGACTTCCGTGTAATTTCGATTTTGGTTCTTCCGGAATGTTGATGATGATGACTGATGTCATTTCATTGATAGAGTGTAATATAAAGTATTTTGTCATTGCTTACTTTGGTTAATTTATTTTTTAAATTTATTTATTATATTAGGACTTATCACAAAGACAATACTCACAGGGATTTATACCAAAGTGCTATAGTTTGATTTGTAGATTATATAGGCATTTAAGAAACGATATAATTTTTTTAAAATCCATAATAATAACAAAAATGTAATTTTCAGCAAATCTTCCCGAAAATGTTGCAACAATTTGTATTGTTATTGAAATATAAAGTAAACAACTTCCATCAATAGAAAAAAAACATAACATATACATTCAATATATCTAGTAGAGTTAATTAGTAATAGTTAACAGTAAGATACATTAACAGTAAAAGTATAAAATCGAATAGAAAGTATTTGGCAGCTTTTGAATTATTTTACTGCCCGAGTTCCGCATCCAGGACTGCCAATACTTATTGACTATTTAAGGAATTGCCTACATTAACCCAGTTACGTATAGTAGGGTATACACACTACACTAGTAGGTACAAAAAAATCAATGGCGCTACAACCTTTTTAATGTCTAGGCCTCAGATTTCTGTATCTGTTTCAAGATCGTTTGTGAATTGAATAGGCAAGTAGGTGATCAGCCTTCTGTGCCTGACACACACCATCGACTTTTTGGGTCTAAGGCAAGCCGGTTTCCTCACGATGTTTTCCTTCACCGTTCGAGCTAATGTTAAATGCGCACATAGAAAGAAAATCTATTGGTGCACAGCCGGGGATCAAACGTACGACCTCAGGGATGAGAGTCGCACGCTGAAGCCACTACACAACACTGCTCTGATTGAACACACTAGTAGGTATAGCCATTAAATAACAGGTTATTGTTAATAAAATACCCTTATGCCTTCAGGAGCTTGCTATCTCACGGGTATCTCACCTGCCTCTTTGAGATCGAGATCTAGTGAATATAATAAAAATATATTTAACTGTAAACTATCAGTGTTTAAAACTAAATAGCAACTTGTCTAGAATATGTATATATGTTTGTAATTTAAAAACTGAAAAATAACTGTACGAATTTCGAAAATTCTTTCACCATTGTAATACTATATTCCTGTGTAACATAAGCTATAGATTTAATTACTGTTATGGAAAGTTCTAGAATGTTTAGCTATATAAAAATGTGTTTTAATTTTGTCCAAAATTTCCTTTATTTTGATTTAATATTTTTAACAAAGCTCAAAAAGAGCTTCAAGTACTTTAGTCGGTTATCAAATATTGGCTTTCATTCCAAAAAAGTTATAATTTATGTTTATAAACCCAGTATCCAAGCCCGATTAAAAAATGGAAATATAAAGAAAAATATGTGATAATTGTAAAGAATAGTTTTATTTTTATAGAATAGGCAGGATGCTCACCTGATGTTAAGTGATACCACAGCTCATGGACCCTCAATGCCAGAGGGCTCGCGAATGCGTTGCCGACTTTCTATGCATTGGTAAGCTCTTTTCTTAAAGGACCTTAAGTCGAATTAGTTTAGTCGACCTTTCTTCACTAGATTTAATATGAATAAACATACGATATCACTTGCCAAACGGAGTCACTATCTCAAATATCCCTCTACCTTCTTGAATACCAGGTGCAAAACTAAAAGAAACAAACATATACCTACTTGGACCGTCGCCAAGTCGAGAGTGAAACTGAGATGAATTTTATCGCTTGTACAGTTATATGAATGGAGCTACGATCTGTGAGAAACGCGTTTGCGTCTTTTTGCTCCATTGGCCAAGGTGTATTTGATACTATGTTTTATACTTATTAACACCTGTACGATTTAAAGTTGAATTTTAATTAAGAATTTATTCTATGGCAAAACAGTAAAGTGATATATTAAAACTATTTTTGTAACACAACAAAGAGCAGATGTCTGGAATAAAATAGATATTTTTTTAGAATCACGGCACCAGTTTTAAAAGCTACGATATTTTTTCTATTGTTGTTAATATTAAGGCGACACATGGCTTTGGCGATACACCCCTTTCTTCTTTTTTAAATATACAGATAATATTACTTGCGTGATGTAAAAGATATTGTCTGTTTCCATTGGATCCCCGTGAATTACATTGGATTAGGTTTTTTTGACTCTAAGTGGCGTTTGTTAGATTAAATTAAAGGTTAGATTAAATCCAAAATGTTGTACCTTCTTTTGTTTGTCCCGCCACCACATTATAGCATGGTTCACCATTGTCAAATTTACAATTTTACCTAAAATATTAAGTATGGATACTTATTTCTTAATTTAAAATTTAAAGACCATAGATAGTTTACAATGACATCGACCTTTTTGTCTCTGGAATAATGTGCTAAGGTATGAAAGTTTTAATTTTTTTAAGTTTTGAAAAGCCAGATATAGTATCGTAAACTTAACTACTGTTTTCTATCTTTATCATGTTTATCTTAATTTCCGTGACTGAATATCAAAACTATTTTAATTATAAACAAATTACTTCCTGTGGACTGTGTATATGAAGACATTTGCAGGATGGGCTGACCTGACTGATACCTGACCAGGTCTATCAGTAAACTCTCAATTGGGACCTGACTGGACCGGACATGCACTAACAAGCTTTTTTACTGTCCGATCTTAAGGTATCGATATCTGTACCAGCAGTCTCGCCAGTTCAGTTAAGCTCTTTTATTCTAAATCTGTACAAGTCAGAATACGAAAATCTACCCGTATCACCTCGACGTCTACAACAAAACATGGAGGGTAGTTACAAAAAAAATAGTATTTTTATATGACGTCATGGTCTGGCAAGTCGTATAACATTAATGCTTCTTCATGTTATAAGAACAACGTCATGGGAAGATGTGACGTAATAAGGTTGAAAATCTTCAATCTATTTATCTTATACGCGTGCAGCATTTCTCCGGTTATTTTCCCGAAGGGATGTTTGACCGTCTACGATAGGATTTTATAATATTGGATGTGGTATATTCATATTAAATTTAAGAAACAATGTTAAAAATTATCTCGATCTAAGTCTCTCCATATACACAGACGAACTAGGTACTACTTAAATATATTTAATAATTTTTATTGACTTTTCCTTTCGTAAATCTTGGAATATCTTTTTGTATTTTATCTATTCCATATTTGGATATACCTACCTTTGGTATAATTGTTTTAATTTAGGTATATGTTACCAATAGGATTACGCAATAAATAATTAAATAAATTTGTTTTTTGTTTCAATTTTATCATTTTCCTTCCTTCCTTAATGACTAGTACATAACGTCTTATAGTGCTTATTCTACAAATCACTCAAACCTTTTTAGGTCTGGGCCTCAGATTTCTGTATCTGTTTCATGATCATCTGTCGATATTGTAGATAAGTAGGTGATCACTGTGTCTGACACTGACGTCAACTTTTTGGGTCTAAGGTTTCCTCACGATGTTTTCCTTCACCGTTCGAGCGAATGTTAACTGCGCACATAGGCAGAAAGTGTATTGGTGCACAGCCGGGGATCAAACCTGAACAATCCTCAGGAATGAGAGTGCATAATTTATTAATAAAATGATTTTTTATAATTACGGTAATCCATAAGTGTAATTATTCCGTTTTTGCTCAAGACAAAAAATGATCAGTCACTATCTACCACAGCGTATATACAGTTTGACAAAAAGAGACGGAAATCTCTTTTAGTTCAGTGTTCAGTTTGTCTTAGTCTATAAGTCGGAATTTTGTTAAAGAGTCAAAATGATGACATGTATGACAAGTATTCGACGTAAAACACAGAGTTTTATAATATCTCACATTTTTCAAACATCTAGGACCTTAATTTAAAAATTATAGGTAGGTGTATTATAAACTCTTTAATTGTTTGTAGAGACTAATAAAAATATCTTAATTTTTATTTTTGAAACGAATAAAATCTCAATACTACTAGACCTTGAGTAACATAGGCTTTCTTTTCAATATTACTAGAAAAATAAAGGCCAGGCCGAGTGAGTCCGCTAGTAAAAGGTTGTAGACGCCTTGTCCATTGCTTAGTACATGCGTTGCCCCCGTCTTGGCAGTTTTATAGGTCGTGGCGACGTCCACTCTACGTCTCTATCGATCCCACCCGAACCGCTCTTTGTCTTAAAAACACCGATAACCTATTTAAAAACTTCATCCCGCTGGGTTCACGATACATTGGATTGGGTTCTTATACGTAACTAACGGATAATGTTATTATAACACATCCTACTATTACTATTCTAATAGATTGAATACAATAATGACCTAAACTAATGCTACAAAATAAAATATAAAACCGTTGTGCGTGTATTCTTAAAAAAACAAAATGTTATTACGTTCGATATTTGAATAAAATCGAAGACGGAAACACAAAATTCTTTTTAAAATTTATATTTCAATTGAGACAAATTTGTCATATTTTATGTTCGCAATACCAAATATTTTAGTAAGGAAACGCAATACATAAACCTTGAATACCAACGAGTTTTGAAAGGACCAGCAAGTTAATGCTTCATAATGGCTGTTATACAATTGTTTATACTTTATTATCACAAGTATATTGAGTCATTGGCTTTTACCTTGAACCAACGAACATGGTTAGTAGGTACAAGGACCTACTTACAAACAATGCACCGTTATGAGCTGTCAATGCATAATTATTTCGAAAATAGAATAGTTTTTGGTTCACTGACCTTATCTATTAATTCAATAAACTTCTACAAATATTAAGATTTTCTAATTTCTGTAATTTTATAAATAATTTGAATCGAGGTGGTTATGTCTCGATATTTGAAAATGGAACAACAAGGTCAATGAACTCTGGTAATAGATTGGTTGTCAATAAAAACTTAAGGTCGTCGCCCTGGATGTCCAGACAGAGTTTATACAATGTATTTTCTGTTGCCAAATTCAAACTATAGTATAATATCTATAAACAACTTGTATGATAGGGATAATGACTGACTTATGAAAGCGAATCTTAGTTTACTACAAAGAATGTAATGTGTAATCCTTAAAAAAATATGTTTTCTTCTTAGAAGTAATTTATGTAACTAAATGTAAATTTGTTTATGTATATAATAATGTACTATATAAATTTAAAAAAAGCCGTTAAATCATTTGTATAAACAATAATAATAAATTATATATTGCAAATAATACAATAAATAAGTCAAAAGTCCAATTTAAATGATATTAGGAAGTAATTTAATGATAAACACAAGTGCAAAGACCTCAATATTCTTTTCTATTGCAAAACTTAAAGTATAATGACCCGATAACATATCACAAATGGCGAAATTTATATAAATAATTTTTATTTGTTTTACTGATCTGTTTGTTTTATTGAGTTTGATTTATTTCGACATGTATTGCTAAAATATATTGGCAATCAATTTTCCTTAGTTCAGTTTAATACAATATAACCAATATTCGATAAAAATATTTTTATCTGTTGAATATGTCTGTTTTGAACCAATTCCAAGTCTACTATAATAAGTTCATCTTGCAATCACGTCTCTTTAAAATATAGTACAGAATTAATTATCTGTATAATCTATAGATTCTGCGAATGTGACATTATTTTTATTTTTAACTATGATATGTAACTATACAGCAAAAATTATTTAAAAAAAGAATTAAATAATTTTATTTGCTATCCAATTGCTGTTTTATTGCCTGTACAGTAATAGTTTAAATTCCGAATTGCTAGCCATATTTTCATGGTGATAGATCAATCGAGCACGAAAGATCCGCTCGGTTAATCGAATATAATAAAGTATATTTTTAAGTTTTGCTCTAAAAAATCTAATAGGGCTGTCAGACGCAAACAATTTTTAAAGATTGACACATCGATAATATCATCTTGAAATTTACTTGTCTCTAGCTACAATATACACTTTTTAGAGTTAAATACGTGTGTATGTATTGTGTATTTGAATGAAACTGAAACTGCTGTATTGAAGTATGTACGAGAGTGTTTAACACGTTTATTACTTAGCATGTTGAAGCTGTTTTGCCTTATATCTTCGTAAGAAATACAAAAAAAACTAGTAAAACTATGTATTTTGTTATAACTTTACTTTCACAAATTATACCAGAAATACAGAATTTCAAAAAAAACATGCTCATCAATCATCAAATGCTCTAAAGACTACTTACCCTTGGGCTTTCTGGTCATGGTCTGTATAAACCTGTGGTCCAGGGCTTAATTTTCGGCAATACAATATTAATCACCCACTTGGCTTACACTAGCACCATTGAAAGTTATAACTTAATATGTAGGTGTAATCTTTAAGACGACATTTAATTCGCCAGGTAGTAAATATTAGTTTTACTCAAACATAAAACATAATGTAAATACCCTTCAAAACATTCCTCGCATTATTAATTTAACAACATTAAAGTTCAATCACGCAAAGCGAGTCATCAAGCCAATTTCTTATCTGCCTGAACATTATCTATGGTAATCGCAAAAAAATGACAGCAATTCAAAAGGAGAACGCCTCAAAGCCGTTTGACAGCCCGCGAAACCTGCCCTGCCTCAACCGCGGCCAGCGTGGGGTCGTTAACCGGACATTTATTTTGTTTTTTGCCCGCATACAAACTAAATGCACACAAGTGCGTAGATATAACTCAGGGCTGTCACTGTCAAAATTACATTTTAAATAACAATTTCAACAATTTAGGCAGACATTAAGTCGATTAAGAAAAAACAACGACGTATAATTGAAAATGTATGTTTAGATTTAAATATAAAGATATTTTAAATTAAATTAAGACCAATTTTCTATGACTCTCAAGATTAACAAAATATTTGTAACATTTATGTTTCCCAAAATTGACATATATTTTAGATAAAAAAGATCTTGTAACATATAACGAAGATATAGTTTTATGTATGATGTGGTAAACTTCAATAAATATATAGAAATAAATATTCAATAACACTGGCTGAATTACACTTTTTTTAAACAATTATTTGTGTATAATTTATTTTAACAATATCAAAAAGTGTTAGAATCCAATACAATATTAAATAATACTTGCACAGACTATATTTGCAAACTTTCCAATACCATCCAATACTCGTTATTAATCTCAAAGCTACTGTGAATTACGAAGTGTTCATAATTATAAAGTGTCAACCCTGAATAATATATAAAGCATAACTTTCGCATCTGACGTCTCAAACGGGTCCGTAACAGGATTCCTCGGGTTCGGTAGCTTTGGGGCGAGTTTAGAAAAAAACCTAAGCAATTTTTACATTATGTAAAACCTTTTCTGTTCCCACGTATATGTTTTTTGCATAATTTGAACCAATGATGTTTGAATTAGATTCTAAGGGTCAGCATCTTGGACCAATGAATTCAAGTTTTGAATTGGCATTTATATAAAGACATAATAACGAGGTAGCTTTGGCCAACTTTGATGTTTAATTGTTTGTAGAATATCTTATTATTCTAGTAATCGAGATACAAACACTCTTATTGCATGTTAACGTCTTAAATACTGTTGCTAATGGTACTGATTATTTTGGAAATAACAAGTGAAATCGCATGAACTTTCATTTCTACATAGAATAGAAAAGCTCATAATATTATTCGTCCTTCGTCCAATAGAATTTAAATATTAAAAAGTAGAATATACATTCGAACTTTAAATCACATATTGTAATTGAAAAACGACTGTCATAGAAAAAAAACAAAAAAGTTTCATTAGATTCCAAGTCGTAAATCTTGCAACAAAAACCGCAGCCACTCTATCAAAAGGAAATTAAAAAATAAAAACGGAGCATAGACAAAACAAAATGGTGGCAACAAATGGCCAGCCTTAGAAATGGCGGGTTTTTGTCGCGTCTTATTTCTCGTTTTAACCTCTAGACGGATGAGTTGCATCACTTTTTACTCTGTGGAATTTATTTGCCCTCAACCTGATCTACGCCATTTTGGCTCAGCAACTTGGAATTATAGTTTGTATCATCAGTACCTAAGGGCAAACAAAACGATATTACATATGCAGTGTATAGCGTACGATAAGCTTTGCTAAGTCGGCGCACTGAATTAGGTCAAAAATCAGCATAAAGGTCCTAATAATAAAGGACTTAAGTAGACAATCCTCAGTCCATTGGGTAACATTTTAGTTTTTATTTTTTGTTAAACAATACTTTAGGCACGTTCAGTGAAATTAATGCTAATTTTATTAGATTTAAATAAATGTGAAGTAATTGAATTTTAAGAGTAATATTGCCTATTCAACGGTATGAATCATTTGTAATATCGTAAGGGGAATTTTATTTCTAATTCCACTCTATAGATAACAAAACATGTAATATGACAAATACTTTAATTTTATAATATGTTTTGTTTTAGGAAGGAATTACTTTTATTAATTCAACACATTGAGAATAATAATCACAAGAAGGACTGGGACGACTTTGTACTAAGTAATACCATACCATATAAATGGCGCTACAACCATTTAGGTCTGTGCCTCAGATTTGTTTATTTCGTGATCATTTCTAATAGGCAAGAAGGTGAAAAACCCTATGCCCGACACACACTATTGACTTTTGGGTTTAAGGCATGCCGGTTTCGTCAAGATGGTTTCCTTCACGTACGGGCAAATGTTAAATGCGAACAAAGACAGAAAGTCCATTGGTACACAGCCGGTGATCGAACCTACCAAAAAAAAACCACGGTAAAAACCACTAGGCCTACTTTCCTCTGTATTAGGTAATACAGAGACATAACCCTAATATGTCACGAAAGATTCATTAGTCTCATTCCATTTATAAATCTAAAATACTGTTAATTATTAATACCTATGACGAATACCTACACATTATAAAATAATTGTTAATCATTAAAAAATTTAAAACAATAAATATTTAGTCACGATTGTTTAAAATTGGTGAAATAAACAAATTGACACGGAAGCAACATTCTCGTACTATGCGACACACATTTTGTTTACATTTTCATTAGTCATGGTAAATGATTGGTGTTTAAAAAGATATTAAGATCATGTAATCTTTAGGCAATAATATTTTAAGCATATAATAAATTACAAGAAAGGTTATATACCTTGAAGGTTTTTATGAAGTTTAAAGTCCCGTGTGACAAGCAGCACACATTTCTGTGTCTGTTAATAACTTTTCGTTAGGCAAGTATGGTATCAATACTACTAATATAGTCGGTTTTGTTTACCTTTGAAACTAGTTGCGAAAAAACATCTCTTATAAAATCTAGTGTAATATTTGGTTTTTATTTCAAAAGTAATGGCTATTTAAAACAACAGTCATAAACCACAGACCAGAAAACAATAAGGTATGGGAACCTCGCCTGAAGGCCTATGACGTCACGTAACCGAATTTTAAATCAAAAGCGGAATGTGCGTGTGTGTGTTCGTCTCATAACTCAATTTATAATGAAAACATCTGCCTCCCAACATCCCGTTAAGTTGTGTTTAGCATGGTATACGACTTTGCGACTAATTCATCCAACGCTTTGATAAAAATCGCACTGTCTTAACAATGAAAGATACAGCAGATAAACTGGAATTATAAAACCTCATTGTACATAATTAAAGCTTTTGCAATCATTATTTTGTATGGTTTCTAGTAGAATTAGAACTGTTATCAATATTGAGAAATAAATTGCGTTTCATAAGAAAATTATACGTAAAATTCTCTTAGACAGGATTTGGATTTTTTAAAAATTATAACGTATTTTTTAAACAATATCTACAGATGATATAAAATAAAAAATGATATTATACCGCTTTTACTTAGCGTAAGATTCCGAAACAAGACTTAACGTCAAGTCAAAACTCCCGTACGTCAAAAATATATAGGATTGTGTCTCATGTCACAGTTCCCGCTAAGTGTCGTTTCTGAATCTCATCGTTAATCTCAAGATCGTTCGTAAAGACAACATTTATTCAGAATAAATGTTGAAAAAATTAAAAATCAGACGCTTGGATTTTGTGCCTAATATTTGACCAAAGCGTATCTTAAAGTTGCGTAATCAATACACACCATTAAGAACAGGCCTTTACCAAGGACAATACATTGACCGCGGCCTCCAGACGAAAGTAATGAATAAAAAAAAATACAACTTTCGCCGTCTCCCGCCGAAATTGTCTGACCTCATTTCGGTTCCTTCCTTGTTTTATTTTGACGAAAAGCGGTAATAAGGAACGGTAAGGGTAACCTTTAATTTTTTCGATTTTTAACATTAATTTTAAGCTTAAATTGGGACATGTTGTGTCTACATTATGGGCGAGCGAAATTATCAAATTTTAGCACCAAATTTGTTACAAAAATGACACATCAAAACGTTCTTCAACTGTTTATGTAGACATGTTTGTGTAGTAATTAATCGTTAATATATACTATTTGAATTACTTATATATTATGATACAAATGTCGTTACTTTTTCAACATATATTAGATATTGTGATTATCATTATTAAACACATTCACTTTTATCTTAAGCCGTTTCGGAAACACAGCCCATGAAATTTCTAATGGTGGCAAAATATTAAATAATATTGGCTTGCTTTTAAAATAAGTATTTGTTAAAAATTTGCAACTATAGTTGTAATATTTACTTAGTAATTCACAAAAATATTGTGGGTTCAAAGTACAAAATGAATATGTAAAGAGATTTTAAGCGGATGTCAATTGAACATATCCTTGAGTCATTTTTGGCATGAATCAGAGCGACCTAATTTTAGCCGGTTATTTACTCACACAAAGAACAACTTTTTTTATTTTTTTTTTAAAGAACACAAATTTGAGTGCCTCAAGTATTGAGAATATAATGAGCGGGTTTGCTTAGTACATAAAAAATAATACAGTCATAACTATATTATTATTTTTGAACACATTGTCATTGTGAACAAAACAACATTTTATTATTGTTATTGACAAGTTACGAAATAATATTTATAATCAGAGATTATATAGTAAGCGGACATTTCTTACAAACCCGAAATTAAAATATTTACAAAAATATCTTAATCAAATAAACAAAATATGCTCAAAGGGAATCGCATTTTGCCTTTATAGTAAGTCAACTTCATTTAACGAACTTTCAATCTAAGGTTTAAAATCATAACTCCTTTTAACACAGTTAGTAAAGGCGTGAAGGGAACAATGTAGAACAGTTAAAGAACAGGTGTTTCACTGAACGATTGATCTGATCTGTAAACCAGAATACAAAATGGCGGCCCTAGCATTGACCGAACGAAGCTATAGAATTTGTTATCTATGATCTATGAATATATTCCCTATTGTAAGTAATATTGTGTAATATTTTGTATGTTGAGAAAATCCTTGAATTTTTTTATAGAAAATGTGCTTTTAACTGAGCTTATTTTAACTTTCTTAAATATCAATATAAAACAAGAAATTTGATATCTAATGTCTAAGTTATTTCTAAACCCTATATCAAAGAGGAAAGTAAAATTACGTTAAAGTAGTCATAATAATGAAGAATAAGAAGAATAGCTAATCAAATATTCTTATACTTAATGTAAAGAGACCGGGTCGAAGTCGGGGCGTGTCGTTAGTATATGTAAAACTAAATAACAGAAGATTAAGTTACAAAGATTGGCAATTGTGTACAGCGATGGTTTAGATGTTCGAGCCTGTTTCAAACCGGTTCTAAAGCTTTATATAATATATATAGGTAAACTAGCCGCAATTATTAAATTCTTTTACAAAAGTATGTAAAAAAATTATATGAAAAATCGGGATGATTCCGAAATCAACGTTATTTACTATTTAACACATCGCATGGGGATTAGCAGTTTTTTTATGTAATAGGAGGCAAACGGGCTGTAGGATAACCTGATGTTAAGTAATACCGCCTCCCATGGACACTCACATTGAGTTGACGGCCTTTTAAAATCGGTAGTCTTCTTCCCTTAGTCGAACTAATATGATTTAAACTATTGATAAGTTCTATAAGATAATTTAATATTAATCGACCTATAAATAATATGAATTTTATTAAATCACAGAAAAAGAAGAAAAAAAAAAGAAACAGATATAATAAGAAAAAATATTTATTATAAATAGTAAAATATCAAATTAAAATTCAAACTAAAAATAACCTCAACATTAGAACGTGCTTCTAAAATCCAAAATGGCGGACTGACAGATAGTAACATTGACAGTCGCATCGCCTTGGCCGGCGCACGCGCAAGGACTCTGTGTCTAGTGCACTGTGCAATCACGCGCAAACTTGAAACTTGAACTTAGTATGCTTGCTAGCAACCTCTACGCAAGTTTATTGAATTAAGTAATATCTACTTGCCGTCCGCGAAAAGTTTCTTCATAGAATAAATACACTAGAACTCAAATAAAATATGAATAATTAGGCTTTCCTTTTATATGTCATACGTTTTATAAAACAAAATGGCTGAAAATTATTTATTTATTTCTTAATACAGCGAGGGTTCTAATCTTTTTAAATTAGTTTTAATTTTCTAATTATGAATTGTTAATTATTATTACTATGTAGGTTAAGAATATTGTAAATACTGTATATTTGTGAGTAGGAATAAATAGACGTTGTTAAGTTTCAATTATTAAGTTAGAATTTTCTTTTTGTCAACAGAACAATAAGATTTTAAACATAAAATATATCAATTGTACAACGTTTCATTCTGTTTAGAGTGGTTAAACATTAATTCCTTTCAAAGATTTTCCTTGTTTAAAGGAAAATATTATGTTTATCATAGCTACGTGGTGACGTCAATACGGTCACTATATAATTTATTAATTAAAAAAAATTAAATAAATTAAATATTTACAATCTCTTTTATTACTGGTACAATATTAAAATAATATTAATGTTTTAAGCTGATATCTTCCGGATATATCCATTATCAGAATTACACTTCGTCAATATTAAAATAAACTGTTAAAATCAACCATAAGTTTGTTTTTTCTGTTAAAATAAATATTAACAATGTCACAAGATTTTTAATATCAATAGGAAATATCTTAAATACTTCTCGATTAGGGTTATATGTTTAGGGCATTAAAATTATTAGTCAAATACATGAATTGTGCTTGAATTATTAAGAAAATAGGCTGTAATTATCATTAAATCGGTACGATTTTGTTACTAATCTCATTATAAATCTAAGTTTAAAAACCAAAACGAAATTAATTACAGTAAGTAATTAGTTTTTTTATTGACAGAATCTTAAACTACAGTTTTTAACATAACAAATTATTTCGCATTCCTACTGTCATGTTAATGAAACTAAAATAAATGATTTATTAAAGTAATACGTTTTTATTACGAGGTATGCAATTAACAGTAAAATTATATAAAAAAATTGTTGCCCTAAAAAGTTCCGACGGTAAGTTTTAGCCTACGACTCTACAAAAACGTAGCGGCCATGACAAAATTATCACAAAAATTCCAAGTTTTAATCAAAATTACAATAATACCATAAATAATACATAGTGTAAAATGACAAGTGTTGAAGTAACAAGTTTTGGTGAAATAAAATTCAAATTTTATTCTAATTTCAAATTTGAATGATGGAATGAATGAAAGTTGTTTTCAAAAAGTTATGCAAATAAAAGTTCTAAATTCAAATATGTGAAACATTCTTTTAAAATTGCAATTCTAATACGTTATTGAATATTTCTATCGCCATTGGCCTTCGAACAAAATATAGGTTGCAATTTATTAACGCACACACGCGCAAACCACGCATACACATAAACTTCGTTATAGAAAAAGAGTGGGACAGATAATATAAGGTGGGGCGAAATGGTGGGGGTTAGTGAGAAAAACGCAAAAAATGTGCGTGAACCCTACGCACACTACGATCATGTACACACACGCACACCAACATACTAGTACAAGATTAAGGGCACAATACGAAGGGTCGAAACATATTTTGATTTATTTTGTACTCACATGCGTCAGAGGTGGCCTGTTCCTCCTCGGTCCAGTTTGACACTTCGGTGGTAATTTTTGAAAAAGTAAAACGAAAATTCGCAAAAAAAAAACAAAAAGGGTTCCAATTTCGTATCTCGGTCACCTCATCAACACAGCTTTCGCACTGTCACTTGACGCACATATTCTCACAAAAATATATAACTTTTCTAAAATAGTTTCGGGTCCTATGTTTCGATATGATATGTGTACATTTCGCACAGTAAAATCACTATAATCCCAAAATATGTCGCGCGATATGAGTAAAAAAATTTTTATACAAAAAAATATTTCTTTTATTATTTAGTATACGTGTTTTTGGAGGTTTTTAGCGGTTGCCGCGTGTTGTGATGGTAGGGAGCGGAAATGCGACTCTCTGCCGATTGTGCATAGACGGGACTGCACCGACGGCGCACACAGTACTACTAGACCGCGTGCGTACTTAGCCATTACCTTGTATTTACTGCCGAGTGCAGCGGACTGCATCGCCTTGATACTTTGTGTATTTCACGACGCTCCGAGCGTTCAATGAAAATTCATACAACATATCACTAATTTTTTTATTAAACTCTTAAACAATTTATCATTTATCTTCATTTGATACATTAATGATTAAAGTCATCTTAATTTCTTATAAACTCGATTAAAATTTGTTTAGGGGTTTGCCTGAACGATAAATAATCGTAAGTATCAATAATTAAACAAACTAAATTTATATTAATAAAAAATATCAGTTATTAAAACTCAATCCGAGTATGTCTTTTGAATTTAACTAGTATGTTTCGTCTAAGTTCCTAAGAGCGTAAGCCTAAGTATCAATACTAATCGAATGCAGTAAAATGCACACATGCGCAGAATGCACGTCATTCACGAAGTGCATCGCTGTGTGTGTTGTATGAACCTTGAGCATTTAGTTCTACTTACTTATCCTTTGTATTTATCCGAACTTCTTAATTCAATTTTAGTCAGCTATAAATTCACAAAAATCTTGGGAATAATTAAAAAGTGATCCTTTTTTCGTACAGTCAACGCGCGTGTGTGCAAAATAATTTTGTGGTGTGCTTTTTTATCGTTTTTTTCTTGTGGTGTGAGTGCGTTCGATTGTGTTGAGGTGAGGGTGTGTGCTGTATGTGTGCGTCGTTCTTGTAAGAAAAGGTTTGGTGAAAAATTTTGCCCGAATTCATATAGATGGCGCTGTGACGGAGAATTTGAATTAGAGAAGTGTAACCATTATTTACGACAATTTCAGAGCTAAATTGGTGTGAAAGATTTGTGTTTCGCGATTTTTATGTTTCGTTATTATCAAATGAAAATAACAAAGTATAAATTATTACTTTTATTGACTATTTGTCCTGTAACTTTAAACTTTTGCGAGTTTCGGAATGGTTTTTATCTTACTAAGTGTTATACTGTTACACTGCGTGCTACTTGAAGAGCCTGGCTTCGATTTCCTTACGTTTAAAGACAGAAGTCGGAACGCCAAATTGTCTAATTGAACTATCAGTTATACTGTCTTAAAACTAGATTCGCCCCATGTCCTATTGGTGTTGTGTTCAGACTTAAATTATAAAATGTTTTATTCCTAGTAACATTAAGACTAGTATTATTGATTCAGGAAATAAAAAATAATAGTGTTCGACCTTCGTTTTATCTTGCAAAGTTTATCATTCTTTGTTTATCTATAAAAACAACGTAATTCAATTATATATAGCTTTATTAGTAACACAGAGATGCTTTAGAGTATATCAGTTTGTACGACTTATGAATTGATTATGATGAGTTTTTATAAGACGATTGATATTTTATTTTGATTGTTATTATTTTACGACTCGCAAACATTACAGTTTTACATTTACCTACTAAACCAAATAAGATATTTGAAGATTATTAAAAAAATATTTTATAATTTCAACTTTTGGTTTTTGTACTAAGTGGTCTATAAACATTTAAAAAAATATATCGTTACGACTGTCTGAAGTTCACTACTCCCCAAATGGCATTATTAAGTCAGTAAGACAACATTAATTTACTCTGATTTTGATTTTAACAATTATTGGTTCGCCGGTGATCGAACCAACTAGACCATTGGCTTATCTGCCTGTAATATTAATTAAGATATCTATCCAAAAAAACATAGATACAGACGGATAGAAAAACTGGATATCTTCTCAATATTTTCAGTTCAGGAAAATTGCTTAAATTTTCTATTTTTTTTTTTTCAATGGCTGAAAAAGTAGTGGTCAATACGAGAACTCACCAGATATTGCTAATCGAACTGCTTGACCAGAAATACCCATTCACAGAGGCGAACTAAATCTAACGATTCATCAAATATTTATATTTTTGAATGTACGTAACAATTAATCTCAAAAACAACTAGTCCGTTCAAATTCCTTCACCAGCAGAATGCTTCATTCTTGATTAGTAACAAATTATAATTATATGTGTAGTATTTTGAAACTATATGCCAGGGCCTAGCCGGATCAAGCCGCTTAGAGTATATAATAGATTGAACTAATAGTGTGTAGAACAACATCATATGGAGACAGGACACAAACATCATTGTCAATGTCTCCATGCCAAGACACTCTCAGTAATGAAGATTAGAAATCAAATTCAAATTAAGTTGTTTCACAGGTTTTCACTTCACTTCTTAATAATAAGCAATTTGCCACTAGATATATAAAAAAGTGTTCAGGGGAATAGACAAAGCTCTCTGGTACGTTCGCAATAACTACCTCCATCGAAACCTTAACGTAGAGGACGTCGCCACAATAATATAAAAGAGGGCTCCAGCAGGCCCACAAACAGGCTCCACCATCACGTGAATGTCGAAGCTATTAAACTATTGACACCACGGGCCTAGTGAGAGGAAGAAAACCTATTTGAACTAGTGAATTAGTGATAGTGCACATTAGTATTAAGTGCTAAACAGTGAGTGAAAATATAGAACACAAGAACATAGCGTCTTCCGTTTAATAGAGACTATGGGTAGTGTTATTGGACACTAAATGTTAAAAATCCTTTTTAGTAAATTTAATTGGTTAGACATAAATTACTTATTAGTCTAAAATTAGGCTAGATCGTAATCATGAAGACATTATGGAAATGTCTTAGTGTTATTGTTATTATTATTTTATTTTAGTTAGTGTTACGTGCTATGTTACGTTCTATTTTGTTAATTATTTCTTGTTATTAGTTAAGTATTTCTTTTTTTTTTCAATACTAGGGTTGTTTGGAAGACAGAGAGCGTGTTAGAGATAAGACCGCCCTTTGCCTAGAAACTTATGTAACCTGCTTTTTTATATGTATGTTTTTGTATAAAGCAACGAAGTGTAAATAAGTAAATATATATGAAAAAAGAAGACAAGAGCGTGTCCTAGTGTATAACTATGTCTGAGTTCAGCAGATCCCACTTATTAACATTAATTACTTTATGAATTTTATTTTAAAAGGATTTTGACTTTTTAACTACATTATTACATAGAACTCAGGCAGTGTTGCCCTACCTGCAGCGTGTGACTCTCATCCTTGAAGTCGTATGTTCGATCCCCGGCTGTGCATCAATGTGCATCTTTCTATGTGCACATTTTACATTCGGTTGAATGTTGAAGAAGTACATCGTTAAGAAACCGGCTTGTCTTTGACCCAAAAGTCGAAGACGTGTGTTAGCCACAGGCTGAGCCCCTGTCTATTTATTGATTGATTAACAAATGATCATGAAACCAAGAAACCAAGAAACGTTGACTATCTTGGCTCGAGACAGGCAAAAAATTGATACCTTTGAGATGTGGAGTCTGGGCCCCAGATTTGTGTATCTATTCCGTATTCGTTTGTTTTTTTTCTGTAAGTGATCAACTTTCCGAGGCTAACACATGCCGTCCTTTTTGTTTGTCTAAGGCAAGCTAGTGTTAAATGTGCACATAGGTGCATAACCGGAAGTCGAACATACGACCTCAGGTATGAGAGTCAACAGTTACAAATTTAAAAACAGGTAGAATTCAAATGTACATTATAAATGTCGAATATAATTCAAAAAAAGAACTTCACTACGTCATATCCAAATATATTTCAGTTGAGTTTAGTTTCCGGTCGACTGAACATGTCAGGCACAGCCAATATTTTTCTATAGTCCTTTTTATTTAATTTTAGGGTTGGTGTACTCTTATTGAAATTTGGAATTTTGTGATCTAGAGTTATTGATTTAGGACCCAACTAACAGTTCTATGAATTAGGGATGATTTTTTTTGTTGAGTAAATGCTGTTATGACAAAGTCTATTAAACAATAAAAAATACGCTGCGTAAGCCCACATCTGACTTATTCAACATAATAACAATGCTGTAGGATCGACCTTTATAAGTCGATACAAAGATGTCTTTCAAAAATTTATATGATATAAGATTTAAAAACTGACTGTTGTCTCTAAGTATATAGTTATGTTTCTCAGCGGGATATTGCCTATTCTTGGACTACTCAGACCTATTCTCTTAAAGCTCAAACTATAATAATCATTATAGACGGAGAAAAGTTTTGTTTTTACATTTTTACTTAAGGATTTTGAAATTAGTAAAACGAAAAACCTTATGTCATATATATTTCAACAAAAAAATAGGATCTAGAGACTGATCTAAATTACCGTGATACATGTGCACTTTTTATTTTTCATGCATCCTTCTTTTAGTTTAGTTTGTTCCTGTTTAGTTGTCTTAATACCTATGTGTAATATGTATTTTTGCACTCCTTGCCTACCTTATCTAATTTAATACATTTTTTCTCACAGTGGTTGCCTGGAAGAGATCGCTTGAAAGCGATAAGGCCGCCAGTTGCCGTCCTTTCATTAAATTATGTCCAATTTTTAAATTCGTAATAAATAAATAAAAACGTTAAAAAAATAGTGAAGTTAATAGTAGATTATTTTTTTAATCATCACAGTAGCGAAGAAACAATTTGTTGGAATAGGTAATTATATCCGTTCCGAATCTCATAAGTAAATATTGGAAAATGATAATTTAATAAGATAACGACGAAACAAAAAATTAGCTATTATAATAAAACACTAGAAGTATTGATACGTCATATAATTAGAACAATAGAAAGTATGTATGTGTGAACATAAGGTATTTTTTATATATAGGTTATTTTAGTTCAGAATATAGTAAACCAAGGTGTATGTGTGAATTTCGATATTCAAAAACTAGAGACGAAGGCATGACAGCGATGTATAGGAGCTAAAATCTAATTATACGTAGATGTGCTACGGTAGGTCTACAAGCGCTACAAATTATCCGGAAGTTACATTTGGCGTTATACTTGCCCTATATGATAATATAATATAGTACATAAATTTACTATTATTATAATATTCATAGCTAAGTTTGGAGTACCTAAATTAAAATTCGATTTTTAAAAACACTCACATTGTGTAGGGTAATAATTATAGATATTTTGTTAGTCAGCGTTCCTAAAAGAGGCGAAGTATATTCCGTTTGTAATTTTTAGTTGCGTTACGCAATCTGCGATATGATCGATTCCTGCCAATAGACTTTTGATCCGATGTAACAGTTTCTCTTTACGTATTAACCTAAAAATCGATATCGATACACCTACACCTAAGAAATTCCTTCAACCGTCAAAGACGTCACGGGAGCTTCATTTTGTATAAATAGTGTACATGTCAATGTACAATAATTTGAGTGTTCAGCTTTTGATCTTCAAAAATGACTATTTAATAGATACGATAAGCATGCAACATTCCAAAACTATTCGTATATACGCAAACGTATTCACTACTGGGTTACGATGTAAAAAAAATCGTCTAGGCCGATCGAATTTTATTTGGCACCTAAAAGCTTGTATTGCTAGTAAATCGTTTTCCGGTTGGAAAAAGGTAAAATATGACACGGCGCCCGTAAATGTTAAATCCGCTTTATTTTCGTCCACGATTGTAACAGCCTGCTTTTTCCTTTTTTTCGGATAGTTGGAAATCGGTATAGCTTTGGATTATTATCTATGCAACTGGTAGTTCTTTTTACAAAATCGATTAGACACACTAATAGAAAATTAAAAAGATTTTTCTCATATATGAATGAGTTTTTTTTAATGAGCACTAAAATATCGGTTACAAAACTACCATTAACACGAAAAAACAATAGTATTATTTATAAAACACTTGTATGACTAATATCTAGCTAAAATGTTGAAAACTAGTATATTATAGCTTGGAAATCTATTTTTAAAACGAAACAAGCCTAAAATTGTAAAAGGAAATTTTTTTAGTTCTTAATTCAGTTACAAAACTTAAAAGCATCGTTGTTTCAAATCTAGGTCACTGTAAAACGTTACGTTCAAATATAGCGATAAAAACACTCTATACATTCGCTAAATAAATGCTAAACATTAAAATAAAATTTAATAATAAGCGATAAAAGCTAAGGAAAATTAAAAAGCGCCTGAAAACTTTCAGATCAATGCAGCGTCTTAAACTAGAAATTTTTTACGAAGCCGCCATGACAGCTTTTTTTGTCGCCGATCTAAGATGGCTACCGGAAGCTTAAAACAAAAGAAGTGATCGGCCCCACCCACTATTTAAAAATAAAAAAAAATAAAAAAGAACGTTCGAATCAGTTTAAATCCTCAAACAATGCAGAACAAACATTGACATTTAAAAAATGGTGCGTAAACAAAACTCATTCGAATTTTCCCGGACCGGGACACGTAGAATGATATAATCCCGCAAAGCGAACATGCAAAGTACAACAGTTTACCGGGAACAGCATCCGTCGACCACTTGTTGAACGCCAACTTGCCAGCCCCAAACTTCACTACGAATCTTAACCTATATTAATTACGCCATTATACGGAACATTAACAGGAACTGTATAAAACTATCAAATAACTAACAATTACAAAATATATCGATCTCGACAATCAAACACTGCACTTCCAACGTCTTAAAACTCGGGGACACTTGAGAGTTACTTGTAAGAAAACGTGGAAAATTATTACGGAAATGGCATGTAAACGGGTGGAACGTTTTTAAATTTGACCGAATCGCGAACCGGATGTGAATTGATTGGAAATTTAGAATTTAGTAATTGAGGAGCGGAGGAGTTGCATTAGTGCACGCCGGCCTAGTTGCAACAGGTTGTTTGGCCGAGGATAGCGGAGCCGCATGCGCGCTGCGCCGACCGATGCACTCCTCCACAGTGGGGGCGCCGAAATATCCATAGCGATAAAACTTTAATGTTTAGAAGGAATAGTGTACTTTTGTAGATAAATTGTTTTCGTTATTTGAAGTCTATTGAGTTAACATTTAATGTTCGGAGTTTTATAAAGATATCTAGATTGATACCATTGATACATAGTTTTCATATGTTACAGAATATACATGCAATGTTGATTTTTAACTAAAGATAACAAATAATGGCTCAGGAATAACTAATATTAAAGTTTTATATTGGGTTTCATGTTCATTTGTGCTGTTACTGTGGTGATGCATTCATTTTTAGGAAACTTTGTGTAGAAGTAAGCAGTAGTCACGTGGTCCTCATCATGGTTGAATAACAGTGATTCAATAACTAAATCCAGATAGTTACTGAAAATTTAAATAATGTATGACATTCAGTTAAAAGCATACGTATATACACTGTACGCATTTGTATATACAAGCTACAACTTGCCCAAACAATAAATATTTTCACATTAATACGAAAATGCATTTGCGGTCATTGTAGAACAGCCATCTTTTGCCCTATAATCGTATAGAATTAGGTTCGTCGCAAGCCTTATCTTAGCCATAGATAGCGACGCAATCCTAACTGCCGGATCGAACTATTATATCTATACGGGCAGAACACTATGGTTTAATTGTTCCATTTTTAAACCTTCGTTTAATAAACTTCATATAAATATTAATAATTTAGTACTTAATTCCGTTTAATTTATAATATTTAAAATCGTATTCAAACCTAGGATAAATGGGTTACTTGTGTGTTTATATATTTAAAATGATATGCAAATCAAAGGAGTATTGCTATTGAGATTGCTATGAGACAATCAAAACCGTTAACTTTGATCCAAAGGTCTTTCTTTTCATATAGTATTTCCCAAATCGGTTCAGCAGCATCACACATATATTTATAACATATATTCACGACTTTACATACCACCGTCTCTATCGATCACAGCGTAAATAGATTTGATAGAAAGAGAAAGTAACATGTATGACTAATATAAACAATCGACCATCGAAATTTCGAGATAATTATTCCAAGCCAAAGTTTCGATATCGGCCGAAACTTCTCGAAACCGCACTGACGACGACAAATTAAATTTACCCCACATACCCGTTCACGTCAGGCCTTTCATATGTATGGCCATTTTCAAGTAAATCGACCTTTAAATTTCATGATAAGACCATTTTAAAACTTTAGTGTTATATTGTCGTTACCGTAAAACCTTTAAAAAGCTTTGGAGGCTCCACAAGTCCGATAGTAATCAAATTAGGGTCTCACTGGCAGTGCCTTTGATCTAATCGTTTGTAAGTGGATCTTAAAATTATATTTTTATTTATGCTCTTAAATGTGTGGATAGATACAAATTATGTCAAAAACGTCCCTAAGTAACACTAATGCTTATATAACATAAAGGATGAAAAAACGTATTTGTTGCAAATGTAAAAAAAAATGTGTCTTTTTAGTTGATAATATTTTTTTACACTTGTGTAAGTTATATTTATATATTTGTATAAAAGATGCGAAGGTTAATGAGACATGTCTTATTGTTAAAAATCGTGTAACTGGTATTATAAGATTACAATTAATGCAATTGAAACCCGGCTCGAAGGACCAAAATTTTCCTGGGTCAGAGTCATGCTTCAAACAATGTAAAAATGTAATATACTACACTATTTATTATCACTTACGCATAACACAAGAATATAGTAGGGCTAAATGATTTGATTTCATGCTGTGCTAAAAAGAGTGCCTGCGTCTAGCTATATTCTCGGAGCAAAGCTCTGACGATTTAGGTAAACGCCTCGCTTTAAAAACTACGAAAGCCTGAGTGAGCAATATAAATATATATATATAACCTATTTACAATAAAATGTACAACTTTAGGGTCCTTCAAGAAAAGAGCGTACCCATTCTTAAAAGGCCGGCAACGCACTCGCGAGCCCTCTGGAATTAAGTGTCCATAGGTGGCGGTATCACTTAGGATCCGGTGAGCCCGTTTGGCCCCTTTTCTATAAGATAAAAGAAACTTTACTACCAAGTTCTCTCAAATTCTTCAAGTTGAATAACTTTTTTTTAATAGCCCGCACAATTTGTGCATTGTGGCCCAGGGTAAAAATAGGGAAACGAGTAAAAAAATATTTATCAAATGGAAAGGAATTTAAGAATGGAAATTAAATCTAAAAAATAAAAGATCAATTCTTATAGAGCTACATAAAAAAAGAGTGTAAGACAAGATATTTACTTTCATATTGTCTAAATTTTTATATCATTACTTAAGATAAAAGCTGCTAAAAGTTTATATATATGTGGGTCCAATGTTGCAAGTTTGAATAACTTTTGGTATTAGAACATCCTCGTGATACGAAATTCCTAATTTAAAAACATTAACTTATTTAAATCAGACATCCATTAAAACCACCACTCCAACTTTGTAACAGATATACTACGTTTTATTGCCATCTTCAGGCCGACAGTGCCGAACTTCACTCTAGGGCAGCTTTACGCAATATGCTTTAAGGGCTGCATTAAACAGTAAATCTAATGTTATGGCGGACAATACAAAATCAATGGCGCAACAACCTTTTTAAGTTTGGGCCTCAGATTTCAGGTCAATCTAATAGGCAAGTAAATCAGCATGCTGTGCCTGATACACCCCGTCGACTTTTGGATCTTAGGCAAGCCGGTTTCCTCACGATGTTAACCGTTGGAGCGATTAAATGAGGACATCGAAAGAAAGTCCATTAGTGCACAGCCGTGGATTGAACCTACGATATGCCCCCCACTAGATCTACACATTACTTCTAATTCCATTTCATGTTCAACAAAGCCCAAAAACCATATTAGACTCAATGCTGTAGACTTTAGAGTCGTATTTACGATGGCTAAATTAAAAAAAAATACGTTATTTGTGTAAGAAACGACCATGTAATTTTATCGCCCAAAGACACTCTCTGAAGTCTCGGTATGCTCTTTTCTTGATGGACAACTGGTTCCACATAGATATGGTGCACGGCTAAAACTGTCTTAAAAATGCTTAGTTGCGAAGGATTGACGTCGAGGTGATACGAGGTGATGTTGATTATGGATGCAATGTAAAATAAAATAGCTTAGTCGTGCCTTTTCATCTCCGTAACATGCATTAAAAGAAAACGCAAATTATTTCCCAATTAACGCATAATAATCTCATAGAGTTTTTATGTAAATACATTAGAACGGATATCGTAAATGATTTTGCATTTCATTTCAATTAATATATTCTACAAAAAAGTAACAAAATGAGCACGATAATTGAAAGAAAGATCTTCAATACTTCAATACCTGTACTAATATATGGATCTCAATCTTGGGCGCCCACTAAAGTGGAGCATACAAAGCTACAGGTGTGTCATAGATCGATGGAACGATGTATTATAGGGAAGAAAAATTAATAATACAGCTTTAAGAAAAACAACTAAGGTAACAGATGTTACAATAAAAATAAATAAACAAAAGGGGAAATGAGTGGAGCACGTGGCAAGAGGAAAAGAAAAGTGGATCAAAAATGTACAAAACTGGGGCTCAAGGTACAGTAAACGAAAAAGAGGAAGACAACTTTGAAGCTAGATAGGCCAAATTAAAGAAACAGCAGATACATGGCAGAGAGTGGCACAGTGCACCTGAAATGACGGGATACCTAAAAGATTGAAATAGAAAATATATAATATATATATAATAATAATAGTGTTTAAATATAAAATCTGAAAGAGGCTATTATTATCATAAATACTCTATATCTGTTTAAAAATAAGTTGCTTAAAACTATACTGGCCAAAAACACGATCTGTTTGAACACGAACTCTTTGAATAATCCTTTATAACTGATATACATTATTCACCTAAATGACAGCGTCTTACGCAATCATGGTATTACGTGTATGTAAATATGAAAGCAAATAAAACCGTATGAAGGTGGCTTAAATACTTTTATATCATCCCTAAAACTGTACGCAAATATAATTCGAACAAGTTCAACACTAAGCGCTGTTTATTCAGACTGCATAATGAATTTATGAAATAACTCCTGCCTTTCGCTAACTGTGGACGCATTTCTGTGCCCGTCAGGCGTTACTTCTAACATTATTGAAAAGGTATTGTATTGACAGTTTTATTTCGTGTTCCATACAACTAGGGTTTTTTATTTATTGATATATCGTTTGCATTTAAGAATCAGGATTATTGCTTTATAATTAAATTTAAATTTTGTGTACCATACCTCATTTGAAGAACGCATTTTGGCCAAAACTCACCAATATCCAGATTAAGCATTCTGATAAACGAACTAGATCTGGATCTGGATAAAGTTCCCTTCCCACTTTGAAATAAATTTTCTTATAGTTTTTTTTATAGGCTTCAGCGTTCGACTCTCACACCTGAGGTCGTAGGTTCGATCCTCAGCTGTGCCCCAATGAACATCTATTTGCGCATTTAGCATTCGCTCGAACGATGAAGGAAAACATCGTGATGAAACCGGCTTGCCTTAGACCCAAAAAGTCGACGGCGTGCGTCAGGCTGAACGCTGACACTTGCCGATTAGATTAACAAATGATCATGAAACAGATACATGAGGCCCAGGCCTAAAAGATTGTAGCACCATTAATATTTTTTTTAAATAATAATTCATTAGCGCTTCAAGCTTTTCTGGGAATTGGGCTTAGATTGTATCCACTTCTTTGACTAGATGATCGGCCTTCTGACTGTCACAAGTCGTCAATTTTTGGATTTGAGGAAACCATTCCACACGTAGTTTTCCTTCACTGTACAAGCGTGTGTTAACATAAAGTTCATACGTGCACGACCTGAGGGATGACAGTCAGTACTTTTAAATGCTAAGTAAGACTACAGTAATAATAATATTAATTATATTATTATTTTATCAATGTGTCATTTTAATCATTTTGATTCGTTTTCTTTATGGGTATTTTGTGTTCATCGTATTCTTGATATGGTATATTTAGACGTCATATGATATATATTATAAAAAAGAGGTGTGGCACACAGTTATATTGTATGGAACTGTAGGAAGTACATACTTTTGTATAAAGGATGTGAAGGGACTGGCGTATACGGAAATTATATTAAAGGAATAATTATGGGAAGGAATTAAAATATGACTGTAAGGATATCAAAAAATGATTGTGATTTTAGGGATAATTGTGAATTTTTTTTTTGCAAATTTGTCCAGTAGTTTTGGAGTCCGTAGGTTACAAATATACGAACGTTTCCTTTTTAATACAGAATATAATAATTTTACTGTGACATAAAGGCTGTGAGTTGCCACTGATGAGTTCTGAGATAGTATTGTTTTATCTATGATGGTAATAAAATCTCTTAATATTCTCATACAACTAAGTTAAATATCCTTATGAAACCTTATATCAAAGAAAACTTATTGACTCGTGCTGCAGGGCTGTCACAATCCTTAAAAATTATTGAAGTCGAAATTAGGGTTGTCGAAATTTTTGTAATATACAATTTGACTCACCGAGTATATAAACCATGTTTTTGGTCCAACGTTGCAGTTCCTTGCGGATCGCTCGTCGTTCCTGCTGACAGCGCGCGAATGAGCACTCCGCCATGACAGAGCGACAACCCTGAAAATTAATATATTTTAATATTTGGATTTCATCAATCTTACGATAGAAATGGACCCACAGCAATTAATTAAAATAATGGTTAGATACATATTTATTAAGTTTTACCTATAGCATTAGGTACTTAATATTTTGAATATTATTCTGGGAGTTGAACCATAGACTAGACTATAATTGGATGATAAAATATTTATTATTTGATATGAAACCTCCGTCAAAGATTTGACATTCATAATGTATTTTTTATCGTTCCAAATATAAACTGCTATGAACTAAACAGTTCCGATGCCATACTAAGACCTTCTTAAGACACACGTTCGAAATTTAAAACGAAACGTTCGATGTCAATAGCCATTAATGGAATTTTAAAAGATCCAATTACATTGAGAAAGTATCGACTGCGCCGGTCAATGACCCGACCTAACGGAATCCTGCGAAAAACCTCTCTCATCAAGGAACCACCCCCCGAATATACCCGAACCCCCCCAAATCTGGCCCCCGAATTCTTGCTGAACCGTTTGTAAGGGCGAGTTACTTGCTTGATAATTAACTGCTAATTTTAACATGTCAATGTAGCACTTATAAATCAGTAGATATATGACAAGATAACAACTTTTTATTGATTATTCTGATATTGTGATGTGAACACTTGTTATGAATTCATATAAACGTTTCACTGTAGTGCTATGTACGAAAAGATTACAGACAATCGTCTATGGTTGCATTCATAGAGAATCTGTCAGCGGTCGAGTCAATTTCAAGCAAAGGCACGACCAAACGCGCCTCAATCCCAAACTCCAGACGGGGGAGGCGGGTATCGCGAAACTATTCTTATTTTAAAATCTCCACGGAATTATGCCACGGAGATTCTTATTTTAAAAATATCACGCTCCACCGAAATTTTCTTATTTTTTAAATTCAGTGGGGGAGGGGGCAAACGCTTCCGAAATCCACCCGTTGCTGGCCACCAACAATTACTTCATTTTATTATTCAAGACGTCATAGCCGAGCGAATTTAAAAACGCCATTCGAAATGAATAGAGTTTAAATTTATTTTTTTCTATATGGTTCGGTTTTTCTTTTGGATGGTCGCATTCCTTTCAATGGATAATTTAAGTTTCGATATTGTAACTTTCAACGTTATAACGAGCCGTTTATTGTTATGATTTAATCTAAAATACCGAACTAGATCGGCAGCATAATAATTTAATTTATTATTTTATATAAATTGTATTTTACTAAAAATTAATAGCAATCTGCTAATATAACAATAGAAATTTTCAACCTAAGGGCAAAGACTAAAGGGCACCAGCTAAATTGATTTAATCGAAGTAAACTAATGTTTGAACTACTTCCCCACGCAAAAGTAACCTGTGTTGTATAACAAACAATTTCCTTCCACAAATACAGCTGAAATTCGGAGATTTTATATAATTATCTGTGGTCCGGCCAGACCAACTCATCGATGACATTTGTGTTCCTTTTTTAAAAATTTGACAGGGGACCACCCTCTCCCTCCGGCGCTGGCCAGTTATGATATTCTTATTTTAAAACCGCTCGAGGCGTTCGGTTTCCGTTAAGACTGTGTGTGTGAGACGTTACACACACGTCGTAAGACCAAGATATTGAATTTATTGGGAGGTTTCTTTGAACGCAGATTTCTACATTAAATTTTGATAATACTCAATTCAGCTAGCTATTTATTCTGAAATTAATTTATTATTAAAAATTTGTTTTACTCTGTGTCATTATTATACCATTATTTAAATACTAATTATAGTTTGGTTGGAAAACCTAGTTTAAACCATATATACTTTTTCACTGAGAGAGAACCATATTTTACCTAAATTATATTTATAAACAAAATCCTTTTATATATTTTGGTTACAGACTACATAAAACATTTAAATTTTTAACTTTTACAAAATAAGAAAATTAGCCAAGAGAAAATTTTCGAGTAAATTTCGTCTTAAGCCCGTAGTGTTAATTAACTAAAGCTTAAACTAAAATAACCCGTATCTAGTAAAGGGTAAATGACGCTTTTTATAATCTTAGTGAGAAAATAATGGGAAGTAAAGGAAAAGCCTTTTCAATGTCGAAATATTAAATTTTAAAAACCTCGTAAGCACACCTTTTTTTAGAACCAATGCTTTTACGCATTCACCACATAAAGGTTACCTGTGTATGGACTCAGGTTCTCTAGCTGATATCCAGATATTTCGTCCCCCAAAAACGGAGTATTTATAACACGCATAATACGTTCTAAACGTACTGAATGTTTTGTCCGAGACTCAAACTGGGATCAACTTATCGTATTCGTAGCTTTGTTACAAACATATAATCCTAATTGAGGCCAATACTTCAATTCCAACAAAATAATCTTTCCAAGTTTGAATCCACCGATGACCTATATGAAATATGTTTACCCCGTAACTCACAAGAGGACAGCTGATTCAATTTGTTCAAATAAGAGTGGTTCAAAACCTCGCGTTTTTAACGAGCACAAAAAAATTGTAGCTTAAAAGTAAACAATAACTTACTTTTAAAATAAACTCAAATTTAAAAATGAAAATGTCTCGAATGAACAAAACTCGAAATTTAAATTATCGAACTTTCATGCAATTCTAAATTCAAATCGTCGAACGCAGACAAATGCTAATTTCACCAAAAAGGTCCGTCATAACAAAAAATCGCCAATAATTTCCCGGCAATTTCAATCGCTGTCAAATTTCGGTCTCCCTGTTTCCCCCGGATCAATTTATACCCGTCCCGCTCCGCCTTAAGATACCCGGCTATATCCGTCTCCTAGGATAACTTCTAGAACTGGTACAGCTTACGCGAATAACACGGTATGTGAAATTGTAAATTATAATGAAATAATGTGTTTCAAGGGTTAGCCTTCGTGTGCCATCTATTTTAACTATAATAAAGTATATTCCTATACTGAATCTTACACGCATTCAATATTCGTCAGATCTGTTGTAACTCGAACGACATATTTCACCCATTATAATAACAAACTAAAGAAAATCTGTAACACTTATAATATCTGTAATCTCTTAAAGAACCGTTTTTTGTGTATATTTCGACAATTGACATTTAGTCTAGCCATGACCTGGGGCAATGTTACTTACTACCTTATTCGTCGGGAGTGTAGAGCCATTCTCCCGCGGATATGGCCCGGATCTTATTTTTAATCGGTGTGTGTGTGAGACGTATCTATGTGTGTGATGCTCCCTTGTGGCGAAATTGATGTTTTTAATTAGTTCGCAAGGGTTTGTCGCATATATTTATTAAACTCAGTGGTTTTTGTTTTTGCTGTATCCCAAGTTATAATGGATTTTGTCATATTGGTAATATTCTGCCGATATTATATAATGATGATATTAATATTAATTATATGTACAATACCATAATAATAGTACTATATTATTTACAAACGCATTGTTTCATGAACAAACATTTTTATTCCTACCATTCTTTATCTATAGTATCTGTGGAAGTTACTCCTTCAAGTATAAAATCGTGTCATTCTCTTTAGAAGTGGCAGGCTTAAAAATTAAATTTATTCTGAAATTAAAAAAAATAGTAATTGTCATTGTCAACAACTTAAGTGTTAAAAATATTAAAAAAATATATAGTGTTGAAAGCTCAACAAAAGCCATTTAAATATGAACAAGCCATGGTTTTGAACTTTAATTGAATGCACGTTTCGTTAAACAATTTCGCGAAAGTTGGCTCAAAATGTAAAACTATCCCGCTCAAAGTCGCCTTTGTTCGATCATTCAATAGGCGGGAAATGGAAGTTTTCGCGGCATTTTGAAAATTTTAAATGACAGATGTCAGATTTGAATTTGAAAACTTCCAGAGTTCAGCATTGTTCGTAGTTTGTGCGCGTCAACGCTCACATGGATTTATCTTGGTTAAGTTAAATCCTCAATGTGAATCTTGTGACTAGCAGATTCGTATGTATAATACTAACTCATGTCCGCACTTGCGTTGTGTTTTTTACCAATATGATTTTCAGAAAATGCTCACGTAATCTTTATATCTGTCATTTTTTAATTATGGTTTAAAACCCAGATCTTAACGCACATACTGACTTTCGTCGGAGCTACGTCATGTCTAGAGCATACAAGTCAGTGTAACTGGAGTTGTCTGGAATTTTTATCACTATAGATAGGTATTATTATGTCAAAAAAAGTAAAATACTGGATTTGAATTCGGGACACATGACACATTTATGCGGATATAGGCTTTTATTCAGAGCAGCGTTGGCCTAGTGGCTTCAGCGTGTGACTCTTATCCCTGAAATTCCCAGGGAAGATGCAGTAATTTTATGATTAATGTCAATTTTAATAAAAAAAAATTACTAGAAAAAAGGTGTACAAAAGCCTATAAAATATGAATAAATCCATGGCGCTACAACCATTTTAGGTCTGGGCTGAGGCCAGGATTTCTGTATTTGTTTCATGGTCTTTTGTTATTCTAATGGGCAAGTAGGCCTTCTGTGCCTGACGCACGCCTTCGACTTTTTGGGTCTAAGGCAAGCCAGTTTCCTCACGATGTTTTCCTTTACAGTTCGAGCGAATGTTAAATGCGCACATAGAAAGAAAGTCCATTGGTCTACTGCCGAGTTCGAACCTACGACCTCATAGGCCAACACTGCCCTACTAAAAAGCTAGGCTAAACAAAAAATCATATTAAGGCAAAACGAATCTCGCGTGGGTGAGTAGAAAATAAAAATGACGTGAAAATGTATCTGCCATGCGTATTTCATACATTACGTTAGGTTAGTACACACAAACAATGGAATAGTATTTCGTACAGACAAAATAACAAAAATCCAAACTTTTTCATAGGAAAGTGATAACACGAGCGAAGTTTGAAACTAGTTGAAAACAAAGCGCAGTCGGCGCAACAGGTTGTGTATACAGAGTGTATATATCTTTCCAGTTTTAGCTTGTCCGTGGAACTTAATTTCAGTAGAATAAACGTCTGTGTGATTATTTACGCAGTGTCCACAATCAACCAGATTTCCAGGAAACCAAAGTTCGATCCAACCATCCATCTTTATTGTACGAGAAAAATTTAATTTATGGTAGGTATGAAATACTTATATGTTTAGGACTTCGTGTCTTAGTGGAAAACGTATTAAACAAAGGTATTCCTCCAATCTGAGCTTCAATTCCCGGCTATATGATTACAGTAGCGTACATACATTTAATATAAACAAAATATCAAGTCGAGGTTATATTTTTATGGGACGTAGGACGCCCATACAACACCAATCTTGAAAATGCGTTGCCGACCTTTAGGTGACGCTCTAATCTTTAAGGCTCCTAAGTCGAAATGGTTCAGAAATAGAAACTTGTGGATCCAGCTGCCCACTGAAGTATTACCTAATTAGTTCGATTGCCTTTCGAATTCGAGGTCCTTCAAGAAAAGAGCGTACCAATTCTTAAAAGGCCGGCAACGCAATCGAGAGCCCTCTGGTTTTGAGTGTTCATGGGCGGCGGTATCACTTAACATCAGATGAGCCTGGCTATTTGCCACATTTTCTATTTTTATTTAATATATTAGAATTTTTACGATGTCTTAATCATTCACTATAACACAAAATTATCCAACAGTCAAAATAGTTTCTCTAAACGAATTAAAATTACGCATACATAGCAGACTGCATACATACATACATAGCGCATATATTAAGAATTTCATTAATAAATAAAGATTTCATTAGCCCATAACCGAATCTCCTGGATTGGGAGGGGTTGATCCCAAGTCGTGGGGGGTTAGGGAGGGGTGTCCTCCGCGCCTGTGTGAAAGAATGCAAGGAATCAATACAGCGGTGCACGTTAAATTGCCCCAGCTTCCTCATAACCCCCTCTATGGGGGGGTTTCTTCGGGATTATATTTTGATTGAACTGTTATAAAAACAATTGCGATAATTGATGTGTAAGAAATAGTTTTCGGGACCGTAAAGACCTGTAGTCTAAGCTTAGGTTAGAAGTTACGACTCGTAACGACTCGTTTCTTCATTTATAATATTTTTTCAAGAATAACGTTTTTCTGCGAATCAAGGATTATTACACGTGCCTATATACAGCAATTAATTCCATTCGTAATTTCCATAAATATAAGTATATTTCGTCGTTTTTTTTCACGATTCCTATCAACAGCAGTAGCAACCACCATATCAAACTTAATAGCCCTGGGTGGTGGATAGGTGGAATGATAATGGCTCTTTACGTTATCTATACTACGCAGTATACGTCCAGTAGTCCGTAGTAGAACAATCCAATCCTGGACTATATTTCAGTTGAATGTCGAGTAAATAAAAATCCACTTGAAGAATTTGAGATCCGTTTTTAAAACAGACGTTAATCACATTAATCGATAATCAGTCCTTACGTATAAACGCCGAAAGCTGGCTAGGTAATTGCTGCTTTTGCCAAAAGCTATTGCGGAGCTGTTTTAACATAATTAGCTACACGACTCTAGTATTGCGATAAAACCTCGGCAAGTCAGTGAATTTTTTCAATATTAACCCATATATGACCAAAAGGGCGTCTAGGTAACTAATCTACGACGACCTTTTGGTTGGCTTAATTCGTCTTAGTAATAGATTTTAAGGGTAATAAAGTTTCAAATCAAAAATTTTGAAATATGCCATGAGATTTATACACACATACACAATTTAATATATATTCTTAAAGGTGAAAGCTGGTCAGTCTTAGTCGTAGAAATTATGTAAAACTTAAAAAGGATTTTGACGGTACGTAGTACTGTCTAAATCTTTCTGTGTCTCCAAGAACGAGTTTCCCTGAGTTGGAAGATACAAAATGAATCATCTAAAATTACTAATGAAAATCACTTATAATTCCACTTCAGATATGCAATTATTTAAATGATAGAAAATTATTGACTACTACGAGCATTGTCTTTAATATTATTTTACAATTAAAACTAAAACCTACCCACAGACAAGGCACCCTTCGTAGTCATAGACTGAAAATAGTTAACATAAAAATTATCTGTGGGAGCTCGAACAGGTGTATTTAAAACAAAACAGCATTTTCATAAGTTGTTACTAACTTGAGATTTGTTTACGACTTGGGTTACAGAGTTCTTGCATAATTCTTGCTTACATACGTTGTAACTTATAAGTCTGTATATTTGACCTGTAATATGCGTAATGTCTGGATAATACCGGAATTTGTTTTGTTCTCGATTCGATACTGTCCTTGACTGGTTCGGATAATCTCAATAAATAAACGAATCGCATATGAACTATTTTGACATGATTTATTTGTTTTCATATGCTCTTTATTTAATATTCATTCAAATTATATGTTAGCGTTAAGCATTAGGTTTATATCATAATCCTGTTACAAAATCTTACAGAGTTTTTGGGGTATGGAATATTCTTTAATTCGAACTATTTTAATTATAGATTTTCCATTTAAATATTTATTATTTTCGGATTTTCTATGTTCTAAGCAAAATATCGACAGACTAATTAGTTTATTTTTATCAGATTACACTTAATGTTTTTTTTTAAATAAGATTTTTATATACTATTCTCAAACTGTATACTAAAACATATCTTGAATGACCAAAAATCTTCAGAGAGAAATGTTTGACACCACTTGAGACTGTAATACGAAGTACTAAGAAACCAGACTACAAAAAATGCATATTTTCAAACAATATCAGCGCAGTCTTGGCCGAAACTAAGAAAATTGTTAACTTGAACGACAAAACAGTGAATTGTGGATAGAAATGAGCCATCACCAAGACAATGGCAGGAAAAACAGTGGGGCAAAATTGGTCATAATGAGAACCCCCACCCCCTTTGGGGTCAAGCGGGAAATAAAATTTTAAATTGGTGCCGTGAAAAAGACAAAACGTGCAGACGGAGTGGGTAGGGAGAGTGTACATTGTCACGTTTTATTAATTTAAATATATTTAATGGTAACCATGTATCTACTTTGTACAATAAATTAATCCAAAATTGGGATAATAATTATTGATGTCTTCCTATTAGGAATACCGTAATGTTTTTTAAATAAATAAATAGGTAGGTAATAAATACAGGTATTAATTGGAAGTTGCGGCTTAATAATTCCGAAATAAAAATATAAAATTATATTTGATTTAAACAAATACATATGCTAATATCCAACAAACCACGCAGAACAAGTGGTGTACAGTATCCCTAAGAACAACGTCTAGCTCAAGAAAAATTAAAATAATAACCATAAATTAAACATGAGCTTTATATTCTGAATTTTACTTTGTTATAATTTTAATCATAAAATATCCGCCATTTTGATGTATAAAGAATATTAATTAAGTTACTTTTCATTAGTTGAGTATTATTTCTTTCATTTACATTTTAAATATTTGTTTTGAACGGACTTACTGAAAATTCGGTGTAAGTTGAATATTGATGTCTTTAAAATATTTAAAAATGACACAATTTAAGGCTGTCATTGTCAAATTCCCTCTGACACATCAAACAACTTGATATTTATCGCGTTAGACAAAGACCTTTACATAAAAACAAAGATAATATCCAATCTACCCTAAATAAAGGTGAAATGGAACAAGTTATACAAATGTCTCGTCTGTCTATCACAGAAATACAGTGGCCTTTTAACCCACTCGCAGGGAGCTAGGGTTGCCACAAATTACTTTTATTTTTATTTTTTTACATGTTTAAAAGGCTTATAGTTAATTGTAGACAGTATTATTTATGTATTTGACAGTTAATATTTCTTATTAGACTGTAAATTAAGAAAATAATTCAGTGGTATTTTTTATGTTAAGACCACACTGCCAGAAGGTTCGCAAGTGTGTTGCCGTTTAGGAATTGGTACGCTTGGGACCCTATGGATTCCATAAATAAGTTCAGCATACATTAATGATTCAAGTTTGCACTTGCACCTGGTAGTTGCCCAGTGCTCCGCAAACGGCTGCTGCTTCCGCTCAACGAATAAGTATGAAAGCGTGAGAATGCTGTCAACACTAAAGCTGTACTACAGGGACCAAAATTTTATTAACTTAAGCATTTTTTACGGTTTGAATAAACATTCTATATTAGAAAAAGTTTATATCCTACATAAATGAAATTCACTGTATTTTTTTATTAATCGGAACAGCCCTAACGATGCTTACGGAACAAAACCCGCTAAACGTAGCAAATGAAACTGATTGTTTTAACGTCTTTTTTATGAGTCTGTTTGTCTTCTATTTTATTGACATTTTATTTTGATAGCTTAATTTACTGATACGCACTCTCTTGACTATTACTAAAGTATTTTAAAGCACTCCCACTTGTTCACTTGTTTGTTCACGGAAATGTCTTGGCCTCCGCAACGAATATTAAAAACGGTTATTCTATTTTTGAATTATGGTGTACCAAATTTCAAAGCTTTTAATAGCCCAGTCCAACTAGTTATATAGTTCAATATCTTCATATATATAATTCTACTATACGTGTGTATGTCCCTGAACTCATCTTAAACACACACAGCCCGGAAGATGGCCCTTCAGTCGGTATTTTCATGCTATGTTTAATATCCTAATCACTTCAAATATCATGCAAGACAACTTCAGGTGCGCAAGTTATATATGTATAAACAATAACTGCAAATATTCACATAGCAAAAAACTAGCGAAAACGAACACCCGTGGAAGACACGGAAAGGATTGCCTTGGAAAAATATCAATAAATCAGACAAAAGAATGTGTACTGCTGTTATGCGCAACTTAAGAGAAATTTAAATAAAAATTTCACGTTTTTTTTCAGATTCTGCAAAGCTTCAGACTTAAAATAAAACCATTACAAAGATACAAATTAAAATAGAAGCAGCCAAATACTTTCTAATATATTCGCAGACCACAAAATTCAATTTACACGTAGGAACTCCTTCCAGACGAACAAAATGAAAACATGCTTCGGGAAAAAAGTGGGGTGGGGTGGGGGTGGAAGACGCTGGATGATTAATTATTAGTTTGTGTGTGTTGGGTATCTTGGTGTGCATGAGTTTTTAGATAAGTTTTTGTAGTTTTAATATCCGGTATTACTTTCCGATAAATTAATATTAAAAATGTATTAAGAAGGTACCCACATATAACTTTTTATGATTAGACCATATGATTGTACCTATTCTTAAAAGGCCGACAACGCACTTGCGAGCCTTCTGAGTGTTAATGGGCGGATGCATCACTTAACATAAAAAAAAAACAAAAAGAAAACAGATATTACATATGTATGTAGTCCTGTGTGAAGTCAGTGGGTCACACGGTCACTAACTTAAAAACAAAACTTAATTCTAAATTAAGGTAAGTTCTTTAAAACAATACATTAGTGTAATGTACTTACTTGACTTTTTAAATAAGCATAAACACAAAAAAACTTTACGCTTTTACTAAGTAAACCACTTTGTAAAAACAGTCATCCAATATCAAACTGTGAGTGCTCACCTAAATGAACACAGCCAATAAATATTGCCAGATATTGATGGATCACAAAAAAACTAGATTTTATCTCAATATGCTCAATTTTTATTTCAGCCGTGTTTACATATCAATACATATTGACGAGATCTCAAGGATCACGATATATATTGACCGTCTGAATATATGGTATAGGCAGGGGCCTATTGTAATCTTTTATGAAACCAGAATTAATCAATACAAACACGTTAAAGTAATATCGTAATTTTATATGACAATTTTAAACAGAGCAATTACTAGGCTTCATACAAAATCTGAAATTGGCAATACCAATGTTATAGTATGGCGATAATATTGCTTTTTACATAACAAGCGGTAACACTTGTTTTTGGTTAGCGTTTACATGTGTAATTATTAATAACGGTTATTAGTTTTCTATTCTTATATATAAAGACCGCAAATTGGAGCATGTTTCAGCTGTAATAAAATATAAATTGCAAATAATGTTTGAAATGTCGGTTGTAATTTATATCACAAAGATTTAGATGTATGCTGAACGTAATTATATGAATATATCTGTCAGTAGCTTTGAATCATAAATATTAGCACTAAGTTGCCTTCAACTATACAATCACCTGTAGCGCTGCATAGTAAAGGAACTCTGTAAGCCTGATAGAACTACGTATATTAATTTCATCTTATACATTGATCATTTATTTATTTAAACATTCTAATAATAATATCTCTATAAAGACTTATGTATAAAGAATAAATGCGCTTAGAAAAGACAACTGTTGATATTGAGGTTGGATCGAGAAGGCCTTGTCATACATACCTGAACCAAATGCAGGACGTAATAGGGTCTGGTCGAATATACCCATAAGAGACGGTATGCATGGTGAATATCATGAGTGTGTGATGCGAGAGAGGTATGTCAGGAGTGTAGCAAGTGGAGATACGTGTTCTCCGCCTTCAGGACAAAAGCAATGTGTAAATAAATAAAGACTTTTATTCGAATAATGTTGTTATTTATTAGAATTAATATATTTGGTTTCTATAATTGTTTATGGCTATTTAATCTGGCATACCAGATTTTACAGTGTTGTTATTTTACAGTGCTGATTGTGATTCGTTATTTATGTACTGAATTTGGTTTTGTAATGAAGTTACCCGAATTAGGCCCATATTTATAGAAATTGACAAAAACCACTGATACAGAAGAATGTGTATGTGACAAACTGTCTGTATGTGTCAAAAACTTCTGGATTTGTCTTTTTATTAGATTTAAGAATAGTTACGTGTACACATTATTTGCGACTTATTAATAACATCTTGAAGTACTAATATAATCTATGAAAAAAATCGGCGACTATTTTTTTAATCACGTTTTATGTCAATATTCTACAAATTTATTAAATTATGATTAAATATTATTTAAGTCACAATCTCGTTTTGAGCGCTATCAAATATGTCAATCTTCAAACAGAGAAACGGTTTTACAGCTCCTGAAACTAGATTGAAGTTGTGTTTGACTTTCCGACATTACTTTTTCTCCTTATAAAATAATTGAAAAATGAACCTCATAATATAGTATAGTCACAGAAACACAATTAATTACACTGGCTGTCTAATTATGTAATTTATGATGACAGTTGTATAAATAATAATTCGTCGAACTTGTAAATCGTAAATCCATGTAAATAATGTAACAAATTTATAGTTGAAAGAGTTTTTTATAACTATTATTTTTACGTTAATATAACATTATAATAAAAAACTTCATAACCTTCAAACATCTTTCACCATACACGATCGGTAACCTGTAGTGCAATTATTACAGTGCGTAGGTTTCGTCTTGTAATGAATTTAATTAATAATCAATACAGTAATAAGATAAATATATGAACACTCAAAATGTTCGTTGATTATACAAAAACATTTTTATATTTAAAAGAACAAAATGCCGCTACGTCATTTAGTGTTTACCTTAATTGCAGATCATGTAGACTCAGCTTCCCAATTAAATATTTGCCTAAGGTTATATAATACACGTAATTTATCAAAATTCGGATTCAGAATCTTCGCTACACAAGTTACCTCTATAAATGTTAATTGTAGCTGTTACATATGGAAAAATAAAATTAAAATTCATTTTGTGAAGAGTGTTAACCAGGTCACAGAGCAAACAAGAACATGTTTTAAATTATTATTAATATTTTAAGGTAGTCTGTTACAGACACGTCTGTAGTTAACATTATAATATTGACTTGTACCTAAGCCTTTAGTTGATAATATAATCACTTTGGAATATCACTAAAATGATTTTAAACAAGTTTATTTGAGTGACAAACATTAATTATCGCTAAGATAGATATGAAGGTCAGCTTACGTAATTATTCCTTGATTACACAAGAGCACGTGAGAATTTCGCTTCGCAATTATCTATTGATTTCCTTTTATTTCTAGATTAAAAACATCTAGATTTTAATCGGCTTCGACTTTGGAAAATTTAGGATTTTCACAGTCAGTATGAAGTGTATTCGCTAATCCTTTAATCAGGAAATGGGCAACACCTTGACTTAACCCATTATTAGGAAAATATATACTTTAAAGTCACCAAAAACAATAAAGTTTCAAGAGCAGGAACTTTCAAAAGCTACTACTGGCCCACGAACGTATTCATTGCAGCACATTTCTTTTGAAATTTCGTTAACAGACTACATCCAAATTGTTAACTGGAACAGTGAACTTTGTGCTAGCTTCACTTAATTTATTTAACGCAAATACACAAACTATAAGACATAACATACGTTGCCTAGCTATCTTTTAATACGCGGTACTAATCTCATCCAATATAAAGTATTACTAAAGAGTAACAAACAAAACACAACTTTTTAATTAAACACTGTAAAACCGAACCAAAATCAATATAGAATACATTAAAAACCTAATTAATTATGTACGAGCATACAAAAACGGCACAAAAATTGATATAGGGGTGGCGTGGGGAGAAAAGCTATCGATCGCTCGAACCACCCCGGGCATAAGTATAAAAAGCGTAACAAATTTTCGTCTTAAGAAAAGGAAAAGAAAAAATGTATACAACCCCCCTTGGCCCCGGCGGGTGTTCCCGGGGGGTGGAGGGGGTTTTTCTCGCGATCTCGTTCTGGCCTGGACGTAAGATGTTGCAAAGAAATTCTTTGTTGGTGCAGTTAATTAGATTGGGTATGCAATTTTTCGGTGTCTCTTGGCGTTTGAATTGTGTTCTTTACTGTGTTGATTCAGTGGTTTACACTATAGATTAAAATTAAAGTTTTAGGCTATATACTTAAAGTAGATTTTCGCTTCGAACAGAAGTTGCACGCATATTAGCACGTAATATAATCAATAGCACCGGCTAGTCGACATTTCACACATTCATAAAAAAATATAATGCCGTCTAATCTACTTTGACAGATTTTTTGCTTTCATTTACTGTTGAATGATTTTACTACGGTCTACTTTCAAATTTCAGAAGTTATAAAAATAATAGACTAAGAATATTCAAATAATTATCTATCAAGAACTCTTGGGACCTAAACACGGTGCAAACTAAAACTTAGTAGGTAACGAGAGTTCTGTGTCTGGGCTAGTCTCCTAGCTTACGTAACTACCTACGTCTAATAGAGACGGTAATGTTATCCTTAAATGACTTTACAGTGTAGGAAAGTAGTCAATGTTCTCTGACTTTATTAGCAAATTCGAATACGAAAATATGCAAATAATTTAAAAAATAAAATACATATTTTCTGCCTTATTTGCTACTGACAATAATTCTTATTACGTATTAAACAAAATTATAACAACATTTAGCACTAGTTTCGTACTTATCTGACCTTCATAGAGCTCATATTTATACACATTATCATAGTAGATAAACGGGGACTTCAAAATGGCTTCCAAACTGTTATCTATCATAGAAACATCGTGCGTGGCCTAGACAAATTACTAGGAAGTGTTTTGACATTGCGGGTGACCTTGACAGCCGCTGCTGATTGGACGAATTTCCAAAATGGCGCCGTCGCCCGCGCAGACGATGTCATTGTTTCTGATAATTAGATGACCGGTTTGGTGTGTTTTTCAAACGAATGTTAATTTATTTAGCTCGTTAGAACGCAATTTATTTGCATCGGCCATGATGGAGCCGGTCCTTTTTTAGATTATTAACTATTTGTAAGAATGTTCTTTGTTTTATTTTAAATATTTCTTACGTATTCATAATTTATACGAGATTGAATTAACTAGAGGCATTACATCGCTATTGATTAAATCGAGTTTCACATTAGTTTCTAATTAAAATACGGCGTTTTTTAAATAATTGTAAAACACTTCGTTATCAATACTTTATTTCTTAGTAACTTTCGTACTGTCTTCTTATACAGTGTATATTTTTGGTTGCAGGAAAAACCTTATTGGAAATGCTTTCTAACTTTACCTTTGGCTTACTGATTTAGGTGTCTAAGTAAATAAGCTATCAACAATTCAATATGGTATCTATCAATTTCAGCAAACACAAGTTTCTAAGGTCAAAAGTCTAACTTTCATATATTAGTAACCGGATAGCTCAGCTGATGATTTATGAGAATAAAAGGATATATTCAAATAGTCATTAAGATCTAGCGTCTTAGCATAATGTGTTTTAACTAATTGTTTATGGGTGTGCTTATTTTTATAAAAGACTTATGAACGTCGATAAAGAAATACATATAAAATGCTTCTAATTTTACATTTACTGCCAGTTCTCAAATCAAAGAAAGAGAAAGAGAAGAACTGGCAATAAACTCTCCGGCACTCTTTTTAATCAACAAGTTCTTTGTTTTACAAAATGCTTCTAAGAAGCTGCAACCATTACCATGTTCTCTCCTAAAGCAAATAGGTAAATGGTCGGGATCGACATTTAAAATATTATTATTTAGTTTCCAAAAGCAATGTTTTACGTTTATAAATCAATAAATAAATCATTTACTTGCCGAGAAAGCGATATTATAATTGAAGTAATACAAAATCGCATACAGCCATATTTAATTACTATGCAAATGTGTAATTATTAAAGCATTTATATATTATTGCAATTATATATTTAAAAAAATAAAAGAGGCAACTAGATCAGATAGATTACTACTTCTGCTCCATGCCCCAACGATTACAGCACTGCAGAGGTGTTTACAACAAGTAATTACCATACAAAGTTTGAAATTTGAATATCGAATATTTGAGTTCGAAATTCGAAACAGTAGACATTAAGCGATTAAAGCCGCGCAGGTTTCCGTAAGCACGGATAAAATGTGTTCCGGTTAACCGGTTAGGGATGTCCCAATGTACACTAGGGATGTACACAGGAATTAAGGGAATATTGAGAGTTTCATCTTGTTTATAGTATTGCGGTCTTGGATTCGATTCAATTTATCTTCTCCATAGGAACTTAATTTAATGGTTATAAGTGTTTGTCTAGACAATATTAGACTTGGGTATTATCGTCCATACGTTTTTGTCTGTTACTTATTAACAATTCGGAATTCGGAAGTAATTCGGAGAGATATTAGTCCTACAAACAATTAGACATACATATTGGGTTTTAATTCCATTAAAAGTCCTGGATCAGACACGACGTAAAAATACAACGGAACGTTTTTTAAGGCAGTTTTTGGCGCGCACCACCGTTATGTGGTACTACTATTAAACTACCTACTGAAGGATTTCCGAACCAATACGACTTATGGTCAAAGTTAAAGTCAAAAATCATTTGTTCATATAGGTAACACAATGTACATTTATGAACGTCAAAATTTTTTTGTTTTGTTTTGTTTTACACAAAGTTTGTAAGAAGCTGCAACTATTACACACCACACACATTACATATGAAGTGACAAATAATAATAAAATAAATTAAAAACAAAGATTTATCTTAGATTGTCAAAGATCCTCTATCAACGTTAGGCATGGTGAAATAGGAGCACGCACTTACGTTCGTAGGAACGACATAGTCGAAACAACTAACATCACCGCATACACGAATTCAAGTACGACCAGTCACCACAAGTAGCAACCGTTCACGAGTATCACGCATGGCCAGCTATCGGCCCCCTCGCCATATTTTAGGGAGACAGACGGCACCTACACTGGCATGACACTCATATTGCCAGAAGGCTCGCAGGTATGTTTCCGGACTTTTAAAAATTGGAACACACTTTTCTTGAAGTACCCTAAGTCGAATTGGTCCGAAAATACTTCAGTGGGCAGCTAGTACCACATAATGGTGGTACACGGCAAAAACTGCCTTAGTTTTGGAACGACGGACGTGGCGGTCAAATTCCGTATTCTGCCTCGATGTCCGATGATGAAACTCAACTGCCTGTATTAATCCAAAGAACTTCTCTAAAATGTTTTCTGTGACTATATTTCTTGTTCAAATACTTGTAACAAAAAAATAATTACGTGAATTTGAAAAACGAGAGAGCAAAAACAGCCGCAAAATGAAGATGTTTAAACTTAAATAAAAATTAAGCGAATACAATGGTTTAAAAAGTGAAAAGTTAAATGTTTTACGCTGAGTCGCGTTGCCAAAACACAAGACAGTGAATTTGTAACCCGGTTTGGCCCGGTTGCGTTAACGGGTAAACTTACCCGGGTACTAGTGTTGAGCTAAATATATCGATAGTTGTTAAAGGATTTAAGTTGCTTGAACATTCGAACATAAACTAAATTAAACTGAAAGAAAATTAGATATTTTTCTTTCATATAAGTCAGAATTAAACTCATGTACTAAGATTATTGTTTATATTATTTTTTATTGTTTATTAATGTTTTTAACATTTAAAGAAATTATATACAGAGAAAGGAATGAATTATAAAATTAAAGGAATCATAACAATCTTTAGACAAGATGATTAGACATAGTTCGGGTATATTTTTAACATTTCTGTAGTTTATTCTGATTTTTAAATTAACATGGTTGACTGAGATAATCCTTTACAAATTCAGTAAAATTAAAAAAAATACGTTGTTATATAAATAAAATACTGTCTTTGTACTAATTTTAGTGAAAATTCGAAAATGAATAAACATATTTATTTGGAAGGAGTGCGTTGTATATAAGTTAAGACTTTTTTTTCAGGTAACAGAAGGCAAAATGGAAGGACGCTACCGCCGCCCACGGACACTCACATTGCCAGAAGACCACACTGTTGTAAGTGCGTTGCGGGCCTTTTAAAATTGGTATACTCTTTTCTTGAAATACCTGAAGTTGAATCGCGTCGGAAATACCTATATGGGCAGCTGGTTTGACATATTGGTGGTGCCTAATATCGATATCGATAGTTTCATTAATCGATATGATGAAGCACTATTCTAGGCATCACTATTTACTTTAAATCGCGTTATATTACAAACAGAGAATGAAACGTGCTGTATTTTCCTGAAAGTTTCATAGTCTACAAAGAGACGAGGCTAGGCGAGGCTGACTAAAAAATAAACTTTATAAACAAACAATAGAGTTCAAAATCCTTTGTTCTTAATAAAAGGTTCTGTATGTTGTTTTCGGTTGCAACTTATTTGAGAAAACATGCTGGACCGAGACAGATATATTCGATATTTAGCTGTGTGAGTGAGTAAGGAATAGACTAAATTTACGAAGCCACAGGTGGTGTGCCTCGGGTACAGTCAGCGAAGAGATTGCTTTATATTTACGTATAAGTAAAAGCAATTCCTATTTACTAGAAAACTGTAATTTGTATCAATTAAGCTAATATTAAAACGTAATTTAATATTAATGTTGCTATCTTCGCAATATTTTTTTATTGGCTTTGCATGGCTCGTCATTTACTATATTGTAAAAAGCATTATCAAAATTGGTACAGTTGTTTTTGAGTTTATTCTTTACAAACATAGATCTTTTATTTATTAGTAGGAATAGATATAAAAAAACCGGTATCGCATTCACGAACTGATTAGTATTGCATCCTGCCCTAACTGCCCATTTGTTTAGTTGTTTTTAAACAAAAATGGCGTTAAACTTGTAGTATTTGAAAGAATTATCAAAATTGGTCATGTTGTTTTTATGTTTATTCTTTATAAACATAGATCTTTTCTTTATTAGTAGGAACAGATATAGAAAAGTCCAGCATTACATTCAAGAACTTATTAGGATTGCATCCTGCCCAACCTGCCTTTTGAATTTTTTCCTAAGAAATATGGTGTTTAACTTGTTTATTAAGAGTCTAACTGGGTCATACAAAGAATAGAAAGCAACTGTCAATGGACAAAAGATGCAATTGATGATATTACTTATTTAAAACCACGTGAGACTTTCCCACTATGTAAAAGCATTTCGAATTTCCTTTTAGGTTCTTTTAATTCTAATAAAATATTAATAAGCTATATTCATAGAACTTTCAATGTATTTAGCGGTTTTATAAATTACGTTTGGCTTTAGGAAAATTCTCCTTAAGTAGTGAAATTTTTGAATTCTTCAATTTTTTATATATATTACATTATTGAAGTGAAACTTTTTTAGCGGCGCTGCAAAAAAAATTACCGTCACATGTTTCCGTTACGCGCTATCTTTTTCTTGTCCCTACCACGGTTGATTCGAAGAGATTCGAAGCCATTAATAACAAAAACATATTATAACGATAACAATGCTTTTTGTTAAACTTTATCTAATTTAACTTTATTTAACCAATTTCTGTAAAGTTGCATATAGTAGATAAATAAGAACAAGTAAAGACCCTTACAGGTCTTACCATCATCGAGGCACAGAAGCTTGCCGAACATAGGGGAGAGTGAAGGAAGTGGTGCTCCACTAACACGACCATCAGAAATGAAGAATGCGACTGAAGAAGAACATTTGCTTTCCAATTATCGAACTGATGACGGACCCAACCCAGATTCAAAACATATTTCCAGTATATTTAGAAGTCAAGATTTTTATACATAGTATTAAAATAAAAATGACCTTTGCCTAGATGCTTCTGTGTCCTTAAATGGTAAACTGTAAATGCAAAAACTGTCCTTATTCTGCCCTTTGATTTACCTTGAGCATTTGCGAGTCAAACTATTCTTATATGTTACAAGGTTATTAAGGATTATAATTCTGATATCTAGGTTAAAAATATATTTGACAAAAAAATTATCTACCTACTAATATTACGATAACATAAAGTTGGTGGCTATCTTACAGATCAGATCTTAAATCCCTAAAAAACAAAACATAAAATCTTCGCCAAGTGTTAAAGCATTCAACAATAGACAGTTGAAGTTAATAAAAGAATTTATGGTAGCCCGCATACATATTATTCATATTGCTAGTTGAAAAAAACCAACCACACCAGGGATCATCTATCATAAATTAAGAGCAATGAAATTCGGTTATAATGTCCTTACCTCAACCTTGTCGCTCACATTGATGTAATGCTAATGCAAGAGAATGTAGGTCTAATTAAATTTCAAAACGGCCACAGATACGAGGACACTACTTTGATAGAGGCTTCTGATTTTAAGTTACGTGGGTCGAATATTTAAAAAAAACTTTCGTTATCCCGGAAACTCCTTCCAGAAGCCACCTGAAGCATTCATAGGCAAATTTGAAAGACCTCGACCATTCGCATTCCAGGAGAACGAAGATCTTAGTGGACTATCCGTAGCTTTTATGATACGAAGGCAAGCCCTGAAATACCAACATATATTAACTGATTGTAATGTCATTATCAAGTACTCTAAGTCAGTTAAAAGCTTAAGATGTCTCAGTACACTTTCGCACGTGACTGTACGCTAACTGTTGCGCGAGCTCGGGGCAGACAGACGTGACTAAAACACTTGTATTGTATTGATTTTGTTCGATCGCGACTGAGACGGTTAGTAAGGCTTCTTTACATCTCCGTTAACACTAAGTTACGCATGTGTTTATCCCAAACGCAAGAAAGGCAAGAAAACATTCGTTTTATTTCCATATACTTAAGTTAGTAGGGTAAGTCTTCACTTTGAATATAAGATTTTATTACAATTAATTTAATAGAATTAGTCTTAAAAATCATCGTCAAAAATTTACTTGAAGTGTGGAATGTATGCCGGTTTTAAAATGGGTGATTGACGAATTACATCACATAATTGAGTGAGCCCTGTTTTCAGTTGTATCTAAAGTTTTTATTTTAAATCTTAAGAGATGTAAACATTTATTAACCACCGACTTTAACAAATTGATGGAGGCATACAAAAATTTTATATGCTTCATTGTTGTAACACTTTATAGCAACATTATTCTTACAAATAATAATGTCGATTTCATCCGTTACTTAGACTTTTTATGTACAAGTAGGTGATCAGGCATCTATGCCTGACATGTAAATTTGAGTTGTAAGTCACGCCGGTTTCCCCACGATGTATCCCTTCACCATAGAAGCAGTTGTTAATTGTCCATATAGAAAAATCAATTGCCGTGATTAGAACGCACGACCTCTTTGTTAAGTGTTGCTTAAACTACTAGGCCAATACTTATCACTCTTAAAACAAATAAACTAATTTTCCTATTTGACTTGATATTTTGGTTGCCTTTAATATCCAAAATATATTTGGTATAATTGAAAAATGTATACGTATTTCAAAGATTATCTCTATAATTGTCTGGAATCGATGCAACAAAATGCCGATTCCAATATTTATGACGTCATATAGCGACACTCCGAATAAAGAGATAAAAGCTGTGTAGAAGCTGCCTTATTGCACATAAGTAATCTCTAGCCTGGACGAAGAACGTATTTGCTTTACGTAATAAATCAGAATAATCGATGTACGCACAAAACATGTTTGGTCAAGGTCCTTAAACCTTGACCTGTTTATATATTTATTCTTAGGCACACAAAAAATATATTTGTGTGTCAAACAGACACACAAATGAAGTTAATAAAACAAGGAATCTTATTTTGAACAATTTTAATTAAAAAAATAAGGTATAAAAAATAAAAATAGAATTTATATTTTTCTTGTAAAAAGATTTCATCATTTTGTTTCTAGTTGAGAACAAAGCAGCAGATGCTCTAGAGCATCGTATCATCTTATCTAGATACGATGAGATACAGGACTCAAAACTGCCTTAATTCTGCGAAAGATTCGAAGGCAGAGACCAAGCCACTCATGAGCTATAATGTTTTAAAAACATTCCCATTTAACAAATGTCTATCCTATTAGTATCCAGTGGCCGAACAACCACTGGAAGTTCACAACCTCTTATAACGCAAATACTAAATGCGTATTGTGAGGAAACTTTTTTCAAACTAAAATCGAAGATGTGTGACGAGCACTATGACGAAAACTTATTAAAGAATAGATATATACAACAACAAGTGTTATTAATATAGATTATATACATTTCATTGAAATATTACATGATAAAATCTTTACTGTCAATTATTCTAGCGAACAGATTAATTTGTATCCTCAACAAGATCTTAATTAATATCAAACAGAAATCAATTATATTTGGTTTGTCTAGACGAAATTAAGGAGTTTACAAAAAAACTGGACAAGCATTGTCTCGTCAAAAGTGCCGTTAGTGGGGCGAAGAAAATCAATACGGGGTGGGGTTTGGGGCGAAGGGGGGGCTCTAAGTGGACATCGGGTATTTGTCTGTTTATGAATACGTTCTCAATGGTTTCACTTAATGAAGTTTAAAAATTGCACAATTACTCAGCACTGGTGTTAGGTTGGTGGACACGTATCTACCCCAATTTTTATCATAAATATCGTATTGATGAAATATCCTCTTAAATTCTAATTATAGAAATTAATTTAATGAAATCCATGCCCTCTAGCGGCGAATAATGTTACTATTTTATGATTTGATCACTAATGATTGGCTATAGGTATCATGAAGTAACCTAACGTTGATTATATCGTCATACGATTGACTCAGCGATAACACTGAACTATCGTGTAACCATAAATAAATTGCTCTACGATCGGGCAATGACATATCGATTTTGACAGAAAAGATATTGATGTATTTCTTGTCAAATTAGAAAAAAACAGTTTGCTCATTATCTTTATAAATACGAGTTATTTTAACATGTGTATGATTTTTGAATTTTGAATTACTATAATTATATTTGGTAAAATTCTTAGGTCGTATAGTAAAAATAATGAAAAAATAATAAATAGAAAATTAAATCAAATTTAAAAAGTTTAGTCCTTTAACACTGGCAGAATGTCCTCGCTGTATTGCGACACTTACGCGTTGAGCGAGGAAAGAAAGCACCAGCCCCAGAGATGGTCACAGGTACTATCTATAATTTATAAAAACCAGTTCTATTGATTAATACACTTTTAATATTTGGAAGCAAATCTTCGAAAATCCCAGTTAATTTGATTGCGGGTTACTTATGAAACCTTAGATTTTTAAACATATGGTCTTGTTTATTACCTTACTACGTAAACCATTAGAAATAAATTCCATACGAATATAACTAAGGCGCTATGTATAAGACATATTGCCATGAAAACAATAATAAAGGTGTGTGCGACTACTTGTTGATTCCGGCTCGTTTCAACCTACATTTGTACATGGACCTTCCAATTGATATTAAATTCATGTTGTTCTACAACCCTATAGCATATACTATGTAATTAAAGTAGTTTATCTGCGTACATTTAGAATATGGTGGTTTTAAGGTACCATTTAGTAAGCACAAAACTTTGAATTGTGAATTTCATATAATTTTTTAACTGGTATTTAATCAAACAATTAATATAACAACGAATCGAACCCACGACGAGAGAAAGGCATTGACCTTTTGTTTTTTATTTTATTTATAAAGCTTGTAAACGCTTGGGACACTGATAAATAAATAATAAAAATACCAGTTAACTTCAGTGGCACTACGACCTCTTTAGGTCTAGGCCTCATTTAGATTTCCGAATCAGTTTCATGATCATTTTAACCTACTACTATTAAGTCAAGCAGTTGACTTTTTGCGTCTATCGTAAGCCGGTTGACTCACGAAGTTTTCCTTCACCGTTCGAGCAAATGTTAAATGGACACATAGAAAGAAAATCCGTTGTTGAACAGCCAGGGATCGAACCAACGACCTCAAGGATGAGAGTCGCACACTAGCCACTAGGCCAACGCCCATAAAGTTGAAATAACGATTTTAAAGGAACACTGTGAGGGGCTAGCTCGGTATCAAAATGCTTAACCTAGATGTTGATGTTTTGACCAAAACGCGTTCGTCTGTAAAGAGGGACAAATGGGGTGACTGGAGATCTTGTGTATTTACGTAATTTAAGTTAAATGGTTGGGGCAATTAACCTTATTTATTTCATAAACAAGCTGTACATTATTTAATTTATGTTGAATGTTAAAATACTTTATTGAAGGAAAATAATATTCTCACATTCTTTTATTAAAAATGAATGAGACACAAATGTACTAATGAATTAATTTATTAATACTTCGTTGCAGAAACATAATACAATTGACATAATGAAAAGGAGGGAAACAACGGCCTTATCGCTTTCGAGCGATCTCTTTCAGGCAAACGGTGCAAGAAAAATAGATATGGCAAGAAAGAAGTGCAGAAATACATAATAGATAAGGTTATTTGGACGAAACTAAAATAGGAACAGAAAAACGAAATGAAAAGGAGGGTAACTAGCGGCCTTATCGCTTTCGAGCGATCTCTTCCAGGCAACCATTGGGAAAAGAATTAATTAGATAAGGTAAGAAAGAAGTGCACAAATACATAAGGTTATTTATACTAAACTAAAATAGGAACATAAAAACGAAAAAAAAGGAGGGTAACTGGCGGCCTTATCGCTTTCGAGCGATCTCTTCCAGGCAACCATTGTGAAAAGAATTAATTAGATAAGGTAAGAAAGAAGTGCACAAATACATAAGGTTATTTATATTAAACTAAAATAGGAACATAAAAACGAAAAAAAAACACAATATGAAATCTTTTTCATATTGTGTTTGGTTTTGTTCTCCTTAAAAGTTCACATGAATCACGATAATTATCAATTTATATTATTTATATGTAATAAGGAATTTAGGTTATCCAAATAATCTATTCTAAGTTATAAAACGCTTGCTTCAACAATTTTCGGCCGAACTTCTATAAAAACACATTGTAACAAGGCATTAAAATTGTTTTATTACGTTATTGGATTTTATTTGAGCGAAATGGCTTCCCTTTGGTCAATCTAAGTCAAATCCTATTTTAACATCACTATGTATTCGTTCTTTATGAAATATTATTTATAAATAAATATGTAGTATATTTAAATAACGTAATTATTTTAAAGAAAAATGCTGTATGGTTCCTGGGATGCTATCGATGAAACACCAAAGTATTTCTAATTAAAATGAGAGAAAAACATAGTGTCTGCTTCTAGAAATAGTTTCGGGGCTTTACTCTGACGATTTAGGTAATCGCCTCGCTTTAAAAACTAAGACAACCCTCAGGTTGTCAACAAACCGTCTTGGCCCGTACAGTTGAATCATCGTTTGAAAGTTCGTAAAAATACAATTCAGGATAACTTAAATTGAAAAATACTAATTCTATTCGCCGGATGTATAAATATTATGAGTTTTGTAAAGTGCATATTGTAATGGTAAAACAATAGATAGGAATTTAGTATTCTAAACATAACCTATTCTATAACGAAGGTCACCGTTTGTTTCTAAACCCTTTGTGAGAATATCCATTTGAATAGTCAAAAGTTATAAATATTATGTCATACCCTTGATTCATGAGGCGCAGGATACTACTGGAAGGTTCAATCTAAATATTATGCAATTCTTCATTCGTATAGATTTTGGGGTTATTGTGTCGTATATTTTATGTAAACGATATACTAATAGACTAAAGAGTTCATAGAAATACCTTTTTTTGTTGATAGACTTTTGTTTATTTAATATGCCTTTGCGAGTGATACAACGATTATAGTGGTCATTTATAGACCGATTTGTCTTTAACCTCTAAACAGGCAGGTTTGCTGATTACCTCTTCATCGGCGCAAAATTGCTGACCAGCAAGCATTCCTTTGAGGTCTGAGAACAGGAAAACGTCGCTAAGAGCTAACTATGGAGAATATAGTGTTTGCGAAATTTCCCGAATTCTTCTCAATAGCGGTTATTAATTTGAATTCTGCATTATTTATATAGCATATATTATCTTCTTCTTTTAGTGCCTCTCCATTATCTACCGTGGTTGGTGGTTGGCCGTCAGTCTCTTGAGGCGTGTCTTGTCCTGTGTCACATGGAGCAACCTTCCGCAGTTGCAAAACCCGTCCACTCCTAACGTTGCGAAGCCATGTTTTCTTTCTTCTACCCACACGTCGTTTATCCTGGATTTTACCCATTATAATTAATTGAAGGAGGTGGAACACGCGGCCCAGGTACACAATTTTACGTTGTATAATGTTCTGCATAAGTTTTTTCGACATTTGGAATGTTACAGAAGATTCTCGTTAGAGACCTTCTGTATCTGCTTATACGAAGCATGCGACGATGGCATATACAGTGTAAATTCTATATAACGACACTAAAAGGACTGTATTTTATGGCGGAAGATATTTAGAAAGACGTATAGATAATCCATGTTTCCAACTTATTAGTTATGGTTAACAACAGTCTTCACGTGCAAGCAATCCCAATTTGTAAACAAAAGAATGAATTTCTTAGAAAGTTCGTATACATGATGCCGACAGTCGAGTTTGTTGCGGGCTAGAATAATAAAGCGACAAAAGAACGCTGCGCAGTTTTTACTAATTTTAGCAACTTAAAAAGTACTTTATTACTCAATTGTTTTCCTTACTGAGAGTGGATGTAATGCTTTGTAGAGTTTATTATTGTATGGAAGACAAGCTAAACCAACCAAAGCCACTTGATTTCCACGCTTTAGGGAGATCGTCATTAAATCGAGGGACGTTACGTGGAGTTTACACTGTATTATAATAGCTCCCAATTAATATGTTTTTTTTTTTAATTCTTTAAATTTAGTCTGTATTATACACGTATCATAAATGTTAATAAGCTATTAGATGATTGTCCTTATAACACTGAAGATAAATAAACCTATTTGTTTTACTCATTTAACTTATGATTTTAAATGAAAATTGTAGAAAAAGAAAACTAGAATTCACGTTTGGGCCTAATGTGTTTTATACCTAATATGGAAATACATTTACAAAATTTAAATGCAGGAAATGGTGTTCAATATGTTGATTTCGAAGTTAAATATTGGGTCAAGCTATTGAATAAGTAAGCAAGGTAAGATTATAAACGGTTTTCTGGTGTAAGGTGTGAACAGAAATAAATTTTTCATTATTTTAAAATATTTTGTATTTGACTTATATATGGAGCAGCCTAGTGTGCGATTCTCATCCTTGGTTCGATCCCGGGCTGTGCACCAAACTTTTCTTTCTATGTGAGCATTTAACATTCGCTCGAACAGTGGACGAAAACACCGTGAGGAAACCTGCTTGCCTTAGAACCAACGGCGTGCGTCAGGCACAGGAGGCTGATTGAGACTTGCCTCTCAGATTTACAAATGATCATGACAGATACAGATACAGAAACAGAAATCTGGGGCCCAGACCAGAAAAGGTTAGAAAGGGCCAGTCATTTATTTTTATTATTGACTTATATTTACGCCATAACACTTTATAATTTACAATACTATTTAGATTAGGTCACGGATTGTTTCCATGCTCTGTGATAAACCGGGATTTATTTTGAGAAGAGTGATTTCTTGGGGTTGCTATATTACTGAAGATTAGCCGTCAGTCGGGATTTTTAAGAACAAATAATTCCCTAATTATAATAGAATGGTTATAATAAATGCAGACAACGTGGCTCGACTTAGGGTCATTCAAGAAAAGAAAGTTTTTAAAAGACCAGCCACGCACTTATGGTTCGTAAAAATGTCAAAAAATGGGCCGCTCACTTAACATCAAGTGAGCCTCCTGCCCAATTCGTGGTCCACAGTTATTGGAGTATTTCTATTCTTGACATGAATAGTAATTTAATTAAAACAATCTCATCTTACTTGCTTGTCCTAACTGATTCATAATTTATAGACTACATCTGTGCACACTGTCCAACAGGTTGGTCCAGCACTTTGGCCCAGTGCTTTGAGTAAATCGTTAGTTAAATATCGGTATCGGATAAATATCTATATTTGACCCAGCTCCTCCTTATAAGGTTGGCTTTGATGCATTTAAGATCCTTGCGAGAGATTAAGGTTTGTACAAAAGCGTAATAAAAATAATAGCGTAATAACATAAAATCAAAATCTTTGCCTTTTTATTATGTGAATTTAGAGTTGGGATGCAAATTCTAAATCGAGTGCATAATATTCGTCTAGACAAAACTGCATTCGAGGACACCCCATTTTTTTTACATACATTACGAACTGACCTACAAATATGTAAAAGTTTAATACCGCGGACATAACTGCAGAGCTGTCAAATTTTTCGTAACAAGTAGATGCAGGGAACTTGAAACTTTGTGTTCGAAATTTAAAAAAGGTTTTTTAAATTTCGAATTAGAAACTAAATTTTTTAAAAGAACTAATCTTCAAGCGTAACTTTTGTCTTACAATATACATAATATGGAATATATTAGCTATAGACATAAAATTATTTCGACCATGATGAATGATCTATCGTCAACTAATTAAATTTTGAATCTTCTTTTTTGTTCGACAGCCTAAATAATTTACATGTTTTACTTCTTATTTTAAAAAAAACATATGTGAAGATTTTTAATTGGTCCATATTGTTATATATATATATATATATATCTCTATTTCTGTGTTGTGCTTACAGCACAATTCTCTTCTCAATAAATAAATAATTAAATTAATTAATTAATATATAAAGAAACAAATATCTTTAGCTTAGAATGCCAATTTTGGTAAAATCCTATGACTTACTACGTGGGTAGGTACTTGACTCTTATACAAACACATTACAAGAACTAAAATAATATTGATGAATCTATATGGCGGTTTAATACACGGTTCGATTATGATCAAAAATGGCAAATGAAACGCAAAAATATACTTCGATGTACATAAAAACTACGTATTATACGTAGAGTGGCGTTATAAACATTTTCTTTATCAATATAAAGTGCAATTGCGTGCATTTTATTTTTCGAGATAAACAAAATTCCTTTGAATCAAATAACGCAGAGCCGCGTGAGAAAAGTAGTCTAAATAATTTCGCATGAAACACGATACGGTGGATCTTGTTCTATGTGTTAAAATGTAGATTGTCTGTTTTGCTTTCTATATATAAAACGTAAATTTTATATAATTATTATTATTTAAGAGCTTAGGGGTTCGAAAAGAATGGTCCACTCAATTATAAGGTTCGATATAGACCTTCCAACTAAAGCCAAGCCAGGGAATTGCTGAAGCAAAATTACGATTTTTGATTTTGATGCCTGCATTAAGAATGTTTAATAAATCAATGGAGCTACAACCTTTTTAGGTATAGGCCTCAGATTTATCTATTTATTTCATGCTTAGTCAATCTAATAAGCAAGTAGGTGATCGGCCTTCTGCACCCTATACCGTCTACTACTAATACCGTCGACTTTTTGGTTCTAAATAAAGCCGATGTCCTCACCATGTTTTCCTTTACCGCTAATGTTCAATTCGCACAAAAATCACATTGGGATCGAACCTGAATGCACTAGGCCAGGCTTTGCTGTAGGTCGAGTCAAAATTACAAATTTAATTAATGCACTCTGACCACGTAATTTAAAAAACGATTTTAGTATTGGGGTGTATTAAAATACAATAATTGTACGAATAATTGTATTTCCGGTATTCTAAGCTCCATGACGATAACACACTGCGTGAACTACTAAACAATGGAGGCCTTGGCAAGAGAGGTTTTATACACGAAAACGCCATGCAGGTGCAGCCTTGTGCCTAATGTACAAGGTTCTATCAATACTTGATACTCGCACAATTCCTACGAATTAAAAATATGATTACACGGTTTCTTTAACAAAACATCTGTCCTATTCTTATAGTTTGTCTATGGGATCAGTATTTTTTTTATTCTTACCTATCCCCATGTACCGATTTTTATTTATCTTTATTAACACTTCTGCACACAAATATTAACAATAAACTTTAAACAAAAACATAGTGTAATGGGCAGCCTTATCGCTTCTGAGTTATCTCTTTCCGGCAAATTAATATACTACCTTATTTTTAAAAATTGCGTGTAATGTTAAAAATGTTATTACGAAATGTTAAGTTGTGCAAATACATTCCTCTATATTGGTAAAATATTTGTGTTAACAAAAATTATGCAAATGGCGACGGAACTTGAAGAGAATTTTATCCAAACATTAAGCATTCAGCTCTCATTCTTGAGGTCTTAGTTTCGAACCCCGGTTTAGCACCAATGGACTTTCTATGTGCGCATGTTACTCTCGTACGGTGAAGGAAAACAGGCAAAGACCCGAAACGTCGACAAAGTGTGTGGGTCACCTACTTAGAAAAAAACAAATGATTCCGAAACAAATACAGAAATTAGGACTTAATAAGGCACATATGACCTAGAGAATAAATAACCTCGTGTTTATGGTATTTTCAACTGACTTCATAATGGAAAAGAGTAACACTAGTGATAATGTATGTTAGAGTATTTCCTCCAATTTCGTTTCATTTGGGGTAGAGACTCTTGGGCCGTGGAGTTCAAGTGCACCGGCGCTAATAAAAGACTTAAGTAGGCACCTGGTAGACAGCACCGGTCATCCTAAAGCTGGTGTTTTTCTCGCTCAACGAATAAGTATCACAATATATGACAGCATTAAATATACACTGCCATAAAACTTTTTAATTTCGCCTATTTTTATATCCCACTTGTAATTATTATGATCACTATATCTATCACCCACATTAACATTAATTTAGTTTATTAGGTTTGAACTTTCTCACTCATATTGTGAGGTTTCATTCAAACAATAAACAAATTGGTAATTCTAACCACTTTGTCTTAATGTTGATACTAATTCCAAAATTGTTCTAAACATTCATATTTTTGCTTGTATGTACCGAGGGATTTCATTTGTCTATGGCCAGCATGTTGCACCACGATGTATTCAAAAAAAAGTTCGCTATCAAACTATTTAATAACCTAGTTATAGATCATGTAATGCTTTCAAGGGGAAGGCAAGTATTTAGACCATAATTATAAACATGTTATTATGACATTTGCATGCCTATTTTTATATGGCTGATTGTGCGGATATTTATAAATAATCTATATAAATGTACCACTTTCTTGCAAATAAACTATTTATTTAAACATTAATTATCTTGATGTATGTGTCTTTTTACTTTCTATTTTTAATATATCATCTTTTTTAGTTTAGTTTGGTTTTTTTGTTGTTCCTGTTTAGTTTTGTCTTAATAAATGTGTATAACATGTATTTTTGCACTACTTGCCTATCTTATGTAATTTAATACATTTTTATTCATTTTTTCTTTACTCACAGTGGTTGCCTGGAAGAGATCGCTCGAAAGCGATAAGGCCGACAGTTGCGTTTTGATTTAATTATGTTCAATTTTTTTATATTGTAGTGTAACGAAGTGTAAATAAATAAATTAATTATTTAACATTATCATAAACATTAACACGACATGACATAATAGTAAAAATTTTAACAAGTTAAAATAATTTTCTATTTAAGTGCATAGCCTAGAACGCTGGTACCAAAACATTGTCCTAGATATGGTGACCTTACTACAACTTATCAAAGGACATACTAGTTCAGCTACAATCTTTTAGTCAACATATTTTATAGTTATTTTAACAGCTATGAATCAGGGTATTATTATATAATAATGATATCATTTCTTCAAGTTTGACATTATTTTCATAACCATTTGCTTCAAATATATTTTATTTATTTATAAGCAATCTAACATATACAGATTATAAGGGAAACTTAGACAATATACAAAGCCAAAACAGATTACATTGTTAAATCAATCAATCGATCAAAATTACATTATACTATTGATACATTTAGTTTAAAATAAATATATATTTAATGCTTGTAATTTAAAATTTACTGCCAGTGTACAAATCAAGGGCGTAGAACGGTAGAGAAGAACTGGCAATAAACTCTCCGCCACTCTTTTTAATCGCCAAGTTTTTTGTCTTACACGACGTTTGTAAGGAGCTGCAACCATTACACCATGTTCCACATGACATCTTAAGTAATTAATAGTTAAATAATAATTCAAAAGATTTGTCCTCTAGCAGCATGGTGAAATAGGAGCACGCACTTATATTCTCGTGGGAACAGCACGCAAATACATAGTCGAAATAAATATTATAAATAAAATATACGAAACAGAAAAAAATTAGTATATGAATAGATAAAGAAAACTGAAACTAAATATTAATCAAACTACAACTTAATATTTTAAATAAAAAAGAAATTGTTATTACTGCTAAATAAAGAAGACTTTCCGCTTTAAAATAATGCCTACATCGTAATAAATTGTATTATAGTTAGATAAAACACGAAACCTTGGCGAATCACGCCGAAGATTTGTGTTCGTACAAGACATATGGAAAAATTGTGAATCTTGTAGCATACAAGAGAAGAATTCTTAACGAAATTTATTATATTGTATAAGGAGAAATTAAAATGTTACACATCTTAGCTGTTGGTATGACTCGGGGTATCGTGTATGTCCTAAACACTTAGTGTTGAAAAATACGGGTTTAAATATCTATGCGTAATAGTAACTTAAGTTAGTACGATACTTGTTACCATGGTAACCTTTTTTTGTATAGAAGTAATATCGTAACCATGGCAACATTTATAAGGACGAATAAGTCTATTGTCAGTCTTAGCCCATTTCTCAGTTATAATTACTTCGGTTTTTTTAGAATAGGCAGCAACAGGGATCATCTGATGTTAGGGGATACTGACACGGCCATAAGGTGCGTAATGCGTTACCGGCCTTTTAAAAATCGATACGCTCTTTTCTTTAAAGACCGTAAGTCAAATTGGATTGAAAATACTGAAATCGGAAGCTGGCTTCACATGGTGGGCGGCAAAAAATACTTTAAACCGCTTATTTATGAAAATGATTCATGAAATAAGCTCACATTTTTGTTTTATTCCACTCTCCTTTTATCACAGTTGGTTAAAAGTATCGCACTTGACGTGACTATTAAACATTGACGTCATTGGAACAAAACATCACAGTGTCCAACGCTATTGCTAGTTAGCCGAAATGGATACGAACAGGGATATCTATGGAGACTCCATACAATTTTATTCGAAGACCTACACTTTCATGGTTATGATATATATATAGAGTATATACAGTATTTCCAATATACATATTAATAATAAATAAACATGGATAAATAAAAGAAATTTATAAAGTTTGGTCCCTGCCAGTGTTTGATAAGTTTCCTCGCTGTATTGCGATACTTATTCTTTGAGCGAGGCACCTGCTCAGGGGTCACCGGTACTATCTACCAGCCAACTTAAATCTTTAATTAGCGCCTGTACAAATGCTTCAGTAAGAAGATAATAGGCTACAGTAGTTCTTGTTTTTCTATTGAAGTTCAGTCAGTTGAATAAAATATATGTTATCATGGTTTGTAATGTAATAATTTTCGAACCCATATTTTTTAATATCCAAGGTGGAAATACATCTGCGCATCCCTGCCCCTAAAAGTTGCAGGGGTATGTGGGTATGTGGTACCTACACCAAAATCTCTGCTATTCAGAGACTGGACGAGCAATACTCACTAAAACCACCTCGAGTAATTTCCACAAAGTTCACAGTGGCTCCGGAGTCGCTTTCGCATTCTACCGGGACCTCAGGCTCTAAGCAGAGGCTTTGAGCTTAATTTTCCTAGTAATATGTATCGTAATAAAAAAAACCTTGCCATTTCAAGCGCTGTTAAAATTGAATTTTTTGCGGGTGTTACATACCTGTAAAGAGAAAATGTCAATTAGTTATTTTTCAATATATTTAAAAAAATTAAAGATTTTAGTTACACATTATAAAAATAAATCAGTGGCAATACAACCTTTTTAGGTCTGGGCCTCAAATTTATGTATCTGTTTCATGATAAATTTTCAATCTAATAGACAAATATTAGCCTTCTGTACCTGACGCACTCGACTTTTTGAGTCTAAGGCAAGACGGTTTCTCACGATGTTTTCCTTCACCGTTCGACCGAATATTAAATGCGCACATAGAAAGAAAGTCCATTGGTGCACAGCCGTGGATTGAACCTACGATTCCTGGGATGAAAGTCGCATGCTGAAGCCACTACGCCAACACTACTCTTTTAGTTTTAATAACAGATTTTACGTTAAAAAAATAAGGAACTTAAAAAATGTAATTTAATATGCGATAAACATAATTTTGTTGTTAGTGATACATTTTATATTTTGTAGTCATTAAAAAAAAGTATAGCATATCTACTCTATGCCACCACTAGTCTTTCACTCAGTAAATCGCGTTGTGCTGAAAAATGTTGAATTTCGTGGAAACAAAACGAAGGCTAATACGAAAAACGAGACTGGAACAAAAAAGTATGGAATCGATGGAAAAAACGACATCGCGTGGCTGCCGTTATTGGGATTTTATCATTCCATTGGTATTAAGCGTTGAGGCTTTTAGAAGGTTCTTTTTCGTTCACAGCCTTAAATATTGACATTTAAAATTATTCACGAATAATGCCTTACTAGAGAAGCAATGGAATTCAAAATGCATGAGTATTTTCTTAAAAGGTGATTTGGTCTACTACTTAAATTACTGAGAATCGAATCTTCGACGTCCTATTGCACGCCAAATGATCTTCCATTTGGTTTTGTTTGTTTTGGTTTTGTGCCTTACTAAATTACGGAACAATTAATGTGTTAATTATTTTTTAAACGGGTTTAGAGGCTCATCTGATGTTAAGGCTCGCGAGTGCATCGCCGGCCTTTTAAGTAGGTTCGCTCTTACATTAATGTTTTAATTCTTTACCTACGACAGATATATCAGTTATTGATCCTGTAAAATACCTATTATATCAGTAATCTTACATCACTAGGCTTTGAAAAAAATAAAAATCATGTTAATGACATGCAAAAGGCACTACACTAAAGACACGCATAATTACACCACAACCGAATCTTTTTGTGTACTGATACCACAGTTTATTAGCGATGCAGTGATTCAACTTGTAATTGTTTTATGGAAAATATCCTTTAAACCATTTTAAACATTCTTCTAATTAAAATAAATTAGCTTTTTAGTCCTTTACAATTATGTATTTTAACATTGCACATTGATACATTGGTACAAAAAGAATAAATACAATATGTAATGTGACAAGCACTTATAGGCAAATTAACATACACAGAGGGATAAAAAAAACTAAACTGAAAAATTCAATTATAAAAACTAAAGGAATCCAACAGGATATCCAGACATAGCTCGTTTATCAGAATGCTTCATCTAGATATCGGTGAGTTTTGGCCAAAACGAAGTTCCAGTTCTTTTGAAAGGATAGACAAATGGGATGTCGGGATACATGGTGTATCTTACGTTGAGGGTATACGAAATATAAATTTAGTTAAAAGGTTGCGGAAATCAACCTGATTCGTAAATATCTTAAACGCACACGATTTCAATAACTTTTCTACGATTCTCCAATGACAACATCTTGCTGAGTTCATAAAAGTTGCTTGCTCTAATGTTAGTATAAGATTAAGGTATACAAATATATTTTTGAATTGAAAATTCTTTATCGGCGTTGGAAAAAAATTACCGTCGCATTTTTCGGTTACGTGTCACATTTTTCCGTTACACGCCACCTTTTTATTGTATCTACCACGGTTGATTCGAAGAGTACTATCCCCAGCGGAGTAGTAATAATTCTATTACAATTAATGAAATTCTGTAATAATCTTAGTAGTTAAAAGGTAAAATTAAATAATTGTATTATTTGTATTTATGTCTATGATAATAAAAGCCTTTTGTTAAAATTTATCTAATTTAATTTAATTTCTGAAAAGTTGCCTGTAGTAAATCATTTTTCGAAAAATAAGGTCATGAAGAAGTTTCACTTCTTACGTGTGCACACTAGTACACGCACATATGTCCTATCGCATTTGTAATAATTGTTAAGATAGAATAATGATGTGGAATAAATAAAAATCTTAAAGTGCGTATGAACATTGAAAACCTATATATATTATTGGTACTAACATTATATATACACAGACACACGTTTGCAACGTTTTCGTAATTCATTCAATAAAACTATTAAGTCGTTTACTCAAAAAGTCACCTATACTTGTAACACGAAAACCACTAATATACGAGTATATCCTTACTTATTCATAACATTTTGTAAATCACCCATGTGTTGAGGAACCTCTCCTTCCAATTCTTCGTAGTGTGTATACTGACTTCAGAGTGCGACTCTCATCCCAGAGGTCGTAGGTTCGACCCACGACTGTAACAATAGACTTTCTTTCTATGTGCGCATTTCACATTAGCTCGAACGGTGAACGAAAACATCGTGAGAAAACCGGCTTGTCTTAGAGCCAAAAAGTCGACGGTGTTATGCACAGGAGGCTGATCACCTTGTCTATTAAATTGATACATTATTATGAATCGATACAGAAATCTGTTAATTAAAAAATATGCGGAGCTTGATATATTCATTAGCGAAAGTTATGTTTAAATAGGATGTTACTAGTTTCATGTATTTTAGAATAGATAGATTGTAGCTTATATCTTTTACATGTGCAAGAACATATAATGCATTATACATGTGATGTGCTTCACTAAATCAATAGATGCATGATGTTCTGGTAGCTTTCGGTTAATCAACTAAATGTACCTATAAACTGTGAGCAGAAATCCTAGTCTAGTCTTTGTTATCTATTCCTTTATCATTCCTTTATCTTTGTTATCTTTTTAGTTTGATTTAATTCACAAACAAAAATAATTATAAATTTTCTTATCTTACCCAGCCTAGTTACCGCTGTATGGACATAGTGGAGGAAGACCTGCTGAAAACAATTGGTGTAGGACACACGACAGAAAGCGCTGGAATATTTCTCATTTAGAAGGAAACAGTTTCTGGGGAGCAAAAATCATTGTGCTTCAAACACCTATCCTTTTATAGATAAAGGAATTTAAAGTAATTCAGTAACTACATAGTAATAATAAGTTACAAGAACAACACCTGACGTAGAGCTGACGGCGAGGAAATGGCAGCATTAAGGGTCACACTGCACTCAGACTTTTTATATTTATTTAAATATATTATTTATTAATTATTATTACTATGAAGGTTAAGAATAAAAATACCGTATAGCGTAATTATAGTTGAAAGTTTTAAAATTACAAGCCTTACACTCGCTAAACACGGCTCACTATATGAATTTAGTACTGTGGGTATTTCGGGCGTCATTACGCACGACGAGGCTCTATTTCGGCCCTCAACGATTTCGCCCTTTTTTACCGTTTAAATATAACCCGCTGTGAAATTGCACTATCCGTAATTATGCTGAAAATTTCAGGCTTGTGATATTTTTTTCCTTACACCCGACTGGACGAAAGGGTAAGATATTTCAATAAAACACGTTTAACAACGATAGAAAAATGCTTGTATCAATATCGCTGTAAAATTTAAAAGGGTATTTTTCTGGCAACGCACGCCAAGAGATTGAGAGTATATATGTTATTAGTTAATATCAGGGAAGCCTCCTGCCTGGAATGAAAGATATGTAAAGGTGTTCATTCATCGTATTTTGTTTTACATAGCCTGAATTGATATTTGTTAGATTTTCTTCTTTATTTGTATAGAGGTAAACTGACTCACCTCCCCCCCTCTTTGTTACTATCAGGGCTCGCTAGTGCGGCGCTTTGAAAATTTATACGCTCTTTTTATAAGTCGTATTGGTTTGGAAACACTTTTTAAAGTGTCTGATTCACAAATGTCAAACGAAAGTTTATATTCAGTAAACTATGTATATATTTATTGGTTAATTGTTTAACGTGACTAACTGAGTTCCATAAGGATTAATAGCGAAAAGTAATGTCCTAAAGGTGTCGGCTAGTTGGGATTCGATTCCGTGTAATCTCGTCAAGTTTCGCTGACTGCAGACGCCGGTCTCACATTCATGTAGCGTCAGCTTGTTTACATTTCTATTGCGTATTTAGTATATACAAAAGATAAGTAATAGATAATGTCACTCGAAAAACCTCATTCGCTCAAGATAGAACACAATTGAATAAGTTCATTCGTTTATTTCTTACGCCGGCATGTATGTATTGAGCAAAATTCAAGGCAAGGGGGAAAAAGTCGTCATGCGGAACGTACGGGAGTGGACGGGCAGCACATCCACCTAGGAACTTTTTAGACTAGTGCTAGAGCATTTCAAGTTGTTAACAGCCAATAGCAATAAAGTGGCACCAGAAGAAGAAGGCTCAGTTCCAAAAAAGTGTAGACCTGACTATATTTAAAAAAAAACATACGTATGTGGTCCTATCCCTAATAAAAGTTACAGGTAAACCCGCGTGTGTTGCCTAATCCTTTGTACAGGTAAGTAGGCCTGCTAACCATAAAGTTTGACAATATTAAGAATCCTAAGAGACCTATATAACGAAGGGAACCAAAGCGATAGCATATATTTGTAAAATATTGAGCTAAAAGTGTATAAAACTGTCGTTGCTAACTCTACACGCTTCCGTCGAGTTGGAGCCACTTTTGACGTCACTGTCCGCAAATTCACGTGCTTTTGTGTTTGCATACCTATTACGGCGAGTTTTTAGTTTTTACCAACTAAAATATAGGACGTTATAATTAGTTAATTGGTACGTTTACCCTACACTTGGCTACGAAACTTAAATACTGGAAGTGACCGAAAAACATACACATTTTGTTTGAATATTATTAGGACAACATGCATTTTTTTTTGTTTTTTTTTTCATTTCTGTTACGCATAATTTAAAAAAACAACTGTCATTATGAAATAATAATAATTTATTACCAACTATTACTTGTTATATATGCAGTTAACCTTTTTTTATTTAACCTACCAGCCTACTGGACAGCCATAATTGGGAGCTACCGCCCATAGGCACTTATGATAATGGATGTGTTGCCAGCTTTTGAGGGAGCAGTGCGCTCCTTTTTATATACTTGGAGGTCGTATCTCAATAGGAAGACCTCAACTGCGAGCCGGGAGTAATGTGTCTTTAATTATTGGCTATATTTTTTGATATAAATATTATGCAATATTTAATATAAATTAACTGAAATGATTATTTATCAAATAATCTATAATTAAAAATGTATTTTTATTCCAGTGGTGTGACACAAAACGATCACAGATTAGTCGAATCGACGATGACGTTACATGCCGATAAATGTCTTTGTCTGTTTATATCTTGGAATAATTTTATTGGACACTGTTATTGTATATGTATTTCTGTAATTTTAAATAACTTGTAAACACTTGTAACTTGTAATTTATCAAAAATCGATATTTTTAAAAACTTATGCTTATGTCAGTCACGTAACGCAAAACGGTCACATTAGTCAATTTGACAATGACGTAGCAAGCAAGTAAATGTCTTCGCCTGTCATATCGATATATCTTGGAGTAATGTTATTGGATACTGTTATTTATCGATATATATATGAGTGATTTGAAAATGATAACCCGTACAAAAAACTGAACATTTTTACTGCTACGTAGCGACTGCGGGGATGCCATCTTGCTAGAGAAGGGTTTTGGCGAGTTCATGTTGTGAATGTTTATTTTAAATTTTTAAAAACAGAATTAGAATATCTATATGTGTAAGTTCTATAGACACTAATAAATAATATTGCATTTATAAATTTTGCCAAATGGATTACAGTTTTGCGTCGGTCTAATATTATAACGCACAAACCCATAAATGAAAGAACTTAAGTCACTTAAACGTCACGTTAAAATAGTACGGAACTTTAATTTCCTACAAACGGACAATGACGGGACGAACAATAGTTTTATTCAAACGGTATGCATTGTGTGAATAAAATATTTTATGGATTATTCAATTATATAGAAATGTCAGCCGCTATGTTCAGAGATTAGTATGACTCCTAAATGTCAAAAATAGGCAAAGTTCTTATTTACTTTAATATGTTTATTTAAAACTGACGCGTGTTACAAACGATATTTTAACTATAAAACACAGGCAGACATGTGTAAAAGTGTTTTTCAAAAAGTAACAAAACAATAACCTTCTCTAGACATAACTGACACAGTAAAAACTTTTTCGGCTTTGGAAGTGGCCAGTATTCGAAGAATGAATTCTGAATTCAAACATCAGCTCAAATAGACTTCTATGGAACTGGCGCGGAAATTTTTGTTATCTTTTCGTCTTCCCCGAATGGATTTTAAATTGAGAAAGCAAATGTAGCAGCGCTAAGACGGCGTTTTAAATAAGAAATTATTAATATTTTTTTTTATTATCGGTGTCATCCAATTACATATTTTAAACATAATTAACTTGTTTATTATGATATTTAAGAAGAGTACATACATAAATCCAGATAAATAACTCGTACGAATACGTTTAATAATCAATTAGTTACTTCTTAGAAAATTAATATTCAGATTTAGTCATCAGTCTTAAAAAATCGTATACAATCAATTTTTTTCTGCAAATAAAGTATATAATATATTAAAATAGAGAATCTAGATTATTTTGTTGTTATCACTCTTATAGTCATAACACATACCTATATTCTATAAGACATCTAATTTGACACATCTACAGACAATATTTCATATTTTAGCGCATATTAAGGAATGCGGCATTTTAAAGCTCCCATCTCACATTGCCACCATAAGCGCCGTGATAAGAGTGCATTGTTTTAGGACGTGTCGATTTTCGATTACGTCAGACGAATTTTGGGACTGGGCCACAGATTACGAAGGCAGAAGTACATTAAGATATTTTTAATAAATTTTATTCATAAATCTAACAATATTTTTGCCATGTTTTTTGCTATTTGTGAGTTACTTTCAATACATTACGGTTATTCATAAATATAACGTGTACATGATTAGCCTTACCATACAAATACACAGTACATACACCCTCCATCATTAAGTAATAAAACGTGAGAAAAACGCACAAACGCACAAGACAGAATTCAATGTAAAGATCAAGACCCTTTATTACGAAGAAAATGACAAGCGGCGCGCCATTTATAAACTAAAATACATTGACCCATGTAACAAGGGATAAACAACCTTATAATTGAGCCAATACAAGTGCAATTAAACGTCGGTATAGCTCCGATTATGATGGATGTTAGAACGTAAATGTCAAACCTTAACCTCAAAACCGTGACGACGCCATATTAGTTACGTTCGGGCATTCTCGCGTCTATTCGCGCGCTGAGTAGGTTGTCCCCATAAACAATGTTTTACGGACTTGGACGAAAAGTAAAATATATTACCATATTTTTACAAATAATTTACCTTCATAAGTCCTATCTCTTCTCTTAATTTCAAACTTTGATATTTGGACATTATGTTAGAATAAAATCATTTTAAAAGTTTGTTCGATTTGTCAAGTTTTGTAGGTTTGTAGGTATGTAAAGTGTTTTAACCAAATAAATAATTTACATGATTTTGCCTTATTAATACTAATATCATCGAATAAAGAAGCACTTGATACAATCGTTCAAAACTAAAAAAGTTTCTAAAAGAAAACTTTGTTAATTAACATAGGTTTGAAAATAATTTATCCTTAGATAAATTGCTTGTTATTCCTCTTTTATATTACATATATTATAATGATCAATGCATCATATATTTTTTATTTTATTATTTTTTTCGTATAAATATGCGGTAACATTTGATATCCGCGTTCTATGTTTAATTGAATATTTCGTTTTTGACTTGTGTATAATGTACCTAATTGTTAAGGTATTGTTTAATAAGAAGCTTTAGCAAATAAATAAATAAAAAGGGGTGATTGAATCAAATAAGTATATCTTTATTAAATAATCATGGTCGCCCTTGCAATCGACAAATTTAGATTGGCCTCCCTCGCTGTTACTGTTTAATATGACATAATGGTTGCTATTGGTGGTTGTTTAGAGGTCAAATTGTGTTGGCCGCGTGACAGTGCGCTGATAACAATGACTTGTGAACCGAGATAGGGAGTGTAATTGATCAGATTGGGTACGTTTGATTTATTTAGACGCGTATTGCTAGCTACTTAGGAGACATTACATTATTACTCAAACTTTTTCTGGCATTTTTGCCATTTGCTAGCATTGTTAAAAATAAATTAGGAACATAATATTATTTCATACACAACGAAATTTTCTAAAAATCATTTACGTAAAAAGAAAGCACATAAAACCTCTATGTGTGTAATAGAGCAAAATAATAGAACATACTTTCGCGCGATGTCATTGACTATCTATGATAGGGGAATGTAGTCTGTGACGAAAATTGCCGCCTAATTCAAAACGTCGAACGTTAAACCATTCGTCAGTCGGAAAGCGGCTTTATAATCAGTTAATAAGAGCGCGAATGGAATGAATTTAAAATCAGTTAGAGCGTTCGAATTTCAAAAATGACTAGTCGGGCCTAATGACAAGGTTAAGTATGAAACGCAAAGAAACTGGTTCTCATTCGCTCGGCCGTTAGCATAGACAAAAAATAGCGGCCATCTTGGACATCGGATGATGACTTTTCTTGCTTTTAATACACGGATGTGATGTAAGAAGTTTTCACTGCGACTTATTTGCTATAAATTGTCGTTCCTATATTAGATGATCAGTGAATTTGTGAATTTGGAACGTAAAGTAGAAAGTTTTCACAGAAAGTTTAGAAAGACAATGCTTGGTGGGGAAATGTAGAAATTACAGATATTAAATTGCTTGGCTATTGTTAAATTTATTTTGGTTTAATAATGGTGCCGAGTAAGGTAAATTTACTAGCTAATGACGCGTTTGGTTTTTCTTGTAGGAGAAATCTTTATGTTAGAAATTCATTAGACAAACATATGTTCTATCCCAACCTTTTTTTAACAAAATGGCATAAATAGTAGAACATCACGTAACAATAGCATTTGGGTTACAAACTAAAAACCTATTAATACAAACGCGATTTTTACATTATTTCGGGGAAATATAATTTGAAAGGCATGCCATGCTGGCAACATTCGTTATCGTTTCGGCGGTGCGACACGTTGGGGCTTTTTAAAACTGATATTGGCTTCGGTCACGGAAGCTTTTGTTAACCAAGAGCTGGGGAATTAATATTCGAGTATACCAGTGACTCATTAACTGACGAAAACTTGGAGGAGGCTTTTCGACGCATTTACGCGTATTAAGGTGTAATCTGTAATCAACTTAAACTATTTCTCTAAATCTCACCCCATGTTAAGGACTCAATGACAGAGAAGTCGCGAGTGCGTTGCTGGGCTTTTGAGAATTTCTACACTCTTTTCTTGAAGGACTTTAAATCTACGTTTAATTTCCCAGATTGATTATATTAACAGCAATTTCGTTAACTTAAATAATTTAACCGAATATCGTAACCCAAATACCTTATTCGTCATTAAATGTCAAAATTTTATTGGCTTTGTATTTATGAATTAGTAAGAGCATAAGTTATAATACTGATAATACAATTTGTTTAATCTTAGAATTTCACTTAGAAAACAAGTTGAAATCCTACTTTCATGTTTCACCTTCGTGTCGGAGTGAAGGGTGATATTTTGAAAAAATGACGTCAAATATTAAAAAACAAAGGAAATGTTAATTAAATTAACCTTACAGGCTTTTAAAATTTTTGTGTTATTATTTATTGGCTATATATTAAATGACGAATCACATAATATAAAAATTGATTTATAAGGAAATTTCCTTCAATTTGGGTATTTCACACTATACGCAGACACACTTCACTTTGATAATTTTTCTTACAGATGTGATTTGATTTATTCGACACCAAAAAGCAACACACTTGCAAGCTTCCTGGCTGTGTAAGTGTACTTGGGCATAAATAACCATCAAGAGAGTCTCCTTTAAAAAAGATGTTTAGTCCTTCCCAATCCAACACAGACTCTTCGACAGAATTATTCGCCAAAACATGTATTCGGGAAGCACAGTTCACCTACTTTCTTGTCAAAAATATCAACGCTGGTACAATTCTGGGTCATTTCTGAGTCGGTTCGATATATACTGGGGCTGCTAGTGTTGATCATAAATATATAGTTAGTGATGTGTGTCACAAATAGCTACTAACCTCTTTGGGTTTTTGAAATCGATAACAAAAAATGCTGGCTGGTTTTATTTTTTTCATACAGACACGATATATACTGGGTGGGCCGCTAGTATTGACTATAAATAAATAATTTGCCATGTATGTCACAAATTCGTGATACGATTGCTAATAAGATAACGTGACTAAAATAAAAGCATCGGAAACTCAACTTGGTTTTCTTGAAAGTGCTTAATTTGCTACTCTAGTACAGTAAAACAATAAACCATATGAACCATATGGACAACATAACGCTTACTAAACAATATTTTTATCAAATATATATAATTATCTAATTATAATATATTTTTAAACGAACCTAATCGCTCTCTTCCTTACTTCCTATATTACATACTATGCTTAAAAAAGCATAGGTAAAAAAAAATATATATATATTGTATTATGTCATACTTAATGTATTAATGTTATTAAGAGCAGTGTTCGTGCGACTCTCATCCCTGAGGTCATAGGATCTAGTCCCGGCTTTGCACCAATGCACTTTCTTTTAATGTGCGCATTTAACATTCGCTCGAACGGTGTAGGAAAATTTCATGAGGAAACCGGCTAACGTCGGTGTGAGTCACCGACAGAAGGCAGATCACCTACTTGCCTATTAAGAAAAATTTATCAGAAATCACACCTAAAAGGTTGTAGCCCCATTTTTATTAATGCCATATGATATGTGAAAGGTCTCCGGCCGATTAAAACGAAAACCTAGACGCACTTTTTAAACCCTAATCCCCAGGAAAATAGGTTTTCGCTGTGTAAATGTAAATTAAATTTAAGGGCATTGTCATAGGCTGTAACACAAGTCGACGTGATTAAGTTATCGAATTAAAAATGGCGGACCGTTCGCTGTTTGTAAATAGTATTGATTTTTTTATTAGGCTGTATCTATTAAACAAATTTCGTAAATCAAACATTTCTATTGTTTCGGTAATACATCTTAACAGGCTCTTTCAAATGATTGAGTAATTTTATATATATTACTCATTACTCTAAGATGCGGTCACTGTCGAAGAGAAGGCCTCCAACTTTTTCCACCATTATTTTGCCATCATCAGCCAGCTACAATTTCAATCAGGTTATCGCTGTTTTGGCCAGCCCTTGTTTCTTTGTCCTTATGGGCCAGTTGATTCCGCTGCCGCTTTTGACCTAAGTGTGATACGTATATACTACAGAAAAAATCTGCCATATTCTTGAACAATCTTAGTTTTTATTATATAGTTTTGGCCTTTAAATTTTGTAAGCGGACAGAAATAGCTAGGGTCCTTGATAATTTAAATGCTCGAAATAACTTAACGATGTAAACAGTTTAATTTCGAACCAAAAATAATTTAATAATGTAAATCTACAATTTATGGCTTTTATATCCGAAGTTTTTGAGTAATTTAAAAAAAATATTATTGCTTATTAATTCAGTACCTACATTAATACAATGAATATACAGAATAATCTAAGAATTTTAAACAAATTTCAATTAATTTATTAATTTATTTTTGTTTGTTACACTTCGTTACATTTATAGAAAAAATAAAATAACACATAAAAATCATAAGGGATGCAACGAGCGGCTTTATCGCTAACAAGCAACCCTAGTAAGGAGAAAGCTTATATTTGACGGGTGCATAACCAAATCTTATACAAAAATTTATAGTATCTAACTAAAAGCTAATCCCACGGAGTCATGAATTGCGATGCAGTACAAAAGAATTAGAAATCCAAGAATTCCAACGGTCACGTTTGAGTAGGACAGGATATGCTTAATAAATGTTTACGTAGACGAGTTTTAGAAGATGTTAGGAAGGTAGCCAATCGTAAGAGTCGGGCAGCCTATTCGACAACTTAATGGCGGAGATCCTAAACGAATTGCCTAAAAATTATAAACTTTCAGATCAGATATTTACAAAAGTATTTTGCATTTGGCAATAGTTATACATACATATATCTACAAAATGTTTATATCTATGTGCTGACATGAAGTAGCTGCCATAAAAATGGTTTATTACTTGTTTTTATCTCGTATTTCATACATCTAAACATAATCTTGATAAATAGAAAAATACCTTTAATAACGCGTATATAACTGACTTTCTTGCTTTCTATAATTCTTTAACGGTTAATTAATTATATCAAAGTCCATTTGACTGATATTAAAATTTACATGTTATTTAATATTTAACTAGTTTAGTTTATAGTTTAATTAGTTAGAGATTTATGTATCACTTTGGGCAATCAAAAATATAATCGGGACCTTGTCAGTTCTGCAATAGTTCCTTACCAATAACCACTTTGGATTTTGTATGAGTGATATATTAATGTAAAGAAATAATTATATTTCTTAAATTAGATTATAATTTATCTATTTTGTTTTTACAGATGTTCATTTAGTTTTGTTTGTTAGTCTGTGGAAAAGACGCTAGTTTCGTTTGTCTATGTATGTGTCAGTCATTTTAAATTTGATTACAAAGTGTTCGTTATGAGTACATTTTGCCCTGATTATAAAAGAAATAGGCTAAAAGTGATTTTCAACTAAAATAACAAATCCTTCGTATTATTTCTTAAAATAAATATGTTTGCAACACCTTTCAGTTTAACTCTCTAATATCAATATATAAAAAGGAATAAATATCAAGGCAATATCTTAGTTAAATTACCACGAGTATACCACTATAAACGTAGTTATATTTTAAACTAAAAAAATCAATTTGATACTTATGTTCTATGCATTGAACTCTAAAAATTTAAGCAGTGAATTGAAATCCAAAGCAATTACGTGTAATGGCATGTCATGTCAGTATCGACCAATGTCCTGCCGAATGTTTTACAAGCGATCGATACTAACAAGGAAATGCGAACGCTATAGAATATTTATGAAGCGTGAAGTAATTTTGTTTATAATAATAAAATTATAAATCAGTGGCGCTATAACTTTTTTAGGTCTGGGCCTCAGATGTTTGTTTCCGATCATGATCATTTGTCAATCTAATAGGCAAGTAGCTCAGCCTCCTTGATACACGCCGGCGATTTTTTGGGTCTAAGGCAAGTCGGTTTCCTCACGATGTTTTCCTTCACCGTTCGAGCGAATGTTAAATACAGACATATAATAGAAATAAATTCCATTCGTGCACAGCCGGGGATCAAACATACGACCTTAGTTTGAGAGTCACACGCTAAAGCTACTAGGCCAAAACTGAAGCACTATTTATAATAATAGTAATATAAAATCGCGTGGCGCTACAACTCTAATGGCCTTCGATTGTATTAGTTTCCCAATAGACAAGTATGTGATCAGCTTTCTCTGTCTGTCACTTGTCTGAATTCGAGGCACGCCTTCCAAAAAAATAAACAAAGAAAGGAGTTGAGCATGACGTACAGACCCGAGCGGTAACGCAAGTTTGGCTCTGTACATCGAGAGCAAACAACGTCTATGGCGAGAGGACGTTGAGGCATTCAGTCAGTTATTAGATAGCCATACGTTAACCAAGCTGAAAAGAAAGATGAAAAACTACTTTTATATGCATTTGTCGTTCCTAAACAAGACTGCTTTGGTTACATTAATACAAACCATGATTTTATTGTATTATTCTGTAGACTAAACAAACAAAAAATTTCTTTGGTGATTCGTTCGTTCCCGTTATTCGAACACACCACCTCAGGAATGAAAGTCCTGATTCCCAAATTCAGTAGGTTGGTGTTGTTGTGTTACGACTAAATATAATAAAACTACGACTTGACCTTGCAAGGTTGGCCTTTTTTTAAATATTTTATAAATTGCCTGCAAGATGTCATACGGTAGTCATCGCTACTCATGCACAGTCATTTTTAATGGGTGCGTTGCCGGCCTTTGAGGGAGCAGTACACTCTAACTTTGAATAGTTGGAGGTCGTATCTCTCAGAGAAGACCACCGGGTCTCAATTCCACAGTTCGCTAGTTCGCAAAAGAAAGTGCCTTGTGAAACAGACTGTGGAAGACTTCCAGCCATCAAGGTGATAATAGCTTATGCTATTATCACCTGATAATAGCCTATGCTTAGCTATAAGCTATGCTTATCATAAGAATGTGGCAGTATCTTTAATATTATACATATATCCGAACTACTAATTTCAGGCAAAACATCACGTGACCTTTAAAAGTAAAAGACTCATCGTGATCAAAACTGTTCACTGTCATAAGAGAGGCGCTGGACAAAAACCAGTGGAAACAGGCCGCTCCATATGCTTGCTGATCACGACGCTCAGACATGAGCTGCCGATTAAAGAGAGAGCGATGTTCTTATTAAAAATTCAGGATGGACCTTCCATGACGTATTGCGCCACCCTAGGTAGTTAGAAGTCGGAACCAAAATCCATGTCGAATACTTAGTTTAAGGATATCACAACAAAATAATAGTACTGTATACTTTATAGTATTCTCCAGTAGAATCCTTCAAGGTATCAGAGGTGATTACACAGGGGCTGTTCAAGTATTACGTAAGCACTAGGGGGGATGGGGGGTCTTTGATTTTCTTATTTGGTGATTACGTCAACAGTAATTATTACACATATTACCCACCCATTGTCTATGCTGGAAAACAGAATGCATTTTCGAGGACTCCTACAAAAAATTCATACGTTTATGTACTATTATTTTTGAAAGCTTTGCTTACTTTTGCTGACAAGAGGAGGGGGGGGGGATAAATTGCTGTAAACCTGCTTACGTAATACTTGAATGGTCACCTAGTACAAACCCGAGTTTTCTGAGTTAGAAAAATAAGTTGTTTGTATATGTCTATTTACTTCAGACCTTATTCTTATTAATTTTATTAATATCGATTAATTGATAGCTTAATTTTGTTTGGTTACTTGTTGATAAAAACTAATAAAATTAGATTGCACAAGTTAGTCATACAAAAACGCTTTGTTGTAATGATATACTAAATATTTACTTATATGTTAATTAGAGTTATAAATTATATCGTCATGGCTTTAATTCATATGATATAACATATAACAAGTCACTGATAGAAACTATAGTTCCCTTTAATAGCACTTGCAGCCATTACATAAAAACATTATCCTTCTATAATGGCATAGCGTTCAAATTTCTTAATAAATTTGCGTGACGAAAACAATAAGCGAAATATTAACTCATATCTGAAACCTAGAAAACTGAATGAAAATAGACGATAAAGCTCATAAGTTAAAACAACGAATGAACGATACAAAAATATCAGAAACGAGTGAACTATAGGTAGTTCGTCAACCCGAAATTGACATGTTCAATGAAATTTTCACATAAAAATAATAAAAACATACGGTCATAAAGACGATAATCGCTCGCAGCATTCAGCGCACAGAAGTTAGCTACTTTAATATGCACCGTGCACGCGCAATCTAGGAATGCAAGCGACTCGCGTCTAACTTCACTACGGTGCAATCAAGTTCATAGATTAAGATTGGCGTTCCAATAGCATAAATTACCTATAACTGTAATTAAATCGCGTTTGAAACACGACGGATAGCTTACCTTATAGAGGCAATGCAGCCGTAGTCCATATGCACTTGAACAAAATGCTATTTAGCTCCAAAAATATAGTTCACTAACACTTAACTAGTTTATATCTAATTTTGCACTATGACATCACAATTAGTTTGTACGTAAGGCACTAGGTCTAAGGTCTAGATCATAATATTGAGCAACAATGTTCGTCCGAGGTCATCGAACATCAGTCAAAGAAGGCACACGAAATTTAAAATTTCGACAGTTCGGTGATGAAATTCGATTATTTTCGCTCTTGTTGAGTCTTTTCGCATTTTTCGGGCTGTTATTGCGAAGAAGCGACGCGCGTGCGGGGGCAGCTCGCGCGCAACTGAATCTTGTCGTAGGTTAAGTTTAGTAAAAAACACCGCTGCTTCAATTTTCCGCGTTCTAAACTAGGCACAGTTTTACCGCGCCAAAAACTTAACCCACACACACTTTACTATCATGTTTTGACAGCTCCGTGAATAAGCCATGTGTTCACTGTTCGAATGTAGAGGGCGCGGTGGTCGATGCGAAAAAAAGGTATTAATGCCAACGACAGAAACTAGCAACGCGCGTAAACACAACGAAATTACTGCCACTTTTCATTATTTTATTTCACTATGCACTTGCACCGTCCGACGTCACTGCAGCGCGACAACACGTCCGTCCCTCTCGCTCGTGTAGCGCGGGAATTATTTTTTTTATGGGAAACGTCAACGTCAATTTTCAATTTTCGAATTCTTCGTGCAAAAAGGTTGATTATATAATGGCGCGCTGGATAGATCGTGCATGCGTGCACAGAACTGCAAAGGCACTGAGACTAGATGACATTCACAGAGGCTTACTCAAGTTCATACGGATGCAACGCCAATAAACTATTTGCAATGTTAGTGCGTAATTTTAAGTACGTGCTATTTGGACGAAATTTTGTTCGAAATACTTTTTAAGGTCACATTTATCAAAGACAATAATTAATATTTAGCACGTATCTATAGAAAACTAATTTTAGTATGTATATGGAAATATGCTTGTCTACATATAATAACTATGATTACGAATTCTAAATAATAAAAAACTTCGTTTGTTCAGCAGTAAAATTGGCCAAAAATCGGATTCACTAAATCAATTATTAATCAAAAGTACATTTTCAGTCTATTGTAATATATGCAGCGTTAACGAAATAAATGCAAACATAAAATGTAGGTCATACAGCAGATATTACATTATTAGACAAATAATGAAACAATTAGGTCTTTAGCAATTAAGCTTACTTTGGACTTCTTAAGTAGAACATTATTAATTCAATCTAGCTATTGCAAATTGTTTTCGTAATTGTAAGAATTCATAAAAATAACAACGTCACGTACATGTATAAGGAAAACTTCATAATGTCCGAAAAATATGAATTACCCAATTAAAAAAGACCTTGCCAATATGAATGATAAAAAATTATGGCGTAGCCTGTATTTTGATTAATTTACACGAGATTCTTTCATATAAAATTTCATTTCGATTATTTACCATTTTAAATTACCCATTTTTTTTTAAATATTAACTTTGAGTAAAGCATTTTTGGTCTCCAATTGAAACCTTTACTGTAACACACAAATTTTATAACAAACTGCTATAAAATTTAACGAATTAAATTTTCAAATTCAACAAGAACAGAATAAATCTCAAATGCAAAAAGACTTGACAGATGCCATCAAACTTCGCATTTCAAATTCAAATGACTTCCGAATTTAAAATTGGAACCGTGCGAATTTCGGCTTCATTTTCATTCAGCGAAAGTAATCCTTTTTTTTAGTCCTGCCGAATGCACTGGCCTCGGAGCGATGCAGTGTCATTGACCCCGAGTATTCGGGCGACGTCCATTTAAGTTGGGAAAGGTCAGGCTTGTGTGTACATTGTGTATGTGTGCGTTTTACTTTCGCTGTTCGACAATACAAATTTCCTTTTTTAAACCCGTCTGGAGCTTTGCATTCTAATTTTGAACTGTTTTGCCAATTGTCTAAAATAACATGCATTTGATATTTATAATAATATTATGTTCATCTTTAGATTATGTCCTCAACTTTATAAACCTGTTGTATACTATAGATATAGGTTATAAATATATATTAAATTTTCCTTCACATAAAAGGAATAAGTGAATCACAGAATTCTTTCGATAATGTCAGCGTCTCATGCTTTGAATATTTTCGTGAACACGAAAATTTGCACTACATTAATATTTAAATTTTATATATTTTTCTAGTAAGTCTTAGGTATAATTGTTTTCCTATTTCGCATTTATTCTATATAAAATTTGTAGAAAAAGTGTTTAGTATTGTAGATCATACTTTAATAATTAAAATTCAATTTAAATTATTAAACTTGAAACAGTATAAACAGAAACGTAATTTAAGACGCTGTTCAAACAAAGAACAACATTCACCCGAATTTTCTTATCTTATCGAGTGTATCGTGTCACTGACCTGCCAATTCTGCTCAAATTGCGAAAGGTCATGGCACGGTATACCCATCTCACTCACTCGTCGGTATAATATATTCCTGTCTCTGTCGTTACGGTACAGGACAGGTGAAGCCAAAAGTTTAATTGATATTGAACATGTTTTGACTCCTTGCGTTCCTTGGTATAAATAAAACTGTAATTGTTTTAATTATTATGACTCTAGCAGTAGTTCGTACGAAATAAAAAATGTCTTCACAGCAAAATGGTTCTGTGGCTAACTTAACTTAACATATGACAGTCCAGATAACACATATTTTACCTAACACGTCTAAAAATGGATATGCCAAATGATTTGAATTTTGCAACGAATAGTTTTAATGTTTAAGCAATAAATTTTTACACAAACAACAATTAACTATAATATGTTACTTAGTTATACTTGAGGCATAACAAGGTGGACCCCAAATTCAAGCTGGACTGTTTCCTTATTGTGGTATCGAAGTATCCTTATTTTCGGCAATTTCTGGTAAAACCACAAGTTACCACGAAAACGTTATTTTGAAGGAACTTCCTAACCGTCTTACGCAAGTAATTAATAACCACAGTTTACCGCTTAATGTACTGAAAGTACAGTAGAAAGAGACTCTTCCTGAGTTTGGAGACGCTGATAATCGGTGGTTCGTATCAAAGATGTCATTGTGTTGGTCAATTGGTATCCAATTGTATAAGGAAATTTCTATATGTGATTATTACATCTAAAAAAACTAGTTACGTTACGTTTCGTCGGGTTTTCGTTAACAGATAAACATACTTAATTTGATACAGTAAATATATATATTGTTCCAACAGATGAAAAAAAAGCTTCAGGTTCCTTTCTACAGATATGACTTTGTTGTGATCATGAAATAGATGTAGAAAATCTAAAGCCAAGACCAAGGGTAGTACAACATCAAGCTCCAGTATATGTTATACAATCTCTTGTGTATATAGAGTCTGCACCGAAAGAGAGAACACGAGAACAGTAAAAAGACTTACTAAAGTTAACAATTATCTAGTTGATAAAACTAGTACTGGGACTAGTACTAGACAGGCTAGTTCTAATTAATTTGCGATATTTGTTCTAAAATAAGTGTTGTTTCATGATTTGCTATTTTAAAAGAGTACCGAGAGTTTTTTACGCCGGTTTTTCTCTCGGCCTACATCCTCTGTCTTCTTTGCCGATGAGTAGGGATGTCTACTTATTTAAATTTAATGACGTGGAATCAGTGGTATCTTATGTACCATATTTTTTTTAAACATTTTATTGTCATTATCCTTTGATGCTGTCTAACTATGAACAAAAAAATTGTATCCATATTTCGATAAGTGTCTTAAAAGTGTGTTTGATGGAAAAGCTGGGAATCCTGACATAAGTATCTTTTACTTAAAGGGTAATAATAATAATCAGGAGGACATTACTTCACGCATTGCCAAGGCCCTTCGCACAACTTCGGCCTGTACGGGTGGTGACGCATCGAATCAAGGTTAAAATCTTCGGATCCAACGTCAAATCTTGTCTGCTCTATGGGTGCGAAACGTGGAAGAAAACCAATGACGTCACACAGTGACTGCAAGTATTCGTCAACCCGTCTTCGCCGTATTCTGGGCATCTACTGGACCGAATATCTAACGAGCAACTTTGGGAGCGCTGCCGAGGAACCCTTATCAGCCAGCAGATCTAGCGACGCAAATGGAAATGGATAGGCCATACACTGCGAAGAAATCCCAATCATATAACCAAGAGGCGCTTGAGCGAACCCACGAAAGTGGAAGTGTGGCCGTCCCAGGTAAAACTGGCGCCGTACAGTTACAGCTGAAGCAAAGAGAGCCGGAAAGACTTCGAGCGAGGTGGACATTTGAATAACAATAATAATTAGAAATACATAATTTTATTTATAGCCAATAAATACAATTGTATATCTAACAATTGAATTATTCAATTTATGTGATGAAATTCTCTCCATATTACAAACATTGCATTGCATTTCATAAAATCAAATAATTACCAATTCATTTGACATTGCACATAGATCAACGCACGCGCAGATTAATGATAAAAATACTTTATCTATCTACAATTGCATTTGGTGATAACGCTTATCAGTCGGCCAATTTAGAAAAATGTTGTCCTGTTAGGGTTAATGACCTCGTTTAGGGCCACCACGCCCTATAATTCAATTTCTATTTTGAATAGGAATAACTTTTTACGCTGTTAAGTAAAACATTATTCAATATATCATGTTCTGACAAGCGTCAAGCGATTCTCAAGAATGGTTACTACGTAACAAGGGAAACGATTTCAATGTTGGGATCTAATTAAATATTGAACCCTTGTACTAAATAAAAAGCATTTCACAAAGTTTTCTAATACGAATCTGCTTCATTTGATCTCACATAAGCCTGCAGTAAACAGTAAAGAAAGTATAAATTTCAGGTAAATCGTCGTGTTTTTTTCCTGCCAACCCTATAATGTCTGGCTACAGTTTGTTTAGATTAACAAAATATTACATTTCGCATCGGAGTTTACTGACCAGGTGTCCCAATGTGTTTATGAAAAATGAGCCTTGTTGCCCTGTATCTGAATATTTGAATGAATTAAATGAAAAACATCGAAGAAAATTCTAGAAAGAAATTGGGAATGACATCATTCGTTCCAGTATCGGCCACTAGTAATGTTGTTTTCGAACATTATCTGTGGAGGTTCGATATCATAAGATCTGTCAACTGTCAAATATCAAACGCAGAGTTGAAAGAGCAGGAAATGATAGATTTTAAATAAATAAATGCCGGAGTTAAGTGACAGACAAGTCTCTAAACCAGTGTTATAAAGAATTGTTGTATGTCAAAAAAAAACTAGAAATTACATGCACTTAATTACACATTACGTGCACTTAATCAAATCTGATTTCGAACTTGCAGGTGGAATTTCTGGAGTATTAAAAGGATAAATGACGTATAAAATCTGTTTTGTGACCATTTGTTTTTCACTGCCGACTATTTGGGTCTAAAGCGTGTCGGTTTCCTCAATGTTAACAGACCTTCACGAGCAAGTCTTAGATGTGCACTTAAGAAGCCCATTGGCGAAGAGCCGAGAATCAAACTTACGAGTTCATGGGAATCGCACGTCAATATTAATCTTAATATATTAATTAATTAATTAAATGTATATATAGTTGATATATTATATCTATACAAGATACTTTTTTGCGTGTTTGTCAGATGACACATATCTTGAATTCCTGAAGTTCCTGTATATCTAATAATTCTTAACAATTGTCGGATTTACCTTAGTGTGCGTTATCTGGCGTCACTGACCTGCCCAATGGCAGACGAAATACGCACAAGCCCTCCTATAGAGAAGAGGAAATTTGTGTAACTTAACTTAACAAATGTTAAGCAGTCAAAGTTAATGAAAAGATACCCTTAAAATGTATTTAGATCAACCTGGGAGTGAATTGCTTAGCTCCATAAATTTATCATAGATTGAATAAAAAAGGGTTTTTGTTTTCTCTGAGTTGTAATGTTTCTTTATTTTTTTATTCATTGTATTTGTTTTTAATTCATTAAAACAACAGGTCAATATTCTTATGTTCATAAGGAACACTTCGTTCCCTTATACATAAACACACGTATAATAAAGCAGGCGGCCTTATCGAAAATAAGCGATTCAAAAATTTATAAGGAATTCAAAGAAATTTGCTACTGTGGTGTAACCCTTCAGTGACCAAGGCTAAACGCCTTTTTGTGTTATCTGTACTTTTGGTTTATTTATAATGTTTAAGTGAGAATAATAATAATAAGTATTATTCATTAAACCCATTTTATTCCAAACATAAAGCAGTGTTGGCCTTGTAATTTCATCCCTGAGTTTGTAGGTTCGAACCTCTGTTTGACACCAATGAAGTTTCTATTCATGTGCCGATTTAACATTCGCTCGCACGGTGATGGAAAATATCGTGAAGAAACCGGCCTTAAGTCCAAAAAGTAGAAAAGTTGACGGCGTGTGTCTGGCACAGAAACCTGATCACATACTTCCCTACTTAAAAACAAATGATCACGAAACAGATACAAATTTCAGTATCTGTTCAGATTTCTGTCTGTTAAAAGATTGTAGCGTCGTTTTTATTTAATTAATATAAATCTCCATGTATTTGTATGTATGTATACAATATAGTTGGTTTTTCGCTTAGAATCATGATTCCCATTTTGGTTATTTTAATTGGACAAGGTGCAAACGAGCAATGGAATTATGTAAAGAATCAAAAAGGTACAGGAATATGATCTCTACACACAGCAAACGTGAGATTAAGTTATTAAGATGCTGGTTTCTGTCAAATCCAGCATTAGTTAAGCTTATGCTTATCTTGCTTCGTAAGCTTAACAATATCTTTCACCCTAACATTATCAGCTGTTAATTAGTGAATTCTAAATTGGTCACATTTATATTGAACTGATTATTTCATGGACGGCCATCGTAGGTTCATGGCCTATATTGAAAATAAAAGCATATTTTATTCACAATATTCGACTCATAAAGATAAAAATTTATCTTTGTGTCGAATATGTTAAATGTTAATATAAGTCCCGATTTCTGCTTATTTTTCGTCTGAGTCCACGACAGCGTTTTTAAGGAAGTTTTTGCCGAAACAATGCGACTTAAGGTCCTTCAAGAAAAGAGCGTACCAATTCTTAAAAGGCCGGCAACACACTCGCGAGCTGCATTGAGATGGTCCATGGGCGTTGGTATTTCTTAACATTGTATAAGTTATTCTATAAATAATAAACAAGTATTGTTTCTAAGGAAACCAAACTACGCCATCCGTGTTTAATTTTGTTATTTTATTTTATTTACGAAAGTTGCAAACTCTCGTCACATTGGTAGATAAAGAAACATAAATTTCAAAATTGTATGTAACAAACACTTATAGACAAATACGGAGAGAACAAAAATACATCGCTTCATATATAAATTTATAATATATATTCATTATAAAATCTAAAGAAAAATCGATTTCAAAGTGTGAGGCAAGCTATAGATAGCCAGACCTAGCTGGTTTATTAGATCAATTAGGATTTCGGTGAGTTTTGGCCGAAATGCGTTCTTCTGGGTCAAAAGGTATGCCAGGGGTATCTCGGGTAAACGAAATTAGATTAAAAGGTTGGGGCAATCAACCTTATTCTTGAATCAATGAATTTTCAACGATTCTCCAAAGACAACATTTTATCTCGAGCCTGGTGGTATGTTGGCAACTCTTTTTTCGAGATACCACTGGAGAATAGAACAAATACGACTTTGCGGAGAGCATTTCATCAAAAAATACTTACTAAGTATGTAGTAGTTTCGCCACAATTCTTTTACAGATTGGCAAGCTGAGGAATGGATCCAAGGTCTGAGGATACCTCCAAACTTTAAAAAAAGGCCTCTGAAAACCTGGCAATGTAACATAAGCACTGTTAATTCATTTAGAATATTGATTATTTTCGGATCGCCTATAGCCATATGTATTCATTTAGTTATCACTTTCTTATGTTATGATTTATAATTGAAGGTCTATCTTGTAATATTTTCAAAGTATATATATTTGTTAGTTATTATGAGCATTATGTTTGAGGACACTTATATCCGTATATACCTCCGTCCGCACCGATTAGGCCATATAAGTGTTTGAGCAGAAGCGTAGTAACTTCAGCATGCAGCTCTCATTCTTAAAGTTATAGGTTCGATCCCTGGCTGTGTACCAATGGACTTTCTTTGCTTACCCGCATAACATTCATTCAAACAGTGAAGAAAAACAGCAGATAGGAGGCTGATCTACTTGTCTAATAGATTGACAAATGATCATGAAATATTCAGAAATCTAAGACCCAATCTAAAAAGGTTGTAGCGTTATTTAAATAAATAAATGCACCATACAAAATTTATTAGGTTACCATACGGTAGAGTATGATAAAAGTTATCAAATATACGATCGTATTGTCAGTCGATGTCTCATCAAAATCGAGTTCGTTGACCTCGTCTGACTCATTGTACATACACTTAACCATATTTGTGGGTTTTTATCAATCCATACCAGACAGATAAACCTTGGAGCATGGGACAAGGCTTTGATACATCGTTGTGTAAATTTCTATTTAAAATTTCCGATAACTAAGTGGGTACAGTCTACTAGTAGATCCTTTTTTATGATATTAAGTGATACTGCCCCCCATAGACACATGGCCATAGGGTATGCAAGAGGTTGAATACCCCAAGCCTAAGAAGCCAATTATAAACCACCATTACTATTGCAACTGTTAAAAAAACGTAATTAATAAACGCCTTTAAAACCGATACAAAAGTAAATTTATTATATCATTTATAACAAAAAGGAATTTGTAAAACTATGTATACTTAACTCTAATGTCATGTTAGCTACAATTAAACATAGACAAATAATTATTACGCCGTTTGACATGACACAAATGTCATGGCAACTTTGTTGCAGAAAAGCCATACTAAATGTTCTGTGCGTGACAAATTATTTCCAATGAATAATTTACTTATGTCTGTAACCCATTAGGATACAAATCAGATACTCTATGCCTGTCTTTATTATCTATGTATTTGCTTATCTATATATTAACTTTTTAATTCTTTCGAATCCCTAAAAAATAGTAAAGAATAGCTAAGACAGGAATAAAAAGTTTGGTTAGTTAAATAATGGAATGGGTGGGTAAAATACAAATTATTGATTGGTTAATAAAGACAAATTTGTAATACAAACCAATTTAAAACAGTCATGATTTCTACAAAAAAAATCCCCGTTAAATTTCATAAAATAAACTTTACTGCATTCACGTATGTACCTACCTACTAATATTAATTATTATATGTGTATAGAGCAGCGTTAGAATAGTTAATATTTTATTTATTTTTTAACACTTCGTCGTGTTACAATATAAATTGAACATAATTAAATTAAAAGGCGGCCTTATCGAGCGATCTCTTCCACTGTGAGAAAAAAAATGTATTTAATTAGATAAGGTTGGTAAGAAGTGCAAAAATAGATATTACATGGTATTAAGACAAAGCTAAACAGAAGTAAAAAAAAACTAAACTAAAAAAAGAATACATGAAAACTAAAAAGTTCACATGAATCACGATAATTTAAGATCAGGCTCACGTCAGTAGTAGTAGTAGTAGTAGTCAATCTATACATAGTAAAAAGTTATTTTTTCTATATTAAGTAAGCAACTTAAGGGAAAATTTACTTTACTTCGTGTGTAAGGGAAGATACGTTTCAGTCACCGTGTGACCATAACCTACGCAATACGCAGGACCGGCGCGGCAACCGCCAAATTTGCGTTCAAGGTCACGGTGACGTCATCGCCCTCCAAAACCCGGGTCAATGACCGTCGGCCATTGCGGAAACTGTTGCGCGCGTTCGGAATTCGAATTGGGGCCCTTTGTATGTGTGCGTTCGATGAACTTAATTTGTGTGCATTCGAGGACCTTTTTTAACAAAGGAGTTCCCTTTCATTTGAATATTTTCTTTAATTACGAGAAAAGTTTTGCCGTGACTAATTGTATTTTGTTATGGGTATGACAAAGTAATTGGTAGCTTCATAGTTGAAAGTTAAGTCATATTATTTGTGCTTAATTTATAATCTATATACCTACCTACATATAGTACCTACTTGAAAATCACGCAACTGTTTTGTTTTGTTATGTTATAACCTACTCAATTATATAGGATTAAATAAAAAAATCAAACCTTTCATCAATATTCAAATATTAGCATACAAAGTCTGTACATATGCTTCTAACAAAAGGCGCCATGATTCTTTTTAAATAAATATAATAACTAGTTACACCCGTCGAGGCTCACAAAAAAACTATACAATGACAGCCAATCATCTAACGGTGTTCAAATTTCGAATCTCGAGTGGGGAGCGTTAGACGCACACGCACGTAATTTGAGCCTTGGTCGTATATATTTTTATATGGTATAAAAAACTATGGTATAGCTATGCTATAGTTTTCGGATATGGAAGAAAGTATTCAATGACTGAAAATTAAAATGTGCCTTTAGAATTTTTTTATTTAAAACCATAATAAAAAAATATATTTTTTGTGAAAATCACTATATATAATTTTGCGTTAAATTAAAGTAATTATATGCGATAAGAATAGAATGCATGTTATATATCTCTTTTTAATATATACAAATACCAAAAAAGGCGACTGCAATTTACGCAATTTCAATATTCATATTCTACCATATTCAACCATAAACCTTGGCATACCTTGAAAATATTCAGCCATATTAGTTTATAAAAAATAATAAAGCGTTCTTTTTTCAAAAGCTGGTTCGAATTTCAAATAACTAACGCGTTAGATGTAAGGCCATGTACGGAAACCGGTTTTTATTCTATAAACGGTAATTTTACCTTTTTTGCGTCGATTCTTTGTGCGCTACTGGTTCTTAAACAGATTGTTATTTAGAGATAAACAACTTATCTATAGGAAATTCACTATAGGTAATTCGTAATAACAAATATCAAGCCCGTCTCCAGGACTTTGTACATTTGTAGCTCATTAATATTTATCACTTTCTTAATAACAATTGCGAGGAAAATTATCCCAATTAACTTTTCATTGTTGATTTATAGTCACTCATAGTAATAACGACTGGTTTTCATATAGAAACCGGGCATGTTATAACAAAGTTTGTATTTATATTGAGACATAATGTAATAAATTTATTAGTAATTTTAATTCAAAAATTGCTTGGAAATGCACCATTACAAATCTTCTAAATTTCTAATTTCAAATCAGCCAATGGGAACTCGGTCAACAAGGTTGCGCGTGAGTGGCCAAATTTTTACGCACACACACGTAACAAGCTCCCGTAGTTGATTTGATTTAATGCATAGCACGCCTATCCTGGGTTCGATTTTGGGGAACCAATAAAAGTCATTGTAAATTAAAAATTACGCATGTTAACTATTATATCCTTCTTGGGGTAAATGTAATTTTGATCAAAATTAAACTAATGATCAGAGAGGTAGAGGTAGATTATAATCTATAGTTAGTTAAATAATGGTTTGCGATTATTTATTTCATGTGCACTTGAGCAAATATTTAATAGATAAGTTGTGCCCATAGCATATTTATTCTGGCAAATTTAAGTCAAAATTATAAACAGTAATGGTTCAAAAAAATGTAAAAAAAAAACTATTGCGCAAATACCAGCCAAATAGTCAAAACAACACTATTTGAAATCTATTATCAAATCAACCAACCAGCGTATTTAAAACATTCCACCATTCAAAATCAGATGTTTTTTTCTAATTTTAAATTAACCAATCAGGACTCCGTATACCAAGATTGCGCCTGAGTGGCCAAAATTAGACGCACACATACAAATGTATGCGTGCTATTAGCATTTGAATAGGTGTCAAGAACACACAGTTAGAATAATTTATTGGTCGAGTTGTGAGGCTAATCTCATGTTTTTTTATCATTTACATTAAATACATGTAGCTAATTTTACAATTATTCATTAATGCAATATATGTATATAACAAAATTCGCAAGTTTAGAAAATTTCCTAGGAAATTCGTAGGATTCTAAACAACAGATAAATTGTATTATTTTACGGCCACATTTTCGGAAATTGATAAACTTAACGTACTTACGAGCAAAATAATAAGTAAGCGATCATGAGGAAGAGCGCTCTGATTGGTTGAATTAGTCACTAACCTAACCTCACCGTAGAATCTTACGAATGGATAACCTTTACTTTATAAATTTACCACGAGACGTTGCAAATTGATAATCGCAGATTTGCGACGTCAGATTGCGTCTGCCAAAAGTTAATTGTTTTTTTTTCACGTATACCATTATTTTTTTAAATAGTTAGCCACTAGGCTAACACAAGTCTAAACTTAAATGCGGTAATAGGCTATTTAAAATAAAAAAATGTGTGCGTGTACTAGTGTACACACGTAAAAAGTGAAACGTTTTTATGATCTTATTTTTCGAAAAATGATCTACTATATGCAAATTTACAGAAATTGGTTAAATAAACTTAATTTGAAAAAGTTTAACAATAGGCTTTTATTATCATAGACACGAATACATTTATTTCATTTTACCTTATTACTACTAAGATTATTACAGAATTTCATTAATTTTTGTTATTAATAGATTCGAATCTTTTCGAATCAAGCGTGGTAGGGCCAAGAAAAGATGGCGCATAACGGAAAAATGTGACGCATAACCGAAACATGTGACGGTATTTTTTTTTCAACGCCGATAATGAAATCACTTCAACAACAATTTATGCACTAATTTTATCGAAATATCTGTTTCGTATAACACAAGGTCTCAAGTGTATTTTATAAGTTAATTTGGAAAGTGGTCACAGCGAGGATAGAGTAGCCGGAGCGGGCATTAGAAAGTTTACACTTGCCGGTAAAAATTATGAAACCGTATCTACTCTGAAACGTGAGGATATGCTAATTATTGCTATAAAATTTTGTCAGGCGCAATTTTTTTGCTGTATTCCTAACTCATATTTATAATGATTAACTGGCCACCCAGTTTCGTGAACCTCGAAAAAGTATGTACATATTCCTTTCTCATGAATTATTCTAGATATTGTGAAAGTGATTTTTTTCTGTTACGAGCCATCTTTTTCTAGTCCCTACCACGGTTGATTCGAAGAGATTCGTAGCCATTAATAGCAAAAATATATAATAACGATAACACTGATAGTAATAATTCTATTACAATTAATGAAATTCTTTAATAAAATTTAATCTTTTTAGTATATTGGTTAGAAATACATTGCTAATTTTGGTACCCATTATATGACAAACGAAAGAGCTGATGTTATTGCGACCTCTGGTGGCACCGGGCAAAACTAAAACTTGTCTGCGTTTAATATATTATAAAATATTTTAATTATAATTATAAATATATTATAAATTATAATTCTATAAAGATTGATTCATTAGTCTTTGTGTCTTTCCTAAATGTAAATATTCATATACAGGTATATTTTTTTATTGCTTAATAAAAATGTCGTGAAGTGTAAAGTGGACTCGCAATTTTTAAGTGTAATTATCACCGTCCGTCAGTGTCGTACGCTGACGTGGCACATTTGTCTACACACTAAAGAATTCTTCTTTAACGAGAAAAACCACTAACTTGATAACTATGAACTTAAATGTATTATTTATAAACGCACTAAGAACTTCAAATTAGAGTCTCATGTTCAATTACCGGGTTTATCGAAACATACCATTGCTGTTACAATGTATAAAAAGTGTATTATATGATAAGTGATGTTTTATCTTTTTATGTATAAATATTTTGTGCGTTTGTAACTCCTAAACGGCTGGACCGTTTTTGAAGAATGGTTTAGATTCAGAACTGGATGTTTTTTTTTTGTAAAGGATAACGTGTGTCCGCTAGTATTATTTCTAAAGTAATTTATATTTATGATAGTAATAATTTCAGACGAAATCCATAACATCATTGTATATATACGTGGATCAAATTTCGACAGGTATTCAACAATCGCTTAAACAAACAAACATTAATATTATCAACTTAATTATAGTAGAAATAGTTTCACTACTCTAAACTTACTTAAGCACGAAACAGCGAAAATTTAAAAGCAATTCTCAACACATTCTGCGTTAAGCAAGCAGTTTCAGTAAATGCTGAACAAACAATAAACGCCGAATTTCTGGTGAAATTCCACACTATCACTCCAAATTGCTTAATTAGCTTAAAAGCGTCTGTAGACCAAGCCATGAGAGGTAGCGAGTTTTTGATTAAAAAGTATTTTAAGCAGAAATTGCCATTTACTTCAATCTAAAAAATTGTATAAACTAGGTTCAAATTTTCAACATTAGCACGCTACATTATCTCTGAAAGGAGGTTTTATGCATTTTATCTATTATCTATGTCTGGTGCAAGGCTGAGAGATATTAATTACTACAATCATAGTGATCTTATCATGCCCTGACACACGGTAATAAAGTTCCGCTTAAGATATATATCGATAAATTCTCATCTCAGTTGGGGCCTTCGGTCCAACGAGTCTGTTATACTGATCAAGAATCCTACCTTAGGAATGGAGCTCTTCACCATTATACAATAGCGGATGTAACATTAAACGACAGTTCGGCGTGTGCTAGGTTTTTGGCCGTAGGTACGCATGAGGGCTACTAGCTTCATGCTTACCCTTCGTCAAGAACAAGAACGTTTCTTGAACCTAATACGCTCCGAATCGCAAGCTGTGTACGGCTTGGGGTTCCGGGCTACACTCCTTATAATAGCCCCTGTGGCAGTGATGTTGACCGTCTAGAACATCACGGACTGTCAAGCCAAAAAAGTGCTGTGGTCTATGGGGTCCTAGCACCATAAAGCTTTTTAAGGAGATAGCAAAAAGGTCACACAGGACAGGACGACATCACAAGCGATTGAAGAGCAGGTTACCTCGGACAAATAATTAGTCTAGCCAGTATCGCTTCGGGGCCTTGCCTAAAGGGACTCCATTCAATAATATATTTTAAGGTTAGTTATTGTGTTTTATTATATCAGTATGATAGCTGTAGGATTAATTTATTATTTTAATTTAAATAATTATTTTAATATAAATAAATTCTTACTAACAAAGGCGTCTCTAGCCTATCGTTTATAGTCAAAATCGAATGGGTACAATTTTTTTTTATGTTCTGGTAACAAGACCTTTAAGTCGGTACAAATGTTTAACGCAACCCAACACCAAAGGAAAAATCTACTCTGCTTATGCCTTTCACCAAGGACCATTTGCCTCGCAGCGCAGTTGATAATGGCGCGAAAACAGAACAAATTATAACAAAACCTAAACAATGAACCTTTGATCTTCCTTACAATATTTTCATGCTAATTTACATGATATACATTTATTATATCCACCAGTGACTTTTATATGTTAAAAAAAAACAGTAATTTTCACAGAGAAGACTGATTATAAAATATATTTTTATTTATAGGTATACCACTAATAAAATCAAAACAATTATATTAACGAACTACAAATAAAATACTTAAGAACAACAGAACATCTGAAATTTTAATTATATCTACGTTGTCATAAAGAATTTACAACACTTAAATAGTTTTATCGTCTGAGTGGGTATAAAGCGTCAAAAATTATAGATATGTATCACAGATAAAATATAAGAGGTTACCAACTTTATCTGTATCTGTATCCACCTACAGTGATTCCTCATCTAAACCCAGACACAAACAAATAGAACAATTTACTGAGCAGTTATCTCCAGAAATGATAACTAGGAATGTTACGCCTCCCAATTTAGTGTAATCAAAGTTAACAGATTTAGCCGGCAATTTGGCGGGAATGTGGAGCATCCGCCCACAGAATACATATAGCCTCGTGTGCCACTCAAAATTAATTCCATAATCGAACTTTGAATTGAATTCCTCCTTAATTTGAAAAAAGAACACGGCCTAAATTTATATTTTGGTTATACGTTTTATGAAAATTTGTTATCAAACATAACCAGAAACATTCTGTAATATTTTTATTGTAAGCACCTGGCTGCTTTTGTACATATAGGAATTGCTCGTATTGATTATTAATTATTTCTCTTAACCAAAATTTACTCTTCCCATACTTTAATGTTCTTATCGAAAATATCTTATACAAAATAAAAAAAACCAGTGGTCAACCTTTGAGGAGGATTTCTCTACTTTTCGTGATTATTTATTTTCTTAATAAACAACTAGGCGATCAGCCGACTGACTGACACACGGCGTCAACTTTTTAGGTCTGGGCAAGTTTCCTTACGATGTTTTCCTTCAGCGAGTGTTGAGTTCCCACATAAGAAGCCCATTGGCCAGGTATTGGTTGTTGCTTGGATGAGTCACACACTGCATTAGGCCTGGTCCACTCCTAATTTAAAATATATTCAAACGTTAAACAGCCGCATTGATTGACAGCCATCACCTGCCGAGTCGTCAATTTTACTGTTATTTCGTTTAAAATACTATATTACTTTTTACATTTAAGTCGGTTCAATTTCCAGACGAGGCAAGTAATTTTTAGAAAGCCGTTGAATACAGAATTACTAACTTTTAGAAATAACATAAAGTTTTCCTTCAGTAAAATACCCGATCTACGATATTTAAGGTAGGTAGGTACTTTCCCTTCATGTCCCATAACTTTGGGACGCCCTGTATAGCTTAAACTTCTAAACGCAACCACTAGAAAAACCACTGAACTACTAGGCACGTTCAGAAATATATATTAATTAGTACAATGCGAAAAGTACACGCGTATTAGAATTAGACATTGTTAGGGCTTCATCCGTGCTAAGTCTATTTTGCGAGCTTTTGAACTCGTAACTTCACTCATTTATTTTTTCGTAAGTATATTTTATTTTTATCCTACAATTGTATTGATTTATCGATAAACTTTCGGATTAAATTTATGATACAAATGTATTGTTATTTATGTATTTATGTTAATGCCATGGATACTCACATTGCCAGAAGGCTCGCAAGTGCGTCCTTTTGAGCCCTGTAAATATTTTTAATTTGTGTTTTAATTATTTATCAACAGCTTCAATTAATATTCTAATATAATCGTCCTAAATAACATAATTCCACAGTTCAAATTCTCGAACTCGAAACGACATTTATATGTGATATAGATTCTTATATAGTGTTATATTTGCCCAGGGCTAACACTTTCTGAACTGAACACTTTCTGGCTTAGCACATACACTATATTTCAGTTTAATTCGTTAATATAATTGATGCGACACAATGTGCGGTTTTAAATAACGACAGAAAAATCTCATTCTTAAATCAAAGAAGACTAAACCAAAAAAATAATTGGAAAAGTTTGAAGATAATATCTCGATAATATGACTACAAGAAAGTACCTAAAAATCGAACCCAAAACTTGTACCTATAACCACTGAACAGCCAGCGTCAGTTTAGCCGTATTTTGTCGTACAAATCTTATTAGTCATTGCGCAAGTACTGCACCAAACAAAACGAACGGGTTTCTTTGATTAAATTCAATTTATCCGAGTTTTCCTCCATTTTCCACGGTTGATTAACTAATTACCTACTAATTATTGAAATGTGATTTTGTTTTATGTTTTCTCGAATGAAATTAATTAACCCTTATTTAGATTTTATTTTGTGATCCCTAGGACTAAACAGGCTTTCAGTATTTACTGGATTTTAATGATCAATAAATAAACGAACGCGTTTACGATATTTATTTTATGTCGAATGATCTAATTTTGTATGTTTTCTTGAAGTCGAATCCTACCAGGGCACTTCATTCGCTTGCAAATACCTAAAACTTGTCTTGCTCGATTTTCTCGGAGATTTTATGGCAGTCTTGCTAAGCCTTTATCATACACAATGTAAATAAAATAAATCAATGGCACTACAACATTTATAGGCCTGGGCCTCAGATTTCTGTATTTGTTCATGATCATTCGTCAATCTAATAGGCAAGTAGGAGATCAGCCTCCTGTGCCTGACACACGCCGTCGACTTCGTCGTCGTCGGCAATATATAATACTATAAATGAAATCAGTGGTGTTGGCCTCAAATTTCTGTATCTGATCATGACCTCAGGGATGCGAGTTGCACGCTGAAGTCACTAGGCAAACTGTTCCTCGTCAGTAAAGTGTAACGCGTGTAACAAAGGAATTCAAATAGTTGTTAAAATAGCTGGATAAGTTTATTGTCGATTGAATTAGCATATGGTTATTTTTCTGACCGACTTTGGAACTTTCTAGAGAAATAAACGTAAGACGAGTATAGTTTATATGGCCGGAAGCTGAACAATAATAGAAAAACTAATTTTGACACTTTTAAAATGCAGATCATTTTACTTGCCATGACATCATACACAGTTATGCCCCTGTCAATGTTCCAGCCATTTTGAAGCCATTTTGGGCATCGCAACATATGTTTTTGATCCCTTGGAGCATGGGATGGGTCGGGCTGGTATAAGACGCTATGTGTGGACACGTTAAACCCGTCTCATCTGCCTCGGACAAGCGTAAAAGCTGGCGTGGCCTCGAGCAGGCGGAATAATAAACAGCTCAAATATAAGAGCATTTCCTTCAACTTTGATTTTGGTTCCTTTGGAGTAGAGACTCTTGGGCCGTGGAGTTGTGCACAGACGCTAATAAAAAAATTCAAGTTGGCTGGTAGATAGTTGACCCCAGAGCTGTTGCTTTTCTCCCTGAACGAATAAGTATCGCAATACCTTTAAGGCTATAAGGCTAATCAAACAATATATGGCTGTGTGAAGCTCGCGGAGATCTAGAAAGTTTTGGAAAACTAATCGTGACTGGCAGAGAAGAGGGCACCAGACCTCCAGGCCGACAAATAGAGTCAGAAATAAAGAGTGCGACTGAAGAAGTAAAGCTCAAAGTTCAGCTTAACGGTTAAACCTGCAACTTTCGAGTGAGTTTTCAGTCATTCAGTTCCGGTACTTTTCATGCCACTATTCATTACGTGCGAACCGGAATCGCTGGAAAATAGAATCATAAAATGGTTGAGTTTAAACAGAAGTAGGAAATGAACATAATATCGGCTGATATTCATACGAATGTATCGTATCGGTGAACCCAAACGTAGAATTACTAGATTAGTATACAAATGGATTACCAGAACAAGTCTTCTAGGAATTTGATTATATTTCCTGGAATTCTTAAATTTGGACTGTTTAGGGGAAAACGGGCAGGAGGCTCATCTGATGCTAGGTGATATTCCCCGCCTATGGAAACACTTTGTCAGAAGACTCGCAAGTGTGTTGCCGGCCTTTTAATTGGTACGCTCTTCTCTTGAAGGTCCCTAAGTTGAATTGGTTCACAAATACTTCAGTAGCAAAAACTGCCTTAAGAAACGCTCAGTTGTGGCATTCCACACATGATGGATGTCGAGGTTTTGACTACTATTATTGACCTGGCGTATTGTTACTTACAGAGTAGGTACTTTTTATAAGGTTGGCGATATATAATACTATGGAAAAAACGAAAGACGTAAAAGTCGACGGTGTGTGTCAGGCACAGGAGGCTGATCATCTACTTGCCTTTTAGATATATGATCATGAAACATTTACAAAAATTCGAGAAACTAATAAGGTTGTAGGGCCTAGGATTGATTATTTTTTTATTTAAATTACCTATTTAGCCTTCTAGTTATTTATATCGTATCAGCACAGTTTTGCGTCCACGCGGACAGTATCGCACACGTCGTTGTCACAACTTTCTGTTTCCGACTTAGCGATACTATTTGATTTTAAATTCTAAATCACTATATCACGAAAGCTCTTCACGTAGAAACAATAAAATAGGTATCACATTTTCGCTACTAGTCATAGACATTTATAAGCTGTGTTATGACTAAAAGGCGTGTCTAGTGTGATGTTAGATTTGATTTTGAAGATTAAAATATATTTATTTTATAAAAGCAGTCACGCACATAAATACAAACACAAACACTTTAATCAAAAATGCAGCTTTATGTTGCCGTCGAACGACAACACTGATCTGTGGACACATACCGTCTTGGAGTGACTATATAGATGCACAAAACATTTTTTATACAATTTAATTAAAAAAATATTTTTTAAAAGGAATATAGAATATATGAAAAAAACCCAACATTGAGCTAGTGAACTGTCAATGTGTATTAGAATTATATGTAATAAATGTCAGAAGTTTCTGTATAACATATGTAGTGTATGTACTTGCAAGCTGCACTAGAAAGCTATATATACCTAGGTAACACTGAAATTGTTTAAAAAATGAAAAACGGCTTAATGTAGAAAGTTTATGTGTGGGCCTGGGTATCCGGAAGCTATATCCAGGATGCTCCCTACCCTCGGTGAAATAATATGCGCTGGTTCGGCTGTTGCGTGTCTGTATAATAAAAAAAGGAATCCAATAATCGATAAGACTAAAAATAACACTTACCATCAACGTTGGCGTATCTCACTCCAAACACTGGATCCTTCAATGATGAATAAAAAAAAAGTAAATGCTATACGTAGTATTGCCAAAAGGCAACATTTTACATGTGTAAAAGCCATGTTAACAAAAGTTAACATGGCTTTTACACATTCAGAAAAAAAAATTTAACGGATTGAAGCTATGTATGACAAGAACTTAGAACCTACGGGAAGTCCACCAAGATTTCGATTTTATTTACATTTTTATATATGTGAATATTATTAACTATGGTTAACTTTCATCTGTCTTCTGCCATCTGTACTCTTATTTCACTATGATAAGTAAGGTTAAACGTATGTTTTTACTGTTACATGACATGCAAGGTGATATTTGCTCCTCAAAGTTTTTGATGACAAAGATTATGGAGAACTTCTTGACAAATCTATGAGATCGTAGGTTCGATCTCCTGCTGTGCACCAATTTACTATTTTACTTGCGCATTTAACATTCACTCGAACGGTGAAGGAAAAAAATGTGAGGAAACCGACTTTAGACCTCAAAATTCGTCAGCGTGTGTCAGTCACAGGAGGCTACACAACTACATGCCTATTAGATAGATAGATCATCATACAAATACAGAAATCTGCCCAGACCCAAAAAGGTTGTAGCGTCACTGATTTATTTTAACCGGGAAATAAATAGTCAGAAAAAACAATATATATTTATTAACACTTCGTTGCATTACAATATAAAAATGGAGCATAATTAAATCAAAATGAGGGCAACTGGCGGCCTTATCACTTTCGAGCGATCTCTTCCAGGCAAACACTGTAAGAAAAAATATGTATTAAATTAGATAATGTAGGCAAGAAGGGCAAAATATATACTACACAGAGTTATTAAGACAAAAGTAAAAAGTGCTCATGAATCACGATAATTTAACCACAGTAATTTTTGCATAAATAATTTACTAATGCAGAATACTTATGTATCACAAGTAGGTATATATCTAAAAGTTAATCTACTATAGTGTCCATATAATAAAACTCAATGTTATATGTCATACTTGCACTCAGTCTCAACACTGAACCTTTAGACAATTAAATTTAGAATAATTTCTCCACTGCATGTCTTTGTACTGTATTGTTTAGTAGTTAGACCCATATTAGGCATACACCAGCTGCCCCATCTGCCACAGGTGTGTATCGAGACTAATGCCAGAATTAGAACTGTCATACGGAAATATTTAGCTAAATTGGTTTCTATTCAATTCTAGTTTCGAACTTGGGTGTTAAATTTCCAATTACAAAAAAAACCGTTTATCTTGTTCATGGTATTGTGTATTATTTATTCATTTATTTACTTAAAACATAATAAAATAAGTCATACAAAACAAAAGTCAAACTCAAGAAATTAATTAAAAAACTTACCTACTTCTGTCAGTTTATTCAACGGACAATAAAAAAGGTCCGTTAATCTATGTTATTTATTAATATAATATAATGTACCTTTATTATATGCCTTGTCAACACACAAATTTACAGCATATACAATATTCTTACCTACATAGTAATAATAATAATGAAAAATTGATAAATAGAAAATTGAGGCAATTTTTTTTCATATTAGCCGCGCCAACTTTTGTGCTTGATATTAGAAAAGTTATATGCACAATCGCATACTAAAAAAGTAGAGCATCTTCTAAGTCGTGGGTCTTAGTTTTCTGTATCTGTTTTATGATCATACTATACCAAATATATATTCAATTTAAGAATAACATATAAAAATAATAAAAATGTAACACGTAGTACGATAGTACTTTGTATGTTGCACCTGTTTCCTTAATTAACTAAGAGCCTCGATTGAGAAGCCCTTATGGCGTTTTAATTGGTTTTTCTAAATATATTTTCGACTAGCGGACCCGGCACGTTGTCCTGTTTTAACAACGAATATTAATTTCGAATTGGTATAATAACTAATTAATATTTCAGAAACAAAGTGTTTATTATTCTAATGCTTTATGATAAACAACATTCTTTGTTTGTTTTTCTGGCGCGTATATAAATAGTTTTGTTGGTATTTCGACACGGGAACAGGCGACATAACTGACCATGTGAAAAACATGGATTATTCTAATTATTTTATATGTATAATATAAAATAATTACATATATTTAATCAATATAATAACTACGAACGCAGTGTTTATTTTAAACGATTTTTTCTTACATCCTCTTTGACGATATTTGCAGCACGCATTATGTCAAACGCCATAAGGTTACATGAAAGGAGTTTGAATTTTCCGTGCAATTTTCTTAATTTTTTCTTTTGTTCTCCTGACATTAAACATAACAAAAATAATTTGTGAAATAGGTCCAGCCGTTCACGCGTGATGCCGTGACCAAGGGAAATAGGGATTGATTTATATATATATATAGATATAGATGATCCCACTTTACTTAGTGACATTGCGTTAACTTTATTAAAATCCTATGATACTAAAGTAGGTATTTACATAATCCCTAGTAGTAATAAGTGTCATTCAAGTCATAAATCTAAGTAGCGAGACTAGATTATCTGAAACACTAGTGCCTAATGCGAGCACTCTCAGTTTATGGCCCTATAAACTTGTATGGAGATCTATCTACTAGATGTATACTCACTAGGAAACTGGCTACTGACAATAATTGACGTGGTAAGCTTTAGTTACAAACACAGCCTTCTGAAGCTTGCATAAAAATCTTTTGTACCAATGCCCAAGATCGGGTGGATAGTGGAAATTACAAAATGTAGTTATTCCTTTATTCAAAGCTAATCTTAATCTTAAGATCACAAGGCCGGCTCGGAGATCACTATGTACCGCTGTTATGATACAGTTGAGGAGGACCTGCTGCAGCTGAAAGCCAGCAATAAGCGAGAGGAGGCACGGGAAAGGGAGCCCTGGAATGTTCTCTAGTCGGAGGCCATGCCACGTTTTGCGTCGCACAGCCAGCGGAGTTAGTTAAACCGAACCTGGATTTATTAAAAATATAATCAGGCAGGACACGTAGAGACTGGCCCATTCTACAGATAGAAGAAAGTTGTAAGAGTACCCATATAGCCCAAAGGGACAGAAAAAAGGCAGACTAAAAATAGTTGCGCCTACCAAATTTAAGGGTTGCCGGCAAAAGATGAAACAAAATAAAAAGTAGAAAAGTTTGAAGAGGCCCTCTTCCAGGGGCGGGGAGGGGATTTTTCAATACTGGAGATGAGTTTATGATTATTAATCTCTTAATGTCTAGAACAAACTCTTCAACAGTAAGACCACCTATTTACACGCTTGACACGAGTTTTGCCTTTATAGTTTCGAGTTAATATTATAACTTTCCATCACGTAACAAGGATGGGGCCTTCCTTTGATTGTTTTTTTTAATGTCTTTTGGTCACATTAAACTATTATTATTATTAACATTTATGCGTTGTAAAACAGAATACGAGAGTTTAAATGTAATCCCTCCACCGTATGCGACAAGATGTTCACAATTGTTCCATGTGCCACGAACGCGAATTATCTTCGTTATCTGCCAATGGGTTCGGGTTTTAACTAACTGTACCACTTATTATGGGGATGTTGATATTCTCCACCTTACCAAAGAGGATGTGACGAAATATTTGACTTTGAGTTTGTTTAGTAGTAACAATTTAGTTTTTTTTAATATTAATTATTAATTGTCGTTTGTTACATTCCAGTTTTCTTCTATTATTTTTTCCTTTTTGTGTAATAATGTATACATACTTATGTTTTCTGTTTCATACATATTGTTTATCTGTATAGTCTGTTTTGGCTTTGTATATTGTCTAAGTTTTTTGTTTTATAATATGTATACTAGCTGTAAGATTACTAATAAAAACATAAATAATGAAATAATTATTCCCAAGATTTTTAATTAAAAATAATTGCTTTTAATCAAAGCAAATTAAAACCTAAAATATATATTAATTATATGTGATATAAAGACCAAATCTGGATAAATAAACAAACACGTACTTATCACATATTACCTGACACCAATGTTGAGTGCACTCAACAAAAATAAAACAGCCATGACCTATCCCAACTAAGAAAAAACGGTGTCAACGCACGCGCACACATGCGCAAGAGAACGGGATTGATGCGCACACGAAAGTTGTGAAGATTTATTAATTAACTCGCTTTTTGACGCGTCTTCGCTTGGATCAATCTCTCCCATCTCGTGTATTAAAGCTATGATCCGAGGTAGATTCAGGAAAACCATTTTCAGAAAATCTCATACAGCCATATTGTGTCTGGCAATGACTTGATACAACTTAGTAGTGGTCGAAGTGACTTTGATGAATTTTGCTACACATCTAGATATAGACGTATAATTCCTTTTACAATGTGTTGGCCAATCTAGGAATTGTCTATGTACTGTAGCTTATAGTAATAGTGTATAATACAGTATATTTTTGTGATGTAAAATATATATCATTTTGGAGATTTCCATAAAGTGTAGATGAGTCATGAGTGTCTGCCAAAAGCAGGCAAGGCCAGAACATACTTCCTTAATTGTTTAAAGTCTTATAACGTCAGTAGTTATATATACCGTGTCTTCGTGCATAGCTTGCTTTGATAATATAATGTCACACTTCATGGAATATGCTAAGATTACATTTCTAAACTGTTTATTAGTAATCAAATATACAGTATTTACAATTTTCTTAACCTTAGTAATAACAAAAATAATTCAAAATTAAAACAAATTTAAAAAGTTTGGTCCCTGTGGCATGTACTTCTAATGTACTGTTTCGCTGTATTGCGATACTTATTTGTTGAGCGAGGAAAGCACCAGCTCTGGGATCACCTGTACTATCTACCGCTGATATAGATTTGTAGTTCAGAAAAACTGTTCACGTAGAAACTGAGTTTATGGTTCCCAGATTTGCGTCATTTTTGTCAACAATTTAATTTCTTATGTACCTAACATTTGTTTTGTTTCTCAAAGCCCAAAATTCCTAACATAATTAACTTTAGCTTAAACTGTAAACGCGGTGGAACGTATAGAAAAAAATTAAAATCTCGGTTATTTCTTGAACATTTACCTATAATTTAAGAATCTCACTTGCACGATGCGCCGGCGCAAATTCGACGCGGCCTTGATGTCGGTCGTCGACGTGGTTTTTATTCGCGAAATAAGATGCAAGATCGCTGGAAGTATTTTGAAACTCAAAACTTATCAAAGATAAACATTTCTTTTAATATAAAATATTAATTTATAAATATACAACGATTAAGTATCGCAAAACATCGAGTAAATGCTGCCAGCGTTAAAGGTACACTGCCACAGGGACCAAGTTTTTAAATTTTCTATTTATTAGTTTTTAATAATTTCAATATATTTAATTTTAATATAAAATATTTTTCTCATTATTAGATAATAGATACGTGATCAAGAAGATTTAAAATATTTTATGTGACATGCAAGATGGATCCTGTCATCTGTAGATAATATAAGTCAATAAATATCTGGACCCAATTATTTTACTGTATATTACTTAATTAAAACACTATTAATTAAACAAACAAAATTTTATAAAGTGAACAATACATTTACAACACGTATGTACCTACATATTTATTTTAATTGAATTTTTCTTGTTTTTCAATCGATATTAAATTAATTAATACTTCATCTTTTGTAATTACTAAAACACCTTACATTGCCATATAAAAAAAATAAACACAACCACATTCAATGGATACTAAACAAACGTCAAAAAAAAAACAACAAACAGGAATTCGCGCGCTTTTGTAATAAGACAAAAAACTCCGGCCAAACGTTGCTCTAGGGTCAATGGCCCGCTCACGTCATTCTTATATTGCATTTTGGCCAAACGAAACAGCGGAACTAGCGCCATCTCTCTCCCACAAACGAACCCTCCTCAATAATTTTGTGCGATGAATACAGATTATCATTCGTACATTTTGAAATTCGGTTTGTGAATGTGTGTAACAAAAATTATTTTTGCGTCGCATTGAATGCCAACAATCGTTACATGAATTTATATTGTTCATGTTTTATAGACTTTTATGATCTTGCATTTAAATCGTCATATTATGAACACTTCGTGGATTTTGTTACCGATGTGAGAAACTTAAAACTGTTTGAGACTTTTGTTATTAAAATACCTAATTTATAACACTAATCATTTAGTGATCACTGTGAATCGTGAATTAATTCCGATGAATTACAATCTATGGAGACAAACCTAAAAACATATTAACCTACAATTCCTATTTTTATTAAATTACTAACCATTACTTTTTATATCACATTATTTAAAGTATATAATATTTTTATTCAAATGTAAAAAGCCTGTATAAACATTAAGTCCTAAATTTCTTAGAAATACATTTAAATGTAAGACGCTATGTTACGGTAGGTCGTGTCTGATATCAATGTGTGTGTGAATACGTGAAACGATTTTTGGACAAGTGTTGAACCGGATTTGATACAGACATTAACAATTGTCTTTTAATGGTAACTCAAAAATATCTGTTTGAAACGCGTCATTTATGATTTTATTTTTGCGATTAAGTCACAGACACATATCTACATATGTTACATTGATATTTATTTATTATAGGTAACCTTTTGTACCGTCGAACAGGTTACTCCTTTGAGGTGTAAGACGAACGTTCAAGTTTCTTGTTCCTACCTTCTCCATGGGCTGCGATAACTGCCCTTTTCGGCTTCTAGTCAGCTAGTTTTGTCGCTATTATATAAAAAATTCTAAGCTTACGATGCGGCTCAGAGGCCTTAGATACCAGCGGTAGACAAAATGTTAAAGGTGAAAATTTTTAATTTGTGCTTCAATTTTGAGTCCAACTCAAGGTTGAGTTTTATCGACGTCCCAGTCGACGATCGAATCCCGGGTAATCAAAATATAACAAATCAAAATAATGTAAAAAAACAAATTCTCAGCGCAGTTATAAAGAACATCTAGTTGATCAACAAAAATCCTACGAAATCTAGCTTAAGCCACCCAAAATATTTATTTATTTATTAACAATTCTTCTTAATTTTATTTTATTTACTAGATACTTTTACACAAGACTTCATTACTTATAAGGCTAACTTTAATATTTTTTTCTACTAGGTATTATTATTATTACATTCTTTATATTTTTTTGAGACTGAGGCGCAAACTAGCTGTTGTCTCTAGCTGAATGACCAGCGATATAGAACAGTCTGCTCCTCGATTTTCACATTTATAACATACCATATTATTTAAAAGAAAAAAAAATGTTATGTCTCATTCTTTTTTATTATTGTTATTTTGTGTGTTTCTGTGTGTTTGTTTTGTTAGTGGATAGTAATAAATGCTATGTCTATAACTAAGATATAAATACTCCAAATAAAGGACTTGTAAAGTTCATGAAAAATTTAAAAAGTCACAATAGTTGGATTTAGCTGGTTTGGCAATTGTTAATCAAGACTCAAAGTTGAGTTTAGTCCTGAGATGCAGGTCTAAGACTTTATGAAGGGGTGCTTGACCGTGACCACAAATAAAAGAGTCATATCCTGTCACCTGCTCTGCTAAAAACTCGTCTAGGCCGGTTTCATAAATTTCATTTCAACTAGTATTTTCAACTAATTTTTCATTATTATTTCGAATTAATACTCTGTGGAAGTGTTTCCCAACGTGAGTTAATAATATATATATATTTATATGTCACCACATAAAAAAATATAAACAACCTTATACCTATACCGTATAGATTATACCTTTATAACAGGAATTGGATTTCCTTGTATAAAGTTAAAACTATTGCCATTATATAAAAAAGATTACAATTCAATAACGACCGCGAATGAGAGTTAATGAAAACTATTATTTATTTATAATAGCTTAACTATTATTTACATTTAAGAGTAAACGATAATGAGTTAGCAAGTTATTAAGGATCAAAGATATAAATACAATGATCTAATGATAGAAAAAGCCGCTAATAAAACACATCGCTAACGAACAGCGCTTTAGGACGCCTGTCGCCTGCGGTTACAAAAGCAGAGAAAAATGTTATTTTTTTCCACTAATCACACATCATAATAGCAACCTATTCTGTAATTAGTGACAAAGCATTTCAGGTCATTAACCCGAAAGGATTAGCAAAGAGTTTATTGTTTATTCTGTGTTGATATAAGGGGTTGATTTGAGCGCACCGCCAATCGGTTGTAGATAGGGATGGTTGGGCATATTTAGCGGACAGCGCTTCATAGATAAATACAGCACTACTTTGCAAAACGTTTTTCTTACGTTTTGATTTCTCGAATGCTGAAAAGCTGTAAAAAGTCATTCTTTCGGTAGTTCTGGAGCGGACTACTTGTTTCTCCAAGTAGTAGTGCTTATATGATAAAAATGTATGTATAATAATTCATATAAACACGATTAAACAATAAAGCGCTTTGTAACAAACTAGCTGCCTCCACAAACATAGTTTCGCCTTAATATGTTTGTTTTACTTAGCCTAACTTTTTAGTAACTACATAAGTAGTGTACATGTTTTTAGGTCTTTCGCGCTATTTTCGATCTCTCCATAATCTTCCGGAGAGTTCAAGTAATTAATAAAAAATCTTGAATTTGTCCAGCCATATTTTACGATATTTTATTTATGATTAATTTAAAAACTGTTGTATTTGTTTATATTTACAGAAAATGCCAAAAAATAATGTACTAACTTATATAGTAATAGAATCAATTAAAATAAACAAAATCCTATTCATGTACACTTATGAGCGTCAAAAAAGAAATCTATATGAAATTCTTCTAATTTTACATTTACTGCCAGTTCTCAAATCAAGGACGTAGAACGGAAGAGAAGAACTAGCAATAAACTCTCCGCCACTCTTTTGAATCTCAGTCTTCCCAAACCTATCACATATCTATATATCCGTTTCGTTTTACATTTTTTAAAATTGAGTATGTACAGTAAGAACAACTTTGCCACTAGTCTCAGGGAATACGGTCAGTAGAGGGATGTATACCTCTCGTAAAGTACTAAAGCTACTAAAACTACCAGTGTTTTTTTGATAGTTATTGTAGACATAAATAATAATCAAGAATTTTAACATATTTTCCTTATGTAACTGTATTTTATGAGCTTCTACCTTTTCAGTTTATATTATCGTGTATATAAATTGAATCAAAATTTTAACTTAAAATAATTACTTGTTCTTGACCGCTGTAAAGGTCCATCTTAATATGTCACAAAAAAGTATTAATATATTTAATTACAGTAAAGTTTCAAAAGCATTTGTAAACGTCTAACGTACACATACAGATTAAAACACTAAAAGCTTTAAAAAATTTTGTCTATCTAAACAGTAGTATTAGGTAATTTAATCTTTGGAATGCAACAAATATTATCTAATTCACGTTAATCTTTGAACATTGACAATAACATACCCCTCTCAATAGTCGGATACTAATCAAGCGCTAGACTTATCTATGAAGCGCTTTCCGCTGGAGGATGTGAACCTCCCCTAGATGCATCCCCACATTATTACAGATTGATGAATTACAGCCGGTCATTCAACTTTAATACATAAAACTGCGCCTAGATAGATCTATTTAAGCCCTAATTGGCTGGGGAGAGTCCAAGAACTAGGATATAACAAAACCTTTTTTATTAAATGCCTTTTTTCTCTTTTAATACGCCATGATTACTATCGTATGATCTATCGTAGGGTTTATAAAAGAACTACTTATCCTACTACAAATAATCATTAGAAATAGAATATCGCAAAATATGTTGCTAAGCGTAAAACGAGTCTCGAGTTTCTTTATTTAATTATGAAACAATAATTATCAGGTTCTATTAAATGTTTTTTGCATATACATTTAACCTACATATGAAATTTGCGTACGGAAGGACCAAAAAGGCGATATTTTTCAAATAGAATATATTGAATTAATCAAAGTATGTTCAATTGCTATGTATACACTTTTGCCATCTTAGGTAGTTCATTGATCGCATTACTAAAAACCCATTTGGACGGCAATCAATAAAATCTTTAATGGCAGTTTCGACTGCCTCATCTGAGTCTTTGTCTTGCAAGAAGTTGTCCAAATTACGAATGTCATGAAAAAATTGAATTTAGAATTCCTAACCAAAGATAGGATATATTTGAGGTCAAAGTGGCCCGTACGACAAAACGCCAATTTCATATGAAGGGACCTTTTTTTATTTATAAACAATTTAATTTACCACTAGCTCGTACGGAAACCGGCATACCTTAGACCCCAAAATCCGATGGAGTCAGGCGCTGAAGGCTGATATCTCTAAATGGACTTTTTATCTATGTGCGCAATTACACTCGCTCATACAGAGAAGGAAAACATCGTAAGGAGAACGGCCTTAAACTCAAAAAGTCGGCGTGTGTCAGACAAAGGTTGCTCTCCTATTTTCCTATTAGAAATGGTCACGGAACAGATACAGTAATTGAGCCCTGTAATAGGTATTGAATAAGGAATTCGTGATATGTAATAATATTTATTAACAAAAATTAAGGATTGTAACTTGTATTAATCAAAATAATATCAAAAGGAAACTTGAAAATAGTTCACCCCGCGATAGTTACGCGGCCCTCAAGACCTCAAACGAATTTTTATGAAGTACACTAAAATTTAAATCACATTTCGTACGTGTTAGGGGTGGATCAAAGCTCACCAAAATAAATATTAATATTCTCGTTTGTGGATTGTAGTGTCTTAGGGTTAACACAGTAATTATTTCCAGCAAATGTTTGTAGCGAAAGTTCTTAGGTGCGTTGAGAGAACATGATTAAAACATACAAACATACTTCTGAGTATAAATTCTGTTTGATTGATATATCGCGTTAATTACGAAAAATACCTGTATTCTAAAAGCTCGAAACGAGCAGTGTTGGCCTAGTGGCTTCAGCGTGCGACTCTCAGGTCGTAGGTTCGATCCCCGGCTGTGCACCAATGAGCTTTCTTTCTATGTACGCATTTAACATTCGGTGGAACGGTAAAGGAAAATATCTTGAGAAAACCGGCTTGTCTTAGATCCAAAAAGTCGACGGCTTCCGTCAGGTACAGAAGACTGATCACCTACTTGCTTATTAGATTAACATATGATCATGAAACACATACAGAAATCTGAGGGCCAGACCTAAAAAGGTTGTAGCGCCATTGATTAATTTATTTTATTTTATTCTAAAACGTAAATCTAGTCTCGGGAGATGTGAAACATTTTTTTATTTGTATTTATTTATTAATGTTCACCACATCATACATAATAATATATCTACAGTATATTTTACAAGCTGTCATTTGTTATGGAAAATATGTTACAAAAAATAGCAGCAATATTTGCTGTATGAAGTTTATCATTTGACAGCGACTCAAGACGACATTGTAACTTGACATACGAATTAGATTATGGAACTCTGAGTCGAAAACCTTCGAACCAATAATATACCTATATAAAATTCTTGTGCGTAACCAAAATTCTCTTGAAACGGCTTCAACAATTTTTTAGTGTATATTAGGCACTTTTTATATCCCTAACACACACGGGTAGCATACTCAAACTAAAAATAAAAATATCACCCACCCTCGAAGGCCGGCAACGCACCCACTAAAAATGACTGTCCATGGGCTGCGATGACTGCCCTTTTTCGGCGTTCCGCAGGCTCGTTTGCCCCCTATTATATAAAATATATATATTTGATTAAAATATTTCTTTAATTTTCTCCTTTATGCCTCAAATTCTTATTTTAAAGCTATATTAGCACTGTTGTAATCAGTATATGACAAATCAAAGATTTCCAGGTCACCCAATCTACCACAGTATTCTCGATATTTGGCCCCCAGCAACAGGTTCCTGTTATCAGGCTTCAAAAGAATGCTTGCTAGACAGAAATTTTGCCGTTGGTAATCGCCAAAACAGAAGTCTATTTTGAGGCTAAAGAGTTCTATAAAAATGGTATCAAAAAACTGTATGGCCGCTACAATTATTGTAACGTGAAGGCAATTTAATAATCAATCCGATTCTCTATGTAATCCACTTGTTATTATATAATATTATGAAATCCCTACATATCGATTACGCCTATGCGTAAAAAAAATCAATGGCGCTACACAACCTTTTTAGGTCTGGGCCTCAGTTTGCTGTATCTGTTTCATGATCATTTGTTAATCGAATAGGCAAGTAGGTGATCAGCCTTCTGTGCCTGACGCATGCCATCGACTTTAACGGTCTAAGGCAAGCCGGTGGTTTCCTCATGATGTTTTTCCTTCACCGTTCGAGCTAATGTTAAATGCGCACATGGAAAGAAAATCCATTGGTGCACAGCCGGGGATCGAACCTACAACCTCAGGGATGAGAATCGCATGCTGAAGCCACTAGGCCAACACGCCTATGCGTAAGGTAAATGTTAAAGTTTGCCTTAAAAGATATATCTCTCTGTAAATAAAGCGTTCAGTATTATATCAAAAAGTATTAATCATAATAATTATTATTATTTGGTATTTTCCAAAACCATGTAGTAGAAAGTATTAGGAAATTATAGTATAATCATATCGTACTAATATGGAAAAAGTTCCCCTTCCGTCTCCGCTATGCGTCCAGGAATCCTTTCAACTACTTAAAAACAATCGTTTATAAATTTAACTGATAAAACTTCTTTAATCTTCAAGATCCTATTTAAAAAGAAATTCCTGATAAAAATTATCTTGAACAAAAATTGACTGTAAGATAAAAACCGTAAAAATGGTTCCCTGTCCGTTCGGTGACTACATACACTAACCTACACTAATGTGAATCGTCTTGTCCGCAATGTGTATGTGTGTGTGCATTTCGTAGGTTCGTTCACCTCTCAGTTAGGGAAGTTGGGAATAGAGGTGTCATGGAGTCGACATTCCGTGTATTTTAAAGCGTGTTCTTGAGTTTAATATTATTGAACTAAACTCAATTGATCCATATATAATTTTTAGATAGAGTACAAGTAATAAGAGAATAAAAGTGAAAATCCTAATAAATTAGAAATATCGTTTAAAACCTTCGATGCTATATATATATATATATAATTCACAGTATTTATGAGTCTAGTGATACAATTAAAAAAAGTTTACAGAACAATCTATGCCAGATACAGGAATAGATTATAGAGCGACCTTATTCTTAATATCGTTAAGATGAATATAAATAATTTACCAGCCTTATGTGTTTAATATATTTTGGTATAATATTTGATAAATTCATACTAAATATTGAATTACTCTGTAACAAACATTGCCCTTGTTATGTCCCTGATTTATACAGGTATTGTGTCAAATGTCACTAAATGAAATTGACTGACGCTGTCGCTATAAGCCCTAGATGGGGTATAGGGTTGCCCACAGTAAGTCTCCATCGAACTCGGTCTTGAGCCTCGTATTTCACCTCGGTCCAAGTCTTTCCTGGCAGAATACGATACGAGCTTTTGATGAAGACTTGAAGCCAGTGCGAGATGTTGTTGAAAAAATAAAAAATCGTGATAACGTCGACTCCATTCCTTTCCCATGCGTCCGATATTTAACCAAGTCGCGGAGTTGCATTTTTGCAACGCACGCACTTGTCGGGCCCGTATGCGTGCACACAGACACACATACTTGGAATTATACATAACAGTAAGCGCTCGATAATAAATATAATGACTTTTTGAACGAGCCTGTCTTTAAATTGAAATTAAAGCTTTAATAGAATGACAAAAATATATGAATTAACAACATAGTGTAACGTCGTTGGGTTTGTTCCAAGTAGATTAATTGTACGGGTTTGATTTCTGGGGCAAAAAAATCAACAAAAAACAATGGTTATTATACTTACGTACCTATACAATCGTCATATTGGATAGGCAATAGGCATACTTCTAGTTCCAACTGTACATGAATAATAATATAAATCTTCTAAACGTATGGTAACTCCTAAACGGCTGGATCGATTTTGATGGTTTTTTTTTGTATTTTAGAGTGTGTGTAAGCGAGTACAGGTTGTTGCGCTAGTGATTAAATAAGACAAACTTATCACCACTAAATATAAGTTATTTGTGCTTCAATTCTCAACTTAAACGAGTACTCTGTAATTTCCAATAGCGACACCGACCCCAACGTTTGAAGGCAATTGATGCGCTTGAGACGCTACATGAACTTAACATGGTCGTGATCGCAGTTCATATTGGAAATTACATAGTACCGACACTGGTCTAAGCCCTCACAAATATTGCCACTAAAAAAATATGCTCAAGAACGTAATTCACGACTCCGAACGCGCAACTTAAAGTCGCTTAACCACTAGACAAACGTTCCAATGACATTATCGATTTTTCCTCTAAAAAACTGAGTAAAATTCTGGTTTACACGAAACAAAATTTCGTGCTATTGCTATTAACAATTCACACCTTTTGAAATCATGCCTTACACTTATCAAAATCACCCCTAAAGATTGGAACAAAACCGTCCATACAAATATTTTAAAAAAGATGTCGTTTAATAGTGAAGTTTTCATACAAACCTTGTTTTTTGTGATGAGTGTTACTGCATTATGGTGCCGAATATACGTACCCGGTGACGCAATATATCTTGTAATTATGAACCAGACATCGGCACTCAAGTTATAAGCGAATAGAATTTTATATTTCGTGCGCATGCCTCGTTAGTCTTCACTGATAAATTGACTTTTGATTTATAATTTGTCAAACGGACGAAATAATGTAACTATGCGTTCTAGTGACGCTGTTGACCATTCACAATTCCACGGAACGCGTGCTCCTTTCGTGTTTCGCTCTATATTCTAACCCTGGCCTCATCCTGACCCAGGAGATATGACCCAACTAGAACGCGATCGACGCAATTTACAGAAAGTTTTTTACTTAATTTGTGACTGTTAACCATTCCGTATCAAAAATGATTATAGGAACGCTTCATGTATATTCTCAAGTATAATTTGCGAATAAAGTCATGCAATGTCTGGCATTCGCGAAATTCGCGAATGAAAAAAAGTCTTTTGAAATAGTGTACATGTTCATATTTGGTGAAGTCTATTGTTCGAAATATATAGAAAATTTTGCGAGCATTTCGAATTTGGGACGCATTCATTTCGGTACATAACTAAAAACTATTTCGGCGAATGGTGATGACTGATAGCCATCAAAGGAATGGTTTTTCATATAAACGTGTACTGTCTGCGACTAAAATGCTCGCTTTTGACGCTACTCTTATTACTGAAATAATGTTTTTGGGTGTTTTCTAAAGCTAATCAAATGATTTCGTAAAGGCTTTGAGTTAAGTTTGTAAACTTTATTTCATAATTGCCTTATTACAATATTGTTTTTATTTATGTAATAGGAGGCTCACCTGATGTGTGATACCGCCGCCATGGACACTCACATTGCCAGAAGTGCAAGTGCGTTGCAGGCCTTTCAAGAAATTCGGAAATACTTCAGTGGGCAGCTGGTTCCACATAGTTGTGGTGCACGGCAAAAACTGCCTTAGAAAACGCTCAGTTTTAAAACAACGAACGTCGAGGTGATACGGATGGTATATTGAAATTTGCCTTGATAATGTAATTCAGCTGGTATTAGACCGAACAACTCCCCTGAACACTATCAATGTTAAATGTGGTAGAAGATGCACAGAGATTTGATTTTATTTTATTACTTTAAATTGTATATATAATTTACCAGCATATTTATAGCACTAAAATTGCGTGTGTTATTACATTTTATCTATGGCTTAAATCAAAATTATATTTGTTCTTGAATATTCGATTATTATATTTCCAGAATCAAAACGTTGCTAGCTTTGTATGGATCGTAATCAGTTGCCATCTAAAATTCGCAATATTAGCGTTTTTGACAGATACAAGGGGGCATTAAAATGCATGTCAGAGTGAATCTGGACTAAAATTGGGACGTGTATCTCGCTCGAATATATATAATATTAAGTTTCTCATGTAAATAAAATATAATTTTGTAATGAGAAATAAAGTTCTTTAAACTCTTTATTTTTGTATCGAGGTGTTAAAATTCAATATTAAACCTTTGTAAGATTTTATATGTGACATGTGTGTCAAAGACTAACTTTTGCCTGGTTTTCTGATAAAAACAAATGTTTATTGAGGTATAGGAGTTTTCAGTATATTTTTTTAAGGCTGAAAGTACACCCTCTATACAAACAGTGTACACACGTAAAAGTGAAACCTCTTTATGACCTTATTTTTTCTAAAAATGATCTACATAATGCAACTTTACAGAAAATGGTTAAATAAAGTTATATAAGATAAAGTTTAACAAAAGGCTTTTATTAACATAGACATGAATACTAAAAATAGAAATATTTCATTTTAACTTATTACTACGAAAATTATTATAGAATTTCATTAATTGTAATAGAATTATTAATATCATTGTTATCGTTATCATATATTTTTGTTATTAATGGCTTCGAATATTTTCTAATCAACCGTGGTAGGGATAAGAAAAATATGGCGCGTAATGGAAAATGTGACGCGTAAACGAAAAATGTGACGGTAAATTTTTGACAACGCCGATAAATAAGCTAGACTTCAAAAATCTGTTTACCAATAACTAAACGAAGTTTCCTTCATTTCAAAAAATTTAACAGTAATTCTTCACATACAAAACACACTCAAATCAAATAATAATAATAAATAAATTAGTGCCATCACAAAATCGCTTCATCCCATAATTTATGCTTAATCAAAACAGACCCCTTTATTTTGGCCCCATCGTATTTCGGTTCTCCAATTAGTAAACGCTAATTGTGATTTTTTTAATGAATTCCCAAACACGGCTGGTGAACTATTAAATTAATATCAAATCAAAATAAACTTTGTACCTTACATACAAAGTCCGTTTTACAATGAACGGAGAAACTAATCTTTTTCAAATACCTAAATGTGTGGTGTTAGAAAAATGTGGGGTCTATTATTTTTTGGTTCTAACGCCCTGTGATTGGTGTACTATTACAGTTAGAATAACGCCCAATGGAATTTTATCTCTGGATTGATCGGCTTTGTAATATATCACAGCAGCGGTGACTTAGTGTTAAACAATTTGCGTAAGGTAGAAACCCGGGACGCGTTTGATACCCGGAGAAATTTATAAATTAGGAAAAATTATAATTAAACCTATTTATTATCATTTTAACGAGACCGTAGACTTTACGTATGTAAGTACGTTTCATTGATCAGGATAAATGGGAAAAAAAGGCAAACTAAAAACTCATTTGCAATTCTACTTCCCTATTTTTTTCCTTAGTTATATAAGAGTACAAGCTAAAATAGTTACCTTCGTAAAGAATTACGAAGAATTACATTTAACAGGTAAAAAACACCTCATATTCAATGATTAATTAATATTATTAAATATCTTTGCTTTCAAAGACAACAATTATGCTTTTTTTCCGGGAAACGTCTCACGCCACTTTGACATAACTAGTTTACAAACGCGGATTTGCTCGTGCCCGGAAACTGTGCAGGATGACGACATCCGATTTGTTTTGCGCATATAAATTGTGAACTCTTGAACGAACTGCGAGCAGTGTTGGATCTTCTCTTGCGACTTTCATCCCTGTGTTGGTAGGTGTTATTCCGGACTGTTCATCAATGGACTGTATACATTCATACGGTGAAGGAAATTAGGCTCGAAAAGTCGACGGCGAGTGTCAGGCACAGAACGCTGACAACGTACTTGTGTATTGGGAAAACATGATCGTGATAAACATAGAGAAATACACTGAATATCTAAATTTTTTGTACGAGCTGCGAAATTTTATAATTTAAAAATATAAAATCGCAATTAGTTGAGTGGTAACAATTTTTTTTTTTACATAATATTTATGGATATAGATGATCGGTCTTTACGACTACCGCAACAATAATTTTTTCGCCATATTCAAATAGCAATTATAAATCGTAAATAAACTCGTAAAGTTCGTTTCACAAATTATCGCCGTATATCTACGTATGTTTCTTTATTTTTTAGTTTTAAGTATGTAAGTGTTGTCAATCGAAAATTCGACCGAAAAATATCTGTGGGTACATTTTTCTTGGTAGTACTGCTCTGTAAGGTTTTGGCGGCAAGATGTTCATTCACTAGATGTTAAGTGACACCGTTATTGCCAGAAGGCTTGCCATTATGTTGCTGGGGTTTTGTCAATCAAATATTTTTGATTATTACTATATATTAGGTATAGACGATCGTTGTAATGGTGGATGATCTGGAAAAAAGAGTTGCCAACATACGAAACCAGTCTATCGCACTTTGGGATGTTGACAATGGAGAATCGTTGACAAATAATTGATGGATCGTTTGCAGTTAAGATCAGGTTGATTGTCCCAACCTTTTAACTAAATTTATATTTCCTGGGCCCTCTAGATGCCTAGGGTAGGCATCCCAACATAGCATTTGTCCCTTTCAAAAGAACGCGTTTTGGGCAAAACGCACCGATATCCAGATGGAGCATTCTGTAAACAACCATCGTACACTTGAACGAGCTATGTCTGGATATCCGGTTTGTATTCCTTTAGATTTTATATTTTAAAAAATCGGTTTCATTTTTATTATATTGTCTTGTATGTTGTTAGCCTATAAGTGCATGTTATACTTTATATTGTCTTATATTTTTCTTGTACCATTGTATCAATGTGCCGAGCGTGGGAAAGGCTTAATAAATAATGTGAGCAGAAGGGTTGTGTTATCCTAGTCGCTTCAAAGTGCGACTCTCAACAATGAGATCGTAGATTCGGTCCCCGGCTCTGCACCAATGGATTTTCTTTCTATGCACCGCATTTAACATTCGCACTAACGGTGAAGGAAAACATCGTGAGTAAACCGGCTTGCCTTAGACCCGAAAAGTCGATGGCGTGTGTCAGGCACAGGAAGCTGATCACCTACTTGACTATTAAATTCACATGAATCATGAAACAGAAACGGATTGAGGCCCAAACGTAAAAAAAACATTAGTTAAGATACATATAAATATATTAGGTAATAATTAGAAGCCCAAACCACATCCAAATGTATACACTTGAAGCCAATATTGAGCCACATAATTTTTGCCACACTTATAAATTGTATTTTAACATTCTCATTTTCGACAAATGTCCAATAACATAGGTATCATTTAGAATTTAAAGATTTTAGAACCCTGAGATAAGGCAAATTTGTTTTTGTTAGCGTCGCAACTCCCTTGCCCTTTTTTTGTTAGTTATAAGCTCATATTTTGAACCATTAAAGTCAGTTGTTACCCAGCTTCAAACAAAGACTTATATTATACAACAACCGCCTCCGTACTTAATTAGCACCACTTATTTATTTTTAAATAATTTAATGATGAACTTTTTTGTTAATTTATAATTATCGATGCATAACTTTTTTGCTTTCATGTAATTGTAAAGCTTGGCAGTGACTTGGACCAATCACATGTCATAAGTCCTTAAGGTAGTTTTAATTTAGGGGAACTTTTCGGTTAAGGCAAGCACAGCCTTATTCACAAAAATATAATCTTTTTGTTAGCTAATTATAAAACTAGGACCGATAACAAATATGATTAGCATATAATATAAGAGTATTTTAAAGAAATTGTTGTATCAGGGATTGTATGCAAATGAGTCATATTTATTATTATCAAATAAGTGAAACAAAAGTCAATAGTGGGACACACAAACAATAGTCGAAAAGTAAAATTTGCTGTGTGACTAAAAACCCCATAAACGGGAAAGCATAAAGGGGGTTAGGGCTCACCTGATGTTGAGTGATATCGCCACCCATGGAGACTCACACTGCCAGATGGCTCGCTAGTGCGTTGCCATCCTTTTAAGTATCTGTACGGTCTTGAAGGACCCTATTTACTGAGAAAATACTTAATATATTGGTTCCTTCTGCACAATCTTAGAGAAACCAGCTGTGATAACGAGCAGCCGATCCTTCACACGTTCACTAACGTTTCGCTTTCGTAACGTTATCGTCGGTATGTTATCGAGTTGAGGTAAACATACGCGAATAGCACGCCTATTCTAGGTCTATGATATATGTGCACTGTGCGTTAAAGCCCTTTCGGTGGGGAGTAATTCAATAGCACTCAACTTTTGTCTGGAGTTTTCGGCTATTTAAAAAAAAACGGTTGAAATCCACACCCTTTGCGATATTACCAGTTGTAAGCAGCTTTATTCGCCTCGTAAATCGAACATTTGATTATTCAGTGAATACTAATTCTAGCCACAATCCGTGCCTTAACAGATTAAATGTATCTGTACTTTCATCGTATCAAAGGAAATTTCCACACTTTCTAAAACTTAGACAATTTTTGTTTCTAAAACTATAAAATGTATGAGTTGTTTGTATGATCATATTTTATTTGCAGATTACTACGCTATCAATATACATTTACGCCCAAAATTAATAATGTATCCTCAATCTAAGTCTAAATCTAATCTTGGATTAATTCATATCTAAAGATCGATCTCCAATCTGCATGCCAATATAACACATTTGCTACCCGATTGTTTATTCGGCAATAGATTGCACGTAATCTTTTGCGTGATCCTTCCCTCTCGACCGCGTTTCGTTAAATGCAATATGTTTGTTCAAGCATACTAAAAGGTTGCTGTTTTTGGAATAAAATAAAATAAGTACGACTATTTATCTATAGTAACAAATATTTTTGGTTATAGCTACTGATATAAACGTTAAAGGTCTCTATTTATATTATTAAATATGATAATTTATGTTTTTTGTAGTAATATGATTTTAGTAAGGAACGGAACGTTTCATTTTTGTGACAACTGACAAATGTCAACCCATGGCTTCATGAATCTTTGTGCCCGCTATTTTCTAAAATCTAAATATAAGTGCGGTTTGCTTAAGTACAAATTAACATAATATTGTTACGAGCTAGGGGATCGGATAGAAAATGCCGTGGATTTATTCAAGGGTTTATTTCTTGATAAATCAATGAGGAATTTATGGGCACAAATTAATTGCAGAGATGCACTAATTGCACGCAAAAACACAGTCACTAATTTCTTCACTTATGCACACTTCACACAGTACTTTATCACTTGTATTCACTTTATTCGCACTTTATCGCTTCGGTGTTTCTCTCTTGTTATCGCATTCCAAACTAAAGGCGACTAGTCGCGTTTCGGCTCGCTTATATATCCCTGGGAATAATTCTAAACAATATTCGAGAACTTTCTAGGCGGGCTTGCTACTGAGTAGCGATTGCACAATTCTAGAACGTTCGCACTCTTTGTCTCTTTCGCACGTTGCTCCGTCCTTGTCGTACGGCGTTCTAGAGTGCTCGTCTAGTTTCGAGAAAGTTCTGATCTTCTCTCTCTCTCTCTCGTATCATTTCGTCCTTGTCTCACACCTAGAAAGTTCGGTCTAGAATATTCCTTCATCAAAGGGGTATAACTAGGCCTGAAAACGCCTGAAAACGGGTCCCCTGAAAACTGCACCAATCGACTACACATGTTCTGAAACTGACTGAAAAAAGGTTTCAGCTTCCTGAAAACTAGGGTAACATTATGGAAATTACAATTTTCTAATATGTGATTGACCCTCTCCTGAAACGGTCAGAAATCATATTACAGCCTGCTGAAAAGTTCTCTAAGTAGTGGAAAAATCTAGAAACATTGCAGTCGACCCGTCTTCGTAACAATATTATAAATTATACAACTATAATCTCTGTCGTAATGGATGTTGAAACCGTAAGTATTTGGTTTACTTTATTTGCATGACGCTGATTTCCCACCTTTGAGTGTTTTGTCATATTAATGTTATATAAATATGTTTTATTAGGTAAAAGGTCGACCTCTGTATAAGGAGCAATGCACGTTTTAACTTTACCTAATACAAGAAAGTAAAACAATTAATAAGAAAGCCACCAACGCCACTAGCTATAAATGAAAAAACGATGAGTGAATTCGCTTGGCGCAGCGACTAAACGCCACCGCAGCAACTTCGTCTAAAATGAAAGAATTTAAAGAAGAATGCTCGTAAGAGAAGTAGCAAAGGAAAAAAAAATGAAATATAGCAATAGCAGAATATTATATGCCTAAACAAAAATTATAGACTAATTTAATAAATGTAAATTTTAAAAACAAACATTTAATATTAAGAAATAAAGAACTTAGAACTAATGAAAAACTAGTCTTAGTTAGAAATGTTTTAATTAAAAAAAAGAAAAGTTAAGGAAGTAATTGGTTGTAGAGAATATTATTAATTAGCATAGTATTGTTTACTATTTTATAGGTTTTGGTTTAGATATTAGTAATATATAAGAATATAATGAAATAAATTTTATATTATGTCATGTTTTTATTAATTTATTACTAATATTTCATTACATTACATGGTTATAATAAATAATAATTTAATTTTATAAGTAGATTAACTGTATGATATTAAGCTATAAACAAATATACCTGTTAATTTAGTTGGCACATTTATCAAGTTCTACCTTCTTATCAATCAATTTGAATTAACTTGTAGAACTGAGTTTATAAAAGTTGTTGCATCATGAGCGGCACCAGGCCATGGGGCACAACATTAATAAATTTTATTTTTGCATCACACATAGCCTGTACATTTAAAGAGAAATATCCTTTTCAATTACGATATTATTCACCAATTACGTCACCTAAAGAAAATAATGCTGCTAATTATTATTAGAACTTCATACTATAATGTACAATGTTAAATAATATATAAATTACTTACATCATGATTGAATTCGTAAATGAGTGCAATCAATGGCAACAATTCTAGGAAATCCAGCAATTTCATGTAATTTTTCTGTACTCTGTTGGTGTATAAAAACATACTCGTACGCTAGCTTATCAATTGCAGATGATATATCACCAACAACTTCACTATCCCAATCGGGTAATTGCATTAAAACTTCCAAATCACTATCACGAGAACTGGAGAACGACGAAAATGAACACATTTTACTAATGAATATAAAGTTGGATGATCGTAATACCGTTCCATAAGCCATAACCCTACAAATTTCTCCGATAGCTATCCGGAAATGATTTGGCCAATCTGAGCAACTGTCAAAATGGACATATAGGTTATTGGCATGTGTAAACACTAATTTTCATACAGAGGGCAATCTTCAATCTCTGATCGGTCCTCTGAAGGATTGGTTGAAAAAATAGTTTGGTAACTCAATCTATGATATGAATATTGGCATGCTTTTCTGTAGAAATGGATTGAATTATCGATCTAAGTAGGCTAAAATGGGATTGAGATTGAATATTAGTTTTGGCCGTTATATGACATAGATACTATTTCTATACTATCTATCGAAATAATTGACGTGATTGAAATTTGACACACAAATTTACATAAATTTTGGTGTCGTTGAGTGATACTATTATAAAAAAGAATTGGTCGGATAAAATAATTATATGGCATATCTTATTTCTTTATTTTTGTAGATTGTAATCGTGAAAGGAAAATGTCATCTCGAAGAACGGAAGATAGTCATATAGAGAAACTGAACCAGCTGTTCTCCGACTCCGGTCTGGAGTGTCTGCGGTCTGCTGTTGAGTCTGAAGAATCGTCTTCTGAATCTGGAGAGGCCGAGGAACTGGGTATGTTCTTAAAATATGTATTTTATTGCGTCTTTACTTGACTAAAATGAATTGTCTTCTAAAACAACATGCTAGATTAATAATAGACACGTTCCTTACAACACAAACACTAATATAAAATAGTACTTGCCTGTAGAAAAAGTTTCAATGAAAGTGAAGCAGAAATGAGTCCCCATGATACATAGGAAAACGCTTTAGAAATATTTTAACAGGGGCTGAAGACGTGGCCATAATAATTATGAATTCAGGTTCTAAATAAACGCTTAATAGATAACAATGGACCATTGACACGTCACAGAATAGTAATTTTAGTCAGATACCAGAAATTATACCTTCCAGGCAAAGTAGAAGAAGAACAAGAGTTAGTAGTGGAACCAGACTTAATAGCTGACATCAAAAGCCACGAGGAAGAGGAAATAATTGAAGAACAGCCAGAGATTTTTCCAACACCCTCACTAAGAAGGGTTCTACCTGATCGATTGCGTAAGGTATATTTCCTTTAAATAAAAGAATAGTCAATAAAGCTCTTGAAGATCTGACTTTGAATTTTTGTACTTACATATTAGATACATATTCAAATTCATTTATTCATCATCATAGGTAACACAATGTACACATATGAACGTTAATAAAGAAATACATATTATATAATTAAGTATTTACTGCCAGTTCTCAAATCAAGGGCGTAGAACGGAAAAGAAGAACTGGCGATAAATTCTCCGCCACTCTTCTTAATCGAGAAGTTTTTTGTTTTACACAATGTTTGTAAGGAGCTGCTACCATTACACCATGTTCCACATGAATTCAGTAACTATAATAATTTAAAATATATATAAACGTAGTCGAAATAACTAACATCACCGAATACACGAATGCAACTCCGACCAGTCACCACAAGTAGCACCCGTTAACGAGTATGACGCATGGCCAGCCATCAGCGCCCTCGCCATAGCTAAGTTGATCCAGTCTCAGACACTATGCGCTTGTCCGCATAGCCTTGTAGCTGCGGTGTTATCGTGTCCTACATCGGGCTAAATCTGGTGGCGCCGTAGTGGGTATGCACAGTAACGAGTCTCGTCTAACCCTCCACCGCATGGCAGTCATGCCGCGGTAGGGTTTGGGTGATGCATTACCTCAGAGGGTCAAGTGACCTGTTTCTACGTACAACTAGACATGTCTTGTAACAATTTGCAAATGCTTTACAGATATTGAGAAGCCTCCTTTTAGTTTTATTACTGTATAATCAACTACGGTATCCACAAATGTTACTATTTCTAGATTGAAGAGCAAAACAGAATCCATGTGCTTCCAGAAGAGTTCAAAACTAACTTTGACTTGACTCTCATCCCGAAAATAGCTACCACGCCGCAACAAAGATATATTGATGTACTAGGTGAGTTAATCTGATTACTTGGCCTAAGCCGAAAGATAAGCACTTCTTTTAAAATTCTAACTCTACCATTTCTTTAAGAGGACCCCTTGATTTTCCTCTAAAATACTCCTCGACTAGACCCTTAAATCTTCATCAATCATCTTCTACAGTAATTCGCTACTGATCTCGATCATTGGCACCTGTGAATCAAATCATTATTGGAGTGTTTAATTGTCTACCCTAAGAACTATATCAAGTAGCTCTTACAGTATACCGTTAATTTACTTTATAGATAACGATGACAGGATATTCGCGAAATATTCCAGGTGAATTAACAGGCTGCGTCCAATACAAGAAGAGTCTGGCTGAATTCTGGTTTCTGGACACTTTGGCTAACCTGCTCCGGCGTGCCCAGGACGACGAAATGGACAGACGTAAGAATTTTAATATTACAAATAGAATTCAGTTGGCTTTCGGAATTCGATTTTCAATCTGAATTTACAACGTCTTTAGTGGAATTAAGATCTTAATCTTGATTTTAAATGTTGTTCATATGGATAAACTTTTTAATTCGGTGTAATATCTACTCGCTAGCTCGCCTATATATATATATGTCTATCTATTATAGTAGAATGAATACAAAACTTAATCTTTCCTGAAGTAAGGAATGTTTCCTTGATGTTGTATAGCGTGTTCAATCAAAATATTTGACTATAACAATTTACCTTTGTTGCAGCATCTCAAGCGGTCCTTATCCTGTGGTTCTGCGAATGGATGAAAGAGATACAGCACTTCGACGCAGCCGATCGCCAGCGAATGCTAAAACGCTTCCAGGTGGAACTAAAAACTTTGTTCTACAAAAATCTAAATTTAATCCGATTAAGGCCCTCCAGAACAATGGTTTCGTTTTGGTTGATAGGTACACTATATACTATACTATTTTAACCTAGCTGTTATCTTAATTTAACATTAGGTAGTTTGTTTATTTGATATTACTTTTAATACTTTATTTTTTTTGTAAACGTTTAAAACTATCAATAACGAAACTGGTTCGTTACAATAGGGTTTGGTATTCATTTAATTAGGCACATTATAGTTCCCAAAGACCAAACCATCAAAGGTTTCTTCTTGTTCACTGCCATTGTTAAAAATAGCATCGACTTTACCCCCGTCCCCTTCACTCCCCCTCCACTCAATTTTGCTACGATATCTAGTCGTGGATTTTTTTTCCGCTAGCACAACATGCTATCAGCAGCGAGGTTTATTGGTGATGAAGAACACCTCCCAACCCCGCTCGATGCTGGGGTTTTCTATAAGCCCTTGGAAGAAGTGAGCGTTGACACATCAGTGACTTCCCCCCAGTCACGGCATTTGGTCACGTTTGAGAATGCAGCCTATGAATGTTCACTGCGCGACCTGATAAACATTATGCATTATATTTATGACTTGTAAGTATACTAGGGTTGTTAAATAAAAAGTAATAAGTATGAAGCAATTATCTTTAATTAACTTTTTTTTGACGTAGACACTTTTCAGGTTAATAACGCTATCTATACATAATTTTTTTCTAAAGATATTTTATTTTAATCTTATTCCTGAACCCGTTAAAATCCTGTACCGCGGTGAGTAGAGCCTTATGTTTAAATTTATGATCCCTTAATCGTGGAAATGGGTAGAAAGTAAACTCACTACAGGTAGGTACGTCCGGTGAATATGGAGGATTATCAATTTGAATGCAGCTTCTTTACATCTCTGGTATAGTGCGCGGAGGCGTTATCTTGCTTAAACAAAACTACTATAGCGAGTGTGCCATCTTTTGCTAGCGTATTTCCTCACGAAACTTTGTTATCAGTCCTGCGTACAACGTTGATTATATTCTGGTTATGAGTAATAATTGATATACAGTGTAAACTCTACATATGGTTTTATGGTTCTATAGAGAGATGCCGTTAAATGGAAAGTAGAAAAACATATAGATAATCAATGACTCCTAGTTATTAGTCATGGTCAGCAGCGTGTAGACTACACGTGCAAGCAATCCCAATTTGTAAACAAATTCGGAAAGTCGTGTTTATTACGGATTCTAAATCGAGTTGCTTAATTGGGACTGGCTGTAATGCTATGTAGAATGTATCATTGTATGGAAGACTAAACCAACCACAGCCAATTGATTTCGAGGCTTTAGGGAGTTCGTTGTTAATTCGAAGGACGTTACATGGAGTTTACACTGTAAATCTAACAAATAATGTTTTAAGCAAATACGAAAGCATAGAAAATGTGTTCGAAGTCCAATCGTCTCAGATGTAAACGTCCATTCGTAGAGAGATTGACTTGTTTAATTTCTTAATGTGAGGCAAAACTATTCTTAATAAACCACAAGACTGATACTTCCTAATTTTTACATATTAAAAGTATACCTGTATAAAAATATTGTTAGCATTTTAAATGTATTTCAGATTCAGTACAGACTACCAATACGACTTAGTTCGCTCAATTTTCACCTTTAGTCCTGAATATAATTTAATTGACACGCCATATCAAGTACAAAATCCCAAACGGTTGTTTGCACCTCTCAAAATAAAACCTAAGAAGGATAAGCCGAAGAAGGATGTGAAACCGCAGAAAGGAAAGAAAAAGGAAGTGGATACTGAGGAATATTTGGCATTGCTCGAGGTATAAATATAGCGGGTAGTTACAGACTTTCCAATGTCCAATTTGTTTTCAAATGTTTCGATGATTTATCTCAGCAGAAGCGCTATATAATATACCTCTCAAACACATTAATATAAAATAATGTCTTTTCCAGCTCAGAGCTAGAGATGAAAAACTTCAGGATGAACAGGAAGAGATAGATAGAGAGAACTGGCATCGTCGACAGCACATTCTGCCATTGCAGTTTGCGGCCGATGACGCGTTCTTTGACAAGTACTGGCCACCACCACCGCCAGAGCCTGAACCAGAACCAGAACCCGAGCCAAAAGGCAAGAAAGGAAAGGGGAAGAAATAGAAAAGAAAACAGTGGTGTTCAAGTATGTTAAATGTATGAATACTAAATATTACTTAAAATACATCTTACTATTTAAAAACAAATATCGTAATGATTTTCGTTAATTATTGCAATAAGAAACTCCGTCAGTCACAAATGCTTTACGGACTTGACTCGTCCCCTGTTGGAAATTTAGCGCTTGGTGGGTTTGAATTGATGTCATGAATTACTTAGGATTACCACAGAAGAGTATTTATTTCTGTTAGAAATGTTATCAATGTATGACATACAGATACCGGCAAACATCTTGAACAAATGTGCAAAGATGAAGAAGCGCGCGGCGAGATAGTGACGTATTGATCGAGTGATTAGTAAATAAGTTGACGTTTGTGTCCCGCGCTGTGTTCGATGCGCAAACATTCCCCCACTCCCTTGTTTAATTCTTAAGAAGTTTGCCGGTATCTGTACCTATAACCATGTATATGAATGGGTGGAGTCGCATGGGGAACGTAGCAGATACATTTCTGTCGATGTTTGGGACTAAGACATGCCGTTTTCCATTGAACTGAAAATGTTGAACATCTGATCACTTAAGTGTAAACTCAACTTCTTTTTCATCTTAAAACGGTGGTCTAATAAAACAAATTATTGGAATAATGGTATTTATTCTATCGACAGCATACACAATGTAGAAGAATATTTTGGAGTTTATACTACAGTAGACAGTTGCAAACTACACAAATTGAACACCTTACTACAAAGTCATTTTATTATATTGAAAACATCTGTTTGTATCCACACGTTACTTTACATATTCTGGTTTGAAAGGCAAAAACGACGCCTACGCATCTAACTGTAGCTCACTTGCAACAAAATAGATTTAAAGAAAACACTTTTTACCGGATTGAAGCTATGCATTATTATAAACTTTATAAACATAAATTTCTGCAAAAACCCGTCATCTTTTAGTCGATACCAACTCCGGGGAAATAAATACAGATAACACAACTTTCTCTACAGCTGTGATACTTTTGACATTCAACACCTTTTGTCTTCAGTCAGAGTGACCACGCGAAACGTCGGGAGAAATTTAAAATTATGTAAAATAATTATAAGTTTATTCTAAAACATAGCTTCAATCTTGTAAAAGCTAAGCTAAATGCTAAATGTGTAAAAGCTTTGTTAACAAAAGACAATACTATGAACAAAATACATTTTTAAATTAAAATCTATTTATAGCTGTTACCTGTTACTATAAAGGAAGGCGCTACTTTGTAAATTACGAAAAAGTCTAACCTATATAAACTCTAAATGATATTGAAAGTATTAATTTCACAAAATCTTACGGATAACCACACAACAATGGCAAAATTTATTATCTTGTGTACCTTAACAAAATCAAATTAAAATATGTATTTAAAGTCGATGAAAACTGATTTTTATTACAGAAACGTTATAAATACATGTTTTATTTCGTTATTGGCGAAAATGTGCGTATTCTAATTATGAAATTGTACCTACAAAGCACAAACTTACACTAATTTTGGTTAATAGACAATCACATACATTTGGTCTTTTATATTGAGCAACACACAATATTCGACTTAAAGCAAGGAAATATAAAAAAAAAATAGAAAAACATATAACTTGTTAGTAACAAATTAAAATTGGAATGTGGCTATTAGATAACTATAAACATTTTTCGACCCATATTTGTCTACTCATATATAAATAAGTTACTCTAATAAATAATATTCAATAATTATTATGTATACTAACTACTCAATACTTTCGGCTTCTCCATATCACTGAGATTTTTTTTTAAATAATATTTCGACAGGTTAGGCACGAGAGAACGCCTAAGTAAGACATAATTATCTCAGTTAGTGAACTTATAACATCATGAATAAAGAAAACGAAAAAAAATAATTATAAGTTTTTAATAATAATACATAGCTTCAATCCGTTCAAAAAGTGTTTTTCTTAATGTGTAAATTCTAATGCTATATTAACAAAAGACATTACTATCATGACTACACTTGCCCATATATATTTCACTTGCAAGTATCTCGTGTCCCCAATTCAGTTCAATAATATCCAGTCTATATGAGAAATACCATAGTTGCTGAGTATCGTCACAATGCCTTACCAGCTTCCAAATTATAAATATTTACAATCATGTGTTTGAATTCCATGTAAAGCTTCTGATAGCATTATGGTTAAACAAATTTCTACCGGGAACTGTGACAATTAGATTTGGTAATTGATTTCTATTTACATGAGTGAAAACTATGTCATAAACCAGAGAAATACATAGCTCGTCATAGAAAGCTGACAAGTTATAACAAATTTAAACACACCCATTTATTTATTTATTTTCATTTACAAGCAAAAATAATTAGAGAAGCGAGCATTTTACATAGGTTATTTATTTTTTTATAATAGCACCAGTCGAAATTAAGACATGGCCTTACATAGGAGTCCATCAATCTGAGATTCAAACATTTTTAATTCGAAACATATAAGGCTCACAACAATTATGGTATCCGTTATATGGTATGGTATAAATAGTTATTTTTATTTTACTTGGCAGTGACGTATATTAATACTAAGGAAATTCATATATTTTTCCAATCGAAAACAAAATCTACATCAGTATCATACTAAATTTAACTGGCCAATAGTATAAAAGCCCCTTTTAAAAATGAGATTTTACTCCCAGTAACATATATATATTTACATATAATACCTACAATAAATGCACGAATAGTTATATTAGCATATCTTATACTTATAATCTACATAACTGTAAATGTATTATACTGGTTACAACGCCATCTATGCATAAGGTTTCTAACTAAAAGTATTTCGAAGATCTAAATTAAAGAAGAAAATATTAATAGCAATTTTTTTTTTGTGTTTCTCTCTTCAACTGTTTGTTTGTTGTAAACATTGTGGTAAGCAAGTCCACTTACAATGTAAAATTGTATATATGATAACTTTCGAAACAGGTACATATTATAGACAAAGACAACAAAAATTCTTGCCACTATTTTATATTGGTAATAAAACAAAACAACATTGACAATTGATAGAGATATATACTTAATTTGAAATACCAACATTATTGCATATTTTCCCAATAACGCTTTTAGTAAATTTCAGAAACCAGTTCATTTTGATATATGTCATTAAACTCAGCAGTTTTTTTTAAAGATTATTAAAAATATTGTTGGTGATTTATAAACGATAGTACGGTTTGTTTGTGGTAATGCTTCTACATAAATCATAGATAAGAAACTAATGTTACACAAGTAATAATATACAATTTTTTAATTTCAGACCTGATAATTGTTTTAAACTGAAGGAGTATATATTATGAGATTTTTGTAGATGTTGTTACATGTGACCCTTATAAATTTGGTGTCAATGTTACCATATACATTCCTTACCTTGTCATGATGTCACCTTTTCACTAAATCACTGTTCCATTTACACTTTGTTTAACACACTTTAACACTTAACACCGGATCCATATGGCACTAGATGTGAATGGCAGGCTCCGGGTTCGATTCCGGTCGCTACAGCAGTGCGCGTCTACACTCATCCCTGTACGCGCCTGCCGAGCCCCGGTTTCATGTTTGCCATCTGTAAGTTACAATACTGTCTTTAAAAGAAAACACTTTTTTACTGGATTGAAACTATGTATTATTATAAACTTATAATTATTTTACATAATTTTACGGTAATACACAGCTTCAATCCGGTAAAAAAGTGTTTTCTTTAAATGTGTAAAAGTTATGTTAACAAAAGACAATGACTATGTACAACGTTATTTTAGTACACACTATATTCGGACAGGAACCATGGATAAAAATTGTCAATATAGGGATATACTGTCACTGTATAAAACTTTAATTTCAAACAGCTGTGAAAGAATTTTATTAGAAGTGTCACTTAAATATTTGACAATACACAACTAGAGGTTAAAACTTAGATAGTATATCCATAATTAAAATATGATAAATATTTATACCTGTACCTGGCTTTTTGCAACTCAATCTGTCCCTCAAGGGTCTTAGCGAGGTATATCACAAATAGTTGTGATAATGCTACCCCAAGGGCTACGGAGGCTATAGTGTAGAGATGCCTTTCGCCCCATAGACGAACGATTTCTATACACCCACTTGTCCATACACGCTTGCTCGCTTCTGCCACCTGAAATTTTATGAGATCAAATTATTATTCGTTTTCCTATTGCATCATGTAAAATGACTTGTGTATTCAAGTATTATGTAACGGATTAGGTTAGGGGGTCTTCTTGTAAAACGTTACGATGCGGGGCAGGGATGGAATTACACGTTATTCTTATAATTTTCGACTTTCTGGTTTCCGAACCGCATATTGGTAACTAGATGGTAAGTATAAAGTCTCTGGATGGTCACGAAACATTTTACTTTTGGATATACAAAAATGTTACGGCGCGTTACATGGGGGGGGGGGGGATTTCAAGAATGTCCAAACATTGCGTGACGTAATACTTGAAGGATTAAAGGTGTTTTTATTTGTAATATTAAATGTAATTTAAATAATTATTATAAACTTGTCGAGACATTTGAGTTGATAGCTTTACTACAACAGCTTAAATTCATTAAACGGATTGAAGCTATGTATTATTAATATATAGCTTAAATTCAATTCATCAAACTAACTACGTAATAATTATTTTCGAATTCATTTTATTTAAAACGTATTAATATTTAAAAAATAGCATAAAAATAAACTAAACTTTATACTACTAAAAACAGTGAAAAATTTGATAGAATAGAATGACTAACGCGGAAGCAAATGACCGATAACTTCAAAAACTACCAGACGGATGTGTAGAGATCTCTTATGAATACAATTTGTGGTAAATTAAATGGTAAATAGTAGTTGAGTCATTTATATACTCATGAAAACCCCAATAAGCATTTTATCGGTCGGACTCCGTCTGTATGGCATACACACAGATGTGAATTTATTTTCTACTTCACATATATGTCCAAAATTAATTTATAAATTAGGGATTAGTGCTCAACACTCCAAACTTTGAAAACCATTATTCTCAAGACATTTTGGTATGTAATCTGTATAGACAATTAATATATTAAATCATTTAATGATTCATTTCCTAAAATTTGGCTTAGACAAAGCCCAAACAAATTTGTATAATAAGCGAAACTTGTTTTTAAATACTATAATGCCATCCCCATAATAGTATTAAGATAAACTGACCGACGAAATTTACTCACAGTAGTTTTTGGATAAATTCATTATATTTACATGCGAATATTTGATTTGTTAAGTTTTGTCTGGAATTAATATATTTTTTCTTCATATAATCTGTTTTTGATTAAATAAATTTGCTTACCGGATAGTTTTGGACCCCATACCCACACATAATGTTCACTAGTCCTGAACTTATATCAGTAGGGTTAATACAGCATGAGTAAGGAACTCCACATTTTTCTACGGATGGGGAAGTACAGTTGAAGTACTCATTCTTTGACCAGTCCATGTAACCGTCTGATGTGAGACCGCAGCAATGAAACTAATAATTGAATACACATTAATTATATAATAACATCTCATACCATTTAATGTCAGCTCGCAATATCCTTCATTTAAATGATAACAAAATACAAAAAACCTAAGTATCTAACTTGACCTAACCCAGGACGGCCAGGTTATACTCTGAGCATTGCTCACTAAACCATGTATCTATGGTCAAGTATTACATATTAAAAATAAGGATGATGCTTCAAGTTATATAAAATTATTATAAAAAAGAATTGTGTCATGTCAATGTGTTAAGACTTTAGTTTGTACAAATAAATAAACTCTCATATTTATGGGCAATACTACAATTCATAAATAACTGTATTTAGCACAACTGATATAGTTTTTGCAATTCAAAACAATTGTTCATATGATTGGACACACAATCATTTTGATTGGATATAAAATACAAAAATTTAGAGGCTACATAAAATACTTACATCACTTTGCGCAAAATCTATGAAATTCTGCAAATCAGGGTCCTCTCTATATGAGTGCACGACTCTCTCTGTGAAGCTCTGCTCGATAAAGCCATGTAGAGATCTTGGGAACACAAAGCCACACACTGCCCCACCCATTTCGACTAGGAATAGTATTAGTAGACAAAGGGAGTACTGGAATTTATACAAGTATGGTTTTAATAAAGAGATAACCATAATAATATAATTAATTTTTGATTATAATATAAACAGGTATAAACAATATCTATATAGTGTGTTTCTACTTCTAATTCTCAGAAACATGAGGTGTACTTGTTTCCACTTAGCTTATTATTATTATTATTGATCCCAATGTTTTTCTAGTTTTGAATTATTGCACAAAAAGTTTTTGTCAGTTTAATTTTTCTGATTTAATGATAAAATAACTAGGAAAATTCTTTTCAACAATCTCCTGATTTATAAGTAAATTAAGTCTAAAATCCCAGTTGACAGATGGAAAATTCTGAAAACACCAGAATTAGTCAGATCAAACATATATAGTTTTAACTTACAAACTTTAGCAAGCAGGTATTTTCTCTTAAAGCTCCAATGCAGCCAGCAAAACTGACAATGAACACCACACCTCCCATCAATGCAATCAAGAGACTAACATTTAATATTAAGTCATATAAAGTGTCCAACTGAAATTAATATATAAGCATGGTGATAGTATTCAAATATTAAACAATAAATTGTTTTGAAGAAATACAAGTTATACTTTTTGGCCCTTTACTTTTTAGTTTCAATGCTATGAAAGAAGAATTTTCACTTTGCCAATGTTTTCAATTATTACTCATAATGCAAATAAATGTAACTTCCCCATGGAATGATTTTTTATTTATTATATTTTATTTGGGACAGAATACTGATTACTTTCTAATAAATAGTCAAAATCTGTTATAATGACATGGAAAGGATTATATTTGGTTGTAAAAACCGATGATGTTGTTATTAAGTACCTAAATACTTTAACCCATCTTTGATTATGGTCAATATAAGGTGTATGTTGTTCTAAACATTGATGTTGTAACATACCTTTATGAGTCCAGTTGCCTGCCACTTATCTATGAATGCATAGAGTCCAACAGAAACTACTAAACCTCCTAAAAGCTGAAATATTGTTAATATTGTCAATGGGAATAAAAGATAATAGTTTAAGTAGATTGCAAAGTTATATTTACAAACAGTATAGTTTTCATGAACATGTTGGATATTTATGCAAAAAAATATTGACCATATCTTTAAGCTTTATCTTATTTTACATAATTTGGTTTCAATGAACCTCATCAGCAAGGCAAATTTGATAGCTGATGATCTCATTGTGATATACCATGATATAAAATCATATCAAATATTTAAAAAATGCATTAAATTGTTTAAAAGATAATTCAAATTAGTTCCAACAACTGACAACGGAACCAATTATTATCATGTTTAGTAACATCCTTCGTCTCTCTAAACATAACATGTATACATTATACAATCACACATAGAAATGGAATGAATGAATCACACGAGATCTGAGAACAATGGACGCAATTCATACGATAATTGAGAGATATTTTTAGAAATTGTTGTTGGAATTAAGCACCTTAACAATTTTAATTTAACATAACTACCAGAAACTTACCCAAAATATAAAGTTTAATACAAAAATCATGTATTTTACACATCCACTGACATACGTAAAATTCGGTCCTCTACGCCTCGCATGCATTTTTACTTACTTTGTATTCACAGTTAGGGAAATAATAAAAGATTAATTTTGCTTATAGAATATTGTTATACAAATTGAAATAATATATACACTTATCGATATTCTCAATTTTCACAAAGGCTTGACACAATCACAAGTAGTAAGTACACGACCCATAGCCATCGGCTTTTGAATTGAGTGTCACAGATCAAGGAGAGCTTTTCAATTTTGTGTTGGTAACACAAAATAAGAAGAGTGTACTAATGTGCGGTTAGAGTATGGAGTCTGTGCTGACATACAACCAGTGTGATAATACAATACAAGAATCATTTTATTTCTTATTATTATCAACATGATGATTTTTAAACTATCATTACAAATAATGTATACAAATAATATATATACAGTTCTCTTTCCGCACAGACTACAGTACAGTGCTGCCAGCCGCATTTAAATTATTTTATTTTCTTACTTTGCTAAATAGCTAGGGCCGCTGGCGAGCAAAATATCAATATGAGTAGTTCGAGTGGCAGACTTTTTAAATAGCGATAATTATACAATTTTAAGTACCACACCTGCCACCGTGGTAGCGCTGCGTTGTCAATTAACACCACCTTGAAATGTTAAAAAAACAGGTTTATCAATCATATCATTTACTTGTGTCTGTTTCTCGGACTATTGTTTACATTGCTTATAAATGAGGCAGACACGCAGGCCACTAATATTCCGGAAGCAAATCATTTGAACTTGTTTGTACTTTTTTTTTCATTTTTTTAAATATGAAAAGTAGAAATAAAATAAAAACCAAAAAAATGACGTTACTTTTATTACTCTTCATAATACCCAGATTCACGGATTTACACCAACTGTAATAGTTAAAGTCAGTAAGTAAATATCTGCCAATTTTAGTTTTTTGTATTCAGATGGTTTTAAAAATCTAATAATTACAGGTCTTCGAACAAATGATTTAGTATAGCTTTCTTTAAATTTTTACATCTACCTCCTGTGATAATGCTGAGACCTGGAAGCTGTATTGGTATTGACTATTAACCCCAGATGCAGACATAAGATTGAGTATCGATTCGATCGATTTTTTTACAGATGTAAACCCCTGTAGCTTAAAAACGCAGCAACATACTACTTTAATTCAATAAGAAAATTGTGTTGTATTGATCCGAACTTTAATTCCTATCAATAGAAAATACGAGCAAATCATACTTTTTGTTTAAATATAAAAGATACTTACGAAATTGTATTAATAGTATTCTTTATAATATTGTTCAGATAGCAAATAATTTAGGGAAAAAATTGTATTATAAAGAATATGTGTAAATACATAGAACTTAACTCAGAAGCAAATTAAATAGCTAGTTAGTCATTTATTAAATTGTCTCTTTGAATGAACATATCTTCAAATATTAAAATATAATTCGTTAGTATTAGTGTCCTTCGTCAATCCACATTGTTCTGCTGGGTGGCTCATAGTTAGGCTCAATAACTCGACTTCTTATGATTTCTTTGTAAATAAAAGCAGATTTTCTTGGTGTACGGGTCTTCTCTGGGCTCTCAAAGTCAACTTGGTACAGACCGAAACGTTCTCTGAAATATTAAAAGGCGCGGAAATTTAAATTACACAATGTTTTTCAATTACAAATAAAAAATCATGTTATTTTGTCTTGACACTTAAAGTGTGGATATGTTGCCATGTTTGTCACGTGTTATTGTGTAATTTGCCTGATAACGAGAGAAGAATACGGTCGAAAGAATTTAGCCAGACCGTAATGTAAATTTATATATATTTTTTATGATGTTTAGCATTTACTCACAAATAAGCATTTGAAACATCAAATTACCTATAGTTGTGTAAATAATGTAATAAATTCATGTCACTGTAATGAAAGTTATTAAACAAATAAAGTTTGTTTAGGTGTTTAAAATAATATCTGGAATTTATACCTTATTTGCGATCTTATTAATAAAATGCTATAATTTTTTAATATTTGGATTGAGGCAAAATTTATACTTGTCTGATATAGAAAGCTCATCCACCTACAAACGTCTTTAGGCCGAGTTTTGGTAAATACTTACAGATATCCTTCCATCCATTCGAAGTTATCAATAAGACTCCAGGCCATGTAGCCCTTTAGGTTTACTCCTGCCTCCAAGGTATCCAAAACACTGTTTAAGGCTGCTCTATAATAGGTGATTCTGTCCTCGTCTTCCAGACCAGTTTCAGGGGTTGTTGACCAGCCATTCTCAGTGATGTAGAAAATGGGATTATTGTATTTACTCTTGAGGTGGGTTAATACATTATAGATACTGTTTGGTGCAAGCTAAAAAAAAATTTGTAATTGTAAAGCTCGAAAATTACTCTTCTTTAAATAACAATAATTTATTGTCTTATCAACTACCAACTATAAACGTATTCTATGAGATAAAAGAAGAAATGTATCCGTGGCCCGCTGTGACGGTATGTTGTACATACGTGTACGTATGTGTGTATTGTTATACCTACAAAAGACCATACTTTATCCAAAAATGTATTAAAAGGAGACATGCTAAAATCATTCAATAGGATGAAAAATGCTATTATAATGCTATATATATATATATATATATTTAAATAAAACTGAAATTTACTAATACCTTAAGCCACTTGGATGCTGATTTAGGCCACTCCGGGGGAACATAGTCGCCAACGTCAGCATCAGCAAGAAGTGATGGCGTTGGGTGCCATTCTTTATATTCTTCATTCGCCGTTACCAAGAAAGCTGTGTAGTGATTAACACCGAAGAAATCAAAGGAGCCTCGAACTAAATCTCTCTCTTCGTCGGTAAATTCTGGCATACGAGATCTAGGGTAGCCCTGCGCCTTACTGTTCCTCTCCACGATTTCAGAGAGTTCCTTTGGAAATCCACCTTGTTCCGAAAAAATTGGTTCGGCATAGATACCCCACTAAAATCGTAAAACTTCTAAATAAGATAATTAAAAGCTAATTGTTGAACAGTTCTATATAAAGTCGTTTTTTATGGCAACATTAGAAAAAATAATGTCAACTTTAGTTACATAATAGGACCCCACATAAATAAGATCAAGGCAATAGATAAGACACTTGAACTTGACAAGATAATTCATAAGAAGCAATCTAATCTGTGAAATGTGTCACCATACCTCGGCCTGTCGCTTTATCTCCGCAGCGAATTGATCCTCTTCAGAATCTGTCAATGGCCCAAACCAGTTGACACTTATAGTTATACCACACTTGCCGTTTTGAATGGGCCTAAACTCCTTGTCGTATAGATGGTATGCTCTAGCATTCGCTATAACCAATTGTTTCGCGCAAAGATAGGTGCCGACGTCTGTTGCATTGAGCCTGGGGGCTTTTGAGGTGGAACCGTAACCCTCATAACAAATTTCCCTCGGCTCATTAAATGTGATCCAATGCTTTACTCTATCTCCGAAATTTTCAAACACAACCCTAGCATAATCTTCGAACCATTCGGGGAACAAGGGGCTAACAAAGCCACCTAACTCTTGAAGTTTTTGGGGCAAATCCCAATGATAGAGAGTGACCAGTGGAGTAATGTTATATTTAAGCATTTCGTCAATAAAATTATTGTAGTAGTCAACACCCGCTTGGTTTACGATATTAGCTTGACCATTGGGAAGTATTCTTGACCAGGAAAGGGAGAACCGATAGGCGTCCAAGCCAAGTTCTCTCATGATTTCGACATCGCGTTTATAGTTATGGTAGGAGTCAGCTGCTTCGTCACCGTTACTTTGATCAGCGATCACTTCTGGCATTGTGTGGGTCATATGGTCCCAGATATTTTCACCCTTGCCTGGAAATTCATAAGTAACGTCATCATTACATAGATTACATTGTCGAACACGAAAATGATGTCAGAAATATTCTGATATACATCTACAATTTAGACGCTTCTTGATGTACACAATTTGGTACCTACTTTATAATATAGCTTCAATTATATTTATTTCGAATACAACATAAATATTCTTTTATATTTACCGTCAGCATTCCACGCTCCCTCCACCTGATAGGACGCTGTGGCAGTCCCGAAAAGGAAGTCATCAGGGAACTTCCTCTCATGTTTCGGATGAGCGTAGCAGCTCGCAAACAAAACACTGTAAAAAAATATGAAATCAAAATTAAATATATTACGAGTAATTGTTTGTTAAAAGCAGTTTTTATTGTTTTCTCGATCAGAATCAAGAAGTAAATCTGCAGATTAAACCTTGTGTTATTGACGCAATGTCCTATATTCTCGGATTAAATAACCATATTATTGAGACAGACTGAATGATATAAGTTGTAAGATTCATTAAATTATTCTTGTATATTTTATGTTTGCCATGCGAAATGAGGTGCAATCTGCATTACATGAGGCCTCTTTCAAATCCTGTAGTTGCTAGTTATTTTAATTCTATAAACCTTAGAAAACAATTATATGTATACTTTATATTAGAATTAATTTTCTAACTATTTAACATAACTGGTTTATATATATATAAATTGTTAAAAAACACGTCACGCAGTACAGATAAATTAAATGAAAATAATTATATTCAATATATTAACAAACACGTCGTGTAGAATTTGTAAAATATAAAAAAAAGATTAGTTAAATAGAAGAGATTAGTTAAATAGACCTTAATCCACTGAGTTACGATTTATGGTTGTACTGTAGAAGAAAACATCGTGAGGAAAACAACATAACTTTGAATCAAAGATTTACGACATCTGTCAGACACACAGATTTGCCGTCTATAACTCCAATGACAATAGCGATCCCGACGTTTTTGTATGAAATATCGATTAGTTTTCTAAATTTGCACTGATGTTGCAACATTGCTATCGCGTGGTACAAAAACTCAGAATAGGGATCGCTGTCGCTAAAATTATTGGAAGTAACAGAGGGCTCTGATGTCCTTAAAAAATTACAAACGAAACAAAATTTTATCTAACATATGATAAGATATAAATAAATATATTTTGAAAAATTTGAAATTTGACGTCAGAAATACATATTATATCGAAGAGATTGTTTTATATTAATATTCAAATTCTAAACAAAAGTATTTAAACCGACGTCAAACATCCTGATCATACTGAACATTTTCAGCAAAACCAAGTAGGTACATGAAACTATACACAATAAATTTTGTTTTCCTTACCTTAATACGATTAGCCTCATCTCTGTTTAAAGTAGGGCTGAAATCACCTTATATACAACCAAACTATCAAACACACTTAGAATAATCAGATAACTAGTATTCAAAATAAAAATATTGATAATATAATTCAAGATTGCAGCTTCATCTTGACTCGCCAATTGATTCTACAATGTCAGCATCTTGGCATAAAGCAAGTCGATTAAATTGAATGATGTAACTGTGGGAGGTCACGGTGGCACGTGAGGCATGTTTAATATCTTCATACTGGAAAAAATAGTTGTAAGAAGACTGACTGACGGACTAAAAAAGGCTTTACAACTTAAATGGCACACCAACGGTGGACCGTATGGACGACTCGCTGGAATGGTTTGGAAAATAGATGTTGGAACGAACGTGAAGGCAGGTTGATGATGGCATTGATATTGTCGAAAAGATATCTAGCTGTACCAGGCTAATGGGAAAAGGCTGGAATGGAGGAAGTTTAAACATAGGCGGCTCTAAAAACCACTTTTAATTTAATATTTATCAATTCTAATACTAACTTATAAATGAATGCAAACAAAGGTAAATAAATTTACGGGATTTTCCTTATATAACCTATTTAACGTAAAAGATTCGTTATATAAAACCCCACGGCATAGCAACCTTTGGTCATGGTCTGTTTCTTGAGTTTGATTATTTTTCTGAATAGGCAAGTAGGTGATCAGCCTTCTGCGCTAATACACATGTAGATTTTTTTGCTTTAAGCATTTCGGTTTCCTCACGATGTTTTCCGTACCGTACGAGGTAACTTACACAAGCCGAAGAAAAATCCGTTGAGGCATAGGCGGGATTTGAATTCATAACCCCAAGTTTGAGTAGCAAAACACTTCTTCCATCAAGTCGAGGATTGTTTGACTATACGTTGACATTCACAATTAAGAAAGTAAAATTATCGTTTCAATGAAGCAGATGGTAGCTTCGATTTCTAAAATTTTGTGGTAATATGCCTACGGACACCCATCAAAATTCTGGTTGTTGTAAATACTACTTTACTTTCGCAGGACCATCTGAGTTATGTATTTTCTCTTAATTACGAGCTTCATAAATAATTTAAAAGACATGGCAATATTATGAATTATGACAATCATAAGTTCATGAGGCGGCAGGGGTATGACTAATGACATATTATTAGACATTGGTGCTAATTTTTGGCGCAAAGCGGTTGTCAATACGTATTAAATGAGACCCGAGAGATAATGAAACTAATTAATTAGCCAAAGCTACTTAAAAAAAATCGGTCCAATAGCCTAGCCCCGAGTTAAGTATTTTTATTTATAATTGTTGAAACTTAAGGTTTGTTTTAACTCGTTACCAGACCATAAAATTAAAAAAAAATGAAACTTGACATTGATTAAATATAGAACATGATATTTTATTACTGTGTATATTTCATTACATCGTTTTTGAATGTATGTGTGCAGATAAGTAAACGAAAGTCATTATCTAAACAATTATCAGTTGATAGTATTTGTATTGTCAATGTCGTGGGGTTACAATAATTCAGTATAATTAATAGTTGTGTTAATTCAGAATTAATTCGCGTTTGTGGTTATGTACGCAATTTAAAATGGGATTAAAATATATTTTATTTATTTTAACGCTTTGGTAAGTTATATTTCTTTTACAACTATTAATAACAAGGAAAGACCTTGGAAAAAACGATACAACAATTTCATATTTTTTTACTTAGTAATATCGTATTACTTAAGAATCTAAATCTAATCTAATGAGTTTTCCATTTGTGTTCGAAGATTGAATTTTGAAACAATGTTAATACAAAATCATTATTCATAATACGATTTTAATTTAAATTGTACGAATACTAACAAAAAACTTTACGTGTAAATATAAAAAATATATAATGATATTTAACTATTTCAACTAGATAGGTACTTTTAAGCATTTGTAAATATATCGCTCATAATTTAATTCATAAATCCATTTCTAAATTCAAAAATAGAATTCGTAATTCCAAAATGTTGCGTATTAAAGACTTATAAATGTAACTGATATAGGTAGTTTCCATAGATTTGTTTTGAATGAGTATATTTTAACTATGTTATTTAAACAAGCAATAACGAATTATTTAATATATATTCTACATTCATACTTTTTCATGGATATTCGATCTGAAGTTATTGAACTGATGGCACACCGATATTAAACTGTATTTCAGCGTACATACATATGCGTGGTCCGACAACAGGCTTCGAAGGTTTAACAAAGATTTTATGTTTGGCGTTGCAACATCCGCCTATCAAGTGGAAGGTGCCTGGAATGTCGATGGTAAGCAAAAATTACACGCGCATTTGTCTTTGAAAATTTAGAATGGATGAAATGATAATAGGCGTTCTTACCAAAGTACGGACAAGACTGCAATCCTTTACGTTTTCAATACCTACTTTACACATTTATTATACAAGTACATAGCGTGAGGATAAGTTGACCTCGTTCTCAAAGTTATAATATTAATTGTATTTCTTGTCATTATGTAATAATTTATCGATGTTTGATGGTCTTTTTAATCTTATAATATTATACTTGACAAAACATTTTCATTTGGATCATGAGTAGGTATATATCTACTATACTACGACTCTCGTTTTTATCTCATTATCTTTTATGTATGGAATTTCCTTCGAAATGAAATGAAGGACTGAGCGCATCGTATGAACGACAAACTCAATTCTAACAAACGTTTTTTGTACGGATTTACATACACGAAATTTCTGGGAGAGTAAAGCTACGGGTGCAGAACAGTGTTTGTTGGCTTCAGTGTGCGAAACTCATTTCTGAGGTCGTAGGTTCGAACCCCGGCTGTGCCAGTTGTGTTCTGTCTAGGTGCATCTAACATTCGTTTGAACGGTAAAGGAAAACGTTGCAAGGAAACCGGATTGCCTTAGACCTAAAAAGGCGACGGCGTGAGTCAGGCACAGCATCCGACAAATGATGACACGTACAGAAATCTAGAGGCCCAGATCTAAAAAGCCAAGTTGTGGCGCCATTGGCTTTTTTAAGCTGTGGGTATATGAATATAATGTTAGTTTTTAAAAGAAATGAAATGAAATAAGTCGCCGTAGACGATGGCATAAGTTAGTGACTTTCCAAGAAAACTGGACTATAAACGTCATTTTTGTAATAACTTTATTTATAATAAATTAAAACATCCAGAAGTTTTTACCTTCATGCTAGTGTCACCGGAGACAGTTTTAAAACAAATAATTAAACAATTAATTATATACAAATAGGTTTTTTAATTTTTTTTTAGGTAAAGGTGAAAGTATGTGGGACAGATACCTTCACACCCAACCTGACGTGATAGCTGATGCTAGGAACGGTGATGTCGCCAGTGATTCCTATCACCAATACAAACGAGATGTCGAAATGTTGCGCGAACTTGGCGTAGATCACTACAGGTTTTCGATTTCATGGGCGAGGGTGCTTCCTACAGGTGAGTTATGTAACGATCTGTAATGGTCGGTTCTATTTCTGATTTTTCAAGCTTTATTTCTATTGGGAAAGATGGTTGAGTAAATTCTTCAACTTGATCCCATTTTTACTTAACAGCCTTATATCTTCATTTAAAAAATAGTTACGCCAAGTTGGCAATCAAACTATTAACACCTTCCCAGAAGTTATGGATCACTGCCGCGTAATGCTTTCAAGGGGAAGGTGACTAAATTTTTAAAGGAAAGGTTTACATCAATTATAAATACTAATATAATACTTAAGACAAACACTTTTTGAACGGATTAAAGCTACGTTATTTATAATTATTTACATAATTCTAAATTTAAATTTTTTTCCGACGTTTCTCGTGCTTTTCAGCGTGCGTGATCACGGTGACTGAAGACAAAAGATGTTGAATGTCAAAAGTATCACAGCTACAGAGAAAGTTGTTTTATCTGTATTTATTGCCCCGAAGTTGATATCGACTAAAAGATGACGGGTTTTTGCTAAAATGACTCACGGTGTCCTCTGTTTTCGCGGATTGTTTGTCTAGGGGTTTTAATTTGGATATTATTGGATCCCAGGTGTTTGATAATTTTAGGCCGTCTTCTCTATTGAAATTGGGATGTTTTTTTTTATTTCAATGGCTTCGCGTACCAATCTTGGGAAGAATCTTTTTTCTCTTCGCAAGTACTTTCGGTTGTACATGTAGGCAGCATCACAAAGACGTTGGGCTCTCTGGAACAGACATTTATCGACTGAAAGCAGTAGTGAAGGGTGGTGGTGGGATTCACCATTGAGGTACCTATCTGTGTGGGTTGCCTTCCTGCGCATTGTGTGACCTAGTGTACCATCTGCTTTGCGTGTAATTAAAATATCCATACTACACGCAAAGCAGATGGCACACTAGGTGTTCATGTTTTGAAGGTTTTTGAGATGATTTTTAGCGTGGCGTCCTCAAAGTGTCCACTTATAGGGTAATAGAAAAACTCATCCTGCTACCTTCATTCATTTAAGTTGATTTTAACATTTAATTTTTATTTCAGTTATTGTGTTGTTGGAGACTACTCGTTTGTAGTTATTTATATAAATATCCTCCACTCATTTGTTTTATGTCACATAAATAACACATAATAATTGCGTTGTACTCCTTTAACTAGAATAAGATATTTAACGGTCGTTTGGAAGACCTGAAAAACAGATCATAATTCCCATTCCCATTTCCCATTTCCCATTCTAATCAGAATAAAAAATTCATAAAAATTATATTTATAGCATGCCAATATCTTTGGGATTTGGCTGGTATTTATATATGATAAATATACAATGTACAAATATAAATCTTTCGAGAGTTTATAAAACGTAAGTACTGTTTCTTTCAGGTTTTACAAACATAAAAAACGAAAAAGGTCTCGAATACTACGATAATTTAATAAACGAATTACTCAAGTACAATATAGAACCAATGGTCACATTGTACCACTTTGATTTGCCCCAAACCTTACAAAATTTGGGTGGTTGGGCCAGTCCTCTAGTGGTTCAGTGGTTTGAGGACTACGCTAAAGTCCTGTTCGATAGATACGGAGATAGAGTCAAGTACTGGATAACTATAAACCAGCCATCGTTTTGTTTTGAAGGTGTGTATTTTGGTCTTTATTTTGATTGCTTCTTCGTGTTAACTTAATTTTTTGAAGTGAAACTTCTATATCGGCGTTTGAAAAAAAATTACAGTTACATTTTTCGGTTACGCGTCACATTTTTTCGTTACGCGCCATCTATTTCTTGTCCCGTCCACGGTTGATTCGAAGAGATTCGAAGCCATTAATAACAAAAATATAAATAATGATAACAATGATAGTAATAATTTTATTGCAATTAATTAAATTCTGTAATTCTGTATTACTAATATAAAATGAATATCAATATCATTTGTATTCATGTCTATTATAATAAAAGTCTTTGGTTAATCTTAATCTTATTTAATTTTATTTAACTAATTTCTTTAAAGTTGCATATAAAATAAGGGCATAAAGAAGTTTCACTCTTACGTGTATACTAGGTATAGGTATAGGTACATCTTGTTGGTGTGGCCTCTGTTGTCTGGTCGTGTCGGTATAATAGGGCATCGTTTTAATATTTTTCTATAAATATCTATTTACTTTTTATATATGTTTTTGTGTACAAATATTTTGTCTTTAGAACACAAGAGCATAGTGTCTTCCTTTTAAGAGATACTGTAAGTAGTGTTATTGGACAATTCCTTATGTTAAAATCCCTTTTAGTAAATTAGGTTAAACTTAAATTACTTATTAGTATGAAGTTAGGCAAGACCGTTCCATGTTCCATGATGTCTTAGTGAAGACTTGTAAAAAAAAATTGTTTAAATAAAAACGATTACATCGGTAATATACATTATAGGTACATCTTCGATACTGCAATGTAATACATTTACACACCCATCACATACATATGTTTATTATTTATATAATCTTATCGATATCACTAAGTATATTAATAAAAAAATTCAACATTACAGAAATAGGTACTGGCTACTCAACAAATGTCTCAGCTGAAACAAAAAATTTAATATGGATATATAATATCCACTAGCTGCCCCCGCGAACTTCGTTTCTCCTTAGTGTGGTTCTAGTTACCGTGACACGAAAGAATAATTTCACTGTATTATCGTCATTATAATTTGAATTTGATTTACACTTCGGTCTAAGTAACACGTGGTTGGCTATGCTAACACCAAAAATTAAAAAAAGTAGAAATAATTGAATTTCACGGTATTTCGTTTACTACAAAATAAATTTAATTTATACGTTAGCCTCAATAACACGTGGCAATCATGATATTGAATTGTAGCTTATATGACACGTTTGTCGGTTTACCATAGCAGTGCCATCTATTGATTACTTACTCAATCCAGTCGAAAAGTATCGACATCTGTTAGAATCCTTTGGAGTTAACAGATAATTGTGACTGTCAATTAATTATAGACAAATAATTTGCAATAAAATAAAATTGCGACTATAATTAAAGATCTAAGCTATCCTATCTCTTAAGTTGGACCAGACTGCTCACGGTGTGCCAGTTTAGTAGTCCATCGCGGACAGTTATACTTCCAACACTCGATCAATCTTAACCATGCTCCAGGTCTGGAGAAGGTTATTTAACTTTTTATTTTTAGGCTATGGAGGTATAATGGCTCCTGCAATAAATTCTAAAGGAATTGGAGATTACATGTGCTTGAAACACGTTTTGCTTGCGCATGCGACGGCCTACAGACTTTATGAAAGGGAATATAAGAAGACATATAAGGGTATGTTATTTATTATGTCGAATTGTTTGCCTAGTGACCTTAGCGAGCGCCTCTTATCCTGAGGTGGTAGTTGTGATCCCCGGCTGTGCACCAATGGATTAATTTCTATGTGCGCATTTAACATTCGCTCGAACGGTGAAGGAAACATTGTGAGGCCCAACTTGGCTTAGACCCAAAAGGTTGCCGGCGTGTGTCAGGCACAGGAGGCTGATCTATTTGCCTATTAGATTGAGAAATGAACCTAAACGCTATGCTGTTCGATACTTGAAGACATTTTTGGATTTTCTATAAAGTATTCAATTTTAATTATGGGATAAATATACATTTTGTAAACTTATCAAAAGCATACAGCGATCACAGATAATGTCACCAACATTAAGTTATGTTAAAATTAAAAAAAAAAACAAGAAAATCAATTATGTTACATCTATAGTTTTTTATAGGAAAAACACCCCATTAATAAATTTCAGGTTCCGTCGGTATAGCCTTATCTTTGAACTACGGTTTCGGATACGACAATAAAACAGAAAATGAAGAGGCAGCTGAAATTTATAGAGATTTTACTGTAAGTAGGATACATTTTTGTTTATAGATGCAAAGTGTTTATTTATATAGACATTTAAATATACGGTATTCAAGTACTTTTTTATCAAAAAGAAGAAGTAAGAGAAAGTGCATGATAGGAAATTTTCAGAATTGTAATTCTGTACATCAAAGTATGTACTTTTGAAATAATTCTCAGATCGGTATGTACATGAACCCAATTTGGTCGAAATACGGCGATTTCCCAAAAACTGTGAAAAGCAGAGTGTTGAAAAAGAGCAAAGAGCAGGGATATGAAATTTCGCGTCTACCCACATTAAGCCCGGAGGAAATTAAACTTTTGAAAGGTAGTTTTACAATGTTCTCTTAACCTTCCTCAATCAATATCCATTTGATTCTAAACTATTAGTTGAGATAGTAGGTGAAGTCCTGGTACCAATAGATTGCAATTTCTATATCACGAAATAAAGAAAAAAAAGCTTTGTTATACACAATAAAATACTTATGTACACGCGTTAGAAGTTATACTTCTTTGGCGTAACAAGATCAAAAATCTTTCCAAACATTTTATTATACGTTTGTAGAAAATCGACACTAACAATGAAATAAAAAATGTTTACTATAGCTAACTTCAGAGTGTCGGTTTTTTGTGACGGTGCGCACGCGCATCATATAAATTTACTCTCATTTTTCCCTAACGCGCCAAAAGAAGTTTTACTTCAAAAAGCATGGATAATTAATGGAGATAGCGTATTAGCCCTACACACAGACACGAAAACCATTACGGACTCTGATACAATCTTAGGCCAAGCTAGGAGGAGAGTTGCAGCGTCACTTTGATTGATGATTATTACTGATTGTATTTCTATTGTTATACTAATGAATAATCTGAATTAATGTTCCAGGTTCAGCTGATTTCTTAGGTGTAAATCACTATACGTCAGTGTTAGTCAAACCTCAAACAACCGAAAAATTTGAAGTACCGTCATTTGAAGACGACATAGGCGTTGAAATATCGCAAAGTGCTCTTTGGCCACAATCTAAGAGTTCATGGCTGAAAGTAAGATTTTATTTGCAATATTAGGGTAGTTTAAAAAATATTAATCCCTTTTCGTATCATTTGATAGAAACATATTAATAATTATTTTTTCAATATTTTCAGAGTTCCCCATTCGGTATCTACCGCCTATATATGTACATAAACCAAAAATACGACTACCCTCAAACATTTATAACCGAGCAAGGCTGGTCCTCCGAGCCGAGTCTCAACGACCGCACGAGGGTAGATTATTTAAGAGAATATTTAATCGCAGTTTTATACGCTATTGAAGATGGAGCTCAAATAAAGGGTTACACTGTTTGGAGCTTGATGGATAATGTTGAGTGGGTTGCTGGAACGAGGTTAGTGTAATTAGTTATACATACGGAGTACACAGTAAATATTTCTTATTGTTTTAAAATTATTAATTATTGCTTTTCAAAAAAGTCAATGAATATTATATACAATGTGATGTTCTGTTACTATGATTACAAATGTTAACTTATCTAAATTTTCAAATATAGTAGCATTTTATTATTATATCCAACTTACTTTGGCGTTGCCCGATCCTATTTCGGCGTGACGTTGATGTATGACACTATGAGTGCGACTTTACTAATAGCATATTAAAATATAAAGGTTAAATATCGCAGCCAACTAGCTTAATTAGGCCTTCAATTCACAGCCTATCCGTTTAACTAGCGGCCTGAATGAATATATTCAGCAATTTGATAAAACAGCTAGGCTAAAGACTTGGGTCAATGACGTTTCGTTACTTGCACAGCCTGTTGACTGTAACTTTAAATTTCATTCCACTTTCTGCCACTCTGAAACTAGAAACGAAACTCTTCAAACTGTCAATATGGCGTCGGGAACAACTTTGATGGTGTTTTGACAATGGAAGAGTGAAGTGCAAATAATAATGAGAATTTAACTTAAGCAAGTTAATTTTAAAATATTTTTTTAAATGTCAGGTTTCATGTGTTTTTATGCCAAATAATTACTGTATCGAACGTAAGATCAAAACATTAGCCAGCCAGTTTATCAAATGTTGCAACAAACGCTGCGGCTGAGCTGTGCTAGTTGTCTGCGACATATATACTAATCAATTGGAATTGGTAACTTTTACGGTGCGATGTTTAGCAACGCCATACAGTTCGATTCAAATATTTGATTGTATTTAAAAAAAAAGTATCCATCAATCATAATGTTCACCAAGAGGCTCTTTTTTAAGTAATACATAATACATACTTTATTCATGACAAATAGGTTCTGACAAAATTCATCTATTGCTTGTGACCACATTAGGGAGCCCCGTGTTGTAGGTAACAAGATATCAATTATTCTATGGTACATATTTAAAACATGTTTTTGAGAAAAAGTACCTAGTTTTAGTGTTACAACTAATCAAACAGAAGTCTTATAAAACATTAAGTATGTTTGAATGTGTGTGTGTCAGAATGAGACTTTGTGCATGTATTTAAAAGTGGGTGTAAGTTGTTATAAGCGTGCGCAGTGTTACTTTTTTGAAACCACAGAGACATGCCAAGATACATTGTAATCAATGACATATTACGCATTATTATTGTCTCTGTACTTGAGTAATATATTATTATGAAAACGTCCGTTGAGGTACTTTAAGTGTGGTTTTGTAAAAGTTGTGTGAGATATGAGAGCTTAGCACAATATTCGGAAGCCGATATAAACTTATAGATACACGCAAACTATTTTAATTGAAAAAATAGATCTATTATTAGAAATTGAAGGAATACCAGTAAAACTATTATACTATAGTTTTAATAGAAGACCCTATAAACACATATGGTCAATATAAAACTGTACATAGCTTTCCGTAGACAGAGTAGGTAAATTCCAAGTGTAATTATTAAATTTGAATTTTTCAGTGAGCGTTTCGGCCTGTATGAAGTAGATTTTGAATCTGAAGAAAAAACGAGGACAGCTAGATTGTCAGCACTAGTGTATAAACGAATAATACAAAAGAGGATTGTCGAAAAGGATTGGGAACCAGATAATTGGAAAATATCTATAACACAAAGGAGGAAAAAAGATGAATTGTAGATATAAGTGATTTATTACAGTGTTACTAAGTTATATGATCTTTATTTTTATATATCCTAACATTATAATAAAAATTTAATAGAAACAAATTTGTTCAATGTACATTTTTTTTTTCATTGTTTATTTAGTTTTAGTTACAACGTCATCTAGTGCATAAAAAAGAAACAAGCATGTTATTTGTTTTAAGTAGTTAAACACGATATTCATCTATTGTGTACTAGTATCTCGCTAGGTGGCGCTTGTACGCTGAAGTTACGCTAAGACAGCCAATACATTTTTTATATTTGTGGAATTGATATTAAAAGAAATAATAATTTATTTTGTAATAGTTCTAGGTTCAAATTGTTTAGACAGAGATGTGTTTCACTCAACAATTTAATATAGAACAAATTTTCATTCTGATGATACAGCTACTTGTCGCTAGAGGGCGCTAATCCAAACTATAAATGTCTTTTTGCACAAATTCATTTTTCTTTTTGACAATAGATAGCGCTACACAAAAGTGTAAACATTTATTTCTAAAATTATGTACTACTTGTATTTTTTACCCTCTACAAGTGTGAACCTATTAACGTTGTGTCTGTAATTGTATTGACGTTTACAAAAATATTTGTTTTTCATAGTGTTTAATGACTGTAAAGCTGATTTATGGAAGAAAAAATTTGTTAATGCGTTTTAGCACTGAATCGTGACTTTAATTTTATTATATACATCCCCATATCCCTATGAACCATGGGAGCAGACAGTAAAGCTCTTATTAATTCATATTTCTGATTTTGCCTGGTTTTTAAATTATAAACAAAATAACACCTTTTAACTTTAAAATCTTAATAATTATATACTATACATTACGTCATATGATTTTTATATGTACATTTAAGTTTGGGCTTAAACTGGCAAACCCCGTGTAATAAGCAAGCAACCATTATGACCGTAAAAACAATATAACATATATATATATTTAGTCATTTAAATAATTTTCGAAGACAACCTGTTAACAAATTTTAAAACTGTATATATTAAGTAAGTATTGTATAAAATTGTGCATCTTATTATTTTAGATTCAAGACAACGTTAGGTACGCGAGTTATTTATGATAGTTAATAAGGGTAGAGCCCCATATATTTACAAGGCATATAGTTGGGAATCCAGTGATTCATGTTTTATAGTGTGATATATTATTAATTAATTTATATTATCCCAGAGATGATTTTCTCGCTCAACTAATATCATAGATCTATAATCACAGCGAGTAAAAGCCAGCATTACACCGCCAAATGGACAAAACTTTCAAAATTTATTTTAAATTTCTATCAATTTTTAATTATTATTATTACTATGTAGGTTAAGACTATTAATAAATTATTGGAAATAAATTAAATTATATTAAAAAAGTCTAATTTTATATTTAGTACTAGTTCTCACGAGAAAAACTGTCAACAAATTCTCCGCCACTCTTTTTAATCGGTAATTCTATTGTTTTACAAAATGCTTGTAAGGAGCAAACATTTACTGGACTGTATTGCATCACGAATTTGTTGAGTAGTCTTAACTCTTCCCATGCAAGCAAACTAATGCTCTAATCCTAAAATACTATGCGTCCTCCAGTCACTCACAAATCAAGCGGCACTTTTACGTCTTAATAGATACAATATTTGTATCAAAACATTAATAAGAGCATTACGCAAACACCAAAGGGAATCACTTTGAATTCGGTAGCTACATACGCCTTTGTAATTTACGTTATATAAAAATAGTCCTTATGCTTTCAGATTTAATACCATTTTCCCTTAGAATAATATAGGCCGCCACCCGCCGCGTCTGTTTTGAGTTTGCGATTTTTTTAAATCGCATCGGCCCTTGTACTATTTTTTGTTAGTTATTGTAATGAGTAAGCAGCGTAAATAATGAGTGTAAAAATTGGATAAACCATTGTTAGCTGGATAAATTGTTACATAATCTCTTTATACTCCATGTAATTGTTTGGGATAATATAAAACTCGATCGAAAGTGATCGATTTTTTTTGTCTAAGTGCTTTGTGAGATTTTGTTACTGCAAGTGAGAATGCGCTAAATTTTAAATAACATATAAGTATAGAGAACTGATCCGCGTAAGTCCAAGAATTTGTTGATTCTTAGAGATATGTAAAATTACTCGTTGATATTAATATATCTGCGAATTTGTATCGGGAACATTGAACTGACGTTAAAAACAAATGTGTGCGTGTACTACACACGTAAGAAGTAAATCTTCTTTATGACCTTATTTTTAGAAAAATGAACATATGACAATATGCAACTTTACAGAAATTGGTTAAATAAAGTTAAATAAGATAAGATAAAGTTTAACAAAAGGCTTTAATTATCATAGACAAGAATACAAATAATACAATTATTTCCTTTTACCTTAATACTACTAAGATTATTACAGAATTTCATTAATTGTGATAGAATTGTTATCGTTATTATATATTTTTGTTATTAATGACTTCGAATCACGTCTAATCAACCGTGGTAGGGACAAGAAAAAGATGGCGCGTAACCGAAAAATGTGACGGAATTTTTTTTCCATCGCCGATAAAGTTAAGTTTAATAAGTAGTGAATGTAATAGTAAATTATATAGTATATTTTAACCATTTCAATTATGAAAACCTACCACCTACACCTGAAAATGTTTAGCCGCTCATATAGATAATAAAAGAAAAGTATGGTTTATTACATTTTCTTCGTGATCCCTGTAATTCATATACAGAAGGTATATAAATAATATAACACAAAATGCCTTCGTATGAGGGGAAGCTTTTTATTATATTTACTGACACCGTGAAAAATATAGATGAGGTGACGCGAATTGGAGACGCTACTGTGGACTAGGCTTTTAAAAATGACTCCGAGCCTACAATAACTAACACAGACTGCATACTTTCAGCTACATTTTTAAATATTATACGCATACGCACACACCCATTCAAATCGTTAAAAAATCATCGGAGGTCAAGGTAGAATACCATCCGTATCAATTCGATGTTTGTCGTTCTACTCCGGCCAACTCCTGCCCATTTTCCTACTGTTCCATAATTTAAAAAAAAAAAACTCGTACATTCACGCATTCTTAATGTCTTAAACGACTTGTGTTTGATGAGTTGTAACACTAATAATACTTTCTCTTTGAAAAATGTTTTGAACGTAATAAATGTTATCTAGGCACAGCACAGGGACCTAATATGAACTAGAAATAGATGAATTTTGTCACAATTTTGTATTTTTTTTTCTAAAGTTTTTATTTATATATTTAAGCGTAACAAAAATATGAGACAATATTAACCCACCCGTTAATCTTGATAAATTAAAAACAATTGAAAACAATTGACGACGGCCAGGTTTGGGCTTCGCTTCTGCTCCCCTTGATATACAATATATCCGTTATTTTATATTTTAATAGCGTATAAACATTAATCTTATTAGGAGTCCAGATATGTTAACACTGTAACATACAGGTTTCTTTATCTAGTATACTTTAAATCAATAATTTTCATGATCGCCGACTTATATGTCCACTAGAGGGGTTACGATCCCGAAGCAGGTAGGTTAGTTGATGCTATAAATGTTAATTGTTTTTCCTAAATTTTATAAAGTAATTAGCAAAATTTTATTTTATTTATAATAATGATTTTTATAACCAAAATATTTGGGCACCGCTTGAACAATGGAAGATGGACAAAGACAAACGTAAGTTGGAAAGGACCACCAGGGAAAATAAAGAGAGGTCGCTGTATTGAACGGTGGATTGACGAGTTTAAAATAGTTGGTGACGAAGAGAGATGAGACAGTTCTTGAAAATAAATGTGTACGTGTAACTTGTCTTATGTCTCATAAGTGTATCTTTTGTAAATGAGGATGAATATTTTAAGGAATAGTAATAATTGTATTATTAATAATAATTTAAGATTTTCGATATATATGCATAGTGTAATAATTTGAAGTGTAAATAATTTATAACTTATTTTTCATATAAAAAGCCATTTCCATATAAAATAACTGTGAGATACGCCCCTCTTGCCGCCCCTCAGATTCCTCAGAATCCGCTTCTTGACTTATCTTTATAACTTACTTGAGTAATACTCAGATGTGCACAGTGAAGGGGAGAGAAAATTAACAGGCATTGAAATCATTTTTAACTTGGAAATATGGCGTTGAGTTACAAAATCTGTATATCAAATCTAACTTTTAAATTGCCTTAAAATTTATAAATTTAACGTACTAATTTAGAAATAAAAACAAAGTAAACGTTTGCAAACGTTGTATTCAGTTAAAATGTGAATGTGTGTTATAGAAACACATAGATATATATATAACTATATGATTTAGCAGTACACATCTAAAAATTTAAACTTACCTAATTCACGTAAGGTTGAACTTTAAGAACATGTAGTTGAATCAATGAAATAATTTCGTATAAGATATAAAAAAATCATTTCTGTAGTTTTCCCGCGTCGTGAATTAAGCGAAATCTAGTTGTAGAATAATGTACGGAGTTTGAACTGCGAGCTTTCGCACCAGATACCTGATATAGCAATGTAAGCTTAACAAACATATTCGAAACATTTACAAACTTTCGCCGTAATACTATGAATACATTAAAAATAAACATATATTAAAAAAAGTCTATTCGTGTACTTACTGTATAAAATAGTTTATATTTTGTTTTGTTGTAAGAGTCTCTTACAACAAAACAAACTCAGAGTGAGTCCTATGAAACGGACAGGATCTTTAAATCTTCGTAAGACATTACACGAGTACCAACTTTAATATACAAACTTCTTAGAGTATTTCTTTTGTTAATCTGCGTTGCCAAAATGGATTTATTTTCTTAATGTAATAGACATAATTGACGACGCCGGCCATGGACATTCACATTGCCAGGAAGCTCGCAAGTGCGTTGGCGGTTTTTAAAGAAATGGTATGCTCCTTCTTGAACGACCCTAAGTCGAATTGGTTCGGAAATACTTTAGTTGGTAGCTCGTTCCACAAAGTGGTAATGCGCGGCAAAATGTTTAAATGGTGGTGGAGCCTTTGTTTGTGGGCTCCAGCAATCTTTGATTAGTGTAGAGGACTACATTAAGGTCCCAATGGAGTTCGTCATTGCGAATGTACCAGGGAGTACTATTTCCCTAAAACCTCGTTGAAAGCTTTAATTATGATCCAATAGAAGTTACGTTACTAGGAAAGCTTCGATTCTGTTTAGAAATCATGGGTATCCACTGCACAGTGTTAAATACTGTACAAGTTTTATAGAAATATGTAACATTTTCATTACATATTTCTATAAAACTTGTACAGTACTTCATATAGATGGTAAATGGTGAAAATTATCTAAGGGACGAGGGCAATGTTAATTGACTCGTTTTTGATTGGCTCGCATTCAATGCATTTGAAAACTAATACGGCTGATACATTTTCTAAGGCAATTCATTGATGGGTTTTATGTGGATTATTTTATTGTCGTTCATTACGACATAATATAAACTGATTACCAAGTTTACTAAGCCATAATTTATTTCAAAAAAATTTAATAAAAATGCGTGATTCGATTTGGTGAATCGTTATTACGAAAGTTTTCCTTGGTTATATATCCTGCTGAACCAAGTACAACTAACGCGTAGATCTTAATATTTAAAATTTAACGGTCAAAGTAAGGTTTTTTCATACAAATATATACAAACGCCATACATATTTGATACGTCCCTAATCTATTCCACAAAGACGACGCCGAAAACGATGCACCATATTACATAATCTTAGCATATTGACCGATTAGCCAACCAAGCGTCAAATCAATTGTTGGATAACTCTTGAATAGTACTTAAGTGGTTTTATCGTATTAGACTCGCACTCCTCCGATACAATAGCACAATACTGTGTTGTGCTGCGCTAAGGGACTTTCAGATTGTATGCGCGTATCGTGCGTTTTAAATTTAAACATTTTACTTGACGATGTTTTGTTCCGTTCTCTTAGAAACATTAGATATTTTCGGATTTACTCTTATCCTACTTAATAAGTGTACATGGTGTGTTTATATCGGCATACCTATTGAAATATTATTGTGATTATATAAAATATAATGTAGCAGTCAAGCTTCATATCCAATGAGATAAAAATTAAACAATTAATAACTGATATCTTAATATAAACCATGTAAAAATATTCTGTGAGTATTTGAAGCTCCTCTTATGGTTTGAAAACATGTTTTGTATGTGATTAAGAGAATTCGAAGTTGGTTTAAATTTAGTTATCAATTATAAAAATCCGCACAATCAGCCAAACAAAAATTGGCATGCAAACGTAATAATAGTAAGTTAACTTGTTTATAATTAATTATCAAACTTATGGGCCAAATACTGGACCACGCTATAAAGGTACCTTGACTTTAAAATTTGTATCAGCTTCCCCTTGAAAGCATTACACGGCAGTGATCTATAACTTCTCGAAAGTTGATTTGTGATATTGAAGACGTGTGTACGGCAAAACGTCCGTTGGGTCCGCTAGTATTTTATTATTGATAACTGATTTCATACAATTAATAATGTGTAACTGTAATTTTTTTTAATTTGAAACTAGCTTTAAAATAGTTACGAGTGTTTTGAAAAATCGCGCGACGTTGTTTGTCTGAAGTACCTTTAACAAAAAACCGTATCAATAAGATTGTAAGGACTTAGCTAACAACAGAGTGACCGCTGACTTACAATAACTTACAATACTCATTGCGGTCTATTTGATCTGTTATTGTGTTAAATTGTACAACTTCTGTACATAATCTTTATTACTAATTTGTGTTGTAAACTTTGTGGCAAGATTAAAATAAAATTAAAGTATTATTTCAAAAAATATTTCCGATTTAATCGCCGTCGTTTAATGTTTTAAATGTTATTGACGTAATTGAAGATACTTATAGTTTCTACATAGCCATAATTCGGATTCAATTTTTAACCGACTATAACAATATTTCGTAATAGATTATGGGACTGGTGTAAAACGAACAGGCAAGTCATTTTTAAGTGTTTACAACCATGGACACCCACCCGCAACACCAGGAGGTTTGCAAGTGCGTTGCCAGCCTTTAAAGTAGTGCACTCTTACTTTACACTACGAAACGACGAAATATTTACGACGAACGCGTGGATAACAGCAACGTATCTACTACTTCAAGAACAGAGCGTACCAATTCCAAAAAGTCAGGAAACGCATTCGCAAGCCTTCTGGCCAAGAGAGAGAGTCCATGGGAGGCGGTATCACTTAACATAATATGAGTCTCCAGCCCGATTCTATAAAAACAGCTTATAGTTTAATTTAGTAGGTATAAGTAGGTATAACATTTTAGTTATAACTATTATAAATATATTTGTCTATGGTATCGTCTGGGAATTTGTATAAGAATAACATTTTAAAATGAAACTATATATATAACTAAAATGTATCTTTAAATTTCTGTCTTCGGGATTATCTTAAGAATGCATTATCTTTAAATCTCTGACGCAATGACAATGACCCAGTTTGCTAAACACTGATAACGCTTCTGCGCGCGCGCACAAAGATATCTTTCGGCTAGTTTGATACGGTTTTAGGGATCATTAGTATTACAGAAAACCCTATGAATTGAACAAATATAAGGAATATAATGTGTTATGTTTTTATTGTGAATTAGAATTAAGTACTTAAGTTTTGAATTATTGAAAGTACAACAACACAAGGGTCAATAAAATTCTAAATAGGTATTCAAATGTCATAATAATAAGTTAACTTGTTTATAATTGTTGTCAAAACTTATGATCTACTCGCCCACGCCATAAAGGCATCTTGCTTTTAAAAATTTAAATAGCCATAGCGTAACAATTTTTTTACTACATCCTAGTGATACATGAGCGATCCAACACGGGCACCCGCAGTCGTGTTGGATCGCTCATGTATCATGTATATACAGGCAAGTTTCTTAACAATTTTGAACAATTTTGGATGGGCTTACAAGAGGATTAACGCCCATAATAAACTTAATAACGTTTACTTGACGATGCAGCTCTTCATGCCTTAAAAGTAAAACAGTCGTTATACATTTTTCCACACAACTTATTTAAATATAGTTTCTTCTCAACTCTTGCTAGAAAGATATTAATGTACGGACCCCAGGATTAAACACTATTACTTGACACATATATCTATAATCTATTCGCAGTACTCTATCTATAACGATCAGTGTTACCAGAAACACTTTTAGTGACAATATTATTTGGTAATGCAACACCGATTCTATGTCATTGTCATTTTTTCAATAAAAGTAAAAGTGGAGGGATTATATCGTCCAGCGATTTCATGCGATTTAAGGATTAACATTCAAATAATTTTAAGTGTCTTACAATATTCAAACGTACATTGTACAACAGATTTTCATTATTGTTGAAAAAATAATGATAAATGTTTTTTTATAATATTAAAATGAAAAAGTCGTTAATTGTTTTCGGGAATTTACCCATTTCTTAAAAGGGTTCTATCTTATACCGCTTATTAACTACTATGAAGGCGGTTAACCATATAGTATATATGTTTAGTAGCTTAAACTGATATGATATTGATTGTAAGTATGTAATGTACATTAGTAACCTTTGTATAATGAAAAATCTTTTTCGAGATCTTTCGTTTTTCTCTCCCTCTGGTGTAGTGTTCTGTGCCTGACAAAAGCCATGGTTTCCTGACGATGTTTTCCTTCACAACTAATATATTAACTAATATATTTATATATTCACGCCATTTTCCCATAATCGTAGGCAGATATCACGGATTACTTTGGCACACATCGAAACATACATCCATATGGTCCTCGGTTATGCAGTGCCGGATTAGCCACATAGCAAGAGTAGCAAATGCTACGGGCCCCGCGAATTTGGGGGCCCCGCAGGTATTGTATACAGGCAGGCAGGGGCTCCAAGGTATCCGTAATAAAACTGGTAACATCTATCGCTATATCTTGCTTCACTTCCATTTAAAAATTTTAAACTCGATTTAGACACGTTAAATCGTAATAATAAGTTGGTAATTTACAAACTTTTTATCGTAATGTTTAATTAAAATCGATATATTTTGACTAGCATCTATACCACATCTACCTATCAAGCGGCCATTTTATTTTTATATAAGAACGTCTTAATCATCTCAGTTTGTTGAATATAGAGCATGATTTGCTTAAAGAAGTGTTACTATCTCTAAATTTGCCGATGTTAAATAACTTTATTTGTCACAGTTTTGTTTTAATCCTAAACTTGAGATCGGCCTCTTCATAGAATTTGCTACAGACCCCGCGTTGGCCTAATCCGGAACTGGTTAACTTGTCCCTTATCTAGTACTAGGTAATAGTACAATCGTATAACTTATCCCTATTAATATACGTAACATCAAATAGCTTTTAAATATTTTTTCTTTTAAACCTAAATTAATATTACAAAATATTACCTATTTGATTAATTAAAGTATCGTATGTGTATGATGCTTTCAATGGCCTATTGAGGCCTGTAATGGTGCATAGCCAGAAACCTGACCAATTGGTTGAAAATCGCTCGATTTTCTATTTTTATCTGTATTGCGTTTTACAGTAATTCGATTTTTTTTGTATTAAATTAATCTTACTGAATTTTATGAAAATCCTGTCCAAATGTAAACTAATTTACCTGAAATTCAAATAATATAATCAGTATTAACTATCTTTAAAAACGGAGGTGCCCAGTATAACCTATAAATGTGATATAATATATTAAGTCTTACAAGCCGTATGTGTATCTATTTATTAATCACAATAACCTTATACAAAAACATACATATAAAAAAAGTACAAACATGCATCATAAGTATTTATCTGTAAGGGTAGATAGAAGTAAATAATTTTAACACGTAAAAATAAGAAGAGAACTTATATTGTATCACAGAAATGGGCAAAATCATTCTCAATAGCAACCCACTCATATCGATACTTAACACGGTCACGCGCCGGCCATTAGTCGAGTAATTTAATGAGAGCGCCCCTTATGCCTTTTATTTGGTAATGTAACTTATACTAAAGAGGTCTTGTGTTACCTTTGATGGCTTTATTTGTATTTTTAATCTGTGCTCATTAGAATATTCCATTTTTAATTTTTATTTACAGATTAAAAATAAAATTATGTTCGTTCTTTATGTTTAAATAAAACGATCTGATTGAAAATAAAAATTAGTCTAGCCTGAATAATATACAATTAAATATGAATCGTAGACTCTGTACTAATTATTAGGTGCGTCATAATAAAGCTGACATAAAAAAGAGAGAGACTTTTGTCTCTTTCTGCCAAATTGTGTTTTCGCTGTGATAAAGAGAGAGAGAGAGAAAGTTTTTAGCTAAAGTCGTGTGATCGGGCGGGGTACGGCCTTTGGGCACTCTCAAATGCAGAGGGCTCCTGAGTACGTGGCCGGCCTATTAAGAATTGGTACGTTTCTTGTGACACTAATATATTACTGTAATGTTGGTTATAAATAAAAGATATGTTTTTTTTTGTAATTTACGATTTCAAATCATTTTTTAAAGCTTGCGTTGCCAAAAATATCATAATTTATAATATCATAATAAACTAATAATCTAATTTATTTCTTTTCACCACTCTAATTTTAATTTTTCTCAAAAAGGTCCGAAATTAATTTTGGAAAATAGATAAGGATAAATGTAAAGTGTAAAAATAACTATTTATCTAATGGCAATTCTCATCTAAATTATTATTTCGTATAATTTTTTTATGAAATCCTAACAATGTAGTCACAATATGCGTTCCATTTTCAAAATAACCCCATAATTAAGCTTAACAAATTATCGAGAGGCGCCGCGTGCCACAACCATGTTTAGACAAGGGTCCTTGTAACATTACCTCTCCGTACTATAAGTGTATGGGAAAATTGTGTGTAATTTGTGTGTAAACTAATAATTTTATTTTTTGCAGCGGAATGAATTAAGTATTTACTAGAATACGCTAATTAATACGCTTATTTGTAATTCCAGAAATAAATAATACTTGATTAAAATGTTTCTATCTTAATACTATCTCGTATAGCAACACCGAATACGTAAAACGAAAAAGGGAGCTGTCACAAAATGGTGTTATTATCTGTGATAAAAAATCTGTATTTTGGGCTCGTCTTACGGCGTCGCTATTATTTATTTACATTTCGATAGATTAATAGTAGGTCTTAACAGGGAACATAAATTATTACGGAGCCAACAGGCCTTACCCGTAACAAGCGATCTCTTCCAGACAACCCTACTTCCAGGTAACCCCTTTCATAAAATAGTTGTATTTTACAATATACATACAATACAGGGAACACAGTTAAAACATTCTTCTCTCGTTTCAAACATTTTCAAAATGATTTATTTATTTTAGCATATTATTTAATAAATGTTAAATATAACGTAGATACCAATAGTGCAACTAGCCCCCTTTTTAGTATCCATCCGTAGCAATAGGATTTGTGATCTAATACAAAAAGAAAGCATTTATGTACCCTAAGAAATAAGAAACGAAATCACGCTAGAACCGCAAAGCTGTATCATTACCGACCCTCAAATACACTGAAACAATATTACCAAATAGTCGAAGATATCAACAAAGCCAGACACGTTTGCCCATTTATTTTCCATTTCACGTATAGCAACACCGAATGCGTAGAACGAAAAAGGGAGCTGTCACAAAATGGTGTTATTATCTGTGCTAATAAAAATTCAGCGCGCGAAAATCCCTCGAACACGATTGGATGACCGTCCCAGGAGAACGAATGCCATTGGTCGGCCTCTGTTTATTCCATTTTCAAATTAACTTTCACCGTCGCCGCTCGGTTGGCTTGAAATTTATTCGATTCTCATTTTATTTGATGCTCACAAAGTGTAGAAATGATATTGGTTTCTGTATTTGTATAGAAATATTAATCTTATCAAATTGAATATAATATTGTAATGAAGTAGAGGATCCTTTATATTTGAGTGGGTTTGTAGGTTTAGATTTTATCCTCAAACGTACTATTACGATCTTATCTAGAGGTTACTCGCATAATTTTTTAACATTAGAGTCTAGAATAAAACTTAACAAGTGTTTTTTTTTAATTTAAAAATTATCTAAGTAGGACCCATCCTCATTTTAAAAACTATTTAAGACTTTAATTAATGTATGCTTATCACGCAAATATAAAAAGAGCCACCGGAAAATTATTGTAAATAAATGAAAATAAGTCGAGGATTTTGCGTTTCGCAAAGAAAATATCGTGATAATGAAACTAGTTTATTACAACGCTTCGAGTCTATTTGAACCGTGTACATAATATGATACCTATTTAACTTTCCCTTTTTTGGATCATTTAGTTATAAGTTTTTATCAGAAAAATCGATATACTGAAAAATGCGATTCTCCAAGCAAACTGTATGTTAAAGGTATATAAAGAACAAAATTAATGTTCTTTAACGGATTTAAACGAGAGAGAACGTTTTATTGAAAATGTCATGTCAATCATGTAATAAATACGCAATAAAATCCTTTGAAAAGTTCCATTTAAGTTTGTAGTACATTCAAAAGAAAACACTTATTATAAATTAACTGATTATAAAAAACAGATGGTTACGTAACACTTTGCCATTAAATACAAGTAAAAACATAGAATAACTTTTTAAACAAATTAGGGGATTTCGCTAATAAAATACAAAAAAGTATTTGTTGGTAAACAAAATTGTGAATAGCCTTAATCAAACGATCCCATGCTAACAATTCTCTGAAGTCCTTGCCCATGATCATTATTTCTTGTAGGAGAAACACGTACGTACTATCCACACTCACAAATAATTTGTGATAATTCTACCTGGATTACGAAACTCTAATTATTAGGTAATAAAACTATTATTATTTCCTATAAATACAATTGTTTTGTTGGTCCTGTATGTGTACAACCATTGTTCTATAAAATAACACCTGATTTCCCTCAAAGCCTTTCACATTACCAGCCAAATTGGAACCCGCGTCGTAATTTCGACTCAGGGCTTAGGGCGAAATTGCGTTGGGGTAATTTGTGCGCAGAAACCGGCAACACGGTTGTTAAACGCGTTTTTTACGACCGGTGATTCTTTTTTGTCTGTATCCCTTTATGAATGCGTATAGTGTATTAGTAGAACAAGTTATTAAGGTAATAGTATTAATTGACATGTTTATCTTTAACAAATATAAAAAAATAATATTTATTAATTAAAAGGAATTATTAATGCAAAATACATAGAACTCTAACGCTTGAGGTCGCTATTACATTTTCTGTTATATTGACTTTTAACTGTTATGTTATTACAGTTCGACGAAACATATCTTTATACTTAATTTGTTTAAATAAAAGTTACATATTTCATTATTGAGAATAAATGAAATGGTCCGTAGCAAAAAATATATACTTTGCTTTATTATAAAAAACCGGCCTGCTAGCATTATTTTCGGACAGAATTTGTCAGAAATCTGAATTGCTTTATTTCAGTGGAATAACAATTTTTCCTTTCTACCACACCTGAGAAACAAAATAAGCATAACTGTCGAGCATTATATTATGCAGTAATAGGCATATTACAACATCTCACAGTGTGAAAAAGTTCAATAAAACTGTTGCAAAACTATTATTGGTAATATTGCCAATATTTTATTATTGCCCAACATTTTTATACTCTGTGGCAAGTCTTCTTAGCCCGAGGCTGAAAACGCGGGACGCGGCTAATTACTTCCCGCCTTTCCGTTTCCCGCGCATAAGCGTTTCCGAATGAACGAGTTATTCCAATTTCAAAAATTGTAACTTAAATTCAATGATAATAGAATGCAGTGACTGTATGGCAAGTTTCCTTCGCCTGGAGCTGTCAAAGCGAGAACTGTCAACTGTCACGGCTAATTATTTCCCGCTTTTTTCGTTCACATTGGATTTATGGCATGAGTAATCTTTACAATATTCATGAAATAAAATGTTGGTAAGTACACTTTTAAACATGATAAGTTTATAAAAGATTGTATCGTAAAATGAGCTGATATTTTTTTTAATTCTGCAATTGTATTTATTATATAAACAAACCTAATAGTTTAACTAGAGGAGGAACAAGGCACAAAATCAAGATTGTTATTAATGAATGACGAAAGATTATCTAAATCAAAAACATGAATGTTGCATGGAAAGAACTATATAGTTTAAATGCAAGTTTTTAGAAAGGTCTCATGACCAGTTCTAAACTTCAGTTAAAGTTACATAACATAAAATTTAATGATGATATTGATGACCTTATTATTAACATATTGATCACGAATACGTGCTCAAAGTGATTAATAATTGTGAGCAGATGAGCTCTGGGCTCTGAGCTGTCAGATTTAGCAGGCTGGTAGTTCTACAAACTACGGGATTGCCGATATAACAGATGTGAGGAAGGCGTGGATGGCATCCGGCCCAGGCTTGAGTTCTAACGTTAACTTTTAAAGGAGCTATGGAGGAATAATCCTCTTTGTGAATCTAAGTTTCCAAACTTATTAGGTCACCTCAATTACACACTGGTAGCTGTTAGGGAAGCCGGTCATTGGCTTAATGGTCACAGAAACAGATAGAATTGCCATCACACTTCGCTAAGTCATGCCCGTATACTCCCGATAACACTTACTTCATTCTTATAGCATTGAAGTAAGTAGCCTTGGGAATGATGGCGTCCATTACCATTTTCTCTACACGGCGCGCTCGACATCATCATACGCCACTCTCATGGCTCCGTCAATATTCCAGCGATTTTTGGGCTGACAGGCCGGATGGGATGTCTTTGATACCTTGGAGCATGGGACGGGCTTTGGCATGGGATGCTACTTGTGTGTACACCTTAGCCCTGTCTCACCTCCTTCGGACAAGCTCAAAATAACTGGCACGGCCACAGAGCAGGAAATAAACATACATAGGACCAGTGACTTTAGATCTGGTGCTTTTCTTGCTTAACGTATGAGTAGGTACAATACAGCGTAAGAATGCCACAGGGACCAAACCTAATAAATTTATATTAGTAGCTCGTTAATCCATTTCTTATTATTATTATGTTGGTTCAGAATAGTGAAAATTATCTATATTTAAGTGTTATTAAGTAAATTAACCATTTACGAGAGTGCAACAAGAAAACAATTTTTTTAACCGCATTTTTTAAAGCTATTTGTATTATTATAAGTTTATAATAATAGTAATAATAGCGTTAATCCGGTTAAAAAAAATATTTACTTTCAATATGTAAAAGCTATGCTAACCAAAGAAAATACTAGAGTGCAACAATCTAGCGGAATGGTTGGTCTTTATATTAATGGGGTAAAGACAAAAGTACTCGTAATGTTGGTGGATTGGGTTGGACTCTTCACACGTTCTTGAGATCTTGAATTTGTAGACAAATTTTGTTTATTTGGAATGACTCATAGGTACCTAGGGAGGATGTGGCTACAGCAGCAATGAAGAAAACTGACCAGAATATATCAAAACAGAAATGTTTCGAATGCTACCAAGAGCCGTCTCGTCAGAACTTTGGTATTTTCCATATTATATGGAGCACTTTGAGCAGCGGACCGAAAAAGTGTAGAGGCATTCGAGATGTGGTGCTGGCAGCAAGTTGATGTAATGCTTAGGGCGTTTCAAGACTAGCACAACCTTCAGTAATGAAGTTTGTCTAGAGGAAGGAGAAAATTAAACATGTTTTATATTCGTGTATTTTATTTTTAAAATCATAAACGAACAGCTTCTACAACATATTTACTTGGTCAAGTCATCATGCCACAACTGCTCAACTCCTTGTCTTTCTTCCTTTAGCATTCATTTAATTCCCCAACATCGTCTTTTCTATCTAACACATATAATACTGAAAATTTTGGGTTACATTTCGTAAAACTATCTAAATTCTAATGTTGTAAAACGACAACGCTGAATCTTCCTCTTACGTGTTCCCATTGAATATACAACTTCAAAGTATGTACAGTCCCAGGTAAAACATTTCGATAAGAAAGTTTAGCAATAACTCAGAGATGGCGCAAACCTCTCGCAGTTAATTAGAGGACGGCTCGTGACGCAACTTTATTCCAAAGCTTTCATTTAAGAGCTATACGTGGATTGGAACGTCTTGATATTTGGTAAAAATATATTTTATATTATACAGTTCTTTCGTTTGGTCAAATTCTTTTGTTTCTTTATATATTATCATCATAATCATCAGCCTCTTTATTTGGTTTATTTCTGGACGTAGGCCTCCTTCATTTCCCTCCAGTGAGCCCTGAACTGGCCACTCTGTAACCACTGGGACCAACCTCCGTGACGATGTTTTCACTCCACCTAGTTGGTCGCCGCGCGGTCTTTTGTTCTGCCAGGGTCTACATATATCAGTTCCTGTCCATGCGCGCTATGTGCCTTACTTGTCACTGAGGCCAGTCTTTAATATATTCGGAGTTAGAATCAAAAATTATTTTGGTAAAGGAAAAGCTAGTTCGTGGTAACTTATTGTTTACGTAAAATTGTATCGTGGGAAATGCTAATAGCGCTCTATACACATTGAACGACGTTTTTAAGTGACAGGTACTATTCAACTGAACGGCAGCGGTATTTTAGAGTGTTGCAATGGCAATTGACCAATGGGTCAATAGTATCTTTAGTTCAATCGAACATAGTTCATTGTTAGACCACAAATATCAATGTAGCGAGTCGCGTTATAATATAAGAGTTTATTCATGCTCTTAAGAAGAATATCTCAAAGGTGTAGCTAAGTTACAATATGGATGTACAGTCGTGTACACAAAATAAATGTAAATTAAGTGAGATTTTTAGTTGTCTTGTCAAAGATTGTTACCAGATAGTAATAAAATATAGAATAGTTTAAACCTTAAATCTTTAAAAATTATTATGTTGAAAAATAATTATTTTGGAAGATACCTTCAATTGATATTTTTAGTAAGATCAGATATCTATCAAAACGTTTACTCTTGCGATAGACTTCTTCAATAATATGTTAACGTATACATAAACCAAATATATAAGATAAACTTATGTACACGAGCGTACAGTATATTTGCTAAGATGCTTGTCTCCCGCAAATTTGTCCGTCGCTTCTTAACGTTTAAATCTTGTATCATGCCTCCTCCCCTCTTGGATTAGTGAGGATAAAGAACCTTATTTTAATACTGCGTTGCTTTTGAAGTAGATTTCATCAAATTAAAAAAGAATTTATGATTTTATACTAGTGTTTGAATATTTTTTTATAATTACGGATATTAGTGTATTTTGACGTTCATATATTAGTAAATTTATTTATTTATTAAAGTTTAACACATCATACTAAATCTACGGCATATTTTACAAAATCTTCCATCTTAAATGTATGACAATTGAAGTAAACATAAGTGTTACAAAAAAAAATATATTATATTAATTAGATTATGTTTCGAATGTAAAACCTTAGTCTTTAATTGGGGACCTACGGCGTTAACTTATTTAACCAAAAAAAAAACTACATTCATAGTCTTTGATCAATTAAAATTTGTATTGCTCGTAAAAAAAATATGTCCTCCGATACATAGTAATGAGCAGTATTGGCAAATGGTTTGAGCGTGCAACTTTCATTCCTAACACCGAAGATTCGAAACATTGTACGGTGAAGGATAACATTGTGAGGAATGCTTCAAGTCCAAAAAAGTTAACGGTGTGTATCAGATACCTATAGAAGGCTTTTCTTGTTCATGGCCAAAACCAATGGTTGTAGAGCCACTATTATATTACAGTATTTGACATCTCTAATGTCTACGTTATCGAAATATCTCTACGCTGTTAACACTTGTTGTGGTGACTGATGTAACCTGGTGGAAGAGTACTGAGTGAACCTGCAGTAATGGGAATTATATAACGTAAAGATTGAAATGAAGATAATAAAAGTTGATAAATAGAATATTAAAACAAATTTAAAAAGTTTGGTTGCTTTGGCAGTTTACGTTTAATGTGTTTTCTTGCTCTATTGTTGTACTAATTAGTCATACAAGGTAAGCACCAGCTTTGGGTCACCAGTACTATCTTAAATCTTTAATTAGCGCCTGTGCAATTAAACCTCAAGGCCTAAGGTCGCTACTCTAAAGGGAACCGTATGTTAAAAAAAAGATTATATTTGACAAGTATTAAATATAGATCTGTTTCGGGGGCATAAACACAACGTCAGTCGCAGACGGCATTGGTATGGAAATTAAACTTAGGTATATTAAACTTAACATTTCGTATTCATTACAGCCGTCGTAGTTAGTTTCGTTAAAACTTCACATAAATTAAGTTATTAAACTATATATTGCAGTTATTTCTAAAAATACTTATCCATACTTAATCTAACGTTAGTCTCAAATCTCGCTTGAACCCGCATCAAGAAAGTCTTAACAGCGCAAACTTATTTTAAGTAATTATAAGGACTAATCAAGCCATTAATTACCATTAAACCCATGTCCCAGGAGATGTTTATCGTCAATCTGAATCCAAATATTTCTTTGAATATTTTTGTGAAACACATACAAATGCTTATCTGTGATATTAATTCAAAATGGAATTACTGAAACAGGTACTTTGTTTCAGCTTTAATAATATTGAGAAATATTAGTTATAATGCCTAGGAACGACTTTTACCTGACGTGTAAATTAAATCGTCATGAAAAGCCAGCGGTGCTACAACTTGTTAGGTCTAGACCTCAGGTTTCTATATCTGCTTCATGATCATTCGTTTTTTCTAATTTCAAGTAGGTGATCAGTCTTCTGTGCCCATCATCGTCGACTTTATGGGTCTGAGGCTTGCCGGTTTTCTCACGTTGTTTTACTTCACCGTACGAGCATTGGCGCACAGCCGGGTTCGAACCTACGACCTCTGAGATGAGAGCACGCCAAGGCCATCAAGCTAACATTAATCTAAATAAATCTTTAAGTTAAATTTAAATATTTTAACGCGATTACAATTCCTACCGTAATCCATAGGAAATTGTCACAAATGATAGACTTACAAACCATTCTGATTTCAAATCACACTGTTCGATACCACAGGGAATACGAATCTCTTGGATAACTTTTAATATGAAAAATGCCATTATCATAACCAAACAAAGCTATTTTTACATTTACATTGCGTTTTCTCTAATAAATAAACCTAATTGTAAGGATATAAGATTGAAAATAGTACACGGTTTTCAGTCAAAGGCAACGGAAGTTTGTATCAAAACCATCCAATGAACAACCAATAACAGTTACGATAAATAAATACAGTCGTAATACGTTCAGATAAGGTTTCGTTTTGCTTAATTTTTTTATGTTTCGGAGTAAATTAAAGTAATAATATCTTTCACCCAACTTGACATACCACTGAGAAATTGTTTAACATTCGATGCGAACCATTTTTTCAATAAATATTAATGAGTTTCAGTCTATTGGATTTTCTTTTCCCGCGCTTTTTGATTAATAAAGTTTCGTTTCCAGTTGTGTGAGTTATGTAAATATTGTCTATTATGTTTGGTTTCCAATAAAGTTGCGCTTTTGAAATTTGTCTATTATTGTGACAATATATATTTAAAAAAATGGAATTTCAATCGAACATGATATGTGTTATATGTGTTTTTTTTTACTAGACTGCCATTGTTGTGAGAACATATGAAGCATAGAAAAGAAATACTTATCAGCTTAGCTTTTCGAACAGAACAATAATTGAGACATTGGATATATTATATTTTGTTTGCAAAAACTAGATTAAAACAATCTAAAATACTACACATTGAAAATGGAAATATATTTAATGTTTTGCATAATTATGAAGAAAATTGTATACGTAGTGTATATTATTAGGTTAGGTTTTTCTTTATAATTGGGAATAAACAATTAGATAAATATACATATATACAGATTTTATTTTATGATCATAACAAAAAAGGGCATACTAAAGATATTCATAATTCTATTCACCTTGCTGAACCCAAAAGATTTCGCCCCAAAGCGCGGACTTCAATCAAAATGGAGCGTTCTATTTTTTTTCTCGAATGACAAAGACCGAGCCGTCAAATGCCATTGCTTAAATGAGAACGCAGTCATTCGCAAGTCTGGTGAAACGGAAAAATCATCGAGTGAGAAAAAAAAGTAAATGTCATCGCCTTTTGCCGCGAAAATACACTTCAATTTCACTGACTATCTGATACTCGGTAAAGTAATAAAATTGTATTTCATAACGGACATTGGAAATAAAATATGAATAAAATGTAATGAAAGTTAAATATTTTATGATAATTCAAATATAATTAAATAATTGTAATCACCACCTCATTATCGACAAATCTATCATAATTATTTATATATTCTCTCCGTACCGGGGTCTAAATCTATAAAGACCCCTTCTTAAAGAGATAATTAGTAGTGGTTTCTAAATTATATAGAAGTTCTCAGTCAACCTCTTATACTAAGTATTACTAGCATTCGAAGAAGAATTCCTATTCACGAATGCCAACGCTAACATGGCAACACTCAATTAATTAATCTTAAAGCGTATTCAAACGCAACTCAAAAAGCAATCAATCAGACACATGCTAAACTCCTTTGCAATCAGAACCCTCGTTATTTCAACCGGGCAACACTAAATTACCAAATAACATGTTGACGACAAAACGTTTTTCAATCTTCTAACAATATTCCCCCAAAAAGAGGTCTCTTTTGTACGCTGGCCCCCAAATGCCAATCTGAGGAGATTGCTTTTTTTCTTTTGTTAGTTCTGAATGCGTATGTAGCTACGCAAGCTTTGTAGGTGATTAAATATGGCGCATACGTCAAAATGCGCGCCAAATCCGCCGTAGCGCGCTTACCACAGAGTATAAATTGAAATGTCATTCGCGGTTCTATTTGGAAGCGTTCGAGAAATGAGGATTGTTTAATGGTTTCTTCGTTCTGAATTGTCCGGTGATTAATTTCTTTGAATGAAATCATTTTGGATTACTCTATCAGTTAATGCGTGACTGTTGCGTGGGTTTTATTTCTCTTTGTGTTACCATATGATACATAAAAGAATTTGTCATAACAGGAACAACATATATAAATTTAATTTATATTATGTATTAAATTTACGTATATATTTATTTTCTTATACTTTCTATAACTTTGCATTATTTTATGTTTTGAAATAAATAAAAAAGGGTGTGTGTTTGTTAACTGAAAAGATTTAAAATTATAGATATGCATTAAAATATTGCAGTATTAATAGAAAAAATATGAAGTTTTATAGATAGCCAAATGCCTTATAAACGGAAATCAGAAATGAAAAGAATAATTAAGGCCTAATATTTAAAAATTCCAAAAAGAAACGAAATAGGGGGCGCTTCGTGTTTCAACGGTCATTCATTTGAATTTGAAACTCGAATTTCGAATTGAGATTGCAAATGGACTGCGTTCTTCTTTGTAGCGTTCCAATTTTGCTGATTGACGCTCTGGAGTTCGATTTTCAAACGGCTCAAAGACTTGCAGTTTGGCTGCGTTCCGTTACAAGGAAACTACAAATGGGCCGTGAAAGCTGTCACAGAATTGCAACTTGTATTACATTTTAAGGGTGCGTTTACATTTGATGCTATTGATTAAACATTAAAAAATATATTTCCAATTTATTTTTGACCAATAAAAAAATATCTCTGAAACATTAGTTATATACATAGAAGATAAGTTATAACCTCAATAAAATATAAATTAGGAAAGAAAAGTATGACTGTATCATTATATTCAGTTATACTTTTAAATGTTCTTAATTATTTGAAGATTTTTTATACTTACCTAAACTTTATTTCCAAAAGATAATAGAGTAGTTTAAATGAAAATGTTGTCATAAAATAATTTTAATCTTCTTTAAGCTGCTACGAAGCGCGTAGCACTGTTGTAGCACATTCATTTCGTAGATCAGTACAAAAGATATAGACATTAAACTTATTTATAGCCTCATTAAAATACCTTTTAGATTATTTCTAAATAAACTATTTATTCTATCTGCATAGGTGTTACAGAACGAGACTTTAAACACGTTAAGTAGTCTTATATATAATCCAAAATCGAGAAAAAAACATTAATTTCTATACTCAATACTCACTCACTCACAACACTGTAAGGGAATGAGTACAGAACCTTACAGGTGAATGAGATTAGTCCTTCGATTGAAGAACGAGATTGCAGCTCGTGTGTCAGCTTATCTGGATCCAGTTAGTGCTAGTGGCTTTTACTTTACGAGTACTTTAATTAATGATTCTGTTTAGAAACAAAAAGGGTCATGTCTGTCTGTGGCATCTGCACTTGGAACTAATTTTAATTTAAAAGCAATTTTAACTTTGTTCAGTTGACAAAAGTATATAACCAAGTGAGAAAAACGAGATGTAACGAATTTCGTTAGTGTGATCTGTCACTGATCTGGAATACTAGTAGTAGACATCCTCCTTCAACACATGCACCGCCTTTATGTGTTTATGGGTTGCCGTATCTTATAGCTCAATCTGCTGGATAGGAAGTAAACTGAACAAATTTAGTTTTTATATACTATTTTACTAAGCGTTGCCAAATATATGTCTATATACTTTACCTTCTTTTAGATGGCTTCGTCATACGACACTTTAAATATATGAGAAGTTATAAAAATAATTGCTAAACAATAAAACACATACAATTCCAAATGTGGTATATTGGTTAGTGGTCATATGAAATATGTGTTAGAAATTTCCATAAACAAATTTATTAATATATAATAATATATATATATTTGCTCAATATGTGGACAATCAAATACTTTTGAAAATATGTCACACGTAAAAATGTCATTGCAACTTCCTCGAAATCGATGAATATAATTATAAGTTTTTAAGCATCATTATACCTTTTAATATATCGAAAGTTATATGTATTGTGTAGACCTGCGGCATATGTGTCACCTTTTCCAATCAACTCCCCGGTAAAAGAGATGCCGTCAAAGCTATGACCTAGATATTTACAAAAGCCGATATTTTACGTAAATATTTGATTAAAAACCAGTCTCTATAAGTTAAAAATCTCCATTGAAATTCGAGTATAGTTTTTTTAGTATAAAAACGTTACTAAACCCATACAATCTACAAATTATGGCTCTGATTCCTAAAATCAATCTAAATAGAGTACAGTTAAATCCAAATGAAAAAGGTGTCAAAGATCGAATTTACCATTCGTTATACGTAATCCCAAATCAGGGGGACTCCATATTGGAACGCTATCAAAATTGAACCATATTATAATGAGTTGATGTACTATTTTGTTTGTTGATAGCAGTTAAAAAAGTGATTCCTCCAATTAAGTTATCGTATATGAAGTCACTGTGTGGCTTTTGTCGTAAAACATGGCTTGATAATTCAGGCTTCAAGCCTGGTGTAACAATTGTTACTTCTGATTAATTAGCTAATTATTATAATGTTGCAACAAATGTTTGAACCACAATAAATTAGCCAGTATTGTATTTAACATCAGATCGAACGGTGAAGGAAACCGGCTTGCCTTAGACCCAAAAAGTCGACGGCGTGCGTCAGGCACAAAAGGCATATTCGATTAACAAATGATCATGAAACAGATACAGAAATCTGCGACCCAGACCTAAAAAGGTTGTAGCGCCATTGTTTTATTTTTACGGTCACTATACCTTTAATTACACATACTGGAATGTAAAGGATATTAAGACTATTTCATTCTCTTTTTTCAGCCAAGTCTTGGGACAATACGACATTGAACAATTTGAATATCAAATCTCTTGGTGCAAAATCACAACAGTTATTTTTAAAGATTTGAAAGTCGAATCATTTTTTAAATTAGTCCATAGATTAAGCCGTACCATAGAGTCACCCTATCATAGACTATAAGCAAACCGTTGAGTGCTTAATGTAATATTTTTATGCGAGGGCGGCCCCTAATTAACTTTATAGGAATCAGTTCTCGTGACAATTACAATTTAATATAATTATTTGGGCGTGGTATTTTACTGTCTATTACTTAAATAATGAATAGCTTTATTAGTCTTGGTATGTATAAAACCCTTTTTAATGTTTTTAGTAACCATTTTTAAAAGGTTTTTGTTATTAGCTATTACGCTATCTGAACATGGTGAAGATATTTTGCAAGGCCTTCAAAAAATGTTCAATTTTTAAATACTCATAATTAAAAAATAAACTTTACAGCTGCGTATTAGCATGATTTACAGATATTGTATGAGAAGACATTCGAAGACCCCAAACCCAAATCTAATTTTTCATGCTGTATTTTTGAAGGTTAAATCATCCTGTTCTCCTTACTACGTACCAAATAGTGGGTCCACTTTTTATAACTCCGGCATTGCAAGACACAAGTAAGCTGTCAGCCCTCTGTATCTACAAAAACAATTATAGTTTTGTCAATCACTGCCGATATTAACGAAAACAAATCATAATTAAAGCCTAAAAGCAAACACACATTCAATCAAAGAGCATTTTACGCAGATATGTCAATCGTAAAATTGTAATCCCCATATTAGGTGGACCTCTAATAGGTCGGAATGAAAAATATGTGTCGGGCCATTAGGAGGTTATTACGTCCCGCGGGCTTCCCTCCATTGGACGGCATAATGTAACTGGGCAAAGAGTAAAACTCAGATATAGTAAGTTTTGTTTATAGAATAATTGAGGAAAACAAAATCTCTTGCGCAGAGTGTGATAAGATTGAGGTGTAAAATTTTTTGCTTGGTGAATATGATATGAATATGAATTTTTAATTATGATAGATTTCTAAATTTTGCGCAGTTTTCTCAATGAATCAGTGGCATTTTATGGCATAAAGATAATGCAAAACTTTAATAATTACTTTTGCATTTTTAATTATGAATAAATATTTTTTAATAAACAGTAAATCTACAGTTTTATTTGTTTTCTAGATTAAAGATTTGTCAATAAAATGTTGTACAACAATTTAGTTATTAAATTTAAAATTGTTTTTCGAAAAAGCAAATCGAGATCATTATAACCTCTTTACTCTAATTGACGAATAGTCCATAGTCTATAAAAACTTTATCTGATGTTTAATCTGTGTTCGCCCCCAATGTTTGGGCTTGGTCGAGAGGGTCGGATTTCGCGCCATTTGGCCAACTGGTCGTGTAATAGTCCTATTAGGACCGTGTTACAGTAAAAAATCAGTATATTTATTGATAAATAAAACATAGAAAGACATGTGTTACTACGTTATGTTAATTATCTTGAAATAAACAATTATATTGTTGCGTTAGTTGATTTAACATTCGATATAATTCATTTTTTATTTATTTACACACGGATTAGCTAAAATCTTAAAACTAATTAGCTGAGAAAATAGAGCATCCTGTACTAAATTTATCGTATAATTTAAAACAATATAATACAAATATGTAATATAATAAAATAATAATCACCTTATATTTAATTCACATGGTAAGGATACATGTAAAAACATGGATTAGAGGATAATAAGTAATAAATTGAAACCAAAATACAACAGTAGTATAAAATTGTACAACTATATTAATAATGTAGTTCTTACAAAAATATTAAATAACACAAGGTACCTCCCGTACGGGGTCCACTGTACGACAACCTTTACACTCTATAATGCGCCTGTTCAGCCAGTATTGTCTATTTGAATTTAGAATAAGCTTGCTCGAAATTTGAATTGAGATGTTTGTTTTCGATGGTTAAATTTGTTTGGTGTCGGTAACTCACTTGACTGTTGTTTAAATTTTGCAAATTAAGTTAATTTTCTATTTAATAGTTTAATTAAACGTTTACTTCTCTATTAACAGGTTTATTAATTCAAAGTAACGTTAAAATGTATTAAAATTGAGGGCGTTTTCGTTACGAACAAAAGAATAGATAGAATATTATACGCAGTTTTTTTTACAAACTAATGAGACAGTAGAACATTGTATAAGACATATTCGACCTCTTTGGAAAAAAAAGGTTTATGAAAAGTCACAAAATTAAAAACAAAAAGGGACAGATCAAAGCGACATCAAAGGGGGTTATCACACGTTACCCCAATGTGAACAGTAATTACTATATTCCATAGATCTCGGAATCTTATAATTGGATGGGTATCGATCTGTGATATTTCAGTATTGGTAGCTGGTGCCCGTTATGGTTGCTTAGGCCAGCATAAAAAAGACCCTTTAGAAATTTATCAAAATGGTTACTGTATATTTAAGAGCAGTGTTGGCCTAGTGGTATCAACGAGCGAACTTCATTCCTGAGGTTCGAACCCCGGCAGTGCCCAAAACTCTAAGTCCCAACATGTTGATGGCTTGTGTCATCATCACATACTTACCGTTACGAAAAAACCAATTATCACAAAATGGATACGGAAACCTTTGAACCTAAAAGATGGTAGCGCCACTGGCCAACAAACAAATATTTACAATAGGATGGGATGTCAAAATCCATTTAATTATGAGTATAATTATGTTAAAATTGAACTTTCTTTAATAAACCAATTTATACATTAGCTCATTACTAATGTAACGGAAAAATTTAATCCCTATTACATTTATAAACAATTTGACGGATAACTCAATAAAAAACGCAAACCACAGACAAAACAACTGTCAATTCCATAGACACATGCGATCCCGCGGGAGACATTCCCCGGAGAGTGTCCCGGGAATACAATCCCGGACTACAAGTAATGACCATAAACAGTAGTTAAATGATTGAGAGGGTGTCTATGATGAGGGGGAAATGTGATCTGAAAGCTTTGAGTTGAGTCGTTTAGGTATTAAAGTGATTTTGCTATTTGGAAACTGATGGAAAAGTCAGTTTAATTTGAAAAAGATCACAAACTATATCGATCACGAGAGTCCTACATATGTATGTATTTTACGGGTTAAGCCACAGAAGTCAAGTAACAAATCAACTCAAGTTATTAAATAATATCGTATTTTTTTTTATTTCGTGTCTCGTCCCAGGCATTCCATCACCTCCTTTCAGAAGAAGGCGTCTTGGCCAACCACCCACCGATATCCAGGTTGAGCATCCTAGCTAGGTCTGGATATACATAGTTGCACGTACTTTGAAGACAATTTTTCTTCCATTTTAATAATTTAATGAATGGATATATGTTGTTATGTTTGCCTTTAAGTGCTTGTCACGTTAAATCATGAATTTAATTTTCTTATGTAACAATGAATGTGTGCGCCGAGCGTTGGAAATCTTTTGTAAATAAATAAATAAAAACTACACAAATACTAATTATTAAAAAAGCTAGAATAAGAAAAAGCTTAAAAATATATGAAAAAGCTAGTTCATTCGTAAAAATTATACAATTTGAATTATTTATTTATTAACACTTGTTGCATATAAAAATTGAATATAATTAAATGAAAAGGAGGGCAACTGGTGGTCTTATCGCTTTCGAGCGATCTTTTCCAGGCAACCACTGTGAGAAGAGTAAAAAAATGTATTAAATTATATAAGGTAGACAAGAAGTGCAAAAATACATATTACACATAGTTATTAAGACAAAATTAAACAGGAACAAAAAACAAACTAAACTAAAAAAAGGGGTCATGAAAAATAAAAAGCAAAAACTAAAATAATATAATAAATAATCTTTTTATTCATAATACATGTAAACGGTCTTTCATCATATAAATTCATAAAAATTCTCGGGTTATCTTTTCTTTCATTAACTCGAAATCGAATAAATAATTATATCGAATGATCTAATACGAGAAGATAATTAATAATAGGTAGAATGGTAATGACATTACTAACCTTTTTCAATTTATTCTCTCTGGTTTCGTAAAGAACAAAACAACAAAATTTCTTATAAAACTAGTAATTATTTCTTATGAACAATACATATATACATTGTTATATAAAGAGCATGAGTAAGGTTTTTTATAATCCTCGGTACTTGGTTCATCTTAATTGAGATAGGTAGCGCTACATTTAGGGTTGGTAATTGTCGAAACATGTACGTTTAATGAGTTTATGACGTCATAATTGAGGGGGGCGGCTAATGGGGGAAATATGTGCCATTTAAAGGTACCGTGGAATTGGGTTTATATATGAATATGTAAGTATGTAAAAGGAGTATTAGAATGGTTCTAAGTGCGATTTACAAGTGCCTTTGACAAATGATCATGAAACTGGAATCTAAGGCACGGACCTAAAGAAGTTGTTTTTTTTTCGTTAGTAAAGCTTGTTTGCACGGCAAAGAAAATCATCTCCGATAATATTTTACCATTTAAAGAATAAACTTTTTTAACGGATTGAAGTTATGTATTACAAAGACAATACAATATTTTACAAATTGTAAATAACTTAACTTTGACAATATGTCAATGTTCTTATTATATGACATTGTAAGAATATATTATTGTAGTTGATCGATCTAATTGTACCACAATCTTGGCAAATTACCGATTCATTATTACTATTATCTCTCTCTATCTTATGTCTAAGTGTTGTGGTCAGCGCTTCCCATAGCAGGTGTACAGTTCCCTTAGCAGTTGATGAAGATGAGTCTTTTACTCTATCGGTGCATATGTTTACCATCCACGATCAGCTTCTCCAAGTTCTCATCGCCAACACATATGGTAATATGATATGATTTGTTGTCGGCATATGGTAGACAGGCAAGTCCGTATGCGGAGTTCGGTTAAGATCGATCAATGGTGCTAATTGTGAGGTCACCAAACTCCAAAGATTTATTGAAAAGCAGGGATAGGAATTTCAAAAAAAGTCCCAGTTCCGTGTAACAGAACTAGAGTTTTAATTACATATACGCAAATTAAGTTGCAAACCAAAACTTTAATGTTGGAATTATAATATACAATCTATATGTTGCAGAGGTATATGATACCAAAATGACGAAAAAACATTTATTTTAAACGGAAATTTAACATTAATTAAAAGCAAGTCAACCGTTTCCTCTATTTGAAGCTCTCATAGTCATAACGGGACATAATCCATACAGACAGTCGAATAATTAACCATTCGGCAAACAGATAAAGAAAATAAACAGATTATGTGCGGTTAATTTCATACCATTGGAGTCAATGGTGCGTAAAATTGCAAATTTACTCTATCACCAAAGATGGCTACTTGACAGATGCAAAGCGCGCCAAAACCCTTTGGGATATGTCACGTGGCGGCAGATGGTGGTAATTTTCGATTTGTTGACAATTTCATTGTTATTTATTGCGGTGTAATAATTGTTTGGACATGTTTCCTGATTTGTACCAATTGTAATTGGTATTGTAATATTTTTAATGGTTTCAGTCTTCAGAATAAAGTGGCGATCTTATTCTCTGAGTTTAAAGCAATCTTAAAACTGATTAAGTTTGGTTTGGTTGTGGTTGTGATTATGTGTTTCTAATAGACTTCAAATAAGTATTTATCTTTATAAATACATACCCAGTTCGATGTACTCTATACTAGGTCTCTATATATTTTTTACCTATAAACTGTCAAAACACTAAAATCTATCAGTTAAAACAGCGGCATTAGAGCTTTGCCACAATAACAGAACTCAGTGGGTTCGGTGGAGCATGAGATATGTAGAGGCACTCGACAAAGGAGCTAATAACTCGTATGAAGTACCCTTAACGCTCCCTCGAGTGTGCCATAAAGTATAAGTGATAGCGGCTATTGTTTTTAGTGCTTTATACAAATGTACTATAATAGATAACAAAATATATTTCGAACAGGAATAATATAGCACTAATTTATTCAGGCAGAATACGAAGTTCCACCCGTATCACCACGATGTCCGTCGTTCCACAACTGAGATTTTATTTAAGGCAGTTCTTGCCGCGAACCAGCTGTCCACCGATATATTTCCGAATCAATTCTTTAAGAAACGAGTATACCAATTCTTTCAAAGGTACGCACTTGCGAGCCCTGCAAGGTGAGCCTCCTGCTGGTTTGCCCCCTGTTATATAAACAAAATAGCAACGTGAGAATACCAGGATTTAAAATGGAAATACTTAAAATACATTAGTTAGTTTAGTACTTCAGAATTGTCAGTGATAAGTCACAAATTCAATATTGCTTTCTCTGTATTTAATGTATAATTTAGTTAGGCATCCAAAAAATATATTATTTATTTTCGTTTTGATAAGTAAATGGACACCTGTGCCTTCCAAACATAACTTCAACAGATTTACTATCGAGTTTGCACTATAATATCACTACAAAAAATTAACGCCAAAGCTTATGTTTTAAATAACCACGCAAGATCAATGAGTATGAAAAATATTATTTATCTATGGCATCGGCTCTTTGTAGCCGCCGTCCATTGTCTAGGATAGACAAGCTGTTTTTTTCAGTGGCGTCTGCCGGTTTTGTTACATTATACAAGGTTGTTTAATATGAGAATACTTTCCTTGTCTATGGTACTTTTAAGATTCATAGATTTGTTTATAAAAAAAAAACATTATTTGCATCAAAAGGCGAAGAGATGAAAAATGCGTCTCGATATTTTAATAAAAACAGAAATCAATGAAGGAATTGATATAATTAATATTAAAATAATATTGCCTTTCATTAATATTTTTATTATTATAGGTACTTGATTTAAGACATGCCAGTTCTTTACATTCATTAGTTAGTGTTAATCGCCCATATAGAAAGTTACTTTTAACCGGGGCTAGAACACACGAGCTCTTGGCTGTGACGCACGGTTCACTTATACACTATATACATACTATAAAAATATTGCGACAGCCAAGTACAGATAATAAATATATATATATCCTATTATTATATCCTTTATTTCCGTAACACTATTTCATCATGATTTTTAATTTTAACAAGAATTTGTATGTTTAAAATCCCTTGCTGATCACGATCGATATAAACCGAAACACCATAAAAAATATAAACGTGCTACTGTTATAAAAAACTTTTTAATAAAGAAATTCAGCATCACATTACACTTAGTTTCGTTAAATTGTACAAGAATGCTTTATTTGTGAATTTTTTTCGTTCTTAGTTCCTTCCCTTTAGCTCTTAGGCCGTTACAAGGCCCAGACAAGGTTAAGTTGGCTCCGATAGATAGTCCCGGTGTACCCAGACCTGGTGTTTGCCTCGCTTACAGTAAATGATCGCAATGGGACAATATATTGCCTGCATGGACCTGTACCTGGGACAACACATTTTAAATTTATTTTTGTGTTTTATTTTTATGCACAGCTTAGATTTGGAGTACTCCGGAATTATTTACCTAGAGTGCTGTCTATGTTATATTACTATTTACTATTATACACCTGCATCACATATGAATATTATAGTAGTGCCTATTTTTAAGAATAGATTTGGGCTATATGTCTGATAACAAAAAAAAAACACTACACTAGTACACGCGTAAGAAGTGAAACTTCTTTATGACTTTAATTTTCGAAAAATGATCTATGACTATATGCAACTTTACAGAAATTGGTAACGCTAACAATGATAGTAATAATTATATTACAAGAAATGAAATTCTGTAATAATCTTACTAGTAATAAGGTAAAATGAAATAATTGTATTATTTGTATTCATGTGATAATAAAAGCCTTTTGTTAAACTTTATTTAATTATAGTAGATCATTTTTCGAAAAATAAGGTCATAAAGAAGTTTCACTTCTTATGTGTGTACACTAGTACACGCACACATTTCTTATTAATGGCTTCGAATAAACCGTGGTAGGGACAAGAAAAAGATGGCGCGTAACGGAAAAATGTGACGCGTAACCGAAAAATTTGACGGTAATTTTTTTCCGACGCCGATAACGAAGATTCAGTTCAAAAACTAATATCATTAGCAATCATTATTGCAAAATTGCTGGACACTGGTCTCTAGACTGGATAGTCTCTTGAATTATAGTACCTAAACATAAAGAAAAACCCCTATTTATTCTTGCTTCATGGGCCTATCTCGGGCTTTCCATCCGGCGTGCTAAGGCGGTGGCTGTAGATTCTAAATTTAGTTTTTAAAGTTTGTACATATAAAACCAACTGTATCTTTGTTATACTATGTTTAATAATTATAGTATATGAATAAATGATTTGGAGAAGATACAACTTAAAAGACTTAAACATAGTCTTATACATCCAGGTAAAACCTAACTACTAAATTCCTTTTCATGTATACGGAAACAACAAACCATGAGTGTGTTAGGCCCAAAAATCTGCCCCTTTACCTAAAAACGTGAAAGCAACAAATCACAATGAAAGTGACAAGCGCATTCGTCACGCTCCGGGTTCGAGGTCCGTAAATATGAGAGGTTAATTACCACATAACTGTTATTTACGCGTGTTTTGTCGAGGATTGTCTATTCAATATTTTACATATACATTGTCTACCTATGTACAAAAGCGTTGTAAGCGTCTATTGTGTACATAATCAGCATTATAAGTATGATTTCATTGCTAGTAAAAAAATAAAATTTGTAGTTAAATCTTATTATTTTTTCTTAAATTTATGTTTACCGTAATTGTCATGTATTTTAGAACATAGCATTATATATGTGGTGTATTTAAATAAATAAATATGCTGGTAACTAATATTGTTTTCCATTAAAAAAATAATTTAGTATAGTAATATAAATAATAGGTAACCGTTATCTTGTAACTAACAAGATAACGGTTACACTACGGTACGGTTACACTGAAAATGTTTAGAACGGGCCAGTTAGAAACATTGCAAATGAAAACTTTTTTTGAAGTTCAATTTTAGAACCCTTTGGTAACCTTATGTAGTATATTGCATTCATTTGTCATTTGTTTTTGCGAATTGGTGGCAAATCTAAAACTCTTGTTACACGTGAAAATGAACATAACGCGAGAAAGTTTTCGGTCACTGATTTATTATGACTTTCATTGTGGGCTTACTCAACAACAAAGCTATGATAGGCTGCGATTAGCATTTCTTACTGAAGCCCCATCTCGTGCTAATATTTACAATTGGTTTAGCGAGTTTAAGCGTGGATGTAGAACAAACCCGTAACAGCGACTACTGAAGATAATCAGTGCTGTGCGACGCATGATAGAGGAAGATAAGAGAGTGACCTATCAGCAGATGCGGGCAAGCCTAGGCATTGGTATGAGTCAAGTTCAAAATATATTACACGAACATTTAGGCGTCAGGAAGCTTTGTACCAGATGGATTCCCCATACTTTAACCGACGAACAGAAACACATTCGCATGGAATTTTGAATTTTCGACTATGGCAGGTGTCGAGATAATGAGTCATCCGCCATACAGTTCTGACCTGGCGCCCCGCGACTTTCATTTATTCTCAAGAACTAAAGATAAAATTCGAGGTATTCGCTTTAAGATCCAACAGCTGCGGTGAAAGCGTACGAAAATAACATAGATGAGACCCTAAGAAATAATGGTCCCACTGCTTTTCTCAGTGGTTCAATGGAATGTGACGATGTGTAGAGAGGAACGAAGATGTCTTCGAAAAACAATAAAAGTATTGGCATCTTCCTACACGAAACCATTTTTTCTTAAAAAATTTCAGTGTTACCTAGGTACTACCGAAAAAACAATCATTGGCATGTCGCCACAATTATCAATGACAGATATGTTTCTGCCATATCCTATAAACACAATACAAATTCTATCTACGGCCTCATCTAATAAAATTAAATAATTATTAAAGACATCTTGGCACCTGGTAGATAATATCAGTAATCCCATAACCGGTGCTTTCCTCGCTCAACGAATTAGTATCGCAATACAGCTAGGAAATGCCAACATAAAAGGTACAAATTTATCAATTTTTAATTATTATTATTATACCTACATTGGTTACGAATAATGTATATTTGCGTGTTAGCTATCAATTATTATTATTATTAAAACATTATTAATGTGATAACTATTTTATGCAATTTTTTTTGAAGTTATACTTCTTTTGGCGCGTTAGGGAAAAATGATGATCGCACACCGTCACATATAACCCTTAAGTTAGCATAGTCAACATTTTAAAATAAAAAAAAATGTCAATTTCTTTAATTATGTTGAAATATTTTTTTTGTGATATTTAAATAAAGTTCATTTAACTCGATAGTGCGTTATGATAAAACTTTCAATGTATTTTACTTGTTATAAGGCGGAAGATAACATTTATAAGAAGATTTAAATTTTGTTACGCCAAAGAAGTATAATCTCTAACGCGTGTAAATAAGTATACACACATGTTTTTTATATATATAATAGGGGGGCAAACAAGCCTGTGGGACGTCCAAAAAGGGCAGTCAAACCTCTTTATTTTCAATCAACTGATAAAAAAACAAACCGGTAGCGTTATCTTTTTAGGTCTGGGCCTCAGATTTCTGTATCTATTTTATGATCATTTGTTAATCTAATAGGCAAGTAGGCGATCAGTCTCCTTTACCTGATTCACGCCGTCGGTCGTCGGTAAAGCAAGCCGGTTTCCTCACGATGTTTTGATTCAGCGTTCGAACAAAAGTTAAATGCGGTAATCAAATTTCAGGGTTGCGAGTCACTGTCACTGAAACCACTAGGCCAACACTGCTCTCAATTGATTGCCTATAAAGCACTATTATTTATCGTTTTACATAACATATTTGTAATTATTTTATCTTTTTTAAACATGCTTCAAATATAACGCGGTTCCAAATTAGAGTGAAGCCATACCCGAAGTAATATTCGACGAATAAAAAGTAGCGCACGTAGTTATCATCGCAAAACGAATTAAAAAGAGCGCCTCTCTAAAAGTATGGTTTCGGCAAAGGATTGGATAAAATGATAAAAATGAAATATGATGGCTGTGAGCTGCATACGAGTGCAAATAGTGATGGGACGTGATTATGGATTTTTATATTTACGTGCGGTTTTAATAAAGGATAAGTCGCCATTTGGAAGTATACGTGTACTCAAGTGGAATAATTGTGAATTATCACAATTATGTCACCTATTGAATTAACTCTTTTAAGTCTTGTTATATTTACCTTAATATACCGTGTATCGGAGTTGTTCGGACTAGTACCTGCTGCTGAGTTTCATCATCAGACGTCAAGGGAGAACGCAAAATACCATCCGTATCACTTTGACATCCATCGTTCCACAACTGAGCGTTTTTTAAGTTGATTTCTGCCGCGCACAACCACTATGTGGAACCAGCTGCCCACTAAATATTTCCGCACCAATAGAGCTTAGGGTCTTTTAAGAAAAGAGTCTACCAAATCTTAAAAATCCGGCAGCATGCTTGTGAGCCTTCTGGCAGAGCGAGTGTCCATGGGTGGCGTATCACTTAAAATCAAGTGAGCCTCCTGCCCGTCTGCCTCCTGTAACATACAAAAAACATAAATAATATAGTTTTTATCGATTGTTGTCCTTTAATATTATAATATATTAGAGAACAAATAAAGCAATTTGATCACAAAAATCCCCTTCTATAATAAATATAAACATGATGAATCCCATTCAAAGTATTTGTATGACTCAAAACTAATTGATTAAAAGAGAATCTTGCCAGGTCTAATCCATTGTCGAATGTAAATTTAGAACTAATTTAACTTCTTTTCTGACGTTCATAAGTGTACTTGTTTACCTATATGAATAAAGCATTATTGATATGAGTTTGACTTTGATCAGACTTGTCACTACAAGTTTGGCCGTGATTGATCAACAGCATCTCTATGCCATGCAAAGACGCAACACAATCCGTCTAATCTATATTGACAACTATCACCGAAAATACAATTCCTAAAAACTGCCAAACTTCTATCGAAATACTCCCATCACTAACATCAGCACAAACGCGTTCATCGTCAAAAGAATTAAAAAGTGGCGCGCTCGCAAATGGGTTGCAAAAAATCGTCCGCCACTGAGGCACTGTAACGTTATTAAACCAGGCTTTGAGCCCAGATTTACCTTCGTATTGGATTATTGCTATGGATATTTTGTTTAGAAGCATTAATCAACACTGAAAATATATAGAGCATTTTTCTGTATGTATTCAATTCTGATAAACAGTGAAATTTTTGGAAATCAGCGGCACCACAACCTTTTTAGTCTGGACCTCCGATTTATGTATCTGTTTCATGATTGTAAGTTTAATTGTCATGTAGGTGTCATGTAGCCTCCGTGCCTGACGCACGCCGTCGACTTTTGGGCTCTAAGGCAAGCCGGCAATGTTAAACGCGCACATTTCAGCCATTGGTGCATAGCCGGGGATTGAACCTACGACCTTAGGGATGTGAGTCGGATGCTGAAGCACTAAGCCAACACTGTACTGTTATATTTACTATAGATACAAATAAAAATGCAATTTTATAATAATGGCTGTATCAAGAGAATACTACAATGTTATATGGAGATATAAGCATATGCTTAGGAAACATAGTAACATACTTGTTAATGGGTGTGTACGGTATAGTAAAATTAATTTCCTTCCAATGCAAAATTAATTTTGTTTCGACGGGTTCTCTGAGCCATAGAGAAGGCAGTTAATCTTAAGTTGTTCGACTTTAAGTAATTAATATTAAAATAAATATGAGTCCGAAGCAAAGAATTAATTTAGGAAATGTTCATCTGATCACTATCGCCTAACCCCACACACGGCGGTTAGAACGCATAAACTTTGAACTACGATAAAGTTAACGCTTAAATGTTACGGTTTTGTTTGAATTTCGATTTCTTTACTTTGCCTTCGGAACAGCAAATTATAATTGAGTAATAATATCATTGTTTTTACAGTTTTCTAAATTAAAAGAGCCACCAGCTAACTAGTAATATAATATTAAAGAAACTAGTTTACATATGAAAAAGTATTTACTATAAGTAGAAGACAATAGAACCTTCAACGTATTGTGGTTTGATGGAAACAAAATCTAGACAAATTTCCGACGACGTAGAACAAATTCAGAAATTATTTACTAAGATCATTAAAATAACGAAACAGTGGTACTAAGATATGTTATATATTATCTATTCTAAAACAGTGTCTTGAAATATTTATATAAAATAACTTAAGTCTAAACTACAAGTAGTATCGGCCAACCACTATCAGCCAAAAATAACATTAATCTAACACAAATGGTCACAACAAGCCGTCTGTCTAATTGTGTTTTTATTCAAATGCCAAATTATCTGATAATACATTTAATTGGGTACGCATAAGTGCGTGAATCATCGAATTTCGGTCAACGGCTTATGAATAATAAGGAAGGTTTCATATTGTATAAATTGACAGATGTCAAAGTCAACTCATATCTTTAGCTTTGTGACACTTAGGACACATAAATTATCGAATATAGGCTAATATCCGCAATAATTAAAAGCAAATTATACGTAAAACATAATATAGGTTTTATTGTGAAATTTATTCTTCATTAGTGCCCAAGCCGTTGATTAATTTATGGTTAAATTAAATAACGTTAGTAAAACGACACTCTAGCAATAACCGGTAACAATAATAGATTATAAAGCATTAGACAAACCCATATAGCAGCTGTTAAATGTCATTATAATAGAGAGGTGACAATTTTACCATAATTCAGACGTTATTGTCCATTACGATAGCTGTGTATTATCTATAATGAACACACTTTAATGACGTCATTTTATTAGATAATTTAAAATAGGTTATATTCCATATATAATAGAGTTATATAGTATTCATGTAATTGTTTTATTTCAATTCATCTCATTATAGATTTACAAAACAATTTGAAGAAAAAAAAGATTATTCGTGTACACTGTATGTGCACTCTTAAACCCTCCCTTATTGAACGAATTTTACAAAGATTAATATAAATTAGCTCAATACTACTTTTAATTGTAAAAATAAACAATATTTAAAATATTCTTAACCTAAGTAATAATAATAATTACAAATGGCTAATAGAAAATAATTAGTTTGGTCCCTGTTGCAGTGTATCTTTAACCCTGGCAGCATTCGCGATACATATTCGTTGATCGAGCAAAGCACCAGCTCTGGAGTCCCCTATCAATCTTTAATTAGGGTCCGTGCACTTGAACTTAACTGCCAAATGTCTACTCCAAAGGGAACAAAATCAAAGCTTCAGGAAAGAGATAAATTTGAAGTTTATTCCGCCTGCTCGACCGCCCCAGCATTTATTCCTGTCCGAGGGAAGTGCGACGGGCCTAACGTGTCCACACAAGTAGCATCCCATACCAAAGTTCGTCCCATCCTCTAAGTTTGATATTACAATATTTTCACTAGACTGGCCACGGCGACGGCGGCTAGTCTTTACGATGGTTCTGCGAACGTAATGACATCGAATAAGACATTATTTTCGTTCATATTCTCGAATAATAATAATAAATCGTTTATTAGCCAAGATAGTGGTACAGTGGTTAGATCGATCACCTACAAATACGCACAATGAGCCATACATAAATAGGCATGCAAATGTCATAACAATTTTTACAGTGTCTTATAAAAAGGACATAGAATAATGTCAAAGTTAAGTTACTTATAATTGGTGTCAAATCTATAGTCCAAATACTCGCCTACGATATAAAGGCACCTTGCCTTTAAAAATTTAATTGTTTCTGATTTGAATTTATCATGAAATCTGCAGTCTAGCGATCGTGCCTCACGATGTCAGCATTGATTACCTCGTGGAACCTCATTTTTCATATATTGTCTTCGCATTCTAATTGGTAATATATTTTGTTAATTTTATTTTAATAAGTTTTTTGGTATTTTTTATCCTTCGGCTGTGGGAAATCACTGACGTGTTTATTTATATATGTATATTCTACGACGTGTGTATAATACTAGGTCACCGTATCGTCGAAAAGCACGAGTTTTGTTAAAAGTTCACGTTTATATCCCGTTAAAGTTTTAAGTTAAATACTTTTTAAACTAGCTGAAGGTGATTTATGCAATATAAGTGAAACTTGTTTTAGTTTGCAGCAATAAGCCGAAGTCTTATACCCTATACTTAATCCATATCGAGGGCTACTAGTTTGCGAGTAAGTTGCCTGTATTTGCGCCGCGCCTGTTTCGTAAGTTATCATGTCATTCACACGTGTATTATTTCTTACATATTTTATAGGTATTTGAGCAGAATAAATATAAATAATAAAATAAATACCTGTTTTAATTTTGCGTTCCGTTTATAAATCTATGGAAACGTAGCCCAAAACAGACCTGGCAACGAAGAATTGCAGAGGTGAGGTAAGCTGGAATGACTTGGAATCAAATTGAAAGAGCTTGCCAGAACCGATAAGGCTAGGTTTCTACGATGCTCTCTGCCCCAACTGGGGGAAAAAGGAGTTTCAATCAGTTAATGAATCTATAACAAGACCCATATATCTCACGCTAAAAATATGTTTATGGCTGTATATATAAGTTAATGTTCACGAAATACATATTATATCTAACGTATTTAATTTGATAAAGATATAAACAGCTGTTCAGTTACTTCGCGCTGCAACCAAACCAAAGTGAGCCAAACGGTAAAACAGTTTTTTTATTATTAATATTTAGAGCCTCAAAATAGTATAAGAATATTCGCTATCGGTCAAAAGTATCTTTCTTTTTAGTTCATTGCCTATTCTTATCGTCCATTTTACGCTCGCTCCAGATACTAGGAGTAATTTATTACGCATTTTTTCTACTGACGTTCATAAGTGTAGAGATACCGGCAAACTTCTTGAGAATTAAACGAGGGAGTGGGGGAAAGTTTGCGCATCGTACACAGCACGGGACACAAACGTCAACTGATTTACCAATCACGCGTTCGACACGTCACTCTCCCGCTGCCGCGCCTACATGAATAAATTATATTTTGATTTGATAAGGCATCACGGTTGAGCTTTATTTACCTGGCCAGATCTTTGCCCACTGCTTTTTGTTATATATTTTCTGAACTTCTATCTTTTGTGCCAACTATTGTTGTTTTTTTTTAATTTATTGTAGCTAAATTCAAGACAATATTGTCCACATATTAAGTAACGTTTGTATATATTATCATTAGCAACATAGAATTTGTAACTAATAATATTAAGTACTATTTCTGTTAACAACTATTTATTACACTTACATAAAATATTGGGAGGTGTCTCTTAAAACTCTTATTCAACATTATTTCTTTGAACTTTCTATTGTGTAACTAGTGTCTAACTTCCTATAATTATTTTTTTCGGTTATATACCTTTCGTAGTTAATGGACAGAGAACATGTACTACCGTCTCTTTAGATGTTCTTGCTCTACAATGATGAGAATCCAGCATCCGTCATCATCTGTGTTACCATTCCCAGTGATTTTTTTCTTCCACTATTGAATAGACTATATCCTCACTTGGTAGGAATAACTCTGTACCGCCGTTGTTATATGCAGTATGTAGAAGGTTTATTGCTATGAAAATAATAGGATACGGAAGGCTCTAGTCAAAGTGATAATAATCACCGAAATAGACACAAGTAAATCAAGAAAAGTTACAATAAAACTATTTTTTCAATAAGTATACTAAGTGGTTAGAATATAGAAAAAATCGCAAAATGTTGGTACTTAAATATAAATTTACTAGCTGGGATTTAAATATCACGGGCAAAGAATACAATGATATGAAGGAGCCCTGTCAAATAACAATGACATTTAAATCGTATTAACTTAAATCTCACGAGGTACATGCAAATTTCAGCTGTATAACACAGTACTAAAGCTCAATTTATTCTAAAACTGTTTTTAAAAAACACTCTCCATTAAAGACTTTGCAACTTGACCCAGTAGTATTTACCTATTCATTTTTCAAAAAAGGAACTTAACGCCCAAATCGCTGCACTAATATTCAACAATAAGAAAAATAAACGGCTTTGTATAATTCACCAAAATTCAATGTAACTACATTATACTTTTAACACCTTATTGTATGGTGATAGAGTATAAAGTTGCGTATTTAATTTATTACAAAGACAATATTTAAGTGGTAGCTAAACAGAGGCGAAAAGGAAAAAAATAGCGCCCTTCTTTTTTTAAATTGTAATTCGTAGGTTCGTGTTGCGAATGCGGCGTTCTAATTTCAAAACATCAGTAGGTGTCATTGGACACTCCCTCTGGTGTACGGTTGACGGAAAGTTTTTTGTTGAGGATAAAGTTGTAGATAATTTCAAATTTTGGCATTCACAAAATATTGACACAAATTCTTTACCTCTTTGATTATGGTATTAAAATAATATCATATTTGAAGTATACAATTATGTAAAACGATTTAATATCGTCTATGTCGTCAATGAATAAACAAAGAGGGGCCATATGTGAATCACATTATTTTTCATACAATACTTTCTCACAGCCATACATACTTAACAAACATTTGAAATAGGAATCGAATGTTTTTAAACGGGACGTGTAAATGCTGTTCGAATTGTCACTTTAACGCGTCTCATTTCAAATTGTATTATTTGTGTCACACTCACACCCTCGTGACGTTAAGCTTTCCTTTAAACGATGTATTATAAAAAAATATTTTTGTAATTTCAAAAATGACTAAATACTTTTGGTTCACATTTATCACCATGACTATGTTAATCAAAATCAATATAATGTGCAAAGCAAACCATAACTTTATATATATAAATTGGATGTCATAGAAATTTTTGTACATGTATACTGTAATACAGAGCAGAGAGAGAACTAAAGAGCAGTGTTGTCCTAGTGGCTTCAGCGTGCGACTCTCATCCCTGAGGTCGTAGGTTCGATCCCCGACCGTGCATCAATGCACTTTCTTTCTATGTGCGCATTTAACATTAGCTCGAACGGTGAAGGAAAACATCGTGAGGAAACCAGCTTGCCTTAGACCCAAAAAGTCAACAGTGTGTGTCAGGCACAGAAGGCTGATCACCTACTTGCCTATTAAATTCACAAACGATCATGAAACAGATACAGAAATCTGAGGCCCACCCCTAAAAGGTTGTAGCGCCATTGTTTTTTATACTGAAATGCACTTAAACAAATTTAAAATACAGTGGTTGCCTATAAGAGATCGCTCGAAAGCAATAAGGCCGACATTTGGTCTTTTTATTTAATTATTTTAATTGTACTGTTTCTGTATTACTGTAACAAAACGTGAATAAATTCATTTAAAATACACTTGAATCTTAATAGTCCAACGGTTTTATAATTCAGTTTTGTTTTAATTTCTTTATTTTACAGAATAATATGATAAAATCATGATATGTAACATAACAAAAGCACTGGTTTGTATCGCGACAAATGCATATAAAAGTAGTTTTTTTTAATTTACTGTTTATGTTGGTTAACGTTAGGCTTTCTAATAACTGACTGAATGCCTCAACGTTCTATCGCCATAGACGTTGAGAACTTAATATTTGATATTTCTTATTTCCACAGTACATTGAGCAGTGTTGGCCTAGTGGCTTCAACGTGCGACTTTCATCCCTGAGGTCGTAAGTTCGATCCCCGGCTCTGCACCAATGGATTTTCTTTCTATGTGCTCATTTAACACTCGCTCGAACGGTGAAGGAAAACATCGAGAGCACATTTCAGCGTCTTGGTGTGTACCATAATTCCTTCCAAAGCGTAAAAAACACTGTCTTATGCTCACTTAAATCAGTTGTTTGCGTTTTGAATTATGCTCACTCAAATCAGTGGTTTGAGTTATGTATAGGATTTCTTTTTGTTAATAATAATACCAGCAGCTGAGTTTTATCATCGGACGTCGAGGCAGAATACGAAATTCCACCCTTATCAACTCGACGGCCGTCGTTCCACAACTGAGTGTTTTTAAGGCAGTTTTACCCGCGCACTATGTGGAACCAGCTGCTTACCGATGTATTTCCGAACAAATTCGACTTAGGGTCCTTCAAGAAAAGAGGGTACCAATTCTTAAAATGCTGGCAACGCAATTACGAGTCCTCTGGCAATGTGAGTGTCCATGGGCAGTGTTTAATGACGGAATAAGTGATATCTGTATCTTATATTCCATAATAAACGTATTTTATTTTATTTTGATATCAATTAGCATCAGGTGAGCCATTTGGCCTCTGTTACATAAAAAAAAAATATTTCAGTAATCCAAACATCCATCATCATTCATTTGTTTGAGTTCCATTCAGGAGCCAAATATGGTCCTTCCGTAAAACCGTTTCTTAGCTATGTCAGAAAACTTAAACCAAAGTAGTTGAGTAGCTCACAAACAAAAAATTATAAGTTTTTCGAGTGTAACGGGGTTGTTTCAAAAAGTTTTCCATGGGCATTCGTTGGCATACGAATGGCCACACGACATGATACTATCTCGTATCAGTTAACATTAACCGGAAGTCATTTAATTTATAATTACTTGTTTATTTGTACGATTACACATAATACGATTGTTTAATTGAATTACTTTGGATGTCTTGCTTTTTATACTCGTTAGTCGTTTGTTTTAAAAATGTGTTTTTTTTTTAAATCTATTAATAAGGAAACATGAAACCTCACGAATACAAGATATGTACAAAAATATATAAGGTTATAATTGTATTATTATTATTATTATTATGCTTATTTTTTAAAATAAAAATAGTAACTAAAAGAAAAATACAACAATAATAGCCACAAAATTGTTAACAGAACTGGATTACAATACAATTATACACATACTTATAATAAGACTAGGTTTTTGTAAAAGTGACCAATGTTTCAATCATTACAATAAAGACACTCAAACGAAGTGTCTATTACAATCCTAATTTTAATCAAGTTAATTAATATAAGAAAACTTATAAAATTGAGGAATTAAATATATAAATACGCCTCATAAAGAACATATATAACGAAGAGCAATAAAACAAACGTAATCATTTATTTATTTATAAAAAAATCATATTTCTAAATCACTTCCTTACCTGTTGTTTCACTGTTCCATCTACCTCAGTGCTTCCCAAACATTTTTGCCCATTTAGCCTCTCTAAAATTCTTATGCAACATACATAATTTTTAATATTAAAATTACTTCACATCATTCAATTACATCACTTAAGTAACTTAAATTATAGGTATAAGGAAGACATTTCTAGGAACTTAACGAAACACAGTAAATTTATCAATTTCCGCCCCTGTGTTGCACACATGGGGGAAATTGTGTGTTGTTGTTGAAAATGTGTGTTAAACACATTCTAGCTACTGACACATCGTGTCGGTAGGTAAATTTCCATTATGATGACGCTTTATGTAACTAGAATAGTAACATTGTAGTTTTTCTGCTTGATTGAAAGAAAAGAAGGAACTTTATACATAACAAAGGATGTTTAGTTAAAAAGAACCACAACCTTTTTAAGTTTAGGCCTCAGATTTCTGTCAGATTTCTGATAATTTCTGAATAAATATTGTGTTAACGAATATTTTCCGTTTCAGCATAGGACACTTTGAGACGTACATGTTAGCCGCAAAATCGTTAATAATTATATTTATTAATGAATAACGAAGTTGCCTAAATTCGCCAAAGGGCAGTGTTCTTGGCCGTTAGCTATCTCGGTTAGATCGCTTAGTCACTGATAATGGCGAATGTATAATTTCTCATTTTGCCAGAATTTTAATCATCCCCAAATTTATGTTGCAACGTGTGTTATTTATTGCCTTTTTGTGGGTCAAGCTTATCAGTTAATTAATTACAAGTTTTTTTATGAAACCTAGTGCATTTCGAAGGGACGACACATTCTCAAAATATTTTGATAAACATTAAGGTATTGGGTCTAGTTTGAAAGTGTGACTCACAATCATGAATTATCCATATATATATTATCCATAGATATGTAATATATCATAACTTTTAAATTCAAAATAATGAACACATCTTCTCTTAAGCGCCAAAGTAAAAAAACTAAAACCTAGGACTGTTGGTGTTTTTGTACCATTAGTTTATGTTTAAGCAAAAAAATTGTAGCCTAAAATGTGAAAATTTCAAAAATTTTGGAAATAATTAAAATCCTTACAGAAACTTTACAAGATATTAGTCAGAATAGTATTTTGCGAGACATTTGTAAGCACAAATAATTTTTGCAGTAATTCAAAGGAACAATGAAGTTGGAAAATAGGAGTACTTGATCTTTCTCCTTGTATAAACTAAATTAATTTAATTCTCTAGTTACAGATAAGATTTACTATTAGGTTGATTACTATTAGTTCATACATTCAATAATAACCATTATTTTTATTTTCTTTATCGATTTTTGTAACCACAGCATATATTGTACAAAGTATCAAGTCACGTGTCATTAAACTAAATTTTAATTGTTGTAAACGCACGTTTATAATTAAACAGATCATTAACTGTTTTGTTTCGGCTCAAGAAGCGTGTGTCAAAATATATTTAACAACTTTACATTATAACACATATAACAATAAAACGTACGTATTTGTATCATTTGAAGGCACATATTTGAATGACAACCTTGTATGCACCCATGTTTCAACTTTGTAATTTGAAATATTAGACAAAGTTACCTGGAAATTATTGAAAACAAAAATAGCCCATATATTAATAGCATTAAGACTTTATCCTATAATTGTATAAAGGCAAATTAAAAACGTGGTTCCCAAATCGATTAACGCATCCGAACGCATCTGCCATTCGAAATTTGAATAATGACAGGTTTAAAAAACAAACATGGCGGATACGGAACCCACTATTAGCCGTAATTTCGTTGTTATCTGTCAAAATGGACAGACGATTATACGTTTCGACTTATCGAGTAATTAGCACGCAATTTGTGTAATCGATAACTTTAAAAGCAAATTGAAAAATAAGTCCAATATCCCTTTGTCATGAAACAATGAAAAAGGAATTTACAGTTCTTCTTTTAAAGCAGTTTAAACATAGTTAAGTAAGAAATTGTAACTATTCAAAAACAGCAATTCACACTCATACCGAGCAAAAAACTGTAGTCGATTTCGATAATTAAGTGACAGATGATAACGACCGAGTCACAATCGGTTGGTGGCGCGTGGCAACACTCGGAGGCACGCGCGATGCCGCGATAACATTCCAAATTCAAAAACATTCCAAATTTAATTAAATTAAGATTCCGGAAAGCGCTCATTTGATCTAGCTACGATTAGGGTGTACAAATCGAATTCAACGTTCCATATTCGAACTTAAGGTCTGATTTTCTTTTTTTAAACTTAATTAATGATAGTTGAATGGTAGTTCACAATTTGAATTTTATTTTTCTAACGTTACGATTCATTTGGACGTTAACGTTTGAATAGCGTGTTCGTGACGGTAATTATATAAGGGTCGCGATAGGGCAATATAATCTGTATCTCTTGACGATAAAAACGAAATTGCTTTACTGTCGCCTTCCGTGACGTTGTATCGTTTGCTAAAAGTCAGTTTTGTAGCATTTTATGAAGAGTAATAATCGAATTAATATCGAGAATCGCTTAATTAAATAGATATGGTGAGTGTGGGGGGATTTTTTGGGATTGGCGTTTATTACGTTGGTTATGCGTCATGTTTGTTATACTCGAGGGAATAATTAACTGATACGACTATTGTTGCGTGTTTTTGAAGTAAATATTTGAATGTTAGGTTATTTTTTTTTATGGAACGTGCGGCGAATGAGCAGAACTCTCACCGGATGTTAAGTGATACCGCCCGCCCATGGATATTGCGAGTCGCGAGTTCGCTGCCGGCCTTTATGAATTAGCCGGCCATTAGTCGCCTAACGGAACTAAGTACCTACGCAGATTTTCATTCATCATTCATTATTTACAAAAAAATACACGCGGATTATTCATTAGAAAAATGTATTTTTATTTATATATTAAAATAAAAAGGAGGGCAACTGGCGGTCTTATCACTTTCGAGCCTTTAGACATGAGACACACCTATTTTCCCTATTAAAATTTAATTCGGCATACGTTCATCTGATACTGTTTAATTAATATAATTTTAGTCATATCATCAGTAAAACTTATGAGGTATGAGGACTTAAAACCAAATTGATAGTCTAGATAGCTCTATGGTTCTAAAGAATTGACTAAACATACTAACCTCTTTGTCTATAAGGGTAAGATTCACATACGAAACTTAGCGCTAGACTTCCGTACGTCAAAGAGTTATTGGATTTGACATATGGAAGGAATAATTCGCTATCGTTTCTAAATCTCAAATTAAAAGACGTCAATACCGTAAACTAAATCAGTTTCATTAACTATTAATTTATATTTAAACTGAGAGTGGTGTATAGTATATGAAAACTAAAATAATTAAATACTCGAAAACTTTATTAAAACAGTAACCACTTGTTGAGACCCCTCGCCGGAAACGCGTGGTCGGCCGGAAGCGCCGGAAGTTCTGGTTTAGTAAAAGTGTGCCGATACTTAACACCCTACACACGCGAATTTCAAGTACCTACAAATTGTTGAAGTGTGGGACAACAGAGTACAAACCGATATGATTTTTATAAATCTATAATCTCAAGTCTACAGTCTAAATTTCAAAAAAATACGTAATCGTTTTTTTTAATAATATTCTTTCGAATTCGATTTTCTGTATTCATGTAATTAACTGCTAAATGCAACGTATGTAGAGACTTCCGGTGGCCCATATTGAATACACGCGCTTGTCAACCTATGCCAGCTGGTTGAAGTAAATAATGAGGACCCCAAAACCTCTTTCCAATTCCAATTATCTCTGATTTAATGTAATTGTAGGATTCAACGAATTTAATTAGACAATGTGACAGATTTGAGAATATTAGTCGAATTAACTACTACTAACAGATATACTGTGTCAATTGTCAAAAACTTGTATACTTCACGGTATAACTAACAAGGACCCCAGAAACATCTTTCAGCGCAGTAGGATCACGTGAAAAGAACCTTGCACTTTGTCTCTCTTTTTTTTTAGGTACTCCATAGATGGTTCATTTCGTTGGGCGATTATCTTTCAAAGTGATTTTATATGAAGAATGAAATAAATTTATCATGTATAATATTTTATTTCTCTTAGGATTAATTATAATAATACAGTAATTTACGAAGTAATAACTACTATCAATAAATAACTTTGACGTTTTAGAATAGCGTTCTTATTCTAATTACAATTAGCATTATGGCAACACTATACAAAATTATTTCTATAGTTTTTGGTTTTCGGTAACAAAATTATTATTTATTACTATTTTTAATACTACAAAATGATTAGAGCATTTACAGTGATTGCTTTTTTGTATTTTAATATACAAATAAAGACAAGTCAAGAAGGTGATGGTCACAGTAGCCCACGAGGACAATATAAGGTATTTAGATACACACGTTATACCTTTGTTCCATATTCACGAAGTTGAAACTAATTGCACTGTTTTAGTACTCATCTATCTCTTTTCATCCAACGTAACGACAATTTGATCGAAAAAGACAAGAGAACTTTAGTGCCTGTATCTAAATTTAGTAAGTTTCGACATCCGGAAAAGCACGAAATTCGTTACTACAATTTGCTAAAAATCTTAATTATTTAACTTTATGACGTCAGTCATCATACAGTAATGACAAAAAAATTTTGAGATTCTGACAATTACATGAAATGTAACAGCCTTAAGTGTTCATTTAAAATATTTACGAAAACCAATAAACGTGACTACTTAATATTTGGCAAAGCGTAACAATTACTTAGAAATATATTTAAATATCTTACACAAAAAGCACAGTCGTCTTGCAACTATATACAATTGGCTAGCGATTTAAAACTATATACATATAATACAAATGTGCAATGACAACGATTTTGTACGTTATATCTCTTTGTGTTGTACGGGCAAGTTGATCTAAAGCTTCCTGGGACTGTTCGTGTAAACTCTACTTATACATACATTCATGACAAGAGAATACAAATCCTCTTTATAAAGTTATTATTGACCTCGCAATTGTTTTATAAGCAATAATGTTCATAGATTGTTCGCCTACGAATTGGAAGAGGAACTAATTAAAACATTTTGCTTTAATTGCCACAACAGAGTTGCCAACTCGGGAACTGCAATATTGCCCGTATAACACAACCAACCTAACTCCAACACTCACAACACATAATATGACTAGTTAGTACTGTCCATTCGCCGCGTCCCTCGCGGCGTCAAGCGGACACTACACTAAACTGGATAACGGCGCTCTAGAAGTGACTGGAGACACCGGTAATGGCTGCATCTGCTGCGGGGCCTGAGGTGGGAAATATACCCCAGATTCACTCGAGAATTGAGGGTGCAATGGCAGGGGGGTATGCGGCATTGTCGCTGGCCTCGATTCGTGATACAAAATTGGCACACGTACTAATCTCTGCGCAGCGTGCGCCATATTAGCAGCCTCTAATTCCGCGGCTAGCTGCCTTTTCCATTTGTTCCGGCGGTTTTGGAACCAGATCTTCACCTGTGTCTCTGTTAGGTGTAGACTCGCTGCTAATCCAGCGCGTTCTGAACTACTTAGGTACCTTTTCATGTCGAAAGTCGATTCTAGTTGGAATACCTGCGATCGAGAGAAGACGGTGCGAGTTTTCTTCTTCCGTTTACCGAGATTTGTGTTTGGATCTCGCTTTTCATCTTTGTCGAAGTCGTCGCTCTCGTCTATATCGGGATCAGAGTCTTGGGGATCTGGTTGTTGCTGGTATAATGCGGGGTGAAGTCGTGGGGAGCGAGGTGAAGAACGGGATGGGGATGGAGGAGAAGGTGCTCTTGGTGGACTGCGAGTTCGAGGGGAACCCCCGGCAGAACCATCCTCGTTCATTGTTGAGTCTTCTGTAACAATGAAGCAGATGTTAATTGTCTTGAAAACATGGTACCTACCTAAAGTAAACTCAGAGATGCCCCAAAATTCATTTTTGCTTATCCTATTAGTTTTTAATACTCCGTAATAAAAATAAATCGAACAAATCTTCACAAATCATCGAATGGAACTATTAGTGGATTACCTTAAAAGGTTTCGAAATAAATAGACACGATTCGGATCCAATTACCTCTGGTTTAATACGAATAAATCTAATTGTAGGATTCAGCGCCTTTAATTAGGCAATTTGGTAGCTTTCACGTGTCGGATTTAGTTTTGAGGTTAAATTAGTCGAATTAACAAGGAAATTCTATATTATAGTGGGCATGCTGTTTTTATTTATGCGTGGTAATCGTGAATATATCTTGTGTTTTCTGCTTAACTAGTTCTTAATTATTATATGATTTATACTACTTAAAAATAAGTAAGTAGTATAAATCTTTATAGCTCAGAATCTTTATATAAGCTTTAATTTGTTTTAGGTCTAAGTTTTTACAAAAAGTACAATATCAACTACATTTCTATCTCTGTTTTTATGTTTTAAAACTCTTTAAACATTTATTTAAAAATAATAAAACCAATTTCCCCCGGAAGCGACATTGTCACAAATAATTCCAATATTGAATTTCAAAATTCGAACACGACACGAAGGCGCGAAGCCGAATGTCATCAACGCGGTTGAATCACTACAATCGAACCGGGACATCAGCTGTTTGTCGAGCGATATAACACCTTAAGCCTCATTACTTAAGTCGAAAATCGGTTCCACAATTTGCACAACTTTTGAGATGACTAACCAGTATACGTTGACACTCAACGCGGTTAAAAGTGTTAGCGGGAAGAGGTCGTGTAAATTTGTTAGTTGTAGCACTGATTCGCATTGATTTTAGAAGCCATATCAAGTAATCCTTTGTTACCGTTGGCTTGCTGTTTACACAAACGCTTACTAGTTAAGCAGTTTATGAGTCTATTATGCGTTTAGAATATTATTTTAATTGAGTATTTTAACTTGAGGAATAATAAGTTACATTGTGTGGAAGAAGCGTCTCTAAGCTTGTTGACGTCGAAATATTTTAAGTTAACAGTGCCGTCTTTTTTCAAAACGCAATACGTTTTTAATCAGGGCACTTTGTAATTTACACAGGTACAAAGGAAAGAGAAATGAAGCAGGCTGCTCTTATAACAATAAACTTCGATCAGAATAAAAAAAAAAGACGAACAAATGCGTTGACAGCTATCCGAACAAACCACATTCGAAAATTAAAACAACCGCGACATCACCAAATGCCAACATTGCTTTTGGCGCGAATGCCGATTAATACAACTGGCGCACGAGCGAGCGGGACAGATATAGCTTTGACAGTTCAGTGTTGCTACACGTATAAATATAGTACGATGGTAGAAAAGCATTGTTCGGTCGGTTTGGGCCGCGTGAAATGGCGTTCGCTTTGTTTTCCCCGGAGATGGGTTTTGGAAAATTAAAGCGAAATGAGCGGGGTTGAGAGAGCAGACGGGATGACGATTGCTTGTTTACCATAAATATAGCGCAGGAAAATGTGAGAAGTTTCGTTTTATACTTAAACAAAAGATCTGTCTTATGTATGTTGGAAATTATTTTGGTAGTTTTTGTAACTGTATTCACAAAAACGACAGGGTGCCTAACGTTTGCAGTGCGAATTTGTGCGCCGTTCCATATATGAATATTATGAAAGGTGGGAAAAAATTATAAATACCTACAGATCATAATAAAAGTATACAAAGCTTTGTTGTTGGCAATTTATTCAAAAAAGTACCTCAAAAAGAGCTTTGTGTTCAGTTTTAATACCTTACCTACCTACCTAGAAATTACCTACCTGTGTTCATTAGCTTGAGGAATCACCTATTTTTGCTACAATAATAAAGCTCGCACTGCTATAAGCACTAGCATTATAAACACCTAAAAAAAGACATGTTGACCCATCAGTCAAAAAATTAAACCTACTTTTAAACGCATAATTAAGTAATGTACTTGCTACAAAATCGCCAACATATAAAATCCCAGTCATCGATTGAGGGAGGCCGTAGCGGTGCTAATCCGTGTTACAGTGACATCATTCGCGCCATTATCGTGTTCAGTGTTGCCATAATCGCACCTTACATAACTAATACTTTCAAATTTAGTAACGGCCTTAATACTATGTGATACAATCAAGGTTGCATACGACACGCACATTTAAATGATTTAAAATGGCTTCCTAATAAATAAGAGATACATCTAATTATGATACAATACAAACTTTTTAAATAAGTTCGTATAAGACTTGTGCCAGGCATATCGAAGTAAATTATGTGAATACAGTTAGAAAAACTATAATACAGTTACTAGATTATTCTCGTTTATCTATACCAATTTATTGTCTATTGCATTAAACATTTAAAAATATATATGTTGCGTATTAGTTTATCAACGAAAAGAGGTTTTGAAGCCCACAAAGAGCCCTTAGTTTTAATGCTTATACTTGTAACCACAATGTCTTCACTTATGCGTTAATACGATCAAGCGTAATGTGTTATAATGTAATGCATTTTTACTTTATTGTTAAAAATCGCTACAGTGTACTGTATCGCTTCGCCATCACAGTAAGCAGGCGTACAGTTCTCAACGTGCTACGTTCTCGTGCTACATGGGCCACTATCATCCACATCTATGAGTTGTTTAAAAAAAATATATTGCATAAATATTTACCTCTAGGTGGCGTCCGTTCGTGGGGCCTCTGCCAATACCAAGGAGCTGGGACAAGACCACCATACCTGCCAGCTAGCGCACTCCATTGAGATATAAGACCCAATCTGTAACAAGGATTGTTATTTGACTTAGAATTGATTGTTTGGGAAACTAGACTATTATAGATAATATGTATTATTGTATTGTCTTTGGTTAACATAGCTTTTACACATTGAAAGAAAACAATTTTTTTACCGGATTAAAGCTATTTTTATTATTATAAACTTATAATTATTTACATGTATAAACATTCTTTTCTTTCAATGTGTTTTATTATTTATCGGAGACATCAGTCAATAAAAAATAATAAGTAAATTGAATACGTCATCTTTTGGAATGTCTCATTTTTCATGTTCTATAGTTATTTATGTTTGGCATGTAATTTTTGTTTACAGTCTGTTTTAATGGTTAATATTTTTGTTTAGTGTATCACTCCAAGATGACACTTGAGATCTGTGTTGGTGGTCACATCATAAATCTGAGTTGGACAGTCAGTCAGTCAGGATTTTTAGTTAAAGTGATTGTGTATGTATTTATTTTTATGTGTATGTACTTAAATCAAATATATGTTTTTTTTCTTTAGAAAGTGTCATACTGTAAAGTATAATTTATTTCGATTTGTTGGCCGGATGTTAATATACAGGAGGAAGCCAGTCAGGTCAGCCTGTGTCTTTCTATCATATTTGTTTTCAAACTTGAACGATAGGTTTATGGGTTAGTATGCTGTGGAGATGGCAGCTGATTAAACGCCTTTTAAAATCGTGACGGAATTTATAGTTAGTTAAAGTGACATTAATTAAATAAATCCTCATTATTGGCTCTGAAACCAACATTGCCAGATACATTTATCATCGTACCCTTTTTTAGTTATTGCTATTTATTTTTGTTTATTTCCACGTAAAATAATGAAAATAACATGGATTTTATCTTCAGAATCAGCCCTTTTCCACGTCTAATAAAAAACAACAAAGTAGAGAGGTAATAAATCACTCTGGGAGCAATGTTGCCATTTTCTTTTCTTTTTTCAAAGCGAATGTTCACGATAGACATCGACAAGCTTTCTCGCTTACCAGTTAGATATCGATATATAAATATCGATTTGGTAACAAAGAGGATTGGCGCATTCCCTGGAGTGGTAGTGATGTACTAAATTATCGATAGATGAAAGCTGACTGATAAAAATGTTGTTTATTATAAGAGGTTTTTGTTTCATGTCAAATCTAATATACCATCGTGATTATTATTATAAGTAATTACAATATTATTTTAGGTTATTTCCTTTACATTATTTAAATATTAAAACTGATCTATTACGTTTAATAATAGTATGAATCAATACTTGTGTATCATATTATGTTTACAGATTTAAATGGATATTTATTTAATATAGTCAAAATACCTACATTTTAATATAAGCTAAGTCATATATTAATACAGTAGTATTTATTTTTTCTGTTACTAATAATATATAAGTGTACGAAAAACGCTTATTCACATAACTATTAAAAGATAAAAACAATTTCATAAAACTACTTAGCACTAAGGCAAATAAGCGTTACTGCTATTCGCAATGAAAAGAAAGGAAGAATAAAAAACAAAGAAACAATTATTATTAAAACGGTAAAAAATTAAAGATAACTTGCTACAATCACTCTACGGCCGCGAAGCAACGTCGCTACGTTGCTACGCCGTAGCACGTAGGCACTCGTAATACAATGTCGCAATAAACCAGTGTAGAACTAAATCTCGAACTAAATCGTGACTTTTTCCTTCACATTTCTCATAGGTGTTACGTATTTATTTTATATTCCAATTACACAGTCACTATTTGAAATTAGAATGTTAGTAAATCTAAGATTTCAAAATGATATACTATCGATAAGGTTACGTCCCTAGTAATACAGTGTAGCAATGTTTATCGATAACTTTGACAATGCCGATTGGATGCTTTATCGACAATAATTTAGCAGGCTGAATAGAAACAACTGATTGCGAATTTATGAGAATTTCTTTCTAGGAAATCGTTTAGTACTTGTTTAGAGAATAATAACTATGTGCTTTTTTCATTCATATCACCTTTAAATGTCTAAATAGTTATTAATATAAGCTGAAAGCACTGTTAAAGTTTTTTTCAACTCAATTGTGGTTTCTACAAGAGGATAATTATATTCAACTGATATTTTTTACTTTTCAAGAGTTTATCTAACAGATCCAATTTAAAGTCATAATTTAATCGTTTCAATCTAAATGTAATTTAAAAACTCACGCAACTGTTTGAGTCTGAAGCAAAAAATCCGAGAGAACCAATTTGCATTGGTCTTTCGCATTTAATCCCAGCAGGGAAGTTCCAAACTCAAATTCCATTACACGATAAAGTACTGCTTCCTTTTAAAGCGGAAAGGAAGAAGCCGCGCCATGATTGGTTGGCTCACCGCGTCCTGATTGGCCGTCTCATGACCCCGCCTCCCTCGAGGGGTATAAAAATCGATGCCCGTCACCCGCGCGTTTCTTTTTGCTGCGGCGCGTCTGCTCAACACTCCACACTTGTTACTAATAATAGCGTTTGTACTTTCTTTTATAGCATAAAGTGTTTACTTGTATCTCTTGTCTGTGCAAGCGACACGGGAGTCTTTTGTTGGTAGATAGGGAGGTATTCTCGGACGCGTTTAAAAGCTTCTAAGAGATATCTTTTCACTTATTTCTAGGTTCACGAGTCACGACGACAATAACCTAACGGCCATTCTCTAGAACAGGGCTTTTAACCGCTTAACTGTCAATATCACATAGTATTTATTTGGTTGCTTTAAGAGAAAATTAAAGTTTTAATAGCCGCTATTATGAAATAGTTTTACGAAAAATTTAAACGATTGTTAAACGCTACAAAGTATTGTACGAGTTAAGTGTTTTTGGACAATTGTCATCTTATACAATACGCCTATTTTATTCACAAGTACCGTTTCAATGAAAATACTTTGTTATACCATAAATATATCTGTTAAAAGTCGAATTTCACCAACATTTAGTCTTATGATGAAGCATGTCTATCAAAAACTGATGAACTGTGAAAAGCCATTTTTTACCTACAATATTTTTAATACTAAACTTACCAAAATATATTTAATATGTCTTTCACTTATCATTTCCAAAATATTTCCTAAAAAGTATTTGTATTTTAAATTTCTACATATAGATAGAACTCTAAAAACAGCAATACTGCAACCTGGCTGGTCAAAAGAATAATAACTAGTCTTATTTTTTTCATTGAACCTAGTATAAACATACTTAACCTTATATTCGATTCAGCGATTGCCGGCTATAATTATAACAGTTTTACAATATTTATCTTGAGAATAAACTGATTGTATTAATGTAATACAGAAAGATTTTAATACAGCAAACTTATCCTTTAAAGTAATACAAGAAATGCACCTTTTTAGATAATAATGCTTGTATCGCTATTTAAGTAAACAGGTATTTTCAACGCAGTCTATGTACAATATCTCCCTTCCCGTCAAATAAATTCCTTAAAAATCTCCAAATATATCAAATTCTCTTAAAGGATAAGGAGAGCTTCCCCTTACTTAAGTACCTACCCTTGAATGCAGTCAATTAGGGCTAACGCAAAAGCGGGTAGCGTAAAATTATAAATTATAATATTTTATAGTACCGGTATTATATATTTAATATATATCTATTTTGGTTCGGCTTATTTAATGATTCTAAGTTATGCTAAAGTCCGGCTTAGTTTTCCGAATAATGAGAACATTGCGTCATGTCATTATCAAAGAATTTTCAGCATCACATTCATACCTCACATTTAAAAACTTTAAAGGAATTGAAGTAATCGAACTTGATTACTATTTTTTACTAAAAATATACTTTAGTTTATGGTTATAATGAAGCTAGTCGCTACCTATTACTTAAGCATTAACTTATTAATAAATACTTTTAAAAAAACGTTTTAAAAGCGTTCCTATCTAGCGATATGTGTTGAGCTATTTGTTCAACGTTTAAGCGTCTCAAAATGATATTTTAATCGCTATCGCCTATAAGTTGGAGTAAAACCAGATCCATTATATTATTTATATTTGAGAGGGTAAGTAGCCGTCTCACCCCAAGAAGGCTAAGATTCTACCCACCCCATTTGGACCTATTAGGGGCATTTAGAGGGTCCCACAAGTATGTGTATAATCTGTGCTTTTTAACGCGTGTAATAAGGTTTTATTACTTTTATTAATAACGTCTTGATTCTATTTATTGAGGGGAGAGAGTGGTACACATATGTTATGTTGAGGTTTCTACATCAAAGATTTTGTGACATGTATGAGCTACATCTCACCAATAATTTTTGTCTTTTGATCTAACTCCGTTGTTTGGGCTTTGTTAATTTAGATTTATATTATTCATTTCTTTCCTTAAATAAAAAGATTAGAGACAGTTTTATATACGAGTATCTTCCTTAATATCTCTCGTTTTCTAAATATTTTTTCGTCTCAATTTACCTAATTAATCGTAAGACGTTTACAAAAATAAGGAAAGTAAAAAGTTTAGATGTCAACACGATGGCGGGAAAAGTGACAGATGGTTTACATCATAAACAAAATGTCGGACGTCACTGAAGGCGTAATTAGTCTAGGGGTGAAAATAAAGACGCTTTACAAGATTTCTTTTCTTGTTTTATTTAATTATTTCGATTGTTTTTATAATTAAGAGTAAATTTATATTGCAATGTTTTTCCTTCTAGCTTATATTTGTAATTTCAACCGCATCAATTGGACTCAAAATAAGTGGTTAAATACTTTGATAGTTGTTATTTAGTCTGTGTCATATAATATATAGGTTTTATTAGTATTTGATTGTTTTTATAAGTAAGTACTAATATTACCAGGTAAAATTGTATGTTATTTCTCTGTAAATACATTTTTATCTCAATTCGTTCTGTTGTTGTATTCAAAACTATCTAATTCAGCAAAACCGCGTTTAAAGGACAACATATCCCAACAAATTGTAGTCAAAACAAATGAAACGTCAACTGTCCACTGCCGACCGTGTTTACACGTCACTACAACCCATTACACATTTACGGGTTTGACAGATAAAAGGGTCATTTTTACCAGCGAATTTTACGCAGTGTTGCCAGATAAGGGGCCGAAAAACTATCTCGTTGATTAGATGGGGTAATGATGTTTCTTCTAAGGATTATTTTGGGACGTGCTCTTTCTCTTGTTCGAATTAAGTTAGCTGCGTGTATGGTGTTGCTATTATCATTAGTTAAGTTACAATGGATTGAAGATTATTTTTGCAAATATACTAATATATTGACTTCAGTTGGACTAAATAGATTATATTATAATTACAATACTTATTATTAATACAATAACTATAATTACTTTCGACAGTCAATATTATATATTGATTGTCAGAATCAATCCTAAGTTTGACCAAGAACTAAACGCTTTGTTTGCGTAAAATAAATGTTATATTTTTCATTGAATGATCACAGCCTTCCAAACTACAGCCAGTTAAAACTATTTGTCATTTACTTATTTAGTTTTGAAGCAACCATTAAAAATAACTTTTTAACTGAAAAGATAAAAACACTTGATGTAATGTGAGTTTTATTGATATAATTTATAGAGGATAAGTTAATAGAAGTTACTAGTAGCGTTTAAGTAAATTGTATTTATAAAGCAAACTTAATCAAAGCTCCATTACTGGCTTATTAATATAAAACTTTGTAAATTTCCATCGCCAGTCCTCGCCTTTTAGTGCTAATTTTAGTTGAAAAATAAATCGATATTAAATTGAAGATATCGTCCGTTTTATACTTATTTCGTCTTATGTTATGTGTTAACAAAAATAGTGATATTTAAATTTTAACTTAACATCTGTAAATTCCCAAATAAGTGTAAACCAATTAAAACAATTATTAAAATAGAAATAAATACTTTAAAAATAAAAATAAACTGTTTGATAAGACTGGTCTTCTATACAAATTAGTACATATGTGATATACATACCTAGACAGCATTGCATCATTCGCATTTCCAAAATGATTAGCAGCGATTGCTGCCTCCAATACATTCGAGTCTCTTCGTGGTTCAGCTCTATTTAATATCGAACTTATTGAGAAACTTGTATACGGCGCACTGCCTGTGGCCTTTTCATCCTTCTTCAGGTCGTAGAAGGGAGACTTCTGATCTTTTCTGGAGGGAGATGACGGGATATCTGGGCTGCTGGCACCCGATACCACGTTGACTTCGATGTCGTTGTCTTGAGATGATGGCGAGTCCATGTTTAACACCTCATTTTATTGATACAGTCTGTGGAAGATGGAATTTCGTTAGGATGTTGGGAATATAAAAATATCTAGTAAAATGGTTGAATTATACACTATGACCTGTATAAAAAACTAATTTCATAATATATACATAATCCTGAGGGAGTTCGAGTGTAAAACCATAGACTAAACAAAAACTATAAAATTGTATAGTTAATTACTTATTAGTAGAATATCAACATACTTTCTAAAATCGATCAATTTATAATTGCCTGTAACGATAATAATATTCTAAAAATAATTTGCGATAGGCGTGACCATAATATAAAATTATTGAAACAACTACTATTTAGTCACGTGACAATACAAATTTCAATGACGTTAATGGGTCACGCATGCCGCACACAGTATTCGGCTAATAACTCTCTGGTACTCTGTAAATATCAACAGTACTTCGCTATTGTTCTGGTTTGAATGTAATTCTTTTGATATGCGATATATCACAAGAAAATCAATCGTCCAAAAACTTACCAGTATTAGCGAAACCCCTAACAGTCTTAAACAATAAGATCTATTAATAAAAAAAAGCCACCCATTATTAACGGAGGGAGAGTAATCCTCTCTAATATTATCTTGAACCCCTGAGATTTCTTCGACAATAACGCACTTAACTGACATGAATAAATGATGTACTTCGTTCAATTACGTTAAGCTCATATACTCGCGGTCAGTTGTTGGGTGGCGCACGCCATTGTAGTCTTTCTAGAATGACAGATATGAATGATAGCCATATATAGATGGATAGCTTCATCATCAGACGTCAAGGCAGAACACGAAAATCCACCTCGACGTCCTTCGTTTCACAACTGAGCGTTTTTAAGGCAGTTTCTAACTCGCAAAACAACTACGTGGAACCAGCTGCCCACTGAAGTATTTCCAACCAATTCGACTTAGAGTCCTTTAAGAAGAGCGTACCAATTCTTAAAAAGCCGGCAACGCGAGCCTTCTGAGTTTTAGAATGACCAAGGGCGGTATCATTTAACATCAAGTGAGCTGAGAATGTTAGTGATGTAAAAAACCAAGCCTGATTTGAAAAGCTGTCAGCCTTATACTACTTACGATGACGTTTTGAAATAGAGAGTGGATTTGTGTCTGCGTTGCACTGTTAAATCTCGGACATATCGGCCAGTATGAATAGTAAATGTCAATTCAGCCTGGCGTCTATGCCAGCGATGTGATTATCGCAACTGTCGCATATTGGAAATTGATCCGTTAATTTATCACATTTATAACATCGTCTCTTGCCCCGAAATGAACCATACAAGACGTCACTAATAAATAAGTTAAATTTTAATTAACGAATAAGTATTATTTTAATCTAGCTTTCAACATACGTAGTTGTAAACCATTTATATGAACTATCAGCCGCCGCGCATTTAAACGTTGGCATTATTTAATGCAGTGGTCAGATAGGATCGGTGGAAATGTTCATTTTATATTATTTTGCGAGCGCTTTTCATCGTGAATCACCCGTTTGATCGCCACTTTACAGTTATTGATAAAGCGTTACAATTTAGTTTTAGAATAGTTGATGAATTTTTTACCCGTTCGCCGCCGTATCTTTACACTCAATATGTTTATTTTATGTATTCGAACATCTCCATCAGTTATGGGATATTAAGGGTATGCAGAAACAATACTTAGTATTAAGTTTGAGTCCCGTTTGTCAAAAAAATATTTTAATATGTTATATTAAATGGATTTTAACATGGTTCGCGGTAAGTTTCGTATTCCTTTGGTGTGTTTCACAGAAATTATCACCGCGGCTCGCTTAGTTAATTTTTGAAGTGGTACATCTTTATCGGCGTTGGAATAAATGTTTCTGTTACGCGCCATCTTTTTTTTGTCCCTACCACGGTTGAATCGAAGAGATTCGAAGCCTTTAATAACAAAAACATATAATAACGATAACAATGATAGTAATAATTCTATTACAATTAATGAAATTCTGTAATAATCTTAGTAATAAGGTAAAATGAAATAATTGTAATATTTGTATTCTTGTCTATGATAAGTAAGCCTTTTGTTAAACTTTATCTAATTTAACTTTGTTTAACCAATTTCTGTAAAGTTACATATAGTAGAAGATTTTTAGAAAAATAAGGTCATCAAGAAGTTTCACTTCTTATGTACCCACACATTTTTTTAAAATTGTATCTGTATATTATTTATAAGATACTATTATATTATATATATACGATATATACTTTAAATATTTATATTTTATTGTAGGATTATCGGTGTAGGTATTGTTGTGTAGTTCTATCGCATTATTAGTAACTGTTAAGATAAAATAATTATGTGAAAATTAATCTTTAACTCACCCGAAGTCTACTCAAAGCTGTTCCCGCTATATTTTCCGTCATTAATATTTAATAAATTAACTACAAATTTTAAAATCCAGTACTATTGTATAATAATCAACAGTTTGAATGTAACGCTGTCCTGAGGTTTTGCATATTTTACAGCAAGTCAACCGTGACTAATAAAATATATTGTAGCTTTTACATAGTATGTCAACGGACTTTATTTTTTATTCATAAAGGTTTTTATATTTACAATTATTAGATAGTATTTACTAATGCCTACTGCCATATGCTTAGTTTTGAACTACGCTTCTCGGGTTCAACGCAAGCGTCGCGCGGAAAGAGTGTGTATGAAAACACATACAAATGTTGCAATGATATGCTTTTGGTTTTTACAATAATATTGACTATTGATAAGTTGACTTTAAAGTTTTTTTATAGGACAAACGAGCAGTCGGTCACTTAAAGTTTAGTGCATACACCATAGACACCTGGGGCACCAGAAGGTTTGCAAGTGCATTACCAGCCTTTAGGGTATGGTAGGCACTTCTCTTCAGTCAGCAACGGTTTCGAGGTGCCTGGAATCTCAGCTGGTTCTAAAAAGTGGTGCGCGACAAGATTTGTCTTATTTTTTTTTTAATGTAATCTCGCTGTTAGCCTTAAAGGCCTTTACAGCTCAGCTCGGGCTGTTTTTGCGAGCGTAGCTCGGCCAGAATGGCGTTTTATCCCGCGGCTAGCGCAAGGGCGTCTCCTGTAAGACTCGAACCTTGGCTTGGCCCGTCGCGGGGTGGTCAGTCGCCTGAAGGGCAGGACAGAAGCTCACTGGAGTGAGCGAAGTGCGAAGTAAAGGTCCTCGACTTCCCCGATGAAGGCGGTTTTTTACCCTAATCTGTGTATTATTATTATTATTAATTTATTACGGATCCGTTAGTATGTGTCGGGGCCTCCTACGAGCCCTTTTTGTCGGGAAGGGGAAATAGTTGATGCTTTTACGCACCAGCGGATTGGGATGGTGTTTAGCCTTGTGAAAGTGGCGTGTGGACACCAACTTCATCCATTGGGCTATGGTAGGGAGAGATTTGTCTCAAAACGCGCTCTGTCACCAGATCAACAGAAAATGACCATTTCGTTAATACTGCTGCAACAAAATCATCAAATTTGTTTTATATGATATCAGTTATAAATGCTAATTATTTACATAACTCCACATTTCTTCATATCCGTTAAAGAAGTTCCAATATCTTCGCGTAAACAGATTTAGATAATATTCATTTGTTAAGTCATAGTATTTTTGGTTTAAGATGAGCCCGTGACGACGCAAAAACTCCATAAAAGAATTGCCAAACAAATAGACCTATTTATCCAGCTAATCGAATTTTATACAAAACAACTTTTGATGGTAAAACATGGCATTTGTTTAATGGTTTTAGTAATTCGATACTTCCATCAATCCACGCCAGGTGTTGTAAATCAGTGAGGTGAACGAGAAATCGATACTTTGAAATCGATTAACATTCTTTGATAATAGAGGATTTAACGCATTTTTTTAATTTATTAATTTCTCGATTCGATTGTTTGAACTCCCACCAATTGTGTGTGAATCTGTGAAAGCCAGTGTGTAAACATTTTTTTAAATCATTATCTAGTACGTGATTAGCTTATTTCTTACCTTACATTCTATGGTAAATAAAGAAATATCTTGCATAATGAGCAACTAATCCAACTGTTATATACACGGTCGTCTTCGGACGTCCGCGGTCCACAACTACGCGTATGTTAAGGCAGTTTCTGCCGTGCACCTCCACTATGTGGAACTAATTCAAGTAAGGGTCCTTCAAGTATTTTCTTGCGCACCAATTTTTAAAATGCCTACCGCACTCGCGAGCTCTCTGGCATTGAGAGTGTTCTATAAAAAATACAACGGTAAGTTCCAACCGTATTTGAGAGATTTGCGTAGAAACCCGACGGGCCAATCATGAAGAATATGGCTGCTATTTGTGTGGTAAAGCTTCTTAAACATCTGTGGACACACATTTCAAGACACATAAAAATATTATGTTTGTCATATTTATATCTTCTATACAGCTTATCGCGTCACAACAGTTTAAATGTTTTTAAAACATCTCTAAATTTCGCTTAACATTTATAGGTCCCGTTTGGGATTATGCATGTGTTATTATTCCTTTCTTCTTCATTAAATAGTATTCTTCTTTGTATATTATTCAGCGTTTGCGCTGCTTGCGTCGACTTCCTCGCTGTTTGACAATATAGATTAAAACATGAGAACTCGGCAATATGTTCAGTCAAATCTTACTTTTCTAACATTTAATTAATTTTGCTAGAAATTCTAATTTAAACATCATAACCTTGATGAAGATGACACCAACACAAATTTAACCCTCAACCCTCCATCATAAAATTAACATAAAGACAATTAAAATATAACAAAGTTAACCCTAAACTGTGGTGATCACGGACAGATGGCCACTTTGCGATACGATCTAACCCGTAAACTTTACAGCGCCTAACCCTATATGCTAATCGTGGTCAGGTAATTCGTGTAAGTTTGGACTATATTATCAAGTCATTTCCGACCCAACATTAGATTTCGATGTGAATTTTTTTCTGTTATTACTGTAACAAAGTCTCCTGCAACGCTATTTTGTCAAACCATGTCAAAAATCTGTTTGATGAATCTTAAAACTAGTGAAGAGCACAAGGTTTTCTTATACACATATTTGTAATATTAACGGTAGAGCTCTTATAAAACTAGAGACGATAGGCTGACGTAACGCGCGAGTGCGATTGGTCAAACTGGTCGTCGCGCGCCTCTGATTGGACGAGAATCGCCGTTTACTAATTACTATATGAAATGTTTTCTTTTGTTCTAAATACTCAGCCCACTGATCTTAATCACCCATGACTAACCTCTTACTCTTACAGTAGTAAGAGTAAGTACAGTTAGTTAAGTTTAAAATTATAATTTTCCACAAGAACTAAGCTCGGAAATATCTATTTTAAATATACTAACACTTCATTTATATGCTATATTATATACAAATCACAAATGCATTCAGTAATTTCGTGTTACCGATGAAATAATACTGTATTACTATATGATTGCATTTTATTAAACGATATATTTCCGTGCTTTCCCGTTCCTACGTAGTGCTGCCCGATGTATAAAGGTATTTATTACATACAAATAGCTGGAAAGAGGTATAGAAGTAACATCACTGTGAAGTCGGGTTGAGTCACTATTAAAGTTGTTCGGTTAATGTAAAGGGGTAATTCACACAACGATACTAATTGCCCATTAAGTGATTACAGTGTATGTGCAATCAAAAATGCATGAATAATTCATAACACAAATTGCTATAGTAAACTTTTATCTACATTTATTTCTATACTTCAATGTATATAATTCTGTTATAACCTGCTAGCCTGCAGCTTTGCTCTGATCATAAATAATTCGTTTTTTTTAATTATTGTATCATAATATTTATTTACATTTAGAATACATTTTGTATAATGATTATTTAATTGAAATTGGTTGCTTTAATAGAAATCTGATAATTACGAATAAAACTAATGCGATTAGATTTTTATACAAACTTGGCTCAAACCAATCGTTGGTGATTCTGTTAAAGATGGTATAAGCCGAACCTCTTGCTGTTTGTTTATATATATCTTATATATATGAAAATATTTTCAAAAGAAGGAACGCAATAGGCATATTGTAATTAATATATTATAGCCAATAACGCCGTATACATGTAATACGAATAAAACATATACATACATATATAGAAGTGATTTAGACAACATTTTAAAATTGCAATATGTAAACACAACAATGTACAAGCTTTATATAAAAGCTCTTAGCAAAGGCAAGTGTAGAGACATCTAGTCGAGGATCCGGTAAATGTACTTCATGACCTTCTATAATGAAACAAAAGAAAATGGAGACGCATTAAAGTATAAAATTAACTCCCAAAGAGGCGAGTTAATAGCTGGTATATATACCTTTTACATCATACATAATATTTTGTATAAATTGTAATATATTCACCAATACGAGTAGAGGCACTAGTCACTTTTGTTTAAGGAAATCAAACTCTATTTATTATTCATTTCACTAGAAGGCTATTTTAGGTATATCTTTGTAGAACTTTGACAAGAATTGAAAGCCTCGACAAGCGCTTGATTTATTTACCTACGTTTATAATTAATGCCCGGTAATCAGCATTTATAATATATACATATTTTATTAAAGCGTGAATCTTTGTGAAGTAGTATTTTTCCCATGCAAGAAATCAATCAGCAACTAATGAAAAATATTATATTAGTGTTAAGACCTTAATATTTCTTATTTGAATTTTACCAGCATATTTTCAGTTTGTATTTTTAAATATCTGTATTTATAATACACAGTATATGTTAGTATTAACACACTGTATAAAATAGTTGTGACACGGTTCGTTTCCTGTAAATAGGAAGAATGCTGTGAAACAGACGTAGCAAGGGGTGATAACAGCCATCGCATATTGTGTTAAATTTGTATTTTTGTTAATTCTCTATTTTTCGCGTAACAATATCAAAAATACTAACATATGTCAAAGTTGAAATTAATTAAGTAAAGTGCCTCCATTAGAAATTGTTATAATGCGAGTCATGGGAATAATATTCATAGAATCATTTGTTACAAAATTTATAATTTAAATTGCTTCTAAAATACACTATTTAAATCTATCTATTTGAAATAAACTGATCATGAATACTCAACAGGGAGTTAATAATAATAATAATCCAGTGGCGCAACAACCCAATATATCTTAGCATATGTTTCTTGATCATTTTTATTTCTAGTCTACGACGTGAACATAGACTGAAAGTCCATAAGTCAACTACTGGAGATCGAACTTATGACCTCAAGAATGAGGGTCGCATCTGAAGGCAACTCTGCTTGCTACTTCTGGACATGCATATGTATTTATTTTTAATATTAAAATGATAGAATACAGTATTTAATTAACTCCGAAAGAGTGAGGAACAAAGAAAAAGTATATAAAGTTTAAAATAATTTAAACTAACTTATATTTACACGCCAGCTGTAAAATAGCAAACCTAAATTTTGCATATTTTATATACACAAACAGTTTTATCTGTATATAAGTGGACATTTATCATACTTGTATAGTAAATGAAGTAATTAGACAATCAGACTTTTTAATAGTTAGCAACAATCTATGTTATATATAAATATATATAGTATGTTTTTGTCATAGGTACATCGCTTAATATCCCGGTCCAATGTCCAAACTCAACGATTTATTAAGACTAATTGACTTGATAGACGACGGTACAGGAGACACATATAATCATTTCAGGCTTGTTATATGGGTCTGGTAATAAGCAGTAGACATTTGGACGTCGTCAATGAAAGAAAAAAATTACGACGTATATGTAGTACATGCTTTATTCATGAAATTACTGTGTATTTTTACAAAACGGCGTTTATTATAAGTTACATTCCCAAACATACCAAGTATTCTAAATATATGTAAATAAATATCTGAATAACCCTTAACACGTATATCTAATACAACGCTACATGTGGGGATGTGCCCTGTACAACAGTCAGATTTTGTTTGTGTACAGATAAGTGAATATAATATTATGAAGTAAATCTGTCTTCCTATTGATGTCGTGCTACTTATATTAGAAGTCAACAATTGCCTTGTATTTTCCAAACTTCTTAACCATTCCTATATTTGATTAGACACACATAAAAGTGTTCTATTTTAAATATAGAATATAAATTATACGGATTTTGTATTGTTGATCAAACGTATGAAAAACATCAACGCGCTACTTACCGAATAAAAACAAATTCCTTCATATATCACTCACAAGCACAATCACACACCGGTACCAATTTGAGACGTCTTGCCACATCTATAATACTTTTAAAACTGACAACTACCCCTACGATTTAGGGCGTCACTCTACACAGTTACCACCCCCTGAGATTCAGTGAACCATACCTCTATTTCCATCCTTTTCATGCGAAAATATTGCTTGACGCAGGGGAATTTTACCCTTATTATAGTGTGTTAAGGGTGGTTGGATGTTGGTGGGTCTTCATCGATTTTCAAGTAGGGTAACACAATTAAAGGGCAGACCTTAACAGTTAAAACTACGTTGAGATTTGAGGTGAAAAATCCAAAGTGCTACCATGATACACTATTAGCGCCCGATCTGTGGTTCTCTGCTCGGTTATAGTGTAATGGAGTGAATTAATGTAGATGAAAGTTTAGTGAGCTTTTTAACCTTTGTTATTTTCTGAACTTATGAAGATATTTATACTTTTAGGCACGATGAAAGCATATAGAAATAAAGATTTCAATATCTCGAAGATTAAATATCTAATAGCTTTTGTCTTACTTATTTGTTTATTCCTTAGCTACCGGCTTCTGCCTTAAAGCATTAAAATCACTTTACATTTAACTGTACAAACAATTTACCTCACTCTACGCCTGCAATATAAATGTATTTAGTGCATTTTCGCTGTATCGTTTATTATTTAATAGTTTTTATAGTACTTATGGCCACAGGATACGGGAAAATAATATGTATGTTTTAACATGATTCAAGATCGTAAAAGTATGTAATGTAAAAACGTACAGGTTTAAATTGTAAAGCTTCACGCCTAATCCGTTCATAATTTTAGTTATGATAAAATAAACAGATTGCGGAAGAAACATGATATATCTATTTTCTACGCCTTTTTCTTACGGATTACGCCTAACATTGAATTCGGCGGGCAAAATATAAAATCTTATTAGCTCGTTAGTGAGGCAGAAAAATAACATTATTGGCATTTGAACAGCGAAGCCTTACTTTTGATTTTAACGATTAACAACAGAGATCCTTATAACAACTATTAACTATAATGTACCCGATACCACTGTTTGAAATCCTGGTGAAGTAGCAATTTTCCCGGAAAGGGCAGGCCAGGAGTAATACACACGAATATATGTCTCGCTTTCTGTCTTATATTACAGATATTACGTAGCGGCCCAAAAAGTGATCTTCATGGTATAGTCAATCTTACACTCCTAATAGTTAAGAGCTTTAATAAAAAGTTCATTAAAAATACGATTACAAATATGTAAGTTTTTACTATTAAATATATTAATTAATTGTTAATTGATTACAGCATTTTATTAACTTTTTTTGAAGTGAAACTTCTTTTCGCCACGTCACGTCACGTTTTTGGGTTACGCGTCATATTTTTTTTATCATATTTTTTTCCGTTACGCGTTTTCTTGTCCCTACCACGGTTGATTCGAAGAGATTCGTAGCCATTAATAACAAAAACATATAATAACGATAACAATGAATAATATATTCTATATTAAATTATAAAACGGCTATAATTCTATTACAATTAATGAAATTCTGTAATAATCTTCTAGGTACACACGTAAGAAGTAAAACTTCTTTAAACCTTATTTTTCGAAAAATGATCTACTATATGCAACTTTACAGAAATTGGTTAAATAAAGTTAAACAAGATAAAGTTTAACAAAAGGCTTCTATTATCATAGACAGGAATTCAAATAATACAATTATTTCATATATAATTAAAATGCTTCAACAAAATATAGTCTATTATATAATTGCTTTTAGATATAATTAGACTTTCCTCATCCATCATTATACTCGTAAGTACCACTAGATGGATTAGTTTATTGCAAAGAAAAAAAATATATTTTGACAGGTGTTAAAATAGAACCTTGAAAAGAAAATTTGAGTAACATACTTAACATTGTATACTTTACTATTTATGTAGAAAAACAGAAATAAAACTTGTATGTACAATATAAAAATAATGAATCAAATCCATTACTTTATATATATTTAAAGTTAATAATTTAATCCCACCTTCATATAGAAAAATAAATTTTCCCCTCTTACAACGGCAATAATAGCAAATTAGTCGTTAAAAGTACAGACACTCGGAAATGACCTGAGGCTGTTATACTAATTTAGTCGCTACTAGCTACTTCGTTGCATTTTTATTATTTGCTTTACATTGCTGCCCACAAATATAGCTTCAGGCTTTCATTGTTTAATTTTTGTACTTTACAATGATATCACTTTTAGCTATAAAGTTTGGGATAAAAATGTAATATCTTTAATTCAAACATACCATTTATTTGGTGTGACCATATCAAATATACTATTTAGACTTGAAATCATTTTTCATATACCTTAGATGTGTAATAGAGAACCTGCCTGTATAAGTTATTATTATTAATAACTATAATAGTTTTTTGTAGTAGTAATATTTTTTGCCGCAATAAAACCATCAGCATAAGACACATACTATAAAATTTAAATATATCTATATGGCTTGTGTACAATTTTAATACTTCTATATTATTAATACATTTATATAAAAAATCTAGATTATTTAATCTAGTAATAATTGTATTTATTATTATAATACGCAATGTATGCACGCAAATCGATAGTACTGTGGTGTAGTAATGATCTAAGTAGTGGTTGCTCGAGGCGTAAAGGGTGGAATCAAGATGCTTCCGAGATCCGTTTTGTAGCGCGGAACTGACAAGCCGAATCGGTCTAATTAATGCAATTAACTTTTGATTTTAACCAAATAACGCTTGCTTTATAACCTGAGTTTGCTTATTATCTACATTTATGTTAGAATCCGGTAACTTCTCAAAGTATCAAAGGATGGGCGTACACTTGTGCATAGAGCCAGCAAGTGTATTTGCTCTTGCTGTGTTGTTTGTGTATTAATTTCCAAAAATATCCTCATCGTGAAGCAAAATACCGTTATTAGAAGAGCCTTCACAAGATATGAATGTTACTTCTTTAGTGAAATATTATTAAGTAAGTAATTCTTGAGAATCAGAATCTTTATTTTTATAACAATACAGTAGAACATAATAAATGATATTTCAATAAATAATTAAAATAGAACTAAGTATGGTCCTCCTTCGGTACTAGTTAAAAAAAACTAGGTATACCCAATGAAGCATTCTATACATAATGTACCTCGCAACCGTAAGGAATATTATCTACCTATACGTAAATTGTGTATGTTTATAACCGCTTTGCAATAACAATATAAATTCCCATATAACAACGTCAAAAAATTGGTTTGAGACAATCAAATGTATTTTATTGCATGCCGCTCTATAATACTAAAATATTACCCGCTATAACTTTATTTTTTAAATCGCACAGCGACACCTTTTATTGAATAGCAAAATCAAAACTTCAAAAGAGTTTCTAAATTTTTAAAACAGCGCCACCTGTTCATTGGTATGTTAAAGTTGTTTACGAAAACACTACATCTAACAGCGAATGTAAAAAGTAATTTCCCTCATTTGTTTCGAAGAGAAAATCGGATAATTGCTTTAGGGTTCGATAAGTAATTTTCTTTAATTACTTGGTTAGGTATTTTTGACTACACAACTTAGGTTACATATATATGATTAAAAAGCGGTTATCTGCGCATCACCATAACTAGGAGAGTCAAAATAAAACGAATAAATTGTTCAAAATACTTTATTCTCAACAACTTTACGTATAAAACATTCTCACTGAGTCTATATTACTTACATTGTATGATTTTAAATGTAACCTAATTTAAACATAAAATTGGACTTTCAAATGTACAAGTACTAAATCTAAATACATATCTATTTACACTTTAATTCGTTCTGAATCAATTCCTAAACTTATCCTAGTCATTTAAGACGTAACAGTGATTAAATAGATAAAAATATTAGCAAATTGACATTTCTAACGTTTTTGGATTCTTTTATATCCAACGTATGTTCCTGTGAGAAAATGTGTACGCCAAACACAAACACATTCAGCAGTATAAGTCAAATACAATGCGACTTCTCTTAAACGAGAGTTGCTACTGTTTTTGTGTTTGGCTTTGGTAACCTTCAAGTATATTTAAGCTGTCTTAGATAAAAATATCATACATATTTTTACATTTAAGTAATAAAGCTAATAGCAGACTTGTAATTATGACTAAAATGAAAAATATAATTCATTGTCTGTGCGGAAATGGAACCGGCGTGGTGGTTATGCTAATATAATTTTTATTCACAGATAGATAGATATACCTTTAGTTTTTGACTATTAATTATCCAGATAATAAATGTGGTACTATAATGACGTAACAGTGTTAAATAAGGTTTGTTAGCACTGCAGCGACTTCAAATCAAAAGACGGTTCTCTTTCCGTTCACACTATATGATAAAACTAAAATGTTGCCAGTTTAAGATATTCAAATTATTTTTACGCAATAATATCTTTACACAAATAGAGTATTTATGGTTTTCAAAACCCGTTTAATATGTATTGAGTAATTATATTTTATACTATACTACAAAAGCTCGATAGTGGCTACGCCAATATTTGCGTACATGTGGCGTTACTAATAAAATATATAGTGGTAACGATTAGTGTCAATTATAAATGTGTTGCCATTACTAATATATTTCTATAAAATAATTGTTCAACAAAACTTGTGCGCTTCTTTTTTAATTTTTTAACAAAAAATTTTTTAAAGCATACAATGGTAAAAAAATATGCGCAAACGTACTATTTTAACAAACGTCGGATTTCGTATTACAAACTGATTCACACATTTATCCTGAGATCTGTCAACGTCGGACTGCATAGAAAAAATGATTTGACAGATTGTGAGACTAGATTTGATTCTTATGTCGTAGATAGCAAAGATTTATTGTATGTTCAAAGTTATTCATTTGTTTAGGTTATTGTGTGGCAAACTAAATAAAAAACAAAGATCTTTACGTATTGTCTCGCGGTTTGATGACAAGATATCACTTAAGAAACTACACGTGACTTAAAGACGAAATAAATATGATCACAACGAAGTTATCGTAGTAGTGACTAGGTGTTATTTACCTAAAAACAGATCGACAGAAAACTATTCTGTTGATCAGAGAGCTTGAGCTCAAAGGGTAAGATTTAGCTTAGCGCTAAGTGTGACATATTTCAAAATCCAATACTATTTGACAAACTTAACGCTAACTATAGATTTTGAATCTCAACCCAAGTGATTAATAGACTATAGAAAATCTGAAGTTGTAACCACGCTTTAAGTAAAAAAACGTTGCTCAAAGTGACTACAGTCGAAAAGGGTCTAGTTTAGGGACTATATATATTTGTTTCAAAAACTTGTTCTAATTCGGGTAACTTTATAGATACGTTCATAAAGCATAGAAAATTCCCTCACTTCCTAATCTGTATGATTTTTAATTTCCTCAGCAAACTTGGATTCACGTATAAAATATGTAAAGAGGTAAAGGGATAACACTTATACTATGTATAATATACACAATTATAACCGAATCTGGAGGCCCGTACACATTGTTAGTAATGAAACTTGCTTGAAACTGAGCGCACTTAGATAAAATTTCAAATATGGTAAGGCGTCACTAAAGCTGCATCGTTATTGCGTTGAGGGAAATGTCAAATACAATTTTTAAACAATAAAAAAAATAAAAAAAATAAAATTATTTTTTTGTTACAATTTTTTAACGGCACATAAGCACGGTGCAAGAATGCTCCTTTAATGAACTCATAACACATTTTTATTGAAAAACGATTTGCAAAAGTGAATGAAAAATTAAGGTACTCTGTGGTTTTTATATGAGTAAAAGATTAAATGGTTAAACAGCAAACATTTTGTAGTCCAAGTGCGCTCTTAGATTATTGCTGTTACAATGGCAGATGTAGTTCAACGAAATTCCTTTTTTGAATATTAATGTATTCATAAATTTCTATAAAATATTACAGGAATTAAAATTGTATGCGAAAGCCTAATTGTGATTCGTCTGTCGCTGTTGACCAATCACAAAACGACGCGAACCGTTGTTTGTATTTAAAACCGCATTCTAAACTCCATAGATAACGAACGTGTGAATATGAGCCATAAACAAAAGTATTTTACGGTATAAGTGAATACACACCAATAGAATTCATATGGTACTGCGCTGGTACTCTGTAACTGCTAATAGCATGCCTTCATTGTTTTGTACCGCATTACCCCAAAAGACAATTATTAACGTCCGGCTGGCTATCGTTATCGCAATTAGACATTATAGGGTATCGGCGTTGGTCACGTGACCAGTGACCAAACAAGATGGTGGGAATAAAACGACAGACGAAATGAAGTCAAGTTTCGCGCTTGATCAAAAGCGTCTCTCGTTCGTCGTTTAACCAATCACAATCAAGCAGTCGTTTTCGTACTAGGTAGACGCATGATACTTTTGTCCAGGGCGCCATATAAAAATGTGATTATATCTATTCAGTCAGATTAGGAACAGAAATTTGGCACAGATTAAATGGAAGCATAGAAAAGCTAGAATATAATTCATTTGCAAAACCATTTTAAATTTTAGCACTCTATTTGTTTCAACAACTAGTTTTCATAAAACCTATAAAAGGTAAATTTGCATTGATGATTGCATTATTATATATTATCATCACAAGTCATGAACTAATAATTCTGTATGAAAAGCTTGGCAAGATTTCGTGGTAGGGTTATCCCTATACCGTTTGCGTATACTATTTCACCAAAAAACGACTCCTGCGCCAATCTTATCTTATTTTTCTTATCGTTCCTTCTTAAGGTTCCAAATTCAAAACCTATTGTATGATTCAAAGCTGTAAATGCATTTTCTGCAAATATAATTCATAACTTGTGACCAAAATTAATATTTGTAAATCTACTAATACACTTAAATGAAAAACATTATCAAATAAAAACCATTTCTACCTTACATTAACCAGTACTGTCACCTACTAATTTTAAGTCACCAGTGACTATAGGAATATTTTAATAAGTAAACGCGTTTTTATTTAAAAAATTGTATTTCATTTAGTGTTTTCGTATAAAAATATCATCGCAGTTCTATGTACATGAAGCTAAAGTTATAACGGCATTGAAAATCCCTGCTATATAAATCTGAAGCTTAAAACTGGATGGATTCTGCAATTATGTACATATTATGATTTCAAACTAAGCCTCTATAAAACTTGATATAGGTCGAGCAGGAAAACTTTCAATTTACATTTATATTGACTTTCGAAGACATACTCGAAAGCTTTCCCGCTCTAGTCAGTGTTTTTGATCAAAAACAACATTATTGTCTATGAAAAATGTAAAACCAATCATAAGTGAAAATGTATTTTGTAAATTTAGAGCGCTTAAAGTAGCCCCAAAACTGTCAAATATACTGCCAGCCTTGAACCAAAACATGTTTCCCTTGAGATTCAAACCAGACTTTGGGCTAGACATGATTAGTCTCAAAAGGACAGCGTTAATGGGATCTTTAACAATGTATTCACTTTTCATTTCACTTATGACTGTGACTGTACAAACTTTCTATAAAAATAAGAGGTAGTGTTAACGAAGCTACATAAAACTAAACTATTTACAATAAAATTAATTACACAGTCTAAAAAATGTACTACGATCAACTAAGTAGGTACATAGTGAGCAAAATAAAACAATTTGTCTTTACGATTGCACAAATCGCGATTGATAAAACGTCAAAACTGACAGCTTTACCGCGCAAACAAATCCTAGAGCATTATTCTAGTGAATGTCACATTCGTACATAGTGTAGTCCATGACAATAATTACCTACAATTGTAGAAGTTTCAGCACTTTTTAACAAAAGAAACATGCCCCATTCTGTTCGACTTCGTGTCACCATCGAAAGTGCAACTGTCAATTTGACAGATCACCTATGACATGCCAAAGTCAAAAATTACATTAAAACCAATATGGAGTTAGCTAAGGTCTTAAAGACAAGGAAGGTAGCGGAAAGCAATCGTCAAGCGCCATCTTCCAATCTTTTGTCTCCTTTACGATTGTTCAATTTCTTTTTTATATCTAGCAACATTTGTTCGAAGGACATGTCATCACTTCTGCGCGGTGGGGGCGCGGACGCCTGGCCGTGAAATGCACTCTCTGTATATTTTGCCTCAAGCCCATCTGTTTGAGGAGAAATTGTATAAATATAAGTGACAGATGTTTACATTTTCCATTTAAAGATTAATTTCTCAGACATAACATTGAAAAGAATCTTAGAAATGCTATAGTACTGTAATAAGCGACTTCCGTCTTCATTTTGTAACGCAAACATTCCCGTAAATCAAATGTAGGGTGAGCGTGAAGATGGAATAAAAATGAAAATAATATCTGTAAGCTTCAGCCGATGTGTTTTCCTAACATATTTCCAATTAATAAAAACTTACCAAGATCTGCATAACTCTGCCTGCAGAATGCTCGTCTACCACCAAATCCAACATCATACTGAGGAAATGATGAGGCCGCCTCGACGGCTGTCCACGCGTCCCTTGGTCGCTGGTAGGTTACAAAACCGTAGCGAGACCTGGAGTTAATAAAACATAAAATATTTGCCAATTACACGTCAAATAAAATAATGGGTAAAAAAAATGACACGTTACAATTTTAAGACAGTTATAAAAATGGCTTTTTAATTGAATATAAAAGTAATTTGAAATCAGTCATTTTCAGAATCATATTTCTAATGACAACATTAAGTCTAGTCTCAGCCCTAAGTATGTCAACAACGTATAGAATTTGGTAGTCATACTTATCGCTAAATCTCGACTGTGAATCTTAAGAGGCAATCATTGATTACTTACCCATCCTCTTTGCTATGCAGTCTGACTTCAGTAACGGGTCCGAACTTGGAGAATTGACTCCGCAACAAAGACTTAGTTATGTCCTGCTCTAACCTTCCCACAAACACTATCCGTCTTTCTTCAACGGGCGTATTGCTCTCTCTGTAACGCGTTACAAGATAATTAACATTTATTATCTACAACAATGTAGTATATAATATATAACCTGAAATATGTAATTTAAATTATATTCGAAAAGAAGTTTATGTTATGAACATTTCTTTAAAATTTTATTAAAAAAATATTTGCTAAATAAATCTTAGTTAACATTGTTTACAAATTAAAAACCTATTGTTTTTTTATTTATTTAAGCGTCTCTTACCTATCTTCAGAACTGTAAGAATTCCTAAAAGCTGTCGCCCTAGAGTTATTCCCTCGGAACGTGCTGGATGCTCCTCTTGAGTTCGATGAAGACCCACTAGTATTGGATCGCGAAGAGGAACTGAAAGAGATAATATGTTAAAGACATAGTATATCATTTATTATGGCTACTACATAATACTGATTATCTAAAATCGTAAATCTTTTTTTGTAAAGAGATGACATCTTTAAAAATATACCATATAAAAGTTAATCTTTGTTTTTTTTTCGAAAATGATTTTAAACTACAGATAATTAATGTTAATAAACTGTTATTAGTAAACCTCTTAATGCTTAATGTAATATTGTAATATTTAAAAAAATCTAAGAATGTGATCTGACACACAGGTAAACCAAACCATAAAAGGAAGCATTCAATTTAGATGGTTGCGAGGTTAATTATTATGGCACACTCCGTTGATTATTATTATTTTTACCTGGAAGAAGTAGTTGTATCAGAACTCTCAGAGACAGTTGGTTTTCTAATTGGTGGTGTAAGTGATTTGGTCTTTTTTTCGATCTTTTGTGGACTTTTCTTAGCAATTGAGCTTTTAGTTTCTGCGTACCTCGATCCAGAACGAACTGAACGATATTCTCGACGCATCGGGGATCTATAAGGAGACCTTGAACGTCTTTTTCTTCGATACGGTGAATCAGATCGCCTGTACCTCTTGTATCGTCCACGGGACCTTGAACGTGTTCTAGTTCTTGATCTGTGTCGCCGATGTCCACGAGAATGTGATCTAGAGCGTCTGTACTTCATTTCATGCCGATCTTTTGAACGTGAACGTTTTTCTTTTATCGGCGATTTTTCGCGTTTTAAGTCTTGACGCTTATTTTCAGTCTTTGATACAGGAAGCTTCCTTTCAGGGCTGCCCTCACTAGACATTGACATGTCACTATCGTTCCTTTTTCGTGGCGATATTGATTGATCTATTGGTGTTTTTTGTTCAGTCACTTCAAGTGTGAGTTGTTTATATACTTCAGTACAAGCGGTTTGAACTGTCGCAACACGCGTTTCGGGTTTAGTTCTTCCTTTTTCTAAATGAAGAATGATTTTGTCCTCGCCATGGTCTGCATTTTCATCATAGTCCCGGACAATAATAGGTTTAGGGTATACAAATTCTAATTTGTGTACTGGTGTAATTAATTTTTGTTTGTGGTCTGGATGAGAGCTTGTATTATGCACAGTTGTAGCCTTTTTCATTACGACGTCTTGTATACTTGCAAAGAGAGAATTACTAGATATCTTTGTGTCGACTTGTTTTCCTACACTTTTTAAGGTAGCTGCTATACCTTTGTAACGTTCTTCATCTATTTTTATGTCAGCAGTTTGATCTTCTTTAGGGTTGTGCTCAGTTTTCATGGATTCGAAAACATTGTGTTTTAGGATATTGTCAGATTTCTTTATTTTAAAGTTTATAGTAGACTTATTCTCTTTTGCTGGAGACAGTGGTTTATGTCTTTTTATTTCAGGTATTGCTTCAGTTACCTTGAAAACTTTTTCGTCGGTATTAGTGCCCATACTTACCACAATAATTTCATCATAGTTTTTGGGTGGCTGATGAAAAAATTCATTCGATTTCGGAATCGGTATAGAAATAATTGGATTAGAAGACATACTAACAATTTTAAGCATTTCTGCATCACTAATTAATGGTTGTAATTCCAGGTTTTCAACTTTTGGTATCTTACTCATTATAAAATCTTCGTCTCGTTTTCTTAAAGCCTCGGCCTTTAATTTCTTAGTGTTCATAAGAATTTTTCTAGACGCCTCACGAATTGGGTCGAAAATCTTTTTAGAAGTCTCAGAACTGACAGTAGCTTTATTATTATGCTCATCACTTACAGGTTTAATAGCAGCCGGCATATCCTGTGGACTGGTGGAAATTGCTTTATCCAAGTTAATATTCCCTGGCATTTCTGGGAATATTGCTTCTGGACTCACTTGCGCCGAACTTTGATTTGAATTATTATTTTCTCGGCGTAATTTATATTCCTGTAGATTAAGCTTTTTCTTTTTTTGCGGCTGTATTTCATGTTCAGTTCCATTTGTGGATTCCTGTGAAACTTTATCGACGTCTTCGTGAATTCGTTTTCCCGTATTTTTCGTTACATTTTGAGGTACTTGTACATCTTTTTTATCTTTGAATAGAGTAACGTAGAAATCATCGCCGGCCTTTGAATGTTCTTTTTTGACTTGCTCGGCAACTCTATCCGTTTTCTCATTAGCTTGTTTAATTTTTTCAGTAACACAATGACTTTTTTCACTAGCATGCTTGAATTTCTCTAATCTAGTTTCCTCGAAACTGTCCCTATCATTATTAACAAGAGATTTTTCAGCAATACTACTTTTTGTTTTATCTAGTTCCTTAGCATTACAATGTCTTATTATAACTTCACACTTATTTTTAATAGTTAATTTAAGACTACCATTAGAATTTTGACTACTTGCAGTATCACTTGCTTTAGAAGCATTTTTCACCATCACAGAACCGTTATCTTTATCCACACTACAGTTAGAAATAAAATGCACGGGAGATACTTTCTTACGTGAATTAATGTTTGCATTTACTTTTAAAGTTTCTTTACTACTACATTTCTTTTTAATGTCACTATCATCATCACTAGCACGATTGTTTACAACTTTTTTCTTACTAGCATTGCACTTTTCACTTTCTTCATCACTACTTTGATGATACACTATCTTCTTGTTCTTACAAGATCTGTGCCTTGAACTTAAGATCTTATTATTACTAGACAAGACCTCAGGTTTTAATAAACTACGACCGCCTGTTATGTTCGGAAGGCTGTGCCGTTTTTTAGTGGTACAGTAGTCATGATCTGAATGCACAGGGCTTGGAGATCTTCTTGTTGTAGTATTTATTGTTGATGGCATCTGTAATAATTTAAAGTAAAAATTACACTTACAATTCAGTTATAAAAATTTAACTGGGATAATGATACTTACCAAAATTTGCCGCATTTTGTTTTTGTTCAATTGGACACCAGCATCCTGTAATCGCATTCCATTGGCTAAACTTGTTATTGGTTTAGATTTAACTGTAGTTTCTAACTTAACAATTTTTTCTTTCTTCTTATTTAATTTTTCGGTAGCTTCAAATTGCTCTAATAGAGAATTTAAATTGTTTGCCTCAAGCACTGGGATAACAGAATCATTACAAGACTCAACATCCACAAAATCATCAATTTCATTTTTTACATCTCTTTCCTTTTTAACATTTTTTTCAATACAAAAATCGAAAACTGTTAAATTAGATTTTAAGGGAATCTTGGCTAACTTTGTGTGAGGAATTGGCTCCTGTTTTACATTGCCAGTTTTCAGTTCAGGGTGTTGATCTTGTATAGTAGCTGGGATTATAGCTGGAATTTTGTTTAAGCTGCTCTTATAAGTTGCATTAGGCTCAACAGGGGGTATTTTAGCTGATTTATTATCATCGTCTTCAGACATTATGGATTCAACAGGTTTATTATCAATTTCCATATCTTGAAGCTTTAAATCATCTTGATTTTTTATACTAGGAGCACATGAAGAGGTTATTAAAAAACTATTTACATCTTCTTCTGTTAGAGTTTGGGGTATATCATCACTTTTTGAGCTATTGTTAGATTTGTCTTTACAGTTGTCAAAGGATAAATCAGATAAGTCAAGATTCAAATCTTCAAAGCTTAAGCAAGTTTTAGAATCTATATCTAAACAAAGATTATGCATTGGTGAATGAGGTACGCTGCATGATCTTTGAGCATTTTTCAACTTGTTATATGGCATATCTTCTAACAGATATCTTTTTAAATCTTCAATATTAGGCAAGCCCGCAAGATCTGTTTCATTAATAGGCAATTCTGGCTCTATTTCTGTTTCTGGATCGGGAATAATTACTTTAATAATTTCGCTTTTATCATCATTATGATCAACTGCAAAAAATTCTTCAACATTGGGGACATTTTTTTGTATCCGAAAGTCTGATTCATCTGGCAACTTCTCAGGTATTAAGAAATCTTCGTCAATAGTAGGTTGTGTAAGTTCTTTGACATTTTTAATGAAATACTCATCAACATCTTTAACAACAGGCTCATCTTTAACAGCCAATATATCTTTCTCCTCTATAAAATATTCATCAACATTTGAAACTATAGAAGTATCTAAATTAATGTCTAAACTACCTTCACATATATTATCTGTGGGGTTTTGTTGGTACAAAACGGAATTATCAGTCTCTGTGTACTTGGATTTATCATCCGAATTTAGGTATTCTTCTTCATCTTCAAGTTCTTCATCATCTTGTTCTGGTTCTTGTTCTTCATCTTCAGAGGAAGCTTCCAAATCTAAATCTGGGTCAACAGCAAATACCTGGATAACATCATAATCTGCACCTTCAACAAGAGAGGTATCTTCAGCTGAATCTGCCTCATTATCAGATGAATCAATTCTCTCATCTATGGATACTTCTTGAACATCAATTTCTTCCTCATCTATACTTGAATCATGGCTTTTAGTTATATTTATCTGAAAAAATTCATATAACTTAGTAATGTGTATGTCTTTTGGATTTTTTTTTAACTTTCATTAAATTCATTTGACGCTGCTTTAATGATAAAAATATACTGTACATAAAGAAATTTTAGTAAAGAATTAATAATAGGATTTTTTTGTATAAAATAAATCTAATTCTCATATTTATTTGATTCAAATAGATACCTTCTGATTTTGGCTCCACAAATTTCTGTTTTGACTGTTCCAATACCCTCCTTCATTACTTTCCTCATGTTGACTGGATGCCTGATCCTGTGAGTATTCAGGACTATTTTGGTCACAGCTACCTTCTGATGATAGCGACTCACTTGTTGTACGCATAATCTTATGATCTATTGTGCGATAACGAGCATGATGATACACATTTAAAACATGTGACTCCATGTCTGCAACAAGTAAAAAATATATTTATATATATATATGTAAATAGATAGAAATATATAAAAATATTAATAGTTACTTAAAAACTTAATAAGAAAGATATTAGGTTATCACTGGCAATCACAACAAACTCCAAAATCTAGTTTTAGGAAGTGTCACTGTCACTCAGTAACTTCACAATCAGCTGATGTAAATAACAAAACAGAAAAATTAAAAAACGTGAAAAAAAAACAGCAGAAGATACATAATTACAATTTCAATTGAACCACAAAAGATATAATATAGAAAGGTAGGTATTAAATATGTAATATATAAAAGAATGAAATATAAGTCTTAGAAAAAATTATACTGCTGAAATTAGTTTAAAGTAAGCAAAACAAACTCAATGAAATTTGAACATTTACTAGACATTGTTATCAAGCTGGACTGCATTAATTTTTTTATTGTTTAGAGCAATTATTAACTTCCTCAGTCAAGCATAAAATAATATAATTTATCGAATTAAAGATGACTTATTTAATCATCAGGTCCTTTTATATTAAAAGAAAGTTAATGTGAACAATTAAAATGACACAAAAAGCACTATAAATTTAAAAAAAAACTATTAAACATTTGAGGTCCAATTATTTTTGTTGTATCATTTGTATTGTGAATTAATTTCTATTTGAAACAACAGGTATGTGATCAAAACTAAGCCAAAACATTTTTTCAATCTTATTTGATAACCTGTCTTTAGTTTATTGAATACTACACATTAAGTATTACTTTTTTAATAATAACACAAATAAAAATGAGAATTTATTACATTACTTTCATAACTGAAGGGACTTTTCTCCCGCTGACTATACTGTAACTGTAACTCAAATGAAACATTTCATTATAGCAGATAATGTAATATGTTTACTAAAGAAGTTGTACCTTCCAATGTGTCTATGAATATGTAAGATAGTGCAGAGATTCATAAAAAAGATTAAATTAATATTCTTGTTGTCATTAGTAGAAATTTAATTATTTATTAAAATTTTAAAAGGCTTTATTGATATAACACATATTATGATATAATGGAAATTCTTGTATTATTGTACTAACAAACATTTACTACATACTAAATATTTATTTATTGTTTTTTTTTTGAGTACATAACCTGTCAAATTGTGTTCATAAAATGTTGAAAACATGAAACTAATAATGTTCTTAACCGCCTCATCATTTACTAAACATTATTACAAAGTTGCCTTTTTTGTATGCTTTCACATTTTTTTTGTAAATATAACAAAAAAGATTAAACTTTGATAAACTAAAAATAAAAGGCTAGAGGTAATGAGTAGCAATGCAATTTGCAATTTGCAGTCAAAGATGATGCAAATTTAAGGTTTAAATGTGTTATCAAAAAGGTAATAACTAGTTTAATCATGATACTGTCAGTATAAGATAGGAGTTGAATTTTCTGTCATAATCTAAAAACAGGTTAAATGATCACATGATCCTAGAACATTTAGCCTTAATTATTTCAACAGCGGGGTCTTAAGCTTTCGCTTCAGTTAACGGTAATTTTGACCGGTGCAAAAAATACAGCAAAAAGTCACTCACCAATGCTAGGTTAGGTTCGATTAATTTTTGCGCTAAAAGGATGTTTACGTATTAACTATTTTATAACAACTAAACATATTGCTAAAGTAACATTTTAAGTAAATATAGATCGTTATTAAATGGAAAGAATCAGTTTAAAAAGAGAATAAACAAAGATATAGTGGCAAAATGCGCGGAATCCTAACCTTGATAGCGAAATGCTTGATAAAAGTTTCTAGTTCAAGGTCTTATGTAAAAACTAACAAGTCGCATGAAGGCGTTACACAAACAAATCTGTAACATCATTGCAACCCGACCAGAAATCTATTTTAAGAAAACAACAGACGAAAAAAGCACTAACCTTATAACCACCTCAAGTGACGGCTTTATCCATATAATATTACTTTGGATTAATTGATGCTGTTTATACATAAAACACAGTCCGTAACAGTCACAGAACCCTTTTTAACACTTTTCTACACTACACGATACACATATTTTTGATATTTTCCTTAAAAAATTAACACTTTTCACAAAACATCACATGCTAAAACTTCACGCACGACAACTATCAAAATTTTCATTTTAATGTTGCCACTTCACTCAACATTGACAGCGGACAAATATGATATTTGACACGTGGGTTTTGACTTGTAAGCTCTACGTAGTAATGACGTCTCTCTTTAATCAAATTTAAATTTAATTTAATTCAACGTAAATACGTAGTCTCTTCGCGGCTACGTTTCCCAAAGGAATAAAGATTTACACTGGTAAAGTACTAACTACTTTTGTTTCATAGGGTGTTTTTACCTGAGTAACTGTCATTGTCTACCACATCCCGTTTCAGAGAATGCCCCTCCTTGAATAAGATAGACAGAGACAAAACAACATTCTATTGTTTAAATTTCCAAATTGTTCTGTCTATTGTTTATAAGTTTTAGTCTAAAAAATAGCCGCTACGTCGGCATAATCCCGAAATATCTTTATTTTTAAATTGATGTTGTTAAAATGATGTTTATTATATTGAATAAAGTAACCTACGTTTGGAAGTCCCGGATTTTAATATATGACGTATGATCAAAATCTGCAGGTATAAAATCTCAATTTTTCCTCTGTCTATATAGTTTAAGCCCACATTTATCATTATGAAAAAGTGCAGTATATAAATTATATGCCATTATTAATAGATGTCACGAGGTGGGGGTAGCGCAGACGCGTTGGCAGTCATCAAAGAAGAACAAGCATCGCCCGTAAACAGCGCTAGTGTAATTAACAACGAACAACCAGAAGATCCACAAGACGTCCCAAATCAATGTCCTTGTAAAGGTAGATATTTTTATATTATAGGTAGCTGGTACTTGTAATAAGCTTTTATAATAAAAAAATATAGTTTATACATCTACGCCTGAGTACGTAAAGTAAGGACACATTTTGTTTTTCTGTCGTATCTTTCAAGATATTGAACACAACACTACAAATTCTACACGCTTATATTAAACTATATACTTATATTAGTTGTAGATTGTGGTATCATAACTTTGTTTCACATAAAGCAGTAGATTAGTAATACCAAAGACAATAAAGTAAAACAGTTTACTTTGGTTGTCTTTGCTAATATACTTAACAAGTATTAGTAAGTTTTAGGATTAACCAATCGTTAATCCTCATTAAAACGATAATAATCTTTTTTTCAAAGCTCAAACGTAAAGTTTCGTACTTCGAAATTACAAGTTCTATGAGATAATTACCAGAACTATCTCAATCTTGGATTACGAGGTAAAATATCAGAGTTCTTTGTTACATAAATTGCAAATTAGTTCATTCATTGCATAGCATATCAATTACTTAAATCTAACAATGTTAACCAATTGATTGATAAAACAATGTTCAAAAAAAGAAATATGTATATAAAATGCTTTTAAATGAAGACCTGCAACCATTACACCATCTTCCACATGACATCTAAGTTAATTAATAATAATAAAATAAATTAAAAACAAAGATTTGTCCTCTATCAGCAGGAGGTATGGTGAAATAATAGCACGCACTTACATTATCGTGGGAACAACACGCAAATACGTAGTCGAAATAACTAACAACACCGCATACACGAATTAAGTACATGGCTTGAAAAATCGCAATTATAAGAAGGCAGTATATACCATTTGCAAAGGCTAAAACAGTACTTACTACAACCAGGCTTTGTATTTATATCGAAAGCCTAGTTGTTTACTTATTTAAGCTAGCCAATGCTGGGCACACTGATAGTATATACAAGAACAATTAAATTCAATTATAATGTGCCAACGCTAAAATCAAATTATAAAAACTGAATGAAAATCGATTTTAAAGTCGATTTTTCTAAGCAACTATAGAACTGCTGATCTAGACCAAAAACTGAGGGTGGAAGGTGCATATAATCACAACAAGGTGAAAATCAATAAAAAAATTCAAAACATAATAAAGAAAATTGTTAATTTCCCCATCATTCCCGTGTATGGTTTTTTTTATTAATACAATATTATGTTCTAAATTTTTTGTCTGGGGTACTTAATGATAAAACTTACAGTTTTGCTGAATATCGCGAAAAACTCATTTTTCAGCTTTGACCTTGTGTAATAGTTTTTTCATACTCGGGAATGTAAGGGTACTTAACACTTTTATTTGTAATTATTTTTTAAACAATTTTACTGATTTTGTTGTGATTATATGCACCTTGGAATGTCTTCATTGACTGTTTATCAGAATGCTCAATCGACTTCGACTGTTTTTAATGAGCTTACAGACTTACTTTTATTGACAATTCGCTCATGATAAAAATTGTGTATTAAAGGGCTTTCACTTGTAAGATGTAGGTTGAACACAATTGATAGATAGTCTGTGTAAATACCTAGTGACTGTTTTACCCATTAGTTCTTCGATATTAAACAATGTGAATCTTTTTTAAATACATTTATTTTACAGAATAATATAATAAAGTCATGATATGTAACATTGAAAACCACTGGTCTGTATTAATGTAACCATAGCAGTTAGTATTGTCTTTTGTTAACATAGCTTTTACACATTGAAAGAAAACACTTTTTTACCGCAGCCTTGTTTAGGAGCGCGACAAATGCATACAAAAATAGTTTCATTTGTGTTATTACTTTCACATCGTGAAATTTAAATTAGACTATGGCTGAGAAAACGATACAATAAACTATTAAAACATTGTGTAGGTATCTACAATAAAAAATCAAAAACAATCGTCTTTTTCAGAAAAAAGTTACTACGTTCACTTAATCCGTTTTCCTAGATTTAATAATGTATCACATTCCGTGTTTAAGACCGACTCAGTCCCGAAGAAGCGAAGAGACGTACACAGGAAATAGAAAAACTTCTGAAAGAGAAAGAAGATGCTCTCACCGCACAATTTCAATCTCGAATAGAGAAAGAAATTAAAATGATGAAAGAGAGATTTGACTACATTTTACAGTAAGTATTCCTTTACCTCCCTGAAACCCCTTTTACAGTTAAATTAAAAGCATTGCAGTTGGTATTGCAGTGGCTTGAGCGAGTTCTCCTTGAGGTCGTAGGTTTGAATCCCGGTTGAGCACCAATTGACTTGTATATCGATATGCGCATTTAACACTCGCTCTTACTGCGAAGGAAATCATGATCATCAGCCGGCGTGTGTCAAGCACAGAACAGACGGATCACTAACTTACAAAATCTTTTTTTTATTTTGTCATCGTTTCGAGTAATGAAACTAATAATATACAATATAAAGTAAATAATATACTCTATTATAAAACAGACCTCATGAGCAGTTATTTTCAGGAATGAACAAATAAGAACCGCGCATATGATGAGGGAAGCTCACAGAGAGAGGAAGGAGAAGGTGTCAGCGCTGCAGACGCAGTTGGAGTGCAAGAACTTAGCTGGTTTGATGTTCGTCCTGTGTTCTGAAAGACGGAAAAGCAAGCTTCAGCTATTAAGGCTTGTGGAAGGTATTTTTTTTTCTTTTCACACTTAAATCGTATAAATATTAGCGCCTTACGTTATAAATTAAGCAGAAGGAACATAGTATAAAAAAAATATGTGCGTGTAAGTAAAACTTCTTTAAACCTTATTTTTCGAAAAATAATCTACTATATGCAACTTTACAGAAATTGGTTAAATTTAAATCAGATAAAATTTAACGAAAGGCTTTTATTGTCATAGACATTGTCAATACAAATAATACAATTATTTCATTTTACCTTATTACTACTGAGATTATTACAGAATATCATTAATTGTAATATACTTATTACTATCATTATTAAATATTTTTGTTATTGATGGCATCTGTTCGAATCAACCGTGGTAGGCACAAGAAAAAGATGGCGCGTAACGGAAAAACGTGACGGTAAACGCCGACGCCGATAAAGAAGTTACACTTCAAAAATGGAATAGATTTTTTTATTTCTATTACACTTGGTTTATTCAATACCTGTAATGCATTTTCAAGCAAATCAGGGCCGCTGATCCTATGGCATAGTTTTTTTATATATTTATCTTTATATTAAAATCATTAGGTTTTTGAATTAGAATAAAATTGTTTTTTAAATAATTATTATAATTAAAACTCCGTTTAAAGGCTGAAGCTTTCAGTCTCCGCTTACATGTATACACTATAGAGAACCAATTAAATGTTTAAAGAAGTAAGTAGTACCCCTGAGAATATACTTTTGAGAAATATAATTTTGAAATCAGAGTTTGTGTGAAGATTATTTGTTGACTATTAATAATTAAAAACTTCTTTATAAACGAAATCGCCCAACTTTAAATTAATATTAAATTTTTGAGGTAAGCTTTATGGCAGGATTTTATCATGGGTTTTTGTCATTAGATTACACAACCTACATAACGGGGCTACAGCATATCTTGACTGAAAGTCAGGAATTAATATTAAATTTGTCACGCGGGTATAAAACTGCTGCAAGAGTTGAGCAGGAGTGGAAGGAGAAAATGGATAAAGTTATAAAGGAGGTATAATAACCCCATTTCAAATGGTATAATTTTTAATAGTAGTATAGTACTATATAACAGGACCTTTTATATGGATATAAAAATATATGTTATATAATAAAATAATAAATATTTTTTTCATTGAAAATTTAAAAACTCAAAGGAGCATTCACGATTATAGGATTTTTATAAAACCATTAATACACTTATTATTAGGATTTTTAAGAATATAAATTACTACGATTAACGGAAATAATTACGAAATCCCTTACTGCATACTATAAAGATAAAACCATATAAATTCCCGGTAAGTAGTAAATTGTAATACTACAATATCAGGTAAAAAATGTATATATTCACATAAACAATAGAACCCATTAAGGCGGTATAAACAATAGAACCTAATGAGTTTCTACGAAGGTATGGTCGGTGTTTTTTGAGCTTACGACTGCATCGGCTTAACAAAATCTGAGAAATATTTTTGCGCTGTTTATGACACTACCTGGATTCCCAGAAGGGAAAGTTTTATTTACATTTGTTGCTACACTTTGTTACGCAGACCAGTTTTTAACTTAGGCTTACGTGCAACTAATGACTTTTTTATAAATCGATATTTGCAAAGAAAGTAGTACATTTAGATCGATTAATTATAAAAATCCACACAGGCAAATGTCATATTAATTTTCATAATGTCAAATAATAAGAACATTAAAATAATGTCATAATAATAAGTTGAGTTATTTAGAATTGGTGTCAAATTTATGGTCTAAATTCTCGCCCATGCTATAAAGGGACCTTGCCTTATAATTTAAAATAATAACTATTTTTTTTATTTATTCAAAAAAGAATATGCCTAAAATGTTTATGTGTAGATCATGTAAATGCTTTAAAATAAAAATAGATTTGTTCGCGATGAAACTATGCGATAACCTTCAACGTATTTATTAATTTTGTTTGTAGGTATATTTTAGATTTGAAAGCAGTCAGTAATTAACGTAATTAGAAGTTCTAAATATATTATTGTAATTAATAGCAGTATTGGCCTTCAGCGTGCGACTCTCATCCCTGAGGTCGTAGGCTAGACTCCGGCTGTGCACCAATGGACTTTCTTTCTATGTGCGCATTTAACATTCGCTCGCGCGGTGAAGGAAAATATCGTGAGGAAACCGGCCTTAGACCCAAAAAGTCAACGGCGTGCGTCAGGCACAGAAAGCTGATCACCTATTTGCCTATTAGAATAACAAAATATTATGAAACATATATATGAATCTGAGGCCCAGACCTAAAAAGATTATTGATTCATTTATTTTATAAATTTTATTAATAAATAATATGTTTATTTAAGAAAATAAAAATATTTACTAGAACAATGATGATGAACTTAAAACCTTAAAAATATAATAGCTAAAATCTATAATTAAACAGAGTCAAGGTTCCGAAGGTACTGGCAACGTTATCCCTTTGAAAAGTTTTGTTGTTTTGCTTTTATGACTTCACTCTTTAACACAAATTTATTTCATTATTTACATACAATATTGGGCAGTAAAAAATAATGAAATATGTAGTTGTCCAAATCAATAGTAAAAAAACCCTGCGTTTATTCGTGTCTGTCTTAGTTCCTAGGTTTCATATACCACTACGCTGGTGGGACTCCTGAAACAAACCAGTATTTCTTTGACATCCCTGCCCTGATGAAGACCACAGCGCCTATAAAGGATGACCCGAAAGAGGACCCTTGCGATTGTTACGAGGTTAAACAAGGTCCGTATTCAAGTTTTCCTTTATGTTGTTATTTCGTAAAAATTACTAACACACTTTACGATGGTCTATATTCCATGTTATCATTTTTTTGAAGGCTTTGGCTTGTTAGCCTGACATGCTTGGATCAATTTTTGGGTCTAACACAGCTTTCCAGTTGATATTCTTTCTATTCTTCTTAATAGAAGTTTCTCTACAGAAACTAAAATAAGCCAAGAAAAGAATTGGTGGGAAATGATAGAAGGTGATGATCCTCCCTTCATAATATTCGGTGACATGGCTGATTTTAATCCACCAGAACGTAGAGAGGTTCTAAAGTCTGTTAAGGCCGCTAAAACTGCACCAAAGAAATGGAAAGAATACGGTAAATTGTTTTAACCATTAGTATGTATGCCTATTGTTCTTGGTACATATTTATACTAATCAGATCTATAGTTTGTGAAGTTATAGGGAGTTATCTCGAGAGTAGATCCAGATCTAATGAACCGATTTAAAAAAATCCTTTACACACAGAGAGCTACGTTACTTGCAAGTGTCATAGGCTGTAAATTAGGGTAGTTTACCAGTTATAAAGTAAGTTGGGGAAAAAGCGGGTCGACCATTTTTGGAAAACGTTACGTAATGAACGCACGTTATAACGAGAGATGTTTAATCGAGTTCTAGAATTTGATAATGTTTACAAAAAAGTCAGTATGTCTAATGTTTATATTATATAAATACGTTTTCCACATTTACCTGGCTGCGGGTTCGGCCATTTATTCAAGAGGTTTAGGTATATCATTTTTCAAGCTTCTCGTGCGAATCCGTGTTGCATGCATTTTTAAACGCATTAATCAATATGAAAACGGAACTAGCCAGTTTTTAAATACTCACATATTTTATAGACATAAATATATATATTTTATACTTATTTGTGTAGTTGATGTCAAAAAGAAAGTAAATTTCATATTTGTTATTTCTCTTTTCTCTGTACCAATTCTTGTCTTTGAGTATTAGTTTCTTTGCAGTTTTCCATGAAATGTTTCACAGTTCAAATTGTCCAAACTTGGATATAATTAAAGATGAATTTTTGAAGCATCAATCCAAAGAACAATGGGAATGTCGGCAAACAGATAAACAGTCTCTTAAAGGAGTATGAATTCTATTCTTATCATTTTATATTTCATGATGTAAACTGATATGATAATAACTGTTTCAATATCTTTATTTGAAAACATAGTTAAAACAAGTCAAACATAGTCAAACAAGTTATTAATCTGTTTGTAAGAATAATAATAATAATGCGGCAGCGCTACAACCTATATTTGGCCTCAAATTTTATGTGTCTTTGGTTATTTTTATTTCATAGACAAGTAGGTGTTCAGCCTAGTGTGTCAGGCAGAATGACACATATTGTCGATTTTTGGATAAGAGATGCTGGATGTAACAAGATGCAAACGGGCAGGAGACCGCCTGTGGTGTCCTCACGTTTTTTTCTTCGCCCAACGGGCAGCTTTAGATAGACATAGACTATAAGTGCATTAGGTCACTGCCGGGGATCGAATCTACGACCTCAGGGATGAGTCGCAAGCTAAAGCCGCTAGGGCCACATTGCACGGTTTGTATCAATGCGTCCAGTTCAAAGTTAGTGAAATACTCCTATATTACAGTCCGATACGAGTCAAAAACGAATTACCAAAGCGAGTATCGATATAAGAGGAACCATGGGATCTATACTTAAAATTATGTAAGAAAATTTAAATAGTCATGTTTTTACGCTATAAACTCTTACATTTCTCTATTAAGTGAATCCCCTTAAACTACCTTATATATAACATTATCTATGGCCTAAATAAAAGACTTTATACGATATAACCCTTATAAAAGAAGTATTTATTGCACTTTTTAAGAATAGGATTCTCCATAGGTAGTCACGTGACCAACTTGATTTGTTCGTGTCGTGTATCTATGAGTATTTTTAAGTTTAAATTTTTTCCATATAGACCAAAGATTGATTCGTAAAATGATTTTATTTATATACTATATGGTCCTATATTTTCAGTACATCTAGTGTAGTTCCGAAGGCTGCTACAAAATCAACTCTGCTTGGAGCGAGGGACTCGATGGAAATTGCATCTACCACGAAATTGGTAAGTTAAATGTTACCCATATTTAGTTAACATCATATGTTTACAAGTACAATCAACTATATACAAAACCTGGACGATTATGGTAGGAAATATGAACGAATATTTGTCTGAGATTAAGCTCCAGTGGTATTCAATGTGATGACAATTAAAACACAAAATCACACATTAATCTAAACTAAATATGTATTATTTACAAACCCATTTTTGTTTGACATTTGTAATTTACTTTTTTACAGCGCGAAAAGCAAAGGCAATCAGCGGATGCAGGGGCGCAGAAGGTCGTCTTAAATGTAGGGAAGAGAATCGTAAGTTTGCCTCTTTTACAGTCAAAGCGTCGAATATTATAAATCTCACCAGTTTGTTTAAACGAGCTATTTTTAGGAACTGGTTTGAATTGATAGTTTTGTGGTGTATTATGTATTTATCTCTGAACGTTCTTTCATCTTACATACGTCTTATAATCATAATAATAAGCGTTTAATCATCCACATCTTATTGACATACATTTAACAAAAAATGATATAAATATTTTTTTTTACTATTATTTTCTAAGATGCTAGAGATGGCTTCTCCAACTTCTACCAACCGTTCATACAATTTTTACCGTTTCGATCTCGTCGGCTCAGCTCTCTTTTAGTTTGCCCTTGTTTCGTTTTTCTTTTGGGCCAGTCAATTCGATTGCTTGTCATCTTCGTACCCATCTCCATTTGAGTTGTAGGTATTGCTCAGCATCATTGTTTTTCTGCGAATATATTCACATACGTCTTGCCTATTAATAAAATATTGAGGCTGTACTTGTCGTACCTATGCACATACTTGTATTTTTAATTTTACTTGAATTAATACGAAACAAATTAAGAATGTTGATTGTTTTAATATAAATTGATAATATATACGAATACATGTATATATATTTTTTCGTGTAGCTACATATATTTTAATAAATTGCATATCTCATGTGGGCATTCTTCTTTAAATATATAGCCCACCCTTCTGTGGACCTTACACAGCTAGTACAATATGTACTAAAACTTGTTTTAAAATTTAAAAAAAAACGTGTGTGTACTTACGTACACAATAAAATTATATTCTACGTTTATAGAAAATACGACACTAACAATAGAAAAAAAAAATAATACATTGAAAGTTTGAAAAACATAATCTAGTTAAATTAAGATTATTTAAGCATCACAAAATAAAATGTTGACTACAGCTTACTCCAGGGTGTCGGTTTTTAGTGACGACATGCGCGCGCATCGTAAAAATTTACTCTCACCATTTTTCCCTAATGCGCCAAAAGAAATATAACTTCAAAACTGTTTTCTATATAAGCAGTATTTAACGATACATTTGTCAAGAGTGTATAGATCGTATAGATTTTTATTGAATGTAGTTAATATATTTGAGAAATTATAATTCTAGGATTCTCTCTTCAATGATGTGATAGAGGATATTGAAGACGAGGATGTCCCACCACCGTAAGTTTAAATCTTTGTATTGTTAATTCTGTGATTTCTAAGTACTGTTACATAGTTACAAGAACGGGTATGTCTATATCCTATAGGTCCTTACATATGAAATTGGCGTTTTGTATGGTAGGAACAAAAAGTCGAATATTTTTATATATAATTATTTAATTAATCAAAGTATGAACTATTGTTTTCTATGCACTTTTGCATCTCATAGGTAGTTCATTGATCCCTTTATTAAAAAAACCAGTCGGACGGGAATCAATAAAATCTGTGAAGTTAGATTTTCTGTGAAGTTAGAATCATCAGAGTTAAATTTTTTCCCTTGCAAGAAGTTGTCCAAATTTAAAAAAAATGGTAATCTGTTGGAGCAAGGTCCGGGGAGTACGGAGGATGTCTTAGACATTCCAATTGAAGCTCTTATAATTTGGTAGCCGTCTGTTGTGCAGTGTGTGGTCTAGCGTTGTCGTGAAGTAGCAGTGGCGTGGAGCGATTGACCAGCCTAGGTTGTTTAGCCGCTATCTTTTCCATCATGGTTTGCAATTGCTGCCAATAGACATCAGCCGTAATAGTCTGGCCAGATTTGAGAAAACTATAATGAACAATACCGGCACTAGTCCACCAAACGCTTACAAGTAACTATTTTGGGGTTAATTTTCGCTTTGCGCTGAGCGCTTCCGATTATCATAAAGAATCCATTTTTCATCACAGGTAATGATTCGGTTTAAAATACCTTCATTATTGTGCCGGTTCAGTAATGTAAAGCAGCGTTTGCCGGTTTGCTTCATTCAATTCGTGAGGTACCCACCTTTCAAGCTTTTTAATCTTCCCAATTTGCTTCAAGTGAATTAAAACAGTTTTATCACTAACACCGCAGCCTGCAGCTAACTCGGACGTGGTTTGCGATGGATCCGCTTCCACAATAGCCTTCAATACTTCATTATCAACTTGGGTCTCAGGCCGTCCACGGGGCTTGTTCTGCAGGTCGAAATTTCCAGAACGAAAACGTTGGAACCAAAAACGAACTGTGTTTTCTTTTGCAACATGACCGCAATACACATCATTCACCCTTCGAGTCGTTTCCGCAGCACTAGTGCCATGGCGGAACTCGTACTCGTAAATAATGAGATACTTTAAGTTTTCCATTTTGTAAAATGAGTGACGCAAACAGAAAAAAACAAATTAATGACGGTCATCGAAGCACAAATACATGAGTAAATAGCTGTACAAATTTGAATTTGAAATTCCTAACCAAAGAGGAGGTATTTAAGGTCAAAGTGGTCAGTACGACAAAACGCCAATTTCATATGTAAGCTCTAATATTAACAGAATTACTTAATCTGTTGAAGCCAACATTGTCTATTCTTTCTGAGGTTTGAGTAACATAATATATCTTTATAGAGACGCTTACAAATTAGAAGATGACGAAGTGGCGGATGAATCATTATCTGCACTTGGGTATGTTAACCTGCATTGTTCCTTACATTTAGTGTTATAAATTATATTCCGTAAAAAACTATATTTTATTATATTATTTACAATACTCGACGTTTCTAACGCTTCGACTAGGATAATGTAAGAAATTCACATTTTTTATAGAAGTTTTTAAACTTTATTAATTTATACTGACTCATTATTTTTTACTTGTTCGGTTTTTAGTTTCCTTACATCAAAGTAACTCAACAAATTAAAATTGGATCAAAAAATGAGATATACTGTACTATATATACCAATAATAACATTATTCGATTTGTGAATTGCTAAAATATCTATTATTATTTTGCTCGCTTGAAATAATCATTTAAGTTTTGCAGACGGACCTACCCATCAATGGATCTTAAACTGTGTCAAACTCACTTATTCGTTCGCTACCTGAGGGATTAGGGTCTCTTTATACCTACTTTGAGTAAATAAAAGATATCTATTGTCGTCTTTACATGTCGCCGAAACATAAGACGCTCAAGTAAAAATTGTTACGAGAAATTATTATAAAATTTAAACTTCGTGTTGGTAGATATTTAGTTGTATAGTTGTTTAAAAAAGTTTTTTCACAGATTAAAGTTTTTTTTAGGAGTTTGCACAACGACAGTTTGAGTGTGATACCTTCACATGTTCCTGATCATGACAGAATCCACTACGAAAAGGTATAATTCACAAGTTAAGATATATAAATATAAACAGATAAATATCGCTAGGATCGAAACATAATTGTAAATCATGCTATTGTAAATATGTTTTACAATTCGTAATCGTTCTGTGATAAATAGATTTAAATGTGCCTAAGCCATTTTGTCCATTCCGAAGTAATTTTTAAAATATTTTAAGTTTGTTATATTATATAAACTTCTGACGCTTGTATTTAAAAATTCCAGAATTCATTAAGTAAGTTATAGTACGGGAGCCCGGGATGCTAATTGCAGTTACTTAAGTCATGGGGACCTATTGGATTGTGAAAATTATTTAGAGTTATCCATTTTAGTGGGGGCAGAACGTGTACAAATTTTCAAAAATGGTAAAAAAAGCTGGAAATACTTGAGACAGTCATACTTTATAGTGTTATACGCGCTATGTCTTAGTGGGCGACAAAGTTGTAAAGGAACATCACAACAAAATACTCGAACGCGATTAGGATTACGAAAAACGTTTAATCTGACGGTTTTCTTAGAGTGATGTAGCTAAAAGCATTGATAATGAATAAAGCACTCCCCACTATACTAAGGGTAATGTACCCCACATTCCATGGTGCAAGGTTTATAATATTTCCCCCCTAATTTTCTAACGCGCGAAAAATCCCCCCTAGTATTAGCTTTACACATCATGATACCGTCATATAAATCTCTCCGGCTCTATGCTCTTGATTTGGTAGTAAATGTCAATCTTACTTTTTGAATATTGTCGTTTATTAGTAACTAAAATGATTAAATACATTTTAATTTGATTTTGCATATATATTACAATAAACGCAACAAAAGCAAACAAAAGTATCTGACAACAACAATTGAGGCTTATACAACTTTTGTGTTCGTGAGTTAGCCCAAAATCTCTATGGTAATAGCAAGAATTAGTCATGCCAGATTTGGCTAAGTGGCTTGTTCAGGTACTTTTCTTTAAAAAATCTAAGGAACGATTTCGTAATGTATATCTAATAATATATCAAACAGTCATGTCCGATGAAAGAATGTCAGGCAATGAAAATGGACTCATTCATACGCACGCTACCTCCTTATATGCAAGCCAGTCCCTTCACCCAATACGAACAAACGTTTGATGAGTACGAGCCCTGTTCTCCAGGTAAGACATATTTGCCCATTTCAATTGTTTAAAAATCCGGAAAGGTTTAGCATTCATCGAGTTGGCCATCATAAATCCCATTAAAAAATATTTTATAGAAGAAATAACCTTTTCTGTTGGAGTTAAGGCCCTTTTTGCAATGACAGAATCGCCAGTTCTTATGTAGCGTTGTTTGCTTTTGTTTAAGTTTTCAAGGTTTCCGATATACACTATAGTTTTCTTCGAATTACCTTAAAGTTAATAAGTGGATCTTCCTTAGTAAGAAATGCCCCATAGTGAATTAATTGATTTGGCGGAACTACATTTTCAACTCTATGTAGCGAGGCAAAAGGGACTGCGCATTCATGGCCGTCATGATATCTTATAAAGTTTGAAGCATGATAATTTCGTGTCCTTGATAATTATGACAAATGTTTTACAACGACTAAAGTCTTTAGTTTTGAAATTAAAAAGTATATATGTACAAAGCAAACACTTGTTTAACTATACATACTATGCATACACTTCTTTACATTTAAAAAGTAAACACTCGTAACCTTTTATTATTTTGTTGTTTATGATTTGATGATGACACAAGTGAACTTTTCGATAATATTTATATAAGGTCGTAGGTATTCATTTCATCTTACCGAACCAGCAAGTTCAAATTCAAATTGATTTCAAATTCATCGGTGAATTTTACCTCAAGTAATTTGTATGGGAAAACAAGAACTATAGTTATTTACATAATCCTTGTACTTTTACGAAAATATGCATATTAGCCTTGCATTAGAAAAAAATGCCATAACATATTTTCTACATTGTACCTATATGATACATAAAAGTAAGCTTTCAACACGTCCTGTGGCTGATGTAAAACAACGAGGAATTTAGAATCTCCGTATGATGCCGATAGTCAGGGCAAATCGGTTTCTAAAAAAACAAAAGGTGTTTTCTATCGTTTGTTTTTTCTTCTATTTTCAACGTAGTACAACTTAATAAGTTTCATTACTCGCTATAGCCAGTACTTTAATCAATAAAGGAATTTTTGTAGTCATTATTTTGAGTGGGTGTATTGCTACATAGAATGCATGATTGGGTAACAATGCAAACCGGCCAAAGGTAAATTAAAACAATTTAGGGAGTTGGGAGGGGAAACTGCATGAAATAGATTTTACACTGTAATACTCTTATTCTCTGTTTATGCCCTGAAAGATGACGAGCGCTTTAGTAAATACGAAACCCTTTCTGAGTAACTAATTTATATCAAAACAACAGAACAACTGGAAATCTTGAAGCAGAGAATAGAAGAGAAGAAGAAAAGGGAAAAGGTCGACTTCTATATGCTAGAGGAGAGTCCGCTTAGTGAATGGCCGCAGACAATAGATGGCGTTGCTGTACAGACCTCAAATACATCCGTATCTTTGCCCCCCTGTACTTGTGGCATTGAGAGTGTTTCTGATGTGTCTAGTATTGAACGAGTTTTTAAAGGTATTAAAAACTAATGTCAAACTAGGTAACCTTTTTCAGTTTTCGTACCACTTAATTCTGAGTTTGTAAAACATTCTATTACCACCATCATCATGTTCCTAATTAGACTATCACCTGATGTTTATTTCAATTCAAACATTACACTATTGTAAAAGGATTAATCGGTGTCTATACTTGTTAACATAAGTGCTTTGTCTGTTGTGTTCACAAAAGAAATAGCTGCCGAATGGACAAACCTTTTTAGATTTTATGAAGTCGTTCAAAAAGACAGTGTAAGAGTATTAAAATTAAGGGGTTAGGAAGCAGAATAGGACCTGATTAGAGATGGCATTTACGCCTAGTCTATTGCATCTGAATCTAAATCATAAAATGGTGTCTTCATATTTAAAAAATAGCTAAATTTATAGGAAAATATAATTTAATCCTTATTCTATAGTAATGATTTAAAGTGGTAAGATTTGTATTTTTGTTTAAAACAAAACTACTTGGCCGATTTCAAAATTCTTTTACCATCACAATATTACGTTATCTCTGAGTAACATAGGTATTTATTTCAAATTTATTTTAATGTCCTGTTGTATGCGATGTGTATGTCTTATCCTTTTAGTCGTATTATTAAAGTAAATAATCGTAACATTTTTTTTAGTAACTGACTTGATTCCTCTAAAAGAAAAGTTGGAAAACATCAACCAGCAATGCTTCTTTCGAAACGACGTCGATTTTAATCGTTTTGGAGTTATTGGTCAGGAACATGAAGTCAAAACGTAATTATACTAACTTTTTTATTGATAAAATCTAATTGCACTATCTTAACAAAAGGACTCTTTCGTGTTTGTGAAATTCTGCTTAGTCTATGATGGTACTTTATCTAAAAAATGCAATGCAATAGATTTATTGGGGCCAAATGAATTTGTATGGTCACGTGACAAAGCGTGAGCTGATCTCATTCATACAGAAATTGGTGATTTAAGAAAAATAAACGATATTTATTACGAAACGAATTATCGATAACCGTTTGCATTCGCTCTAAATATATTTTAGTGTTAAATATTGTGTTGTGTTGTGTGTTGAGTGTTTATTTTCAATAAAAACTCTTTATATTCTTCCAGATCCCCGACAGAAACCTTCGCCAAGGACAGACTACGAAACATAACAAAAATACTAAAACAAAATCCCAGTTTATGCGAGATATTCCAAGCTAACATACGTTAAAAATAAACGAATATGTGTACATGTATTTATTTCTAAATATGTATTAAACAATTATAAATAATACGGACATTTTAAAAATACTAAAAATATAAGACAATTAATTGATAAACTAATTAATTAACAAAGGCATCTGATATAAAATTAATTTGTCCAATATCCTTTTGTATTGAATTGGGTAAATCCGATTCAGTATCTTTAAAATCTTCGTTATCAAGATAGTTGTCAAAAGTCCTCTGATCAATGATTTCTATTCCTTCGAAAAAAACTTCGGATCTGATTTTGTCAATGTCTTTCAACTTTTCCACAAAATCATCCGATGTTACTTCAGTAATACTTGGCTTCGAAAAGGATTTAGCTAACTCTATTCGAGTAGTCTTTTCTGGTATTGGAATTCTCGATTCTTCTACTTTATATATTTTAATATCTTCTTTAGGAATTTTCTCTTCTGATTTAGGTCTTGAGAGGTCTTCAAGCTTTGGTATTTTGCTGATGGAGTCACTAATTTTTAATACAAGGGGTTTATTTGGGGGGACAACTTCGGTTACTTTCGGCGAAGGAGGACCTAACTCGAATGGAATGACTAGACTATTTTGCAGAGCTTCAACTTCTTTGCGCCTAAATTGTTTTCTTTCTAATTGCTTTTGCAATTCGTCAATTCTTTCATCTTTAAGCTTTAGTAAATTGTCTAGATGCTCAACCTGAAATGGAATGAAATAGCGTATAGTTCAACTATGATCTGGATAGTTATCATTTTATTAAAACTCTACGTTTTAGACTGGTATAATAAACTGTAATAGAACAAGGTGATAAATATATAAAAAAATGTTGAATTAACGTAACATTCAACAACAACAACAACAACAAGCTTGGTTAACCGTTAAATTAGCCGTGAAATTTCGTACCTGAATTGTAGTTTTATTTAAATAAATTATTTTATAATCACTATTTACACGATACATTAATTTTATAACAAATCACGAAATATACCTATCATTTCTATTGTGTGCAACATTTCGTGTATCTAATATTCATTATCATGAATAGTATAGTTATGCTTATGCCTGATTATGCAGGTTGTGTGTTATTATCGAGAGTTTCATCCTAGAGCGTAATCTGCCGGAGTTTAAACTTATGGGCCAATAAAAATAAAAACCCATACAACATTGTACTGGTAGTCCAGCCCTTGTTAAATAGAAAAGCTTATACCTTTTGTTTAAGCACTTCAATAGATTCTTTCGCGTCTTTCATCTCCTCTTTGAGCGACATATAGGACTCGTAGCATACCACCTTACGTTGAACGGTCTCTAGAATACCATTAATACGCGACTTGACCGGAACAACGAGGACGTTTGCTGCAAATATACATTTTCATAAATTTTTTGTTAAAAGAATGGCTTTAGTTAAAATTATATGCTCTTAATAAAGTGTTTAAATAAAAGTGAAATGAATAAAATATATCTTGTAAAATGGCACGCAACATAAAATCTTCCGCACAACGTGTAAAATATGATTTAATTACTATAGTAGTAGTATATACTTAGTTAATATACATTTTTCACATTTATATTAATAATCAGATACATGTTACTTATTTAACCTTTATTTATAATAATATTATAATAGTAGGGGAGCCCAGGCGGGGATATCGGGATTTACTACAGTGGCAGATTAATATACAGGGGGATACCTTCGGCCAAATATGAGTTCCATTTATATGGCCACCCGTCAAGGATAAAGGATCAGATTAGTAAAAAAAATAATCATCAGAAATGCTCGAGCGCGTCAAATTAATGTAGGGTGAGTTAATTACATGCTGAAAAGTGTATATTTCACTAATGTGACAATTTGCAAGTGACATAAAGATAGGGGGGGGGGCTGCAAAGTTAAAAAAAATGCCATATGGACATTCTCGAGTGTGGCTGATTTTTTTTTATGTTGAAGGAAATAATTCAAGGATGATGATATAATCTGGCGATTTCCACAAGCCGAAATAAGAAAAATTCGTCGACAAAGTCGTTCGTTTAATACGTGCGACTGCATGATGCCTATATTAGTTTAAAAATGATAACTTTGAGAAATATTTACATAAAGTGTGAAATTTGTGGTGAGACTACTTTGCAAAAATCAATAAATTTACATTGGAAACATTAGAAAAATGTATAAATATTTTAGAATATCATCGAAGTAAACCGGTTCTTACGGTTTAAGATGTTTAAAACATTTTTTTTAAATTATCATACATAAAATACAAGTTCTACTTGAACATCATACACTTTTTACTATTTCCTGCTTATCAATTAATTAAGTTTGATGATTTTTTTTAACTATCAGGCGAATTCTTCCAGATAATCCTTAGATTCTGTGACAGCACGTCTGTCCTAGACGATAAAGATGAACCATATCCATATATATATAATTATCTAACGCGCTTGAGTATTTTAAAATGGCCATTTTTTGCACATTATAATAACGGCCGCGAGTTTGCGTCACATCCAAATCGTCAGATTTAAATGCAATCGTTTTTTTTAAATTCACTCAACATCCCCTTAAAAAATTTGACGCGCTCGATTAAACAACTTTTTTCTCATTTCAAACCCTCCCATCAGATTAACATCGTACATTATTAAAACTACGTAGGACATTAATGATATCAATATTATGATTATTTTTAATATATCTGACGCGCTCGAGTATGTCCATGGTGCAATTTTTTTTTACATTTCTGAGAATATATAAACATTACATTTTTTTTCTCATTGGATAATAATTGCTATAATATAAAATAAAGCTTCGCAACTCAATAGGCCTTTTTGACGCCCGAGTAAATTCCCATTTAGCATCATGGGCTCCCCTACTATAGAGATTTAAAGTTTGTGAGGGCAATTTCTGGATCTAGAGAACCAATTTTTAAAATTCCGTAACCAATCATATGATGTTTGTGAGTGTCATAAGCCATGTAAATTGTTAAGCCAGGGCCGCCAGTACCTTAAAATGTGTTGATACATATATTTTCGACCTATTAGCGTATAGCGTATTAGCAATGACACACTGTATTCATAATCAATGCTTCTACAACACCATTAAATAAACATCAACGTTAGAAACTTTGTCTGATTTTTGCATCATGCTTTTTAATTTTGATTTCCACACTCATACGAAAATAATGTGAAAGAAGCATGATTTTGACACATTTATAAGTTATGTGTACCCACTATTTAGCAAAGAAAATATCCCCATTTTATAACATCGTACCTTCATCTCCACAAGTCTCATAATAACTACCGCCGCTCGATACATTTTGTTCCTGGTTCATACTTTTGTTAAGCTCTTCGTCCCGACGAATCTTATCACGTACTGTAAAGTAATGAAACCATTACCATTATACTAACAATAACATAATTCAATAACATTCTTCAATATGAATTTCAAATATTATTATAATTGCTAACAACTTTAATTAGGCGCAATCATTTGCGGGCGAACGAAAAAGGATTATGTAGTAGAAGCCAAACTCATTGCTTTTACTGATGCTGCAATGTTGAGATATTTAATTCTTAAATAGCTGTTTATTCGAGACGACTCTGTATGGTACAAGTAAGCTTAATGCATGCGATTCAATACTATATAGATTGCAATACTATCTTCATATGAAACTGAATTCGAAGGCGTGTCTCCAACACAAGCATAAATATTGCTTTTATTCATTTATTTATTAAGAAATATACGCAACTAAGTCACAGGCACAAGAGTTGTCTTGTCCTCTTCCGGTTTATCTTCGAGTTACCACAGTACTTATTTAAATATTTATACTAATAGCTATAATTTATAAAAAAAAATTAAATAATCAGAAAAAATCTAACTATGCGATCAGCAGCAAAAGCTTAATATGATAATATTTTTAAATTAACTTATTTCGCAGAATACTTATACAATGGTTTATAGTAATTTAACTCTAAATATATATATATCTATATATTTTAATACTATATACCTACAACAAGATTCTGTATTAAAACTTAATGGAAGGCTCTTTTCTGTTAATTTTAATGTAAACAATAGCAGGAAGTTAATGTAGAAAGAACGAAAGAACGATGAATAGGTTTGGAAAAGTGGGAGCCTTGGAGCTTAATACAGATAAAAATTAAGTGATATATTGTAAACAATTGATTGAAAATAAACAGGCTTTATTATTATACAAACAAACAACTACAAAATATTCATAATCTAGATATAATGGAGAGACTGGGTCTACGGTTACCAAGTAGAAACCTGAGTCTTCCGTCTAAACTTTTGGATGTACCGCGCGCACATTCCAACTTGGTTAGCGAAGCGCCACTCACGCGAGCAATACAAATAATAAACAAAAAATTTATTGAGGTAGACCTATTTGTTAGTACACTGGCTGAATTCACAAGAGTTACCTGCTATATTGTTAGTTATAAGATTTAGGTATATATATTTCTTATTATTCTTATTTTTTAATTTTATTTACATTTTTTTTCTTCATTGCTTACACTGCTAACATATACTATTATTATTTGCTACTGAGTATTAGATTCTTGTCTTTGGTTAACATGGCTTTTACACATTGAAAGAAAACCATTTTTTTAACCGGATAATTATAAGTTTATAATAAAACAAATAGCTTTAATCCGGTTAAAAAATTGTTTTCTTTTTCTTCTTTTCAATTAGATTCTTATTTGTTTTTTTGCGACTGAGGCGGAAACTGCTGTCGCCTCTGGTAAAATGACTAGCGCTGTGGAACAACTATGCTCCTCAGCATAATGCTGAGCCAGAGCCAATTACAACCACAGCACACACGCATTACACAATTAAACCTTTTCGTTAAAAAAATTGTTATCTCTCTATTATTATTCTTTTTTTATTTTTTTTTATTTTTTATTATTGTTATTTTATCTGTTTCTGTGTGTGTTTTGTTAGTAATAAATGTCTATGTCTACATTTGTTTAATGTTTTTTTATGTAGGATAGGAACTGTTAAGATAGAATAATGATGTGGAATAAATAAACAAATTGTACTTTCTGGTCAATTTCCTTACCCATAATAAGTACTCTCTCGATAACTCCCGGTGCACAGTTAGCCAGTTGCTCCATTGTGTTGCAGCATAAATTTAGCCTTAGTTTCTTAAGCACTTTCCTATTTAAGGTCATCCAGTTATTTAATTTCAAAGAATGGCTGTTTCGCGGCGGATAATTGTGCATTTCAACTAATTTAGGGTAATGCACGCCTAAGATCTCAGCTAGGAGTACTGAAACAATTGGAAAGTAATTTAAGATCGCTTTATTAATATTATTTTTATTAATTCTTTGATAATATCGAATAAACCTCCTACGGTTATTATTAATGAATTAAGAGTTTTACTACAGGTATTCCGACGACGGAAGCTGTGTTTTTATTTCTTTGAAATATTTTACATTACGTGGTACTATTTATCTCAAGTACCTGCATCGGAAAAATCCCTATTTATCTTTTTGGTGGGACGCGAAAGTTTGAAAGTGTCCACCCAGGCCAGCACCGCCTCGAGATCCGACAGAGCTATTGGCGACTCCGTTATAGACATTATTTTAAATTATTTGTGTATTTTTAATTTATTTCACAGTTCTGATTATACGTTGAGAATTTCGCGTTTGTCATGACGAAAATTGTGACAGATGGCCAGTTATAAAAAGAATCTAACGAATGAAAACTTTATATTAACTAAAAACTTATATAAATAGTTTTAATTAAACCTATGTTCATTTCTAATTATGAATTTAACTAAAATATATTTTTCTTTTTAATGTTAACTGTGCTTTAGTAAATATACGTTTTAAATTCCTCTTCAAAATAGTTATATTGTATCAAAAATCTTTCGAAATCATTCTATTAACCTAAACCTAACCTAATTTTGCTATCGTTCTTTCATATTAACATAAAAAAGTATACTACAATTTATTTTGTTAATATAACAACAAAAGGAAAAGCGGTTAAAGCCAGTCGCAAGAACGTACGGGCTTGCCTCAAATATTTGTAGAATATACCTTTTCCATAAACTTTAATTAGGTAATAATTGTCACATTTATTAACTGCAAATCGATTCAATATTGATAACGACAAAATATTCAATTTGTTTGGGACTTATTGAGAAGTTTAACCTATAGATGGTAAGACAACTAACAGAAATACCAATCACTCATCGTCATAATGAACTTATATAATCAAACGGTTTTGTGTTGGCTTAGATTTATTCTTTACTATTCCATGTATTCATAAAATCGCATACAAAATAATTAAACCTCAATAAATTTTGTTTATAATATAATTATTTTTACAGGTCAGCCATACGAAATATCAGGCAACATTCCCATTTTCTCTTTGGCATAATATAATATTAAAGGCTTTCACGGTATGCGACCACGCGAATCAGCCCAGTCATTCCGAGAAAATAACTTTCTAAGATTTCCTATGCAGCTGGTATTTTGCTTATGACCAGCGATTTAGAGTTTTTGCTATAATAAATATTTGCATTATGATATAGGTAGTTGGTGTGATTGAATAAAGTTATTTTCTTTGATCATAAGATTATATTTGCATTTGTCACTGTGCGCCGTGTTATTTATTGAAACAAAAAAAAATCTCATGTTTTATTGATAATATCTTATAGCCAAGTATCATTCCTATACGCGTAAATTTTTCGGACGAACCGTAAGAGTTGGCGTGAAATCTTAGCGCTAAGTATGCTCCAATGTATGTATGTATCCAATGCTTAACATTATTTACATATAGGGTTATACATAGCGCTAATTGCGCGAATAAATGTAAATACTTCCATAATAATATTATGTCACTTAAACACATACGAGTGACCCAGAGGTGAAAGCTTGTTGTGTCCAAAAATGACATTGACCTACCGTCCACTGTTGTTACAGCTAAATGGAGAAATAGTTTACTAGTATAATTTTTTGTTAACAGAGCTTTTACACATTGAAAGGAAACACTTTTTTACCGGGTAAAATAATTATAAGTTTATAATAATACATAGCTTCAATCCGGTTAAAAAGTGTTTTCTTTCAAATAGTTTACTGTTCTTTGACTTCAAAGAATTATTACCTGTATATTTGTGATATTGTTGAAATTGGATAATATTTGAGTATGATCTATGTAAGTTTGAAAAGTGTGTGTATAATTGAATTCATGTTTACATCTTTCTAGGAAATGAAAAGCCATATCAATGTGATAATTATTTTGAGTTAAAACAGTTATATTCTAGAGAACAGTTATTTAAGGAGCAGTCCAAGTTCCATCTAATCCGACGGGTAAAATTCCTTAGTCAGAGGATTGATTCTATAAATTATATGGTAATACATTATTTATTACGTATAAACACTATTATTAACTACAGAATATAATTTTTAATTAAACAATTATTTAGAAAATCCAACATACCACACAGTATTTACAATATTCTTAACCTAAATTAATATAATTAGGCAAGGCCCCGCAGATACTGGCAGCGTTCCCCCTTTTAATAGCTAGACTAATTCTTTGTCTGAGGTAACTGCCAGCTCTTCGGTCTCCTGTGAGTTTGACTAACCTTTTTGCTATCTCGTTAAAGTCTTATAGCGTATGTACCCCACGGACCAAGGGTCTCGATAGAGAATGGGACAAAAACATATTCAGACCCCTGTATTTACATGTTTTAGCTTCTTCAGCCGCATCACAAGCCGCACCAGCTCTGTTGTTTGTTCCATGTAGATGGGAAGGGGCCAGTGTGTCTGAACAGGTTGCATCCCATACCAGTACCCGGCCATGCTTCCATGGATTCAAACTCATACCGGTATATGATATCGTTAAGTATCGTTAAGCTGCAAGTCTCGAGAAGTAGCCTGCACTTTTTTGGCATGACAGTCCGTGATGTCTTAGCTTGTTGACATCACAGGGACATTATCAATAAATATTAACTTTAAAAAATATTTATATTTATTTAAAAAAATACATATTTGCAAAATATTTATCGATATAGCAAATTTAAGGTGAAAGAACAATAACAATTTCATTATGCTTAATAATTTGCGGCAATTTGCTAGATTGGCTGAGTCTACAATCTCTACGTAACCCGATTATTAACAGTAACCAGTTTTCACTTTATAACATTTGACCAGTCGAAGACTTAATAGCTTTATGCATTTAACAAATGAAATTTTAGTAACATTAAATTGATGCGTAGAAGTCAGTTTTATGGATTTTTCCTACTTGGGCGCTACTTGTGGTGGAGCCACATAAAATCTGATCAAGGTACCATACCCATAGTAATAGCAAGTATATTTTTACTGCCTAATATATTTTTAGAACAACTTATTTCTTACTTCCCTGCAACTCCACAATGCCAGGCAGATTGCGTTTGGATTGAAAATATTATTTAATAATAAGAAAAAAATATAGCGTAGTGTGTATACAGTATATGTTTGTTTTTACCAATATAAAGCCCTGTACATATTCACAATCTTTATGATATGGTTTTCATGTCAAATTTCTTAAAATATCAACTCAAAGTGAAAATATCCTTCGAATGCTGAGGTTAATCTGTTTAGTTAACTTTTTTAAAAATGCCAGAACGAATGAACAATGAAATATTATTTATGGACGCGTATGTAATAACGTAATATATTTGTTAAATTACTCGTCAGTTTGCTAGATTGGCTGATTCTACAATATCTACGTAACAGACGTTACTTTAACCTTTATGTAGAACAGAAAAGAATATAAAATTTCTCCACATAGCGTGTTTATTTCCTCAAATTGATATCTCATTGAATGAAGTTCGCTTGTATGCATTTAAATCTTACATAACCGAAATATTACAGGTGTGGCAAGAAGAAAGCTTGTATCTTGTACTTGTAAGTCAGCAATGATCAATGAATGCATTGACATTGTTTGGTACAGATAAACAAACTATTGATGAATGCAATAAGGTTGTTTTTAGTCTATGTATATTTTACTCATTAAAAAACTTTTAACCGGCTTCTCTTACAAAGCTCAGTAACAAAAGTACACATGCACTTCAGCGTTACATTAAACTGTGGATATTTTGATCTTCTAAATAAAGATAAATTAAGGTTACAATTAGCTATTGTGAAATGTTTGAAGTCGAAACCCAGGCTGTGCAAAAGCCTCTCCATGTGCGCAAACTCTCGTTCGTACAGTAAACGAAAACATCGTGATCGAAAGCAGAAAGATGTGCCGCGTGCCTCTATCGGCGTGTTGCAGTTAAAGTTTATTATGTTCATTCTCTAATACCAAAAATCTGTGATCTGTCTGAAAAATAATACTATGTTTAAACGTTAATTACCAATGATATAAGAATTAGAATTCGATTCAGAATGTAACCAAGAAGCTCTTGAATCACAGAACGTTATGTCCCGGAACAGAAATATGGAAACATAAATAAAAGTACTAGCTAGAGTTTAGCTGTCCCTTCGAGCGGGAGATGCACTCAACTCCATCATCACCAAATGGAAATGGCGAAACGCCGGTTTACAGCGACCAAGGCTACCATAATGCACTAAATAACACTAAAATGCTAGGTACGTTATATTATGGAGACGATCACTAACAGATCAGACAGATGTTTAGTTTTATTAATTATTTTACTAGTCAAAACTAATTTATTTTGCATAACCTACTTTCTAAGTTATACTTTTAAACTATTATGAAAAACTATAAATGCAGTAAATATTTCTTAATTCATAAATTTTAACAGAATACAAAAATATTTATCATGCATGGAAAACAGAATGAAGCTGCTTATAAGAGCCGCAATATGCAATGCAACTTCAAAAGTTTTAAGACGCAAAACGAACCTATTATACGTATGATAGAGTGCTAATTTCTTGAGCAAATGCTTTCAAAATTAAATTATTATACAATTACTCTAAAAATATAACTTAATACAATGCACTAAAGTCTATTTTTAAGTACCCTTGTGTGTATATAAGTTTATGAGGCTTTGCTGATGGCTTAAGCCTGCGAGGCAGTTTCAGTTTACACTTCACGAAGATAACACGTTTCTTGATTTTGTAATCTTCATTGTTAACAGTAAGTTTATTTGAATTATGTTTTATTAAATAATAATTTCAATTGAAACTTATATATCAACTAATATCTTAAATCCCCTATTAAAAAAAATAACTTTCGTAAGTAACATTTTAAATGTGAAAGTGTTATATCTCACACTAAAACCGCTATACGAATTTTTGTGCCTTCTTGGTATCAGTGGCAAAGAAGAATCCTCTCCATGATGCCCAACAAAAAAGGAGTATTAACGAGGAATGAAAAACACATCTTAAACATATATAAAATGTTATACAAGTTATAGTTAAATAACTAGAATTGAAATTACGAAGGATTGTAAAATAAATTAAATCTTAGATAGATCTGTTAAATTATTTAAATTTCGAACACGAATTTTGAATTTGAATTTAGGAGTCCACATTGATGCGATACGAAAACATGAATAATTAAAGATATGGTCACTGACCACGGCTTACGTGGGAATCTCAAGGTTGGCCCGGAATACCCCTTACACGCCATAGTGAATCTTAGATGATCTGGCTTTTATACGGTTTATACGTTTTATATGGTATGTTAGGATTGTTAGATTGTCATTTGTTTTTTTATAGTATGTTTTGTAGCCTAAATATATAAAACTGGCAGAAAAAGGCTCGAAAGACTTCCTCCTTCAACAATTCGACGTCACATAATGATCATATATAGATGATCGTGTATGACATCAACAAATGTCATGACATTTAACTGATGAGCACTTAGTCTAATTACATAACGGCTAACAATCATAGGTGTCGTAGAATATCAAATAGTTACAAATCAACTTTCTATTGTATCCCTATAGGCCTCACATAACATAACTCCTCATAAATAACCTCACTAACGATAACTAACAATTAACATTAAAGAAAGCATGAGAAATACCTTACCTTTTATGCCTTAGAACTTATCATATTTAATATCAATACTTCTATTAAAAATATGATATAATATTGATATATCATTTAAAACAATATATATTTCATTTATTTATTTAATTATTAGTAATCTTACAGCTAACATACATATTTTAAACAAAACACTTAGACAATGGAGAAAGCCAAAACAAATTACATAGACTAAAAATATATATGTTACAGAAAACAAGTAAGTACATTAATGGACAAAATATCTTTAAAAATATTTAAACTTCAGATCACAATCTAGGTTTAGTTTTTCGGTTTTAGTTGCTATGTTATATTGGCTAGTATACATTATGTTGTTAGTTCGTGCTCGAATTATTCATAAACCTTTTATTGCTTCAACATCGCTCTATATATTGCAATTGATTATAACTAAACATATCTTCGCGAAACATCTATAAACTAAAAAACAAAACCAAAACAAAATTTTATTAAGAGTCTATCAAACCATACATTAATTTAATAAAATATAAGTAAACGACTTCAAATTAACAAAAAACTATGACGATTGAATTTATTTTTGATACCGGTGACATTGAATGGACATGATACCGTAATTAAAATGCATGCAGTCAAATAGGATTCTATGGATATTTTTATTAGTAATTATGACAATTAAATATACAGTATTTACAATTTCTTAAACCACATAATAATAATAAAAATAATTAAAAATTAATAAAAAGAAAATTAAAACGTAAAGTTGGTGTACCTTTAACGCTCACTGTTTTGCTATACTTATTTGTTGAGCGACGAAAGCACCAGCTCTGGAGTCACCGTCACCATCATATTGATTCTATTGGTATTTTTTTCTTTATATGCAAATAATGTACACGATAGAATTGTCTGGCCCGAAACTATATTATGATATAAGCGTCTTTTTGTATTGTAGACAAGGTTTGACAGAAACCATACGCGAACCTGTTAAACATAAGTCTAGGAAGTGCCTGATCGTTTTATTTTAAATTTCCATGTTAATATAGATTGTACTTTAGAAGGGGACAGGAAGGACGCTTTCGGCTTTCGCTTGCAGTTGGTTTGTTCTATCCTAACATAAAATAGCCAATACCATAGCGCTAGATTTGATATATCTATATCTCTTTACTTCGTACTTGTAAAAACTATAAAGTATAACGATGGTGTAGGTACAAAAGTCGATAAAATATAAAATCTTTATGGTCTAATAATTTTAAGAACTTTCAGAGTTTTCTAAATAACTTTCTCCTAGGTTTCTCTTTCTAATTAGATATATATATATATTAAAACTTTCAAAGTAATTATGATTAATTTTGGTGCGTAATACTTAAGGAAATTGTAATAATTACTTTAATTAGCAGGTCTTAAACAGAAAAGGTATACTACTACATTAATATTTTAATCATTGTTTGATCGATAACATTATATCATTAACAATTTTTTGAAGACATAGTTATTAGATATTGTTGTGTGTTTTTAATTATAACACGGTTTAATAATTAAAATTATATCCTTTATAAGAAACCGCACTTTAGCCTAGTGATAAAGCTACTCACGGAACTCAGGCCGTACGTTTGAATCCCGGCTATGCAAAAAGTCCTAGATAAATAAAAACATCAAGAGCAAATCAACATGTACTTCGGCACATACATTGAAACCGTGCGTAAAGCATAACAACTGGTCATCTATTTTCCAATGAAGCAATATTGTTGATTATACAAACGAATGTGATTACCCAACGCATCAATGATTTCTGGACTTATCACCAAAGTAAATAAATCCTAGTACAATAAACAGATTACAATAATATCTGAAAGAGAAATTGTTGATCAAATTGTTAACTTATTAGAAAATATTTGCCAGCTTTAGTTTTATATGTAGTTCAAGGAGAATTAATGAGGTTTCTGTATCAGACAGAAATTATGTATAAAAATGCAAATGCCAAAGTTGCTCAAATACTATTTGTATTGTTTATTGTTAAGAGTTTCATAAGAATCATTACCATTTAATTGTCCATTATGTATTTAAATAATTTCTTGGAATTGATTTGGTACATAAGAAAAAATTCCTAAGCGTGGGTATACAAAGCGCCGTATTGCGATATAATATTATGGATTCAGATGGGGACAATTTATCTGGATCAATCCAAGTATGTCGTTTTATTCGTGTAGGTATAGACGCAGGGATAATATTGGTAAATCAAGTTTACAGCACTTAAGTAGAGTTTTAACTAGTAGTATTTTTTCTCTGTATGTTGAATTCCTCAATTTTTTTTCGATTCGTCGTAATTATATGCTTATTAGGATCTTCATGTGCTACAATGTAAATAAAAGAATAAAACAATATTCGATACGATTTTTTCAAAGAGTTTGAATGCCGGCTTATCCATATATTTATTAAGCAAACTTATAATTTTGAATAACGTTGATAGCTTTAAATGATTTGTCAGACTTCGTCGTAACTTGTTCACTTAGACATAATATGATTTGTAACCGACAAATCGAAAAACATTTTGGTTACTTAAGGTTTTAAATATTGTCACAGTAAACATCTCATGTTATTGTAACGTAGCAAACAATGAATCATACCTATTTAGGATTTACAATTCCTACATAACATCTTAGCATTGAATGTATCGCACTAGAGTATTGACTTTAATTTGGCTTTAGAAATAAGAAATTATTTTAGAACTAGATTATAAAAAATAATTATACATTTTGCGAATGCATGTACCAATAGAAAAACGATTTATTTATAAATAACTAAAAGTATTGTATGTACACGTATTTTAAATACCGGCACGTAACTTGAGCAAATGTTGTTTAGTGGAAAGTCCATCTTGATATCATTTACCTATATAGCTACATAGTTTATAACGTCACTAGACCCAGTTTTATTGCCGTTCTTTATATTTATTTAAAAAACTTACTACAATGTGATAAATACCAAGCTATTTCGTTTCAGGAATGGTACTCGCAGCAGTATTGAGGCCGGAGATCTTGCTTTGGGCGATACCACTCCTCCTCCTCTTAGGAACGATCGCAGTTCTCGGTCTACTCGTCGTGGTATTTCTCATCAGACTGTACGCCCAGGTCACCTGTGGCGTATACAACGGAAAGGCAAGAATGGACGGAAAGACCGTGATCGTTACTGGGTGTACCAGTGGTATTGGCAAAGAAACCGCAAGAGATCTAGCGAAACGAGGCGCCAGAGTTATTATGGCTTGTAGGAATATGGACCTGGCTGAGAAAATAAAAGGTAGTTATATTATACAAATATTTGTCAAATTAAGCAAAAATGCCTAAACTGTGTTATGTAGAATCTGGAAGCTGTTTGTTTAATGTATATACATTTAACATCTCTATTATTCCAACATTTATTGTATCTATTACCTTTCTACGGCTCAATTACCTACTGAAACAATTCTAAAAGTTGGCTAGTAGTAGGTTACATAAATGTACATGATTGAAAAACCCTTCATTAACAAACATATAATAATACTTTTCAAAAATATTTGCAGATGAAATCGTAAAAGAAACGGATAATTCGAAAGTGATTGTAAAAAAACTGGATTTATCCTTGTTTGCTTCAATACGTGAATTTGCTGATGACATCAATAAAACAGAAACAAAGCTGGACGTGTTAATACACAATGCAGGCTATGCGCAGACCTTTAAGAAGGCAAAAACTGAAGATGGCCTAGAAATGACCATGGCTACAAATCATTATGGACCATTCCTTCTAACACATCTCCTTATCAACTTATTAAAGAAAAGTTCCCCTTCTCGCGTCGTAGTTGTATCGTCCTCTTTGTATAGGTTAGCCAGGGTCAATTTGGAGAATCCAAATCCTTTGGACACTATGCCAGGTTACTTATACTACGTATCCAAGGAAGCCAATATTCTCTTTACCAAAGAATTGGCACGTAGATTAGAAGGTACTGGCGTTACAGTAAACTGTCTTCATCCCGGTCTAATCGACACCGGAATCTGGAAAAACGTCCCAGCACCTTTGAGCTGGGGTCTTGCGCTTATCATAAAGGGTTTCTTCAAAACCCCAGAACAGGGTTGCCAGACTACGGTAAAGTTAGCCGTCGAGGAAAAGCTACTGAAAACCACTGGCAAATATTTCTCTGATTGTCAGGAAAGTTCCGTGTCATCTTCAGCCAGCGATATGGGCAAGGCGAGAAAATTCTGGGAAATCTCTGAAAAATTGGTGCAGTTGGAGGAAAATGATCCTAGGATTTAATACGCAAATCCATAATTAATATATAATTTTAAAAGCGTTGTTTATACGTCAATATTCAATAACTGTTATTACTATATTGTTACCTTATTAGTAACGCCGACGGTGCACAAACTTTACTGTGCTTGCTTATTTTCACCATTGTTTACGATAAAAGTATTAAATTACTTTCATAACGTTAAGTTTAAGAGTTTTTATGAACTTATTTATTGTATACTTTAGTTTAATATAATATATTAATGCTTTAAATATTATTTTTATTTTGTGAGTAGTACAGTTTTGAGTTTTGGGTTCGATGTTGTCTTCAACATATATGAAATAAAAAATAAATCAATGGCGCTACAACCTTTATAGGCCTGGGCCTCAGATTTCTGTATCTGTTTCATGAGCATTTGTTAATCGAATAGGCAAGTAGGTGATTATCCTTCTGTGCCTGACACACGCCGTCGACTTTTTGGGTCTAAGGCAAGCCGGTTTCCTCACGATGTTTTCCTTCCCCGCGCGAGCGAATGTTAAATGCACACATAGAACGACAGTTCATTGGTGCACAGCCGGGCACCGACACCATAACTTACGACCTCAGGGGTGAGAGTCACTAGGCACGCTGAAGCCACTAGGCCAACACTGCTCAATACATGTAGTGGAAAAAATATTCATTCAAAAAAAAAGTTCTTAAAATTTTGCTTTTACCTGGATTATCTAGGTTTAAGTTCTGCGAAAACAATATTGTTTTTGTTGTTTCATTTTTCTTTTTTGGCACAAAATTAATAATATCCATGATAAAGGCATACAATATCTAGATTTAAAAAAATAAAAGAAGTTTTGAGTATGATACATGTACTAATAGCAATTAACCTTATCATTCAACTAAAATAACATAAAATAGAAAACTATAACTACAGCTCAACTATATATAAATACATCAGTCTATTAAATCAAATTGATCAAGAAATGTTTGATCGACACCCAAAGCGGTGCCCAAACTCTCGCGTGTATTCTTTTGCACATCACTCTCAAAGGACGTGCGACTTTCCTCAGTAAATGACAAGCTAGGGCTTATTAAATCTGGCAAAATGGATCTCATAACCTTCTCCTCTTCAATACATTTCTCTTCCTGTTCAATGAAGCTCTCTTTTGTTGGTATTACACTAGCTCTGACTTTTTTAAACCGATTTATAATTTTTTCAATAGAACTAGTTTTTTTTATCAAATGTGTATTCATCTTAGGAGTGCCCATACTTTCAATGCTTTGTCGTGCTGATGTTGTTGTTTCCTTACTTAAATCTTTTAAATCTAATTCTGCATTAGATATTATAATTTTAATTGTACTTTCAGCATTAGCAATGCCTGGTGTGCTAAAGTTACTGTTATTATCTAATACAGATATGCCAGATAGTTCTAACGGACTATTTTCTTTCATAATAGATAGTTTACGGCCTCTTGTTCTTGGTATTGACCGCCTTTCTCTGTTTTCATATAGATTCGGAGATGAATAGCTTCGTGTTAAAGCACAACTCTCTACTGAGACTCCAGAGTCATAATTGAGTGCTGTTGATTTAACATTTGCTGGTCTTTCACTGCTATATTTATATTTTTTTGAACTACTAGTTTTCTTTGTAGAAAATAGTCTCTGAATTTGCTGTTTTGTAAAGCCAGATGTGCAATCTGCTATGGTTTCATTACTTTTGACGTGCGAGACCACAGACACATTACTGTTTGAACTGATTTGATTATTAGAGTTTATGTTGAATGATATAAGGCTTCTCATAAAGTCATCCTTTGGTGGGTGAAGACTCATAATCAATGGCTGTTTCAAGTTACTGACTGTTCTGTAAAAACTGAATTTCTGTTTTGATGCAATGAGGGGTGTAAATGTTTCAAAGAAAGCATGGCAATCTGTGCCAGCTTTTAAATTTGATAAGGATGGCCCAGTGAGAGTCCCAGGATATGTGTCTCCAAAACCACCATCAGGTAGTGGCAATGGGACAGATGGTGGAGAATACTGAAAACAATGAAAGCAGAATCAAAATTATTGTATTTAGAACCTAAAAAGACCAGTGAACCAGGTATTGTTTATTTCTCTCCACATTAGTTATTACTTAAATGCTATTTTATGAAATTAACAAACATAACTTTTAGAGAGGATTCAAAGTTTCAATAACACTCAGTGGTGAAAATAAGTATCATATCCCTGTGTTTAATTATTTTTTTTCAATTATAAAGTAAAATATGTGATTAATACTAAACAAGGCATCTCCAAATTTCTTCATAAAATTGCAATAGTAGGTCAATTAATTACAAACAAAAAGGTGTAGTGAAGATTATCTATATACCTCTATTTTTTGTTCAGCATTTGATATTCTTTCCATAACAGATTGAAGGCCAAGAGAAATTTCATGATAATTCATTGAACCTGTTTGTAAATACTTAGTAAAGTCATAAATCTTATTATCAACTTGAATATTTTTTAAAATAAACTGTATTGCTATAGTGAAAGCTCTTATTAAATTTGGAAAATTAAGAATTCCATTAAAATCTAAATTCTTTAAAACACAGGCTTGTTCCACATTTACTTGACGCTCAAGATCTTGTGTATTTATTTTATCAGATTTGTTATAAGATATCATATAGCTACTTTTTTCAGTTTGACCTGTATACCTCATAACAACTATCTTTGTAAGATCTGATGTTTTTTGACATAACTCTAAAAAAGGGAAATCTTTTCTATATTGTTCTTCTAATTGAATAATTTGGCTATCAGTGTATGCTAACCAGTCATCAAAAATTGAACAATCTTCCTTTACATTCTTTATGTTTAAAATGATTTGCTTAGTTGTCTCATTTGGTTTTTCATGTTCAATATAGTTATCTACTAAATTGTTAATAAAATTCTGGGCTTCTGTGACTTTCTTCTCATTTTCAACAATTTTAGTACGTAATTTACTGGCAATGTCCATTATGATCTTTTGTTTATTTAGATGATCAGTTAATTTGAACTGGATAGCTTGTGTTTTCTCCTCAACCATGTTTTCAAAAGTAATTTTGTCACATCCTTTTTGTTTCATATCATCAACCTCCTTGATTATGGTCTTTTGACAGTCATTACCAATATGAGTAATAACTGTTCTTATTGCCAAGGAGGACATTTGAAATATTAACACAGTAACCTTATGACAACTGGGATTAACAAAATACGATGACATGACTGGTGTTAATCCTTTATTGCTATAATTACACACAAATATGTATAGTTCATTCCTATAGGCTCTTTCAGCTTTAGAATCGTATAAAGGCCACGTCAATTTCGAAGCACCTTGTGCATCAACAATTGTAGCGAGATAGTAAGATAAATGGTTGAATAAGTTTTGTGTAGGTTTATCAAGAGAATTTTCTTTAAATAGAAGTCGGGACAACTCTGGTTGCATAGGCTTCGCTTTTGATAACATACACAAGTTTAAAAACGTCTCTTTTCTATAATGAGTTGTTGGCATTTCACGCTGTGATCTAGACATTTTAATTTTTTTAAACTTCACTATACCATAAGATTGATAAATAATAAATAAACAATTAAAAACAGTACACTTCTATGTGTGCATGATTCAAACAACTATTCATCAAATTCAAATTTCTGACACAACTAGCCGTTATGTTTCTCAGGTTAAAAATGTATTAATAGTGCTTTAAATACCTACTAGTGCTTACTCTGTATTCAGTCTGTGTTGTTTGCAAACAGTATCTTATACGTTGAGGCCTAATTTATAAATCAATCAAATTTCCGATTGATTTCAATATCGTAAACACTGGGATACAGACAATTTATTATTCATCCAATGAAACCATCTATCTTCGTTTCTCGAATAATTAATTATCTATAAGATTTCGTAAATGGAAGAATTCATTTTGATGAACACATAGAATCGATGACAATTGACAAATGACAATCTACACTTACAGAACTACCGCATGCGTAGGTTAGGCTACCACGCTAACTGTTCCCTGCTTGGTTTAAACTTTTGGAAAATACACGTGTTTTGCTCAAAAATGTTTTTGAATATATAAAATCCTACGGAATTATAATTCATTTAAAAATGGTAAGTTTGACAAAATTAAGGGCAGTATAAACTAATAATATTTACAATCACAATACGTCGAAGGTGTTGTTTAATTTAAAGATATGTATTATCATGCTTAGTTCCTTTGTATTTCAATACATTTTAAGTGTTTCTTGCTTGTTATTTACTAAACGGTCACAAAAAATACTTATTTTTTCATGTAGATCTATTATTTGTTTCACGAGTAAATTATAACCTATAAATAACCAAAACAATTTTACAAATTTTAAATTATGACATTATGAAGTAACGTTTTCATACATAACGTAAACTTTTAAGTACTCCATTTATACCATGTTCAATAGTTTTTGTGATTTACAAAATTGGTAGTCATGAGTAAAACAGCCATTGTCTCTGCACTCAATATCACCGATTTAAGAACTAGTTTAAACAAAATTATACATCACGTAATGAATATATATATTTTTTTCAGAGTAAACTATATATCCTTTTTGAGCATGCTGCTGGCTTTGCCCTATTTCGAGTGGCGGAGTTTGAAGAACTTGCAGCCTTTCTGCCTCAGGTTGAAGAATCTGTAACAGACTTACAGAAATTTAATTCTGTTGTATCTTTAATTGGATTCCAGCCATTCAAATCTGCTGTTTCAGCTTTAGAAAACATAAATGCAGTGTCTGAAGGTAATTTTATATGTTCTTTGAAATTAAGTTATTTAGTATGTTAGAATTTTGTAATGTATATAGGAGACCCTTCTGAAATTGTATTATTATTAAATTAAAATAAAACTGCCAATCTTGTATTTTGGTGTATTATACAGTAAATTTGATTGTTTATGAAGCATTTCTATAAAATGCTTTAAATTAATGTGGGAACTTGTTATTGTCGTGATCCTTGTTATTATGTGTGGGATTTATTGTCTATGTTAAATTTAACATAGTCAAAAATATTAAATAATATTTTTTTTATGACTATTAAACCAGGTATCTTATCTGAAGACCTAAATCTTTTTCTGGAGGGTGCACTGCCTAAGAAAAAGAAGAGGAGTAAATGCACTCTAGGTGTCTTAGATCCGAAACTTGGTGCAGCAGTTAGTGAAGTATTGGAAATACCATGCTCACATATTGGTGCTGTCCCAGAATTAATAAGGGGTAAGCATAATGTGTACTTTGTAAAGTTTTGTTGTTGTGCCTTTGTAGCAATGAGTTTTCTCTCAATTGGTGTTAGGTTAATAGTGTATGTGTATTTTGAAGTTGTAGATTTATTAAATTAATTTTAAAAGTATATGTCTGACCAACATTTTTTACAGGTATAAAATTCCACTTCCATGCCCTTATCAAAGGGTTAACACTTAAAGCATGCTCTGTTGCTCAATTGGGATTAGGGCATTCTTACTCTCGTGCTAGAGTGAAGTTCAATGTACACCGAGTAGATAACATGATCATACAGTCAATAGCACTGCTGGATCAGCTTGACAAAGATGTAAACACCTTCTCAATGAGGATTAGGTTAGTTCTCTGTAAATAGTATAAGCTAGAGAAATGTGATCTCAATATATTTATTACAAGTATAGTAAATACATTGAACATAGTATAAGTACATAAGTAAAATTATGCATGTTTGATCTATTGAAAGTTGTTTATAACTTGCAGTAATAAAGCCATGCAATATTATGACTGCAATTAAGGTAATAGGAAAAAAAGAGTTCTTTTTTCCTAATCTTTTGTTGCAACAAAGAAAAACAATAAATCTCAATAGTTTTAAAACACTCTTTTTACGTAAATATAAGTTTTTTGGTGCTATTGTATCAAGTTAAACTGATTTATTCAAATTTGTTATATAGAAACACAAAAGGCAGTAATTTTTATACTAAATCTGCAAAGGTATTACCTAAATTCTAAACCTAATTTCAGAGAATGGTACTCTTACCACTTCCCAGAGCTTGTGGCTATTGTCCCAGACAACCATCTCTACACAAAGTGTGCAGAATATGTCAAAGATAGAAAGTCCCTTACAGAGGAATCTCTGGAGCCATTAACTGAGATACTTGGTGATTCCGAGAAGGCGCAAGCAATCATTGATGCTTCTAAAATGTCAATGGGAATGGATATATCACCAGTTGATTTGATTAACATACAAATGTTTGCTGGAAGAGTTGTTTCACTAAGTAATTATAGGTATGGTATAATGTCAGAATTTCTGGTCTGTAAAATACATATAGTTTCTTACTTATAATACAATTGAAGACGACTTAGTAAAAACATACTTTATAAAGTGCTAATTCCTAATGGATTTAAATAACAATATTGACTTTTCACCAATATCTGCATGTTTGATCTACTGTTATTTATCTATAATCAGCAGTAATAAAGGCATGCAATATAATTGCAATTTAGATTTAAAATAAACTACATGTTTATATGTTATTTTTAATCTTACTTTGCTACATTATAAATTGTGTGAAATTAAGTCATGATCTCTTAAATATGAATATAACTGTCTTCAAATGTAATGACTTATAATTCATTATAATTTAAAAATATTTTGATTTAGGAAACAAATATCAGAATATCTCCACACGAAGATGAACTCTGTTGCACCAAACCTAACAACGCTTATTGGAGATCAAGTGGGAGCTCGGTTGATATCTAAGGCTGGCTCTCTCACAAATCTAGCCAAGTATCCTGCCTCCACATTACAGATATTGGGTAATCTTTTCAAACTTTCTACCTAGTTTATTATATTCACTACATTAAGCTACTCAAATTTGTTCTAATTATTGAAAGGTTTTATAAAAATCAATATGGGGCCATCCACATATTATTTAGCCCTATAGAGGCTTTTTCATTGCAGTAAATCTGCTTGGTAATACTTGAACAGCACCCTTATCCCCTTAAACATAATTGACTATATGAATATTTGTATAATTGTAGGTGCTGAAAAGGCGTTATTCAGAGCATTAAAGACCAGGTCTAACACACCAAAGTATGGTCTCTTATATCATTCAACATTCATTGGCCGAGCAGGGCTCAAAAACAAAGGCAGAATCAGTAGATATCTGGCTAATAAATGTTCTATTGCTTCAAGGATTGATTGTTTCTCTGGTAAGAATAATAGCAATTGTAAAGCAATATGAATGAATGTTAAAATAATTGAAATTATGATTTGCGTTGGTCTGATGATAAAGCGAAGTGATCGTCAAAAAGTATCTTACTTACATGAAGCTTCATGCCCAATTGAATCATCATCTATGGTAAAATACTTGGGAGTGATAATACTGCTTGATTGTGTTTAACTTTTATTAAATTTTACAGAATGTTTTTATTCCTTCTTTTAATTAAAGTTAATTGTAATTGTATCCACATGATTATAATTTCTAGAAAACCAAACAACTGTATTTGGCGAAAAACTTCGGCAACAAGTAGAAGACCGTTTAAAGTTCTATGAGACGGGAGATATTCCTATGAAGAATATTGAAGTTATGAAACTTGCTATGGAAGAAGCTGGGCAGCAAGCATTGGAGGTAAGTTTTAAACAAAAATAAGTGTATCAATGTGCTGTTTCAACATAGCTAATATTCGGGTTGACAAACTTGTTGGAGGCTTTATGTATTTGTATATTAAGTAACAACTATCACATCACATGAAGATATATATAAATAAAGATGTGTCCTAAAACAATATTCACAAATATGCTTATGTATCAATCTTACAATGCTTATGTCATAGAATACTGATGTTTTTCTTGCAGCCAAAAATAAACCTATTTATTAATAAGTATTAGATTTAAATGACAATATTATATTAATTTTGTTTCATGTATTTCCAGCAATAAATAATTTCTGTAATAGATTTTGTTCTAATTAGATTGGTTTTTATTAGGAGGAAACGCCCAAGAAGAAGAAAAAGAAGAAGAAGGACAAGAAGCAAGAAGTGGAAGTGGAAGCTATGGAAGAATAGCGTAATAATAGTGCACTTGATGAATGATTTTATTAATTAGGAAGTAGATGACAGTGGCGGTGGGTTATTGTATACAGGATTCAAAGTAGCCTATGTTGTCTGAACTTTTAACACCTCTATATTTGATTATAATTAGGTTTAGGATATAATGTTTGGGTAAGAAATACTTTTATATGTTAGAATACAATTAATGTTGACACTTAAAAAGATAGCAATGTTTTTGTTAGCACTATTGAAGATATTTTCATACTGTGTGTTAAATTAAGTTACATTGTACAATAAGTATATTTTAGTGTAACATTTAATAAAGTGCCTATTGAAATATGAATTGGTTTTATTTACATTTCGGGGCAGTAGCAGTTAGCACTTAGAAACGCTCATTCATACGCGCAAGCGTCGTCTTGCAGTTTGCATGTGTCTAGGAATAACAATCTTTGTTTGTTTTTCTGGCCGCATTCTGTCAATGTTATGTCAAACGCCATAAAGTTACATCAAAAGTTCGAATTGCAAAAGCGCTATATACCCAAAAAAAATTGTTATAGTAACAAGTCAGGATTACTTAATATGATGTTGAGTATTCTTAAACTTTCTAATTTTCCGCGCATTTTCTTATTTTGTTCTTTCATAAGAACCTCCTGAAATAATGTTGTATATCATAAAGCATTAGAATAACAAACACTTTGTTTCTGAAATATTTTGTATTGATAGTTAAGCCAGGTCGTCTTTCGGGTCCGGTATTTAATTAATAAGTTTTAAGAACTTACTTTAAAGTTACGTATATCTATTAGTATAAAGTAGGCCTTGGCCTTTCTAAAAAAATAAATGAGATACTATCAAAAACATAACAAGTCTCTCAACTCAGTTCTTCTACTGTAAAAGTTGAGAGTTGTGATGCATGGTATTAATCAAGTCGGTAAATTTATTCCGTCAATTTTACGATAGAAGAACTGAAGTCGAACTGAATTTTAAAAATTATATTTTTGATGCCACGTATTTTAAAATTACTATTAATGGCGAAGTGTAAAAATAACTAAATATTGAATGTAAAAGTAGATTAGAAATATTGAATCTGAATCTAGATTTTTTGTGACCCATCAATATCTGTCAATTTATTGACTGTGTGTGTGATTGATTTGGATGAGCACTCAGAGTGAGATATTGTCAGTGTTGATATAAAATAAACCGTACGTAAAGTATTTTTGTGATTATGCTTATTACTTATTATTTTTTTAGTACAGATTACGCATTTTGTTTTTGTTTCGCTTAATATAGCATTAAGGTAAGTTAAAGTTAAGTAAAAGCCTTCCTTTGATCGTCTACGAAACACGTCTACTCCGAAGAATGATATTCAGACTACTGACGATATTAAAGTCTATATCTATTGAAAGTTTTGTACGACCAGTTGATTAAACATATGTTGAAACAGGTATCATCCCTATCAGATTTCTCCGCACATTTGTATTGTCATACTAATTTAATTTTCATTAAATGTATAGAAAACTTCATTAGGCTAGATTCGAGTAAATATGTAAAGTATGGTGGTAAAGCGTGTAATAAAAAAAACAAAATATATTCCCATATATTTACTAGGCCGCCGTAATAGCAAGCGTGTTAACACAATTTATTTTAACATTAATATTTACCGATGCCAATTGGGTAACGAAGAACTTGAATATATAGGGTATAGCTATTGATACAAGGTGTCCCTGTTTGCAGAGACGACACGTGTCTTTTGAACCCCCTGTAACTGCTATTGGTCCTAGTAATGTACCGCATTTTGTACAAAGCAACGCCTGAAACCAAAAGATTTTCGAAATTACTTTTGTATATAAAACGCATTCACTTGCGTTAAAACAGTATTCCATACATTATATAAAAATGGTCTTATAAATTTGATAAAAAAGACTGGAATTAAGGTCTATATCGGAGAAGCCGTTTTTCTTAAGGTTTTAGACAACAACGTCAATTAATCTCTCAAATTTTAGCCTGTAAGAGGGAAATATACCTGACACTTATCCGAACAATGAAACAGCCTATCCTGCAGCATGAAGGCAGCTCCGTGAGAGATGAGAGCATCCCTCTCCATCTCTCCCAGCCTCACTCCTCCTCCACGCCGTCTTCCCTTCACGGGCTGCCTTGTACGAGCATCCACTGCGCCAGTTGTACGGACCTTAGGAAATTTATTTACATACATAAGAAATATAAACAAAATATCAGTAGATGGTATGCCTTTCCCAGTATTATTTTATATTCGATATATGTAGTTATCCTTTGTCGGCTGGCCTTCATTGATGGGGCCCATCCATTGGGGGGATATCAGTAAAAATCGTCACGTTGTACTCAGTTTAATTTTTATAAACTTCGAGATTTTCAACGTACTCAATTACACATTGTAAGGCCACTCCTCTCTTAGGCGAGAGGGAATGGTTTGTAGTCCCCCTGCTAGCCCAATGCGTATTGCATTCATACATAGAACATAATATCTCAATGCATTTATAATATATTCACTAGTTTTTCGGTGAAGAAAACGTAAGAAAACCTGCATACAATTAAATAAAAATTACAATTTTTTGAGCTCGCGGCCTCTTGGCCAGGGGGCCTGTGGCATTATGACTCTATTAGAGCCATCACACTCACAAAAAATAAGAGTAGATACCCAAATTGCTTATCAATTCACTGATATATAACATTTAAGCTGTAGTTCAGTAGTCCCATCTACATAATCTTAATATCTGGACAAGATTTCTACAATTTCTAACAATCTGGAATGGAATGGCTGGTGGAATGGACAGACATTCCATTCGAATTTTAATAGACCTATGTCTAATTTAATAAGTAAATATTTAATAGTAATAATTCTACAGAAACACATAAAATAACAATAGTCAAAATAATTTATAAAAGAATAATAATATTTTTTTTTAAAGAAAAATGTTTAATTGTGTAATGCGTGTGTGCTGTGGTTGTAATCGGCCCTGGCTCAGTATTCTGCTGAGGAGCAGAGTTGTTCCACAGCCCTGGTCATTCTGCCAGAGACCACAGCAGCTAGTTTGCGCCTCAGAAATACATTCATTGCGCTTAATAAACATTCAGAGAAGACAAGAATAATGTACACATTTAGACCACAGAAATTCTGAAACGCCTTTCGCTTACCTGCCACTTGTCAGAAACCATATGCCGCAGCCGTTGGTAGTAGACCAGCCCAAAGAAAATATCCGCTACCATCTCCCGGCCATCGACACCACTGTACACCCTCTCTGTTCCATAATAGTTATAACCCCCAGCTTCTAAAAGCCTTCCAAAGTAATTGATTGCGGTATCCTTTTCGTTAAAACGGAATGGAGTTGCGTCGTGTACCTTAAATTGTAAAAAAATATATGCTGATTCTTAACTATTGGATAAAAATTTAATCAATTTTGCCTGTGATTATATTGATCATGTCATGGAGGCAACAGTTTCATGAAATGATCAGGCTATAAAATAATAAAATGTCTTTTTTTTTATAGGAACGGGTCCAAACGGGCTGGAGGCTTACCTGAAGTAAAGTGATATAGTACATGGACACTCTCAATTCCAGAGGGCTCGCAAATGTGTTGCCAGCCTTTTAAGCAAAACGCACTAACTATAAACCCCGATGGTTTAGTCACATATAATACAGGCAAACAATACGTACAACATCTTAAAATCCATGAAAAAATTTGTCAATAAATTCACTTAACAAAAATGAACATTAAATAGGTTAGAATATAGAAAAATATGAAAGAAACACACAGACTTTACCCATTTTTATGTCGATTTTACTTATGAGAAAATAGTAACATTTTGACTGAAATATTCATGTACTTACATGTCCATGTAAACAAGCCGCTTTGCCCGCCATACACTCGATCATCATAGCTATTGTCATTCTTGAAGGAAAACCGTGAGGGTTGAACAGGATATCTGGGATTAAACCGGATTCCGTAAAAGGCAGGTCTTCAGCCGGCCATTTTTGCGAGCAGATACCTTTTTGACCCGCTCGAGACGCGAATTTGTCACCCACTGTTGGGTTACGCTGTAGAGATAGAAAAGTTGAGTTTATAAAATATAATCGCGTTTTCAGTTCATTTGATTCTTTTCTTGTCTCTTGTCTGCTTTCTCTTAGCCCAAGAAACTTTTCTAAAGGAATGTTGTTACAAGATTATTAGATAATGATACAAATATGTTATGATTATTTCATTTGAGCTCGTGATTTATAAGTAAAACCCAAATGTTGACAGGTTACGTAGTATTGTAGTATTTTGCAGGTTCAGGGTTAGACAAAGTCCTGCCTGTCCCCTTATAGCATACAGCTGAAGAGACGGTATTAAATGTTCTGACCAACTGGCCCATGTATGCATACGTCGGGTATAACACTGAACTAGCTATGGGAATAAAAGTAACAGAGACGAATCTGAAGGAAATAAGGTTAAGAGGCATCTTTCTGGAATTTTCTGTAAATGTCATACAACAATTTGTTAAGGTAGTAGTGTTTAATCATCCGGGTTACCAATACCATTTACGTAAGCTATTTAATACCTCCAACGACTACATAATCGGGAAATTATCAAGTAAATATAAAATAAAAAAATAAAATATGAATTAGTTCTTTTCAAGTTATCGTCATAATATTTATTATTAACACTATTTTACTGGTTATTTAAACTAATAATGAGCTATGATACTTAAGAGTTAAGACTAAATTTATTGTGAGATCCAGAAACAAGACTTAGCTCGGCGCTATGAATTCCGTATGTCAAATTTCAATCAAAATTCAATGTTGGTCGTACAGGACCTTGTGTATGTCAAAAATGCAATCAATGTGCACGTACAGGACCTTCTGTATTTGAAAATTTCATCAATTTTTAACGTACAGGACCTTCTATATATATATTTTAAAATTCAATCAATGTTGCACGTCCAGGAGCTTCTATATATCAAAATTTTATCAATGTTGCACGTACAGGACCATATATATTTTAAAATTCAATCAATGTTGCACGTACAGGACCTTATATATTTTAAAATTCAATCAATGTTGCACGTACAGGACCTTATATATTTCAAAATTTTATCAATGTTGCACGTACAGGACCTTATATATTTTAAAATTCAATCAATGTTGCACGTCCAGGACCTTCTATATTTCAAAATTTTATCAATGTGCACGTACAGGACCTTATATATTTTAAAATTCAATCAATGTTGCACGTACAGGACCTTCTGTATTTCAAAATTCAATCAATTTGATTGACGTACTGGACGAATAATACAAGCATAAAATTTATACATAGATCGTTTATAGTATATATGAATTTCGAACCTGTATCCTCAACATGACAACAGCCTTCTTACAGGCGCGAGGCGAGAAGTCCCCACAAAGCCTTACACTATCCACAAAGACCTCCTCTTTGCCATGGTATTTGCTTACTATGTACTGACTTCTATCACCATCGAAGAAACTACAAAAACAGAGATGACTTGAACAAGATATGCACATTGATGTAAATCGTATGAAATGTCTTGTTAAACACGAGAAAGTTGACAGTTACTTTGTACAATGTTTACAGATGACAGTTATTTTGAACATACTAAAAACGGAGCTTTTTGCACTTTTTTTATTTACTGTTACATCATCCAGACTAAGTTGTAGCCGCCTCGTCACGTGAACTTTAAATTCTTTTTTTTTGTATTATTTTTATTTGTACATAATCTTGTACATAAATGAAAAAAAAATTAAGCGACTCTTATAACGGAGACTATGGGAATATTTCACACAGTAAGCAAAAGCAATGAGCCTTACAGTTTCATCCGCGATAATTCCTGATCTTATAAATCCGTATGAACTATTGTACAGTATTACTTTTTAATAAGGACTAAGTACGATATAATCGATCAACTAAAGTCGCTTCTATTCCGTACCAATAGAAAGGGTCCTCAGAATTAACTCTCGCACCAACGGCCGGCAACCCATCCTCGTCGATATAGGCCGCTAGCTCGGATTTGCTCGGATCTCGTATAAAGTAAGAGTTAACATTATCCAGCTCGATAAAGTTTGATTTATATACAGTGCCGGCTGCGAAGCCGCGCTCATGGGCAGATTTGTTTATGATCATCGCGTCTTCCATGTCATAGCCCTGAAATGTTCTGTGATTTTATCTTACGCGTATAACCCACCAACAGGTAAAATCTATGCTTTTTAATTTATAAATTTGCCGATATTAATAAATATATGGTTTATTTGTTTACTTTATTTACGTAACTTACCGTATAAGAAATGACAGCGATAATAGCATTGGTTCCAGAAGGAAAGTCGTCTAAACTCAATAAATCGTGATGTAAGGGTCGGAATAGGGGTGCGCCGCCGGTTTGCAGCCGATACAATTTGGTTTCGCCATTCGTCTTCCAAGTGTGTATGGGTGTACCCATTGTTTGCTTACCCATTTGGCATTGGTACATGTTTCTGTAAAAGCATTGTATGTCCGTTGTTGCCATAATAAACAAATTTGCAGTAAATAAAAAATATTAAACTAATAAAAAGATAATAGTACCGTGAGGATTGAAGATATATGTATTTTTTTAATAAATGTGTATGTTGCCGAATCTGTATGCTTTGCGTATACCTATATCTACTGATAAAACAAATTATGTAGGGTAGACAAAAAATTACATAAATTTATATTCGAACACCCTATTCATTTTAATATAAAGAAACAGTAAAGAATCACATATTGGTGTAGTACTGGAGCCATGAACTTAGTTAAGAATGAAAAATATTTATACCTGGGTGACTGATTACAATCTGGCATTGGGACGAGTTGAGCCAAATTACTCATAAACGCCGATTTTGATAGTTCCAAATGTGTTGTTTTACCTACGAATTTAAATTATATATATAGTATTCTTGCGTCTCCATATAAGCAGTGTACGATATAAATAAGCGGTATAGTAATAAAATGGTACAGCAAAAGTAGCTTTAGCAAAGTCGCTATAAGGAAAAATTGGTATATGAAAATTCAGTAGATCTGAGCCAGTAAAGGAGAAAAACTGTATAACAAAAAACGCTATACTATTTAAAATTAAGATATAAGGGCATGTGAACGACTGTGAATCGTGGCTTTTTTATATTTATCTACATATAGCTGGTAGCGCTCGACAAAACATTGGTACATAAAGAGAAAAAAACAAATTTTAATGTAAAAAGCACTTAAAGGCGAAATGACGAAAGGAAAAAACATCGCTTCGAAAATTATAAAATCAAACTCATATAACATCGGACAGATTGGCCCATTGATTTTAAATTACACGCTATTTCAATATCCTAAAAGCATATTTTTTTTATAATCAATTTTTTTGTAATTAATTTATAAATATATTTTAATTTATACCAGCAGCAACTAAACTTTACTAAAATTCAAGTCTAGTGTTACGCTTAATTACAGAAATTAATTATTTTACATCAGGCAACACAAAATGTATGTATGTCACATCAACCAGGGTTATAAACTTTTTTTAATTAAAAACTTAACAGGACTGACATTTTTTTGACAAGATCCCGAATTTTTTTTTTGAAAATTAAAACCCGAAAGGCCTTTATATATTGGATATGCGTTATTTTTACCTTTGATAATTTCTGTTTGCGTCACAGCAATATCTAAATACAGTTGTTCCATAGTGCCTATCATTTCCAGTTGACCAGTGGAGAGATTGATCACCGGTCTCATCATCCTTGTCTCATTGGTGAAGAGGAATACGCCCGCGTATTGTGAAGTTGTCTGTGGATTGTTGACTGTTAGAGTTATTAAGGTACCTATTGGTTGAAAATTTAATTAGCGAAACAACCAACACGTTCAAAAATATTATTTGTTAATCCTCAATGGAGTATAGGGACTGACTAGAAATTTAAACTAATTGTAGGTATTAAATATATATAGATTTTAGTCTTTTTAATTTGATATCTTAAAAACTACTAAACTGATTTAGATGACACTTGAAATGTACCTATTGAAAACTCAATTATTATCAATTCTAACACTACAGGACAAACTAAATCTTTTCAATGTCGATTAAATGGCATTTAAGATTGAAAGAAAACACTTTTTACCGGATTGAAGCTATGTATTATTATAAACTTATAATTTTACATAATTTTAAATTTCTCTCGGCGTTTCGCGTGCTTTACAGCGTGCGTGAATGTCAAAAAATATCACAGCTGTAGAGAAAGTTCTGTTATCTGTATTCATTTCCCCGAAGTTGATATCGACTAAAAGATGACGGGTTTTTGCTAAAATGACTCACGATGTCCTCTGTTTTCGCGGATTGTTTGTCTAGGGGTTTTAATTTGGATATTATTGGACCCAGGTGTTTGATAATTTTAGGCCATCTTCTCTATTGAAATTGAAATTTCAATGGCTCCGCGTACTAATCTTGGGAAGAATTGTTTTTTTTCGCAAGTACTTTCGGTTGGTCAAAGCGTACGTAGTGATAGGCCTATCTAGTGTGTGTTCACAGACTGCTGATTTTGTGTGTCGTCTTATGTCCGCAATGTGTTCTTTATATGTGTAAAAGCTATGTTAACAAAAGACAATACTAGGCATTTAAGATCTCACCTCAAGTTTAGGTATAAGCACAATCTCCGTACTTATAGGCACGTCTTCCCCTTTAACTTTGAGTGTTCGGAGATAGGCAACGGACTTTGCCGCTGTTCCCTCATCTAAATAACCCTCTAAACGCCCATCTAGGAACACTGGGTATTTGTATACGTCATTTTCTAAAGGAGTCTGGGATACGGAGCTTATGGGTTCCATCCCTGGAAAAAAATTGTCTTTGAACTACATATTTTATAAGAGATTCGCATATAACGAACTCAAAAACTACTAGAGTTATTTCACCATTCGAATACTACTTGTAATTGATAAATCAATTACCGAAATATATAAAAAATAATGTAATATTTATTACTCGTTAAAACCGAAAGAAAGAAACCTTAAGCAAGAAAGCCTTAAGAATTTTCTTCCTATTTAGTAAAACAAAAATTTAGGTTTGAAGTCTGGTATAGGCTGCAGAAAGAGAACTGTCGTAGTATTCGAGGCAGCAGCAATGCTAAATTACTTATGTTGAATACGTAATTATAGTTAGACAGTATTCGTACTTAGTACGAAAAACTGAAAAGTAAATATTTGTGAATAAATGAAATGACGCGTAGCAAATTAGGATTATAATCGTACAATCGCCACGCCTCTTTCTTCATGGACTTTAAATAAATTCTAGATAGTTTTAGAATTGCCTAACGATGAGAGATTCTAACTTACCACACTTTTCTAAAACAGAAGGTAAAAGCCTTGTTTCCTTTGGATCTAAATGTGTCGTTACCTGAAAATATTTTTCTGAATTACCTCATTTATTTATTAAAGTTTACCACATAATACATAGTACTAAATCCACTGTGAATTTTAAAAAATCTTCCATCTAAAATGTATGACAATTTAAGTAAACTAATTTAAAGTGTTACAAAAAAATATTAAAATATAAACAAGATCAAACAAGCATACAATAAAAATACCAGAAATTTTGGTTAAAGCAGAGAAACAATTATTTTTTAGCAAAACAGCGAATTTGGTTGGAGACACCCAACAATGATTTCTGTAAAACCGATTAGCCCATAACCGAATATATCCAGCTCGGATGAGCACTGTTCAATCCGTTAAAATCGGACTCCTAGGTTTGTTTTTGTAGTAGGAATTTAGAAAATATTTCTCATTTTAGACCCAGATAATAAATAAGGGACGAGAATTTTAACATACCTATGCAATAGGTATCAATTAAAAATACAGCAAAAACACGATGTCTATGAAACTAAAAATCAAGTAAATTCTTAGATCTTTCTAGTTATAATTCCGTTCTGCAATAAAAAATAGTTTATTGGATTAGATTAGTATAAATAAAATTGTATGTTGTGAAGTTTTAAAATGAATATAAATACCTGCGCTGTAGCAGTAAGATGGTTCAGCAGTCCACATGGAGCTCCATCAGGCGTATGAACGGGACACACGAAGCCCCAAGCGTCAGGCAACAACTGGCGAGCTTCCGTCGTTCGCATTTCCAAAAAGAATGAACCACGATGAATCGCTCTAAGAATAATAAAAGTATTAGAATTCGTTAATAATTTAGTATTTGGTTATCAAGACTGAGTTTTAATAAATAAGACTAAATATACGTTTTCTATTCTAAGAACTAGCGAAATAAACAAGAGGTTTCCCTTTAAATTATAAAACAGCAGGAAAAAACTTTCAAAAATTTAAATACGACGCAATTTAAAGAGTTATCAGCGGTACAGATATTGAAAGAATTATATACAAAATGGGCTTAATCATTTAAGGTTGATTGAGAACAATAATTAGCTATAGTAAGTGTCCAGTCATAATACTCAAGTATTCATAAATTTAATTATGTACAGGCATACGATTATAATCGTTATATCTACAAAAACTGTATGCAATGGTTAGTATACAAAGAACATACACTACATTTTATGTTAAATCAATAATAAACGAAATTAAATAATTATTTTTATACACAGAAATCTCTTAATATTAATTAGTATGTATTAGCGTAGGCTTTATGAGTCACAATTAATATATAAAAGTAGCGAATTACGAGGTAGAAGATAAAGTATCAAAAAGAAGATTTTCAAACAAATTAAAAGACTGAGCTTGTCTGATATCAAGAGGTAAGGAGTTTCAAAGCAGGTTTCATGAATGGGGGTTTCAAGAATTAGATTGTCAAGGGGCAGATCAAAACTACCACCAGAGAGGAACATAAAATTTTAGAGAGGAGCACTAGCAGTAATAATTGTTAAAGGTCTATTCAGAAATCTTTTTTTCTTATGTTGCGCAATAAATATAAGACAAAATCACACACCTGAAATGCGACATATATCTCTGCCGATTAATATTCTCGGCGACTATAGTGAGTCCCTTGTACTGCGGCAAGTTGACGTTGTTCGAGGGCGCAGTGCCCGTCGATATGAACATTTCCATTCGCTGTTCCAACGAACCGGACGCTTTAATTATTTGATGGATTTCCGTCTGTGAAAGGAAATACAAATAAAATACTTTGACGTTAAAAATCTTGTTTTGAGACTATGTATATTTTAAGAAAGCACATTTTAAACGGATTGAAGCTATGTATTATTATTATAAACTGGTCACCGTGACCACGCACGCTGTAAAGCACGCGAAACGTCGGAAAAAATTAAATTTAAAATTATGTAAATAATTATAAGTTTATAATAATAATACATAGCTTCAATCCGTTTAAAAGTGCTTTCTTAATGTGTAAAAGCTATGTTAACAAAAGACAATACTAGTATATATATTGTACGAGGAATTTTAATCAGATACCCGAAGTGATTGAAAATTATTCTGTAACGAAGACTATATAGGTTATTAAGTTATGACCGAATTAATACCTAGTCTTTAATAGAAATAGAACGAAACGTTATATTTCCTTATACTAAATTCAATTTCTGGGTAAAATAATCAATGCTTTGAAATTAAAAACATGACTTACTCCTATACTCCGTTCCCCAAAATTCCGTTTGAGAAAGCCATACTTCATCATGAGAAGCAGATTCTGCATTCGTTCCTTCAAAATCTGCAAATACAACTGACCCCCTATTTGCAACTCTTGAACCATCACAGCATCAGCACCTTCCACCTGATAATAAAAATACAATAATTTCTTCTGTATAAACTTTTGTCATTAAATTAAAACAGCAAATTCAGTAAAACAGTAGATAATTTTAGGTAGAAAAATCAAAATATAATTTATTGATATAGGGAACTTAATTGTCAATCTTCTTAATTTATTGCTAGTTCTGTAATCAAGGTACGAGTAGAACTGGCAATAAACTCTCCGTCAAAACTTTTTTACAAAGTCCTAGCATGCACATGCCACCGTTACATAATGCTCCTCATCACAGTTAATTATTGTAATTAAATAAACATAATTATGAAATAAATAAGAGCCGAACGTTTCACCTATATCAGCAAGGCGCGGGAAATACAGCAGCATTTAGATTACTGGTTAGTCAGTTTTGTAATTATGTGAATAAATATGTTAGTATAGACTTAAAAATACACTATATTACTATTGATTTCAAATATTGAAACACAGACAAGATCTTTAGTTTGTTCTCAAATCAGTCAATAATTGATTTGGGACAATAAAGATCCGAAACAATCATCTTTAGTATTTGTACGCGTACACGTTTCAATTCAAACTTCTTTAGTAAACGCGACTTTATTATAATATTTAAATTCCTCGCCTTCAAATACTCTCAAGCAGTGATGGTCTGCTAGAGTGCTGGTTTTTGTAGTGATAGTGTTTTGTGTATCTTGCTTTAATCAAATATAATACGTAACAAATTTGAGAAACTAAAGGAGTTTAGTTTAAAAGAACTCGTTTTTTTTGACAGCGGATGAAATTTAGAAAGAAACGAACAAGTCACTGAATTTAGATTTATCATTTACAAATCTGGGTTCATAATTTAAGTAGAATTATTTAGTTAACTACCGACAGACCCGACAGACGTCCTGTCTTAACTATGAATATTGATTTGGATTTGGTATACATAATTTAAAAAATATTTCACAAACAGTGATTATTATTCTAATGCTTTGATATACAACATTCTTTGTTTGTTTTTCTGGCGCGTAAATAAATAGTTTTGTTAGTATTCCGACACGGTAACAGGCGACATATAGCTAGTCCACGGGACTGTAATTATTTTATATGTATTTTATCAATATATATAAATGCTTCGATCGGAGCATTTGTTTTAAACAATATTAATTTTTCTAACATCCTCTTTGACGATATTTGCAGGACGCATTCTGTCAATGTTTCGTCAAACGGTTACATGAAAAAAGTTTGAATAGTAAAGGCGCTATGCACTGAAAAAAAATTTGCTAACGCAACAAAAGTATTCTTAAATTTTCTAATTTTCCGCGCAATTTTCTTATTTTTTTCTTACATATCCAACCGTTCACGCGTGATGCCGTGACCAAGGGAAATAGGGATTCATTATTATATACATGTATCTATAGCACTCACCTTGCACTTATTCTGAACCAGGTCATACAACTTCTGCGTCATATAAATAAGGGCATGGCACTTATCCTTATAGTCGTCTAAGTGTATCATAACACAGTGTTTTAATAGAAAATCGGTGGCCTCCAAATCCTCTGCCCAAGGGGGTAACTCTGTGATTTTAGCTCGGAACATTTTGCCGACATACTCACGACACTCCTCCATTGAGTGGAGACTTTGTTCGTGTAATTCGCGGAGCATATTTTGAACACAACTGTAATATAAAAAATAAGGGTTTTCTAAACTGTTCAAACAAGCTACAATGAGGGAAATAAATAAAATTATTATTATTAAAAAAGAAAATATTATTTATAATGAGTGCACGTGAAATTTAAAATCGCAACGGGCACATATTTTATAATTCATGTCTTCTATCATAAGACATGCATGTTGTTATTAAAAATCTTTTGGTAAACAGTTGAGATACGAACGCGAGCTCTAGGATGGATCTTCGCTTAAAACATGCTTAAATATTGTAAGAAAAGACGGAAATGTCATAGTTCGTATTTTTGTTGATATTCAGTATATTCAATACTATGGCCTATGGATTATGCCATACTTAGGCCCTGGATTCAATTGCCAGCGCAGCAATTATTGCTGCGGGTGTGTACAGAAAGTTGATATATCTCACAAATAAAATAAATTAGTGGCGCTACAACCTTTTTAGGTATAGGGCCACAGATTTCGTGATCATTATTCAATCTAATAGGCAAGTAGGTGATCAGCCTCCTGTGCCTGACACATGCCGTCGACTTTTTGGGTCTAAGACGTGTCGGTTTCATCGCGATGTTTTCCTTCACCGTTCGAGCGAATATTAAATACTTATATATCTCATAAAAATGATGATCCCAATTAGGCTACAACAAACTACTTCCATCGATTGTGATACTGTATCAACTAAGGAACACTAACCATCGTGAATAACGTGTTACGTATAATTAAGTATTCAAAGATAAGTGAACGACAAAAACTATTTCTCCGTCTTCAGGTTTTGCGATATCAGAGAGTATAGTTAATTTTTTGTTTACAACTATAAACTTAGTTTTTGTTTTATCTGACCTCTGGTCTATAGTGGGTTAAGAAAATACGACAAGGAATATTACATTCTAGACTTTATGGGTTGAAAGATAAAAACACTTACTTAACATAGTATAAATCATTTTTCTTTCCATGTAACAGCAATCTATATATGTAGTGGTCTGGCCAGTCAACTAGACACTTTATAATGAGTACCAAAGGTGCATAGTACATAGTTTTTCGATGCGAAAACATTAATTTACAAGTGCCATTTTGAAGGAAGTGAAGAACATTGTTCTGAAAGAAATATATATATTAATATACCAAGAATTGATTTGCCGTTTTCAAGCCTAGTCAAACATCTGTCCATTGCAAAGTAGATCATCATAATAAAGTGAAATAAAGATTCAATTACAATTTTTGAGACTGGAATATTAGTGTCGAATGCATCAGCTTCCGACAGGCATTCGTAATATTACCTCATTTTTTGTATTAAATGTAGGTTACACAAAACAATTTTTAAAAAAATACAAAATAGTACTAAGTCAATCTCGACTCATAATTGCTTCAAACTTGATTGATAAAGATATGAATGGGAACAAAGCAAAAGAGAACTACAAAACATTAATTATTTGCATACACATTGATTTAAAAAACAAACAACCAAATTGCAATAATATTACTTATATAATTTGTTTAACTGCTATTTAATAACTTACAGTAGCTGTCTGATCTGCTTTCACACTTCTTACAAGTACACCAAACTCGGTAAACAAGTTACCTCGACCTTTCCAACCAGATCTCTTGATTGCAACTGGGTAATTTCTTCTTGTAACTAGCAACATTCTTGCTAATCGCTCATGACCCTGTAAAATATAATTCTTTACAATACTGTTGTTCAGTACAAGATTTGACTTTGTGCCTTAGTGGTTGTTTTGCAATGAAGGTGAATTGCCTAATTTAAAATTGATTAATATTTAATGCTATTGTATTACTTATTTTAAGATAGAGTATTGTTTTATTAGAACTTTCTTTACCTTTACTATGAAATAGCCACCCCACTCATCTCCATGCTCCATGTGTTTAATAAGTTCTTCTGGTGAAAGACTGTCTAAATGGCACATTTTAGACTGAAAAAAATATTAGTAACAATAAAAATGTTTCATAGTTAATTAAATAAGTTAATATTTTTAAACATTTTTTTCTTTCTTAATAATTGTCTACACTACTATAATGTAATAAGAATATAAAAGTAACTGTATTATATGTAATTAGCTTTGATTTTAGAGTGCATTCATTGATTCAGGTAAGAAGATAAGACATATGACCTTTTTGATATAAAGAAAGAGGAATGAATAATAAGTCAATTGATACTTCACAAAAAAGCAAAACATGTCTCTCATTATGGGTTCCGGTTATTTATAACATATTTAAACTTCATAAGAAAGCCATTATTCTTACTTTTAATATAATTAACTATATATTTGCCTTAATACCTTAATCATAATAGGTAGCTGTCCAAGAGACCGATCCAGTGTTACAACATTGTCTGAATATTGTATTGTTAATCTAACTTTAAAATCTCCCTTATATGTAGCAGCCCTCTGTCTACATTCAGTTGGCAATACTCTCTGGTTTTTAACACCAACAACCTCCATTGGAACACTTGGTTTAGAGAAAGTAGCATCATCTATTTGGATTTTTACTCTTTCACCAGATGGCATTTGAAATTGAACTGGTATTAAATTCTCTATGGCTGCTTTTAATCCATCTGTGAGCATATAATTAAAGGAATCTATGTGAGGAGCTCCCAGGCATTGTAGGTACTAGAAAAAAATTGATAAAAGTTAATGTCTTTAGATGAAACTCAAAGCACAAGAAATATCTTTAAGTACAGTTATGTATGAGAATTTAAATCAAGCAGAAATGGTTTATAAAAACGGTATAGATAAACAATAATAAAATAAAGAAAAAATGGATTTAATTACATATAAGGAATTAACCAGTTATAATTTACTATGTAAAAACATTTTATTTTCAAAAAGGACTGTCAATGTTATTAATAAAAGGGATGGTGTATATATTTCAAAATTGTATACATATACATATGTGTATAAATCTAACCAAAATTACTGAAATTATTTTGTCAATATGAATTTGTTATACATTATTAGTAAAAAAAAGTTACTAAATAATGTGGAAAAATAATTTAGACATACTTACTGGGTTAGCAATTTTTGGGGGCTTACTAAAATCAGGATTACTAGTATATGCCAAAGTTGGCTGTTGTAATAGCTTCTTTTGATTAAATTTATCCATTTTATTGAAATATTTCGACCATTCGGTTGTTTTTTAATAGAAATTGTAAGAAAACAAACAGTTTCGAATATAAACACGTGTGCTTGACACTTGACATACACACTATATTATTTATCCAACTGTCATGTATCAAGTGATATTGTCAAATTGTAGTGAGTCACGAGAAATTAGTCACTGTTGTCACTAGAACCTGGGGCTGGAGAGGCTTTGACAAAATCACTTTTCGAAAGACGTTACCGCTAAAAGAATTTGTATGAAAACGATATATTTAGCTTACGCTTTGTCACGTGACTATTTACACATACGTATAGTGTTAGTGCGTCACGCATCGAAGTGTTTTTGTCTGAATCCCCTGGGCGTAAAGATAACTTTCGTGGGCTTTGAGTACACCTCAGTACTGAATTACCATTTTTGTTATGTTTAAAACACTGATGCCTTATTAGAGTTCGAAAGCAATCATCTTAATACTTAATAGGAAAAATAAATATATATATGTACAGGGTCTCCCAAAAGTCGACGTCAAGTCGAAATTTTCTCATAGGTAATATACCATATACCACTGTAGAATCCTTATTAAATGCGCTAACTTTTAAAGCTACTTGCCAAACTGGAGTAGTAATTTTTTTTTCAGGACGATCAGTTGAAGTAGTGCGAAAATTAATTTGAAAACTTGGTACGGTATAAAATGACATTTTCCTAAAAGTTGGAGTGATCAGCACAGGATAATAGGTTACATAAAACACTATTCGGGATGACGTAAGAGAAAAAAGTAAATATTTGTAACAACAGGAATGAAAAAACTGTCACATGGTGTGCATTTTCTGGAATAACAAAAAAATATCCATAACTTCAAAAATATATGACTTATTTTTTTTTTAATTTTTCTGATAACTGGTGTGGCATTACCTATGAGAATATTTCGACTTGACGTCGACTTTTGGGACACCCTGTATATTTTTAATGTAAATAACTAAATAATTTGACAGTATGAAAAATTAAGTGCTATTTAGCCTAATACATGGCTTTCATGGCAAATCGATCTGGATTTACTGGTAATTATTCATTAATTTATCATAAGAAAAATATTGATTATTGTACGTCAGTATAATGACACAAAACGGCCAGGATTACTCTAGCTCTCAGGCTTATCTAATCCTAAAAAAATAGTTGGAGTTTAATTTCGTCACCAGCCAAGATTTGAACGTCATGGGCCAATATCCATTAAAAAAAATTATACGCAAACGTACCTTTTCAGTATGATGTTTTGTGGTTAGTTTTTTTCGATATATCGTGTTATTTTTTAAATACTTACTTCACTACTAGATTAAAGGTAAATTTACTGTTTTTCATAAACACAATATAGTAGGCTGATTTATTTTTAATTGGCAAGTATTTTTTTCTTATTATGTTGGATATTATAACTGATTACTTATACCGAAAGTTTATTACCATCACTCACAGCAGTCATGTTTGCTTGCTGAGTATTATTCAATTTCAAGATACGATTAGCAGATAAGTTCAAAATTAATTTATATACATACTTATATTTCTACCAACCTACACTAATTTAAGTTTTACGGACAAGCCGAGATTTACCGCTAAGTCGCAGCTGTGAACTGGAAGGAGAATCTCATTCTAACAGGCAGTGCATTATACACCAAAGACGAAAGAAAATAACTTCATAGATTCGTTACAAAATCTATCTCAGCGCTAAACTCATTTCTAAATCTTAACTAAAAATTATTGTATTTTGTTAATATAGCATATCATCTGTAACGAACGAATACTCAGATTAATGATATCTTAAAACCATAATTTTAAATGCCTGTACTGAAAACCATAAACGTTATATGAAGATGCGAAATATTCATAAAAATTATGTAAAACTTTAATTAGTATACGTTGGTGTACCAACCTTGCCTTGTAAAAGTCTACTATTCATAAAAACCTTTGCATTATTTCTATAAAAATGCATATCGTTGCTATTATAAAATTATTTAGATTAAGAATTTTATTTAATATTGGAAGTATGGTATAAATTGATTCAAGCATCAGACCCAAATTTTATGAAACCGCGTGTAATCTACGCCTGCGGTACGGATTTCGTAATTTTATCTATGTACGATAATGTTAATGAAATCTAATGTATTGGAAAATATAAGTATATAAATTGATTTTTATCTTCTCTGCTAATCGCATCTTGAAATTTAACAATGCTTAGCGCCAACACGACTGCTGTAAGCGATGGTAATACATTTTCGGTATAAGTAATCATTTCTTCTTCAGCCATTATTATCACGACTATAACCATACAACATAATAAGAAAAAATAACATGCCAACGTAAAATAAATTATAATATTATATGATGTATTTATGAAAAATAATAGAATTGCCCTTCTTTTTGTAGTTCGATTGGTATTAAAAAATATATTGAAAAACTAAACAAAACGGCAACATTGTACCAAAAATTGCGTTTGCGTAATGTTGTTTTTCAGTGGACATCGGCCCGTGACGTTCGAATTTTGGCTAGTGATCGAAAAGCGCGCGGTAGTTGTGCTCGTCCTTTTGACATCTCAACAGTGACCGGTCGGACGCGGCAAAAGACGTTACATAATTTGAGAAAAGTTCAACGATCTACTATTAATTTTCAGTGAATAGTGGAATATATACTTTAAAATAATTTGACACTTGGTAAGTGATTATTTTATTTTCAATGATAACAAAATGCTTCTAAATTTTGATGATGTGAGATAGTTACGAAACTTTTTTCTAAACATCTCTGATAACGTTATACAATGAAATTGGAAACTTATAAGTTATCAAAAATGATCCGATAAATTAAAGAGTTTATGTATACTTTAGACGACGTGTCGACAGTTAACTATACAGTCATCCACATCAAAGTGAGGGTAGTATTTTAGAAAAAATTAAATTTGTCTACGTGGCTAAATTCATCGATATTATTTCGATAGTCCTATAGTTTTTAGTTGTAGATAGGTTTAAATTCTCGTTACTTAACTTATATATTCTACAAAGACAGTTTAAAGACTGGAATAATACATAATTACTTAAAACAAGTTTACCTCGGTAAATAGTATTTTAATGATAATAATTTACATTAAGAATATAACAGTTATTGTAGGTGGGTAAAGCTGTTTGAGTTTTACAAAGTTCCGAGTTACAGTTGGACTGTGTACACGAATAACTAATTAACAATTAAAGTATTTATTATCTAATCTTTACAATTAAAAGATAAAGATTTGTAGGTAATTATAAATATATTAAAGTCAAGAAAGATTGATATTAAATGAAAATTTACCTCATTTGTCCCAAACATATCTTGTTTAAAAAGTGATTATTCTTATGTAAGTTGACCTATACGGTGTTAAGTTATCACTTTCGTGAAGGCGCGCTACAGCTACAGAGTAAATATTTAGTTAAAGTAGTTAAAAACAAACGATTGCCTTCCCTTTTTATTAAATGGTAAATACAACTAGACGGTAAGAGACAAAACATTACTTTACTCATAGTACTATTTCTTTGAGTTTTTACAAATAAGAGGGTCATACTTCAGTCGATGGTTTGTCTCATTTTAATGTCCTCTACTTGTCTATTGTTAAACGTTACTTGAAACACAAAGAATTTTGTAGTATGGCTATTACAATAAAATTTGTTAGAAATAACGAAGCTAATTGGTGTTAGTTTCTTCAAAACGTTGTTAAATGTTTAAAATGAAGCAATTATATATTATAAAATAGTAATCACATGACGGACTGTGTTACAATACTATATCTGCTCAGCGGTTACACTCGCCTCTAGTCTTGCACTTCATAAATGCGCAAACACGAGCGTATTCATTACATTCCTTAGATTTTTATAGAAATCTTTTAAAATATATCTTTATTTGGTTCAAAATTTAAATACTTGTTATGAATAACATATTCCTTTAGATAAGAATTCATATTGTTTATAAAAACTCGCTTTCTCTGGTTCTAAAAAAATTCAATTAATTTTAAGCGCTGATCAACGCATAAAGGCATAACCAAAACCTAATATTAGCTTTACCCTTAGGTAATGAGATAACAATAGTTATAAAATACTTACACTAGTAGGCGAATGAATTAATAAATAAAATTTTCATATGATTACTTTTGCCAAGACATACCTGATTTTATTCTACCATAACTAACTATTTTTATACTTTGGTACTTGGACTCGGGCTAATGTACGAACCGCCGAAATCTAAACGAACAAAACAATTTATTACGTAATTTTTTATCATTTATAGTTTGCATTTTGTCTTCAGACTACAGGTACTATAGTCGTGCTGGTGGTTTACCGAATATTATTTATTATATTTCCAGAAGAACTCCATTGTAAAAGATATTTAAGTGTATTTAGTTGACTTGGTTATAAATCAGAATAACAATTAAACGTCTTAAATTAAACAAAAGCAGTTCTTCCGCTAATGTATATAAGTAATTTGTGAAATTTAATGAATATAAAGAGAAATTTTTATTAAATAACACTAGGACTATACATTAATTTTTAATAAGATATTTTGTCCTAGTTTAAAAGTACAGTTGGAAATATGCATATAAATTAATAAAATTTATAGGCATTCGTATACGCGAAAGAGATTTCTATTGCTAACAGCTCAATATCAAGGAGATAGTCGCTTATCAGTACTGATAAGGACTGGACATACGGTTATTAACATATGCATTGTATTTGTTTATTAGTAATTTTTCGGATTAAATTCAAATAAAAAAAAATTAATTTATAAAATCAGTTCAATTCACTTCTATTACAATTGAAAATTGTTATTTCCAGACAGTATTCTTCATTACAATTTAGTTAAACTACTACATTGTTACCTCCCCACCTAACAATACACTTTAAATCATATAAAATATTTTTTAATATATTCAAGGGCTGATCCACCTATGTAAATGTAGAACTTACCAAAAACCCTACTATTTGTGAATTACTTTAAATATAATTAGAAGACAAAAATCTCAATATTTTTTTTGGACTCGCGAGGCAGTTATATAACAAATGCATATAAATTAAAATTATATTTTAGTAAATACTTTAGAAGCTTAAACCAAATGTTACCAATAAACGCACACTTGAAGCCAAAGGAGTCTTAAATTTTTCCCACACTCATAAAGTAATTTAAAAAATTCAAAATTCTTTATTTGTTTAGCTATATGTACAATAGAAAGTAATATAACGATCTCGTTTCCGATAATATCCAAAAAGGTCGACTATACTTGTATTGAAATGTCACTAAGATTGAATAAGCTAAGTTTTGTTAGCGTCGCAACCCCTAATTTTTTATTAGTTAACTCATATTTTAAACGATTAAGGCCAGTGGACACAAGTGTTTCACTTCATATATTTGAACATCACCCCGACAACAAGGTCCACCGAACTTAACGCCGGTATAAATATAATTTTATTTAATATTTTTCTTTGTTAGGTGTCCTCTAAAAACCGGCAAAATTTTCAATCCTGTACTAAGTTGTTGTTAGATGGTTTTTATTTATTGGTATTTATATAAAAAAACCTTCATCTCGATAAGAAAACGCCTCAGGCCTGCTGGCTTCGCATTATTTATAAGCTTGCTAGTAACTATATTATACTTAATACTGTATATTACTTGAAACAGTAGCTCATATCTTAATCCTGGATATAAAATTCGATACGCTATCAGAAATACATTTAAGAGTATATGTCAAATTTGTGATCTCTTGTTTTTCTCACTACATCGTTAGCAAACAAAATTTCAGAAAATAAACAACTATTTAATCAATATATTTAAGCTTTATATTTGCAACAAAAAAATCGGGTTGACTATATGATACAAGTTTTTCTAATTTCATTTACTACTCGGCAATAATGGTGACAAACAAATATTGAAATAGAATTACAACAGATCAGAGTACTTTCTATGTATGTCTATGGTTTAAGTAGGTTTATTAAAGTAGGCTAAACAAGGTGGTACTCGACACAACATCTACCTGCTAATAACCTCTTTTAAAAGACTTCAAAAATTCAGAAGAGTTTACGTAGCGATACGATTACTTTAGCCATGACTATCGCGTAACATGCGTCCGACAACTTTAAATATCGAAATTGTGCCATAACTTGAGCTCCATGGTGTGCATTAGATCAACTTTCGCACACCCATATTTTGGTAAAAATAAAGTTTATTATTACTATTAGTTCGAACTGATCTCCCGTAGAGATATGTTGTGATAATTTTACATCAACGTTCGTTACTCTCTAGGCGGGGGGCATTTATTCCTTCTTGTTGGTCTACCTATATAAAATTTATTGCTTACCATATACAGTAGCTACTTATCAAATCCATCCTTTACGTAGCTGATACGCTATCACTTAAAGGATTTTCATATCATAAAAGAAAACCGAATTATCAATGGTTTATATATTTGGCTAATAAATAATTGGATTTGGACTCCTTAAGTCTAACAGTCATATTTAATATAATAAGCGAGTATTATGTACCTACTAATATTCCATTGCAATAGAATTTGAGAAACGATTAACTTAATTAAATACTCTTGAAACAGATTCCGTATAACTATATATTTTCCACATTTTTCCTAACGTATATTTTCTGTTGATTTAATTGGAATTTTATAAAATTATGAAATTTGAACATTTTTGTGATAAACGCGGTATTATTGTTTCATTTATTCGGCAAAATATTATAGTTATAATACGTATCAGTGTATACAAATTAAACCTCTGCCTACTGTCATAAGTGTATTATATTTTGATTGTATTTAAAAACATATTAATTGCATTATTTTATTTTTATATAATGTTTTTGTTTAACCTTGCTTCAACGTGACTGACATGTATAGATAAATGCCACTTTGTTAACTATTAAGTGTTCCTATCAACATTTGATATCATAGATTTGGCGACTTCCTTATCAATACTCCAGTTCTACTCCATTACCGAACAACAAAAAGCACTTTTTTCAACTTCGTTTGTTAATTTTGTTTTGGTATCAAAACCTCTATAATGGGGCTATAATCTGGATCTAAACACATTTCTTATTATTTCTGAGTCTTGGTGCTTTCTTCATGATGTTTTGCTTTACCGGATGAACATGTGTTAATTGCGTACATAGAAACCACACAGTTTAGAACTATTTAACAGCAATTAACAACTAGGCTGTGTACAATGTATTAATCTATGTAAATAAAATTGATACGCTTAAATGTATGTACTGCATTTTGAATGACTGCACTTATTGAAGTGAAACTTCTTTATTGGCGTTGTAAAAAAATTTACCGTCACATTTTTCCGTTACGTGTCGTCTTTTCTCCCATGTCTGTCACCCCATCACGGTTGATACGAAGCCATTAATATAAATAATATATAATAACGATAACAATGATAGTAATAAATCTATTACAATTAATAAAATTTTGTAATAATCTTAGTAGTTATAAGGTAAAATGAAATAATTGTATTATTTGTATTCATGTCTAAGATAATAAAAGCCTTTTTTTTAACTGTATCTAATTTATTTTAATTTAACCAATTTCTGTAAAGTTGCATATAGTAGATCATTTAAAAAAAATAAGTTCATAAAGAAATTTCACCTCTTACGTGTGTACACTAGTACACGCACACATTTTTTTATATATTTCTTTTTTACATTCCTTATTTAAGATAAGGACAAGGTAAGTATGAATAGTGATGACTGAAATATATGATTGTTAGAGTTTTTAATATAATATGGGACCACTGAAAATCAGTAATGCTGTCTTAACTTAGACCTGAGTTGGACCCATTTTTGATTGAAGTGTTTGTGCTTGTATTGCTTTTATATGGGTGTTTTAATCAAATAAATGCTTTTATTTCTTCTTTTAGCCCATTTATGGACTAGGAACTGATGCGGTATAAGCTTGCAATCATAAAAAAGTTAAATAAAAATTCTCAACGGCTCTTATCACATGTATAAAACTATGTTACGTTTATTCTCTGGCCTACCGATTTACACGAAAATATATAACTAAATAAAATTTCATAAAAAATCGGTCAAGCCGTTTCGGCAAGTTTATTTACAAACACATATATGAACATGAGCAGTGTTGGCCTAGTGGCATCTGAGTGTGACTCATCCGTGAGGTCGTAGGTTTATTCCCCTGCTGTACACCAATGGACTTTCTTTCTATATGCGCATTCTACATTCGCTCGAACGGTGTACCTAAACATCGCGAGGAAACCGGCTTACCTTAGACCGTTAAAGTCGACGGCGTGTGTCAGGCATAGGAGAATCATCACCTACTTGCATATTATATTGACAAATGATCATGATACATATACCGACCCAGATCTGAGGCCAAGACCTAAAAATAGGTTGTAGCGCCACTGATATGAACATGAGAATACTGTATATGTATATATATATATAGTTGTTATGGAAAAAGATTTAACATAAGCTTATTTAAATAGAATGATGAATGATACTGAAGAGTAGGTATATAATATGTGACCTTTAACATAGATTTAAATATTTAATATTCCCTAATTAAAATACGTATTTATAATTAAATCACAGGTCGGCCATTGACTTGTGCATATTTCACTCTCACGGTGAACATTCCTCATATTAACTTAGTCAATCATACAATATACGATTTCTTTGCAACTTCAGAATTTAATAAAAAAATATTCCTATAACCTTCCTACACTTTATTACAACGACTAAAGCTATTTTTGCAAATTACTAGTAGTAGTCTACGGGTATATTAGTAGAATAGTATTGTCTTTGGTTAACATAGCTTTTACACATTGAAAGAAAACAATTTTTTAACCGGATTAAAGCTATTTTTATTATTATAAACTTATAATTATTGATTTAAATTGTTAATCAACACGCTGGCTTGCAGTCAGACAGATTGTTAAACGTTTTCGACGCTGCTTTATTTAAATCAAAATGGTTGAATATCGATTTTTTATTAACTGTCTAGAGATTCAATTAACTCTCTGATTTAACTACTTTACTGCGACAGATAAAAACCTGACATGGAGTCGGGTAAAAAAGATAACGCTGTATTGAATCTATAGTTACTTTTACAATCTATAGTGCCATAAAAATTCAAAAACAATACAATTGCATGATGATTATGATATATTGAAGATATTAAGTCAAGGTGTAAAATGACTGGGCTAAATTCTAGTGAATCGCATCTTAATAAGGATCAATGAAGACAACGAGGTAACATTTGAGTCATCCTGTTTTCAATCATTACTACAAATAAGGGTCTGTTTCAACGAACCCATGCCTAGTAATTACAAGGAATGTATTATATTTTGTCGAGTTAGGGTGCTGTCTCCGGAACTAAACTTCCATTATATGTCGCATTCATTCTATCCGCAGCTTTCATTTTTATTTCTTCATTTCTCAAAGTCAACAATCTTCTAACTCGACTCCTAATAGAATAGCGAGACGAGCGCTGTCTCAAGATATATATGTCTTAAAATCAAACTCTTCACTTAAAGTGGAAGTCTATTAAAACCGGTGTTAAGCTTTTAACTGTACTGTATCTACCATTAGTACAACCCTACAATAGTCAAGGATTCGTATATTTTATACGGTAATATTAGTTGCCAATAGCCAATAAATATTTGCGTAGCACATATTTGGTACAGTTTATTTCACTAACCTACTTTTATAATTATATTATTAGGTTTATTTCCAATTATGCCTATGAAGCGATATATAAAGCATGTATTTATACTATTCGATTTCTTGTATTTTTTCGTGCTGAGGGAACAAAATCGTTAGTTCGTAACTAGCTGCAACTGGCAGTTGGCTCTTCCATAGAAGGCCTATAGTTATATTGCGATAATTATTAATAAAAGTTAGGCTGTTTAGTTTTTGTCTTAATTAACTGTGTATAACATGTATTTTTGCACTACTCGCCTATCTTATGTAATTTAATACATTTTTATTTATATTTTCTTTACTCACAGTGGTTGCCTGGAAGAGATCGCTCGAAAGCGATAAGGCCGCCAGTTGCCCTCCTTTTAACTTAATTATGTTCAATTCTTTTTTTTTGTAGTGTAACGAAGTGTTAATAAATAAATAAATAAAAAGCATCATCAGAACGATGTAAACAAATAACTGTATTATCAGTAATTTTTACCTACCTTGCGGTATTTTTTTAAAAATAAGCTACCATTATAGAATGTATCTTTCATGCATATATAGAAAAACAATTACATAGTATTAGATTAAAATATTTACAAAAATCCTATTTTTTTACAGTATAGGAACTGACATGAAGCAGGTCTTTTATCAGTTCACTCAACGGACAATTAAACACGGCAGTTCATTATTTCCATACACGTGTGTGCTCTTTTCGAGAGGTTAGTTTTCGCCGAGCGTGAAACTGCAAGCACCTATAGGACATGTTTTATTAATAAACCAGTTATCTATAAATAACTAATATATCTATTTATTACATATTTGTATATTTCTTACTGACAGTTCGAACTATGCGTTTTTTTACACCAAATATGACGTTTACATCTTGGCACTGGAAATCAAATGAGTACAAGTTAGCATCTTATTATCATAATTAGCAGTGTCCTTAACATCTCTCTAAGGATATTCTAGGTTATAAACAATTGTATTCTGTGGGGAAATGGACTGATTCTAGTCACGCGAATCAATAACAATTAACAAGTGTATCACGTGGGTTTATCTGATTCAATTATTGATTTTTACGTCAAGGTTTAATCAATTTTTTAATATCTCTTGCTATATAGATAAAAATCCTCAAATCATCCGGATATATTATAGTCATTTGTAAAATTGTAGTATTTTTCCATTAATAAAGAATATTTATATATTTTACTATTATTATTAGTCTTTAATGCCTACATTAGAAAGCATAGTCATTCATTAGTGTCCAGCATCCTCAAATCATCCGGATATATTATAGTCATTTGTAAAATTGTAGTATTTTTCCATTAATAAAGAATATTTATATATTTTACTATTATTATTAGTCTTTAATGCCTACATTAGAAAGCATAATCATTCATTAGTGTCCAGCATATTGACATTTCAACAGATTTTCTAAAAACACTTCTCATACCACTCATAAAGACAATATACGGCATCATAAGAATATTATATTAATTTAATAGATTATAAATTCGGATTAATACCTGCAGCTGAGGCTTGCTGAGCTTGAGATTGAGGCAGAAAACGAAATACCACCAGACATCCGCCGTTCCACGACTGAGCGTTTTTCAAGGCTATTTTTTCCGCGCACCACCGCTATGTGGAACCAGCTGCCCACTGAAGTAATTCCTAACCAATTCGACTTAGGGTCCTTCAAGAAAAGAGTTTACCAATTCTTGAAAGGCCGACAACGCACTCGGGAGCCCTCTGGCATTCAGAGTGTCCATGGGCAGCGGTATCACTTAACATCAGGTGAGCCTCCTGCCCGTTTGCCTCCTGGTCTATAAAAAATATATATTCCAATTTTTTAAAGCCGGTTAAAACTATTAGATTCATCCGTAGTATTGCGGTACAGTGTCAGTATCAATTAACCTTAGTATTAGATTTCTATCATTGTTAGTAGTGACAGCCGATGGTGATATTGTGTTCTCAATCGCGTAAGTAAATAATAAATAATTTCGAAGCAGTGGACATACCTGACAAAGTTTATTGTTTATTTATTATCTGTATTGACTTCTGAGATCTGAGAACTCGTAGCTTAAATATATAGTATTTTCTACAACTTCTTTTTTTCTTAATTCCACGTCATTATTCTTATCAGTTACTACTAATTCGATAGAACGACAAAATAATACCCACACCCACTTACTAAATCTTATAACTGACAATATAGAAAGCAACTCTTGTGAGCTCAGCCAGTGTACAAACAAATAGGTGTACCTCAATAGAAATTTTGTTAATTATTTGTATTGCTCGCGTGAGTGGCGCTTCGCTAACCAAGTTGCAATGTGCGCGCGGTACATCCAAAAGTTTAGACGGAAGACTCAGGTTTCTACCCGTAGACCCAGTCTCGCCATTATATCCAGATTATGAACCCGACCGATATATTCACTGAAAAAGCTAGCTCTCTTCTGAGGCGTAGCTGGTCATAACACACCATACCCAGAACAAACAGGGTCGCATACATAAGCGGATACACTCCATAGTCTCTTGTAAAGGTAGCAAGTCTTAAGTGCTAAACAGTGGTGAGTGAAAAACAGAACACAAGAAGAGAATGTATTCCCCTCAATAGAGTCTGTATCCTTATTAGAATTTTAGGTTAATCTTAAATTACTTATTAGTCTTAGATTGGCTAGTTGGCTTATGTGCCATGATGCTCAGTAAAGAGGTAATGAATTAAAATTTACCAATACTGGTGTCATAACTGCCAATTGTCGATTTTAAACGACAAATGTAATTAATAAAGAGACAGATCATCCTCGAGAGGTTTATCTTCCCAATCGGCTTTTTTTTAATTCCAACATTGCGTATTCTGAATTCTGAACACCTCCAAAGTTACAAGATGATTCCCTTAGATTCGGTTAATTTTTGGAAAATAATCTTTATTTTATCGTTCTAGAATGCGGTAAACTGACGCCATGGACAAGCCAACTATGCATATGCTCTCCGTCCAGGAGAAGGGTGGAGAGACGAGGAAGACAAATCAATATATCGCTGCTGTTGCTGGTAAGATATTTTTCTTAAATTGGTTCCTACAGTAGAATAGATTTATCCTACAAGACATGTTATGAATTCTACGTAACATAAGAAAGTGACGAAGTTTCAAAGCAGTAGATTTGAATTCCACACCAACTATCTACTGCAAGACAGCAAAATAATTTATTATACAAAATATATGTATATAGATTGTTTAAAAAAAAGTTACGCTACCCAAAAATCCATGTTTTATTTCCTGACGTTATTTGACGCATGGGATCTGGGCAACTGGCAACTCTATGCACTCATTACAAATAACAATTATATCATACAGACGTGAAACAATTAATTTATTGCATAACGAACATCATTAATCGGCCAATTGATTATCGATATGCGCATGCGATTAATATTCAATATTTAGCAAACATATGTGATCTGCCAATGTTAGCAAATCAAAATTTGATGGACTGTTTTCTATTTACATCAATACATTTCGACAATTTAGACCGAGGTTAATATTGATATAGGTTATTTATTTTGTTGATAAATACAACACTGACGTTAACTCGGGATAGAAGATACATTCATACCGCAATCATACTTATGTGATTTGACTTCGAGCTTGGCCGTTCGAAACATCAATATTTTTGTCGACGGTAAATATTCTGACCCAAAATCCATAAATTCTGGAGTTCCCCAAGGTTGTGTACCTTTCCCAATACTGTTCATTCTATATATCAATGATATCTTGCAGTTCAGTAGCGGTCTTTGCTAAGCGGCATATGACAGCAGTTGGATGCCTTTTGCAACGGTCGTGCAAATATTTCACGCGTTGATCTCAAGTAGTGAAACGAAAATATTCGGGGTCTCGAACTGGGGTCGACTTAATTTAGTCGAATTTAACACGTTCGCTGCTAAGTAGAATCTCTTCTTCGTAACATAACTATTCGCAGTCACTGCCCTAAAAGCCTCAGTTAGTAGCTGTATACTCAGCGCGTACTACATATCGAGCGATAGTTCAGTTCCGCTGTCATCTGTAGTCATAGTCTTCTTACAGGCTAATTTGACTAAACCAAGGTAGTACCAGCTCCTTCCTTTTGACCGCATCCAACTCAAAGCAGAGCAGATCGTCGTTGACTTTGTTCTTTCTGATCAGCTTGATCTTTTGGTGCTGCATAACGATGTTGGCTCTCTCTGCATCTTCTATCGTATGTCATGCTCTCTGCATCTTCTATAGTATGTCATGTTTCGAAGGACTCTTCGGATTAAAACCAGCTGTAAATAACATCATCGGACGTCAAGACTTAATAAAAAATTCCACCCGTTCCACTTTGCCGTCTGGTGTTCCACAACAAAACGCTTTTAAAAAAAAAGTTTTGCCTTTTGTATTGGTTGGATTCGACCAGAAGCCAAACTTATGTATCTGTCTCTAATTTAAGTTTTTAGTGTGTAGTCTGTGTACGTGTAGTATAATACTACTCGTAGTAATTACTAGTAGTATTCATAAATAATAGTTTCTTTCCTTCAAATCCAAACCAGAACCAATGAATCTTTGTTTCCTTTGAATTAACTTCGGCGTACGGTGGAAAACATCATGAGAAGTTCAATATAATAAATACAAACCATTGAGACGTATCAGGCATTTCAGGCTTATCATCTATAAAGAAAAACTATAACGCAGAAAGCGTAGATTTCTTGAGACAGAATCCGGACGTCAATCAATCGCAAAATAAGCGCGAATTGCGTCACTGAAATGTTTAATTATCATAGTCACATAGTCATATTCAACTTATTTACACGAAGCCGCTAAATCACACAAATTACAATGATTTATTATTATAATGAATAACAGTGCTACTTTTTTGATAATGAATATATAAGAATAGAAATATTATTCCTGTAAGTAAACCATTTATTTCGTAGCAAAATCCAACAAATAATCTTGACCACATCAAAGAACTACATTATAATTCTTTTATTTTCATTATTATTACGTCGAAATTGACACTGGGAGTCTACTTATGCGGCAGGGCAGGTTGCACACGAGTGTTTTAGTAGGTATTGCTCACCTGGCTCTCTGAGTAGCAGAGAGGATGCCGGGTGTGAGCCGCGTCCCATTTATCCCCGTACATTGGATTTTCAAAAGCCTCATCGGTTATCAAGAAACGGGTACTAACTTAGTATCAATCATTATAATACTACCTCGTATTCAATTATTGATTTTGCTATCGTTAGAAAATTAACTAAAACTCATTGTAGTTCAGTAATTACTGTAGTTAGATATAAATTATAGCTAAATTAACAGATAACTAATTTAATCCACAGTTTCGGTCATTTTATATGTTAGCTTCAAGTTAGTTATTAATAACTAAATCGCATTATTGTTCAGTTAACTTAAACTACGATTTGTGTTTTCAGCTGCAATAGGGGCTGTAGCGGCCGGCACCATTCTCGGCTGGACTTCACCAGCGTTGCCACAACTGGAGCCTCCTAAAAACACTAGTGAATTTATTGAGAGAGATATATTTGCCCTAAATGACACGAACACAACCGACATTCTCATGAATTCCTTGGGGCAGCGAGCTGACTTTCTTCTGGATACTAAAGATAGTAAGTTTATTTTTATTTTTGTCGTGTTTTTTTTTATAGTTCATAAACAAAATGGCAGATAAGATTTTTTCGTAATCTGCGCTACATCTTAGGTTATAAAATACTTAGTATTAATTCGTTTGAAATTATTTATTACTGTTTTCTTCTATGTCATATGGAGCAAGTTGTAATGGTTGCAGCTCAATAAAATAATGTTTATAATAAAATATTTAATTGGCAATTTAAAAAAGGGTTAAATTCCAATTCATCTCATACGTTCAAGCTTATTTGAGAATTAGTAGTTAATGTCTATTTAGAGTTAATGAACTATTTATTTGACGTTAAGTGTACAATATGTATTTGATTCAAAAGTTTTCTATGCATTCTAATGAGAATTGAAAAAGGGCCTTTTTTTGTCTTTGATTGAAATGTTTACGGCCATTTTAAGTTCCTTATTCCGTAAGTTTAATAGCGTTTCCGATTTCAATGACTATTCTTACCACGCAATTTCAAATTTGCGACGCCTCACGAATATTAAAATATAAATGTCGGCAAATTGTTAAGTCAATCACTGAAATATGTTTTGGTTTTACAAAGAAGAAGGGCTCTCAGCTGTAAATAATTCTTATTAAATAATAAAGCCATTCCTATAAAATCCTTTACATCATTTAAACTCACATTTTAACCTTGATCTTAGCGTGGGCGCCTGATCTTGTAAATATGATTACCATTAATTAGAAATCCGAGATCATTCGATTGATCGGACTGAATTTATAAAATATATCAGCCAGGACATATCTTCAAGCTAATTAATGATTGCTTACACAAGCTTCTTAATTGTATCTGACGTAATAATGCGAAGTTTTTCCATATTTTATTTATTCTCATTAAAGCTTGGCCTAATTAAAGATTATTTAGTTGTGCTACAAAAATATAATAAATTATATTATTTTTAGTAGAAAAATATACAAATTAATATTTAGGTTAAATGAAATTTGTGTATTAACAAGACATTTATATCGCTAGTTATCCTTGTAAAAATCACATCCAATTCCGTATCTTTCGTTTGGACATATTATTTGGAGTTATTTTTTCCAGCTTTTAAACTCCATGGAATTGTTGAGTTAAACCCTTCAGCGGATTAAAACATAAACGTTAATTATTTCGAATTCGCTAACATTAATCAAAAGAACTCTGTAACCTGTAAGAAGATTGTTGAATAAAGACTACGTTACAATTAGATACTATTTTATCGAGTGTAAAATAAACAATGAACTCTGTAACTGTTCTCCAAATGTACTATCTCGCTAAATTTAGAAAATTTGCCATCATTGTCAGAACTTGACGCAAATCATACGCACCTTCCGATCACGCGCATAAAATTTAAAAATAAATTATTTGTTTGTCCGATTTCTACGTAATCTGGCGCTTTGCCAAGGGTACCACGCTGGAGGTATGTCTGTGGGTGTGACCGGATATTTATACTTACATTTATTTGTGTACTATTGCGTGATAATTCTCGAGACTCATAATATTGGAGTCAGTAAGTCTCAGAGGAGGTTTTTCTATAATATTAATGCCAATCTTTCTTCCGACGCGAAGCTTAAAATTTATGAATTGTAGTCGTAGTACCGACAATATTGGCTACGTTCTATAATGTGGAATCTACAAATATTTATATTTTAAGCTCTAAATTTGCGTAATCTTGCTAAAAATATTTTTATGCGTTTTGGCTTCGTTGCGGTATGCACACTGACATTTAACAGCAAAGTTCGCTAGTAATTCTGTTTACAATTCGGTACTAATTACTATGCTCTCGTAAACATAAATGATTTCCTTGTGTTTTAGCCAAATTGTTTTTACTATATATAAGGTATAACGCTTTGGTGCTGAAGTATGTGAAATGACCCTTGTGTTATTGCAATGGTTTTGTTAATATTCCTACTAAACTCTGATTTAAACGATTGTATAAATCAAAGACTCTATTTTTTTATTATCTTATAATAAATATCTGCCGATTAAGTTATCCAACATCTGTTAAAACTAGATACAACACTGTAAGCAAAAAACAATTTCTGTTGTTTCATCAGTTAGGAACGTTTTATCAGTTTTAAAAACTATATCATTACTTGGAAATATTTCTATATATCCCCTCATTTCCAGGTTCTCTTGTGTCATCAGTGCTGGCAATCGGTGCTGCCATCAGTGCCTTACCCGTCGGCGTCTTCGCACAAAAGTTTGGACGTAGACCAACCATTCTCATTTTGGCTGGACCATTTATTCTGAGTTGGTTGCTGACAATCTTCGCCAATGGAGCAGGGATGCTGATCGCTGCTAGGTTCTTTGCTGGACTAGCTACTGGTAACTTCATCTGGTTATAATCATGTTATTCGAGCTGAATTTATTAAACTTTTCAATTGCGATTTCAAAATTTTGTCTGCTCACCGCTGTAAAAATAATCTTCCTATAATACTTTTAACTCTTTACGCGAACAATTGTTTTCATATTTTTGTTTCATCTGCTATCTTGATTTTTATTTAATAACCAAACCTGTTTTGAAGATGAAAAATTATACCTTATTTTGAGGGATTGTGTAGACCTCCCTTTGCGACTTCTTTTACAAAGAAAGCGTAGTTAAAATTATTTGAAGGAAGGAAAGGAATCGAACATAATTTTTCGCAGGAGAAAATCAATTTAACAGTTCCTAAGATTAATACTATCTATATATACTTTATTCCTAATTGGACAAATTTCTTTTAGGTGGTATTTGCGTAGCAGCGCCAATGTACATTGGTGAAATAGCTGAGACGTCCATTCGTGGGTCATTGGGAGCTTTCTTTCAGCTCTTTTTGACTGTTGGTATCTTATTTACGTTCGTGGTGGGTGGTTGGACCCACTGGAGGACTTTGTCCATTGTATCCGCTGTCATACCGGTCCTGCTTATTGTTGTGTTTTGGTAAGTTATTGCCGTAATATATCTTTTTCTGTTTTCATGAAAGGATAGATTTCGTCTCCTTGAAAGCTCTATATTTGCTTCGATTACGAAATATGTATAATATTTTTGAAACGGTATACTTAATATGAATGAATTTGCTTTATGAAAGTAGAATTCGGCGAAGTTAAACTGGAAAGTAGGTTATGAGTTTAAAACCCGAACAAGACAATGTTTTTTTATTGTATTCTTATGTGGTATGTCAATATCAGGTGGATGCCAGAAACACCTCAATATTTACTTGGAAAGAACAGACGACACGATGCTGAGAAGGCGTTGAGATGGCTCCGTGGACCTGACGCCGACCTTACCACTGAACTTGAGGATATGCAGAAAGAGGTTAGATTTTATATATATGTTATATACATGTTTATATATTAACGTGTTTAAAGTCCTATAAACTGGACGTATGGGACAAACACCCGTTTTGCGTCAAAAGTAAATTAAAAGACAAATGAGCAACTCTAACAGCCAGAGCTCTACGACCTCGTCTATGAGAACCTAACGTTTAGATGGATACTGACCTAGATATAATAATTTCCTAAAAACCTCTACAGGTTGACAACGCATCTCGTCTCAAAGGAGGCATTCTTCACATGCTCACCAGCCGCGCGCCCCTTATGGCATTCATCTGCTCCTTGGGCCTCATGTTCTTCCAGCAATTTAGTGGAATCAACGCTGTCATCTTCTACACGAACCAAATCTTCGCCTCCGCCGGGTCTGATATCCCAGCCGTCATCGCCACCATCATTGTCGGGGTGGTTCAGACCATTGCTACTTACATTTCCTCCTTGCTTATCGAAAGAGCCGGTCGGAGAATTCTCCTTCTCCAAAGCTGTATCATCATGGGCCTCTGTCTTATTATCCTGGGAACGTATTTTAAACTGCAAGAGGACGGAAGTAATGTCTCTTCTTTTGGTTGGATTCCGTTGGTCTGCTTAGTCCTCTTCATTATTTCCTTCTCTTTGGGCTTCGGTCCCATACCCTGGATGATGATGTCTGAACTCTTCCCCGTCGAATTTCGTGGTACTGCATCAGGAATTACTGTGATCACCAACTGGATGCTGGTCTTTATAGTAACCCTGTGTTTCCCCTTAATGAAAAATGCGATCGGTATATACAGTTGTTTCTGGTTCTTCGCCGGTTTCATGATTGTGTGCGTATTTTTCGTTTTCTTCTTGATCCCAGAGACGAAAGGCAAGACTGTTTCCCAGATTCAGACTATTTTGGGCGGCAAGGCGTAGTTTTTGGTTTTCGAAATTATTTGGACGATATTTCTGTCTGTTTTCGAGAGGGTCGTGAAGATTTAGCGCAGTATTATTTAGAAATTATAATCAGGCGTTAATTAGATTCAGAATCTAGACTTTACGCCTAAGCGTGACTCTCAAGTACGTCAAAAATGTAATGGATACTGAAACTTAAGTAGACAAGACGCCCTAGATTTGAATAAGGAACAAAATAAATAATACTCAAAGAAACAAAGGTTTGTATTCCTTTTTAAATTTCTTAAATAGCAACCGTGTTCGCTTTTAAAAAAATGTTTATAAGAAGATAATGCTGCCTAAGACGCGCCCTTCAAGAACATAAATGAATGAATTAAGACGTTATAATGTGAATTTTATAATATGACGAATGATTGCGATATTGTTTTTAATTTATAAGTTAAGTATAAACAATTAGTGATAGTTAATTTAGTACTTACTCTGGACTTAGATGTGCCAAATATTTATTGTTATTTATTTTAAATGTTAACTCGAAACTACTAATTGTTATAAATTTTTAAAAATTTAATGAATTTAATACATTAGAAAATATTTGTATAAAGTTTATAATTATTGCAAAGATGTTATGTTTTTGAGAAATATACTTTTTCCTATGACTTTGGTTTCATTACCTTCCCTTCTAGAACCACGAAATCGCAATCGTTAAAGTAAAGCTACGGTTTGCGAAGTCTGGATTTTGATCGGTATCTGTTAGATCTGACTCAAAAATCCAACAGTAACACAATATAAACTGGTTAAGTAAAAAAGCCAAGTACCAAGCATAGATTCTTATTGGATGTTAATTTTGTCACCGGTTGTGTTGTCGCGATTTTACCCACCCGTTATACATTTTAGCGTTTTCATTTAATAAATAATACATTGGTTGCAATAACCCGTAATCGGTTTTGCCTAAGATTAGGTGATCAGCTTTCTGTGTCTCACGCATGTCAACGGTTTGTGGGTATAAGAGATGATGGTTTCTTCTTTATAACCGTAGACCACTGTAGGATCAAGTGCTAGTTTGGCGAATAGAAAAAAATCCCATTGGGTGGATTCGAAGACATGACACACAAGCTAGCCACTAGACCAATGCTGCCCTATGTTTACAGCACATCACCAGCGGAATATCAGAATGTCTTGGAGTCGGAAAAAAACACAGGACAATGACATGCTAACAATATATTCACAAATGCTGAACACTATTTAGGTACACCCAACATTGATGACGTAATCGATGGACAATCTCTTGCAATCGCTCTCTTCTCTACATCATCCAATCTTGTAGACAATTCCAGTATCTGTTTTTCTATTGCTTTAACATCAGTACGAAAACCGTTCACCGTAGCGTCTAGTTCGGCTAGATACTGTATCTTATTACAAAGCTCGTCGTACTTTTGCGTTATATAATCTCTTGCGTTTTTCGAGTCTGTTAGTTCACTATCTATTTTGTGAATTATTTCGTACTTGAGCTCGTCAAATTTCGATTCCAAACTAGGGCCTAATAAATTTGTACTCTTACTGGCTATTTCTTCGGTTTCCAGTTTCGGGAGTTTTGTATGACAAGCCATTTTGATGATTTAGGGATTTGAGCAGTTTATCACTCTGAATAATTTTAGATTTCCGTAACTAACGTGCATTGTTGAATTTTTCACACAGGCGCCAGAAATTCAAATGTCAAAGTGGTATTTCTTTTAATGAGTAGAACAAGAAGGTTCTACACATTAAAGTAACCTTTTTTTACAAAGAAGCCAAATTCTATAGATTTATATTAGGTCGGTCCTTAATTTTCGACTTTTGGATTATCTCTGGGGCACTTCGTCATTTGATTACATCTAAATATGAAAAAGTGTGTGCGTACACGTACAAAGTACACGTTTCAGAAGTGAAAGTTTTTGTAAATTAATTATTACTACGGTAAAAGCCTCAATAGGTGATCATGTACCAGTATATGATAACTCCATGTATTTTGTATATCTATATTCACACTGTTTAAACACTGTATACGTGCTAATGATAATATAAATAAATAAATAATCTGTGATTGCTCCACAAGACGTTGTACTACTACTACACAACTACTAAACAAATACATCAACCAATAGCGAGTATTTTTTATCGATCTCCCTTTCTCACTCTCTCTCAATTGGTCTCAACCACTCTCTCCCTTTTCTTCGATAGAAACGCACATCTTCGTGACGTTTCATCTGTAAAAAAATTACCCACACAATTAAGTAGGTGCTAAAGAAGTTCCACTTCAAAAGATTTTTTTCTTAAGCTTTTAAAGTTTTTACAAAAAGCGTTGAAGGACGCTTAAATGATAGTCTCACTAATGATTGACTAATCGAATTTTATAAGGGACGTCTGCGCTTATGTCACCTCGATTCGCCTCGCCGCTTTTGGTCTGTTTTTAGGGTGCGTGTCAAACAAATTTTGACAAATTTTCGCGAAAGTGAAACTCTGAAAGATATCTCGGTTTTGACAGAAAAGTGTTCTTTTACTACATTGTCGATTTTTCCGACATCTTATGCCACCACCAGTAAAGAATAAACTTCACCCCATTACGGATGCATATCAGCATTGTCCGAAATGAAACCATCTCAAAAACGAGGTCGAAAAGACATAATTTACAACCAATTAGTTTCCAGTCTTGATGTCCCTAATCTATGTCGTCACATGGAGTTGATCAAGTTCTGGGAGTTCCAAAATGGAACAAGAACGGGCACAGAATGGGCATCAGTTATCAATGAAACTTTAAATTTTTGTTTGAATATGAGGGAAAGATAAAATGTTTGTGTTTTCACACTATTGCTCTAAATAATAGCTTAAAGAGTTGTTAAGGAGCGAAAAATTTATAAAAATATGCTTTGGCTTGATTGTCGTCGCCGCATGATGGAAATGATGTTGTCAGCTGAAGTGAATCAATCACTTGTGCCATCGATACAATTATTTAAAATATTTTACAACAATTGGAAGACTGTCAATCAGAATAATAACAGATGATGCTGACGCAAAAAAATTGTGGATATGGACGCAGACAAGATTTCCACCTCGAGGTAACATAGAACTGTTGAAACTCATATATTCATAGCAGTTGTTCTTGAAAAAGGCGTTTTATTTGAAGATCTGCTGGTCTACATCGGGCTGGATGGATAGTAAGAGCATTTTAGGTATGTAGTTTAAGGTAATGCAGAAGGACGAAAAGACTGAGAGAAACATGCATTTTTACGGTGATGGTTTATGGTATTAGTGAAAGAATATAGGGAAAAGTAACCCAATATTAACAAGTCAAACTTTTTTATCTTAAAAACAAATTATTAAAATATCTACATCATATATTTTCACGATATCAACAATAATTTTGTTCTATTTTTTAGATTTTATAAATAAAAGAATGCAACAAATACAGACTCTGAGTTTTTATTTAAAATTCAAATCTTGGTCATTCGTTAAATTTACAATTAAATATAAAATACTTAGTGTTTATAATAAAATCACGTGGTGCCCCGTTCACGTTTTGTTTAATTTCAATTAAAGTAAAAAATTGACTAAAACCAACCACTTGAACGGCTTCATTTTGCTTATTGTAGTGGATATTTTTGTGTTTTTCACCTGCGTATCGCGACGTTTTGATCTGTCAACTATTATTTCAATAAATTATTTTTATTTAATTGTAAAGATTGATTTAGTGCATGTCCTGTATATCGACGATAAGCACCGATCTTCAGGTCTTGTTTTATAATACGCGACAGAGTCCTAGTGGGAATCTTCATTTCTCGCAATAACATTTTTCACTTCCTAAATAGGGTTTCGACGAATTCTGCCTTTGATAGCATTAACTGCTTTTGTAGTTTTTAGTGGTAACTGGCCGCCCTGACTAACTGACTTTTCTCGTCATCGACAGACGAAGTGTTGTTGTATCTGTTGATAGTACGATATACGAATACTGCTGAGTGCTTTTGAAGTGTCCGACGGCTCCACTTCGTGCAAGGCGATCACTGCAGTCCTATTTTCGTTAAAACCCCATTCCATATTATAATTTAATAATCAACACGACAAAATATGTTAAATGGCGCAAAATCGAAAGGATTTTTCTAAAATAATATACATGTTCCAAATTCAAAAGTTGAAACAAAGGAAAGTTTTTATGTAGCAGTATTTATGGTCAGAATAGTATATATAGAAATGGCGCACTTCTAAAGTTGATTACTAAAATTAAGAATTTGATGAGCATAATTTAAAAAGTCAATATGTTTCGACTTCAGTCTAGAAAAAATAAAAGAATTAAGAGACACAAAAATGCATCATCCTCATCAACCTAGTTATTTCAATTTGCTTCTCCAAGATTTCTGCTATGACGAAAGAACTGAAGAAAGTCAAACGACATAATTTAACAACTTTACAACCCCTTCGTCAACTACTAGCTTAAGTAGTTAACGCATATTTGGTATAATTTGAAGGTGAAACAATAATTGAATTGAAACAGATATTATAGTTACGTGGACGTTATGTTCTGGCCAATTAGCCCAGCCTGGTTCCTAGAAGCTTAGAAGTTTGGGCACTTCATAGGTTTCAAGGAGCGACTTCACTGCTCAGAGGATTTCTGTTCGTTGGGAAGCCATAGCCACGCATTCCAGGACTTCAGGGTGACTGATTCCTCTGAACTGAATTAGCCTCTGCACACACTTTGCCGCAGCAAGCAAAACGAAATTCTTATTTAGGAGATAGTAGCCCGCAATTTTGAATTGGAACAATGGCAAAAATGAGTCTGTCCCATACACCAGTTTAAAGTAATAAGTTAAAGGACTTCAAACAGCTGATACATACAACAGTTAATCATAAATTATAATGTTAAAGTTTTGTAATTTTCCTGCCGATAAACATAAGTGGAGAGCACTTCGGTGACAATTTATATGAATAGAATATGATAATCGTATAATTATGTTCGTGTGATAAATGAGATTCACTGTCAATGAAAGGTTAAAAGAAAAGCCAAAGCCTGGCATGGGATTTTAGGGTCAGTAGTTATGGAGATGTTTATTTATTTAGGCAAGGCTATAATACATAAACTGGAATATTTTTCACTTTTATCAGGGGCTTAACTTTTAAGAAAATACATATATTATTTTTTAATTTAATTGATTTTAAAGTTTTTGTTGGTAAAACCATTACGTCCTTCCTTAGCAAATCAAAATCAAAATTTAAAGATTTACATACAATTCATTGGTACAATGTGTAACGTTGTCTCAAAGAATTTGGTTGCCTTAACTTTAGGACGAAAAAAATATTATGTGGACATGTTTAAGTCTGAAATGAGCTTTTGGAACATAGCTAAGCTTTTGCTTTAAAAGGTTGAAATATACGCTATTTTATAATCACACGGACTATTTGTGTGTCTCTATTCGAATTATTTCCTCCTCCGTAGGCGGACTGCCTTATCTTAAACTTGAAAGTTTAGGAAAAAGTAAAAGAAAACCATACGATGCCAACCAATAAGACTCGGGACAAAAAACATTTTTCGTTCAATTAATTCAAAGAAATCCAATGACTCCACACCTTGGTATCTCTTTATCTAAACATAAAATTTCCTACCGCCGTGTCTTCATTATTGCGTTTATCATGGCGTCAAACCTCTTCAACTCAAGTGGACATCGCTACCTGTGTCATTTCATAAGAATTTACATATGTTTTTCTGTCTCATTTACTAATGCTAGTTAATATATGCGATTTTGTTTGTGGAAAATAATAAGCTATTTAAATGATACACGATATCGCATTTTTAACTGTGTCAAAAAATTAAGGAAGACATTACATTGGGGTTGCACTTACCTCGGTAATTTAGGAGGTACAGGATTTGAATTTCATAAAAATAATACAGCTTAAGGATACTTTTTAATAAAAGCAGCTTCATGATGATGACATATACTATTTCATATTCCTCGGTCTAGTTTTTATTTACGTAACTCAATCATGTATCGTATACCTACAGATTATAACACAAATTACCAGCAAATTGGTATATTTAATGTGACTAAAAAAGGCTTAAAAATATATTTAAAAACTCTGGAGTATCTTTTATTAATAATGCCTTTGTTATTATTCCTTCATATTAAATATTTATTATAATGATCAATGAATCTTAGAACTTATAATTTAGAATTTATTATGAATTTGTAATTTGTTATATTTTTTGTATAAATAGGTAAAACTGCTCTTTATGGTTATGTTTGAATGTGTATTCCGTTTTTGGCTTTTGTGTATAATGTAATTGTTTGAATATTGTTTAATGAGTAGCTGTAAGAATACTTTAATAAAATAAAATAAAAAATAAGTTCTATATCTAAAATGTCAAATGTATTAAAAGATTAAATGAGGTGCAAAATTGGATCTGTTACTGAATAATCGCATCGCATACAGAGCAAAATTCTAAAAGAAATGTTGATGTTTCAGATTCTCATATTAGTTTAAATATCATTCTGTATTTAACAATAGACATCAATCGGTTACAATTTAGTTAAGTTTCAATTATTCATATCATATCTATAGATAAAAAGGGCTGGACCATTTTCTTGTTATCTATAATTTGAATTATTTTAATAGTAATTAGTATTTTATTAATTCAGTAGTGTCAGCTTCACAGCGCGGTACGTGTCGTGTTCCATAGTGTGAGTGAATTTATATTAGAATAAATACTCATTTATCTCATTAAAGGTAAATAAAAATCGATTTAAATGACAAGCCGTAATAATTTTGCTAATTTGCAATAATATTAACACGTATTTTTAAACACTTATTATTTATACTTCGAGCCATATTACGCCCAGAAACGTTTAGGAGCAAAGTTATTAAGATTAGCAATATTAAGTTCTAAAGAGGGATTTACAGAATATTTATAAATTATTGAATAAAATCTCTTTTCTTCTTTAATGCCACAAGTGTACAACACTACACACACTTGTGACATATGTCAAAAGTGTCATGAAAAATTCAAGTTTTGCAAAAAATTGTCTAGTACCATAACACTATGTATTCTATGAGTCATTAAAAATATAATCAATGCATTATAATAAAATTATCAGTTGACACAATGCAATATTAAATGTTCTGTACAGTGTTGCAAAATTCATACCGATTGGAGCCGTAGAACAACAAGTACTTTTTAAAAGCGTGTAAGTTTTTTTTAAATTATTATTTGACCAGAGATAACATGTACTAGTTTTTTAATGAGACACAAAAATTAACTTTTATTTTAGGTAACGATTTTTAGTAGAAAGTGGGAGGAAGCTTTGAAATTCTTGTTTTTATTTGCGTTTGGCTCTAGCTAATTATTTTAAAGCTTAGGTCTTAAAGTTTTAAATCCTAGGGTATATACATAATTATGATTATACGTAACGTCTTATTAAAACATAAATAAATAATCTCTTTTCAAAATAATATAGATTATTAATTATTACACCTTATCAAACATACTGGTTTTAGAATCCAAAAGCTTTCAAAACTTATTAATTCTTCCAATCACATTTTATCAACACGAAGTAATTATTTATAAAATCTACTAGTTTGTTTTAGTTTAGATTATCTAGATTTTTCCGTAAAAGAAAATGTCTTGAATTCACATCAAGTTAAGGTAAATTATTTAGCTTTATGGATACCTATTTATACGAACATTTTGCTAATTTCCGTTTGTAGTAGATTTTAAAAGGAACAGTTTGAATTATCATATAGGGCTAGATATTTTTCCATCAACTTTTTAATAATAATAATAATTGGTAAATGTATTGAGTTACCTTAACGTTACATTATCTTTTTTGTTATAGTGGCCCTTTTATGACTTATAATAATATAACTACAATTACTGCGTACTCCTACAAGACCTGTATTGCATTGTAAAAAAATGCTTGCGTGTACTAGTGTGCACACGTAAGAAGTGAAACTTCTTTATGAATTTATTTTTCGAATAATGATCTATCATATGCAACTTTACAGAAATTGGTTAAATAAAGTTAAATTAGATAAAGTTTAAAAAAGACATATAGACATAGACATGAATAGAAAAATACAACTATTTCATTTTACCTTATTACTACTAAGATTATTACAGAATTTAATTAATTATAATATAATTATGACTATCATTGTTATTGTTATTATATATTTTTCTTATTAATGGCTTCGAATTTCTTTGAATCAACCGTGGTAGGGACAAGAAAAAGATAGCGCGTAACTGAAAAATGTGACGGTATTTTTTTTTCAATTACCTAGAAATACTTCCTACTTATAAAACGAAAAATATATACGTATAACAGATTCTTAGATTATCATATGAAAGATATAATATAGTTTGTCGATGACTCTGTATGTATTTACAATTTAATAGAATATGTGTATTGTGTATTATGTGTAATATAAATGAGTTGATGAATAACTGGTTTGTGATAATGTATATTAATATGTAATACCGCCGTATTTTTATCAACGATGACATTTTTATTAATATCCTAGTATAAGTTGTGAATAAATGTCATAGAGAATAAAACTATATATATATATATATATATATGTATTTACAAAGAAGTAACCAAGGATGCATAAATTGGGAAAGAAGAAATCTGAATGTAGACGACCATAAATTTATTTGACACTTAAATATATGCTCCAAAAGATTCTATGAAATAAAAAAAGTGTTCTTAAGACGCTGAGTCATAAGAAGAATATCTATTTACATTGCATTATTTTCTCGGAAGTAAAAATAAAGTATTATTTGCCATTACTTAACGCTCATCATAGTAATTATATATATTTGCTCAATTTTTATTAAAAACTTCCTGTTGAATGTTCGAACAATAACATTTTTTTCCGTGTAACTTTAATATATCAGGGCATTATTATCATTCGCATTATCCTTGTGAGGCGTGCATGCTCATCCTTATCCATCACAAATAATATCAAAAAGATGTTCTATCATTCGGTGTCATAATTTTTTCATAGTCACCCCACTGGTAAAATAAGATGTGACTGATACAAATCTACTAGTGCTTTATTATCATTCGCACATTCATCCTTGTGAGGCGTGCATGCTCATCCTTAGTGGTGATAATATCCAAAATGGTGTTTTATCATTCGGTGTCAGGATTTTTCTTATAGTCACATAGTGAGATAATCTGTGACAGAGATAAATCCACTAATGCAATCACTCAACTCCTTTTTGGAGCTTCAAGTTTAAGCTTTATCCAAGGGCAGGCGCGACCACCACTGTCAAACGAAAGACCGCGCTCTTTGACCGTATCACTTAAAATCAGGTTAACAGGAGATTCACAATTGCCTCATGTTCTTATAACAAACTAGTATATGTATCATTTTTATATTACCCCAATAATTTTTCATTTGCGCGAATGATATATATTTATTACGGCCATTACATATGAAGACCTTCACACTGTTTTTGATATGTTAATTATCAAATCAGTGTTACTCAATTATCGAGCCAATTTGATATACTTAAGATAGAACAGATAGTGTGAATGGGCACTTGAAGTGCGTAAAACGATTAAAACACGATGTCTCAATGTCATGTCAATAGATCCTGTTTTCAGGAAAAAAAATCTCTCAAATCTCAATAAGTCAAAATTTGTATAAAGAAAACATTTTGAAAAGTAATTATGTATGTGACGCCCGCAAGAAACCTAAGAAGATGGAATAGAAGGAATAGTGGGGAAGAATTGAAAAATGGTGGCAAGGATGAGAGACAAGACTTTGAACGAAACCTTCACTCTGTCGGAGATCGAGTAATAATGTTAAACAGAGACATGGACTCAATGAAATCCTGATTATGAAGTACTCAAACAAGGGATATTTTTACTTTATTTTATAAAAAGTTAATGTAGCTATGAAGATAAACATCGTGAGGAATCCGTCATATCATAACCAAATCGACGACATGTGTCAGCTTTACAAAGCTTGATTGAGAAGATATACCATCTTGCCTATAAAGAATCAAAGCAAAAACACCACTCTATAAAGGCCGATCACATTTGTTATTAAATGCGTAACCCATGCAATTGTTCCATCTTTAAAGCAAAAACTACTGCTTGATATTAACCTTGTAAAACTCTCCATAATATCTATAAGTGCATTATCATGTTAATCATGTTTACCTGTAGCCATAATCTAATACTTCTAAGTGTATCATTAAAGGGTCATACATTTTTGATTGTATTGCATTTTACGCTTATATTATTGCTCTCAAACAATGTATAAAGTATTTTTACTGTTTCTATTATAAGTAGTATAATTGTTAAGATATTAAGAATATTTGTGACTTTCTTTGGGCCTGAAATTGCTTGGACTAAATAGTCTAATAATATCGATATTAAACATTCTTACAAATAAAGCCATACTTGTTATAATATTCCAAACGAAAAATTTGGTATTAAGAGCTGTAAATATTTTCATAGATCTAAGCATAATCATTTCTGGTGTGTAACCTTTGAGAAGACGATGTGACAATTTTGCATTCTTTTTTGTTGCATTGTTGTCGGTTTGATTTTGTCACCGATTAACAGATAAAAGGTACTATACCTAGTCCAGCAATAAGTTCTAAAGGCGTTTTGATCTATTCACTCTCTTTAATTGTAAATATTGATTTAGGGCATGTCTTGTATATCGACGATACACGACGACGAGCTTCAGGTCCTGTTTTATAATACGCGACCGGGTCCTAGCAAGAACCTTCAAGTCTCGCGATAAGATTGTTTGCTTTTTGGGGGTTGCGACGAATTCTGCCTTTATATGACTGACGGCTCCAATTACCCACTTTCTGCAAGGCGATCACTGCAATCCTATTTTCTTTAACACTCATATTCTAGTTACAACACGAAAAAATATGAGACAAAATCGAAAGTAGTTTTAAAAATAATATTCAAAATAATTAAAGTTTTGAATAAATGTTTATATGTAACAGTATTTATGGCCAGACTAGTTAAATCTAAGTTAAGGTTAACGTTAACACCGGACAATGTCTGCGGATCAGCTAGTTACTAATAAAAACGCACGACAACTTTTAAAATGTTTTTGCCGGACAAAAATTGTCAGGCGTAGATTAACAATCAATAATTAATATCCATAGATAAATCAATTCCATAATAATTAATTTATAATAAAAATATTATGATAAAGAGTCTGTAAGTTTTATAAGGGCTAGATATACGCATGCGACTGAGTCGGTCACAACCCTGGGGTACTGCATTCAAATCCCGGCCGTGCCTAATAGATTTCTTTTTATAGTGTCAAGTTAAGAAAGCGCTGAAAGGGTTTGACCAAGGAACATTTTGTCTCCAAAAGTTAAGAGATGTAAACAGAATATTTTACATTCTGTATTGTTAAGATCGAAGTTGTTTCTAGTCGTTTATAATAACAGGAAAACGAAAGATTGAAGAAAAACATATTAGTCGATGTCATAAGATCATTGTACTTGCTTCCCTTAAGGAAAACTTATACCGGAACGAGACACGGGAAATCGTTAATTATTCTATACGCGAAAAACCATTTCCTCATTATCCTGACTTTTCCGTTCTATAAACAGGTTTTTTATGAATAAATCGGACAATTTGAAGAATGAGATGGAGGTAATTTAATTACATCGCATTATATTACTATATATTTATATTGATAAGTATATTATAGAAAGAATATTTTACATTCTTTTGTGTATTGTTAAGATCAAAGATTATAATTAACTGAACAAAATAATTCGAAATGTAATTGTTCCATATTAAGTTGCAACATCAACACAATAGATACATAATAATGTCAGTTATTTGTAATCCGCTAAAGAGGATTATTAGCTCAGTGGTTAAGTGTTGTGCGTGTGTCTCTATTGTGGTAGAAGTAATACTGGAGTAGGTACTAATGGTTTTTATTTTCTCTATCATGTACATAAAACGAAGTAAAATATATATACATATTAGACCCAAAAATGTCGATGTAATACAAAGTATAGAAACAGACAGAATCTGAGGTCAAGACTTAAAAAGAGCTATTGTTACATGCACTTCATTTGTAGTCTGTGGAAAAGATTAAAATTGCAGGAATAAAGCAAATTGTAAATTAAATATCTATAACTGATAAAAAGCAATATTTACAGAAAATATGTGATAATTCCTAAGAATGTTTTCCTTTTATAATCACTGCTATATTGTTTTTATTTTTGGATTCCGTATAAAAAGAATTGTTTATGTAGCAATCTAAAATATAATACTTCGAATAAATATGTCGCATGTATACTTAACATAAATCCATAATGTATGTATGTTTCCGTACCAATATATTTATTAAGATTAAGCATATTTCATAATTATATGTCTCGTTAGAAATATGACCACACCTGAATGTTAGTGTTTTTCAGAAGTCACGTAAAATGTAGATAATTTGATTACAAATCAATAATTATCATAATTAGTTTTAGTATCTGTCGGGACTATTTAATTAAACATTATCTAAAGGAAAAATTCGAATATTTTTATTAGCTAAAACACAAAAGTGGAATTTTTAAATATAATTAAGTAATTAATAGTGACGAGAAAAATCTGAAACCGGAAATCTTACAGATTTGGAACGGCGTGCGTGCCAATACTACGTAGAGAAGTGACGTCAGATGGCAGATAGCTACGCTTACGACCCCGTGGGCAGCGGCGCGCCAGTCAACCAACAAGCGTACAGAATGGAGGAGGGACAACTTTGGAGGCAATATGTCATCGCCGGCGTCGGTATGTCTCTGTGATGTGTTTGTGTTTATCTGTGAAAAATGTTTCTGTGGTAGGATGGGATTTGGATTCGTGAGTTTTTGAAATAGGACCTATTTTTTTTTCGATTTGGCACTGGCTGGCTATCTGTGCACATCATTCAGCCGACATCTTACTTTAAGCTAATATTTTTTGAATTGCTGTTTAAAGATTAATAAATTAAAATAAGCTAAATTGCTGTGAAAAGTAATTTAAAACCTCAGATTAGACTCAGTATGGCTTGGCGCAGTAAACCAATTTACGTAGTTTATTATTTTAATATTTATAGCATATATTCATTCTATGTTTTTGTTGTTAAAACAAATAGTTAATCGAACGCTATCAATTTCGAAAAACTATTATATTTGATTCCAAATGCTGGTTTTCGTAAAGAAAATCTTTTAATTTTCCGCGTCGTAACTCATAGTAATATTTATTTCTCTTAAAAAATAAATGCAAAATAGCAGTTACATCGTAAAAGACGTATAACTGATAACACGGTTATAATATTATAAAATAAATAACCTCTGGATTAAATGTCTGATAAACTCATGATACATAAGACTCAAGTGTTTTCTTGGTACAAATAGGCTTCTTGAACTTGAAAACATATTTTAATGTTATTAATTCAAACATTGTTTTTCAAAACATCCTTAAACTAACTTTGCGTCTAAAATTGTAATCTATAATTAACCAAAAATATTGTTATATAAACGAGCTACTACCGCGAGATATAAGTTCTGTAATGAAAAAAATAATAACAACATTAATTAAAACATCGCAACGATTACATAATGCGACATAGGCTTGATAACCACGATTGTGTTGTAGTTTATTTAATTACAGTGAAATTAGTGAACTAACAACTTTTTAACATACAGAGCAGTGTTGGCCTAGTCACTTTAACGTGCGACTCTCATCTCTGAGGTCGTAGGTTCGACCCCGGGTGTACACCAACGGACTTTCTTTCTATGTTCGCACTTAACATTTGGTCATACGGTGAAGGAAAACATCTTGAGGAAACCGCCTTGCCTCAGACCGCAAAACATCGGTTTGTCAGGCATAGGAGGCTGATCACCTACTTGCCTATTAGATTAACAAATGATCATGAAACTGATACAGAAATCTGAGGCCCAGACCTAACATAGTTGTAGCGCCACAAATTTTTTTATTTATCAAGTTATTAACAAAAATGTTTCGCCAAACCTCACCATAATCGTTATAATTTAAAATTTTAAACTAACTTGCTAAAAGGACAGCTTATATAAAATATAGTGTGGAAAATCGTAATATAATGAATTCTATTCGTATACTAATGGTCGATTGTAATTTTATACATCTATTATGACAATCATTTCACATCTGTTATGCTTTAAACACATTCCCATTATAACAGCAATGTTATTTGCTGTTTTCAATTCATCTTTTGGTGAGGATTTATGATTACATTATTTCAATTAAGATTGTAAAAATACGTAAACTGACACAGAAATAATACATTTCTTAAAGTATTTGCTAGAAATACTTTAAGTATAGAAGATTTAGTAAACATTATGTAACTGAAAATAGTGTCTTACGACGTCTACGTTTCGTAGCAAAATCCGTGCTACGAACCGTTTCCGCGATAATTCAGTTAACATTTTGGGTTTTACTGTAAAGAAATATAAATTAAGGTTAATAATATTAAATAATGTAAATATTATTGTATAAAATTATAATCACAAAGGCCATAAAAGTTTATATAATTCTTATTGCTATGATAACCAATATCTTAACCCCCGCTACACTTGTTTTTTGTGTTTTTATCAACATTATGTAAAGTACCGATAATGGTAAATAATCAACTGATTGACCTTCGAATTAAAATTATTATTTTAATTATAACACACTTTTTTGGATGACTAAAGTTTTGAAAACGAAATATCGTGACACCATCTTCGAATATGTGACTTAGATTGGCGTTTACAAATATACCGGATATAATGGAAAGACACTAGTACCGGGTAGTCAAAACCGGAACTTACTTAGATGAACTTGATGATAGCCTTGTGAAAGTATTTACATTTTATAGTTCATAGTATCATTCTTATGTGGAAAAGCTATCGCTCTACTTTAGGATAAGCAATCTTTCTATCATACCATAATTGTAATCTTTGTCATTACAAGACTGGCTGAAATGAGTACGCAACGGCCTTCATGTATGGGCGAAAATTAAGAGATTTTGCTAATGATTTCCGAGGTTAAATTGATGCAATAAATGGTTTGTCGAGCTTCAAGAGCTTTAAACTGTCTTTAAACGTTAGGAGATTCGATCTATATTATTATTACTTACATAACCTCATCTATCTTTGCTTTAAACGAACTAAGAGTTCATAGGTCTTTACATAAATTTGCAAAAGAATCAATCTTTAATGAGGTGAATTTCTTAGCGACGAATTAAATGTTGGGAATAGACACTATTCGCAAACAATTCAATAAAATACTATCGAAAATTAATAGCATGTGAAAATAAAGTTATAAAATTGTAAATAGCATTGTTAGATCCGTTTTATCTACCGACAGTAATTTACTTTGAATTTGCTGACTTCAAATGTCAATAGGCAACTGGCGTAGGTTACAAAAATCGTTATCTGATGTGTGTGTGATGAAATAGTATTACAGATACTATTTCATCACACACACATCGAAAGAACCCCATAACATAACTCTTCCTTTAATCGTGAATCTTATAGCGGCTCCACAGTATTCACTGTAAGTATGGAATTCAATTAGCTCCCATCTTCCTTTAAATCTCTACTGTTCAAGCGTATCCCTACCACATCGTATCCCTAGCCATGTGTCGCAGTCCTTATTATTTCATTATTATAATTTGTACTGATTTTTGCAACGAAGTGATAAACGAACAAAACAAATAATATATTCTTTTCATGTTGTGCAAAAAAATCTAAAATGTTTCAGTAAATCAATTGTAAGCTAAAAACTAAAAATAATCGATTTAACTAACGCTAATTTCCAATAAATACCGTTTTCAAACATAATTAACTCTTTTAACGAATATAATATTCTCTTTTATAACTCAGTAATTCGAGCTCAATCGTTAGAAGTACTTAACGTAATCAATAAAATGTTTAAAATGCATCTAACCTGCCAACACTCATGGGTGTGAGCGAATGACATGCGAATTTCACGTGCATAGATTATAAACAAATATACAAGTTTAATTATCACGATAAATATAGATGCGAAGACGCATCCAAAATATCTTTATTGTTGTACGACAATAAATGGAATGTCGGTCACAAGTAAAACAGCGGAGAGCTTGTTTTTTAGATTCTGGTTTATTGTTTAGCAAAATTAGACTACATCTAATACATTTGACCGCACGCTGGTTTATACCTTGCAACTTTGTTTACTCCATTTTAAATTTTAGAAGTTTACATAATACAGGTATCCACCATCTTTAGCGAGAACGATTCATATAATAGAAATACGAATAGAATTCAGCATTATACACTAAAGTAACTAATAGTATATTTTTTATTATTATCCTGTTCACTGTTTTGTCCTATTAGTTTTGTCTAAATAACTTACTGTCTTACGATTTTTTGCACTTCATATGCTTATCTTATTGATTAAAAAAACAGTGGTTTTCTGAAGGGATCGCACGAAAGCGTTAAGGCCGCTCCTTTTTTAAAATATTGTCAATTGTATTATGTTTCTGTATATGCAACGAAGTGTTAATAAATAAATTAATTAAATAATCGAAATAATTTTTCTAACAAAGCAATATATTAAATCATACATTTTTTATTTGTCCTTTTTACCAGTGATTTTTTTAATGTAACAAGAGGCAAATGGGCAAGAGGCTCATCCGATGCTAAGTGATACCGCCGCCCATGGACCCTTACTTTGCCAGAGGGCTCGCAAGTGCGTTGCCCGCCTTTTAAGAATTGGTACGCTATTTTCTTGAAGGACCTTAAGTTGAATTGTTTCGGAAATACTTCAGTCGGCAACTGGTTCCACATAGTAGTCGTGCACGGCAAAAACTGCCTAAAAAACGCTCAGTTGTGGAACGACGGACGTCGAGTTATACGGATGATATTATATAATCTGCCCTGACGTCCGATCATGAAACTTAGCAAAAGTCCGAAAAATTAATAATTGATGCTACTTAACATGAAATGCAGAATATCACGAAACTACTAATGACATTTCGAGTTGTTGTACCACAGATTATACAAGATATACTTAGAATAAAACCATTCATCTTCATTCAGAGAGTGCAGCAAAGTTTAAAATAAACAATTATAGCTCAATTGAGATTTGATTGTTTCCTTTATACAACGTAAAGCAGATGACTTCAGCAGGTAACGCTTTGTTATTGTATTGTGTATGGCGACTAATGTGAGGTGTAACGTCATTAACTCCACCATTTATGATTAATGACTTCCTATAATTTACAAATATGTTACGGGAGCCTCTGCCGCAGTAAAATGATACAATGGTACTTAAATACACTTTGTAATGTCGTGAATAAATAGCAAACAATTTTCTAGAGCACCTTAAAACTCTCCCTTTCTTGCTTAAACGAAATTTGACATATACGAATGAGTACTTCAATAAAAACGGTGTAGTAGTATACTGATTTCGTTTTTTGAGCTTAGATGTCGTGATTTTTCAAATGATTTTATAATTAGGCATATTATTCACTAATTATATTATAACGGAACACCAATATGTTTCTAAACAAAACTTTTTCTTTAAATATTGATATGCTGTTTGCTGTCTCACTGCTTGACTTTATTGATACACAATTGCAAATCAAATTGATCTCAAAAGGGAAGTGCCATATTACCGCCTCCGTTGGCTATGTATATATGTATATGTATATATACGCAATGAATCAGGTTTTTAATAGAACATAAATGCGAATGTATGTTGTTTAAGACGCGCAACAAAATGAATATGTAATTCACTCCGATAATCAATTAAATCCGTTAAATCTAATACTCTAATAAGAAAAAAAAATCTTTGGTATTAAAAAATATACAATTTTAATTTTATAACGCTCAATGTATCTTCAACGTCAGATGAATTTATATTTATTACTTGCTGACCCGGCAAACGCCGTTTAGCCATGTATATTATTTTCAGGAAACATTTGTTTTATCTATAACAACCTATCTACTATAATAAAAAATAGGGGTTGATCGTAGAGGGGTGATAATTAAGGGTTGTATGTATTTGTTATGCTGTATCATAAAAAAATAAAACAAAAAAAATAGTCTAAATAATAAAACATTTTTTTTGGGGTGGACACCCCTTATCACTTAGGGGTTTGAAAAATAGATAGTAGCCTCTCAGACTTACTGAATATACATAAAAAAATTCGTTAGCATCGGTCGAGTCGTTTCGGAGGAGTATGGGAACAAACATTGTGACACGAGAATTTTATATATATTGAGATTAAGAATGGATTTGTCATCGCGTTAGGAACTGATATTGTTGGTTTATTGAAACAGGCAAATGGGTGTGTTACATTATTGAGTTAGCATCGAATGCAAACAAACAATAGGCCAAGCCCATGCACCTATTTTATGATCATCTAACTATTGACTTTATTTATAACAAACTAACTATATAGAGACGTATAACATTTTCATGGCTATTTTATGGGATATTATGGAACTCATATATTGCATGAATGTATAAATGATACTTTTCATAAAGTCTGAATTAGGTATTTTAATGTTTTATTTATGTATTTTTTTGTTGAGGACGCCCAAAAAGAACAGTCATTGCAGCCCATGATCACTTTAGTGGGTGCTTTGCCGGCCTTTGACTACTCTTATATATATACTCTGTATACTGTTGCTTTATACAATTTGAGGTCGTATCTCCCAGAGAAGCCTCCACCCGGAGTCGATTCCTCAGTTCATTAGTTCGCAAAAGACTTAACAATTTGAGATATTTGTTTTCTTTTTTTGTTACACAAACGATATGTTCCGAAATCGATATAAACTGAAATAATACTTATTATACTTATATTATTTCTTTTTATCTGGTGAAATCAATTTAATCAGTTAATGATCATGCCATGAAATGACCCAATATGAAATTCAAGAATCATATGAGCTCCAGAAAGTTTTCCTCATGTATTGTGTATTTCTTAATGTACATATTTGTTATGTATCTGGACAAAATTCTGACGCAAGAAGACAAATATATCCCTTAACTCTACACAATCTAGATTTATGTAACGGAATGAATACAAACATTATTTACAACTAAACAAACATTTATACTTCATTGAAGTGTTGTTTATTTTATATTTATACGCAAATTAATTTCGTTAGTTTTAAATGTTAAACTATTTTATTTAAGTGGCTTATATAAACTATTGTAGTATTAATAGATATATTAAAAAATAAAATAAAAATCATAACTACATATATAACACAAGACTATATAAATTCTGTATACCGGAAATACATAAAACGTTGTTAAGATAATCATAGTATTTTTCTAACGAGAATTCTTATCTATGTAATTGCTCTATATTTATAGGAATTGTTTTTTTAATAAAGTAGATAGAAAATCTACTTATATATTCTAAATTGGAATATAAACGCAAGATCGAGTTATTTTAATTTATTTTATAAACCTATGTATACTCGATGTATTGAAGGAGATTGGACGGTAAACATTTTAGGACATTACGAGATTTTTTATTTATGGTAGCGGGGATTTTGGCGCCATTCATTGTTATATTAACCTAATTGTTTGTAGGACAGTAAATATGAAAAACCTAAATAAATTTAAAGCGTCTAATTCTCAAGGCGAGGTTTATTTAATTATGGTTTGCAGAATATTTTTTTCAGAAAACGTTGTTAGATTCAAACCGAATTTATCAAAATTATAAAAATGGTGTACGTAACAAATAGCAACCGACTATAATATGAGTGTAAAAAAATTTATTTCGATAAAAATATAAAATAAAGTCTATACATTATAGACATATAAGATAGTGTTGGCCTTGTGGCTTCAGAGTGCGACTCTCATCCCTGAGGTCGTGGGTTCAATGGATTTTCTACCTATGTGCGCATTTAACATTAGCTCGACATGCCTTAAACCCAAAAAGTCGACGGCGTGCAACAGGCACAGATGGCTGATCACCTACCCTTGCCTATTCAATTTACAAATGATCTTGAAACAGATACAGAAATCTGAGGCCCAGACCTAAAAAGCCTGTAGCGCCATTGCTTTTTTTTTCATATAAACATTATATCAGGATATATAATATATATATATCAGCCGCCGGTTGTATTTCTGTTGTAAAAACCAAACAAAGCATCTAACTGAACAAACAGGAATGCACGAAATACAAGCTGTACCCATTTATTTTTGTGTTTAAGTTAAGTGCAACTGAAGGTTCTTAAAAATGAGCTCAACTGTCTCTTTTCATTACAGCGTAAACGCATTTTGACAGACAGAGACGAACAGCTAGTTTAGTTGCAATTATATTGATTCACTTTTTAGGAAGAGAATTTTCATTTTCATTCATGTCTCTTTCCAGCGAACATACTTATCGCATGTCTGGGCTACAACATGGGATGGACGGCACCTATCAACTCCAAGCTTAACAATACTGACGAATCACCCTTGGAAACCATACCCACTCCGGATGACTTGGCTTGGATGGGATCAATTCTCACCATTGGTGCTATATTTGGTAAGTTGAGCAATTAGCGCGTTTAATTAACATAAAATAAAAAGAATTTGTTAACGTGTCTTATTAATCTTACACAATATTTTAAGTCAAGTTTCAAGTCAATAATTTTGTCTTTCAAGAGAGAGAAAATAAAATTCATCAGAAAATTATAATTTTAAAATTGATTTTCTCTTATCAAAAAATTTACTTAAAGCGTAATAAATGATTTTATTATAAAGTAAAACGTGTTTATAGGTAAAAAAATAGCCTATTGCTTATGAATAACCACTAATTTGTCCCTTTATTGTGTTTTTTATTTGTAGGACCATTTGTCGGGGGTTTCGCAGCATCAAAAATCGGTAGAAAATGGGGTTTGATTTCTGCTACCATCCCGCTATTTATCGGTTGGATCCTGGTGGCGGTGGCTAAGACTATGGCGTATTTATTCGCCGGTCGTATATTCTGGGGCGTGTCTGTCGGCATGGTCTTCACTATATCGCCAATGTACTGTGCCGAAATCGCTACGGTGAGCATATTACCTTACTATAACTTACTAGTACAAATACTGACTTGGTGTTCCTACCAAAAAAAAACGCACACATTTTCGTAATACTAAAGAATGTAACCAGAACGTAAATAGAAAACTTCAGTCTCCATTACGAGTGTTATATTTTTTGGTTTTGTAACACTTTAAGAACTATTTTGATACTTTAAAAGTAAACGAAAGTCATTGACAAAGTATATCTGGTAAACATAGTTATAAATATATTATAATATTAAGTAAAAGAATTGTCGTCTGGAAGTTTACATAAAAACAATGATATTGGTACTCTAATTATATTATTCCTAACCTACATACTGGTACATTGTATTCAATATATCGGTCGGGTTATCTCATTGCATCACATTACGGATTTCGCCCTTGACAAATATTGTGACATAATATTTACATTAATCTTTGCTCTGCTATTAAATTGTCATTTTCGTATGGATTTACTTTTCAAGGATGACTGAATGTTATTTAGTCTATATTATGAAGAGTCAAGATTTAAATATTTCTTAGTTAAAAAAAAAAATAGTCCGTCTTTAGAAATTAATTAAGCATTAGAATCCAATATATTTCAAGAGATAAATGTCTAGCCGTGTGAAAACGTAATAGGCCACTAGTAATCTAAATAATATGGGAAAGTATGATATAATAGTTAAACTCTATCTTAAAATATATTAAGTTTTTATTTTATAAAATTTATTAACCGTAAGATGTGTTCAGTTCTTATAAAATCGTCGTCGAACTTAAGGTTACCGAATTAATCACGAAACACCTTAAATAATAGTATATTTTTGGCCAATTACTTAAGTATTCGGTATATAATTTACTTTGTTTGATTCACGTTTAGGTCAGATTTGTAATAACCGTTTTTTATTGCAGGATGATAGCCGTGGTGCACTCGGGTCTTTCCTCCAAGCCTTCATCACTCTGGGTTTCTTGCTGGTCTATGGGATTGGCCCATATATTTCGTATATGGCAGTTGCCTATGTAGGTGTAGCTGTAGTCGCACTCTTCTGTGTTCTCTTCTTCTTCATGCCGGAATCTCCTACTTACTACTTGCTAAAGAGTGAGTAGAAATTATATAATAATAGTATTTTGTTACGTTTCATATATATAACATATGTATGTTATCACAATTATTTTTAGGTATTACTTAACACTTATTTATTGCGTAATAATAATAACTTATTGACATGAGATCCTAGGCTCGTGAAAACTATATTACATGAACCTGTGAATTCCAGTTACATAATTATAAATATATACAAAAACATTTAATACACGTTAAATTTACTCGTATTCAGTTTACATTTGTATACACACAATGAAAATATACCGTAGCTATCTTAGTAAAGTTCAATTTTTGTTTCATTCAGATGACAGAGACGCAGCAGCAGAATGTCTTGCAACGATCCGTGGCCGCTCCCTCGCGGGTGTTGAAGCTGAACTTAGCAAAATGGAGGTCGAAGTGAAGGCTTCCTTGGAGAAGACTGCCACGGTAAGACTACAATAACCAATTGTATTAATGTTGTCGAATTCCAATTACTTACATTGCGTCTTTGGTGACTTTTGTTGTGCCAATTCTAATAATTAAGCCTAGATGACTACGTCGCGAAAGCTTATTTCGAATAAGTTATTACATTTCGTGAAAATGTTCTTCTGTTTTTTGAGTAGTCTTTATATTTACCATCAACATATATTTTTTTCTTTTATTATACAATTCAACTTCAATAAAACAACATTTAAAGCTTTTAATTTTACTGTCAGTTCACACATCGAGGATTTGTAAACTATACGGCAATTAAATCATTGACATTCTTGATAGTCGCAAATATTTTGTTATACAAAATGTTTTTGAGCAGATCAATAAAGCAATTAATTATAACAATAAAATGATTAGAAATACGAGCAAAGTAATCTAATCAATACTATTTTTTATGTTTTAATTTGTTCTAGATTGCTGATGTCTTCCGCGGCAGTAACTTCAAAGCGTTCTACATCTCGTGTGCGCTGGTCTTCTTCCAGCAGTTCTGTGGTATCAACGCTGTTCTTTTCTACATGACTGACATCTTCGATGCATCAGGAACTTCTCTAGAATCTTCCGTCGCAACCATCATTATTGGTGCTGTACAGGTATGTGCAACACTTATTAAAATTGTATGCGTACGTCAGTTCAGTAACGTTTATATTAGAAAAAAATATATAATTCATTTAAATTTTAACGTGCTAACATAACGTTAGGATCATTTTGTATATAAGTAGGATCTTTTTACATAAATAATAAAGAAACCTTATTGACTTCAAATTTAACTTCAGTACAATACTAGTTACACTGTACTTTAGATACATAACAGTCGAATTAGTCTAAAAAATAAAAATTGCCGAACTTTGCAGTAATTTGAGGTAGAAATTTAATAGACCATCATTGGTATTTGGCGTTTTTGGCGGGGCTATCAGTCTTTAGGTGGTCAAAAGGGTGGAGAAATATTTCTAACAGGAATAAAATCGTGGAGACCAAAATCGTTGGTATTATTGCAAACAAGTTTGTTTATATACAATCAAGTTCTAATGTTAATAATAAGCAAGACAACTAGATAATTATTATTAGAATAAATTCAAGGTTAAACGCTATCCCGACTTTTATTAATATGAATAACAGTACTATAATGAATCTACCAATAGAGATAATTAAATCTACGACTTTGTGTATCAATCCTTTTTTATTATATATCATTTTGTTATAATAAATTATGTTTTTCAGGTGGTAGCTTCATTCATCACACCGCTGGTCGTAGATAGGCTTGGTAGACGGATTCTTCTCCTCATCTCCTCATGTGGAACTGCTCTTGGAGCTGTAAGTCTTATTCTTCATCAATGTTAAGTCATAGATTGAATTTTTGCATCAGTTAGAATGATAATTCGTAAAACAAAGGTTAATTGTATTTTAAAGCCATAAATAAAAATATATCACGACCTATATGTTAGTGCCGTTTTTGTTTTTGATTTAGTACGTAGACAATTCTTTTATTAGTTTCTTATTTTTTATTATCGTAAGCTGAATGAACTAGATAACATTTGATTCAATTCAATAGTAGCTTCAGCGTGCGTCTCTCATAACTGAGGTCGTAGGTTCAAACTTCAGCTATGCACCAATGAACTGTCTGTCTTTGTGCATATCTAACAGTCGTACGATGACGGAAAACATCGTGAGGAAAACAACTTGTCTCAGCCCTGTACCCAGGGTTGTGGCGCTACTTGATTATTATTATTAATTAAATTCCGATACATTTATGTTGAGTTTAAGTTCAAGTTATCAATTAAATCCATCCGACAGGGTTTGCTCGGCATGTTCTTTCTTCTATCAGAGAACGAAAGTCCAGTGGTGGAATCTATCAGTTTCCTGCCTATTTTGTCTCTTGTGGTCTTCATTGTTACCTATTGCTGGGGTTTGGGACCATTACCTTGGGCTGTGATGAGTGAACTGTTCCCCATCGAAGTGAAGGCTGCAGCGTCACCTATTGCCACTGCTTTCTGCTGGGTGATGTCTTTCTTGGTTACCAGGTACGTTTTTCAAATATTGGTTTTATAATATCATATAACTATTTTATATTAATTGACTTGACTTTAAAAGTTATATTTTTTTGTTTCTTGCACTTCTTGTGCTTTAGGATTTAACTCGTCTTCCCAGTTTAGTTTGAATTAATATAAGAATTACTTATTTTGTTTATAACAACGCCTTATACAATTATGAATTTAAAAAAATTCTACCCCTCGATGTGTGAAAACAAGATTTGACGCAGAATGTAATAAAAGTAATTAAGTAAAACTACCTTCATTGTACATGTCCAGGAATGCGTGGATGTAACTTAGACTGTTGCCTAAGTTGGAATATTCAAATCAATCGATATGATAATATGAATCAATGTCCGATTAACATCGACACGCGCTTGAAGCCTAAAGATCTCATTTTTTACGTATACTATATCCAATTCCAACAATATTAAATACAGTTATAATAATAACCTCTTCTTTGGAGTGATAATCAATAATGAAATGTATAAAACATTCCAGGTACTTCCCAACCATATCGGCATCCCTCGGGATGTTTGTTGGTTTCTGGATCTTCGGCGTTTGTAGTGTCATTGCCTTCTTCTTTACATTGTTCCTTGTGCCTGAGACCAAGGGCAAGAGCTTCCAGGAGATACAGGAAATGTTGGGAGCTGGGTAAGATTTTTTTTTTTTAATTTTCATTAATCGGCGTAAAACATTAACTTCAATATCAAAGACTTTTAATACAACATTTTGTTAACTAAACACACTAACTAAACCATTATTAAAGACATTTTTATAGAAACGAAATCCATATACGAAAAAAAACTAGTCTATGGTAATGTGTTTGTGCGCGTCGTTTTTTTCGTTTTTTTATATATTATTGTTTTACTAAAATGAATATTCCAAATCCACATTATTTTTACTTACCAGTATTTGCCGAAGTAAAATAGTAAAATATTTTTTCTTATTTCAGAAAACAAAGACAAGAAAAGGCATAATGTATATGCACAACTTAGTCCAAGATATATTTTAATCCTTTTAGATTAATTATCTTTTGTGAGATTATGTATGATTGGGCTTGGCCATGGTTTTTGGCCAGAGGCTACGAATAGGAAATGTGCCCATACTGCATTGGGGATTGGGACATTATTTAGAAGAGTTCGATAAACGGGCTTAAATAGAATAAGAAAATATAAATATGTTAGTATGATAGTTATCTATTAAGTTCTTATCTATATAGTATATTGTTAAATTTGAATTTTTAAATAGGCTAAAAATAAACTTCAATTGTTTTAGTTTATTATTTATTAGGTGATTCCGAAATGGATCCTATATATTTATTTATATTAAATATATACTAATATTTTAAATAGGAAATATTTTTTTGCTTGTAATTGAATTTCGTTCACCATTAGATTGTTGGAAATAGATTTTATTTCCGAAATATCAAAAAAAAATTTTCCTGAAACCCGGATATATATAATATGTTTGTGTTTATTTTATAAGAATTAAATTCACATAGGTATAGGAATTATTCCAGTGCCTTTTATATTTAGATATATTTACAAACGCACTTACGAGTTTCAAACGAATTTACGACGTACCAAAGTACAAAAATAGTTAGGTTGAACAGTGAAACTGATTAAAATAAGTCATGATGTTATTAAAGGCCCTATGTCATAGGTAGTTGACGTCAGTTTTCTAAACCAGTGGTTTTAATCTGGTAATAATAAGAACTCTTAAATTTGAAAGAATTCTAGTGTAATCTTTCCTATCTTTTATTTGTTATATATCAAATCATTTCAATAATTTTGTAAGAAATTCTTCTCCAGGCATGAAGATTCATGATGAACCGGACAAACTAGTTTATTTTTTTGTGAGCGATGTACTTGTCAATATGCTTGCTTTTGTAAAGATTTTATATTAAATGTACGTAATGGCTGTGTTTTGTGATACTTGTTGAAATAAATGTTAGATATTACTTGTTCGTTTTTATTTATCCCATCTTTTGTTGTACAATTAGTTGAGCTGGATCATCAATCACAGGTAGATTTTCTCAATTCTTGTAACTTTTGATATAATTATGACTAAGTATGATTCCCGTATGTTTTTTGTATTATTGGTAAAAGCTTACCAACGCTCGGCACACTGCAACATTGGTAAAATTATCACAATATACAAATTTTTAATGTGACAAGCAGTTAGAGGCAAACATGACATACACGAATAGATAGTACAAATATTAATGAAATCGAAAAAGGTTGACATAAAATTCAACACTAGAATTGCTTCAGGGTTTCTGTTAATAACAACACATTTCTGACAAACGCAAGTAACACCTAGCGCTACTACACTTAGAGCGTCGCGATTCTAAATCTCAGCCTAAGTCTTAAAATACTATACTGTCACCAGCGATCAACGCCTGCCCTGCATATACAATGGCAATTTTGTGCATCCCTGGTTTTTTACAAATTACATAATATATTTTTATAAATAACTTAATTTTTGCATAGAGAGTCAATTATAGTCTTGAAACGACTAACACAGAAACGAATGTAAATAAAATAAATAAATGGATAGGATAAAGGCCAAAGATGGAATATGTGTGTTTCTGGAATGCTAAAATGAAACATCAAATAAAAAACATACTTTAATGTATTTTTACACAATAAATCAGTCCAATCTTATCAATTACGAGACTTCTTAAATATTTAAACATGAATTATACATTATACACTGAAGATTATTGCGTCCCCATATCTTATGTATATATACAAGATATGGGGACGTTTGCCTCGTTTCGTTATAGTTTTATACACTAAAATGGAAGATAATAACTACTAAGAGCTGTACTAAAGAGTCATCCATTCAATAGCTCTAATGATACCTAACTTACTACATGTAAAGGACGGTGCAACTCAAATAGGAAATTATATGCCCATTTATTAAACGACTGATTTAAGAAAGAATATGGTAGAAGACCTTTTTAACTTTAAAAACGATGGTACAATTGAAATCTTCACTATATAAGTTAAGTAAATGCTAAGTCTTTATAATGAACTTTAATTACTTCCAAGTAAACACAACACAACTAAATAGCTGCGTTCCTATATTTCATCTAAAATCTTATTCTATATTGAGTTTCATAACAAAAAATACTTTTTTCAACTCTTTCGTTATTTTAAAATGACTACGATACAATTTTTTTTAATAAAGTTCAGTATTGGCTAACGATAACAACGCCGTCTTAATACAATACAAACATATCGTGGCCAAAATGTTTTAAACTAAGATGCTGGGGTATGTCAAATCCAAGACGTTTCTGACATTGAGTCATACTTGGCGCTAAATCTCGACTTTGACGACTACCCGTCATTGTCAAAAAATTCAGCTCACCTACGTTCTCTTACGAAAGTCAAAATAACTGTTCGAAAACGTAAACGTCAGAAGTACATATAGTATATTACGGCTTGTATATAAATAACGCCAGTCAGAAGTCAAACTTTTATTCATATTTCTAGTTAGCTGCATCGCTTAAACTGACAGTAACTTATACAAAAAAATGTGTAACCCACCCACTTCAAAATGATTATTTCATCCGAATCGTTTTGTCTATAAAAAAGAAATCCTTTATATATAATTGCTTTTAATAATACAATTCCCAGGTAATCCAAATTCTTTTAAATATATAAAAAAAGTATTAATATTAGGTTAGCTAACATGGTTGCGATGCTAATTTCAAGAATGGTAACCATGGCTACTAGAACTAACTTGAGACACAGTAGAAGCGATATTAAAAGAATTCATTTTTATAGTCCTTCCTCTTATTACAACGTATGGAAAATTGAGTAGCCGAAGCAAAAACAAATCGTCTTTTGTCTCTTATTATCAAGGCGTAGACACCACTTGATAGAGAGAGACGAACGAGACGAACGTAACGTTTATGAATAAGGGGGTCAACACAAATTGTATTAAGGGCCATAGAGCTGTTACTGACATTATACGAAATAATGACACAACTATCGTAAAATTCTTCCTAGCGGTTTTAATTAAGAGCATAAAATTCAGATAAGACCGTATAGAAGAATTTTGGCTAGAAATAGTATAGCAATAAAATTACGCAAATTCTTTAGCAATATTATTCATAATATTTAAAACATCGCAAATACTCGCCGCGTACAATCTCATATCGTCATTTTTAACAATTTTCAAACTTGCACAATACAATTTTTTGTACATATCTGTCATTTTTTCATAGTCTTTGTTAGTCTTCGATCGACAATACTGAATAATACTTTTTAATATGTGATGAAGTCTGTTTTCAAATAATGAGACTAGTCCATGTTCATTTTTGAGCGATTTTTCATCGCACTCCTCAGTTTTTGTGTCTTTTTCTTCGGGATCGCGATTTTTTAACAGCATCAACACGGAGTACGACTGTTGTAAGAGTTCTAAAGCAGTTTGGAAGGACTTTAGTTTGACGTTTGGAGATACTGAAAAAAAAAATCATTCAATTTTCGTCTGTGTAAAAAAAAGGTATTCTTTCGAATAAGTTACTGTTACTTAATTTCTTACTTTGGGCGTGGCCTTCCATAGCCGCCACATGTTCCAACCTCACTGCTAGGAACATAAAGATGTCTTCGAGCGCCGCGAAACGAACAGATGCCTCTTGGTAACTCGTGCAAGTTGCGTTCAATAACGTACGACGTTTGGGACCGTCCTCTGTTGTCAATCTTTAGAATAATAAAAAACGCTTTAAATAATAAAATGTAGAAAAAAAAAAATTTTTTTTGAGTTTATGGCCTGGTATCTAAACCTTTAGGCCAAGTCTTCAGTATATTTAATCGGTTGATTATAATTTCCCCACTGTATTTTTGATGAATAATGGGATCTATCTTTTAACATATCACTCAGGCGACGGGAGGGATCTTGCACTATCATTTGATTTTGAACTATGTCACTAATTTTACTGACAAAAATCAATCTGTCAAACGAAAAGCACTCATATTTAAATATGAAATGTTCGATATCACGAACAGAATTGCAGAAGTTACAGTATTAAATGTAGAACTTCAAATGTATGGCCATAGATAATAGAAAATATGAAGATTATAACAGTATTAAATCTCCTTTACTTAATAGTTATATTTTTTAATCTGATATTCTGTGCGTTATTATAAAATCGAATTGATTCCTTATTCAAATGATGAACGATACAAAATATCATGACTAGGATCACATGAGTTAAGAATCAGAAAAGAACCTTAAAAATAATATTGGACACGGGTTAAGTTTTGGAAAAGGTTGTTGTTGCTTGAAAATTTTCATTGTTACATACCTAAATTGTGAGTGGTACAACGAACCCAACCGGTGATAAATCATGGCGGCTCTAAACTGGTAAAGATACTGCCTTGGGCCGGGGCTTAGAAGACAATACTTGAGCGCGTGTTTGAACGCATCCGCTACTTCCATTACTTCCTGAAAATGATATCATATTCCGTTTTTTAGTAAATTAGGTTAGACTTAAATTACTTGTTAGTCTTAAGTTAGGCTAGATCGTAATGTTCCATGATGTCGTAGTAAAGACACATGTACATAAATAAATAAAACAATTCCGTTTTGGTTTGGTTTAGTTATAAATAAAACATTTTAACGGATACAATCATGAATTTATTAGATTATATACACAACTATTGAAGACGTATAAGTATCTGTCGACTCGATATGGCAGACTCTCGCTGACCACAAACCCACTCGAAACGTCAAGTTATGTAAAAATCTAACAATTTCACGTTTATATTAAAGAGGTTATATTGAATCTGGTGCTTTCTCAACGAATACGTATTGCAATACAGAGAGGTAATATCAGCATTAAAGGTGCATTGCCCAGAGACCAAACTTTAAAATAAAATTTAATATTTATTTATATTTTTTTTTTATGTTATCATTACTATGTAAAAAATACTGTACATAGGAGGCCCTCAACCCCTTCCCCTCCCCCCATCCCTAAAACCTCAAATATCGACGGTCCATATTGGAAAGTTTAACCTAAATAAGTTTTATATCGACGAAAATGCACTGCTATATATACAGTGTAAACTCCATATAACGTGTTTCGATTTAACTCCCTAAAGCGTCGAAAATGGCTTTGGTCGATATAGCTTGTCTTTCATACAATGGTATACTCTACATAGCATTCCACCCACTCTCAATAACGACAACAATTGAGTAATAAAGTAATTTTTAAGTTGCTAAAATTTGTAAAAACTGCGCAACTGTGTACGTTCTTTTGTCGCTTTATTATCCTATACTGCAATAAACTCAACCGTCTGCATCATGCATACGAACTTTCTAAGGAAGTCGTTCTATTGTTTACAAATTGGGATTGCTTGCACATGTAGGCTGTTGTCGACTTTGACTAATAAGTAGGAGTCATGGATTATCTATACGTTTTTCTTCTCTCCAATTAACGACTACTTACTCTATAACGCCATGAACTGCACGCCCTACAGTGTCGTTATATAGAGCTTACACTGTATATCAAAATAAATTTATTCTTATTCCTAAACAAATTTAGTATTTATTGTTAGCAATTTTGTATCATATACTTGGCGATTACAAAGAGCGGCAAATGCGTTCTCTCTCATCTCTTCCCTTCTGTTCCCTTGAGCAAATTGACGCATTGAGCGTCAATTTAGCATTATTTGCCGTTCATGAGTGTACAAAACTTATGTCTTATGAGAAATAATTATTTTTAGTCCGTCTCTATCACTCGTGTACCGAGTTTTTATTTTTAACATAAACAAAAAAATTAACAGTTAGCAAGTACTAACTACTTTTGTTATTTACCTTTAGTTCATAACTGTGTTACCTACTTCAATAAATGAGTATTTATTTATATTTGTTGAACATAAATAATAATAATAATGTTTAAATTGATAAATCTACTTACACATCCATACAAGTCCGGAAAGTCCTGCATCGATACTGCCTTAGTGTAGAGGTGACACGAGAGTTCCCAAGATACCAGATCCCAAACCGCTGCTGCTCCACAGTTCTCACGAGGGCCTAGCATCTTCAGGGCATCCATGTAGAGGTCTTCGGCTTTGTTGTATAGGCTACGTTTTTCAGATCTAAAAATTTACAGTTACAGATATTACGCCTAGCAAATAGGAATTATATAAGTTCGCATAACTCCTAAGGCGTCATGTATTATTCCATGACCTGTTCCGGTACTGTGTAACCATTGAAGAGATTCCAATTTCAAAATAATATACCAAAAAGAACTTAATATCTTTTTAAATTTACTCTTGTGTTTTTAACTAATTCAGAATAGATCACGGCGATTTATGTCAACTAATTTTAAGCCTAATGGGATCTTACTTTATACACACAACAAAATATGTGTATTGAATAAGGTCTCATCGCGCACCACAAGAGTCGGGGATATTAAGAGACATTTAAAATTAAAGCCTAGATGTCGGTATTTGTATGATTTTATGAGTCGTGTAACGGCCAACTACGAATTCTCTCTGTCTTGTAGTATGGAAAGTATCTAACTATGATCTAAGCATGCGCTGTCGCCCGCCAAGCGGTGAGGTCTCGAGACATGTCTCGAAAAAAAAGGCTTTGAAATATTTCAATGCTGCAATACGGTTGGCGACGCCCACTATGCGGACGTGCACAGAGCACATCGTGTCGTACTCGAGTTATTTTCAATTTTATTTTTATTTATTTATTTATTAACACTTCGTTACACTACAAAAAAAATTGAACATTATTAAATCAAAAGTAGGGCAACTGGCGGCCTTATCGCTTTCGAGCGATCTCTTCCAGGCAACCACTGTGAGTAAAGAAAAAAGTAAATAAAAATGTATTAAATTACATAAGATAGGCAAGTAGTGCAAAAATACATGTTATACAGAGTAATTATTAAGACAAAACAAAACAGGAACAAAAAAATATCAAACTAAACTAAAAAGATGATACATTAAAAATATAAACTAAAAAGACACTTAAATCACGATAATTTAAGATAAGTGTCACGTCAGTTAGTAAGAAAGTTAGGGATACGATGTGGACAGGTAATGTTTGTACAGAAGAAATTTAAAGGAAGTGAATTCCATAGCCTAACTGCAGAGACCTTAAAGGAATCGCCAAGAAAGGAGGAGTTATGAGATGGAATTTCAAGGGTATAGTTATTTTAAACCAAAAGCCAGCTACTATATTGGCGCCCCATCTGGGGCCAATCAGGTTAACCGCGTATTTAATGACTTATGTGTAAATATTATACGTACGTAGACCCGTCTCTATCACAATGCGCCTTGAACCTCATGTATCTGGCCTTATTACAGTACAAAAGTGCCAAATTCGGAACATCCTTGACCGATTCGAATATCGAAGTGGCCTCGTCTAAGCACTCCGCAGACATATGCGAAAGGGATTTCAACTGGTCACGAATGTCTTTTGGAAATGCAGAGTTTTCGCCATCTTCTTCTGCATATTTCATGTAGATTTCTAAAAATAAACGGAGTTTTAAAAATACTATGGAGGAGGTTATCTATTTCTTTTTATTCTTCGAAATGGAACACACATTCCGAAGTGGTGTCAAAAAATTTACAAAGTCAATTTGAATAGATTTTTTGTCACGTCAAATAATCTTCATTATTTTATAACCGACCTCATAAATCTGAAGAGGTTTAGAATTCAACTTTTTTTTGTTGGGTCTTGTTTGTGTGAATGATTTATTTTTTTATTATTAAAGGAATATCATTTTTAGAACATGTCACATGACACATCAGACCAATATATTATTATATTATTTAGCAAAGAAACCAGTTCAAAAGTATATAACTTACGTTGTCCATCGTTCATATATCTGACTGCGAGTTCGTTGCAAACTGAGGCCAAGCGGCGTTGCAATTCGTCTCGCTTGTGCGCGCCTCCCGGCACTGCCTCACTAGCCCTTCGGTAATACGCACACGACGCCTTCATTGCTTCTAGATCGCTTAATGGTAGGGATATATCTGTAATTGTTGATAATTTAATAAATATAATATAAGAATAATAAAAATATAAAGGCTAAACTTGTGTATTTTTATTATTTCAATTCATTCACGTCATGTGTAATGGCTGTAAATCCTACTGAAATAAAATCGTTGGTAATAAAAAAAGCCGGAGTTTTTAGGCAGTTTTCAAGTAATGAACAGTAAAATGTAAATTAAGGGTCATTTAATCAATTATTTTGAACTTCATCGAAGTGAGGAAAATTACCTTTATTAATAAATATAATTTTACTAGCAGATTTGAAACATCTTTGATAGAATATTGGCTAACGAGCCTAAGGGATGTCCGAAAAGGGCAGTCATCACAGGCCGTGGACGCCCATTTCCGGTCTGTTGTCGGCCTTTTAGGGAGTAGTATACTCTTTCTTTAAACAATTGTATATAGTATAGGTAGGGAAGACCCCCACTGGAAGTCGATTCTACAGTTCGCTAGTTTCCAGAAGAAAATATCCATTAAAAATAAAAATTATCTGTAGAAACTCAAAGAATCCGCGATTTATATTATTAATATTTCAACTCACCCAAATCGAAATCTTTACACGTAACTTCAGTCTCATCCACCAAATCATTCTCAATCTCGTGTCGAATTTTCTTATCGATATCATGATCCTTCTGGAACTGCTTCTGGTACTGCTCCAGATTGGACCAATGTTTGCTGAGTTGAAAGAAATTATCCCCAATCCTTCCAATAAGACATGACGCATCCACGACTCGACTTTTGATTATCATACTGCCTAACAATTTCTGACATTTGCTGGCAAGCTCTATGTATTTCAAAGAAAACCCATATTGCTCGTGGGCGTAACTATATTCCGCTAGGGTTGCGTATGCGAGACATATTTTCTCATATAACAACGTCTTCAAATGCAGTTTCCAGGCGAAATTGTCATCCCTATTCGGCTCATGCCAAGTTGGATATGTGTTGTTCTCTTTGCGTATTAGAATCGCGTTTTTATCAACATTCGAATTGGCTTCGATTAGGTAATTCCCAGTTTTCTCTGACTGTTTTCTTTCGCGTCTCCGGCGTCTGCTTCTTGATACGTGTTCTTTTGGTTCTTTTTTCTTGTTCATTGGCTGATAGTCCATTTTGATCGGCTCGAATGGGTTAGCCATTTTCGGGTGCTGCTCTTCGTTTATTATTTGCTCTTTGAGACGCACGCGTTCCTCTTCCTATGAGAATTTGTCATGACTTCATTTACAAAGGCTACGTTACGTCCTAAATATAGAGCAGTGTTGGCCTTAGCGGCTTCAGCGTACGATTCTCATCTCTGAGGTCGTAGGTTCGATCCCCGTCTGTGCGCCAATGGACTTTCTTTCTACGTGCGCAATTTCAAATTCGCTCGAACAGCGAAGGAAAACACCATGAGGAAACCAAAAAATGGTTGGCGATGGCGTGTGTCTTTACTTGCCTTTGACAAATGATCATAAAACAGATTCAGAAACCTGAGAGCAAATTTGATGAAATAATCAAATTCTATTTATAACTATTAAATTTTGACTTACTTTGTTTTACAATAACAGTAAACTCCGTATCAGCATAACAAATATCAAAAACAAGAAAAAGTCAAACAGTTCTTAATAAATATACCTCTCATTAATTATTAATTGCATTACTAATAAAATCCTTTTAAGCTTACCTTGGCCTTATCAATAGTAAGGTGATGCAGAGCTGATAAACCTTTGAGTGCATGTGACAATGCTCGGCCACATCTATCCGGAACTTCTACGCCCAGACCCGAACTGACAGACTCCTTTTCCTTTGCACTCTATTAAAAAAAACAAATTATTATACTTTCATACATATACTAACGTATGTCGTTTATTTCGAAATGTAAAGATTATTTTTTTTACTTATAACAAAAGGTAAAAATCGAAAAATATGGAAACATTTTTTTTTTGTTATTATATATGTGAAAATAAATCTTACACCACTATGTTGTGTGTTCTTGTTCCCTGTATCCTTAAGTGTGAGACATCTCACTTGTAACGCCAGGCTGTCTCCCTTCGCCTCTAAATTGTCTTCGGTTTTCTTCTCCTGTTCAATATTTTTCAAAGAATTATTGGGTTATTTCTTTAAATATATTGTTCTACTGGGATACAAGTATTTCGATTAAGAAACCAAATCAACGTCACGTTGACAATATGTGGCGTTGCAACCCTCGGTCTTGGGAGTCATCTGAGTAACTTTTTATAAGCACGTTGGAGACCTGATAACCTACTCTCCGACATGACTAATGCCGTATAAGGGAAGCTCTAACCTAAAGGGACAATTCTTGATCAGTCTAACCACTGGTTGCCCCGAAGTCCCCCGTGGCTAAGATCAGGAAGGAATATATCCTTAGCAGTCGGATAAGAATGAGCGCGTTTTATGCTATGACGTCATCGCAGTGATAGTAGGTCGCCACAGCCGTATACGTGTTAGATGTGCTGTTTTGGTTACTTTCACAGAAACATTCATCGAAAACCATAAACTGATGCAGAGCCTCGAATATTCTGCGTTCGAGGCTCAAAACTCATATGTTTTATTAAGAAAACACATTTTAAACGGATTGAAGGTATGTATTATTATTTAATCCAAATTAAAACCCCAAGACAAACAATCCGCGAAAATAGAGGACACCGTGAATAATTTCTGCAAAAACCCGTCATCTTTTAGTCGATACCAACTCCGGGGAAATAAATACAGATAACACAACTTTCTCTACAGCTGAGATAGTTTTGACATTCAACACCTTTTGTCTTCAGTCACGGTGACCACGCACGCTGTAAAGCACGCGAAACGACGGAAAATTTTAAATTAAAAATTATGTAAAATAATTATAAGTTTAAAATAATACATAGCTTCAATCCGGTAAAAAAGTGTTTTCTTTAAGACTAACTTGTCAAAAAATTAAAAAATTAAATGAAAAAATGCGATGTACAAAAGCTTTTTCTTTTTTTTTAATTAAGAAATTAAAACACCCACCACCGTTTCGTCTTATTTAAAGCGATGCATTTAGTTTGTAAAGAAAAAAATACCTCTCTCTCTTCATTCTCTGTGTCAGCCTCACTAGTCCTATCAACGTTATCATTAAACTCAGCTGAGTTTCCGAAATCAGAATCCTCGTCTGGCTCTAGAATTTCATCTAAAAAATCACAACAATAATTAAAAAATAAGACAGTGACGCTAATTTTTAGCTCTGGGCCTTAGATTTCTGTTTCTGTTTCATGATTATTTGTGAATCTAATAGGCCGAAGGTGATCAGCCGTTTCGATGTCAGATCGTTTGTCTGACACACGCCGTCGACTCTTTGGGTCTAAAGCAAGCCGGTTTCCTCACGATATTTTTCTTCACCGTTCGAGCGAATGTTAAATGCCCACGTAGACGCAAAGTCCATTGGTGCACAGCCTGGGATCGAACGTAAGTACAAAGTAAGAAGAAGTAAGTTAAATGACAATAAAATTAACTCAATTGAAATCTTAAAGGAAAAGCAAAGACTTTTTAAATTACCCATTGAATTGAATTGACATTAAAGACTAAGTTTAGCAAAATCATCTAATACTAAGATTTTTTGGTCCTTCGAAAATTAAACGATTTTAAATCAAAGTTTTGTCAAACAAAACTTAGGTTTTAAATATTGCTTAAATTAATAATAAAGCCTTTTATTTCCAGAAAAGTGACACATAATATACTTGATTAAGGTAAACAAGAAAAGAGCGTAAAAATTCTTAAAAGGCCGGCAACGCACTCGCAAGTCCTCTGGCACTGAGTGTCCATCGGCGGCGATATCACTTAACATCAGGTGAGCCTCCTGCCCGTTTGCCCCCAATTTTATAAAAAAAAAACAATTATATACGTGTATATAGTGTCATTTTATATTATGTCTCGCAATTCGGCGTGCCTTTTGTCATAGGCCTGCTCCACCTTTCTCCGTTGTGTTCTATCCTCTGCGACTCTGGTGATGTCGTCTTTCCAGCGTGATTCCGACCTTGACGTCTAGTCCCGTCCCTTGGGTACCATAGAGTCACTTGTTTGCTATCCATCTTACCATATGGCCAGCTCCATTTTAAGTGATCTATATGCGTTATATCCTTGACTTAACTTACTTAAGCACCATTACCTTATTTAACTTACCTTTAAAATCCGGGCATGCGGGATTAGTCGTGGCCGGTACATACAAATCGGACAACATATAGTGGGATGAAGCCACAATTTGCGGATATCTTTCCACTTGCAACAACTGCACTACATGTTCCAAAAGTTGTCGTACATGTCTCGTCCGATTCATAATTCTCATGTTACGGGCGACACGGTATAGTAACATCGCGACTGGAGTCGTGAACGGATTGTCGAGACTGTCGGGACACAGGGACGTCAGATCGTAGAGTTTTACCACGTCATCATGGGGACCTGAAATTTGCTTTTGTTTTACTCCGAAGTTTTTCTGAAAGTTTACTTGTTGTTGACTATAGATTTTTCCTATCAATAGACAAGACAACTTCTTTAAAATTCCGCCCAGTTGTTTCTTTGATATTGTATTGCCTCATTATAAAAAAAATACCAGATGGAATCAGAAATAGCCATACCTTTTGGATTTAAGAGTAATATTTGGATTAAACAATAAATTCATAAAATGATCAGTTCTACGACTGGGCGACGACATATATGGAATGTAATGTATAAATTTAATTTTTGGCTACCGTAACTAAAATTACGGACTCATCTAATAAACTTACCTTTAAACAACCAATATGTGTGTCCAGACTTGGTGACATTGGACTTCAAAAAGGATAAAATATTTTGGGCGACATTCCTTATGACTTTTGGAGAAAACTTGGAGTTTTCCATATTAGGCAGATCTTCGGTTTTCATTGGCTCATACTTCTGTACAATGCCGTCTAAATGATAGCACATTAAGACTTCTGGGACATTGCACATTAAATTGTCAAGCCAGTAGTCAATTCCTGAAATTTAAAGTAAAGTTAAAAAAATATAACTATAAATCCCTTAAAAAGTAAAAAAAATACAATAGTTATTAAATGTATTGATTGGCTTTGAAGAGAATTAAATTTAATGTTTATTTTATTTATATACAAATGTTTATAAGTTTAAAATGAAAATCATTTCATTTTAATATTATATAGATCAAAACTCAGCGCTACTAGCTTTTGGAAGTCATGTGAATCAAGCAATAGATTTACTATACAGATATACATGATATCATCTCAAATAATTACCATCACAAAGCACAGCCAAATAAGTTAGTATGTATTTAATAATTTTTATTAATCTTTTCCTTTCATAAATGTATGAACCTTTTAGAAGTGAAACTTCTTTATCGGTGTTAAAAAATAGCGGTCACATTTTTCGTTACGCGCCATCTCTTTCTTGTCCCTACCACGATTGATTCGAAGACATTAATAACAAAAATATATAATAACGATAACAATTATAGTAATAATTCTATTACAATTAATGAAATTCTCTAATAATCTTAGTAGTAAAAAGTTATTAATGTCTATGATACTAAAAGCCTTTTTTTTAATTTATCTACTTTAACTTTATTTAACCAATTTCAGTAAAGTTACATATAGTAGATAATTTTTCGAAATATAGTCATAAAGAAGTTTCACTTCTTTTAAGTGTGCACACATTTTTATTTTATATACTATGTAATCCATCTTTGGCTATATGTTTAGTATAATTGTAATATAGCAAACACTATAAACCTTAAGAAAACACTTTTTAAACAACAACAAAAAAAAAATTAAAATTATGTAAATAATTATAAGTTTATAATAATAATACATAGCTTCAATCCGTTTAAAAAGTTTTTTCTTAATGCGTAAAAGCTATGTTAACAAAAGACAATTTACATACACCTTTTTGGAGTAAAGGTACCTGTTAACACATTGATAGGCTCCCGGGCATCTCGCAGCCTCAAACTAACGCATGGTCGATCCTTATCGCCAAATATCGGGAGATTGCTGCCTATTAACATATGAATGTCTTCAAAGGTCCATAGTACATTTCGGTTATATGAGTCCTCAGGGGTCGATTCTTCTGTACGTGACTCCGGTTCCGGTAGGTGTGGACCTATTTTGGAAAACATAAAATAACTAAATGACAATACTATTAAATTAGATAATGACACATCACAACACATTCGTCTTAAAAAAGATTCCGGTAGGGTTTATTTTTGTGCTGCAAAAAAAAACAGCAGAACTAAATAATGCAATGAACATGATGCTACAGTATACTTTATTAGCATTAATATATAAAATAAATCTCTAGTGAAAAGCCAGTAACGGCAGGTACTTTACTACATTCATGGACTTTCAAATAATTAAGGATTGACACAATATTGTGCAATAAATTTGGTGTTAGTACAATAGCCTAAACTAACCGGAAATCCAATCAGGTGTGTCTGGAACAGGCGCAGGCAACGGCTGAGGCCTTTCAAGCAGACTGTGAGACAGGAACTTGTGCGTCAGTTGTAATGCACTTGCAGTTCTTGCTGGAGTTAGGGACATACGTTCCTACATACACAATTCTGTTAGATTTTTTCAGTAATTGTTTTAAAAATTCTATAGGAATAATTGCTAACAGATTTTTATGCTATGAATGGTAAAAATATGGTTCATTACTTTCAAGTTTACATGTTATTGCTAACTTCATCTCCACTATTCAAAAGACTAGTCTTTTATTTTAAAACCAACTAGATAATGCCTTCACTAAAAATAATGTACCTTCTCAGACATAGTTTTAATTATGTTTTCATAGAAGAAATCCTTTAACCAAGACCATTCTGACTTCATCAGGTAGTCATAAACATCAAAGTCGTCTAATAGCAGTGTGTTCTGTACTCTATGCACCATCATGCTTACCTGAAAATTTTTAATTATCTCAAGAAACTGTTATATAAACTAATTAGCTGGTATGGTTGTCAGTCTTATATTAGGTGGTTCAATCATTATTACTTACAGTTCCATTTGGTTGATAAGGTAATTTAAGCAATTTCTTGATGCACTCAGCATCAGATATTAAATCAACTTCACCTACACAATCAGGAAACATATGTGCCATTCTGAAACTGAATATCACTTCATGTTAATTAGATTCTCCCATCTCTTTGAATATTATTTTTTAAAGAAAATACAAACTAGCATTGACTATAGGAAAAAAAATTGTTTAGAAATGAACCTTCTTTTTTTCATCAGTTCCTATATTTACCTTGATAAGCCTGTACCCCTCGTTAAAATTTGTTTCAAACCATATGTATCTATCCCTCCCCAGTTGGAGGGAGGGAGATTAAGGTCAGTATTGCACTGCAGCCGAGCATACCCAACTGGACTTTGAAAAGCAGTGTATTTGACCACAGCAGTCGATTTTACATCAGGAGATGGACTCCGGTCCTGCAAATACATACAGAGATACACAAATACACATATGCCACAATATAATTTTTTGTTAATTCAAGATCAGTACCTTTCAATATGTCAATAAATATTACTATAGAAAATTTAAATATCACACATGGATTACCTTGTTTCTTTTTATTTCATTTTCGGCTTCGTAGTCTTCCATTTTAGTATTTCTAACAATGCTGCTTCACTAAAAATAAGAAAACAAATGTTGAAACTGTAAATCTTAAAATAATAACAGAAACAGAAGCAGATAGCAGGTAGAATAAAATTTGTATTGCGAGGTATTGTAGTTTTTTTATTGTTTTTTCTATTTTTATTCGCTTCTTGACAGACAGTTTAATTCTGGATGTCACTGTCAATTAGTAAGTGGTTTCATATGTCACATCTTACGGTTGCTAGATGTTCACGTATATCATGATTTATTAGAGATGGAATTCCATCAAGGTTCTCTAAGGGAGGTCTTGTAGCCCCGCAATAAACAAGCCCAGAATATAAGCGTTTATCGGGCCCATAAATAGAAGGCCAATATTTAGGGGGTCATATTTTAATTAAGAAATTTAAATTAAATGCTTGTTTGGGGCCCATAATTATTCTATACTTTAATTACCTTGACAAACCCGGAGAACTTATTTTTACAAAACACGTGAATAGATAATAGGTTTACATAATAATTAGAAAGATACTTATATTAAAAAATGAGTTTCTTGCGGAGTGTCTCACCAGTAGTCTTTCGGCATTGATTATTATTAATACGTCTAATAACAGCCATAATATAAATAACTTAAAAATGCCAAATTACTAAACGAAAATGTTTAATTTTGAATTAGGCATTTAAAGTTATCCAAAGGTGGGTCAGTTGATTTGAATGTAGCAGTTTATTTTAAAAGTTGGTTGCCCTGGATTTCGCTAGATACATATAGTACTATAGTAGATACTTCTTCTTGGTCTGTGGAATGTGAATTTTACTTTTTCTTTTTATAAAATAAATAAATTCAGTTCGAGACTGAATAATAATATCATTAAAATCCAAAGGTTTTAATTTTTTATATAGTTCTATTTGATAATTTTGTTATAGACTATAAAATTTAATTAACAAATGATAACCTTTCTCCTTTAATTATTTTCAAGATTCAACTTAACCTTTACTTTACTTTCTGACCAAGGACTTGCACTTGCAGAAATGCCCTATTGTATGAAATATAGGTAGTACTTATTGATTTATAACAAATTAGAATGCGTCTCACGACTCGTTTCTTGTCTTCAGCCATTCAGAAAAGACCATTTTATATAACAACCCCAATATTTTATGTTAATGCTGGTAAGTTAATGGTAATATATTAAAATCAGTATTTTATCTCGAGATGATAAAGTAAGATATTCACACTATTTCAGCACCTCATTTAGGACATTTATACACTGCAGTTGTGGCAGATGCAATACAACGGTTTGAAAAATTAACAAATCCTGAAACAAATGTGATCTTTAGTACTGGTAGGGTTTATTTTATAATATTTTTTTTTTCATTATTTCCTCTAATTAATAGTTCTTAATTAAACTTTCAAAAAAATTGAATTAATATATCCATAAAATAATTCTATATAATTTGTACCATATTTAAATGCTACAGGCACAGATGAACATGGTACTAAGATCCAGCAGGCTGCTGCTAAGGTGAACCTCTCTCTACCCGACTACTGTACAGCTGTATCGCAGGAATATAGAGATTTATTTAAAGATTTTCATGTTGAGTTTACTGATTTTGTACGAACTACAGAAGAGAGACATAAAAAAGCTGTTAGGCACTTTTGGGTAAGCTGGGGTTTTATAGTATAGTATATATATTTAATCAAATCAAAATTTATATAAAATTTACATCTATAATGAGGATCATATATTTTTCTCAAAAGTGTAATTAAAAAAATTATTATAATTGAGTATTTAAAAAAAAGTAATTAAATCTTTAGCATCAATAAAAATGTACTAATTATATACAAGCTTACGGTTATAGCGGTTAGATAATAAGCAGCAATTAGTAGAACTGTTTAAACTGGTTTTTCTCTCGTAACATTTTACAGAAAAAATTAGTTAAAAAAGACTATATTTACAAAGCCAAGTATTCAGGATGGTATAGTGTGAATGATGAGGCATTTGTGCCTGATGCTCAGATTAGAGTTGATGACACACCTGATGGTAAGGTAAGTAAAATCTATCTTACTAGGTACAACATACATTCAAATTTAGCATAAAAATATTATTATTTTTATATAATTATTTTACTGTACTTCATAAAATATGTGACTTGTTTTGGAGCAGTAAATATTGAAATTTATCTTCATATTTATGAAATCCAATACAATAATAATACATAGATTCTACTTATTGTAGCTTTATCCCTTTAATTTAACACCATAAGCAGTTTAACAAAAAAAGGTAAAGATTTTTTTAATGTTAGAGCACTGTAACAAGATTAAATAATATAAAAAGGCATCAAATAAAATGTTACAAAAGTGAATTCGTCACATTTTAAACAAAGTATATCTTAAGTAGGACCTGGAATCCGTATGAGTTAAAAATTATGTTTAGTTCCGTTGGTTTATAATAGATTGCGCTGGTTTAAATGATAAATTAGTACATCGCATTGATAGCAGATGGCGCCATATAGCAAAATCAGAAATACAAAACGCGGTACTATAACGATTCTTAACTGATATATATAGTTTCGAAGAGTTCTTAAATTCATACTTACCTGGCGTAGGGGTTACCGTGATCATGAAGGCGGTTCCCCCAGAGCGAGACTCCTCTATTGCACTGCGGTTGAGTTGACCTCTGCGATTATCCCTAATGTGGATAACTCGGACGCGTAATTTTTGGTAGTGGGGACTGCGTACGCGCCGTCCCCTTTTTAATCCTTTCGAATAACATTTCATTGAAAAAGAGAAGTTACATATTATCTATATAAGCTTGTCTAGGCTTTAGTAATTTTCAAATTTAATACAGTTCAGACTTCAGTAGAATAATCAATCTATTGTTCCTCTTTGACGACAATATTTTGTGTTAATTGTTAATTACAAAAATTAAAAAATATATACTTAACTAGACCTATGTAGATTCTGTCATCTCCGATATGGGCGAAGGAGTTAAAAAGTCATACCTACATCATAATTTGAATACACAAAATAATTTAGTATACATGTGCAAAATGTATTTATGTTTATTATACACCAATATTTTTTAGGTAAGAGTGTCAGTAGAATCAGGACACAAATTAGAATGGACAGAGGAAACTAACTATATGTTTAGACTGAGCGCATTCAAGCAGCATCTCAAAGAATGGCTTCAGACAGGTACATCCAAGCGCAACGCTTACGTTACAGTCTTTCTGCCAAACAATCTTAAACTTACAAAAAATGTTCAGTCTAATCAGCAGTAACAATATTTTTTCTTTACATATATAGCGAGAGATTTTCGAAAACAATTATTGATGAATTAAATGCGGTTTTTATTAAACATTGGGTAATAATCGTTAATAAAAACCTTTAACGCTGGTGATGTATTAAAGTTAACCTGAAAAGTATATTTACAGATGGCGTTGTGACACCTAGCAAATTTCAAAAGCAGTTGCAAGAAATGGTAGAAAACGATGTATACCTACCAGATATTTCCGTCAGTAGACCGGCATCCAGGGTGCATTGGGCTATACGAGTAAGTATTATTTTAACATCATTAAATTTTCTGTGAAAATGTCCTCTATCGAGTGCCACAAAAGAAATAAGCATTTTTTAAAATAAATATAACAGAACATCGAACTGAGTAACACCACGGTGCGGGTCTGGGAGAAACGAACTCCAATTGTTTAAAAGCATATTCCTCAAAGGTCGACATCACATCCACCAAAATGGGTGTCCATGTTGGCTCGTTTAGCTCATTTTATCTTTATTATTATTATTATCCCGTGTAGATATTGCACGTAGGCAATCTATGCATCTCCTAGATTAAACAAAATGATAATTTATATTTTAAATCGATTTGATTTATCGTTTATCGGAATTTCAATTCGCACCTGGTATGTGTTGTTTATTTGTTCTGTTTTCTACTATCTTATAGAACTGTATTGTATTCTTTTTGAAGTGAAACTTCTTTTTCGGCGTTGGAAAAAAATTTACCGTCACATTTTTCGGTTACTCGCCATATTTTTCTTGTCCCTACCACGGTTGATTCAGAGAGATTCGAAGCCATTAATAACAAAAATATATAATAACAATGATAGTAATAAATCTATTACAATTAATGAAATTCTGTAATAATCTCAGTAGTAATAAAGTAAAATGAAATAATTGTATTATTTGTATTCATGTCTATCATAATAAAAGCCTCTTGTTAAACTTTATCTAATTTAACTTTTAACCAATTTCTTTGGAGTTGTAAATAGTAGATCATTTTTCGTAAATAATGTCATAAAGAAGTTTCACTTCTTACGTGTTTACACTAGTACACGCACACATTTTCTTTTTAACGACCTTTAGCCGGTTTTCTCTTTCCAAAGTTCAATATACTGTACCAACGATACTGACTGATATTATCAGGTACCGGACGATGAAGAGCAAAGTATATACGTGTGGCTGGACGCTCTAATAAACTACCTTACGGTGTGCGGATACCCCGATGATGACCACATGAAGGACAAGGGCAGACCCTGGCCTGCAGATGTACAAGTTGTCGGAAAGGATATATTGAAGTAAATTGGCTTTAAGTATATGTTAAGCCGAATTTTATTTATTTAACAACTTGTGACGATTTGGTTGATATTTTTGTATTCACCGTATCCTTTCCTTATCCGTAAACTTTAAGATAATAAGATTGTCTTTTGTTAATATAGCTTTTACACATGAAGAAAACACTTTTTAAACGGATTGAAGCTATGCATTATTATTATAAACTTAGAATTATTTACATAATTTTAAATTTAATTTTTTTTTCAGTCACCGTGACCACGCACGCTGTAAAGCACGCGAAAATCGTTTTTTTAAGTTATATAAATAATTATAAGTTTATAATAATAATACATAGCTTCAATCCGTTTAAAAAGTGTTTTCTTAATAATAAAATCATACTTTGTATAGCTAATAAAAACTAAAATATCACAAGTAATTGGTGTGTGTGTGTGGACGTTTATATCCTTACATTTTCAGTTTTGAGCCGAATTTCTTACTATACGAAAAAATAAGTTAAAATATTGAAAAGTAGGTTTTGATGTTTATATTAGTCTAGCGTGTAACAGCAAGATTAAGAAATACATTATAGGCGGAGTTACCTTCCCAGATTCCACGGTATCTACTGGCCAGCATTCCTAATGGCCATCAAGTGGCATCCACCGCGTCAGTTGCTCTGCCATAGTCATTGGACGGTCGATGGCAGTAAGATGTCAAAAAGTCTCCACAACGTGGTAGACCCAAGGCATACGGCTGCGTCTCATGCCCTTAGATATTTAATGTTACGAGAGGCAACAATGGCGGATGACGCTAGTAAGTTGTTGTTGTGTTCTTAATTTTTAAAGTAAAATGAAATTAATAAGTATGTAGTAGATATTTTACCTAATTTTCCGTTTGGATATTTCATTATTATTATTGGACGCAATTCTGTTATAACGATATTATGTTGACGATATGATTTTTTTTTTTTTGATAAACTGATTCATTTATAATTACTGATATACGAAAAAAAATTACGAAAATTACAAAGTCTTCAAAACATTCTTGTGATATTTAGCTATGAAATCAGAGAATTTATTAAATTAAAAAAAACAAAGCAATAAATATTATGTCTGTGTTACTTATGTGTCAAATATTTGTATATCATTCGTTTATCTGTTTATCACTCACGGTAGGTGTATACCAGGCAGATAATATAAGATATTTTTATAGATTATAGCGAAACAAAACTAATCAACACAGCGAACTCCGAATTAGCAGATACACTAGGCAATTTAGTAAGTAGAAGCTGTGGACCAGCACTGAACCCGAGATGTGAGTTCCCCGCCCTACATCAACAGGAATTGGCAGAGTGTTGCCAGCTCCAAGTCACGTCACAGTTATTAGATGCCGTGGAAAGGTTGCCAGGTAAATGAATGTCTATAACCTTCAAGAAAGTAATTATAGTAAGTTCAATACACAATTGTATCTATGTAAGTTAAAAACTTTGTGTTTTAAAATCCTTTATCAAAATAGTTTTTTTTTTAATTTTACAGACACATGTCGCTCGCACTATTCAAACTACCAATTTTATAAAGCAGTGGATGCGGTCATACACGCCTTACATTTAGCCAATTTGTTCTTCGAAACTTTAAAACCCTGGGAACTCAAGAAGAAACCGGAAAGCCAAAAAGAGTTAGATGTTGTACTGCATTTAACACTCGAAACTTTACGTATTTGCTCAATAATTTTACAGCCAATAATACCAGATATAACAAATAAGCTTTTAGATAAATTGCACGTCGGGCAGAATTTTAGGAGTTGGCAACACTGTGAGAAACCGTCTTGGCGGTTGAAGGGCGCCATCTATGAAACGAAGAATATACAAGGCGGAAAGTTTGTTTTGTTCCAGCGTATTTATGTTGATAAAAGTAATGCGAAAAAGAAAAAGGCTAGTGCGTGATTATTTCATTAGTTATTTTGAGCTTGACACCGCCAAAAATTAATAACATTGTTTATGAAATAACGTTTTAAATTTGTTTGCAAGCCATATGTGAATGTTTAGGTACTGTTTCTAAAATAAATCTTATAATTAGCTGCACGCGTACACCTGTATTCATTGTAAGATTATGATAAGTAATACAATGGAGACTTTTCAGAGGAATTGTTCGGATTAATACCAGCAGCTGAGTTTCAACATCGGACGTAGAGGCAGAATACGAAATTCAACCCGTATCACCTCGACGTCCGGCGTTCCACGACTGAGCGTTTTTCAAGGCAATTTTTTTTACGTAAAACCCACTGAAGTATTTCCGAACCAATTAGGGTCCTTTAAGAAAAGAGCGTATCAATTCTTAAAAGGCCGGCAACGCACTCACGATCTCTCTGGCATTGAGAGTGTGGGCACTTAACATCAGATGAGCCTCCTTCCCGTTTGCCGCCTGTTCCGTAAAAAAAAAAAATTTGACTTAGATATTGGCAATCAAAAAGTGCCACTTCTCACCAGCTGTACGCCTTTGATTTGGGAACTGGTAGTAAATGCAAATTCAAATCTTCCTTTTTTAATATTAACGGTCATAAGTGTACATAGTTATCAATATGAATGAATAAATTTTAATTTATTCGGGATTATAAAAATGAGAAATGATCTTATTAATTTAATGAATTTTACATTTTTTCTTCATTCTAGAATAGTATCGCGGCTTTCTATGGCTAGACAGATTTTTTTTTAATATTCTGCTAACAATTTTATGTTACTCGGGGTTAACAATTTCTAATGTAGAAGTTTAAACTCGGTCCAGTAGTTATTCGAGTTTATTCGTTAGAAAAATGCAATATGCATAGTTTTATAATGTGCCTTATATGTTCTTAACATAAGTCGGGTTTAAAAAAAGCTATATTAAAAATTCTGTCAAAATAAAATAAGCGACAATCATTGAAAATATCTGCAGATAAGTCTCACGTTCATATTATTTTTATAACTTTCTCTTAATAATAATGTGAGACTCGGTTTCCCTGTTATATAGTTTAAAAATCGGGTTTGTAGGGTGTTTAAAAAATATACGATGGGGATGGAAATAACGTCAACAAACCCCGTGTTTTAGTCTATTAATAAATATCGTTATGACCTTTTTTATGTTCGACTGTATAAGTTTAGATTATAAATCCGTATACCATAATATATTGTAGCTAGTCAATAGTGAGAAATATTACAAATTAACATTATGTTCTGAAAACTGTTCTGTACTAGCTTTTTAATGTTACTGGTCGCTCGCATCTTTTAAATGAGATAGTTTAAAGTTGTAAATCCTACTAAACGAGTCTTTCCTATTAAAAAATGTTTATGTATAAAGTGTATTGAATTTTTTTTAATCTTACGCAATTATATATATATATAAATGGACTGTTCAGAATATATTACTAATCAATAATATTATTATGCATTAAATAATTGTTTCACTTCCCCATTGTTATGTAACGTATATCAACCACGACTAACCTAGTTGAGTATACTGAATTCATAAGTGACGCATAAGATTGTGATCTCCAAGTTGACACGATTTATACAGACCTTAGCAAAGCTTTCCATCGAGTTCCTCGCTAAATACTTTTGAATAAGTTATCTAGCTACGGCTTATCGACACCTTTTCTTTAATGGGTTGAACCTTAGTTAAGTAATCGCAAATGTTTCGTTGTCGTTAATGGCTTTAGCTCCGCTATACATAACATAACTTCCGGTGTACCATACACAGGACTCTCATCTAGGGCCAATACTGTTTAATATATTTGTAAATGATATAATAACTCGTTTTAAGCATTCTAATGAGTATATGTATGCAGATGATCTCAAATTTTGCCGAGTTATCAGTAATTTCAAGGATTGCTTGTTGCTCCAATCGGATCTGAATGATATAACTTGGTTTATCACCAATGGTATGGAGCTGAATGTCCAAAAATACCGTTTCGTTCATTTTTCTAAAATATTATAATTATCATATAGGTAACATAATAGTTCATGAGGAAAGAGTAATTCGTGACTTAGGGGTAGTTTTTGACAATAAACTAACGTTCTCAGAACACCAGATCATTATAATAAAGAAATCTTCTAGAATGCTTGGTTTTGTCCTGAGAATTACAAAAGGATTCCGAAGCATCAATACGAAAATTCTATTATACAATAGTCTCGTCCAGAGCATTCTATGAATGCAATGCAATGAAGAATATGCCGAATGATTTTAACATTATTGCATTTTTTAGTTTTAGAATATTTAAGATTTAAAAGAGAATCAAAATTTTATCGACAATGCTCGTAAATAAAACAAACACATAATCGGAGTCAATTTATTTATGAATACGCTTATTAAATTATAATATTTGCATCAAAATACTGCAATAACTAACAGTACCGAAGCTAATCTAAACTACTCGATCATCACACCCATTTATCATTCAAATACCAATAACAATACTTTTGTGCATTTGAATTGTTTGTGCGTCCTTACAAAAAATAATATCTCAAAAACTTTTGCCACAACGTATTCTTGAGTATGACACAGGCATCGAGAGGTGGTACGGAACATTATGTTTCAAATTGATGATTTGATTTAATATCATTATTAAAAATCTAGGATCCTATATTGGTTATGTGCTGAGTTATGGAAATTATTTTTAAATATAAAATTGATAATAATTTAATTTCAAGTTGCATTAAATCGTTCCGTAGCCACTCTGCGCAATATTGACAAATTCAATTCAATTTTGCATTTGTTTAATCTGAGATTTTTTTAACTGGGCTTGTTGAATCGAAAGGTATACATATAACTTGTAGCTGTTATTGTTATTCGAAATTAGGTTTCGAAGTAATCGAAAAATACATTCATTCCTTTTTATACATGCCAATAGTTGTTTAACAGTTTCTCAATAGATTTGTCTACAAAATTTTAGAGGACTCATAGAAAATCGTGTCTTAAGTTTTCTTGAATCGACTTTTGTTTACCTTTAGAAAACAACAAGACAGTTTTGGAAATAGATATTCAAGATAAGTTGAAATATAATATAATATTTAGAAACTCCGAAAACTGCTAACTTTTAATCCACCAAAAGTTTAATAAGGCCGTTATTGAGTATAAAGATGTATGAAAGTACCCACAATACACCGGTTTGGTATCGGCAGGCAAATAATATGGATGGGTTTCACGACTTTTTTCAATTAATTTGTCTGGAGTGCGCACCAAAAAAACACGATAGTTTTATAATACTTGGATTTATGTGCGCGCTTAAACACTACCCGATGGAAAGATTGGCAGATAAAAATGTTTGCAGTTTTCGGAAGCTCTTAGACTTTACAAATTTGTGCAATGCCTATTTTTAGTAAATCTGCCATCGAGTAGGCGACACAGGTGTTCACAACACGATACACTTACACGAATAACATCTAAATCTATGGTGGATTGAGCTGTGGAATGGACAAGCAGTCAGAACGGAAGAAAACCCTCAGCCTTGTTTATGCGATTTTGGGGGAAGTTACGAGTTTTGAGGTTACTTTTAGAATTAACAACAATAACTTTAAAACACTTGCACAAATCTCAGGAATATTCTTAGAATCTGTAGTAAGGACGATATTGATGATTTCCGAGATATACCTGCTTTATGTTTTTTAATATTTTTCTTTATTGTATATGTATTCACAATACTCGTACCGTTTCCCATCAATATACAGTTCTTTTGCGCTAAATATCTTTGGTAACGCCTTTTGAATGGGTCAAAATAATTTACGCATTTTCATCAGCACAATTCAATTAAACGAAGAACTGAACTGGTTGAGTGAGGCGTTACCAAAAATTATAAAATCAAAACTCGCATGTTATTCTAGTTGCATTGCTATATAATGAAGTTCGCTGTACATGGGAGTGCTACACACCAACATTACAATACCTAACAATAGAACGATTTATGTGTGTAGCACACCTTATGTTTGGCCAAACGAGACTAAGATTAAGTCTAAAAAACTGTAACGCCTCTAACGTATAGTTGGTTAACACGTGTCAAGTACAAGTCCCCTATGCTTCTTCAGAAATATTTCCTATACAGTCACAAGCGTTACCTCTCAATATTTCTATACAAAATTTTAACAGCGAACGCCAAAGACAATAGGCATTTAAAAATGGTAAAATACAATAAAAGTAGACGTCAAAATGCATTAATACTTACACTAATACAATATGGAAGAAAACCGGCAATGTACACATGGCTATAAGACACGTTAAAATAAATTTAAATTTACAATTTGACAAAGTTCCAAATAATGGTTCCGCGATTATCTTTTCAATCCATTATGGACTCTTTAGAAAATAATACACCAAACGATTGTAAACAATGGTCGAATGACATTAAAAAACAACTTTTAAATTAGCTGCTCGTAATTTCAACGGTAAATATATTAATTAATCTACGACATCGCGAAACACACGAATTAAAATTGAATTATCAAATCGACGAATATACACACCAAATACAAAAAATTTCGAGTTGCCGAATCAACAATATCGATTCTAAATTATTGCTCGATTTATACTATAAAAAATTTGATACATTCCTTTAAAAATATATAATTGCATTGTACTAGATTATGTTACTATAGCCGTAGACCAGAGACTTTGACTTGCATTTGTTATCTATGCCCCTAATATAATCTGTCTCCGACCAAAGACTACAAGTCTTCTAGATTCAAAAAGCCGTGTCTAACTTCCCCTTCTCTGCTATCTTTTGCGTGGCATAATTCTAAGCCCTTGAATATTTATGCAATAATCGTCTTTATTTAGGAACTTTTATTTTGCATATTTCGGGATATTTAAAAATAATCAGCTTTCGAGTTTTATTCATATAGATATGTTAACAAAGTCGATTTTCGCATAAAAGCCAGACCAATTACAATTTCACTCGCTCACTCTAGTCACCTTCAAATTACGCCCAAATATTAAAAATAATAAATAATATCATTACAAATCACGCACTAAAGTGCTGGTAAATTAGATTAAGCGTCCCTAATCTAAAACCTGCGAATCAAACTTCATAATAAATTCGATCGAAAATAAAATATATTAAAAGAATCGCTTAAAACTAAATTGTTCATGATTGTTCTGTTTGTGGAAGGAAACTTCAAAACATTTTGACAGGTACTGAAGAAAAATGCAAATAAAAACGTACGTATACGAGGCAAAAATTTCAAAAGGCTGAAAATATATTTTGATTATTGGACAGTTGCTATAATATAATCCGTTTCCCGAGAAGAAAGATTTATTACAAAAATGGTGTTTACGGTTAACAAACGATACGGTGCATACAAAATGTTTTCAATAATTTTCTTCTCGTGAACGGAGTATACCTTTGTCATTTTCTTAAACCTTTTGACTTAAACTTAAACATTTTAAGTGGGGTAGGAACATTTGTCTATTTTTATTAAAAGCAGCGAGGACAAAATAAGGTTTGTCGCTCTCCTTTTTAAATTTGTCTATAAATTTTCGATTCGAATAACTAAAATATGTGCGTTTAAATATTGTACCATCGTTACCTACCCGCAAAATTGAACTTGCAACATTAGTCTGTCCGAGGCCAATTTTACAAGTCAATTATAAAACTACCCACAATACATTCAGCTAACCACATAATCGGCTACTCGCAAAACTACCCACATTAATAGAATGTTTGAGACGTTTTCTCGATCTACCCGCAGAAAGAAATCGTATCTACCCACAAAATCGGTCAGCTTTGGGGAGGTGGAGACGAAGGTTGCAGCAAATGTTCGGGGATGGGCACAGGCCTCAAGCGTTGAGGGACTTTCTTCTGAGGGCATAACACCTGAAACAGTGATTTCGATATATTTGTCTGTCGATGAATCTGAATGAGGGAAAAGTTAGTTTGTGCTTAGACTTCTCTAGGTTATTGTAGAGATACAGTGGATTTCATTTATTACGATCTTGGTTGTAGCAACTATTTAGCAATAACGTCGTTAAATCTAAGTACCTTAAATTAAAAGCATACTTTAGTACAAAATTTAGCTGGCTTGGACTTTGGATGTAACGCCGATTTCGGGTGTAGCGACTTTTTTTAATGAATAATTTGTAACAAATTCCTAGAAACCCCATGCAGATATTGCGACCGGAGTTAGTCGCCAAAGACACAAAGATTTATCTGTTTCACAATCATTTCTTTTCTTTTGTTTACATTCACACAGATGGTCAGATTGTTTATAGATATCAGCTAAGAAATAGGTAAGCGTTTACATTTTGGAGTTAAATTTATGGATCAGTTTCATAGTGATATTCTGATTTATTTTTTATGTACCAGCAAATAACTATGTGTGCAATTGTTCTCTATAATAAATTAATATAAACAATATACATGTACATGTCTTTATCTCAACTATTGCCTGTAACAACTTCGTTAATCCTCTGTAATACTATTTATATAGGATTGTTCCTATGTCAAATTTGTTTTGCTATGGAAACTTATTTAAATACATACCACCAAGTAATTAACATACATTCTAAATAAATTATTATTATGACATTTGCATGCCCATTTATATATAGCGGATTTGTATAATTAATCGATTGTACCATTGTACCATCATCTTAGCAAATATTTCTAACGTTATAAATTTATTAGTTATGTCATCGACGAAATACTTTTGTTATTGCTGAAAAAGCTACTTATTTTGACATTAACGCATTGTGTCAAATGCCTGTCTCATATAATTTCATTTTTTATATTAAATATATGGTATGATACCTTTCTAGCGAACACAAAGCATCCTTTGTCGTCTTGCACAGTCTCGAGCGTAGCTTCTAGTTGTAGGTCAGTGCTGCGACATTCTGTTCCGGTATCATCTAAAAAAACATATTTTCTTATATAAACATGTTAAAAGTAAGTGTATCGATATATTTTAAGATTTATGTTTACTTTATTAAAATTTCTATTAGGAATAATAAAAAAAATTGCTGTTACCGCGATCAGATTCAACAAAATCTGTTTTTCTGACGTAAAGCGTTAAGCAAAAGCAAACAAAAACTAATAATATGTATTCATGTTACAAAAGTCATAAATATTGTATGATTCCGCACATTCGGTAACTTCACCAGTATTTGCGTCGTAAAGCCAGCGCATTTACTTTAAGTAGGAAAGAAACTCCTTCCCATCTAATGACACATGTAGAAATATATTTTATATAAGTTAAAATATGCATACAGTCTTTATTTCTGCTTACTAAAGTAAGTAAAAACATTAAAAAATAATCTTCAGTAGTCGGCGCAGGCTTCCTCGTCAGTTATAAAATAGTTAACATTTAAAACCACCACAGATTATAATAATAAAACGCCAATAATTTAACTTTCACCTTCTCTATGGTCTACCTTGTTTTTTTTTCGCTTACATTGCCCATCTGTCTCTGAACGTTTTATCGAGTACAAAGTCATTGTGCATAAGTAACATTCGCTTGTACTGTAAAGGAAACATCGTAGGAAAACCGGAATGCCCTAGACTCAACATATCTAAAATAGAATATAACAAAATACATACCTGAAGAAAACACATTTAACTCCGTAAAACAGCCAGTCTCTAACATTTCGCTCTGCCAAGGAATGGAGACGGAGCCGGTGTTAAATTTCCCGTAGAAAGTATCGTCACCCGCGTCTAAGTTCACGCCCTTTACTGTCGAAAACTGTTCTATGTCAAGAACGTCCTTTGCGTATACGGCGTGGGGCTGGAATGGTTGAAATGTATTTATATATCTATATCCTATATGTCTCAGGATATTAATAATAATTAAACATATGATTTCTATATAATATAAGTAAAACAAACATGAATTGTATATTGTTACCGACGGAAATAGACACGGGAAAGAGTAACCTTTAAATATTATTTCTATTCGTATATAGAACACATAAATGTCAGTTTTGATTTTTGAAACAACACGATTTTGTCAAACGTCAGAAGATTTTGACAGGTGTCACTCACCCTCAAATTGAAAGTCAAGAGCGTGTATTCTAAGTGTTAATGGACTTACATCAGGCACAAAAGGCGCATCGACCATTCCAGCCTCGAGTCTCGCCCAGTTGAGTCTGACAAAGAAGCGATGAGCTTTGACCTGACCAGCCCCTCGCTTGCCAGAGTTACTGCCAAGTCTGCTCGCCGGAGTCTTTGCCAATAATGCACTGCACAATGAGCGTGCGCAATCACTGAATTTACTCGAATACTTCTCTGGCTCATGCTGTAATATAATTAAAAGATAAAACAAGCTCGAAAGAACAACAAAAACACTAGATAAAAAGGAAATTGTAATTATATATAACTATGTATATATTAATTTTTTGTACGATTTTTGAAAGGGCATCCATTAATATACGTTTTAAATAATAATATAAGTGTAAGTGTATGTATTATTAGGACCATGTTAAAAAGTATAAAATATCTTATAACTTTACAGGAATAATGCATTACGGCCCATATATTAAAAAAATATCCTTATTTTTATACATGGTCTAATACTAATAAGAGGACCTACAAAGGACTTACGTGCTTGTAAAATGTGCTTTTGTGTGACATACCTTAACTCTCCGATCCACTTCTTCCCTCTTGACTTTCTCTTTCCTAGCGCGGAATGGCGCTCTACCCTCAATCATTTCATACACCAGGCATCCGAACGAAAACCAGTCCGGACTGTATGTATATCGCTCGTTGTCTATCACCTGAGGAAATTACATGTAAATACACATAATATAGCAATTTCTAAATGTCATTGCCTTTTTCTTCATCTCGAAAAATATGAAATAAAATATTAATTAAATTATTTTTTTTACATGTTTTATGAAATACACAAACATTCTTAAGAATTTGGCCATTGGCGCGCATCTGCCACAGTTGCTCGTTTGACTCGTTCTGGTGTATACGAATTGACGTCGAACAACCGCCCGAGTCGGAGTTGAGAATAGAATATAAAACAAGTTGTGGCACATGCGCACGCGCATATAGATACAGTTTATGTAAAATCAGTGAAGTGAAATATTGTCAAGTAATTAATATGTGAGTGTTTAATTTCCTATCATTGATCTAGTCTTTATTACTTGTATAAGAATTTACAAATACAGAACAGGTTTTAGGCAATATCAGATGCAATTGTAATAACAATTTTTAAATTAATTAAAATTTATCTTTTAGAAAATTCAGTGAGTAAGATTGTATTACAATGAACGGACGTCAAATCTTACCTCAGGTGCCATATACCCCACAGTACCAACCCGGCCCCTGACACTGCCCCCTTCGGGGACATCCACGGCCAGACCCAAATCCGAGATACGCACGTGACCTGCGTCATCTAACAATATGTTCTCCGGCTTGCAATCTCTGAAATATATTTAAAAAGTAAGATAAAAATATACGGTAAAATAGTTTCGTAGTACGCGGTTACGAAAAGGAGGTTGGTCTCACTAAGGTACGTATTCTTTAATCTAGTCACAATCTCGTCCTGGGCGCTGATATTTAACATTTAAATAAATAATACATGCTCTTTTAACTGCATCAAAAAAATATTATCATAATCTTTGAACTTTTATACATACATAGCAAATTCAGAATTTATACATAAAAACAACGCCTTTATTAGATTCATAAGTATATTTAATGTAAATCCAATTCCTCACCGATATACAATAGCCATCTTGTGCAGGTGTTCCAGACCACAGGCGACTTGAGCTGCATAGAAACGCGCTCGTTCCAAACCCAGGCCGGTCTCTGCGCCCGCGCACATATTGTAGATGTGGAATTTTAGATCACCGCCTGTAATTATTTAATAAACTGCAATAAACAATAGCTGTTACAAAAATTCTTGACCAAGGCCTGTACGGCTTAACCATATATACCTTACCGTTCATAATAGTCAGCACCAGACAAAGGGCGTCCTTAGTCTCATAAGCATACGCAAGGTTGACGACGAAGCGTGAATTAATACGCTGGAGTATCTGCTTCTCTATCAGCACCATCGCCTCCCCCTTTCTCTTCTTTATGCGTTTCTTCTCTAGCTTCTTGCATGCGTACATTTTACCCGTAGCTCGAACCTGATTTAATAAAATTATTGATCTAAAACTGACACTTTAAAATTTGTCTCTGTCATACATAATACTTTTGAAACACCGCATTATTTCTTAATGATTCTGGGTTCCAACTCTACTAATATAACTCTCTTCTTAAACCTTCTTACTTTTTATTTTTCATGTACATAACCTTTTTTAGTTAAGTTATTTTTTGTTCCTATTTAAGTGTTGTCTTAATAACTATATGTATTTTTGCACTTCTCCCCTAACTTATCTAATTTAAGCCATTTTTTTATTAATTATGTTCAATTTTTATATTGTAATGCAACGAAGTGTAAATAAATATAATATAATAATTCATTGACTTAACAGAAGAAAAAGTCAATATATTGATCATCATAAGTAGAAAGTTAAATACATTAAACACACGCCATTTCTCGATCGTCAATCACGTTTTATGTTTCGATTTAAAACACATTACAGTTATATAAAGTATAAGTAGTAAGCAAAACACTCACCTGACAAGCGCAAACCTCCCCAAAACCACCTTTGCCCAAAACTCGGTACATGCGGAAAGTATTTTGAGTAATAGGCTGTGCTTCCAGCCATTTCCATTGTAAATACCGATGAAAGTACATAGACCTCTCAAACTCCGCGAATGGAGTGCCAGCGAGAAAGTTTTTCACGCATCGTATGCACTCGCCGAAAATATCCCGAGCACCACCTGGAATTAATTAATTAATTTGTACTTAGTATAAAATAATTTAATGTAAAAAATCATTTTCCTTCTTACTAGGTCGAGTGGAATGTTAAATTTCGAAAGTAATGTTTGTAAGGGTGTCCACAATTTAAAAAAACTGTCTTTGATTCTATAATACCTTTTTAAAGTGGTATTTGAATTTCGTTTAGTAAACGTCTTAAATATAGTATATGCATTAATTTTTTTTGTGTTTAAATGTCTATTTCTGTAAAAAATATACTAGTCATAGGTACGTTATATTTATCACAGTTACGATACTTAGTCAGGGGTCCCAGAAACAGTTTACTGTCTTATATTCTGTCGGCGAATAGAAACATTAAACGGAAATTAGATTTTAGGTAAGATTGGAACTGATTTGGAGAATATTGGCAAGTTTTAGAGGGTTAATGCCACACGTACGTCAGCTCTAACTTTAGATGCTATTTGTATGAACATAAACACTGTAGTTAATACAGTTATAAAAATTCAATTTGCTTTGTATTGTTCTTCGTAACTAAATACAGAGATATAAACATATATCATTCACTCAGTCTACTACACTACACTAGTCTGTGATGTCGTTGAACAAGGAAGATCAGGATTGTACGCATCTTTGTAAGGTTCCAAGTAAAATTAACTTAAAAACGTATTTAAATTTCACTCTTTGAGGCATAGTCACATGAACAGAATAATGCATGGGTGATTTTAGTGAGTTCACCGTCATGAGTAAGTCATATAAAAAGGTACCTTCTAGAAGAAGTGCACTGGCGTCGTCGATTACATTGGCAGGAACGACGTCAGTAACAGCGTCTTTGTCTTCTGTTTTAAGGTATCTGCCAAACACCTCCGCCGTGAGCGCCACCCTCGTTTCATCCACCTCCACTTCCGACCTCTCCGCCTGGAGGTTAATATTACGCTTTTATTGGTTAGATATAAATGCTATTTATTTACGTCAACACCTTCACCAGCTGAACCAGAAACGCTAAATGGCCTTCGCGTGTTTTACAAAATAAAAATCTACAGGAAAACAATAATCTTAATAATAAATAACCGTGTCCTATCCAGTCAAGTAGATTTAAAAGTAAATTCAATTACTGAAGTAGTTAATCCGTCACAGTTGGGTATTTGGTTTTAAATCTAGAAGAAAACATAATTAGAAAGGTATCTCTTGGAGAACGTTAGAAATGGCATAGATTAAGAAAAATATGTTTGAGTCGGCATTTATTTTACTTGAGACGGCTGAGATAAATTACGAAGTTACTTTAAACAGGTCGGTTAATTTGCCCATTTCATCTGTGTTAAAAAGGTGGAATATTCACAGAAGAAAGACAGATCGATAGCTCACAGAATATATATAATAAATCAGCTTTGTGTAACTTCTGATGCCCAACTTCGCAAACTTCATCACAAACACTATAGTTTGTGATATGTCGCTTTTGTGAGTGGTTGAACTTGGCTAAACAGTTTCCTCACGTACTCTGGCCATTACTTGGAATTGTATTATTAACTTCAGACGTATAGATATGATTAACTCGAGAACACGAGATGAATTTAGAATGGCTATTTAGGAAATATTGTACAGTTATAACTTTGCGTGATCACGACCTCGTTTACGTAGCCTAAATAAGTCTGTTATTTTACATATATATTGCATCAGAAATGCGATTGACAATAGTTGTATATACAAATTACTTAAGTACTAATAATTTTAAAAGAATAAATCGCGAAATTACGCGAAATAAACAAAAATATTTTACAAATTACATAATTTTCTAACACTAAAATTTATAGCAACATTAGACGCGTCTTGAATGAGTTTAAACGAAAACTTTTTTTACCTACTATTTTTCCTTGAGGTAGGAAAAATATTTAATGTTTAATTAATTCAAACTATAGAAGTACTGAGCGAGTAATATAGTTTCCGTGACACGTGTACCTTTTTATATTGTACCAACTGTGGGTTTTAATATAATAATTCGAGCTATAAAATATTTTCTTTGTCTTGATTCGCTCAATGGTTATTATTATTTCCTGTTGGTATTACCCAAGTTCTCACATTTTAGACATTTCAGAATTGTTCCGTAATAAATTTTTCCTTATACTATACGATAGATCGTTATTTCTAACAAAATAAGGATTAATTTGAAGATTCAGAGAAGACGAAACTTTTGGACCCGTCTTCGAAGCTCCACCCTAATACAAATTCGCACCAGTTTCCCTGGACTACAATTCACTAGTGACGTAGGGTTTTCTTGTCATATTCATTAAGAGAATTGTTAAATCGTCTCTTATCAGTCCAACGGCCTCAGGGTAAGATTCATAAACGACGTTCGTCAAACATGTATTCGATTTTGACATACGGGAGCCGTTCATAATTATTACGGAGAACAGATAAGAAATTACTATTCTCTTGATGTACATGACAACTGTACGTCACTGAGAAATGTAGTCCGGGGAAACTGGTGCGAATTTGTATTAGGGTGAAGCTTCGAAGACAAGTCCAAAAGTTTCGTTTAAGGAAAAATTTATTATTTAAATCTATTTATTTATATTAGGTGGTTATCTATCACCATTATCCCCTAGATTATACTATTATCAAGATTTAGCTTTTGCTAGAATAAATATTGGAACGTTCATCTCAGATCAGGGTTAAGGTTCGATCCATTAGCTGATCATTAGTTCTATCCACACTTAATCGACACGACAGTGTCGGATTAACAAATAAAAATCGAGCAATTCTTTTCCACGATCGTTGCCTACTCATTTACGTAATAATTATATAATACGTAATAAATAATATACGCAAAGAATTTACTTAAATTATTTCAAACGCTTTAATATTAACGGATAATAATTATAGTAAAATTTAATAAAGCTTGACATCGTCCTATTGTAGTGTTATATGACTTCGAACAATCTAGTTGCAAGACCGGTGTTATTTTACACAAGACATGTATTGTTTAGGTAAATCATAAATTCATCCCTGGCTCATACAACTCTGGGGAGGCGAAATTCATTTTATCTGCGGTAATTACGCGTTCCCCGTTTCATTTGCAAGGTAATAATTTCTTTTTGGAGACTTACGTCTAAAATGTCGCTTCTCCAAAATAATTACGTACTGATCGTATAAGTAAAGGGAATATTTATAATACATATATTAAATTTACATTATACTATTTATTCATGTAACTAAACATAACAATCAAATATATAGTATTTACAATTTTCTTCACATACATAGTAATAATAAAAATAATTAAATATTAATAAAAATAAATTTAATCGGAAGTCTCCTATAACTAGTCTGGCCATAAATACTGTAGCATAAAAACTTTTCTTTTTTTTAATCAATTTAATTATTAAATATAATAAATTTGGAACACTTCAATTACTTTAAAAACTTCTTTACATTTTGCGCCATTTAATATATTTTTTCATGCTCATTATCAACATACAATATGGAATGGGGTGTTAAAGAACATAGGATTGCAGTGATCGCCTTGCACAAAGTGGGCCGTCGGTCATATTCTAGACACTTCAAAAGCTTGGTATCAGCCGTCGTTCGCATATCGTACTATCAACAAAATACGATAACACTTCGTGTCGACGACCCGAAAAGATCAAGGTGGCTGCGTGCTTTTAGAAGACTGTTAATGCTGTTAAAGCTCGAATTCGCGGAATTGGGTCATTAGGAAGCAAAAAATGTTATCGCGAGAAATGAAGATTCCCGCTAAGACTTTGTCGCGTATTATAAAACAAGTCCTGAAGCTCGGTACTTATCGTCGGTATACATCATGCCCTAAATCAATATTTACAATTAAAGAGAGTCTATTTATCAATACGCCTTCTGTCGCGATACGCATGAAAAGCACATAAATATCCTCTTTAGAGATGAAAAAATTTTCATGATTGAAGAACACTACAATAAGCTCACAGTTCTGAAGAAGCTGCTCAAGTGGTCGGAAAGGTACAACGTGGTTTGATGGGGCGTGTCTTACCAAGAAGTCACAAAACTACATTTCTGTGAAAACTTTAGCCAAATTGTATCAAGATACAGTCTTGGATCATGTTGTGAAACCTCTACATTTAAAACAAAAACTTTTTAAAAATTAACCGTGGACTCTCCAGCAGAATTCTGCACCTGGTCACAAGGGACGAACTACATATGCCTGGTTTGAAATCAATGTTCCAGACTTTATAAGAGCTAAAAACTGGCCCACATTTAGACCAGACCTCAACCCTTTAGACTTCAAATTACTTCAGTTTTAGAGGACATGGCCTGCTCTGAACGACACGGCGACATTGAGTCTTAAAAAAATCTTTTGAGCCAGCAGTGGCGAAATATCCCTTGAAAGCAGTGCGTAAATCCATAGATTCGTGGCCAAACATATTAAAGGCCTGTATAAAATCCAAACATGGCCGAGTCTTTAATAAATATGTATAAATTTTAATAACATTACATTACTTCATTCAAAAAAATGCATTTCCATTTGTAACAGAAGTTATGGCTGGACTAGGTATAGAAATTATTGTGTCCTGTGTTATCGAACATAAACAATATGATAATCATTCCGCACTCGTACGATATTGGCGCATTCAACCAAAATTCAGCTTAATTAAATAGTAATAAAGTATAGATTTGTATACTAACTGCATCTAGGAAACTGTTGTACTTGTGGTAGTGAGGGCGGTTCCGTTCGCAGAACTGTCGGAACAGCAGCTTGCCGATCGGCTGCTGGTCGACAATGTATTCGTAGTTTACATCTGAAAGTAAGAAAATAGTGATTAAAATCGATCAATCCTATCAGTTATCGCCCAAATCCACGTCACAATGTTTAGTTTCCGCTCCAAATTACGTCTTGTTGCAACTATTTACATATATTTTTTATTCTGTATTATAATTTTTAATATAGAACAGGAGCAAACGGGCAGAAGGCTCGAGAAGGCTCGTTCGCTAGTGCGTTACCGGCTTTTAAAAATTGGTACGCCCTTTTCTCGTAACGCTCGATTTTCTTAATATACACGGTTTTAGAATTACGTAGATATAACATTGATGCAATGTCATGATAATATAAATTTCACCTAGTTCAATGAATTTTTGGTGTCTTTGCAAATAACATATATATTTTGGTAGATATGAATGAAAAAAGATAAATAAATTGAAGCAAAGGGCTCTTTCTTCGACCAAAATAAAAAAAAGTTCATTGTACATAGCGCTTATTTATCTATTAAATATACATATCCATGTTGTCCTTGTGCTTATGATCGTCAATAATAAAAAAATACTCCCAGTTCTCATACCGTAATTGCGAAGGCGACCAAAATGGCGGTTTCACCCACTGGTAATACCTTACAAGCACTTAATAATTGGTCTAATCAAGAATAATCGAATCACACTTGAACATAATACGAGATATTGAAGTCCCATACAGTTATTGAAAGTTTTGGCTATTAACATTCAATAGCGGATTTATGTATAAAATATCTTAATGGCGATTCTCGAAAGGACGTTGAATGGGGCTGTTAATCCCAATACTTTCATAGCGATCCTGCTTTCAATACACTTTTCCTACCACGTGATGTCAAGTTTACATCGAAATTAGGATAGTCATTGCAATCATCGTTTATTATTATAAGAAATTAAGAGTGCCAATTCTAGCCAGTCATTTGTTTAATATATGGCAATAACTTAGCAAACTTTATTATGCTATTTATACATAGCCAATAGAGTATATAGAATAAAAGATGTGATGTAGTCAAGTGTTATTATTTTATGGACAATTAAACTACTACTTAGTAATTTCGATATTTTTTGGCGTCAATTAGAGGCATATAACTTTTAATTGTTAGATTATGATTCATTATATTATAAGAACAGTGTTGGCATAGCGGCCTAAGCTGGCGACCCTCATCCCTGACGTAGTGCGTTCGAATCACGACTATACACCAACGGAATTTTCGTTCTATGTTTGCAAATGTCACTGTACAGGTTACAGACGTCGTGAAGAAATCGACATGTCTCAAACCCAAAAATCTAGTCACTACATATTTTTATATTATCAAATTTAAGTATGGACATACTTATACTATATTTGTGTTATACAAAATATTATTTCACTTGTGAATGCATCGGTATATACAATTTCAAAATAAACTCTTTTACTATACAAATACGGTACAAATTCCTGTAAATGGGAAATACATTTCATTGATACATAAACAAGTCATTAGTTAATTATCGAACTACATTCGATTCAGTGCCATAAAGCTAAAATAACTGTCAGATTTCGTGAGTTCATGTTCAATATGAGGAAAATCGGCCTAACTATGTTGCTTGGTATTTATTTAGGGTTTCCTTTAATTGCAAAACGCTAATCCAATTGAAAATCGAATAATTAATGAAGAGAAGTTTCATTTATAATAAAATATGGATGCATCTGGACGCAAATGTTTGATCTAGTGCGTTGAACGAGGCACGGAAAACAGATGAAAACTTTCACCAAACTTGATATATTTTACCTTAATTTAATTTTAAAAAACCATTTTGCAGATGCTCCTAGGTCTGGCCCTCAGATTTCTGTATCTGTTCCGTGATCTAATAAGCAAGTACGCTTCTGTCACACACACCGTCGACTTTTTGGGTCTAAGGCATGACATTCCTCACAATGCTTTCCATTACAGCGAATGTTAAATGCGCGTATAGACATTCAGCTGTACGTAGCAGCCACTATGTCAGCACTGCTCCTTTAAAGATGTAGACACAATGTTCTATGACGTCCCATCGCATACAGCAGTTAGCCTGCATTCGAAATGGAGGCTAACTAGCCTACATTCGGCAGAAATGGAAAAATAGTAATAAAATATATATATAAAATTAAAGATCGACTACTTGAGTAAAAGGGACTCTTAAAGAATTGCTTCAAAATTAAATTATAACTTTCGGCGCGGCGGGATTTCAGTCACAGTTAAATACGCCAAATCTTTATTTTAATAGTTTTAGTTATGACGTCACTCAGATAGTTGCGGATAAGGGCTCAATACGGACTTCACATTAGTCATACTGTCCAAAAGATAACTAAATTGTTTTAAACGATACGCTTATCGCGTCCTAATACTCAGCTTCACCGTGACCTAATTTTGTGTTGGGACGATATATACCAGCACTGGTACTATGTAACTTATATACTTATACTAACTTATACTATAGTAAACTTTCAATAGCGATTTCGATGTATTTATATAAATATTTATTGTTACAGAGTACCTGCGCCAGTACTCGTTGTTTAAGCAACATGAATTTTGAGGATCTCCTTGCGTCGGAACTTATTTTGTATGATCAACTCAAAATCATTTATTCACGTAGGTAAATCAATAAACAATGGTACTAAACTTACATTTTCTACCAATTCTCAAAGGGCGTAGAGCGATTGACTCTCTGTCATTCTAAATCACCAAGATTTTTATACAAAATATTTGTAAGCAATGTTACTGTGATCTTTTAATTCTAATATTTTTAAATAAAAATACTAGCTATAGAGGTCACCCAACTAGAACCCTTTTGCCAATTCTTATATAACTTTTTGGAAGGCAAGATTCGCTTAGTATGCATTAACGTTGTTAAATATTATTGCCTTATTATTGAAAGGAGCCTTAGTGGATATTTTGATCAATAAATTTTCATTATTTATATTGATATTAACAAAATTAACGAATAAATTAATGACTTTTTGAGTCTAAGGCAAGCCGGTTTACTCACTATGTCTTCCTTCACCGTTCGAACGAATGTTAAATGCGCACATTGAACGTCCATTGGTGCACAGCCGGGGCCCGAACCTACGATCTCAGTGATGAAAGTCACACGCTGAAGCCTTTAGTCCAACACTGATCTTATTGCCATATATTTAAATAAACATATAGTTTAAATTCTCGTTAACGTAATTAATCCCCGTCCTATAACTACTCATAAACAATGAATTAAGTAATAAACAGTTACTGAAACAAATAAATATCTTAATAACAGTCGTCGCTTATACATTTCCAATTTATCAACAGTATTAATTAATTTCTAATTGCGGCCAATTGCTTGGGGAGTTCGAGTTTGTTTTATTGCATTGCAGTAATTCTCACAAAGCCGATACCAATGGGCGTGGGCAGACAAGTCTTCTATATAATTCACTTTTTAGCTAAATCTAAACGTTTTTGTGTGACAGGAAATTAATCCAAGGAACTCAAACCAGCCAACCACTATAGCGGTTTTATCAGGAATGTGCAACTTATTAGAAAATAATTCAATAAACACAATTTTATTACATTTATTGTTGCATTATTTTACAGTCGCTACAGCTGGTCCCCACGTTAGGACATCCCTGTGTTGTGACTAGATTCCGATATTTATAGTGTATGCACGTGTGTGCGTGAATAACAAAACGGCTCCCGTCTCAGTAGGCCACCTCAAATCACCACAATTATCACCTCAATCAAGACACATTTCAACAAATATCTACTACATTGAAATACAATAACTCGCTAATACATAATTAAATATTAATTGAACATTTTTATAACTCTACATCGCTATAATTGTTTTTGTAAACTTTATTAATTTCGAGTTGGCGAATGGTCACAAACGGTGGCTAAGCACGAAATGGTTTTTTTACGACCAATATAAACTTTTATTAATATTTCTCGAGCCATTTCGGCTAGAACTGTTTGTATTTATCGTCTCACAAACTTAAGATTGCACGATGTTTTATGATAAATTGTAAATAAAATGTTTAAAACTTCGCGCGATTTGATAGGATAAGCTTAATATGACATTTTCATAAGCTTCATCACAAAATGTTTAGTTAAGATTAGTTTGTTCCCTATTAATCCATTTCAGTTATTTTTATTACTATATAGGTTAAGAATATTGTAAATACTTTTACATATGTAAATTAGCTAGATTTGTATAATAAAAACGTAACTTAATTACGAGCTCAGTCTCTAAAATTTATTTAAAAATCTTTTTAATCTATTTTCTTCTTCCTCGCCTCGTAATAAATTAGCTACTACTTATATATATTAATTATGAGTCAATTAACCTTTAGCATAGCTTTTACATGTCTGTTTATACATATGTATTATTATTTATTCTTTTGATTTTATTTTATTTCTTTTAGTTAAAGTTGCATGTTATTTTTAGTTTTTATTGTTAATTAATTATGCACTTCTTGTACTTTACCCTCTGTAAGTGTTTCTTTTTTTATTCTCCCATATTAGGGTTGCCTGTAAGATATCGCTTGTTAGTGATAATGCCGCCTGTTGCCTAATAACACATGTAACATTTGTTTGTATAATTATGACTATTATGGTAACAAAGTATAAATAAATAGTCAAAGTCAGATTTGTACTCTATCATTCTGAAGGAATTTTATCCTACTAACAAATTAAAAAAAAACTTAATCACAAATATGTTATCTGTCAACTGGCACTAGCTTCGCTGATCACGACTGCAGTAAAGCATTTGATGCGCATACTCAAATCTCGTATCAACAAATTCCCGAGAGTCTAATCTAGAATATGAAAGTGATAGTCATATATGCTTATAGCAAGATGATGATGTGGCTTCAAATAGTCAGTAGTTTCAAGTGCCTGACCTCACTTGACCTCTGAGTTTGATGATTTCATTGTCTTAATTCGTTTCATAAGATTTGATTGGTCAATTGACATTTCAAAATTTAAAATGTACACCCATAGTCAACGCAGCTATAGTATATTTATCTTTGACTAGCGTTGACGGACGTTGTCCTGTCTTAACTATGAATATTGATTATGTAATAGTATAATTAACTTAAATGCTTTATGATATACAACATTCTTTGTTTGTTTTTCTGGCGCGTATATAAATAGTTTTGTTGGTATTCCGACATATAACATGTGAAAAACATGGATTTCCAAGATTAATGTTACAAACAATTAGCGACTGTAATTATTTTATATGTATCTTATCAATATAATAACTAGGATCGAAGCATTTATTTCAAACGATATTCAGCAGCATGCATTCTGTGAATGTTATGTCAAACGCTATAAGGTTACATCAAAAAAGTTTGAATGAAATTTTCTTATTTTTTTCTTTCATAAGAACCTTCTCCTGACAATAACCAACACGAAAAAAAAAGCATTAGCGAAATCAGTCCAGCCGTTTACGCGTGATGCCGTGACCAAGGGAAATAGGGATTCATTTTTATAGATATAGTAATTCACCTCACTCCGATCTCTTAACAGTGCCGGGGTCCAAAGGACGCGATCCTTGACTGACCTTAAGAAAGCAGTTTATTTGATTTTGGTATATATTTTGAAGAAGAGAGGAGAACAAATGATCAAACGTGGCGTTAGAACACTAGAATTATATGTCTAAACACAATTTAGAATTATAGTATTGTCTTTGGTTAACATAGCTTTTACACATTGAAAGAAAACAATTTTTTACCCGATTTAAAATTATGTAAATAATTATAAGTTTAAAATTGTTTTCTTACAATTTAGAATTGTCATGCTTTCTTAGTCGTTATTTTGTATTTATTTATTTCTTCTGTAAAAACTGCGAGCTCAGTTGAATCAGCTGGTTTATGTGAACTTTTTTTATATTATAAAAATATTAAATGAATTTCTTTCGGGATTTATAAACTCAATATGCGATGTGAATAAATCTTAAAATCCGAAAGCTCTTGTGCCCAAGGCTTTGTTTTCACAACGTACATTTGTATAGTGATGTGTAACTGACGTATGCGTGACGTCAATACTCTATTATCAGTAAAGAATGTTAACCCTTCGGACAGGTGTTGATCGCTACCGAAGCGTTCTTGAGTCTTTCCATCTGATGTCAGTCTCAGTTTTAGTCGAAAACAATGCTATCTTTTTGCCCGCGTCTTCGTGTATATATCTGTATTCCACGCATACGCCCTGGGGCCATAGACAAAAATTTGAGAGGCGTTAACGCAATATTACCGACATGATAAATGTTGATTCGATTAGACATAGCGTGGCGTATATAATTTTTGTCTTCTCGTGCATTAGAATGTAAAGTTGAGAAATAAAATTTCTGTTAAGAGTGTTCTCCAATTCGGTTAGTTGTTTCTTTTAAGCTAATTTCCAGGATGAGGATTCCTCAACTTGAAGTTTTTTTAGAAGGTCATTGTATCTTCTAAAAAGCCATTAGGCTTCATTGTTGTATATAGCAATGGAAGCCGTTAAATTATGATAAGAAACCTTTTAAAAACAAAAAACCGTTTAAAAGTAGCCCGCCAAAAACAAATGAACATCGCAATTTGGTTTAAATAACGAACGTTACTTTAAAGGAAATTAAAAACCCTGGAAAAAAGGTTATTTAGTGTTCGATGGGAATTTTTATTTTATTTTAAGTGACGTTACCATTTAATTATATTATTTTTTAAAATAGCTGGAACCAAATTTTAGCCAAACCTCCGTTTCAAGTCGGTCGATAATTGAAAACATTAATAACACTGAGATTTCCACAGCTATATCGCAGCTAGTTCAAAAGATTCATGATAATCTGTTTACGATGATCTGTTTATGGGCAAGAGATGATTTATGTAAGGAGGGGATCTAAGATATTTTTAAATTCAACTCCCCCATACATTTATAATTGTTATTTTTACATTTAGAGCTTTGGCTTCCCTTTGATGGGGTTTTGTTGGCTAAAAATCAACATAATTGTTTTCTGAGACTTTATTAACATAACGGCTCGCTTATCTGCTACTTTCAATGGTCCAGTGAATAGGATATATCGCTCTTACAACTTAATTACATACATTGATGAAAATATTGTATGTGTTTTACAACAGTCTACCAACTTACCGTAACCTTGGCTCTTAATGTGGTTTAAGTTTTCATTTTATTTGTTTGTTTATTACTGTTATTGTTATTTTTTATCTCTTAGTTTTAGTTTATTATTAATTTTAAGTTATTATTATTTTTTTGTTTTTTTTGTGGTTTTTTGTTTAATTTTCTTTTTTCCTTTGATATATGCTTATGTTCTAATGTAATTGATGTGTTAAATTGGAGAAGTCATATTTTCTTGTATTTTTTTTAGAATGTATATATAAATAAATAAATAAAAGACCTGAGCAGAAGAATTCTACATATAAATGCATTATTAGTTACACATTCACGTCATACGTCAAAATGTAATGTGAGGTGAGACATATTTCAAGGTTTCTTAAATTTTTAGGCAAGTAGATAAATAGCCTTCGTCTTCAAACCCGAAATAACTATACGCCGGAGATCGAACCCCACCTACGCGTACCAGCAAACTATGGCTATTCAATATACAAAAATACAGGCGACGTCAGGGCATTAGATAGTTTGTAAAATATTTTGTACGTCACAAAGGCGACGCAAGAGTTACGACTGTGTACTCAAGCAGGCAACGTCTGCAGAAATTTCTAATTATAAAATCTAGTTTAATTTAAAAAAATCTCACTAGGAGATTATTAATTTGTTGTATATATATATATTAAAATACCTTTATTACGCGATTAAATGACTACCTCGTTTAACCTGTAATTATTTAAACGTGTAATAAAGATAAAAAAAACAAAAAATAAAGACTTGGGTACTTACTACCTGTACCGAAAGTTTAGTTGATTCGTTATCTATGTAATGATATCTGCGTTGAATACAATTTGATGGGCTCTTTACGACTTGTTCAAGGGAGGTTTATGAGCCACTAAATCGTGGTACAGGCGCACTTAAATGGTTCGTCCCTTTAGTTCATTGCTATGAAATGTAGCGTACCTTAAATTGTTATATGAAATATCTCAGCGCTGCGAGCACAAAATATCTACAAATTTTGAGCAAGATATCTTGGTTATAGAATTATTAAACTATTTAATAGATACTTTAAATAATCTTCAGATTTTTATTTTTGGTATATTCTCTTTATAGCTCTTCCAGTTAGAAAAAAACTCTCTTAACAAAAGTTTGTGTATACACACGAAATGAGAACCGTTTTTCTGTGTGACAATTTTGATTTAATCACGTATTATACCGATTATACTTTTATAACCATTTCATCATTATTTGTTCCACGTTTATGTGCCTACACCGTATGAAAACAATCTTTGTCAGAGACTTAATAGCCGTTACAGGTCATTTTTTTACTCATAAACAAGTCTTTAACAATTTTACGAACCCGCTTAAATAATAAATATTCATAGACTTTTTTGTCCACATTTCTACATTATACGCGACACTCGAAATGGTCTAGTTTTCAAAACTCTACTAAACTATTACGCTAACGGTACATAAAATATTTATACGTGTAACCTAATACTTTTAAAAGGTGTCGCCAAGAGATACTTTGGAAACCACTGAATCGACAACGCCTCCATATAAGGTGTTCGTAACACGTCCATTCGTTGTTTAAAAAAAACCTTCGTAATCGGATTAATATTGGAAATGGGTATTGTACGCCACACCCATCTAATGGGGTAAAATTGAGGTCACGCTAACTTCACATAATTACTGGTATCACATAAACGTGAATTAATTATTATGTCGCTGTTAATATTCGACACCGCACACAGAACAACTATAAATTGTTTCAACTACAGAAATTATTTCCTTTAATTTAAAAATTAATATATAATAAATTATATATAGGTGTTGTTAAGTACCATTATCTATTTGACAACCCCATGAAGCCTTTACACCAGTCTTTTGTTTAAATACGGATTTTATCAGCTATGGTATTGTAGTAAATTATTTTTTATATTATCTATAGTTTCGCGCTATACCAAAAAGTGTTCCTGATTATATGGGTCTTTATAAAATTAAATCTACGATACTAAATAACGTTGATTATCAAAATCAGTAATTTAAATAAAACTTCATTAATGAGTATTTTTATTTATGATCTACATCTCAACTTCTCCAGTGCTATTTCTGTTAAGTGTGTTTTTTTCTGTTACAAGAGCTTTTTAATAATCTACTTATGTACTTACTGTCGTTAAAATTAATACTGTTTACATTATAAACAAACTTAAACAAAATGTTTCAAATTATCTATATTGAACGTGAAACCGAATGGAACTTGACAAAATTATAGTTTTCCATATACCGAAATGTACGGTTCCAGTGGGAACTATCAAAATGAAATTCTAGTATTATTAGCACGTCTAGGCGACTAAGTGATTTTCTATGTAGCAGAAACTCCTTCTTCTAATTTTCTATGTAAAAAGGATTCAATAAGTATATTTTTAAACTGCAGCTCAAAACAACAAGTCTAGTAGTCGTAACATTAAAATACGAAACCACTAACTATTATCGGCAAATACTAAAATTTAATAAATTCGTGTATACAGGTTATTAGAGCGAATTCCCAAATATCCTATGTTAAGGTAATTAAGCTATACAACTATCTAATTGGCTATTGACTGTTATGGTATTTATTTATTAGTAATAAAATAAATTATGATGCCTTGTTCTATGGCTGGAAACTATATTGCGCCCACACCGCCCCCCTCCCTCCAAACTATACAAAAACAAATGACATGAGAGGCAAATTTAAATTTCGAAAAGCACATCGAAATTTGTGAAATTATTAATTTTCAAAACTCTCCAAAAACTTTTTAGGTATTATATTATGAAGTCCAAAGATGAATTCATTTTAACGACAGGTAAACCTCTTACCTATAAAAACCTCCTCCTATAAAAACTATACAGGCAAGAGATAATGAAATATAGCAGTTGAATTGAATAAACGGTCATACAATGTTCCCATTAACCGTGGCAAAGTGGAGCTGGTCGCAATTTAATTACGCTCGGAATCAAGCCATAGAAGGCTTATCAATTTATCTCAATATTGAGTTGAGAGATAATCTCTGAAGCCGATCAGCTGCGATCTATTCACGTAATCTTCAGCAATGATACGAAGATCTACAAGCGTACTCATAGTCGACTATTAATAATAAGTAACGGTCCACCTCAGTTAACAAATATAATTAATTACCTAAAGAGGCATAGAGCAAAAGACTTTTTTAGCTTTCATTTGGAACAATGTTGTTTTAACTTCGAGTTCTATTTTATTTTATTATCACTTCTCTAATTTTAACTTCCTTTTTCTTTTTTAGTCGCGGTGTTCATTTCTGAATGTCGTATTAGTGACGCCGCACATTTTCCTCCTTCGAACTTCATCAAGCCTCAGCGCCTGGAATGGTAAGACCTGTAAGGGTCTTTACTTGATCGTATTTCGTTTAGCATCTCTTATTTGTGAGTCATGTTTCCTTTCTGAATAAAACTTTGATATAGGGAAATTGTTCTTTGAAGTTATTTTTATATTCAATGTCTGTGTGATTTAAATTTTTAAACTTTTCATACGGCTCCTTTGTTACCCCCGTATTAACAAAAGAGTCGTCTACGATTAACTACTTATACCTTTAAGATAGATCTGTTTTGAGAAGGCTTTCTACCGTGGTTCATATAAATATAAATACATCTTTTTATTTCTTACTGTTAATCTCTTGGGTCGTTGATGTGTTTGTATATTTATGGAATAATACAAAACAGTATTATTATTATATTCTCAATGTGTCCTAAATAAATATATAGAGCTGGCAATGGTGACGTGCTTGTTTCCAGCACCGCCCAGTTATAACGTTCAGATATTACTTTTTAATCTATAAATAAATAAAACTATATCGGCTTAGTTACAACGAGAACGGCTGGTCAAATTTTTGATCAATCGAATAGCAACCTATATAAAAATTAATATATAGGAAAAATTTCATGTAAAAAAAATCGAATTGAAATTTTCCTTACGTGATAGACAATTTTAAATACCTAAAATATCACTTAATTCATCTACGGTTGGACGGTACAAAGCTATAAGTCATGCAAATGAACACTACTCTACCCACCCCTAGGCAACAAAGTAACCACGTCACAAAACAATAAAACCGAAGATCTCGATATAAAATCGATAAAAAGATCGACGTCATCAGATGCACGGAAGGAATGACAATTGCCCGCCTTGTCGATTCAAATTGTTGAATAAATGAATTTTAATCTAAATTTCATACAAAGGTCGTGATAACTACGCATCCGTATTTTTTATGTCTTACCTTGTTTTACATTTGTTTTTTTAAGGACACATGAGTAGCGGAATAAATATCCATAATAATGTTAATTGTTCAAAATATAATCGCAAGGATTTTTTTTACGTAACTCATAAAACTGGTATTTATGTGATTAATTTAATAAACTACCCAAGTATCTAATTAAAAAAGGCACTGCAAATTATAATAACTACATATTTTAAATTTAATTCATAATATTTATTATATTTTTTCAATTAAAACTAATATAAATTCTAATTAATATTTATCCAAGTACTTTTTGTATTTGATTTTAAATGTGAGCACTGAGCAGAAGTCCTAGGTTCTGTGCTACAATGGACTTTCAGTAAACTTTCTATAAACGAAGGTACGTACTCGTACGGTGAAGGAAAAAATCGTGAGGATACCTGATAATATGAATCGGTCTTGAAAGTGAAAAAAAAAGATTACAAGTAACACAAGCCAACCGTTAAACAGCCGCAGGGAACAGGGAACAACTTCTAGCAGATCGGTCGGTAGTAATGATTATTTAAAAATGATATTTCGTTAATACGGTTTTTATAAATATTCTGTAGAACTAACTTTACAGGTTCCATGAAATGTGTGTATAAACAATATACCTAAAGGGCAACTATTTCTTAGATTACACAAGATCATTACACAGTTATTGCATTTCCAAATGTTAATACCAAAGGTTGAGTGCTAAGTTCACTTGTAACACTGGTTTGTAACACGAAGATGGTTTGCTGGATATAACGTGTTATTTGAAAATATTAATAAGACTATTGCATCGATTCCTTCCTAAAATATTTATATATTAACTAACTATACAAACAGAGCATATGCCGTCCTTTACAAAATCGTTTTCACTATACAATCATGCTGAATTGCCTCATACTGATATACAACAATTCCACTACAAAATGGAATATCTGAACAAAATATAGGTAGCGAATAAAGACAACTTATAAATGTAATAGCTGCCCCCGTGAACTTCGTTTCACCTTAATGTGGTTTTAGTTAGCCTTAATACCGTGACACGAAATAATAATTTTACTGTATTATCGTCACTATAATTTGAATTTGATTTACACTTCGGTCTAAGTAACACGTTGTATGCTAACACCAAAAATTAAAAAAGTAGAAATAATTGAATTTCACGGTATTTCGTTTACTACAAAATAAATTTAATTTATACTTTAGCCTCAATAACACGTGGTAATCATGATATTGAATTGTAGCTTATATGACACGTTTGTCGGTTTACCATTAATTACTTACTTAATCCAGTCGAAAAGTATCGACATCTGTTAGAATCTTTTGGAGTTAACAAATAATTGTGACTGTCAATAAATTATAGACAAATCATTTGCAATAAAATAAAATTGCGACTATAATTAAAGATCTAAGTTATCCTATCTCTTAAGTTGGACCAGACTGGTCACGGTGTGCCAATTTAATTTAAAATCGGTTAAGTAGTTTAGGAGTCCATCGCGGACAAACATCGTGACAGGAAATTTATATATATTAAGATATCCAACATTACTCATGGAACATGCTAGCTTTTAAAATATAGCAGTATATATACTACAGCAGCAGCAGCAGTATATTAAATGATACGCAACCTCTATACCAACAAAGGAAACAGCGGTATGTGGATCTCTACTCACTCCTTCACCATCTGCTCTCCTTCTCAGAGAGCCGAATGGGCACTACTCACTAAAACCCCCGGCAACTCGAGCCCACTTTTGCGTTGTGTATCAGAAGTTCTTACTAAGTGTGGCAGAAGAAACCCATTATATCACCCCAAGAAGAGACTCTAAAAAATTATATCCGACTTAAATACAGCAAATTATTATTAATAATAGTAATAATAAAATCATTTAAATAAATTTATATTTCTATTGTTATTTACATCCTATTCATTTCTAAGTATTTGAGGCCCCTTTTTTTGGCAAATGCCACCAAAACTTTTGGGGTTTGTAACCCCACCATTTTTCCTGCACTGCAACTCTCTGCTATGTACCACTTGATGTTCCGTAAACTGGTCTACACGTCTTCTAAATTGTGTTCCTCTTTTGTATTTATAGTACCTTTGACACCAGTTTAATACTTTCTAGCTCCACTTTTCTTTCTGTTCCTCTTGCCGCGTGCCTCGCCCATTTCCACTTAGGTTTATTAATCATTATGACACCTGTTACCTTTGTTATTGTTAATTGTGTTTTATTTATTTTATCCCTATAATATTCCATTCCATAAATTTCCAAGTTTTGTATGGTGCGATTTAGTGGGCGCCCAAGTTTGAGATCCAGTAAATTTTGGTTAGATAACTCTAATACAAGACATTCCTAAAGTTAAAATAATAACAAAACTTCATAACACATGAACGATAGGTGAAAACAAACCTAACAACCAGATAATGAACTACATATTTACAATACGTATCTTACAGCTGTTAATGCAGCGCTGAATATGTTTAACTAGGAGTTATGTACCAAGACGTCTCATAATATTTATACGTACTCGATTATAACGATTACATAGAGTAAGCGATCGACTTAGGCTGGTTTTATATAAGATGAAACACTTGTATAGATAGTTAAAGCCACGAACTAAATTTTTACAATTTTAATTTTTAAAAACCCTTCATCCAAAGGTATGATTTGATTTACTTTTTGTATGTGTTGACTGACTATTTGCAATAGCTTGCTCCTCACAACCCTGAGGTTGGCGTTGGAACCACAGCTATGCGCCAAAGAATTGTTAAGTGTAATTGCGCCTTAAAAACTCAATGTTTTCTTTTACCATAAGGAAAACATCGAGAAGAAAACGACACCTCAAACTCTAAAAGTCGTCGGCGTATGTCAGGCACAGAAGTCTGATCACCAACCTCTCTATTAGAACAAAATGATTACGGAACAGATACAAAAATCTAAGACCTTAACACAAAAGGTAGCAAAAGCACCACAGGTTTTAAGTGCCACCATTTTTAACAATTATTTTAATGAAACAACGATACAATTTGCTACGAAGCTGAAAGCTTTGATCTATAACAACCAAAATAGCTTTTCATAAATATGTATATCGTATTAATCCTCAAACAAAGACAGACGACTCTATACCAACTCGGAGATTAATGTATTTCCAGTATAAAGGAAAATATGTTACAAAGGTCGAAAATGTCGCATAGTGTTTACGATTGATATGTCAAGCGAATAATAGCCTTACGCGTCCGAAACCTATCCAAAACAGACGATCCCTTGTCAAATTACGTATGCAGGAAGTATGTTTTAAAATATCTCTTGATCTATGGCGAATTACTTTTATATTCAGAAGCGGAAGCAAAGAAAATTTTACTGTTTAATTTTATGAACAATTGTATTCATCACGGAAGTAATAATTTTATAAGGTCTTGTAGCCAACATTCCATTTACCGCTACAATTAAAACCGACACTAGTTCCGATTCGAGCTGAGAAAAAATCGCTGGCTGGCTGAAAAACAATTTTTTTAGCTCCAATATTTGTCTAACGGACATCCGTGAAATCGATAAATACTAATGAAAGTTTTCCATTATACGGAGGCGCAGGCTTATGTATGTATCCTAAAATTTATATACAGATAAAAAACCCGACACGACATTAAGCAGTCAATGTTAAATTACCCCGATTATCCATCAAGTACCACTTGCCACATTTGGCCACAGCTAATGTAAACGCATTCAGTTTTTTGCCGCCAAAAACGGCTACGAAATCCTTGCAAAGTTGTGCTGTCAATCTGTCAATGCGTCACCCGCTGTCTGTTACGACAGTTTAATGTGAACGATCACACGAAAACAGCCTTCCGATTCTATGTACGAATAAAGCTTCGACACGTTTTGTAAGCTTCACAATTGACGTCTCGTCTACATTCGAAGCTTTTTCAATAGAGCAAAAACGTATTGACTTTATCGTTGCGATTACCCTCGTTATTGAATGTTAGTAGCAAATTAGTTTCATTTTAGCATTTCCTTCTGTTCACGAGAACTCTGTTTGTGTATTTTCAAGCATATCTCCACCGTCCGTGTATCGGCTGGATACTCGAGAAGTTTTAAAGGCTAATATCATCTTTATGAATAAATAAATCAATGGCGCTACAACCTTTTTAGGTCTGGGTCTCAGAATTCTGTATCTGTTTCATGATCATTTTCTAATCTAATAGGCAAGTAGGTGATCAGCCTTCTGTGCCTGACGCACGCCGTTGACTTTTTGGGTTTAAGGTAAGTTTTCCTCACGATGTTTTCCTTCACCGTTCGCCAACACTGTTCTATATGTATAATATGATCTTCATACTCCGTATGAATTATCGTTTAACTATCTTGACATAGCTTTGCTTATAGCATTCCATTATCTTGATAATAAAAAAACTAAATATTTAATACTTTTAGTATATTATAAAATCGGTGTTTGTTTTAAATCAATATGACCATTTAATTTTTTTTAAACTGAGATAGGACATAACAGCATTGAGAACTGAATTTAATACGGTCCTATAAACAGGTAATACTAATGTAAACTAAATGCTTTAACAAAACCAATGACTCACTAAACCGCAGAAGCTTTATATGCATAAAGCTTCATAATTCGCACTTTCATATAAAGTTTCACAAAGAATGAACAACGAAGAGCAAATTAAGTGAGAAAATCCGTATGTCTTTGCCAACGTATAATGTTTACTGCACTCTGCAGGTTGTTATGCCAAGATTTTTCCGATAGTTTAAACTTTAAGTAAACTAGGTTGAACAAGGAATAAATTCCTATATTTGTATATACTTTTATGTAATTTTATACTGTACATATGAGATCGTATTTCGTCTATTTATAGGGGCTAGCCGCGGTTCGAAACACGAGTCGTGTTGACAGATTTTAAAGGAAACGCTGCCAATTTTCTTAATATTTTATAATACTTCCTTTTGATCCGTGTTCTTACTATCTGAATTAGTTTTAGTGGGTGTAGTTCACCCGGTTCTCTGAGTAAGTCGATCCCCTGACACTTTTAGTGTGGGGGACGCATTTCCACCTTATTTAAAATGGGGTTTAGATTAGGGACTGTTCTAGAAGAATAAAAATTCAGTGGCGTATCGGTTTCATGATCACTTGTCAATCTAATAGGCGAGTAGGTCAGTAGGTAGGTAGAGTAGGTAGTAGGTTGGATCTAAGGTTGTCTAAGGTCTAAGCCGCTTTCCTCACGTTCCACCGTTCGAACGAATAATAAATGCGCACATAAAAAGAATGTTCATTGGTCAAGGGTGGCACAGACGGGGAACCAACCTACCACCTCAGGGATGACAGATGCACGCTAAAGCCACTACACCAATACTGCTCTATTTACCATTAACCCACTATAAACAATTAATTAAACTCCTTTAAAGCAATATTGAAAAAAAAATGTATATAAAAAAGGGAACGCTTCAATAATCAACATATTTTTGTCTATTTATTAATTAAGGCAACAAAGCCACAGAAACAATACTGCATAATAATAAATTCAAGCGAAGTCGCGCTCAAATGTAAATATGAAAGAGGTTGTTAAGAACATTTAACCCCAGACCCACAACTATACCAAACCACTCAACAATATTAATCAACAATAAAAAGAAAATGGACGCCATTACAATCTAAGTGAGCAATAAATTATTCCATTACGTTGATTAATGAAAATTTAAACAGCCAACGGGTTAATGTGAACACACGACACATAAAGACGTGTTTAGCATTTTATCGCTAATGCCATAAACATATCTAAACTGGCGGCAAAAAATTATATAATCTAACACCTGGTGTATTTTTTGTATTTCCAAATAAATTGCAGAAAAATCCTTTTAATCTCTATATCAGCAACCTATTTACATAATAAAACCTGTCTTGATGACTATTGGAAAGGTCAATTGCCTAAAGAATTATAACTTTGCATCGACTTAAAAAAAGTAGCCTAAAAGGATCCTCCTCATAGTCCTTTCATATAAATAAACTTTATCTTCCTTCTGTACAAACATTACCTGTCCACACCGTATCCCTAACTTTCGTACTAACTAATTGACGTGAGGCTGGTCTTAAATTATCGTGATTCATGTGCATTATTATTTTTCATGTATCCTTTGTTTAGTTTAGTTTGTTTTTTTGTTCCAGTTTAGTTTTGTCTTAATAACTATATGTAATATGTATTTTTGCACTTCTTGCCTACCTTATCCAATTTAATATATTTTTTTCTCTTCTCACAGTGGTTTCGTGGATAAGTTATAACGCCGCCAGTTTTCTTTTTAATTTAATTATGTTCAATTTTTATACTGCGCATAATTGCAACGAAGTGTTAAGAAATAAATACATTCCATTCACTTACCACAAAGCTAGTTATACTATTATTAGTATATATAATATTTATATATATATATTAGTATGACTATATATACATTTTGGACTGGATTGTTATTAAAACTTCCTCACAACGCAAAAGACTACAGAATTGTTTCATTTGTAGCGTCTGGAAATTCTAGTAAAGTCCTTTGTTTATTAGATCAATCAATCTTCTGGAGTTTAATTCCATTTCCAAATTACTTGGACGATTTATCTAAACTAGCAGGTCTACCCCCCTTATCCAATCACCAACGATGGAATGACATGTCTGGCCGTCTCTTTCTTCACCATCAAATTATTCTGAAATAACACTACCATTAAGTCAAATAAGTGCTGGACATTTTTCACCAGGAATTTAGATAAATTGAGCATATCTTAGCTATAAGGTATATAGGAATAAATAATATATATATATATATAATGCAGTATTCCAGGCGTTAAGCTAATTAGAAAAAATACGAGATTTGACAAAAGCTACAGATGCAGTCGACTAGGCCAAAAATTAAAATGGAAGTGGGCGAGATATTCTAGGCTTCAAGATGGAAGTGAAGAGTCACGTCATAGAAAGGAACAAAAGGCAAATGGCGAAAGAAAGACCACAAATAGAAGGACCATTTCAAACTAAAACTAAAACTAAACATTGGCTTGTGAAAAGGATCAACACTACGTATAAAAACTTTCCAGCACCATCGAATCCTTTTATAACCAGAAAAACCGCAGTGGAGGTTCATATCCACGATTTTTTTATTTAATTTAATCCATAACCTATACAGATAAACCTTTATTTTAACAAATTTTACTTGAATTGAAAACACTATCATAACATTGAGCCTAACGAAATGAATGAATTTGACCATTTATGGTATTACCTACTCAGACGAAGTTAATGAAAATTGATATTTTATCCCTAAAAGGTCGATAGTCAAAGTAATTTATTCCAAAGGTGTCCTATCTTCCATCCCATTGAATTAAACGAATGAACAGGGTATAAGAAAATAACTGAAGCTTATTAACCATCTAGATGTAAAACATTTAATACCTATTCTGAAAATTGCTTTTAAAACGCCATTAATTACAGTTTGCCCATAACGAAAAAAGCAAATACATGTACAATCTTTATTGAAAAATTGCACAAAAGCAAATTTAATAGCTAAGGCTCGCTGATGCAATAAATAATCGCGGTCGCAAGATCGCAAGATAATGGCGATAAAATAAATAATATTTTGAATACACAATTTCCGAATACTTTTTAACCGTAATGTTGTTGATATTGGCTATTTTTTGAAAACATGGTTATTTTTTTACATTTACCATTAGATGAATCAGCCTTTTTGAATTGCATTTTCCTTTACTCTATTCGATTCCGATACTTGAAAGTGTTGCCAACTCCCAATCCATTCCGCAAAGAGCTTTTTAAAGAAAATCAATAGTTATCTATGGCAGAACCGTTGTTACGTATTATTTAAATTTAATAGCTAAGTCAGCGCCAAAAATTGTTTCATGTTATTTTTAAATGTTCCAAATATAACCCTATGACTGCAGTGTCGATACGAAATAACAATTTTACTTTCAATTAAAAAGATAATAATATTTAATAATACTAAGTACCTCCCGAAATCCAAGCAGTAATATTAAAATACGGCAGTAATAACCCGCAAATTTCTACAAAATAATAAACGTAAAATAAAGATGTTAATCGTTAATTATTACTTCCATTACTTCGTGTTCGGCAGTATGGACGCCATTTGGGTAAATACCTCCACTTGAACTTTCCATTTGGGTTCCAATTGAGCTGCTAAATACTAATTTAAAAGATATCAACCCGTAATCATATGAAACACTTAATTTCTACTGGATGTATATAAACGTATAGATCCCGGGCCACATACAATTTATCTAGTCAGGCCATAAATACTGTTACATAAAAACTTTTTGTTCAACACGAATTAAAAAAAAAACTGTTTTCACCATATCCCTTTTTTTGTGGTGTTCATTATCAAAATACAATATGGAATGGAGTAATAAAGAAAATAGGATTGCAGTGAACGCCTTCAACAATGTGACACTCCAGAAGCTTAGTATCTGCCGCATGTTCGTATATCGTCCTATCAACAGAGATACAACAACATTTCGTGTTTCGAAGACCAGAAAAGATCGGGGCGGCCGCGTGCATTTAGAATACAACAAAGGCTGTTAATTCGAACCCATTAGGAATCAAAAATATTATCGCGAGAAATGAAGATTCCTGCAAGAACTCTGTCGCGTTCTATAAAACAAGACCTGAAGCTCGTTGCTTATCGTCGATATACAGGATATGCCCTAAATCAATCTTAACAGTTAAAGAGAGTGTATCAATCAATAAGCCTGCTATCGTAATACGCAGATGAATAGCATGGAAATTCCTCTTCCCTCTGTACCGATGAAAAAAGAGTTGAACGTCAACAATCAAATAATGGCGATTCAAGGGCCACTTGATGGTCAATAGTGACTGACCTTGGTCCTCCGATTTCTGTATATGTTTCGTGATCTTTTTTTCGTTCATCAACCTTAAGATACAAGTCGTAGATTTTTGGGTCTGAGGCATACAGTTTCCTTCACTTTATGAGCTGCGGTTCACATACGGTCTATTGGTACAAACTTGATTCAAAGACTCCAAGATTAAGAGCCAAGCTATAGACTCACAAGGTTGCAAACTTCATCATTGAACTGCTATTATAAGGCCATTTGATTAATTTTAGAGAGTTTAATCCATTCTGTATATTTTTGGCGCTTCCTTCACTTCCTACTTCACTACTACGTTAAGGCCACTATTTCCGCCTTTACGCTTTGTGTATAATTACAATCACGTCAATATAGTTTTATGTGAATCCATGAACATCGACCACAGGTACGGTTTACAGTAGTGGCTACATGACATTAGGTCATATATTTCTGAATTAAATAATTTAGATAATAATGTGGACAAGCGTTTGAACATGTTAACGTATAAGCAGAACTACGTGTCTGTAGAAAATATGTAAGGAGTAATTTGAAACGAATTTTACGATTGTGCGCTCCGTTAGATTGTGATTGGTCAACAGCATCTCTAGTCCATTACGCGACATGATGCGTCATGTTATTACGTATGTGTGACCAATCACAACCGAACGCACAGTTTCGTCTTTAGTTTAATATATCTACTTTAACCGGTATAAGCGCAAATGTTTGAAACTTCCAGTGCTTTAGAGAAATTATTATTTTTATATTTCTGGGTCTGGTACGACAATCAGTACCAATTTTATAACAATATAGCTTTTTTGTCACATTAAACATACTATTTGACAATATGAAACAAAGCGTTATTGAGAATAATCTATATAAAACATAGCTTTATTAAGCGGTATGGTATAGTAGACCTAAAAAAGGTCATTAGTCGAATTCGACCACGACACGATAACGATGCTTATCAATAATCTTTTCGCCCGTCTATTTTTTTTAATATTTCCTAATTTTAATATTGATATTTATCACATAAAAAACTTGACGCTTGTTTAGGTGTTCACAGGCATAGGACGTTTGGAATATTTAATTAGAATTTTTAAAACGAACACTTATCAGATCTTATATATATATATCTTCTATATTCACTAATAAATAATCTAATTACTTTATTTAGTAACGTGAAATAGTCTGTTATATACAATAATACAATTATAATCTTTATGAATAACATTCCTTTTCCCGCATCTGTGTTAAACAGAACTCTCTTTTCCGATGTTAAATGCACAGTTAAGAATAAATTAAACTATCTTTACGATAGATGCAGTAACTTGTTATCGCCAACAGAATCAATGAATAATTCTGTTTTGCTCTAAATGACTAATCTAAAATTCAAATCGCAGCTTACAGCTTCATGTCTATACCAGAGTTACAAAGAGTTGGCCTATTTAATTAGAACCATATTTCTGCAGACTACAGAATGAAATTCTGTTTTTGTTTCTGTCATTCATAGCACTTCTTTAGTCGCGCGACGACTTCATTTCTTGAGGTCGCGTTAGTGGCCCCGGCCAACTTCCTCCAAACTCCCGTCTTCGGCTTCTCATGGCTTCTCACATCACAGTGAAAGGAAATTTTGAGTCCAAATTATATTTTATTTATTATTACTTAGTTGATAAATGACACGCCAGGTAAAAGAATACTCTGTGAGAAACTAGTCAATATTGTATCTATTTTTTTGATTCCTTGAATCAAACTCATTTTCCAGAACTTTATAAGCAAAATCCTAAATGCCCTCTTATCGTGGCTAGAGTACAGTGTGTATGCAGTTACATTTTATCGATGCAAAAAGATTTCATCGGCCAATAGATGCGATCCATTAGCGATTAACATTAATTAAGACATAAACGTGTTCGTTTGTATAACGTTTAATAGCGTCATAATTCAGCAGGCTTCCATAATGAAATCTACGTAATAGTAAACTAAGGATGAATAAAAAATCTATATAAATGTGTAACCAAATAAAGGTAAATTATTTGATATGGTATTTTGGTATAATATATTTTTGCAAACTGGTATTTCTTAAAAACTCAAATACTTTGGCCGTATTGCCAGCTGGTGATGGTAGAGAGAAGTGATAGCAGAATAAGTTGGGGTTGATCGCCTACCCATTGGTGTGACCAAATAAAGACAATTATGGGTCCCAATACTTCTAATGCACTAAGACAAGCTGAGGTTAGAGTGGTGTGGAGGCAGCAAGTCGAGTGTCGGTAAGGGCATTTCGAGACAGACACGACCTTCAGTAATGAAGACTATAAAGAACCTTGGAAATAGTTTCGATATACAGTGTAAACTCCATGTAACGTGTCTCGATTTAACGAAGATATCTCGATAAATCGTCGAAATCAATTGGCTTTGGTTGGTTTAGATTGTCTTCCATACAACGATATACTCTACATAGCATTACACCCACTCACAATAACGACAACAATTGAGTATTAAGTACTTTTTAAGTTGCTAAAATTAGTAAAAACTGCACAGATATGTACGTTCTTTTGTAACTTTAATATCCTAGCCCGCAATAAACTCGACTGTAAGCATCATGCATACGAACTTTCTAAGAAAGTCGGTCTTTTGTTTACAAATTGGAATTGCTTGCACATATAGCCTGTTGTAGACCATGACGAATAAGTAGGGCCTATGGATTATCTGAGTTTTTCTTCACTTCTTAACGACAACTCTCTTTAACGCCATAAGATGCATAGTACCGTCAGTGTCGTTATATAGAGCTTACACTGTAGTTTGGATATAGTTTTGTGCATGACAGCTTTAAACATACAACCAAATATAAATTGTTTCATAAGGGTAATAGCTATTTTGGTATATCTTCCCAATGATTTTTGATATAAAAATTATTTGTGATTATTATCAAATGATCACCACAAACACGAAAGTCTAAGTAATGTACAGAAATTTACCTAAATTTTTTTATTATTCTATAATATCTGACACGCCATTTGTGGAAGATAAATCAACACATTATTTAATCTAATCCACGCACTAATCCCATAAAAGTTAGCATAGTGATAAATTACTTTGCGTAGACAGCCCTAATCGCGATTGTGGGAAAACTATGGATGCCAGATTCTAAAATAACAACAGAAAACTTCCGAGAGCAATAGCATGATTTTGTTCCCCACAATTCCTAGGACACATCGAACTGGTATACATAAATATAAAATGCAGGAATGGGTATTACTTTCGCAATTGAAAGGTACAAAGGTTCAAATTTTATATACAAAACTGATTTTAAATTTGGAATATCCCACTTTTTGTATTAACCACAAATCTACAACCTGTTAACCGAGAATACTTTTACCCACGACCTTTATATATCTTTGCCTAATTACCCACACACAATACAGATCTTCTTGAAGTCGTTTTAATTATTAAAACGACCAGCTTTCCTTTCGTGTAATGCATCACTCAACCATTTTTACGTCGTAACATAAAATAAAACAGTATTGAGACCCCGTCACTGTAAAATTATAATAATATGTACATGGCCGCTATTTTTAACGAATCTTTTGTACTTATATGTAGTTTGTATTTATTATGTTTCAACAGACTGCGATCGCCTTTTAAAATAAAGTTGAGAAACGGTCTAAAGCAATAGAGAGCTATATTTAGTTTTTAAATTATCTATAAATAAATAGACAGGAGTGTAACAAACCCATTTTTAAAAGTCATTTTGATTTAACGTTGTACGTACTAGTAGGTACCTAACGAGTGAATAGATTGACGCATTACGAAGAATTACCCTTTTGGGTTATAGTGCAATGTTAATGTCTTATTGTGTTTTTAAAATTATTTTCTTATTATTTATTCCGTTTTCGTAACATAAATTATATATAACAAAAAAAATTGTACTTATGATATAGCCAACGATGGAATACGTAATATGTAGATAGGTTCAATGATACGAAAAAACATTTATTTAAAAAATCAATTTCTGGTAAATAAAGGATACTTCCATTTGTGTAAGCCCTAACACATTGAGGTAATAAGGTACTTCCTGCGTGGCTTCGCAGGTCACGCGATAGGGAGCCATCGTTACTAATTAAAGCCGTTAACAAATCGTTACGCCGTAAAGGCTTATGGTGGTTTCACGTATAACAAAACTTAGCCAAACGTCACGTGGTGGGAGAAAATTCGCGCATGTACTTTGGTAGGAAAATACTTGAAAACGACTTCTGCGCATCTATTGACTCTGACCAACGTATTTGCAGGGAATTCTACACAGACCAATGGCAATGTTAGGGCGATGATTACCATCTTATTCATAAAAAGTAAAAAAGCACAATTTTAATAAACTCTCTTTTCATTATAGCGTAAATAAAATATGACGGAAAGAGAACGCTTTAATTAAAACAGTGCAATAACTTTTTGCCTTTTTTGAATAAGAATATAAATAGAATATTAATATGTCATATAGATGACATAAGATACATAATGTAATTACTATTCGTGTTTAGAGCATTTTAACTGATGTATCGTTATAATATTAGGTCCTTACATATGAAATTGGCGTATTTCGTACTGGCCACTTTAATCACGATGTTCTCCTCTTTGGTAAGGAATTCCAAATTCATTTTTGTACAGCTATTTACTCATGTATTTGTGCTTCGATGACCGTCATTCATTTGTTTTTTTCTGTTTGCATCACTCATTTTACAAAATGGAAAACTTAAAGTATCGCATTATTTACGAGTACGAGTTCCGCCGTGGCACTAGTGCTGCGGAAACGACTCGAAGGGTGAATGATGTGTATGGCGGTCATGTTGCAAAAGAAAACACAGTTCGTTTTTGGTTCCAACGTTTTCGTTCTGGAAATTTCGACCTGCAGAACAAGCCCCGTGGACGGCCTGAGACCCAAGTTGATAATGAAGTATTGAAGGCTATTGTGGAAGCGGATCCATCGCAAACCACGTCCGAGTTAGCTGCAGGCTGCGGTGTTAGTGATAAAACTGTTTCAATTCACTTGAAGCAAATTGGGAAGATTAAAAAGCTTGAAAGGTGGGTACCTCACGAATTGACTGAAGCAAACCGGCAAACGCTGCTTTACATTACTGAACCGGCACAATAATGAAGGTATTTTAAACCGAATCATTACCTGTGATGAAAAATGGACCCTGGCCAGCCAGCCAAATCCTGCCCCAAGCGAAAATTAACCCCAAAAAAGTTACTTGTAACCGTTTGGTGGACTAGTGCCGGTATTGTTCATTGCAGTTTTCTCAAATCTGGCCAGACTATTACGGCTGATGTCTTTTGTCAGCAATTGCAAACCATGATGGAAAGCTTGCGGCTAAACAACCTAGGCTCAATCGCTCCACGCCACTGCTACTTCACGACAACGCTAGACCACACACTGCACAACAGAGGGCTATCAAATTAGAAGAGCTTCAATTGGAATGTCTAAGGCATCCTCCGTACTCCCCGGACCTTGCTCCAACAGTTTACCATTTTTTTCGAAATTTGGACAACTTCTTGCAAGGGAAAAAATTTAACTCTGATGGGTCAGTCCAAATCGCCTTCACAGATTTTATTGATTCCCGTTCGACTGTTTTTTTTAGTAAAGGGATCAATGAACTAACTATGAGATGGCAAAAGTGCATAGAAAACAATGGTTCATACTTTGATTAATTAAATATATTATATTTAAAAATATTCGACTTTTTGTTCCTCCCATACAAAACGCCAATTTCATATGTAAGGACCTAATATATATATATAGTCATAGAATAAGTGATACCAATTACATATCATTCCTTTGCATTGAGAAATAAACAACTGTACTTTATGTTATCAAAGTAAGAAAATAAACTTACTTAATTCATAATATGAGAATTAAATAACAATTTATAACAAAGGCAAACTCGCTACCCACATACGTTTTAGTTGCAACTAAATTTGTAATCCCAAAAGGAAATAACAAGCTACTTGTTATCTTTTCCGTTCAAAGTTGTACTTTGTAAATAAAGTATAGAATACTTTGCTTCTGTGCAAGTTTCGCTGAATATGCTTAAAGTTGAAAACTTACAGACCTCTACCTAGTGAATAGAAAATTGTGTCGTCAGAGAAATGAAATAATGGAGAAAATATTGACTTTAACCTTATCACTTTATATATGGCCACGGTACATCAGAAGAGGAATAATCTTATATTGCATAATAAACATATTTTATTTTAACCACCTTGGTTGTCTCCAAAATTTCCGAATCAGAAGGACTTTCACAATCATATTCTACCGGGACCTGAATAGTTTAGCTTTACGGCCTCGTGATATAGTATACATACAGGATACTACTCTCAAAAATACGTTAAGGATTGCTTAAAGTTCATTAACTAAATTTTCCTAGCGAATAAGCTATCGATATATAATGGGTAACGTTAATGAATTTGCAGTGGTTATATTATAACTTTAATTAGGAACACAAGGTTACATTTGAAAAATATACGTTAGTTACGTAAGATTGGCTACTTGTTTAATATAATTTAAATTTTGAGTTTAATCCCCATTAAAATAACAAATCCGTCTAATTGTTTGATTTTAAGTTACGCTGTGTATTTTTAATATAGCTTAAATAAAATTTGTAAAAATCAAAGGGTATTTTAGTAAAAACAAATGTATTTAATGGAGTTATCATTAAAGTTCTTAGACATTAACGTATTATAATTCAGAATGGCATTTCGTTATTTTAAATACAACTATTATACCTATTTAAAAGCAGGTTTATCTTAACAAAACCTAGTTCTTTTTCTCTATGATCCGTAACTTACAAATGTATGATTTGTTTCTGTATAACTCCAGTTGTTACGATCCTCTCATACATAACGCAAGAATCTATAGAACGCGGCATTGTTGACACATCTTTTGTTTCGAGTTGTGCATTTGTAGAGCAGCTATAACTGAATCGCTATTATTAGAAATTCCTTTTAATAGTTTCATCTATTGAATACTACCAGACTAACAGTTTAAGGTGAAATCGATTTTGAACTAAACATACAAAAACACCAAAACTTCTTATTATTCTAGAAATCAATATGTACTCGTAGTTTCTTTAAATATTTTTTTCTATTAAAATACTTTATCTGAGCTAACCCAAGTTACATACAATATAACGGATCGTGAAGGCGTTTAATGTAGAGATATATAGAGAGGAAATAGGCACTTACCTATTGTTGTCTTTATGTCTAGGCATTGCGATATGTGAGGAAACTGAAGTATTTTCCGCCACTTCTTGCTTTTGCCCTTGTTGCTATCGGAACCGCCTGAAAATAAAACAGTTTTAGTATAGTTTCAGAGGGTATTAAATAAACAAATGAATCTCATTTATCGATAGTGTTTATTGTATAATTTGTTCATTGGGTCACACGATAATTATATTTATTAATTAAAAAAATATAAATAAGTAATGTAAATACATACATACATATTTTTATAGTATAAAGTTTTTAGAAGGCCAATTGAAGTTTTGGGAATTAGCCAAAATGCAACCAGGAATCAACAACAATTTGAGCACGTAGTGATGATGTTACTAAAAGAATCGGTTCTTTTTAATTCCCCTAAGAACAGACAGACATACAAAATGAAGCCCTAAGCAGGCGGGTCATTAATATTAAGAAGTTACAATTTGTCTTTACTTGTTATTGTTTGTTAGAAGTTGTTTTTTATAGGATAAAGCTACTAATTTTGCCTTAAATTCTTAAGGCAATTATCGAAATTAGTTCAATATATCTCGAAACAAAGACATCGCTTGCGCAACGTATTGACGCAACGGCATTACGTAAACACAGCAAGATTTATAATTGAAATAAATTTCAATACAAACTGGATCTTGGTCTCTAGTTCGTGTAATTAGAGCAATGTACACATTACACTATGTAGAGAAGGGTACTTTACGATGTCTAGATAGAAGCATTGATATGAAAAACAGTTTCTATCTGGTTCTAATAAAACTATATAGAAATACATATGTAGTATAAACGTTAACGCGTTATACATTAAATGGGTATTTCAAAGAAAGTAAATTGTCGCACTTTAAAACACTGAAAACTTTATTAGCAGTTTGTTTACGTCAAGGTAATACATAAATATGTTAAGCGTCATAAGTAAAAAAATTGTTTCTTTAAAGTACTTGACGTATTATAATATCGACTTGATCCGTTTGATCTTTATCCGATGCTATCTGATCGAAACGGATTTGGATTTCAAGTTTCAGGAAAGCTATTTATCTCTTTGAAACTGAGAGGATCTGTTTTTTCTTTCGATTTAATGCAATGCTCACTTGTACTCTGAATATGTTATATTTATGAATAAAATATCCGGAGACAATAGAATCATGACTCTTAGGTTTAGTACAATATTTTTACGGTATTAACTTGGATTCTGATGTAATAATTTTTCCTAAAATATACTGTATGTGAGCGGCAAAGCTCGTTGGCTTTCAATAATTTGCTTTTACGTGTACTGTGTTTTTGAAGAGGTAAAATCAGTAATCTTAATTAATTATTTCTTTACATTAAGTTACGAAAATTTATAACAATTTATCTTAATATAATATTTCAACTAAACTGATTGGAAATTATTACTAAAAATTGTGATACGAGTTTTGTTGCCGCCGGAATGAAAAATGTAGTTTAAAAAAAAATATTTCTTTTTATCAATTATCCACACAGTCGTAATCTCAGTCAGCTAGTCCTCATTATTTAATCAAAACTGAACACATTGTACGTTTGACCTTGATGAATAAGGGAGTAAGTATCGTTTGACGAACAGCGCCACATTAATTTTACCCTTTAATTAACCCCAGCCAGGCCTCGGGATGTTTCAGCTAATATTCATTTATAAGATTCATTATTCGTCAAGTATGCGTCTATACTTTTTTTTTTACATTTTTTTAAATTAAAATATTTAACCGATGTTTTTTTAAAACAGAAGACATAGCTTTTGTAGTTTTTACTTTTTATAATAGAAATTGTAATATCAAAATAAAAAGTCCTTGGAAGTATTTCAAAACACACAAATACATAGATTACAAAAAACTAGAGTCCTTGTTTTAATAAAACTGTATTGTTAGAGATAAATATTAAGACATAACATAATGACAGTTATTTATAATAACTTATGATGTAAAATGTAATTTATAAAAACATATGGTATCACACAAGTACAAGTATGAATATCAAAAAGTTCATGATTCCAAATTTACTTTGACTGAAAGTTTTCAGTAGCACAGTTGAGATGAACTGTCAATAAACATTCTTTCAGTATTTTTATTGCCAATGTATTTAGATGCCTGTAAGCATTATGAACATCACACTATGGTTCACATCATATCTTTAAAAAATGAATCAATGATACATTTTTCAAATTACTTGTTATGATGATTATCATTAATCTCTGTATTTAACTATCTGATGAATGTTGATGTAAGGTTTAGTGCTATGAATGGAAATTGATAAGATTGTTTGTATACAATACAAACATACACATTCGTATGTATATTAAACATGTCAATAGGAATTTCTGTTAGATGATGTCTGAAGTATAAAAAGTAAAGAAGTTTATAAATAATTATTACAGTCAATAGTGCTTGATTGCACACCTCCTTCTAATAGGTTGTTAATTTATATTATAAAAACTATTTTAAAACTTATGACTTATATTTTATAAAAACATAAAAATAAAATGCTGTTGATATGTGACAATCAGTAGTCTTTTTTTGTCCCTTCTCATTAGAAATAAATAGGTGAAGTCCTAAATGGTATTTCCTCTTCCTCTTTAGTGTAATCCTTAGTCTACTTCAGATAAATCTTATAAAATAATAAAATGCATAATTTGTCTGTTAATAATGCATATGAATTATATATTTCTTAGTTGCAAATGTAGTCTGGATAATAACAACAAGTTGTACGAGTGAATCTAAGCTATAACTAATTATTGAAATTTATGCAATCGTGAAGATAGACAAAACAAAATCTTGAGTTTTATCTTGAGGTAAATAATAGACGCTTGAGTTAACGTTATGGTCATCGAGTCGAGATAACGCGGTACATTAATGTAATTAATTGATTGCTCTCTTTTAACACGGTTACACGATTATAAGGGCATTGAACTATCTCGCTTACGTCGTAAACACATAATATTTTGCATACAAAATCCACGCTCATGAATTATTCGCACCTATAATTTAAATTTTAAATAAGTAGTTACGTACGTACCCTCTCTGGCTTTTAAGTAAACAGTGTTGGCTACGATATTTTCTAATTCCATCAGTTCCAGTGTGGCGGATTTTATCGTAGACCCTCCAGGAAGTTATTATCCGCCTATGCGGCCGATCTGCCGCCTTCGACGCGTGCGAAATGCCGCCCATCAATGAACAACAAGAGCTCACACGAAGAACTCAACACTACACAACATTAGCTTTCGTCAGCTAATTGTTAAATGCACATAGATATCACGCACAAGTCACAACCCTTCTAACACACAACAACTAGTTACCGTTTTCTCACAGGGGTGTGACGGTCCACAGAGGTGAAGCCTTTAAATTTACACCTACTAACTGGTTATGATACAATAAACCCCACTAGTGAAGTTACCCGGCCTCTTTCTTTCAATTATAGTATTTAAAGAACACGCCCCGCGAAACCATCAACTTGACGACGGCACCAATAGGCCACACATAAATTGATACAATTCACAATTTGTTCATACTTCACAACTCACAATGAGCTCGTAAAAGTAGGTCTAGTCACCAATGGGTAGTGGTAAATGCCAAATGCTACTGCCAGATTTATGTAAAGTGACAACTGACAGTCAATATAAGTGGCATACGCTATGGACAAGGACATGGACAACTTCTATATTCTATGGCATCCCTTAGCAAATTATCCTAAAAATATATGTCGAATTGTAATTAAAATTAATAAGTAAAATACGTTTTAATAAATGTTATCAGACATAATCAATATTTGATTTCACAACGAAATGTTTCTTCTTTGAGATATCTATCTTTCTCGTGAATTAATAAAACGTGGTGAATTATTCGATTTATAGACAAGATTTTTATGTATAGTGTTTTAAAGTCTCAGTAAAAAATTATTGTTAATTCAGAAACAAAAAATGTTATATTTTTTATTAATCCTTATATACCTATCTTAATTGAATATTTGTACAACTGTCATTTAGTCTGTGCTATTTTGCATTTGCCCATTGCCATCTTTTTTTGAAAACCCAAGACAAACAAAAACTTTTAAGTTTATTTCACGTGTGTTGTCATAACCGATAACTTAATAGTTTTTTGTTTGTGATATATTAAATAAAGCAAACATGAAATCAAATGCATGTAAAGTATGCGGCGGCTCAGATTTAAATCTTGTGGATGGCTTTTATTATTGTGTTGAGTGTGGTACGCAGGACCAAAATATTCAAGAACGTATTGTTGAAACCGTTGTCTTCAGTGATGGCACTCATGCTAAATACACCACTAAGAAAATATATCACACTAAAAATAATGAAGTGGAAAGTAAGGATTCTACATTAACTTCTTTCTTGGTTGCGCACCATACTAGTTTAAGACCAAGGTGTGCTTATAACTTTAAAAACTTCTTTTATGAATATCTCAAAGAAGATTCAGATTGTATTATAATTTTTATGAACTATGGATTGAAATAGCGGAATATTTAAAATAAAAACATCCAGTGATGTTGGGGTTGCTAGGTCACTTGCACTAAGCAGTGCAAGAGACAAACAAGGATACATAATTGATATGTGTGCTAGAAACGAAATTTATAATATTTTGAAATTATCAATTTTCCCACTACATTTTTTTATCCTTGGCCTAGGCCATCAAAATTTTAGTTTTTCTATTTTGTGTAGACCTAGACTTGAGTCCAATTTCCTCATAAACAAAGCACACAAAGTCAACTGAATTTATTAATATTGGTTTAGCAACTTCAGGTTTTAAGATGCAGTTGTAACATTTTGAGCAGTGTTGGCCTAGTGGCTTCAGCATGCGACTCTCATCCCTGAGCTTGTAGGTTCGATCCCCGGCTGTGCACCAATGGATTTTCTTTTTATGTGCGCATTTAACATTAGCTCGAACGGTGAAGGAAAACATCTTGAGGAAACTGGCTTGCCTTAGACCCAAAAAGTCGATGGTGTGTGTCAGGCACAGAAGGCTGATCACCTACATGCCTATTCAATTCACAAAAATCATGAATACTTGATACGGAAATCTGAGGCCCCGACCTAAAAGATTGTAGCGCCAATGATTTATTTTTTGTAGCATATTAAAGCAAACTTTACAACTTTTAGATATATTTTTATTTGTATTACAGTGAGTGCGGAGTGGTACAAATGGCATGCCTATAACTTTATTTTATCAGGACTAACAGATGAATTAATTGCTGCTGGTGCTAAACCAAGTGTGAGAAACAAAATTCTATGGATTTGGACAAGATATATTAAGAAGTATCAGGTCAAGCAGACTGAGTATGTACTCTGTAGAAACTAAACTATACAGATTTTCAAAATATGCTTTATTATATGTAGTTGAATAGCCGAAAGGGCTCAATCAATGATATCTAGTCTTGGCTTGTTCTTTGTTTATCTTAATGATGTTTAATGTTATTTTTATAGGCTGTTGGGAGAGTTCTTCAGTAATGAGCACAAAGAGCATATAGAAACAGAATTAACTAGTAACTATTTATCAAAACAGAATAAAGAAAAAGAAAATCATAATTTTAATACAGTAAAATCATCTCCTCTTAAAGACAATAAAATGTGTTGCTCAATTACTTCTAAAGATGGCAAAAAGGATAATTGCAATTTATGTACGCAAGATAAAAATGAGTACAAAGAAAATAATAGTTATAGAAGTAAGGAAAATAATGTTACACAAGATGATGATGATGAATTTCTTCTTGATAGTGATGAAGAAGTTTCCATATCATCAGATGAAGATGATAGTATTGAGCATGACGAGTTTAGTTTTAAGAATGAAAAGAAGATAAGAAATATGTACAAAATTCACCCATTGAGAAAGGGTGTTATAATTGCTATATTCTATGTTGCTTTAAATTTGGATAGAAGTCATATTCACTTATCACATTTAAAAAGACTCTTAAAGAGTGAGCAAATTAATATTAAAAACTGTACAAAATATGTTCCTGAAGACCTGGATGTTAGAAAAATCCCACATTTTTTAAGGTTTAGCAACTCATTATGGAATGAATATTCCACTACACAAATTTGTACTATTGTAAATAGTCTTTTTAATAACCTTGATTTAGGCTTACCTTTAATACCAGATATAAGAAAAATTATTGAAGATTTTATGACAGAGCTCTGTTTGCCAAGTGACTTTAAATGCTTAATAGAGTCATTGATACACCACTACCCATGTAGATACTTTAAAGTCAGCCAACAAATCAGAGAATTCACATTTATTGCTGATTTTGAAACTATTTGTATGGCTTATGTAGTAATAGCACTAAAAATGTGTTTTGGCTTAGATTCTGATTATGAAGTTAGGCTTACTGATGTAGTTGATAAAATTAATGAAGAAAATAATTACCCTAAGGCATTTAACATGTACTCAAATGCTGGGAGCACACAAAGGCTATTTTCTTTTAAAGACTGGTGTGCATATCTTAGAACACGAAAAATGGTAGTATGCAAGCATAATTTATTCATGGATAATTACTGTCAGACCCAGATTGCTGATGATTATGTTTTTTTAGAACATCTTCAAGAAAGAAAGAAACTTCAAATGACTTTAGGACACGAAATATCTATGGAGATCATTAATAAGATTCCAATAGAAGACAAAGTATCTGTTATACCTAGAGATGAATTTAATCTGATTAACATCCCAATGACATCAGCAACAAATGTAATATTAGAATATTTGCAAGATCCTGACATACGGCTTGTGCTTAGTGAAGATTTTACTCAATATAGTCTTGATTATGTTACCAAATACTTAAGTTTAAAAAAAAATAGTCTAGAGAAAAATATAATTCAAGGAGTAACTTTAGACAACAAAATAAGAAATCCCATAGGTCCCAAAAGCATGACAACATTCCATAAGACATCTAGGGAAAGTGAAAATGTAAGTGTATTTGTTAAATTTTGCGATAACGATGAGTATAATTTACTAAAATCAGAAAAAAATAAAAATATGTCTATGGACGAGAGTAGCTTCAATAAGGAATTTACCATCACTGAAACAGGTTATGAAGACTATAATACAAGTAAATGCGAGAAAGAGTCGTCAGAAATTATCTTTACCAATGAGAGAACAATAAAATTTGTTGATTATCCAAATGCGTGTATATACGATGAAGACGATAAAACTGAATTAAAAGAAATAATACAGGAAGTTTCAGTTGATCAACAGCCCGAAAATTTAGTTAATACATTTTCTCCTGATCAAGCTGAAGAATCCACTGCTGAAAACTCAACAAATTTAACGGAGGTTTCAATACGTCACGGAACTTACGACTTACCTCAGAATTTCGATCGAAAAGCTATTATTGATGAACTTATAAATATTGCATATCAAAAACATAACATCAAACCCGCAAGAACGAGGAAAGTATCTAAACCCCCAGAAAAGAAAAATCCCTCATCTCTCCCAAAAAAGAAAAAAAAAGAAAATACTAACAATTATAACTTGTTATCGCTATATTATCAACGTTTACAGGAAGAAACTAATAAACAAAATTATGTAAGCCCTTCTCCAAATCAAAATATTTCTAATAACATTAGTATAAATAACGATAGCATAAGACTGCAAAATACGACGCTTCTTGATGATAACATAGAACCAAATGCAACTGAGATAATGAATGATTCAGATGTAAAAATTTTGGAAAATAGTCTTGACGATAAAGAATTATCAACTGATGAAAGTGATGATGATTACACATTGCCACCTATAATTTCAGATTCTGATATTCGAAATGGTAAAAGTATATCGGAATTAAATAAAGCTGTAAAAAATATACTCAGCAGAGAAATAGCAGAATGCGATGAGCCCCCTGCTAAAAAAATTAAAAAAGATAAATCTCAATTAACAGAGAAAATTGGGGAAAAAATATTTTGTGGGGACACAAAAGAATTAAAAGAATTTCCGTATTGGGTAGTTTGGTTCAACAACATGGGGCCTCGCGCTAATCATGTGCCATTTAATAAGAATCTATATCAAAGCTTTCCTCATAGTTTTACATTTGTTCTTCATCATTGTTCTATGATTATAGACTCTTGCCCTTTTCTTATTTATAGAACAATGTACCATATAGAAAAACTAATTGCAAAAGATGTAGGTAATAGAAACTATGTTAGGTGATTTTTATAATAAATGTTGAGGGGAATTGACAACAACATAAAATAACTATTGTTAAAGGACCATATATGTTTCTGTAGCTGTATTTTTTAATTATTTTCTAGTCATTAAATAAAAATTTGGTTCATTATATTGTGGTTCATTTTACTGTTACTTATCTTTTCATCTAATAGGGTTAATATGACGGTCAAGCATTTTTCCATCAACAGTTCATTATCTTAATATAATATCAGACATTAAGATTTTTATTTATTTATTTCCTATTTTTACAGTAACTTAATACTTATACAATAGAAAACTAAACTAAAAACATAATATAAACATAACAAATAAAAACTTAAAATCCAAACCATTTTATAACTAATTATAAATAATGCTATTCTTGTGAATTCAACCAGTGTGCAAATAAAAACATCTGTCTCACAAGCAATAATATTTATGGTGCGCAAGACACGCGTAAATGGTGGTTCTCTAAGTAAGTTCGTACGCGCCCGAGGCACTTCCAGCAATTGCGATCGCTTACCACGCCGAGAGTGAATATTTGGCACACGCAGCCCCAGTGTCTCCAACATTTCCGCATTATATATTTTACCTCTAAGGACCTTAAAAAATATAATGTGATAGTAAGGTCCCTCCTTACCTCTAACTTGTTGTATCCCACCATACCCAAGATAAACAAAGTTGGATACATCACTGGGTAAAGTGGGTACACTCCATACAACCTCATGTAAATATATCTCGTAAATTTACTTTGAATACGCTCCACCATTAGAGAATATTTCTTTTCTTGTGGGGCCCAAATCATAGAGTTACATTCCAAGTGGCTCCAAGTGCATTATACAATGCCATTATCGCATTTATATTAGAAAAACCTTTGGCCATGCGCAAAATAAACCCTAAATTCCTATAAGCTTTTTTACAAATTATTTTTATATTATCCCGAAAATATAAAACTTCGTTTAAATGAACCCCTACGTCTTTTATTTCTGCTACTCAATGATGATACTCTTTGCAAATCTATTAGGCGACACTTCAATAACAGACCGCGTTAGGTTGGCGGCTGTGGGGTCTAGGGAAGCCGATCTTTTGCTTTATGCTTATCCTTCGCCACCATCGTTTTGAACCCTGAATCACTACGCATTGCCATCAGGCTTTGATGTAAGTAGCCTAAGACATCATGGCCTCCCATTGCCTTAAGAGTGCAGGTCGTTTTGCTCGCCACGCCGCTCTCTTGCCTCAGTGGGGTTCAAGTGTACAGGCGCTAATTAGATTTAAAGCGCCTTGTAGATAGTGCCCGTGATCTGGACTGATCTGAACTGGTTCTTTCCTCCCTCAACGAATGAGTGTCGCAATACAGCGAGCAAATACTGCAAGCGTTAAAGCTGCTTTTTTAATTTGTTTTAATTTTATAAATATTTAATTATTATTATTAGTATGTAAGGTAAGAAAATTATAAATACTGTATATTGTTGTAATCTAATTAAATGGAAGTTATTTAAAAAAATATGTAACAGATATATTGATATAGCGTATAGTATCAGAAATTTGGATTCGTAAACCCAGTAAGAACTAAGAGTATGAGCCAGACAAGCTAAAATTCCTTTCATTTTTTTATTATAAAATGTGAACTGAAGCTATCTATGATAGCTGAACTTCGGCCCAATTAGTTTAAATGTGTAGGTAGGACAAATTACAAGTTTGGAAATGCGCGATACCCTCTATAAGTAAAAGTGTTAAATAGTATGCCTTAATATTAGGTCCTTACATATCAAATTGGCGTTTTGTATGGGAGGAACAAAAAGTCGAATATTTTTAAATATAATATATTTAATTAATAAATGTATGAACCATTGTTTTCTATGCACTTTTGCCATCTCATAGGCAGTTCATTGATCCCTTTACTAAAAAAACAGTCGGACGGGAATCAATAAAATCTGTGAAGGCGATTTGGACTGCCCCATCAGAGTTAAATTTTTTCCCTTGCAAGAAGTTGTCCAAATTTCGAAAAAAATGGTAATCTGCTGAAGCAAGGTCCGGGGAGTACGGAGGATGTCTTAGACATTCCAATTGAAGCTCTTCTAATTTGGTAGCCGTCTGTTGTGCAGTGTATGTCTAGCGGTGTCGTGAAGTAGCAGTGGCGTGGAGCGATTGACCAGCCTAGGTTGTTTAGCCGCTAGCTGTTCCATCATAGTTTGCAATTGCTGACAATAGACATCAGCCGTAATAGTCTGGCCAGATTTGACAAAACTTCAATGAACAATACCGGCACTAGTCCACCAAACGCTTACAAGTAACTTTTTTGGGGTTAATTTTCGCTTGGGGCAGGATTTGGCTGGTTAGGTAGGATCAAACCATTGTGCTGAGCGCTTCCGATTATCGTAAAGAATCCATTTTTCATCACAGGTCATGATTCGGTTTAAAATACCTTCATTATTGTGCTGGTTTAGTAATGTAACGCAGCAGTCGACGCGCTTTTGCCGGTTTGCTTCAGTCAATTCGTGAGGTACCCACCTTTCAAGCTTAAAAATCTTCCCAATTTGCTTCAAGTGAATTAAAACAGTTTTATCACTAACACCGCATCCTGCAGCTAACTCGGACGTGGTTTGCGATGGATCCGCTTCCACAATAGCCAGAAATAGAACCAAAAACGAACTGTGTTTTCTTTTGCAACATGACCGCCATACACATCATTCACCCTTCGAGTCGTTTCCGCAGCACTAGTGCCACGGCGGAACTCGTACTCGTAAATAATGCGATACTTTAAGTTTTCCATTTTGTAAAATGAGTGACGCAAACAGAAAAAAACAGATGAAAAAAACACATGAATGACGGTCATCGAAGCAGAAATACATAAGTAAATAACAAATTTTAATTTGAAATCCCTAACCAAAGAGGAGGTATTTGAGGTCAAAGTATCCAGTACGACAAAACGCCAATTTCATATGTAAGGACCTAATATTTACGTTTGTGTAACATTATTAGTGAGGTGTAATATGTATCCAGTTTGTGTTACTTATATAAAACCTACATAGATATAAGCTGAAAAAACTGAATTCTATTTTCAAAATAAAATTGTCAAAAAATATTAATATTTCTACTGAAAACTATATTATTTGCCAGGTGTGTGAAGGTTACACATAGAATAATAGCATTTAATTTAAGGATGGTGGAAAAAAACATTTTTAACTTATCAATCCTTTTACGGACGAAATCAAAGTTTCATGTGCCTAAACGTAGTTTTGCACAGACAGGTCTAACTATATCTGGGCCTCCGAGGGTCCGTTGTTCGCACGGAGTGAGTAGTCGTATTTCGAGTATTAACTGTATTTGGTATTAATAAGCTTTAATTTTTTCCTAATTGACTAATTAAATACGTTACCAATCATATTATCTTTGTATAGGTGTTTGTAGGTTCATGCTTATTACTTTTAGGCTCAGACTTAACCTTAAATACATCTCAGGCTGAGTTTGGTAAGTGATATCTTAATAATTTGCAATGATTCCTAATTTTTTTCAGGAAAAGCTAGCTCACATGGCGTTTATCACGGCGTTTTGGCTCTCGCCAGTTCTATACTTTCTGACTCAGTTAAAAGTGTGGCGGCGTGAGTACATTCAAGGGAATGCTGGATAAAAATTGAGTTATTATAACAATGGAGAGGATTATTTTAATAAATTATTCGCTATAGAGATGCGAGTTTTATTTTTGTTTGCCTGATACGGCTAAAAGTAATTTTGACCCAGATTCGCAAACATTTCCTTTTATTTCTAATATTGTGACTATGGTATCATTTGATTGTTGTACCATAAATGGCGAGCTAATATTTAATGCAAGTTGTTACTTCGTGTACAAAACCATTTATTTATTAAATATTAAGTCGATGTACTTCTGTCTGCGTTTGAGATTAAATGTTATCAACAATTACTATGGTCCCAAACTTCACTGAAATTTACAGAGTAGGGCTTATTATATTTATGGAAATGACATATAATATGAAGCATATACATTTTACTTAGATAGATATAAACATAATCAAGATTAAAACTTTTCCACTAAGTGCTGATTTAAATATATATTTTGCAAAAAAACATATTACTCAGCTTAATTGCCGTTTATACAATATACCCACATTATTAAAAATTAAAAAGGTATCATACATTGATGTACCTATACAGTGGATTTATATGTCCTCAACTAGGATTCGGTGTCGTGAGCTAGAATTAACGGTTTCTTCTGTCTTCTGCCCTATCGTTACGCCACTGTACCCAGCACCGTCATAAGATTCGCGACTTCCACTGTTCTGCAGACGTTCTTATTTCACACTATGAAACTTAAAAAGTTAAAGTATGTTAATCTGATGTCTCTCTGTCTCCAACATACTATATCAGATTAACATACTATGTTATGAAATCAGTGTAATTTAACATTTTTTTTAGATTTTAGAAATTTATAACTTTATGTGAGATGGCTAATCGTGAATCTAAAAAAAAATAGGATAATGCAACATCGACTTATAAGCTACTAATCACGCAACGGTGCGAGTTTAGGATTTTTCATGAGCCATTTCCGTTAATATGCTGAAACGTATCAATCATATTATGAAATCCTGTCTATGGCACCTGTTCCCTGCACATCCGAATAATTTGCTCGATCGCTATTCTAGGTCATGCCGATTGGTCCACTGGGGTGGTCGGGTCCATCGTTATACGTATACAAAACAGTGTGCGATCTAGTGTACACACGTAACCGAAAAATGTGGTAAATTTTTTTTCCACGTATATAAAGAAATTTCACTTAAAAATTAATTACATGTCGTTTCCAAACCCACTTATGTGTCATGAATATCGGCTCTTATCTCATCTGTGTAAACTCCAGTACATTTTTAATCAACTTCAAAAAACCGTATATAGTCTATATTATAGTATACATAAATAGACTATAGAATATTATTGTTATACTAAACGTAACATCAGCATTGTTTAATGTTTGTAATCTTAAGGCTTTAGTAATTTGCGTTTTTAGAATAACCTCCACTTGTTATTTTAAAACGAATAAAATGAAAGAATCTAAGCAAGGACAAACCCCAATAGAAGATTTACAAGAGCTTCGTAATTATTTCGCTTCGCACAATGTAGTGCGAGAATACATTGCACATACATCTAAAGTACATTCTGTTGGCTGGTCTTGCGATGGTAGACGATTAGCTTCAGGATCCTTTGATAAAACTGTTGTAATTTTCAATTTAGAGAGGAACAGATTAGTAAGTTATTCATATCCATTATAAACAAATATTTATTTTAAATTCTCTCATAACCGGTTACAATTTGGGGATTTTTAACTAATAGTATTCATAACAACATAACACAATACTTAAGCTACTATAAAAATATGCTTAATTCACAGGTACAAGATTTCGTATTTCGCGGACACACAGGTTCAGTAGATCAATTGTGCTGGCATGCCTCTCATCCTGATCTGCTCAGCACAGCCAGTGGCGATAAATCAGTGAGGATATGGGACGCTCGGTAAGATAATGTGCTATGCATGGTCTTTAAAATCTATTTACATATCACACTTTATCATATTAAGTAAAAAAATGAAATATGCTCAATATCAATATGAAGCCCATATGTGTCTTCCTTTTTTATGGTAATAACCAAATACCCTTCTTACCTCTACAACAAGCTTTGTTGAATGAGCACTAGTTCATATCTTTGACAATTATGAACAGAAATCACATACATATATAGATAAGTGGTGAATAGACACTTTGTATATGGGCCTTCAGCTTTACAATTAGATACACACACACAGTAAATAACATACTGAAATTACCTGTTTTCTAAGCAGATGTATTTGTACATATAAAATTAATATTATTTCTTCATAAACTGTGAAACTAATTCTTTTTTATTTAAATAATTACAGATCACATAAATGTGCAGCTGCAATATCAACTAAAGGAGAGAATATAAACATAGCCTGGTCACCCAATGGTTCAACAATTGCTGTTGGCAATAAGGAAGACCTTGTCTCCTTCATAGATGCACGTAATTATAAAGTAGTAAGTTCTTTATTTTAATACTCTTTAACTTAGTCTCAAACCAGTGTAAGTACTAAGGCTTAGGCCATTATTACTATCTCATTAAACATAGCAGTCTAAGAAATTACATCTATGAAAGTAATTGTTTTGTTTTTTGTGAATACCATTACATTGATTATCATCATTTATTTTAAACATTAATAAGATATTATTATTCATTACTTTTAACTAAACTTTTTTATTGTCAATATGATTATATTTTTTTATAGGTCACGGAAGAACAATTTAACTTTGAAGTCAATGAAATTTCATGGAATAATTCATCAGATCTCTTCTTCTTAACGAATGGTTTGGGTTGCGTACACATATTAACGTGAGTGTTAATATCATATTTTTAAGCCTACTTATTTTTATATTATATAAAGATGGTTTTAATAATTTAGAAACACATTTTATTATACCATTACATAGTTATATTACTATTTAACTTATGTAATGAAACATTTCAAGTATGCATATATACAGTCAAAATTAATGTTATGTATTTACGTAATATTAATATATTTATATTGTAATTAACTGCTAAAAAAAATCAGTGGCGCTTCAACCTTTATAGGTCTGGGCCTCAGATTTCTGTATATGTTTCATGGTAATTTTTTAATCAAATAGGGAAGTAGGTGATCAGTCTTCTGTGCCTGACATATGATGACATTTTGGGTTTGGGCAAGCTGGTTTCCTCAGTATTTTACTTCACCAATTGAGTGAATGTTAAATGCACACTTAGAAAGAATTAACAGCTAAACTTTGGTGAATTTGGTGACTAATACTTGTCAATATGTTCTTATTGTTGTAGGTATCCATCTTTAGAACTACAAACAGTACTAAAAGCTCATCCAGGCACATGTATTTGTATAGAACATGAGCCCACTGGAAGATATTTTGCGACAGGTTCAGCCGATGCTCTAGTGTCACTGTGGGATGTCAATGAATTGGCATGTTTAAGAGTGTTTTCAAGGTGTGTTTATATTTAAAAATATATATATATCTTCATATAAATATATATAGTGGTTACTATTGTATTTAAGGGCAGACATATAAAAATTGAGTCAATAATTGTGAATTAAGTGTAATACCTACCATGAAATGCAGGTATTCTTAAGTTATGGCTGTTTGTTAAATTATTTGCAGATTAGAGTGGCCAGTCAGAACACTATCCTTCAGTTTTGATGGACGATTGCTGGCTTCAGCCAGTGAGGACCACATAATTGATATTGGCGATACTGAAAGCGGTATGTATATAGTTTTTATTATAGTATTTTTTTATGGTAAGGTACCAATCCTCAACAATAAAAATTTTATTAGGTGAAAAAGTAGCAGAAATTCCTGTACAAGCGGCAACATTTACTGTAGCATGGCATCCCTCTCGTTACTTAATTGCTTATGCATGTGAAGATAAGGAACCTTCGGAAAGAAAACGTGATGCTGGTAATCTTAAGTTATGGGGGCTAAGTAATAGCTAGCAAGAGTAAAAACAATGACTGTTTGGTGATATCTGAATACATAGTCCACAGTTTTTAAACTGTGTGAGATTAAATGAGATTAAATGAAATTGTATCCCAATGAACTCTGTTTTAAGAATTTTAAGCAACATGAGTACATTATTGTCTAATAAGTAATATAGTTTTAGTATTTAAGGTGCAAAATAAACATCTCCCAAAGTTCAAGAGCTTATTATTAACATTACATTTTATAAAATACACAAAATGTGAGGATTATGAATTGTAATCTTATTCTCCAACATTCTGCATTACCAAGTTTCAGTTTGAAATCTGCCAATATTAACCATATTTTCCATAAAACTATCAGCATTTTCTACTCCTTTCAACACATGTTCAACAAATGCATCTTTCACGTTTTTAGGCATATTCTTGGAGTTGCCAGATATAAAGACATAAGCTCCCTGATTTATCAGAAGATTGTGTAGTTTGTCTTTGTTTTCTACTATCTTATGTTGAACATATCTGAAAAAAACAAACACTTCAATTTTTCTGGAAACAGCCATGTCTTATTCTCACCCTGATCATCTGCTTGTATTTAAAATAAATATATTTTAGTTAAATAAAATTAAATATATATTTTTATATCATTTACATATATTGGGATTTCGAGTGCTTTACAGCAGTTGTGGCTAGTGAGATTTAATTAACTTACTGAGATATTAATAATTAAATCACTTTTAATCTGTTTGAGACTTACATTTTATTTTCTTGGTCCCTAGAAAAGGCACAGTATAGAGAAATCTTGTCATTTTTCTGCCACATTTGTAACTCATCTCTACAGTGGAAATCTCCATCTTTATACCGACAGCCAAAAAATAGGTGTAATATATTCTTATCAGCAATATTGAGAGCTACCCTTTCTTGAATAAGATTACGGAATGGAGCCAAGCCAGTGCCTGGACCTATTAGAATTAATGGTATATTCTGTAAAAAATAATTATTAATTAGTATAATAATTATTCAGTATTTATAATTTTTCTAATTACATTGGAGATGAATAAGTTTGGGTTTCTATTACCAATTACTATTAAATTGGTTGATACTTTATATTACCACATCAAAAATACACCACATCAATGTTTTAAATTATTAATAAAACTAGGCTCACCGCTGCAGGAAATTTAAAAACTCCTTTTTTAATCCAACCAAACACTTTGTCACCTACATTTAATCCTTTCAACCAGTTGGAACCTAAACCCAGGCGTGGTTTTTTAATCTTAGTTTGATACTTCACTATAGCCACTAGTAATTCTATTTTACAACCTAAAGTTAAAACAAAAATTAATAAATATGCCTGATACAGAATGTTGTTTCCTTATGTTTATAACTACTAAAATAATCAAAATAAGTTTTTCAATGAGATAAACAAATCTTATTAAGGTCACACCTAAATTACCTTGTCCTGGTAAACAACTACTTGCAATAGAAAAGGAGCGAGGTTTAATTGTGGAGAACAACTCAAATAGCACTTCTATTGTGAGATTTGATGCTGATATGTGGAAGTCATGTAACACCTGAAAGTATTATATTGTTAACTGGTTCCAACTATCTATAACTTCAAATCACTATGTGTACAATTTATCAGACCAGTAATTTTGAACAGATTGTACTTTTGACTTAATTTTCATGTAGTCAATGATCAATATATCAATATTGAACATTTAATTTCTGTAAGTTGGTATACTGCTACATTTTATAATTACTACATGACAATGTATCAAAAGTATCTGCTAAAGCAATATGTATTATTATTATAGCTATAACTGAAACCATACCTCCAAAATAGTCCTTTTTGGTCTCCTGCAATAACTTAGCCACTCCTCCTGTCCCTCAGCAGAACTGAGTTCTCTACATTTGTCTCTCTCTAACCTATCATCTGATATAAGTGCTAGAAGAGAAAAGACATATTGCGTAGGAAATGCTTTTAAATCCCAATACTGTTCTGCTATCACATACATTGGTAAGGGTTGTTTGAGAAATTGAGGAACTGGCATGTCTAAAACAAATGATTGAATGGGTTAATTTTTAAATTTAATTCCTATATGTATAGATACAGAATTATAATCTCTATAAATATATAGTTAAATGTTAATCATAGTCACTAGAGTACCTTAACAAATTTAGGCCTTATTTTTAAGTATATTATCTATTATCATTATTTATAGTACTATACAATTATTGTATTCCACTAGGTAATTCTTCAATATATTGTTATCCTTCTATCTAATATAAATATTGATGTATATAGAATTTTAGCCAGTTTCATTTTTCATAACAATATAAAATTATAATCATTTATGTACTTATTATATACCTAATTTATCTGATCCTTTTCAAAATTCCGATCCAATTTCCAAACCAATAAAATAAATCTAATAACACACTCCCTAACTTTTTTGCATGGCTGACGCACAAACCGTGCAGGCCAAGAAAGGAAAAAAAAAAAAAAATATATTGTTAGAAATAAAAAACATGGTTTATTAAAAAAGTTTATTGAAGTCATTCTTCCTCCTGCCATCCATCCTCCTCACTGAGGAATCGTCGTTTGGCAGCAGTGTTCATGTAGGGACGTAAGGCCCATTCAGTGTCAGCTGCTTCCAGAGCTTCTAAAGTGCCTAATTTTATCTCATACAGTTTCATTTGGAAGCGAGGACCTACTTCAGAGAGCTCTATTTCTTTACCAGCCTGGAAACAGTATGACATATTTAAATGATACATCTGTATGTTTGTTTATGACTGAGTATCACAAACAAATCATGAAATACATGGAGAGAGAAAATAGATAAAGAAATAGATTTGGCATATTTTATTATTGACTTGAGTAAATAATGGGAGTTATTATACAACAATAACTTTAATTGCAGTTTTAATTCACTTATAAAAGGCATTTTAAAAAATGTTACCTTCTTATGTGTATGTTGTCTAAAGCAGATGTAATCATCATTATTGGCAAAAGTTATCACTCGCTTTGAGTCTGGCTTAGGTACTGGAAACAGGTACTTTAAAATACTCATCGTTCTTATACCTGCAAAATTAAAAAAATAAATACAATTCATTCAGAAAAAGACAGATCAAACAGTAAGGACATTTCTATAATGTACTTAATTGGGCTAGGTCATTCACCATGTTAAGAATATAAGCATTTTAATACCATATACATACCAAGATCTGTTTTAAAGTTATGGAATATAAGGTGTGGGTACTGTTCACTCATGGGCCCTATATCTGGAATATCATGTCTCATCACCACACCTGACAATGTAAATGATGCTGTGGGGCCATAGGGAAGATGACATATTACCTGCAATTTGTATCAAAACATAAAATTTATTATAAAAATATCATTAAATCCATGTTTTATAAAGTTAAGAAAGTTACCAACAGAGAGAAACTTCTTTGCTAGCTTTAAATTTGGGACCAAAACTCGATGAAACAATAAGACAAAGATCCAATTTCCCAGAAAAGGAAGGAAAGCCAAAAACAATAATCTACTCACCAAACTATCAGGTACTCCTCTGTGTTCATGAACAACTATGAAATCTGTGACATCATTAGCTCGACATGCATGAATGAGTTGGGACATTTCATAACCCCCACGATTCATACGTTGGCTGTTAGGAAATATTAGTCTGAAAAGGTTAAAATTTGTTGTAGGTGTTTTCATTCTGACATTAAATTAATATAATTTTGACAATTAAAAGAAAAGTAATGTTAATAACAAACCTTAACTCTTTAACAAACATTTTAAGCCTTGCACTAGGCTCCCTGGATGTTGTAATCATAATCTTAGGATCTTCGACACCTGCATATCTATACTCATCATCTTGAGAATTTAATGTGTTTACGCCCCCACTGAAGCCACCAATTACTGCAGATTTTTCTGGACCTGGGTATAATAATTTTATAAGACTAGGTCTAGTCTTCAAATAAATAAAACACAAAATCAAATATTTAAAATAAATTGAGGTTACAATTTAACAAAATTGACATCCTCCTCATTATTTAAGATTGATATCCTACCTTTGTCTTCAAATTCTAATCTTTGTTGTAACGCTATTGCTTCTTTCCTTAGGTCTCCATGTATTGGAATATTCTCTTCTAAACATTTTTTTAGTTGATCTTTTTTAGCTTGAATACTCTTTTGTTTATCTTCTGCCGACTTCCTGTACAAATATTCGCGGCGCAATCGCGCTTGCCTCCGTAGCATACTGATTATATCCTTATTTAATTTGCACAAGTACAATAAAAACAACGGTATAATGTTTTATCTTTAACATATAATTCTACACAAAAATACACATGTTTAAGACCAACTGACATTACAGAGACAGTGACAATTGACAGTTGATAATTCATGAATGTAAAATGGCACAGCTTTTTTTAATAAAGATTATATCATGTTATAAATAAAAACCATAATTCATATAAATTCACTTTATATAGTAAAAATACCTACAGTCTACTATTTATAGAAGCGTTTTAAAAAATAAGCATCACTAAGTACTATTTTCATAATCATTATAGTTCTCTCAGTTACAAAATTGTAATGTCTTAGAATTTGTAATTCTTCTACTGTAATTTTAATGTAAAACTAAAATGTCTCTTACCTTCATGATATTCTTCTATGTTTAACATGTAATGCGGTTTAATATCAATATTATGAGTTTCAAATATTCCAAACAGATCCTCAATATCATCTTTACTATTTCGTGGTCTTATATTAAATACATCTCCAGGACAGTAATTAATTTTTTCTTTATGTACAGTTTTAAAGGAAAGTAATCTTACATCCTGCAAGAAAAGAAAAAAATTAATTTGAAGATTTTTTTTAAATTCTTGTCTATTTTACAATATAATTGAATTAACAATAACTATACATATAATGTTTTAAACAACCTTACACATACTGTATGGATTTTTAATGTTTTAATCCACACCATCTTGTAACATTAAATATAAATAAATCAATATATGATAGGTATTAGACATTAACAAGTTTGAAAATAAATGTTTTAGTAATATTTCAGAGGAACTTACTTGAAAATGTGATTCATGTGTTGTACGAGAATTACTTTCTATTTCCAAGTATATGGGATTGACAAAGTGATCAGTGTTTGTACTTCCAAAGTACATATCTTTATTTAATCCACATTCAGACATCATAGTAATGTTATTTTTAATTATTGTTGTTTTCCAACGTGGAACAAACTTTGTTACTCCAATATTTGGGTCAATTTTTTGTGCTGTGTTTAATTTTGCATAGAACTTTTCAAGCCATGGGATCAAAACAGCGTCATGTCCTAAGTCATGTTGATAATCACAGAGAGCTGTAATGATAACATAATCTTTAGATCTGTATAAATTTTTTACTCTATAAATTAATGCAGGTAGATTTTGTAATGAAAATAAGAGATTATTGATAGATACCAGTGTCCAGTAAGGGCTGCGCCCCTAATTGCAAGAGACGCTTATGAAGTTTTTTGGCTGCAAAATTAAATTTATCATATGATGAGTCACCAAGACCAATCACTCCAAACTTGAGATTCACTAAAGAATTAGATGGGAGGTTTTTTCGCAGCAAGAACTTCCAAAATGCCTTCATATTGTCTGGCTCATCTCCTTCGCCAGTTGTTGCACAAACGAATAGGGCATATTGTTCGTGGATAAGCTTCGAGATTGGAAAATCATCCATGGCCTGCACCGGTCCTTTAAGCCCTAAGATTTTTGTAGTGCGCCAGATTCTCTCTGCAATTTCTTGTGATGTATAGGTCTGACTACCGTATAAAATCACGATTCTTTTTGCCATACACATTTTGCAAACAATGCAACACTAGACTTAACTTTAAAGTATAAATTAAGATTTCACTCTACGAAGCATTAACTATAACAATTATTTTAATAAATATTAAATTGATAAGTAGTATGTACTTAATTTCTACAATTTGATTTCTAAAATAACAATAGTATTAAGAGAAATGTCAATGACACATTCATAAATTTTCATGTCAATTGCCAAACCCATTCGCTGTTTCATGATAAAACTTTTAAAAATTTACAGATAAAATAACTATTGATTTTTTTTATACAACCCAAGGACAGGTTTCTACTAGGTTTTCTCTTTTGATTATACCACTTAGGCCTGACATTTAATTTTTAAATAGAATAAAAGTACCGCAGAGTAGCCTGAAACAAGAACTTTGGCGCAAGCGTGACCCACTTACGCGAAAGAAATTTGTAAAAAAATTGACACATGATAAAGGATAATTTATAATGCACCGATTGTCCTTCGATCGACTGTTCATTTGGCGGCAGAAGGTCACGCCTGTAACAAAAAGTTTTTGTCTCAGGGCCTTACTCTGCAACTTCCAGCGATACCGATCTCTATCTCAATAATAAGTGTGTACGCCCCAAGGTTGCAATCACACACAATAGTTAATAAATTACCGCTTATGTTGTACAAAATCGCAAGAATTCGCCACACTTAAATACAAACTTGGATTTTTTGAGATGTTTCAAAAAATTTTCAAATAAATTATTACCACCAAAAAAATGACTTGGTACCTACCTACATGTTTATTTTTTAGAGAAATATATTTTGCAGGTTTGCTTACTCCCGTATAATTAATATTTAATCTAAATTTCTCTGGTATTCCAGTCATAGGTAGTACAGCTATCTATTAAATTATATCTAATGGTAGAATAACAAACAAATTATACCCTAAAATATCTTTGTATCTACACATTTAAGTTAAATCGTTACAAAATATTAATGCCCCATAATTTTAAAAAATGTCACTATCAATGCGCAATGGACAAGAAAATATGTTGACCAATCACTATTAAACGGAGGGCACAATCGTTTCGTGTTTTAAAACATGCTCACCGATGGGCTATTAAAATATCTTTTTTGGCATCCAATCGAAATGTGTTTTTTTAAATTTATGTACTAAACGTGTAAAGTACCAGTTGGTTCTTATTTAACGACTATTTGTATACAGTGTAGAAAAGTGCAATATTTGTGTTTTAGTATATCTTACTATACGATATTGCTCGATTTTGTAATTAAATTTTCTTATTTTACTTACCTTAATTGTCATTTGGAAGAGGTGGGAATGAAAAATAGATAAAGTTTCTTTAAAGATATAAATAACTTTATATAATAACACCAACTTAAACTTGGGGTAACACGATATTCATTAAATCGTTTTCAGTCTTCTCTCTTTAGTCTCCATTGTCTTCAGTCATGGATCATAAATAATACGTTTGTTTTCCTAATAAAAACTCATAAAATTTAGGCACTAGGTACTTTTAGTAAGCTTGGGGAAGGAGGATGAATGTACCTAATGATCGAAATGTAATGTGTTACTTATCTACGGATGACGTTGGGCGTCACGTTATAGGAGTTTCATTTTTGGAGAGTTAGAATAACTTTTCGAGTTGAAAATGTTAAAATTTTGAAAACTTTCAATATTTTCAAAATGTTGGATTTTGTTGCAGACTAGGATGTATATTTAAATTTTAAATAGAAATGCACAATTTTCTGTTGATTTTTAGTAATTTGGCCCTTTGACATTTTAATACCGCCCATGTCTGACGTATACCACCCCATTTACCCCCGTTTATAACCTCGCTCAATACCTATTACCTACGTATATCTCTATTACTCTTACACAAGTTGATGTTTCCTCTCTCTATAGTCTATACTGGCGCACGGCAGTCTCGTGTTCTGTCTTGGCGGACTAAGTCGCTCTACTTGGAAAAAGGCGGGAAAATCAGTGCAGTGTACAGTTTGCCAGTTTTATTTAAATAAAAAATGTAAGTATAGTTTTTTTTTGTTTGTTAGACAATTGTAATCTCTTATATTGAATGCACATAACATGTTTTTATTATTGTTATTAAATATTAAGGGTATGTAAAATGTAACCGATTAAAAATTTTAATATAATTTTTATATTTTTGCATTAAATTTAATTAGTTAACGTCCCCTGTATCTTTCTATACGTTAAATTTCAAAAGGAAAGTGTTAAGCGGCCAAGCTTGATTATAGTTTGTTAAATACTTAATTTTTTACTTGTTTTTTAAAAGATGATCTACGTATTCCTATAAAACGAAACATATATAGAAAATCTTTATAGATAGCTAGATTTTGTAAATAAAAACTTTACCATACGAAAGTATTTAAACCTTATAAATAATGTACCTATGAATCTGTAAACTCAGCTTGTTGGGCATTTTTAAACATACACGTACGTATTTGTCACATTTTATAATGAGATACTATTTACCTTATCACCTAGAATTCATAGCGTTATGATCATGGCGTGATGAAAGATTACGCATATTACGTCAGAAACCGTAGCTCTATAGCTCGTAGCATGCTTGTGACACCTAACTAGGCGTTACAACTTGGAACTAAACCGTAAACGTGCTTAATTATCCACTTATGTTAAGTTCTGTATGTACGTACAGAGAATATAATAATTATATTTTTTACAATTTACATTTTTATTCTTTAATAGGCTATTTGGTTTTATTTATCTCGGAATAAACTGAAGTTAAACTTAAAAACATATTACCTTTTTTAGTAATTATATTTCTTTTCCAATACCCATAAACATGATATACCTGAAGATTGAAAGTAAAATTAAACATACATTATTAATTATAGTATCTCAGATGGATAAATATTTTTAATTTGGTAAGCTTAGAGTTCGGATTTCATATTTAATTAGGAAATTAGACTTATCTATTACACGCGCAAAAGAAACTGTTGTTGATAGAATTATAACTTATTAAACTTGAAAAATATTAATTTGGTTAAAAGTAACCTCTAAATCGTACCCACATGGTATCGATCCTCCTGTCTACCCTAGGTTTCTCCCGTTTTCCCACCCCTTTTGACCCCAAGCCTCAACACGTGCCGAAACGCCTTTGATCCCACAGAGTCTCTAAATCTAAATTAATCTTGATACAAATAATTTGTTTACGTTCTATTTTTTATGTTGCTGTAAGTCTTAATGTACTTGTGTATATCAATCTAAAACTTCCTTATCTATGCATACATACATACGCTATGTAAATCATACGAGTATAATAAAAGCAAATAATCATGATTAGACATTAAAAAACATTATTGTTGCTTTTAAAATATTTTACTTGTAATACTGGAAAACTAACTAAAATTGACTTAAGGGACATAATTATCTTCTGAAGATCACATAACCACAAGCTCTAAAACTTATTTTTTTATTATTAATCACTTCCACTTACATTAAAGACCCCGATCGCATTCAGACGTATTGACGTATGTACGCTAGATCATTGCATCATTCAAAATAGTAATAGTTTTCAATTTAAGCTTGACGTATTGCAATGTTTTATGTAAAGTTGTGGCTGTGTTGGGGTCATATAATTAGATCTATATCATTCCAAATTAAAATATATTTTACTCTGATTTCATAGTAAAATATTTTTAACGAACAAAGTTCAAATATACGGGGTAATTTGATAATTTAAATCTGGTTAAATGATTCAGGATTTAGACTTACTAATAAAATTAAAGTTATTTAGAACTCATCTTAATACTTCATTATATAATTTAATCACCATACATAATGCTATAAATATAGAAAATATTTCTTCACAACTCTTATGTATGCGAATACATTCAAGTACAACAGCTATGAATTAATTGTGAATATCTCAATATATAGTAATTATTTTGATCAACAATCAAAGTTTGTAATGTAAATATTATTATCGATGGGCCAGCAACAGCGCAATAATGATAAGCAAATAGATAATAATGATAGTTTGACCTGAACCATGACACAAAATTGCTCACCATTAGTGTGTATACTATCAAATTTGGTCGTTGCACTGTCGAGCATCTAAGTGAATTCCCACCTCAGAATCAGGTAAGCCCAGAAATAAAAAAATAAACGAATAAGTATCGCAATACAGTGAGAAAATACTGCCAGCATTAAAGCAAGCCAAGCTTTTGAGGTTCATTGTTATTATTATTTATCTTGCAGTACTTCATGTGGGGCTGATTTGCGCTTTATAGGATTGCAAGCGGTGGCCCGGAGTGAAGTACCGTCTCGCCTTGCTGAGCACACCTACAGAGCGAACCATTTAACAAAACCCCTCGATTTTCAACGAAATTTCACAGATTTCACTAATTTAAGCGATAGCTTTGAAAAGTCTTTTTATTTTTTGTCGCGCAGCAGTCGTTTCATAGGTTTCACACAAAAAGTACTAAGTTAACTTTCTCTTACCACTTACCTTTTGACGAGACTTATCTTTATATCTAAAATAATCTGCGGTATGTTTGCAGTAACGGTTTTATTATTCACGTGATGTCCGACCTGTGGTATTGGTATGTGATATAAAAAATGTGTACATCTTTTTTATTAGGCTCTATTGATTGTTTCAGATTTATACCCTTGTTGCAGAGTAATTTAGTCTTGTGATAGTTTATCGTAAATATAAGTAGTCTAGACTTGAGTAATTGCCGTGACCTTGTCACGATCGATATCTTGAAACTAGGCCGTACTTACAAATTATATGTTGCGTCATCGCTTCCGATCTATTGTCTCGGAAGTTAGTGAAGGGGGAGGCTTTAAGCGCTTAGCTATTGCAAAACAACTTTAGAAACAAAAATATTTTTATCATAAACTATTTTTCACATCACGACTTTTTATATGTCTCCATAAATTTCTAATGTATGAGATTTATTTGTGCAAAAACTTTTATGAGTTTCAATATGTCAATTCAAATACATAAAAGGTACCTACTAGGTTAAGGTATAATTCCTATAAAAAAATAAAAAATCCCTTTTTTTCTTAAAGACGTTCCACGTTTTCAATTCAAATTCGCCAGATAATTCGAAAGTTCCAATACTTTCAGTTCGCAAATCGAGTTCGCTGCACTATCATTGTTACGGAACAGAACAAGGTCTTATCATTGAACCCCTGACATGCGATACCCGACTGATGGCCAATTGACGTGGCTGCGGCCAAATCTGATACTCATTGATGCGTATTTATACTTTGATTCAGATATTACAATGTGATTCCATATATAGATTGATATATATATCTTTCGGATGCTCATACAAGTAGATAACAATAATATGACATAATTATAATTATGAGGAAATACTTTAGAGTACAGCAATATTTTAGCAAATTAAAACATTAAATTCTCATCCAAGCAAAAGTGATTCGAGCGCGCGTCCTTGTATGACCCCATTTCTTTTATAAAGGCCCCTTTGAATTCCTTTGAGCTAAACAAGACTGGGAATAACCCCATTATAGAACTCACAGACTTTTATTGGTCATACAATAGTTATACGGAATAAACACAGCCGCTCTTATAACTGGTTTTTAGCACGTAATAATAATATGTGTTTTTGTGATGGTGTTATTAATTTACGAGATCTCATTTAATAAATATTTAATGATACAAACTTGAAATATATTCATAACAATAAAATTGTTAGTATTAATTATGTAAACCCCTAAAAATGAACGCAGGTGTTGTCGTTAAAAGATCGACACGTATATTTATATCAAAACTTAGTTTCTCGTAGCTCTTTCGTAGCAAACTACAAACGATATCTACTCTTAATTCGAACGCAGGTGTTTATCTATTATAAGTAATTGTCGTTAGTAAACTGAAAAAACTTTTAAATTAAAGATGAATTCATGAATTAAATCTCAGAGCAAAATTCTCATTATTGAATAACTAAAGTAATTTTATGGGCGTTGTTGAATAAAGACGATCAAATCATCAATTAAAAACGGTACGATCCGCAAATAAGTTTGTTTTTATATTTCATTATTTTTGTAACCACAATATGTCACTAATTTAATTTTGCACTGTTGTATGTTCCACTTATTGACAATTGCAAGTTAGTACCCTTATTTTAAAATAATGTTTTTTATCCAAATTATATTAAAATCAGTGTAGTGCACAGTCAATGTACAGTCACATTTGTCACATTTGTCACATGATGTTGATGTGAAGTTAATTGAAGAAAGAAAATGAGACAAATTTAGTAAATCCCATAGACATTAAAAAACATTTTCTTTATTACAGGTCACCAAAAAGTACAAATAGCGGTGAAGATGAGTGCGATACTGATGCTCTTAAATCGGAAGCTGAAGATGATAAAGGTGGACTGGAGGCGAAGATGTCACTGCTGAACGGAATCACGGTTATCGTAGGTTCGATTATCGGCAGTGGCATTTTTGTGTCACCCACTGGTGTTTTGAAGTATACGGGAAGTGTCAATGCTAGTCTTCTAGTTTGGATAACATCAGGAGTTTTTAGTATGGTATGTATAATGTATTATTTGTTGATATATTTAATTGAAGGTCTATATGAAAGTGTCAATATCACTAAGTACGAACTAAGCACATGTGGTATCGTACACACTAGCTGGTAGTGCTTTCCTCGCTCAACGAATAAGTATCGCAGTACAGCGTGGAAATGCTGCCAGCGTTAAAACTACTCTAGCACAGAGACCAACCTTTTTAAATTTGTTTTAATTAACTTTATCATATCTAAATTTAAATTTAAATTAATTCCATTTTTATTTTTGTGCTAAGTTGTACAATACGATTTTAAGAGAAATCTACGATTTTCACTGCCTTATTCAAGAAAGCTTACATAGTCTGCATTGCTCTAAATTCAGAGCTAATATTGATTATTTATCGTATGTAAAATATCTTTAGGTTAATCTTGATGATACCTTAAGACGTAATCCCCAACTTAGATGTGTGTAAGCATTACTCATACATATATAAGTTTCGACAACTTTGATATGTAATAGTTTAATTACGTTATCACAATTTCCGATGGCAATTTATTGACAAAACTATATAAAATCGATTGTCAAGCTAGGTGATGAGTATTTGGATAAGTGGACCAAGGTTTCTACAAGTTGACCTTGTTCATGTCAGATTCAATATCTGGTTAATCAACTTTTAAACTATCAAAATATTTAACTCACATAACAGGATTCAACAATTAGGATAATATTTTGCTTCTTGTTCCTCTCGAAAAAATTTAACAAATTACAAAACTTCTATATCCAATTTTAAACATTTAGGTTAAATTATAAAACTACAGTAACTGGAGGTTGTGTGCAACTTGGGGTGAGAATCAGTGCCGAGCCTTAGACTATGTGTCCTGTATGTCAAAATCCATGCAATCGTGAGACATAAAAAATGTTTTTAACATTACTCATGGAATTTAAGTGCTTTTAAATTGCACATTGCAAATGACATAGAGTGCTAAAATATCAAAGAATTAAAAAAACTGTATCAATCTAAATAATCATTTTTAGGTTATCAATTTACTTATAAAAATATATCCCATCATCACGATTCAAGATTTCATTGTTCTTCTTCTGAAATTGTACATAAGTAGTTTTTAATAAATATATTATCTATATAGCTTTTAGAAATTTTTGAATAACCAAATAAAAAGGGTATTTAAAACACAATTGCCGAAACTAGATCGTGTTAATAATTAACGTAATAGTTACGACACAAAAGTAGGTCATTATCATCTGCGTAGATTGGAAAGTAAAGTTATTCGCGAATATTATAATTTTGACCTAGAAGACTTGGTTCAATAGAAACGACGATCTTTAGATAATCTAGATAAAGTATTATTTCTTATAAATTCAGACTCGTGCTTATAGTAGACTCGACTCATTATATTGATATATTGTATCTAGCTTCTAGTTTAGGTTATAGACACAACAACAACGGATAATTACTTATTCCAAAAATATGTACCGGTTACCAATCAATCTAAATAATGCAGTGCCATGACTATACCCTTAATTTTTAATATATGTTTTTGTTAAATGTTGTTTTGTAATTAATAACCAAAAACAAAACTTGTAAAATTGAAAATTCCTACGGGTCGACAGTGAAATCTTATTTGATAAATGGCTAACAAGTCTCGGGGGAAATCAAGTACTACAGTCAAAGCGGATTGCTTAAGCGAACACAATGTAATAAAGAAACGTCGCTATTTTAAATATAAATTATTGTTGTGCTGATAATTGTAGATAGATATAAGGAACTCAATCACCTAGAACTTAGAAATATACAATAAAGAATCTGCTGTGTAGTTTCCGAAATATAATTATCGTAAGCCAAGTTTCTCCAATGTCAGATTGTTTGATATAATAAAAACTTACATTCTTCATCAGGTGGGTGCCTACTGCTATGCTGAGTTGGGTACAATGATTCGACAGAGCGGTGCTGATTATGCCTACATCATGGAGACATTTGGGCCCTTCGCTGCCTTTATTCGATTGTGGATCGAATGTATGATTGTTAGACCTTGTTCTCAGGTAAGTTAAGTGTAATATTAAGCTAGGTATCAGAAGATAATAAAAACCCTGTCTTGTTTGCTGTTATAAAGATATTGTTGCATTGAAAGTTGCTTTTTTGATTCGTGCAGCGAGCCTAACTATGTCTGATTTACGTGACGAGAGATTTCGAGGTCTCTCTATTTTAAAAATATGATAAATATTTATCGAAACTTACATATTACTTACTTTTTACCTATTTTTTTCTGCTTGCCTACAAAAGGTTAATGTTACCGTAAGGTATTATTAATGTAAATTAATAACAAATATCTGTGGTTGTTTTTGAGTAAAAAGTATTAAAATAGTACGTTTACTAACTTAAGCGGATTATCTGTTTAGTTGATCTTAGAAAAGTTACTCCAAAAATAAATAAATTGTCGAAATGAGGTTGTGCAAATATTTAGCTTTATTTGTATAGCAATAAGGGTGACAATAAAACGATCGATATCTTGACCTAGTTTCTAGGAACGTCTTTCAACGCCCACCTCTTTTGTGGGTTGCAAATTACAATATAAAGTATAATAACATTTTGTAGAAAAAAATATTTATACTTCTTTTAAATCAGATAATATAACATTTGCCATATAGCTTAATTGCCTAGATATTTACATAAATATTGCTAGATAGAGCAAATAGAATGATTTGTTTACTTCTTTTGAGACATTAATTAGTTCTAAATGCATGTGGGTACTTGTCCTCTTGCGCTTCGTAAATCGGATTGCTCTAAAATAAAGCTTTTACGTGTGGAACAGTACGTGGACTGCTGGAAGCTATGCCATGCATATATATTTCCAAAGCAATTGCATTTAATGTTATTATCTTAATAACAATTTATTTATGTGAAAACATTCAATCCCTGTTAGTATAAATCCGAGGATTGACCAGATTTGTTCTTTGAACTTTATTAAACTGCGTAAATCTCTATAAATTGTGTTCAACGTTAAAACGAAACGGTTCTATATATTGGTAAAATCAACTGAAAAATTACTTACAACTTCATCTGCTTATATGATTTTATTTTATTAGTCATAATAATATCTTTATAATATTATAAAATACGACTTGTTTCCTTAAGAAGAGACTGTAAGAGAAACTGTCTCAAAGTTTAAGAGTGAATGCTGCAGTCATACGTTATTTATATTTTAAGGTACAAAACGTTTTATATAATGTTCTGTGGTTAGGCGATCGTGGCGCTGACATTCAGTGTGTACGTCCTGAAGCCGATATTCCCAGAGTGTCAACCACCTGACGAGGCCACTAGATTACTGGCTGCTTGCTGTATATGTAAGTTCGTTTTCATCTATTATAAATCCATATTAAACCTCAAACTAAATTTACGTCATATACAAGTGAAGTCGCAATTTTGTTTTAAGGAAAATCTCATACTAAAAAACTGAGTCTTATAAATGCGAAAGAAATTTGTAACGCTTTGAAACCAAAACCTAGTTTTATTCTTTTTGTATATTTTTACCGTTACTAGACTTTCGACTGTCAAGCTTATATTTTAATTTATAAATATTTCAATTGACATTATATTTTTTGTTACATATAGTGCTATTGACATTTATAAACTGTTGGTCTGTACGTGCGGCGACGAGGGTGCAGGACTGGTTCACATACGCAAAGCTCTTGGCGCTCTTCATCATCATCGCTGCTGGATTATACCAACTGTGCACAGGTATAATTGATTTACCTTTTTACACTAAGTTTTAACACTTTTTTCTATTTAAGATATTTTATTTATTAGGAATAGTATAACTATTCCTCATAGCACTTTTGACAGTTAAACGGAAAAGTTAAGGAGTATTTTCACGCCCGCTATGTATTTTTCTATGAATAGTTCTTCATACGGTGAACAACAATAGGAAAACCAACACGTCTAATACTCAAATATTTACGGCGTATGTCAAATGTTCATCTACATTCCTGTGTAGAAATCTAGGATCCAGTTTTATTTACAGGAAAGTAGAGTATTACTTTGCAATTTCCAACAACGACAGCGATACGATGCTGTTATATGCAAGTTCGATGAACCTCTCTTAATATCCGTAGCGCTAATGTCGCAAGCCTCCGGAACCGGAATGGACCAAAAACTCGGGAAGGCTGTCGGTATCGCTTTGGAAGTTACAGAGTGTTATTATAGAGAGGGCCATTATCAAGGAAACAGATGTGGTTCAAAACTGGTTTCTTGTAACCTGCATCGAGTTCTACGAATAAGATTCGAGCTCCGAACAAAAACTAAAAATGCTTCCTTTATTAAAGTCATAATTGGTTCCCAAATCAGTCAGGATGCTTTTGAAATTGAGATGAATAACCCGTGTTTATAACACTGAGCAATTCTTGAATGCAACGCCAGGTTCTAATATGAACTTTATATAAGGAAAAATTAATGTTCTATCCAGGTATAGATCAATAAAAATAATGGCGCTACAACCTGAGATTTCTGTGTATGTTTCATGATCATATGTATATAATTATATCCAATAAGCAAGTAGGTGATCAGCCGACGGCGTGCCTGACACACGCCGTCGACTGTTTTGGGTGTAAGGTTCGGTTTCCTCACGATGTTTTCCTTCACCGTTCGAGCTAATGTTAAATGCGCACATAGAAAAAAAATCCAAAAAGCCGGTGATCGAACCTACGACCTCAGAGATGAGAGTCGCACATTAAAGCCACTAGTCCAACACTGCTCCTATCTAGGTATTCTACTGTACGTAAAATCAATCCTCTTTAAATGAAAGTCCATGGCTGGAAATAGACTCGATTCTAAGGAAAATGGAGTTGTAAATTGATTTATCGGCTCCATTGAAAGTTGAGTGATATCATCTGCGTTTGACATCATCTAATTAAATGGGAATGGATAGTACAAAATAAATTATCCGATAGATTAAATAAATAAATAAAAATTAGTTATTATTTCCGGAGTTAAAAGTAAGTTTAATATAGGTATGTATAGTATATATTTAATTGGACAATCTACTTCAATTTATTCGAATACTTCCCAAGTTATTCTATAATTTTGGCATTCCTTTATCGAGTTAGCGAAGTTATTGTATGGCATTTCTCATAATTTAATGTAACTGGAGATCACCGGATCTGAGTAATCATTTAATAAGACCTCTTTGGAGTCCGTCCGTTCGCCAACGCTTTCCGATACCTTACTGCAAGTGTATGAACCCCACTGAGACCTGCAATTTATTTATATGAATCTAAAATAGACTGTTGCGGGGGAATAATACTCATATGTACTCACATATAACCTACACTCGTGTTAGCAACGGCAACTACTATTTAAAAAATATATTAAGGTTTATTCTTAATAGTAACGTAACCAGATTAAATTTTTCCTATAATTAAGGAAATAGATGATTGAGGATAGAACTAAAACTAACATAGATACATAACACATCGCATGCTTATACAACTCTCAGCCACACTCTCAAAAACGGAATGTGTGTGACACACACCCATCCCCATAGGACTTTTGATTGATCAGATTAGATTAGATGTAACACTAAGACTATTTTTCTTAAAAACATTGTTTTAAACATGCAGCATTATTAAGGGGCCATTTATTATTTGACTTAAAACGGGACATTGGTTTAATTTAGGTCAATAATAAGCAATCAATGAAAATAAAACACTTTTTTAAAGTTATTAAAGTAATTTATTTAGAAAAAGTTAGTTGATTTAAAAGTTAGGAATCACAAAATTTACCCAAAATTTTAAGTTAGTTGAACAGAAGAACAAATTTGTTTTAATATAGTTGGTGACGATTTAAAATAGGAATGAAACGCTTGGCAGGTTGCTTTTACATTATGCTGCTAAAATTCTCGGGAAAAACGGGAATATTTTGCGTCCCACAGTTCATTTCGGGGACACCGGGACTCGTAATTGGAAGAAGGGATAGTCCCGTGAAAAGCGGGACGTCTGGTCACGTTAAGCATGTACCACGGAATAATTGTAATCTAGTTAACCACTACACAGTGGCTCCTTATTGTGGGGGCGGTAGATGACAACTATAATTCTGTCACGAAGTAAGTTTTTATTATGAGTGAGAACCATTCGACAAATTGTTGGTCTAAAATTACATTTATGAAGTCAGTTATAAATAGTTTAACTTTGAACCTATTTATCTATTAGTGGTTATAATCTGTCCGATATAGTGCTACAGGTCAGACGAACATTTCATCGTTACATATTTGCCTTGGATTTTTTGTAATTTTCATTCTAACGCCCAACCAAAGAACATTATTTAATCATTTCATCACCCGAGCTACGAATGAACTACACGAATGCTCCAAATGTATCACAAAACCTTTTCTATGCTATATTTGTCTTTTTAAATTCACAGGGCATGTAGAGCATTTCACATTTGAAGGTACAACGAATGACGTCACTTCCATTGCCTTATCATTCTATTCTGGTCTCTTCGCTTATAACGGATGGTAAGTTATAATGTCAATTTAATAAAAAAACAATTTCATTTAATCTTATATTAGCCTTCATAATTTTCGAATTCGGTCACATATAGGTACCAAAGTACATTGTAGGTACCAAAACAAACTTTTCGATTGTGTGGTGAAATGTAAGTTTATATAGTCTACTCCATAAATTCCAAATAATTTTTTAATCTAAAACTTATTAACGCTCTATGGATGTTCATACAAACATCTATTATAGTAATTTATGCGTTAACTATTTTATTTTGCGCATTGTTTAAGTCCTGTGTTTGGGCTGTAGCCCAGGGCCCGGATGATACAAAAAAATAGGCGATATTTTATATTACAAAACAATATCTGATATTTAAAAAAATCCCTTCATAAGGTCCCTGAGATCAATCAACCCATGTGCAATGCGCGTCTATCGAACGAAACGGGGAATTCCCCGTCGCCTGTTTTCAGTGGAACTTCCCCGTAATAGCCCAGAGACTCATACTTAGAAAGTATGAGTCTCACGTGTCCAAAATATATTGGAAATTTACATAAAATGACTTTAGAAACCCAACTTAGATAAAGCAAATGGCTATAATTAAGTACCATTTCTAAAATTAACTAAAATATATAAACCATATATTTTATGTACTATTAACATTCAAAAACTATTCATTGGTTCTAGTCTATGTTCCACGACTGTTTATCATACGCTAAGATCTTAATATTTTCAGGAACTACTTAAATTTCATAATAGAAGAACTTAAAGACCCGGTTCGGAACTTACCTCGTGCCATCGCTATTTCCTGTACTCTTGTAACCATCGTCTATACACTCACTAATGTGGCCTTTTACACCACACTATCTCCTACTGAGGTAGGTTATGCTGCTAATTAAAATTTTCTAGGATTTAATTAAAGAAAAATCTACATTATGTTTCATTTCATCATAGAGACACAGCAAATATAGGTATATAATCTCTGTAACAAAGTTTGAAATCGCTTAGAATATGTAACATAACAAAAATATACAGTGTAAACTCTATATAACGACACTGAAGAGAGTGTTCAATTTATGGTGTTATAGAGTGTTTTCGTTAAATGGAAAGAAAAAAAATCAGAATTTGAAAAACGAATAAGTTTATTTCAGACTAGTATGACGGTTATGTCTATAAAAAAGCATCTTATTTGAATGCTATTGCGTATAGTCTGTTATTTTTGTCTGACATCTTTTGCTGCGCCAGTAATTAGAATATGATAACTTATAGACAATCCATGACTCCTACTTATTAGTCATGGTCAACAACAATCTACACGTGCAAGCAATTTCAATTTGTAAACAAGAGAACATGTATGATGCCGACAGTCGAGTTTATTGCGGGCTAGGACAATAAAGAGACAATAGAACGTACACAGTTGCGCAGTTTTTACTAATTTTAGGAATCTAATCAGTACTTTATTACTCAATTGTCGTTATTGAGAGTGGGTGTGTAGAGTGTAATTCTATGTAGAGTGTATAATTGTATGGAAGACAATATAAACCAACCAAAGCCAATTAATTTCGACGCTGTAGGGAGTTCGTCGCTAACCGAGGGATGTTACATGAAATTTACACCATATGTATATTTATATATATATTTAATTCCATCACAAAAATATACAGTAATAGTAATTTATAATACTTTTAATCTACATTGTAGGTATAATTTAAAATGTATAAATAGAACATTAAAACAAATGCTGGGACCATTTCCTTGCCATTTTTTAATTATAATATAGTAATTATTATAAATTATTCATTTTATCAATGTAATCCAATTCTAAAGATAAATCCGTCCACGGATGTAAAAATCATTTACCAGTACATGTCCATAACAATTTGGTATATTTCAAGGTTCTCGGTTCAGCCGCGGTAGCTGTAACATTCGCTGAGCGATTGTTCGGTGCTTTTGCACTATGTATACCATTGTTCGTAGCTGCTTCGACATTTGGCGCTGTCAATGGAGTATTACTTACGTCTTCAAGGTATGTCATTTCGAAATTAAACTGTATGTTAAATACTAATATTAAATGTTAGGTTTGTTATAAAACATTATCAAGGATGTAGTGAAAAAAGGCCGACGAATTATGAGTTTTGTACAGGCATTTATATTTATAGGTACTACAAATATGTAGAAATATTGTCTCTTAAAATTCCTTGTTATGCTTTTTCATATAAGATTAAATCCCATGGTATATTGTTTGGTGTATTTTTATATTATAAAATTTTATTGCTCGTGGCAGAGAACATAAAAACAAAGTCTACATTCTAACAATAACATTTTCAAGCTACACCGACTATCAAGCCTTGCGTTATCGTATTTGAATAAAATTAATATCAATTTATAAAGTAAAAATTAATATTTCAAAGATTTTCAATAATGCCAATATTATTTGTTGGTTTAGACACAATAAGAAAGACAGTAGACAATCAGTTATCTTAGGATCGTATTTATAAAGATTTTTTTATATAACTCTAGGTAATAGTCTACGGCATAATTTCTTTTACTACTTTCCTAAATAAATTATCATATTTTATGGAAATTTTCTGTCACAACAAACGCTAAAGTTGACGGTCGGAAAAAAATTATATCGTAGTTTGGCGGTAGTTGCAAAAATTAGTATATTGAACGTTGTGATTGTGAATCATAATATTTCGTAATAAAAATGATAAACAAAATATATTTATGTAATTTGCAATTTAGTTCGAACTACCTGGCATAGTGGTTAATGCACTTAACGTGTAATCCATATCCTGGATAGAAACAGAGCTCTTCATGGTTAGTCCATCACGTAACATCCATTACCGAAACATCTGAACAAAAAAATTGGTTTAATTTTCTATAGATTATTCTACGCGGGCGCAGCGCAAGGCCAAATGCCTGCGATGTTAACGATGGTGTCTTCTCGAGCGACACCCGTGCCTGCTGTATTAGCCGTGGCGCTTTTGTCGCTTCTCTACTTAACTGTATCAGACATACAGGCTCTTATTAACTATGTTGGATTTGCTACATGGGTAAGTTTATTATATGATGAAGATTGAACCAAGTAGGTTTAGCGTCTATTCGGCTGATTTGAGTGTAGCCCAGCCCCACAGTCCCCACGTCAAGCTCATTATCTTTGGCGCGGGTCTGCGTAAGCGCATTTTCACCTCAGTAAAAAAAGTGTCTAATCTTTAGATTAGACACTTGAACATGTAAATCAATATAAATATTAATTGAACATGAACATGTAAATTAATATTCATATTAATTTACATGTTCGTAATAATTGGAATTGGTATGGTCCCGGAATTCGACAATTCAATGTACATTGAAAAATCTTGAATGACTTTATGATAAGAAATAAATACTTTTTTTCTAATTGTCTTTAACTTATATTACAAAAATAAAAATTCAGGCACCATAGAAAACAGTTAAATTGTAAAAATAGTAAGCGGTTTGAAAAGTTAGCAGCAAAACTAGATTTTTAACTTGAAGTTCTAGAATACTGAATTTAACTTCAGTCACCGCAGCAATTTTAATCAGTACAAATTTAACTACATTGTTATAAATTTCATTATTTTCAGTTGAGTATCGGTGCGGCCGTGCTATGTCTGCCGGTTCTGCGGTATACACAGCCAAATCTTGAACGACCCATCAAAGTCAACCTTTTCTTCCCTAGTAAGTAAATATGAATCATTAAATGCTATCTATACACAGATAATAAAAATAAATTAATATATAACAAGAAAAATGTTGGCGTGGCTTCAGCGTGACCCTCATCCCTGAAGGAGTAGGTACGAATCCTTTAACCTAACTATTTAGTATTTACGCATTTAACAATAGCTCTTGGGTGGCTCTTGAAAGCATCATGAGGAAACCCATGAATCGAAGCTACAGAAATCCCAGTATTAATAATGAATTTATATATATTTTTTTTTACTTTCAGTCCTCTACATAATCTGCACAATCCTAGTAGTGGCATTTCCAGCTGTAGCGTCTCCAGCTGAAACGGGCGTCGGCTGTCTCATGATACTGACAGCTGTACCGGTTTATTTACTTCTATTGGAGCCTAGGACGAGGCTGACTGGACTTGGATCTCTTACTGGTAATAACCAAATAATCTAATATTATATGGGGAACGTCTTTCTGGTCTCTAGGGGTAATATTTAGAAACAAAACTTATGACTCACATATGTCAGGATTCCATTTTGACATTCGTAAGGCATGGCACTTAGTGACATGATTCGACTATCACGATATCGCGTCAAAGTTTTTTTTTTGCGCAATTCAGTGAACGTAAGGACACCGGCATGTAGACATACAAATCTGTTTTATCTGCGTGTTTTACAATGTATTAGATTTTAAAATGTGTGTTAAATATTTGTATAAAATACTTATAATAAAAAAATCATTCATTTTATCATTTGTAAATTTAATAACAATATTAGCTCGAACGGTGGAGGAAAACATCGTGAGGAAACTTGCATTAGACCCAAAAAGTCGACGGTGTGCGTCAGGCACAGAAGGCTATTAGAATAACAAAAGATCATAAAACAGATAAAATACTTATACTGTTAATATAACTACAATTTGTAATAAATGTTGAATTAAGCGAGTTATCTAAACTGTTGAGAATAATAATATTTCCAAAAAGAACAATGTTTGGAAAGTTATTTTGAAAACCAAAGATAATGTTTTACATGTTATTTTGTGTTCTTTTTTGTTAATTATTTATGTATTTCTTGTACTTTACCTCTGTAGGTGTTGCTTTTTTATTGGGTTCCATATTAGGGAATTGCCTAGAATAAGTCGCTTTTTATATGTATGTTTTTGTGTAAGGTGACTCAGTGAAAATAAAGCGAAAAATCGTTTATTTTTAATGTGAACTTCCTTTTTAATGTTATTTTAGTGGTAGAGATTTGTTTAATCAAGTTATTTGCATAAAATAATTATGAATAGACTCCATGGTCCGTAATTTAAAATGAACTTGATATCTACATAGCTTTTAGTTTTTGATAAACATATATACTTACGAAACTTATAATTTCAGGGGCAGCAACGCGTTTAATACAGAAGTTAACATTATCGGTGCGACCAAAAACAAAGGTTGGTTAACGCAAATATATTCAAAATAATATTGACATTCGATATTATCTTAAAACGCTTATATAAATTAATGAATGACCTGTCATCACCTTTTGACACTCAAATTAAATATAACAGGAAATTCGACAAATAAACGAGTCGAATCTAGTAAAAGCGTTATTATTTGAATATTAGTAATAATCTTGTCCTTTGTTTCAGTAATCAACCACAGCCTGCATATCGGATAATCGGACTGACAGCCACAATAAGCTATGTGTTCTTCCTCTATGATGTATGATTTTATTTTAATAAAATACGATAATTCCCAATGGTACAGAAATGGGATCAAAACCTCAAATCCATAGAGTCATAATGGTCGTATGAAACGCTTTATTTGTATTGGCAAAATGGATATTTACCAAGAAATGGTGAAAATTATCATGACAATCTGGGATTATTAGTTCAGGGATCTGATTTTTTAGGTACATGTCAATGAATAATTATTATCATAGCTATAAGTTAAATTAAGTTTAAGACCAATTTTTTTTAATAAATCTGATCATCAATAAAGCAGGAGTTCGTGAACATTATTAAGAAAAAGCTTTAAGAATGCATTTGATGTTTGATAATTCTAATAAACAAAGTGTATACACGGCAATTTTCAAGTATATTTTATTTACGCTTTTATAATAATAATATTATCAGCTATGAAATTGTAATAGAATTATGAAGTTCCTCGGAATCTCTAATGACCAATCACAAATGTGTAGCGATTTGACATTAAAAACGATTAAGATTCACACAAGTTTAAATGCGAATGAAATTTCCATCTATTGTCTATGACTTCATGACTTTGACAGATCGGACAAATCGTTCGCGCTTAGACATGTCTCTGAATCTCAGACTCAATGTTGTATCTTTGTCTGTATTATATAATAATCGAATAAGATTGGCTTAAAAGACGTTTTTAGTTTAAATAATTCAGTTAGTGTGAAATTCAACTGTATATAAAAAAGACACTACGAATTTTCGTAACAAAACCTATGAAATATGGTTTGTGTTCTTAAAAATATGGTACATTCGCGCGCCAAAAAATATGTATTAAATAAGTCTTGTTTGCCCAATGTTGGACAATATTTTTACTAGAAATTTCTAGCTTTTATAAAGTAATTGAGTAGATAATACCGAAATAATATTTTTTTTACTTAGCCTTGTGACTACATTTTAGTGACAAATAAGTATACCTCCTAAGGTTATTTATCATTTATAACAAAATGGCTGTGTTTAATTTTACATTCCATTAAAGTTATTTGGAATATCGTTTTTATTGCTTTTATAATAAACAAATTTTACAATTTGTTTATTTTGTAAATACATATTGCTACTCTCATACATGACATTCCAAAGTAATTAAGGTTTTTATTTCATAAATATTGGGCTTACAAAGCGTTGTAGTTGCCAAGATCGCGGAATCATTATAAGTTTTTTCTAATAAAGTTATAATTGAGTAACTTTAAGTAGGCAGGAGAAAACTATAGATAATGTATTCTATACACTCATTTACTTAAAACAAATGACCGTCATACGAGGTGTCATATCAAGGAATATGAAAAAGCATTTTTTTTTTAATTTGGATGAGCAATATTGACCTAAAACGGTGCGTCAGGCACAGAAGGCTGACCTACATGCCTATTAAGAAAAATAAACGATTACGGAATAGTCTTTGAGGCCAAAACCACGGTTAAGCGCGGCTATTTTATTTCATTTCCCTCTTTGCAAACATATATGAAGTTCCCATAAATATCAGCTCCTACGCCATAGACATAAGGCATGTATTAATTAATACTCTTAATAAATACATGCTTCCTTTTAAGTTACTCAATTATATACAATATAGCTTTAAGATTTATAATACTGCGCATGATGTGTATTTTTGCTCATGTTAACTAAATCATACCCAATGTTGTTTAGATGTAGATAAGCTTTATATAACTGTCATGTGATGTTGTATATCGTTGTTTCTGTTTAGGTTGTCTCACAGACACAATGTGACAATAATAAAATACCTATTCACTCTTTACTTTTTTTATTTTTTTAATTACTTCTCTTAGGTTTAAAGAAGAACTTTAGTTTGTCCTCGCTGTAGAATTAAGGGTCAGTACCGAATTGCTACGATATCATTACTTAAAATAGGTGTGGGGGGACGTATATGAAAGTTTTTTAAACGTCATATATTTGGCTTATGAGACTCGTCACTGTTTAAATATAATCGACTAAAATCACGCGGTCTGCGGTGCGCATGCAGTATCGCAGAAAATATATATGATTAAATGAAGAGATTTTTCACTTTCGAGCAACATTTTATCTTGATAAAAGTTTGGCTACAAGCTCTCTAAGGGCTTTGAAACACTTAGTAAAGTACGACGTGAGTATTATCCGACTTAACTTATGTGATGGGATTTCTTGTTTGTTTTTGAGACAAACAACTGCCATAATGTAACGTATGTAATATAATGACACATACTGGAGTCATAATTAGCGCGTGTGTTGACACTAAATATTTGAGTATGTTTTTTTCGGATTTCATAGTTTCATTCATTTCGATAAATATCAGCTATAATCAAATAATAATATTGTTACGAAGACGGGTCGACCGCAATGTTTCTAGATTTTTCCACTACTTAGAGAACTTTTCAGCAGGCTGTAATATGATTTCTGACCGTTTCAGGAGCGGGTCAATGACATATTAGAAAATTGTAATTTCCATAATGTTACCCTAGTTTTCAGGAAGCTGAAACATTTTTTCAGTCAGTTTCAGAACATGTGTAGTCGAGTGATGCTGTTTTCGGGAGACCCGTTTTCAAGCGTTTTCAGGCCTAGGTATACCCCTTTGATGAAAGAATATTCTAGACCAAATTTTCTAGGTGTGAGACAAGGACGAAATAATACGAGAGAGAGAGAGAAGATCAGAACTTTCTCGAAACTAGACTGAGCACTCTAGAACGCCGTACGACAAGGACGGAGTAACATGCGAAAGAGACAAAGAGTGTAGACGTTCTAGAATTGTGCAATCGCTACTCAGTAGCAAGCCCGCCTAGAGAGTTCTCGAATATTGTTTAGAATTATTCCCAGGGATATATAAGAGAGCCGAAACGCGACTAGTCACCTTTAGTTTGGAATGCGATAACAAGAGAGAAACACCGAAGCGATAAAGTGATTACAAGTGATAAAGTACTGTGTGAAGTGTGCATAGTGAAGTAATAAGTGATTGGTGTGTGTAATTAGTGCATCTCTGCAATTAATTTGTGCTCATAAATTCCTCATTGATTTTTCAAGAAATAAACCCTTGAATAAATCTACGGCATTTTCAATCCGATCCCCTAGCTCGTAACAATATTAATGAATGCTTCGGAGGAAGATTATTAGGCTTCGACATTTGGATATCGACTTTAAAGGGGCGTCAATATTTCTTGAAATAGATATGATTAGAAAATAAAAATATCTTTTGTTGATACCAAGTGCACTAGAGAAACATGCGCAGTTTCTTGAAATTTTATAACTTAGACTTGTTATATTTCTGCATCTGATCAATAAAAGCGCGGTCTTAGGTTATTTTCCGGCCCGGTGGATGAAAGCCGCTGTAGTGGTACTACGAAAGCCGGAGAAACCTGATTACACTAACCCCTAAGGCATATAGGCCAATAAGTCTATAGCCAGTTATGAGCAAAGTGTAAGAGAAAATTCTAGTCAGAAAACTAAGATGGCACCAGGTACCACGCTAGAGCAACCGCCTGTAAGGATTTATGCGCAGCACCGAGGACGCTCTCTATACTGCAGTGACACATATTAAGAGCAACACAATTATAGAGGGCGCCTTGAGTATTTGAATACTGGTTCGACTGGCGGAAGAGGAATGTCCTGCAAAAATAGTAAGTATTATGAATACTTATCTCCAGGAGAGGAGCATCATCCTAAATTACGCAGGCCATAAACAATTTAGACTAACAAGCAAAGGATGCGTGCAGAACTCCATAGCCTGACCTATACCCTGGAACTTATTGGTTGACGTTGTATTGAAGATGATAGATTCAAGGCATCCAGAAGCAGTCTGCAAACGCAGATGATGTCTTGCTTATGATATGGATGGAGTTACGAGAGAGGAGTTAACCAAAATAGCCATTCCTATATTGGATTTTGTGCATAAGTGAGGCGAGAGGAACATGCTTGGCGGCTTTAAGCCTCACAAAAGCAATGTGATATGCAATCGTAGGTTTAACAACCTACGCCTCGCAATGAATAAAGTACCAATAATGTTAATAAACAAAATAAGGATCCTGGGCGTAGAAATAGACAGTGCATTAATTTTTAAAGGCCAAATACACAACGTATATACTATATGAGATGATATATAGATGATGATATTAATTAATCCCTAATGGGAAAGCCAAAGGACTTTAGTCCATACAGCCAGGTCTTGTATCAATATATAGACAAGACCTGCTGATTGTAGGGGTATCTATTCATTAAAAAAAATCTAACACGCTACTTGAAATATTGTTAAAAGTTGCAACGCGTTGAATGATTCGACGATGTATGACTAACCAAGTCATGTAATGTTAATATTAGTTATTACGATCCGGCCACGGCGATATTAATAAATAAAACTTTTTTTTAAATATTATGGCAATATTTTTCATTTTATGCCAGTTTCAAGTAAATTTTTATCTTTTTCTTTCTAGGTAGTCGAAGTACCGATTTAAAAATTATTGTTGGCAACACTGCTCGCGGTCGGTGCCGGCAACCATTTTGATTTCTTTTCGGCGTCGCTCTCGCCCAGTAATCAAATCTATAATTTTACACTGTTACGATTTGCTTTACATATTAATCGTGTTCTACTAGAACAAGCTACAAGCTTATAATTGTATTTCAATCTTTAACGTAAGTACATAATTTTGGGCTTTTAACTAATGTGTAAAATGAATGTAAAAATCGTACAGTTATTGTTTGAATCCGTAGTTTTATAACATCGTAATTAGTTTATTGATTGGTTTTTCGATATATAATTTTCCATCTAATTCTTTTAGAATATCAATTTTGCTCTTAAATGTCTGCGTCATCCATGTAAATAACACGTTACAGCTAAAATGGCCAACCGAAGACCTCCTCCCAGTGGACGACGTATGGACTTCATGCGAAACGATCGAGGAAAGAACTTTCGCCCGGGCGTGTCACCATGGCAGGGGGGAGCACCAGGCAACGATATTCCCAATTTGTTACCTATAACTGGTGGCTCAACTGAAGCTACTCTTGCCCTGGCGAGCAACATCATCAATCTTCTTCAGCCCCGTCAAAACTCTGTCCCGTCTTTACTTGACATGCCTATTCGTCGTGACTTTGGTCCACCTATGGGACGGTTTGATCGTGGATATCCACCAAATCGGGTAAGTCCATTTGATCTGATCTTATTATTATTGGATATGTAGGTTTTACAAGAGTTTGGGTAATGTTCAGTGTGTCACACCTATGTTCTTGAATAGCACGATTTTTTAATCAAAAATTGTATTTTGCCTTACCCTTAATTTTGGGTATTTATTTTTAGTCTTATGTTTAAACTGTCTAATGCTAATTCTTAAATTTTAAACTAATCTAAATGGTTTTATAAGTTTCTACACAGGTTTTCAAGCAGCTTTGTCAACCATGTCTCTACTTTGTTATTCTATAAAGCCCACAGTGGCTTGCTATTCTTACTAACTTGGAATCTCAATTCCATTCAGATGGGCAATCAAGGTAATTTCCGGCGAACGGGAAATTACAACCGCTCTGGTGAGCGTATGAACAGCAATCGTAAGCCATTCAGGCCCAATGATGGGCAAAGGCAACAAAACAAGAGTTCCCCGAAAAAGGATGCCGACCCTAAAAATAAACCCAAGGAGAGGTAAGGAACCCAAGTTTCCTTCCGGTGATAACACCGACTTTCAATTCCAAACTATATTATTCACAACTTCAACGTTCACCGGAGTAATACCATGTTTCCTTTTCGGAGACTACTTCTGAGGCATATCTTTTGTTGGATACTCAAATGTCTTCACAGAATAACTGTTACAATGGTTTCTGTTAAATGAAACTCTTTTGTATAAACATTGTTTTTCCAGGACTTTTTGATACTCAAAATTTTAATGCCCATAAATTTTGTAAAATGTATTCTTCATATTAGGGAAGTGGTCATATAATTAACATTTTTAATATTTTATAAGCTAAACTAGTTTAAACAAAATTTTCTGTGCAAGTGACAAATCTATTATACCTGTGCTCTTTGCACACAGTATATGCTTGTTGAGATTTGGATTCTGTAAAGATTAACTTTGCTATAGATACTGTACAAAATAATTGGAATAATATTGTTTGATAACATTAGTATCAAAATGTCACTTACTCAGAAACTTAAATCAAGGTTCTTGAACATATTTAAAATACTAAAGCTTTATATAGTGAACAAGAAAAAGAGAAGTCTGATGGTACTGAAAAAGTGGAAGACAAACAAGAAGAGAAGAAAGACAGTCAAAAGACCAGATATGATGATATTAATCAGCAACTATTGAGGTGCCACATCTGTAACAAGAGTATGTGGGATGGAAGATCTTTTGAAAATCACCTAAGTGGGCGGGCTCACTCCATCATGATGCAAAAGACAGTTGAGAGCTATGCTTTGACTGCTGATACTATGAGGCAGGAGTTTAAGGTACTTATTATGTAGTTTCCTTTGTAACTGAGCAGTAGAAATTTTATATAAGAGTCTGTTCTTGTAAAGGGATGAATAATTTATTTATAACCAACTATAATTTACTAACAGTAATACCATAAATATAGCAGTTTATAACAGAATCATTACAATTATTTAAAAAAACGAAGAGCTATTTATAATATAAATAACCATAACCATACCAGAAATATAACATTACAGATTCGCGACATGAAACGTAACCGTAAATCGGGCCAGCAACCGACACGTGACTTCTACTGTGCTATGTGTGATATGTATGCAGCAGATGGATCTGGTCATCGCACCACTGTCGGCCACCGCAAGCTGAAGAAATATTTACACCCCACTTGCACTGCCTGTCATAAGGAAATGCCTACTAGAATTGAGCTGGATGAACACCGTTTGACTCCAGAACATCTTAGGATGATACAGGACAAGCAAGATGTCAGTGGAAAGCTGAAACCTGAAGGTAAGCTGTCCATTTTTTCACGAGTAATAAAATTTGAGTTAGTTTTTTTTACATTGATTATGAGAAAAAACTTAACTAAAATTAAAAATATCTGCGATCTATATTTAATGCAATGTATAAGCAATAATATATTTTGGGCTTGTAATTTATGTCAGAATTAAAACATGATATCTTTTTATCTGCAAGTTACCCATTTGCCCCTAATTTGCGTGTTCAAACTTGAAGAAAATTATTTTGGAATAATATTTTAAAAGCAAGCTGGAGGGTATCTTTTTGACAGGTAACAAAAAGAAAATCCATCCAGCTCCATGGCTTACGGACGATATTAAGTTATTATTAGAGAAGAAAAAGATTTTAAAAGCCAATTACCAGGCAAACAAATCTGAGGTACTTGGGGAAGAATACAGACAGATTCGCAATCGATGCAATATTCTATGTAGAGACGCGCAACGCCGCTATGAGGCTGGCGATTCAGGTAAGGCTTCATTAGCACTGATGGCCAAGTAATACAATGGTCAAGACTAAGTTACCTCAAAACTGGCCAATACTATTTGTCAAAGACAATTAGAAAAAAATAATTTCTTAGAAAACGTGAATTGCTGAAGAGCTCGGAAAACATCATATTTTGGTGTTTAAGAAATTTATTAAAAGGATGTGAATGTCTGTACATGTGTGAGATATTTTATATATACTCTTTGAAAACATTGATATAATTACCGATAATGTCCTCCAAAGCAGTAGTATACTTAAAAAATACTTCATATTGCTTCAAGTAACTTCAAGCTTAGGAAAAGTATTTAGTAAATTAGATAAATAGGAAAAAATAAGGCTTTTATAGTACGAGGCATTAATTTCTATTCAAAGACACATTGTGAACAATTTCCGACGATTAAACATCTCATGTAGCAAGCTGCGGCGCCGTGACGCTGCGATTCATGTTTCCAATGCCGACACCGCCTTATTTAGGACTCCATACTGGCTCAGCATTAAAAGAACTGCTGAACTATTCATGGTACCGTATCTATCTAGCACCATCGTACAGGATAGTTCACTTCATTACGAAATAAGGATATTCTTCTTCATCTCCGCGATTTTATTGACAGCAGAGTGAAGTTCGGCATTCTCGTGTGGACCTAAGTATTTACGCATATTAGGCTCTTCAACTATATATGCATCGTTGCGATGAGTGAGACAAAAGTGCAATAAAACAGAAAGACTACAATGAACACCTTTTTACATTTTCATTAATGACAACATTATAACGGCAAAACCTAATATTCAAATACTACAATGCTGAAATTGCGGCAGGAGGGTATAGAGATAAATTCTAATTATAGATTTTTCTTTGGAGTGGCACTGGTTGGATCATAAGCTACTCGAGAACGCCGTTATTGCAGTGAAATCTGACAATGAGATCACTAGATGCAAGTACAATCATGTAGTGTGTTGAATGAAAAAATAGATTTTTTTGACGTAGGTTACATTGTGAATCCTTTGCACACTTAATGAATGTCTTATTAATATAATGATCTAGTCTTTCTTTAAAATCTTTCCTATTTCAGTAATGATGATTTCGAACCTGCAAGCAGAGCAACAATACCTCCGTGACGATAGAGATCGCCAGCGCAATCGGAAGCATATGGGTGACAAGGGAAAAAATAAGGCAGAAAAAGAAGTAGAAGTGGAAGAAGGACAGGTATATTTACAACAATCACTAACTATAATATTCAAAGTGCCACAAATTATCTAGTTAATCGATAATCACTGTTTGTTAAGGCGATAAAATTATTTACAGTACTTAACTCAACTGTTTCAAACCTGTTTTTTTTAATGAAACATGTTACATAAAATCAACAGGAAAAAGAAAAGATAGATGGTGATGAAGAAAAGGCAGATGAAGAAGACAAAGTGAAAGATAGCATTGATAAGGAGGACACAATTCTAGACTACACAGAGGGTGAAGATCTTACTAACATAACTGATGACAAATACCCTGTTTATAGGTAAGTGCCAAGGCAAAATGTATACATGTCTCCATAGATTTATGAATTTGTATGTCAGAGAGCTGTTTGATTCCTCAGGAAATGAAAGTTAAATAAGTTGGCCTGCTGAACACAAACAGACAACCAACCAACTTCGGTTCTTTTTTACTCTAAAGCAATTGCTAATAATGTGTCAGTTTGCATAACTCAAAAGCTCACCCAACTACAAGCCTGGAAAAATTGAGTATTAGCTTTTATTATGTATTATTTCGAATTCCAGCACTGAACGTGGTGTGGGCCGTTCATTCCTTTCTGAATTCAAATGCTTCCAATGCCAACTCTGCAAGAAGCTCCTTGACTCAGAGGAAACAGCCGAAGTGCATCTACGTACTTGGAGGCACCACCAGCTTTTTGTGAGATTACTAAATGAGAAGAGTGGTAAAGAGGTGTGTAAATTAAAGTTTTGATTCTTAATTCCTCATACTGTTACATATATTAAACATAACCTATCTTTTTATTTTGAATCTTCTAGTTACATGACGATTAATACTACTTTTAATTTAAAAAATATATGTGTGTATTTTAAAACTGAAATACTCTTCTAAGCTTAGATGTGTACACTATTAGGAAGATAATTGTGAATGTTTTGTGTGATTAGTAGTACACTAGTAGTTAAACAAACAAGGTGCAGAATTGTGGGCCAGATAGAATATAAGAACATATAATTCAATTATGATGTCAAGTGTCTATGTATTTCACAATATTAACACAGAAAAAATTGTGTTGTATATATTATATACTCATGTAAATATAATACTAAATTTTTTATTTTTCAGCAGACTATTGAAGCCCGCGAGCCATTTAAGCGCCCACACAACATTGAGGAATCCGGCAACTGGAAGCGTCGTAAGACCTCTCCAGAGCCAAACGATTCCGAAGAAGCGGCTGAGCCTGGTCATACCGATGCTGGTGTCAAAGGTAAGACCGTACGAAAATAAAATAAATAGGAATAAACTTAACATATGACAATTTAAGTAAGAATTAGAATTTCTGGCAAAGAATGTTTGAAAAAGATTTTTTCTATTTTCTCAATATCACCATTAGTGGAAATAAATAATCCCCTATCCTAAAGCATAATACATTTTGCCTTAAACCAATATCTCATTATTTAAATAATATTTATATATTACACATTTTTTTTATAGAGGAGAAAGCTGATGACGTCGACATGGAGGGAGAGGCTATCGGTGAGTCGGAATCACCAAAACCCGACGATCTCGAAGACTGGGTGCAGAGTGTTGACGAGTTACTTGAAGAAGTTGGCGATGGTGAGTTTTATATTTTATCTTTGCACTATGACTGACACTGAAAAAAACAAGCTTTAAATATTTTTTAATACTTTAATTGAACATTTGAACTCTGTAAAATTTAATCCGAATTATCAAAAACAAATTATTATTTTATATATTACTATTAATACGTATTTGGGTTAATTCTGAGGCTCCAAATTTGGGTTTCTTTATTGTCTATATCATCCCATATAATTAGCTTATATTTTGTGGTGTGATAATAAAGGTATAAGTAAAAACAGCAAATAAGGACATAATACCTGAAGTATTTCTTCATTCAGGTTAATTAAGTTAAACAAATGATAACTATTACTACTACTATTCATTTATTATTTTGCTTCTAGATAAAGATGATTCAGCCGAGATAAACGAAAAGGACATAGTAAAGGAAGATACTGATGAACAGCCAGAATCTAAAATAAAAGTTGAAGAGAATGCAATAACAGATGAAGAAGAAAACGAAATAAAAAGCGAAGTAAAGTCAGAAGACGAAAATCCACCACCAACTCCATCAAAGCGTATCACTAGAGGGCGTGGACGTGGACGACGCAGGAATTAATAATACTAAGAATTATATAGTCATTTGCAGATCTAGTTTGCTAAAAAGTTGTTATAATTATTATTATTAAGCTGTCAAAAGACATCTTATAAAATGGTAACTACAATAGCTACATTATTTGGCTATATTTTTTATTATTACTTATTCATGTGAAATTAAATGTATTTCGTTGGTTTCAGTCTCCTAATTGCATTGTAATTTTTTCTTTCAAATTAGTACTATCAATAAGTATCTCTCTCATATTATTAAAAACATAATTGTATTTAGCCTCAACCTTTGCCCTAACTTTGTATTTTTTTGATCACATAAAGTTATGTTAAGTAAGACATCACCCGAAAAAAAGCGTATAATGTTCTTGGTCTATATTGGCATACATAATATTTTAGAAACTTGTAAATGCTAGTTATAGCATTGTCGAAACAAACATCTCTTATATATAAACTCATTTCTTATAGACTAAAATAGGTATTAAATTATCAAACGAATATAATACAAATCTTTTCAATAAAAATAAATCCCTTAGAAAAATCTCTCGTACAAGTGTAACAGTCAATAACAAGTCTGATACCAAGCAGCTTTCTAAAATTTTCTTTACAACTGTAAATAATAGACAATAAAGAGCCCCTTACATGAGGTATTTAGTTCGAATTATATCTGATACTCTTTAACATAGCATTAAGTATAGTCGGCGCATTATGAACTAAGGCTTCTTTGGGTAATAAATCATATTTATCTGTCTGTGTCATTCGCACTTACAGGTCTTATGAATAACATATCGATAACAACATTATGTTAAGTATTAATATGAATAATTTTCGTTTTCTGAAAATAAAAGGTTTTTAATTTGTAAGATAAATTTCACCATTTAATTTTTTTAAAACCATGTTAGAAATTAAATTATACATTGTGCGTATTGCGCAACGAAACGTAAGTAATGTAATGAGTGTCATAACAAAACAATCTTATATTTATAGAAAAACAACTATTATTCATTATAACCAATCAGGAATTGAGTGCTGTGCTGGTAGCTAAGTATCGATAATGCATTGCATTGTGTGCCCAATGAATCAGGATTAAAATGTGTCGACTTTAGTATTCTAATATGTAATTTTACTTTTTAAAGCTTTGAATTATGCAGACAAAATTACTTATTTATATTTAATAAAAGATAACTGTACATTGTTGATTTTATTTTTTTATGACTGTATTTAGTGAGTTGTAATAAAATAAACCATTTCATTATAGCTAATATATTACTTTATGACTGACAGGTACAAGTAGGATAATTGAAAATTGTTAGGTTTTAAAATTTTGATTACAGTTTTCAAATATTAACTTTAAATCAATGTCTTGGGTTTCTTCTAGGTACTAAGTGTTACATAATTATATACATTTTGCTCTAGTCAAATATACATATATAAATAATAAATACAAAAAAGGTAATATTTACACTAGCGGAAATAAGAAGTGATTTATAGGAATTCTCTTTAATTTCAATGTTCAACATTTTTTTAGACTGATACATAATTTTCACTACACAATTGCATTTGAGGGTAAACACTAATTTTTCTTTTTGATGAGACTCAATAGCAACTTTGTGTCATTTATCTGCATTTTCTGTCGCTTTTTCTGTTTTTCTACTGCTTTCAATTTTATTATTTGGCTTTTTCTATCTGTAATTGAGGTCTTATTCTGTATAGATTTAACAATTTTTTCTTTTGACACAGGAGTAACAAGCTTATCGTTGTGAATTATTTCTTTTAACAAAACATCACTTTGAAAAGAAACTTTCTTCTTTGCATTGATTTTTTTCTTTAGAATTTTGTTTGTATTACCAGAACTAGAGAGAGCATTTTGCCGTCTATCCAACTTATTTAAGAGCTTCACTTTGTTTTTGGTAAATTTCATGACTTTTGAAGGTAGTTGAGATAGCAGATTTTAATGTAATTAAAAGCAAAATATTGCTAGTCAATTCATGAGTTCACAAGAAGAATCTGTCTGTATACTGTAACGATGTCTCTTTTGTTTTATTAGAGTTGTAACCCCCGTTCAAGTTGCACAATAAAATTATAAAGAAAGAGCAAAAGTATACACCACTATATAGCCTTAACTTTACAAAATAAAATCACCGACACGTTAACTTAATGCATGGTAGTATGCACGATGCAATTGTCAAAGAGTAATAATATAAGTATAGGGCAATAGTAATGGGCAGTTGCACATTATTCAACTGACTTTCGAGTTAACTGTGAAGTGACAGTTCTGAGTACTGTTTGGTTTCAAGACATAGTTTGTAATATGTTTACTATTTATGTTTTAAAACAACAACAGACTTACAAAAATCACGCAAAAATAGCTGCGGAGGATAGTTGGTCTTATATTATTTAACCATTTTAATGTGCAAAAAGATCATAATTTAAATTGCAGAAATTTCTTAGTTGTTTCTGATAGTATTTGGATCTGTGGTAACATTTCTTCAGGCCTGTCGTAATAACTGACAACTATCGAAGCACAAAATCCTTAAAATCTGTGGTACAAATAATATAGAAATTTGAATGGTGTTGTGTTTTGAATTTGAACTTTTGACCTTTTTAGCTAATTTTTATTTATTTCAAACCTAAGCTATTATATACATTTAAAGTTAAAATGTCTCAAGGTAAAATTGTTTTGATGGCTTGTGGAAGCTTTAGTCCGCCGACGTACATGCATTTACGAATGTTTGGTACGTATATTTTTCCAGACTCTATTTTCTTTTGGTCTTATTCTTCTTGTGTTGTGGTTTTCTGATTTCCCCTGAGATAAAGCAAAAAATAAAAGTTATTTCATCTCATGATAGCCATATGTGATGAGGCCAAAAATTTTGTATTCTCTCTACATTACGGTATTTTGAATGATTCCAGAAATAGCAAAAGACTATATACATTCCCTCGGTCTTGGTGTAATAGTTGGAGGTATAGTATCACCAGTACATGATGCATACGGAAAAAAAGATTTGGTTGCTGCAAATCATAGGTAAAAATTCATCTAACCCATTTCATATAAGTATATATCTTATTTATTCATATCAGATACACTTTTTTTTCTCTACAGGTACTTAAAAACTTTTGAGACCTCTGTTGTTAAACTTAACACATTATAAAATTCTATAACTAAACTGAAACACAAATAAATAAACTTAATCTGGTCTGAACCATAGTGCCTAGTTATTAAAAAATATGATAGAGTAAATTATATGGAATGTCTCCTTCATTCCTTCCTTCATGTTCCATATCATGTAACTTTGTAATGAGAGGCCAGCTAGTACTGTACATTTTTATCAATTTTCTTTAATATAAACTAATAATAGTAGTAGACCACCATTAATTTAATGACACATTTGTTTTTCAGGATAGCAATGCTCAGGTTAGCATTACGGTCGTCTAGCTGGATCAAAGTGTCAGAGTGGGAGACTCAGCAATCTGGCTGGACAAGAACAAGAGCATCTATGCAATACCATCAAGTAAGGACAATTTTATTAATTATTTTCAGGAAATATCTAGCCCCATTAATTTGGATGTAGCGTTATGGCATGTTGTCTTTTAATAAATGTCTATCCTGTACAAACATATGATTGCAAGAGTTAACCACTGCTAAGGGGACTGAAAGGGAAAAACTAATGACCTATAGGGTGTATAAGACTACGACGCGGTATTCTGATGCCTCTTTAAGAGTTCATAAAAGTTCATAAGCTGTATATTAATTTTTGTTTGTGGATAAGTGGTGTCATGACGTAAATTTTCTCTATCATTACAATATGTATCGTCCTTGATATAGTCATGTAATAAGACTTAACTCAATCTTACTAATTCATGTAGTAGTTTTAAATCTGCAAGTTGCATAAATGTGTATGCAAGTATAGAATTAGCATTGAATCAGCCAGATCAATAGGTAAGTCAAGGTTACTGAGCAAGGTTCTATTCAGGTTAAAAGGTCGTCGCTTATCGCAGGTATTTCGATTTCCTATGACTCATAATGAATAATATTTTTTGAGATATAACGCCATACATTTGCGGCTAACTGCTAATATAATATTTCAAACTAGCGACAAACAAACCGCGATCTTCGTTTCACCGTAATATGTTTTTTTTCTTAGTCCACCTTTTTTCTTAGCTCCATACCAAGATATGAAAAAATATGCTATGCTACCGCACAGAGACTGTTCGCTTTTCATTAATAAAATCTAATTACTACATAAAACTTTTTTTTAAATTGTCCCCATAAAAACCTCTTGGGGAAGTTTTTTCAAGTAATATTTTTTTCAAATACTTGAATTGGTTGGTTTACCAGCCATCTGAGTTTTGAGCTTGGAAATATAGTATTTGATTAATTTTTGAGGATGTAGTTGTATTGTAATAATCCAGTGTTTTTAGTTCCTGGCATTATTATTTTTTAATGTGTTTCATAAATCGACCAGCATCTAGATGATTTGCCTTCTGCGTCTAAAACGCGGCGTCGTTTTTTTAGTAGTTTAGAGTAGTATTGGCCTAGTGGCTTCAGCGTGCGACTCTCATCCCTGAGGTCGTAAGTTCGACCCCGGCTGTGTGTGAAATAATTTTGTATGGAATCTTTAATCTTAGATACTAAGACGAGAATCTTGAAATTTTTTAAATATTCATTTATTGAAATCGATCGATCTGGTATATATTTCAGAATACAATAAATACGGCAAATAACACGGATCCTCCAATATGGTTACCCGACGACATCCTCAACGTTAACATCGAAGACCAAAACTCGAATCACATAAATGGTAACAGCGAAGACGTTACAGTTAAGTTGCTGTGCGGTGCTGATCTACTAGAGTCCTTTGCTACTCCGGGGCTGTGGTCTGATGATGACGTAAGTATGTTCATGTTATAATTTGCTATTAAAGCTTAAACAGATAACGCATTAAGTTTAGTTTTGTATTCGAAATTGTAGTGATATATACCAAAGTATATTTAAAAAATACAACTTCCAGTTAGCTTTTTAATCTATAAGCTATAAAGCTAGCCAAGAAATATTAGAAGAATTATAACTATTATTATTCGGTTTCTCTAATTTATTATAATTAGTTCTCGGGAATTCTTTAGTTATTTAACATTTTTACGCTCTTTTAAACGTTTATCATATCTTTTAATATGTGGTTTACTTTCTAAAAAATATATGATCATTTTTTTCAAAAACAATAACTTTTTAAATTTACCTTGCTCCAATGTTTCATAAACGTTATGTAATTCTAACGTATTACATCTCGCATAAAAATTACAGTTAGAAGCGATTTTGGGTCGTCATGGCATAGTGGTTGTGTCTCGGGCTGGCAGCGACCCTGGCAGGTTCATATACGAGTCAGACATGCTTTATAAATATAGGGTAAGTTAGTTAGTTCAGAATGTTAGTTAATTATAGTACATATCGTTAAATGTTGCAATTTTTAGTTTCAATAATACATTTTGGGTTTCTCTACCAATTGTCTTTGTAGCTCTGTCCCCCGATTCCAATTCCCGAGTTCTGGTATCAACTTCTGGGGAAACATGCAATGTGATGTCAACTTTCACTTCATCTTGTTTACTAGTCAAATAATAGTAGCTCTGTTCTCTATATGAAAAAAATTCTTTCGCATCTGATGCATGTTTAATGTGTAATTTTTTCAAAGTCCGTATTTATTTCAGAAAAACGTCATACTGGTAACAAATTATATAGTGAACGAAGTAAGCTCTACAGTTCTCAGGCGGCTCTTGCGCAGGAACGAAAGCGCTAAATACTTGACAGATGACAACGTCATCTCTTACGTACGACAGAATCAACTCTATGGGAGTAAGGCCAATGTCACGTGAGTATTTGAACTTATTATTGTGGATTTATAGGAGGCTAATAAAATACGTATTAACAACCAATACTGTATAGGAATAGGAATAGTATTTCCTATATATAAGTTTCCATAAATAGACATAACAAAGTGTGTTTTGGTGTTTCAAACAATAATTTTTAAATAACAATTTCCAAAAACTATTGTTACATAGCGTTAAAATTATTAAATTAAATGTTAAACGTAGAAATGTCAATCTGAAGTTGACAAAAATAAAGTTTCTTTCCAACAGAAAGTAATAATTTATTTGTTCATGCTGCTCGGATTTAGTGAGTATAACACAGATATTATGTACGATAAGTCACCCCAAGATGTCGTTATGGCGTCGCCAGAAGAGACTAGCTTCAAAAACATTCTCATCTCAATTCGAGACAAGCCTTCAATAATTGACGAAACTATAACTGTCAAACGGTCCAAAAAGTCCATTCTATCCCACACTGACACTGTGACGCCCATAAACAACCTTAAACCAAAGATGGCGTACATTGACAAGGTGTCACCAACCTACGTACCCGGAAAAGCTGTCAAAATCGTCAGTGACGTCACTCAACATACCATAGACAAGGTAGGTGTAGAAACTCATTCGCTTGACAATTTTTTGGACAACTACGAATTGAGCAAGCGTAGGTTGAGCGAGGGAAATGTTGAGAAGAAAATACCCAAAAAGAGATGCTCTTCTTCGACTATAAGGAAACTAAAACCCGATGAGATGAAAAAAAGTAAGTCTGAAGTGAGTAAATTGTGTGATAAAGTCAAAAGTATTAAACTTAAAGATGAGGGTAGAAATTATAAAACCCGTAGTTGTAACGATATAGTTAAACTCATTCTGACCAAACACGGTATCCATGTGATTAGCGATACTGAGGCGATTGTGTAATGTTTTTTATTATTTACAATAACAATTAATAATCTCGAATTTCTCAAGTTTAATGTGTGTTTTCCTATTTCTTATATAAAGTATATGTTTTGTGTAGTCAGTCTGACAAAACTTATTTACGAATTTGTAATGAATTTAGCACAAAACAAGTTAATAATTTATTAAATATTATTTTGTAAGTCTTATAGGTGTTTGTAACAACTTTACTCACACATTATTTTATTATAAAAACAGATGCTCAAATTTATACTTCCTTTAGAGTAATTACTATCTTATACTTAACTATATAATGTCTTTCTATGTATTTCAACCTTTACGATTTATAGTATAGGTATATTTATATATAAGTTATTTTTTTTTGATGAAAAAACATAAAAAAAACTTAACTGACCGAAATATAATACAAATCTGTCTTAGATTATCCTGGTATTATATAATTATTTATTATAAGTATTTATTGATTGTTCAAAATTATGTAATCTCAAAAAATTATGTATTATTTTAAATGTATGCTCCATTTGCACAAAAATGTGTGTCAATTGTTCGCAGGGGTCTCGTAACACATTACAATTCTTAAACTTAGATTAAATTGTTACATTTTAAATGTTTATTTGTAATGTAATAGGGTCGAATTAATTGATGTTGAAATATTTTATGGTTTTAGGAAAATACATCAAATTCGGACCTTTATATTGTATTTGTGTCAAATTATACTTGTGATAGTCGGTAAATGTAGTGCCAAATGTTGTGTATCCTTTTTTGTAGTGTTTAAATATAATCCATAATGAATAATTTTATACTTACAATCTAAATAATAAAAACCCATAAATGTTTTTTACGGCTCGGTAATTTGTTAATTTTTATCAAAATCTGAGCGCAGACGCAAAAATTTTGGAATTCGTTGAAAAATTTATAAAATGAACAAGTAATTTTTATTATGCACACATTTATTCGAAACGACTTAACGAAGTCGAAAATGTAATGTAGGAATGAAAAGCGAAACGATAGCGACTCGTTTGGAGTTGCTTTTAATGCTTTTCAATCCGACGCACTCGTGTGCACTTGCACTAAGGGAGCGTTGAAGTATTACGTAATCAAATTCGAGGGGGGGGGGCCTCTTGTAAAACGTGACGATGCGGGGCGGGAATTGAATTACACGTTATTGTTAATATTATTTTCCACATTCCAGTTCACTACACCACATAATGGTAAGTTTTAGGTATAAAGAGTCACTGGGGGTGGTCACGAAACGTTTTACTATTGGATACAGAAAACGTTACGGCGGCGTTTCATGGGGGGCGGGGGGTCAAGAATCTCCAAAAATTGCGTGACGTAATACTTGAACGTTCCCTAAGCGTAGTTTTAACAATGATAATTTCGGTGGCTATGATATTTTCGTAATGTTAAGTTTTAATGTCTTATGAGTAAAGCTTCTATCGAAAATTATTTAATAAATATTTACTGTGACATTGAGCTTTTATTGTAGTCCCCCTATTTTTTGTTTTCCATCGAGGCTTTACGTTTCCCTCATACGGCCTGTGTTATGTTTGTATTTGTTACCCCTTTAAGTATAGCTCCTTTTAATGTCTATAGTTTAGTATTTTTATAATAATATACAGAGAACCTTGTAAAACTTATCGTCAATTTGATGTGTCGGTTTAATATTTATGTTTTAATATAAATGAGCAAGTAGTATGTTCAGCTTCAGGCGCAAAGTTTCGTATGTTTATAAATAGTGTTTGTATATTTTTAATCAGGCAAAGACTTTCATATATTGGAGGATATTAACATGTCTCGTATTGACTATTTGGTTAAAACATTTTCCTACTTCGATCGGTGAAGACTTAATTAATATTAGGCAATATTTAATACATTCTTCAGAGATGGTCCGAGGTCACACATTTATACCAAAATCTGTTCAGTGGTTTATGGGTAAAAGTGATGGAAGGTAAAAAATACTTTTACTTACTGCTGTAGCATCTGAATAAGTAGTTAGTTAGTTTTGAATAAGATATGTAGATTTAGATGTATTTTCACGTAATTTATATTTAAATTATTATTTTCGTATGTGTTACTTTGTTTTACCGTCATTTGTTTTTTCAGGGAGGAGGTTGCCCTTTGTAGCTGACATGTTGCGCGTCGTGCGACCACAAGTCGCCCTACGCGCCTATATAGTCGCGTAAATTGTGACATCTAGAATATTGTATTGCTTTATAGTCGAGATGCTTTTTGTAAACACCTGTTAGCATTGGTGTATAGGGCTATTTATCTATGTGAACTTTCCTATGTGTATGTATTGCATAAAATATCAAATCGGCAATTTTGTGTGGGCACACCCGTCTGTAATTAAAATATTTGTTATTTACTTATACATTCAATAACTATTTACGGCTTATAGTATGTTTGCAAAGGGTTTACCTAGTTTTAGATAAATTATTTGCAATATGTAAGTGTAATTTTGCCATAAATACTGCTTAATCTTAATAGATGATTCTCATGTTTGTTAGAACGAAGTGTAATGACGTAATTCAGCCAGAAGATTTACTTTGTAATAACTTAATATTTTATGTGTATAGAGTATACTATTTTTCTATACAATTAGTGTTTTGTTTTAGTATAAAATTTATTGAAATGTTAATATTTTTTGGCTTTATTAATTGACTAACCATTAAAAGTTAATATTTTAGCTTACTCATTTTAAAGCTATTACTATTTATTGTGGTTATTTCAGATAAAGATTATTAAAATTTATTTTTTAAATGGGAATATTTTGTTTTTAGATTTTATTTAATGTGTCAAAGATACTTAATATAGTTATAATTTAAAAAAGAAAAAATGTTTGGCTTTTTTATAAAACGATGTATATAAAAAATGTAACGTAAAAGTGAGGTACTTTTATAATAAGGCTAACGAATTTGTCTCGCGGATTTATCATTTGTTTTACAATTATTTATTTTTTAATTGTCCCTTGATTAGTCTTAAAGACGTATTATATGTAAATTTGATATGCGTTTTTACCAAAATTATAAAATGTACAATTTATTTGTGCATTGGCCATACAAAAACCTCAAATTAATGTCCTTATTCATAACCGTTATTATCAAATATTTCACTTTTGTTTTATCATCTGTTTTTGTTTGCATCTTGTACCTTTCTTACACCATTTTACGTCACCCACGTTTCAAACAGATAAATTAAGGGACGAAAATTTACTACGGGTTATGGCATTGTCAGTGCTTAAAATGATACCATTTTCTGTAATTATTCCGTTAAAATAAAGGTTCTAAATAAAAATAAATATAATCAATTTTTTGTTGGTATGCTTAGTAAAACACAGAAATTTGTGAAAGATGTATATTGCTATGTTTATCAGTACAGTAAAGATAAGACTAGGAAATATAATTACAGAATACCCTGGTTTTAAAACACATTAAAAATGCAATCTTAAAATGTCAAGGATCTCATCTTAAATTAATGAAAATTATTTCATACCTAAGATTTGGGAAAATATTGTCTTTTGCCCGTTTCTGTTTTTCATGTTTTAAAAAATTTAGCTAGTCTTTGGTAGGTAAAAGTTTGAGTATTACATACTTTGGGCAATTTTAATAGTTTTTATCCAACTCCAAATATTATCATGCATTGAGTGTAGATTCTCAAACAGACATTCAATGTCTGTATTCTCAAAAAAATGTAATCATGTTTTTGCTGAAGCCATATAAGCACTTGATAAATGTACATTATTTAAATCACTTTTATTTAGTATTCTTAACCTTTGCTGGTTCAGGGCATTTACACCATGGTGTAACAGACTTATTGCACAATAGCTCCACATTAACAACAGTAATAGGAAGGTCATCTATTGCTACACTATGGGTGCTGTGAATAGTATAAGCAACATCATGAATACCCGTCACCCTATCTCGATGTCTTGTCACCTCACGTTGATTGAAGCATTTTCTCATGTCCCGTTTTCGGTATGTTTTGTCATGGATATGCCTATAAATTACAAAACTGTTACATGCCAAAAGTGTATGCTACAGTGGAAAAAAAAAAAATTTTTAAAATAGAGGATTTGAGGATATATGGTAAGAGCTTGCCGATAATTACTAGACATATGTATACAAGGCATAAATGCCACAATGCAGTTTACTTACAAAATATTAATTAGACAAACTTACTTAAATGTGTTCTCAGTTCCTGTAGTGATGTTCTTTGGTCGGAAAACTTTCAAACCTGCATCTTTTAATCTCACATAAAATTCATCATCTTCCAGGCCCCATCCCCAGTAATTATTAGACATTCCCTTGACTAGCTCAAATTGATCCCGTGATACTAACAGTATTCCACCAATGAAAGTAGCATAATGATATTTTGGATGTGTTTCAGGGGATGAAATATGTAAAGGTCCCAATCCTGGGTAATCATACTTTAAATTATCATTAATTGGCAGTAAATCGACATCATGCATTGCTATATAATCATAATTTTTGTTTGTGAAAATATAACCAACATTTATAAGTGAAGCTCTATTGAAACGATTACTGTCTTTTTGCTGTATAACAAAAATATCAAAGATTATATTTTGTTTCTTTAAGAACTTGTACATGTGTGGTACAAATTCTAGTAATTCTTCAAATCTGTCTCTAAAAGGAACTATTATAGCCAGCTTCTTCTTATCCAATGTTTTTGCAGAAATGCGGAGGTTCTGTGACTCTGAAAAATTGGAAAACAATTGTATTATTTCATGTTTTTCTGTAAATTTACTTAAAGCTTACACTTAACAGTTTGTGTTACATACATACAGTAATTTCATTAGAGATTTAGATGTGGATATTATTGCTTCTAGTTAATAGAAGACTTACCTGGAGGAGGGATTGGTAGCGTAGCGATGAAACATCCCATCAAAAACGTTAGACCTAAGCAAATAGTAAGGCATTTCGAACTACTTACGCGGTAGCCCATTAAATATAGATTTCTCAGCATTAAACATACACTTAATCGTTCCTTACTTATCAATACCCATCAGTCTTATCTGGGTGAAAAACCACATTAAAATATTAATAACTTAATATAAAACAATAAAAGACAACATACAATTTACATTTTAAAAACATTTTTATTTTTACTAATGTTTTTATATTTTAATTGTTGACTTTTGGGTTCTTTACTTTTGACAAATTTGTGATTTGTCTGATGACATTGATATAATGTCATTATCGTATCAACATAGCTGTGTTCTCTACGTAACGCATGCATAGATAATGTGCATTATACACTATAGAGTCCCATCTATGATTTAAGGTGAAAAAAGTTTAGGCTTTTGGCAAAGTTATCGTAAGTTATAATATGTTATCAAGATAACAGAAGTAAAAAGAAAGATAAAAGAAGTCAAGAGAAGATTTATGGTTTTAGATAACGTTCTACTAACTTTGATTCTGACTGTGTCAAACCTCCGCCCCTTGATGTTTAAGATTCACTCTTATGAGGAGATTGTCACGAGTAGGTTAATAAGTCACACTTCACAGTATCGATACATATATGTATTTTTTAAATAAACATATCTACACATATTTACATAATCAAATTAAGCACATTTGGTGCTAATTTTATTAAATTATTTTCCATGACAAATATTAATTATTATTTACATACTTTGTCAAGTTCATCCGATAAAAATCTTTATGAGCGACGAGTAAAGCTTTTAATTGCAACAAATTTCATGCGGCGATTTTAATAACCAATAAAACAAAAAATTTCAACAATAAATATTAATTTTCACCCGCACAACGGTTTGAATGCACAACGCAACTAAATTAATTACCAAGTTTTTTATAGACCTCTAATTACACGTTGTGGTAACTGGTAAACGTTCAAAATTGCCTACGGGATAAAATAATGTTGCCACGCTATGTTATGTTTCATTATTAAACTATATTTAATATAAGAATTACTTATAAGATTTTTTTAATCATTAAGACAAACAAATTTATTTAAGTACGATAACAAATTATTTTTATTAATCTTTATAATATAAACACGATGTCATAAAATACAGACATTGTATTTTACAGTATTCCTTAGTTTTGTGTCTATAATTTATTATTAAATTTAAATTGTCTTGATATTTTAATTTATACTTACCACTTGCGAAGTCACATCGAATAATATTACAAATTCTTAAAAAACCTTTAGATCATTCCTTGCTACCTTCACTACTAAATTCTCCTGAAAATAAAATAAAAACTCATCAAAACTTCATATAACTTGGCAACACTGAAATGTTTAACACAAACATTTATCACTGTCTTACACTATAGATAGACCACTAAATACCTACTTTCGTTGGAATAACGTCTTAGTTACAATGTAATTGAGAAAAACTGCTAGTTATATTGTTTTCAAGTTTTATATTTCAAACAGTTAATTACTGTTCGTGCTGGCGTTGAGTAATTAAAGATATTAACAAACAAAAGTAGGCAGAGGGCTGTTTTAAGTTATTTATATGTGGCTTGAAGCTATGGGCGTTTAAGACTGTGGTTACATTGAAGTTTGTCGAAGGATACTGAATACTGATGTAATTTATCAATAATGACTCGATACTTTGGCATTTAAATGAATTTGTTAACAGTGTTGATAAGGTAGGGTTTTCGACTAAGCAAAATATTTGCCTTTTTTAATAAAACCTTATTGATGTTTAGAAAATATCTTATAGTCACTACTATAAAACAATATAGTACCAAAAGATGTCAAATCGAACACAGCAACACAGTAAAGAAACGGGGCTTAAACTAACAAAGATGCTATTATTAAACATTACCTATTTTTTGCTATAAATATATAATTTAAAATAATAGAATTAAGTAACAAAAAAAAGAAGTATAAAAGTTTTTGTTTTCCAAGTCAAACGCTCTGACAACCGCTTCAGTCCATGTTCAATGTGCATCACCTTACCTTCCCATATAATTATAATCCCATATCAAATGAATGCATTTAAATAAATTTAATGAAAATTATACGCTTAACAGGTGAATACAAATTGTAATTAATGACGCATAACAATATACTTACATCGACGTATTTCCACAAATTAGGCTGAATTTGTAAACTAGCTTTTGCCTGTTGGTCTTTGTATAATTAGATAAATAAGGTCTTCTTTAGTACTTATAAAATTTTATTGCTGTGGAATAATGTCACATAATTCGCTCATTATTAAGTATTTTCTTTTAAATTTGTTTATTTTACAGAATAATATAATAAAATCATAATATATTACATTAGAAAACTGATGTGGACTAAAATACGCCCTTTTAAATACTAGCTATTTTTATTACTTTTTTATAGTATTTGCCTATGGGACGCCAAAAAAGGCAGTCATATTACCCCATGGACACCATTACAACGCACTCAGCGTTGTAGGCCTTTTAGGGAGGCGTATGTATTTTTAAGGAGGGAAGACCTCTACCGGGTGTCGCTTCAACAGTTCGCTAGTTCGCAAAATAATGTCTTGTGAATCGGATCATGAAAGTCTTCCAGCCATCACCGCGATGCTTCATACGGCTTTTAGGGTGTTGATGTTAGACAGGAGGGACGGATCAACCCAAACAACTCTTTAAAACACTCCATAGTACACTTAGCAGAATTCGCAAAGACACACAGCACAGACGCAATGTATCTGCGTAGAGAGAGTATCGAACCGATCTGTAATTCGTTGGAGATTGATAATTCGACAAGCCCTTCCGTGAATTTGGTCAAAAGGCAGGATTTATTATTATTATTTTATAATCACATCATAAATTAATAATAGTAAAAACATTTGCCAAGAGAGTGGTACATTCATATTGATTCATTATTAAAAAACCAAGAACATTCAGGCAAATGTACCGCTTTAGTGTTAGTGTTGAATTAATACTTATACTTTAATTAATTATTGAAGAATTAATATTAAGATCGTACTGCAATTGTTTAATGCATTAGTTTATAATTAAAAAAAACTTCTTTAACGCATGATTGCGAGTTTATTATATTATTTAGATAACTCGGTGTGTTAATCAGTAAATACCCCATCGCGAAGAGTGAGCTATTTTTGTTGACAGTTGAGGTTCTTAGACCAGAAACAACTTAGACGAAAATTGTTATGGCGTCTTTCTTGCTTTGTAATAACATATTCAAAGAGGAAACATATTGAAGTATATAGGTACTATCGTAACCTCCTTGCTATGAGGACCATGGTCTAGTCTCAGCGTATTAGTTACGTATAGTTTATACAATGCCCATAGGAGAATTAATTTCCTTATTATTTCAATTTATAAATACGAACGTGAGCTTACCTACTCTTATGCTTTCACAATTAATTTCATTAAACTTGGGTATAATTAACCTGCGATTTTAATGATTATTTTAAAGAACTAGATTTGGTTCAAGCCTATTGATGGATTACATGCGATCGATACGACGGGTGTCGCTAATACAGACCGCCCGCGTGGCCCACACACCACGATACCATTGTTCCGCGATTTTGTTATTGATTCCAATAGTGTCGCGTTTATATCGATAATTTTTGATAAGGGTCGTAAAATTAAAGATTTTATTGATTGAGTTTATTAAGATAAGTGGAATTTGACACTATAGGAATTTAAATGAAGTTGTTTTATCAAGAATGTAACTTCGTGAATCTAGTATTGTCTTTGGTTAATATATCTTTTACACATTGATAGAAAACGATTTTTTAATCGGATTAAAGGTAACTATTACTAAAACTATTTGTATTATTATTGAAACTTATATTATTTACATAATTTTAAATTTAATTTTTTCCGACGTTTCGCGTGCTTTACAGCGTGCGTGGTCACGGTGACCACAATAAGCCCACATATATAATAAGACCACAAATATCTTTAATCCGGTTAAAAAATTGTTTTCTTCATGAATCTGTTGTTAAGCGTTTCGGGTCAGAGGCATTGCATCTGTATAATCTTAAAATAGCGAGATATCGAACGTATTTTTTAATATCTATGGAATGTATTGTTCAACATTCCCATTAATACACAGAACAAAACCATTTTGGTGTAACAAATCATATTTTATATTATTTAATAATTTAGTTATTATTATAAATAGGAATCTTGAATTTTACAAATAAACTTCTGTTATAGGTTTTTATTACCTCATTGGTGTGTTTAACAAAATTTATATTTCAATTAAAAGTTATGACTTGCTATCATCATGCATAAATATTTACATTCACAGATGTCTGTGGCAATTCATCATGAGGCATAACTTTGTTAGTTTAATATCGATATAAAGATCCTCGATAGCATGAGCACATCACTATCAACAGTAATCAGTATTAAGTGAAGCGACACGGCACGACCCATTAAATGGTTCAATTTAAACTGTTTAATTTATGTTTTGAACTTCATTAACTTGTGGTAGGTTGCTTGTTTGCTTTGCGATTTTATACAGAGCGTAACTAGTACGAAAGGAGTTTAACTACGTGAATGTATACCACAAGGAAAGCATATGATTTTTCCGCCAGTAAGGATTAATTATTATTATTAAAATAATATCCAGTATTTAACATAAATTCCTATTTCCATTAGTTCTTTTTTTAGCGCCTACAATAAAACACATATCAATGTCGGCAGTAGTATTTTTTTAGAACTTTTGCTTTTTGGAACAGAAGTCATCATTGGTTATAGTTAGTAACTTCGTTAGGTCCAGCGCGGTGTGGGGACACATTATCATGGCACGTATGTGTCCGACACGACCGCAGTATTCCGATATTTACGAAATCATCAAGCAACGCGTCACAATGTGATGTTAATGATTGGTTCTAGATAATAATACCTTTAGACCGACTTTATAGAAACATTAATATTATTTATTCCTACATCTAACACTTATGAACGTCAATACATAAATAAAAAGCTTTTCTTCGTTTGAAAGGAGGTGAAACAATTACATGCTACCAGACAAAGATGTAGTTAAGTATTTTTATTTGTTGTTCCAAATTAGTGTTGCCAGGAAGAAATAGCTTTAGCTAGCGATAAGGCCACCCGTTGTCTAATAACTTATGTAACCTGCTTTTTTATATGTATGTTCTTGTATAAGGTAACGAAGTGTAAATAAATAATTATGTCAAGTAATAAAGTGTCTTCAAAGATTTGTAAAAGTCCGAACTTTTAATTGAAATATTAATTATATTTGTGATTAATAAATCAATGAGTAATTGTATAAATGGGAGGTGGATGGACAATGTGTTTTAATAATAATAAAAAAATAGAAAACTAAATTATTTTAGTTAAATTTATATTTAAAAAATTTGGTCCCTGTGGGAGTGTATCTTTAATGCTGGCATTTCCTCACAGGGTTGCGATACTTATTGGTTGAGCGAGGAAAGCACCAGCTCTGGTGTCACCGGTACTATCTACCAGTTGCCAACTTAAATCTTGAATTAGCGTCTGTGCCCACGGCCCAAGAGTCTCAACTCCAAAGGGAACAAAATCAAAAGTTGGAGGAAATGCTCTTTTATTTGAGCTGTTTGTTATGTTATTATTACATATGAAGTAATATACAGGTGTGTACTATTATCAACTCAAAAAAATCTGAATTATGATATTGTGTCAAAATATGTGTGATAAAAATATGGGTTTTTACCATCATATAATAGCTAGCATTATTATTTAAACAATAAATATTTAGGTGTGTTCCACTGAAAATTATAATTATTTTAAAAAGTGATACAAATTGTGAATTTAAGTCTCACATTTCTCGTACAAGTAAAGGGCTCGTAAGGTTGACATACTTTCATAAATTTTCGTTAAAAACAGTTTTATTTTCTGTATAAACAAAGAGAAATGTAAGTAATTAAAAACAGTTACCTTACCGACAATACATCCGTTATCTTCCAGCAATTTTTTGTTAACCGTTAGAGATTACGGGCTTTACTTGTTTCTATAAACAAACTTACAATACAGTTTAAAATAATCCCTTAACATAAAAAACGTTTAAAAAAAGATCTTAGTTTTTAATCTGTTGACTGCGGTGTCTTTAAATGTCTTTGGTTTCGAAAAACCTTTTTCTATTATCTCATAATGAGTTTACATTGTTAACTGTTTTGAATTATCTAGAATTGAATCGGTATTTTATTAACTAGAACCGACGTTATGAATATTTTGTACCTATTTGGTTGTTTCAACACATTTTTTTAAAAGATATTTTTGTCGACACGGACGAGCAGTGATTTAGCGTGCGACCATCTTCCCTGTTGCTGCTTCCTGCTTATGAGCACAATGAACGCGGTCGTACGAAAACATCACTAAAATCGGCATGTCTTAGACACAAAAAGTCGACGGCATGTGTCAGGCTCACGTAAAAACACAATCTGAGGACGAGCGCCAATACTTACAGTATCGTGTCTTACAAAAAATATATAGGTATTAATTAGAAAAACAGTTCAGAGGTCTATTGCGAATAATTATTCCGTATGTTATGAAAAGATAATAATAAGCAGAATTTTGACGCACAGTACCCGCTGAAATATACAAAGCAATATGGTATTTCCCAGTACAAGGATGGAATTGAAAGGTGCGGAAAATCATGAATTAACCTCTGGCATATTGCATTAAGGGCTGTTAAAACAAACAGGGCCGATCTGTGTAAAGTGCAGGCTAAGTAAATGTAAAACAGATAATGCGAGATTTCGTGATAACCGCATTGGGGACTACACATATGTATCCATTCATATCCATGTATATAATTGTAAAGATATTACAACTCAAGTAGCACATATACACACATATTTCAATTGTATTAAAATTCATCTCAGTATGATCACATCTTCATTTATGTTTAAAAGTATTTATTCTTCATTTATGACTAGTTAATTCTTCAAAAAATCTATAGCTTCTGCGTTTGCGCACGTTAGTTTTTTAGACTTCTTCAATCATATACTTATACTTTGCGTAAACTTGTCTTTTTAGAGGTCCTACATATTGGCGAAGACAGTGGAAGGAGTTCTACGGCACCCCAAACTCAACCTACAGAAATAAAGAACTCGAAGCTGCTGAAGAAGAAACTGAACTATTAAATATTTTTTACATTTAAATAGTAAATACCTAATGTTATCTACTTTTATTGAATGTACAAGAAGAGGAAAAAGGCAGATTACCTAGTAGTAGGTAGGTATATCAAACTCATTTTACACAGAACAATATTAATTAATACAATACAGGAACTAAGTGTAAATACGTATGTAATTTTTTTTCAGTGTGTAGCGCTTTTACAATTCAAACTTTTGTCATGTAACCTTATGGCGTTTGACATAACATTGACAGAATGCGTTCTGCAAATATCGTCAAAGGGGATGTAAGAAAAATGAAAATCGTTTAAAATAAATGCTTCGATCGGAGTTATTATATTACTAAAATAAATATAAAATAATTACAGTCTAATTGTTTGTGGAATTAATCTTGAAAATCCATGTTATTCACATGGCCTGTTCCCGTGTCGGAATGCCAACAAAACTTTTTATATACGTGCCAGAAAAACAAACATAGAATGTTGTATATCATAAAGAATTTTTAATTAATTATACCGATACGAAATCAATATACATACTTAAGACAGGACAACGTCTGTCGGGTCCGCTAGTTTATAATAATGTTTTTCTATATTTTATTACCAAAGAATACCATATCATTTTAGGCGATGTAAAATTATAGTCAGTTTAACTGCAGTTATGATTTGTTTATACCGAACGATGTGTGTAGTCCCAACACCTCTAGGCAGCGTTCAGATATTCAAATGAAGTCACGTTTTCGACGCCCATGGGCGCAGGCGTGATAATAAGCGCTCGACGTAATTTGACGTTACGCTATCGAGTGTTCACTTAGTCACGGCTAATCAGATTGTTCTGACCTCGAAGGGATTACAACAATGTCGTATTACTATAAAAACCCACCCGTAAAACCTTGTGGGTAACTAATTTTGCGCTAAGCTAAGAATCTGTACGTCAAGGAAAACATCGTAAGGAAACCGTGTCGCAAACCCAAAAACTACAGCATGTATCAGACATAGTGATCACATTGATGTAACGCCAACTTCATTTTGACATTTTGGAGATTGTCATAACCATGACGAATGCGACGGGAGACATTGTGTAATACAGCTAAATTCGTTAGAACGTGAATACATAATTAATATTGATCCAGCTTGTCGTAAATTAATTAAACAATACGTTGGTAATTGGTGTGTTAATTTAGCTCCGATATTCATAGAATTAAATTGTTGTTGATTTGAATTTATTGGAATTGTCTATTTCAATATAGAATGTAATCTTAACTAATATTAATAGGAAATAGATAAAACATTTCTGCACATTAATTGCTGGCCTGATTTAAATTGTTGGTAAGATCTGGGTCTGTTTTTTAAAATGTGCGTAAATCCTAAATTCTGTGCCTCAGAATATCAACATAATTCTTTGCTTGACGCACATCACTTTTGGCTAGGCCGCTTTAGACGGAATCATTTGTCCCGAAGTCTTCATTAAGGTGAAATATTTTCGTAACGTCTCAAGTCCGCCGTCAAGCAGTGTAATTACACTTACAACAATAAATCTAAACTATAGGTATATATATATATATATATATATGTACCTATATATATACCCGTTTATAAGCGTTTACAATAAATGTTACAGAAATTAGCTTTAAAAAATAAAAATCATAATATAGTAAGATATAAGGTTACAGCTATCTTGATTTCTTCACAATTATATATAAAATAAAATTATTAAATGTTATGCCTATTTTGTATCTCTTTGGAATGTCCAAAGATTTATGTTAAAGCTGTGTAGCTAATTCATCATAACATTATTTATCAAGTTAATGAATGATGTTAGAATTATGAAAATTATTATTTAATTAGAAGTATGAAAAATGTTACAACATGTATGTTTTTAATTTTGATTAAACATTATAAATTAACCAAAAGTAGTTACGGAGAAGACTAAAAAAGCACTAAATTCCTTTTAAAGTTAAGTTATAAAAATACAATCAATCCAAAAAACGAAACGGAAACAGCACAATAATCCGACAAAAAAATATTAGTGTAACTCATACATATCATTCTTAAAATCGTGGAGCCAAGCAATCACATCCCAGGTTAGCTAAAAATACTTTTTAACCCTTGCAATTTTCGAGTGTTAATAAACAAAAGCTATGATGTGGCATGAACAGTGCACCAAATCTATATTTTTATTATTCTTTCTGATGAACACATTCAGGTCACTACTCGAACTGGACACGATGACACCATTTTCCGAATAATGCATAAACATTCAGCTAAGGTGAATATTCAGATGTTTTGTACAAATAAAGGTGGCAGTTAGGCAAACTTGCAAAGAAAGTCTTATGTATTATCTGTGGAAAAGCTTATTTATGACACGAATGTATAGTATCTGTATTGTACATTCTTCTATAACCTTATGGCCGATTAATGGGGAAAACTCCGTATTTTTATTAATTTATGAAACTTTTCATTTATATATCTACACCTAGCGAAGTGCCAAGGAGACTTCTGTGCTTCTGGAAGGAGTTAGGCTGGCTTAGTTAGCCTAGACTTAATGAGGCCCTAATGAGAGTCTAAGTGCGGAAAATAAGTCCACCAAGCTTTAATATTTAACTGTTTATATCTACAACTTATATATTTTTAAGAAGTAATGAAGAAAATAGTGATGGTTGTTGAAAAAGTATTTATAAGTTATTTGTACTAAAAGCTATAAATTAATTATGCGTCACGAAATATCAGTAGTTACAATAAATCCAAAGCATTGTAATAAAAATTACATTAATTGTACAATCTTGCATATCGATGTAATAACAAAAATCAATTACAGCAATCAAAACAATTTTAATTAAAAATCAAAGTATTTACGAAACACTGTTTGTAATGGCGGAAAATTTGCGTGAAATTCAAAGCTTATCGCGTTTCATTAAAATTTAAATCAACAAGACGAAGCCACAATATTATTTTATTATCGATAAAAATCATTGCCCATTTATTTTTTATATAACAGTTACATGTGGTTTCACTCTGACAAATTAAATCTTTATAGTATAAGGCATAATCCTAGGTACTTTGCATAATGACACCGAACCAATAGTCGGGAGTCGGTACATAAATTTCAGCAAGATTTGCAAGAAAATTTTGTTTTGTTAGACACAGCTTGTTAAGGGCATGTTTTTGGTCTAATTTATAAAATAATGATTCATTAAATTAATGTACTTTATCTAATGATTGAAATTTTTTAAATCGAATAGGCTTCTTTAATATTTGCGACATTTAAATATATTCATAACGTAATGTAAAACAAAATATGATAAATATATTCAGAAATTTCCCACATAAGGACACACAAACCCCACATCTCTTCAATAATACAGATAAAAATGATTACCAATTCATTGTATACAAGGCGTCCCGCAATTTTGCACGAAATCGATTATTCATCGGAAACCGATGAAAAACTTTATCTCGATACATTAAGCTAATAAAGCATTCGAGTTAATTAAAGACTATCGCTGCGAACGCAAAAAGAATCAGAGACGTACCCAATCCGCCGCCTAATTGAATCATAACCAGCTAAATTTAAAAGCCCCACAGCCCTATTAGTACATCGCAGCACGAACGCATCACACCATCTGGCTGGTTGAAAAACTCCGAAAACCGCCCACCGAAGAAGGCTCTATATTCCAAACCCTCCCGTTATCTCCGGTCGACCAATGGGATTAAACCTGTCCTATTAATGAGAGTCGTTTAGTTGCGCAGTAACACCCATAGCGCGAGACCAGCCAATAGAAACACAGCCGTCCATATTAAAACTTTTTTGAGAGAAACAAGCGTTCGGCGACCGCCGGCTCATTCGTTCGCGCGCCGGCGTGGCGTACGTGTCGCATCATGGATTGTGTCTTTGTGTTGTGATTGTGTTTAAGTGACTGTGGAAGCATGATGCCTCTCGCACCGACACCTGTGGTCGCGGTGCCATCGAAACCGAAAATTGGATTTAGTATAGACAGTATTGTGGGTGCTGAGAAGCAAACTTCGCCGCCGCTCGGCAGTCCCGGGTCGCCTTCGCCCGTCGCTTCACCCCGGAGTCCGTCTCCGAGACCATTGTTGCGACCTAGCGCGTTACCAGCTATGTTTCCCTCGCCTGAGCTGAAGAGGCTACCGTATTTAGACGCTCAAACACATCACCACCAGTTCTTAGCGCATTTTCAAGGCGCGGCGCTAGCTGCGGCCCTCGCTCATCAGCAGCAAGGGTTTGGAGCTCCCCTACCTCCACACCCACCTCCTCACCCCACGGCCCCGGTGCCCAGGGAGTCCTATCAGCTCTACCCGTGGCTAATCAATAGGCATGGAAGGATTTTCCCGCATAGATTTCCTGGAGGTAAGTGTTTTGTTTTGATGTTTATAAACATAAACAGAATATTGTTTTGTTTAAAAAATATTCCCCTCGTACTTTATTTTAGTTATGTTATGTACGGCAATGATTGTTTATTATTTAAAGATCTGCCATTTTATTAAGCTTTAGTTTCTTACAAGATTTAACAATAAATATATTGTAATATATCATAATTCTACTTTTTTTTCTTTCTATAAAAAACACATTGTAGAAGAAATTTATTAAAATTATTTAACTTAGCTTATTAATTCTGGGTTTTTGCAAAAAATTTAATAAATTTTTTTTAAACTAAATATAAGCCCTTTTATTGGTTACTATCAAAGCTATTGAATTTTTTTTTTACTAAATTATTACATAACTATAACACAATATATTTTTTATTGGTATTTTCTAAACAAAATAATAACAAACAAGCGTCGGGGAAGAATTGCATTCGCAATAGTTTAACATTTTCATTATATGTAAAATATTTAATTATTGTCTATTGTTGTAAATCTGTTCCACTGTTTTTGCGTTATTTGCAAACACACAGAGAACATAGTCTATTGTAAGTACAATATAATATCGTGTAATAATGATAATTAGCCGACATTGCACAACATCTTCACACTTCACGGATTTAACAAGTGACCGTGGCAGTGGCCGCTACTTTTCGTTTTACTTTAAATATCAGTTAATTTAATGAACAAGTATACTGCGTGTCGCATTATATTACATAGTTTTAATTATTTATTTTATTTTATGTCAGTTAACTGACAATACAGAAAGCCACAGACGGAATAGATACAAACACAAACATAGATAACAGTTATTAGGTAAAAAAATATAATAATCATACCAATACCAATTCTTAAAAGGCCGGCAATGCACTTGCGATATTTCTGGCAATGTAAGTGTGGATTAACATCAGGTGAACCTCCTGCCCGATTCCGCGTACAAAAATATTTATATTTTTATACAAAGAAAAATATTTATCAAATGTACTTACTACTTTAATCTATTGATAGGTTTTAATTATTCTTTATGATGAAATAAATGAAGATACATTATCAGAGACTTCCTAGTTTCTTCCGTTCTAAGACCATTGTTTCGAGAGGACAAAAATTGGATAGGAAAGCCCACCAAATTTTCATCAAACTTTTCATCAATTTTTTGAGACAATATCTATGAAACTTATTATAAAACAATTTTGAGTAGCTCCGAGCAGTAGCTACTCCTATAAAAAACTTCTGAATTAATGCGTAGAAGTTTAATTCTAATTTACATTACATTTACCTTAAATTGGACTTGTTTTCACATTTCTGCGGAGAATTGACTTGTGACTTGCGTTTGTGCCTCGAAAATTAACCCACTTAATTTTCTATTACAAAACATAATAGTGATACAGATGGAGTACTTTACACGTATCATTAATTGTTAACTTTTGTTTGTTAAACATAAAAGTTATATAATAAACAAAACAATAGATATTTAGTAAAAAAACATGTTTTTTATTGAATTAAGTCTTGCTCTAGTGCTTGAACGAGTTCAACTCAACCCTGAGGTACCAGTCGAGACTGAGTCAGGCACAGTCTGATCGCCAACTGGATTAAAAGATGCAATTACGAAACAGATACAGAAATCTGAGGCAAATACCAAAAGTTGTTGGATTTTTTTCGTTGTTCAGACAAAAGAAACTCGCGGAATATTGTCATCATTGCATCATTTCCACATAATTATTCTACCCACACAAATAATAAGTAGTTATAATAAGTAGGTCTACACATATGGGTGTACTTATTATTCTAAAATTAAGAAATTATATCATTCATAAAAACATTCGAATTTCAAATATCTTTTTTGTCAGTTTTTAAGTGTCACTAATCGATATTTGGTTAACGCCATAAATTCTTTTATCTATTATTAGACAGCTTCGAGATAACTCCACTGTTAACTAATAAAGTAGTTATTTTATATCTTCATTGGTTAGATGACATTTTATCTTATCAAAAACATGAATAGTGTGATACATTTCTATCTACTGAATGTGTTATTAGAAAATATGTAAGAAGATATTGCCATCTTTAGTATTAGTTGACCATTTAATGATATTTCTCTTTAACGTCACATATATATACTAAGAAATAGGTAAAATTTATTTTTTCAAATATAATGGACCTAGATCTAGATCGCTGCTTTAAACGGACCATGCACCTTATCGAAATAGCTTTTATATATAGATTAATGATACATCGATATGTTTAATTCAACAAACTCAGCGATGACTTCACTTAATATCCTATGACACCTGGATAGGGCCTCCATTGAGTTCGGACTTCGCATTTTACCTCACTCCAATTCTTTGCCTCGTCTGCCACTGTACGTCGTCAGCGCTGTGTCTTCCAATTAAGCTCCTGCTTGGCGATGTGATTGTAATCTCTTTAAAATCAGACAAAACTGCAACAAACAGTTTTATCAATATTCAACATTAAAGCTGTATTGAAATAAATATGATTATATCTTTATTTAAATAACTTAAAAAAGATTCAAATTCAAAACGTTTTGCAATTTACCATTATGGTTTTAAAAAATCAACGTCTTGGCCTCAGATATCTGAATTCGTTTCCATTATTGACCATTGATTGTTGGGTCTAAGATGTAACCTCGTGGTACAAGCAAGTCTTATTACCGCAAATAGGACTGGTGCACAACAGAGAACCGCATACATGCCCTCAAGGTTGAATGTCGTAAACCACAGCTTTATATAATTAAACAATGCGTAGATTACTTATTATAACTTCTGAGTGTAAAAAAAAATTCATATATTATTACATTTGACACTTCTTAAGTCAAAGGGGTAAAACGGACGAGAAGAACGTGAATAAACCTCTCCGTCAAATATTGTGTCGATGTCTGTATTCTTTATTGAGCAAATAAATAAGTTTAGTATATTTAATGGCCATGCTCTCATTATCAATTTCGTTATATGCCTCATTAAATAAAGTTATCTAAAACGTCCAAAGTGAATTCTTGAATCTTGAATTATTAAACTAATGAACAACATTTATGAAACATTGCATTTATGAACATCTATATTAGTCTATATCTTGTTTGTTAAGGTGTTTAGCTACGAACGGTTCAATAACTTAAACGTTGTTTTACTTTGGAAGCCATAGATAACACAAATCTCGATACTATTATATTGTGATTTATCTGTGGGCCTAATTGTCATTGACAATTTTAACAGATTTATCTATATCTAATTTTAGTTGCTTTGAATTTCTAATATATTTAATGTTCATATTTTTACATTTATATGTTAGTAAATTTGTTAGACTTCCTGGTGAACAGTAAGGCTAGTATTGTCTTTTAATAAAATAACTTTTACACATTTAAAGAAAACACTTTTTCAACGGATTGAAGTTATGTTTGTTATGTTTACATAATATTAAAAAAAATCCTACGTTTCGCGTGCTTTACAGCGTGCGTGGTCACGGTGACTGAAGACAAAAGGTGTTCAATGTCAAAAAGTATCATAGCTGTAGAAAAGAAATTAAAATTATGTAAAATAATTATAAGTTTATAATAATACATAACTTCAATGCGTTGAAAAAGTGTTTTCTTTAAACGCTATATCTAAATTATATTTCCACATCACCATTATGAACTTTACTATGTAAATAATTATAACATTACAAGTTGCATACACATTCAATAAACATAAAATTATATATACTGCGTAAGTCCAAAGTATAGTCTGCCTAAAGCACATTTAATTAGTTCCCGCTTGAAGGCAATTTTCACCAAATAAGACAACAATTATTTTCTAACGCAGTTATAATTTAACCGTATATGGTTGACAGTGTTGAAACTTAACACCAATACATTTCTAAAACACATTCTTCATAATAATTATGTGCTACATATTTCTTTAATTATTTTATTTGCTTCTAAACAAAAATGCAAATATAATTTAATAAATAAAGGCCGACCGACTGATTTACAAAGACTTTATACAGTATTTTAGTTTTTGACCGCTCGAAAAACAATTTCCTTACAATTCGTATAGCTCTTTAAACGATGTATGTTCTTGCATCTGTTTTATTTCAAATACGCCCATGGGGCGCTTTCTAAGTTTGCGATATAAGAATCGGAAGTTATGTGAACTATTATAGAAGTATGACTCCCGTATGTCAAAATCCAAAATACTTTTCTCTACATCTTTTAATCATACCCTTATTTGCGACGCGTCTTTTCATTTATTTACTTAATTATATAGGTACTTTTAATTTGTTCGTATTTCGACGTAACAGTAATATCAATATAACAAAAAGGTATTATTGGTATGGCTGCAGTGCTTCGCAGCGACCTCATATCCCACGAAGGTTTCAGCACAGACTCCACAATCTATACATGGCGTTAGATACGCGTTGTTCGTCATAAGGCCTCGGATTGGGCGTCCTGGCTGTTCATATCATCTCCGATAGATTACTAAAATATTTTGTCATTTGTGTAGTGACGTTACATACAAACGTTTAATATCAGTTCAGACATTGATTAAAGTAATAAAAAATTATCTTTGCCTAATTAAAAACTTATTTTGTATTTATCGCTTTTCGCTTGTCCCATTTCATAATTACTCGATATATGATAACCTTTAACACGCTACATTGTAGCGCTCGTTTCATTAGTCGTAATTATTGCAGATAACTTAATTATAAAGATTATTAATGAGAACTATGTTCGTATGACCTAGGCACTATGCGCAGATAGAATGCGCTATCTTAATGTTAGATTAATATTTTTTTTAACAATATTGAAAAAGGATTGGAAAGGATATTAAAATTGGTCAAAATCATTTACGACGACATCGTTTGGAACAACATACCGGTTATATTGACTAAAATCAAAGGCTGAATTCTATCTATTAGGTAATTAATAACAACGTCATCGGTTGTTACGACTATCGGTTTTTACGACCAAATATGAGTAGTCCCTACGATATCGTTATAACAGATTTTGACTGTATTAACATTGTATAATATTAGTGCATTATTACACCATCGGTATCACCTCGACGTCCAACGTTCCACAAGTGAGCTTTTCTTAATGCAGTTTTTGCCGCGCACCACCACTATGTGAAATCAGCTGCCCACTGAAGTCTCTCCGAATCAATTCGACTTAAGGTCCTTCAAGAAAGGAGCGTAACAATTCTTAAAAGCCCTTTGGCAATGTCAGTGCCCGTTTGCCCCTATTACATAATTAAAAAAAACTTTTAATAAAAGACAGATTTTCTTTATGTAATTTTAGTTCTTCTGATCTGTACTTTCTTTTCAAATTATGTATGTGTAGTCTGTATTCAATAATTATTGACTTTTAAATCAATGAAAAGTATATTTAATTAATATCAGAAATAGTTAGAGACACAAATAGATATACCTATATACTCGTAGATTATTACAATTTAAACTATAAATTCTATTTTTTATTAAGTACCTAGGTACATAATCTATGATTAGTGGTAGAACAAGTGGTTGCCTGGAAGAGATCGCTCGAATGCGATAAGGCCGCCAGTTCATTTAATTATGTTCAATTTATATATTGTAATGTAACGAAGTGTTAATAAATAAAACAAGGACTGCTTCAAGTATTAAGGAAAAGTAATAATAGTAAATAAAATAATTAAAATACTGAATACTATTTATCTCAATACGTATGAGAATATCAAGGCTAAGTTTGCTAATAGGCTCAACTCCCTCAATAACTTGACAGGGCTTATGTAACCTCAGAATTTTTATTCTCACTCTCTCTTTCGAACTCCTTCTTTATTCAGGGTAAGATTCAGAGTCTTCCAAATGTCTAATCCTACGTTTATTACAGATTTAAACAATAGAGCAACTAAGTTTTGACATTTCTCACCGCTGAAACGTGACATTGAAAGGACTTTTGTTTATTAAAATCTAACTAAACGACTTAAGATACTATAAGGGTAAGATCGCTCAGTCTTGATAGCTCAGTATGACAAAATTTCAAAAGCTGTAGTAATAAAATAACATTTCAAATTTATTAATAGAATAGTAATATCTTTATTGAATAGAAGGTTATTCATTAGATTATATACAAATTATTGTACCCCCCGTATCGATTACGTATATTCGCGCCATTATATTGTATTTGTCAATAAAAAGTGTCATGGCGTCACAAGAAAATAATCACCCCAACAAACACCCTTCGATAATATTATTTTTATGAACTCCGTTACAGAATTTAATTAAGCTGGATTATTTTTTTATAGACACGTCAACTAAACCTATTTTTATTCTGTAGCGGTTTAACAAAAGAGGCATTGTCGCGAGGCGGGAACGAGCACCCGCGATTATCAAACGACGCCATTGTTGTTCGAATTTTGATTGTTTCCTAGTGATGTTTGTCTTGTCGATACTTTCTAAGTCATAGACTATTCATAGTTTCCAAAGAATTTATATTATTTTTTCTAAATTATTGTACACATAAATTATTATCTATAACACATTATAATTAAATAAAATATCTAAAACAACGAAAACCAGCAGGTTCTAGAAGCAGCCAGCGTAGCTACTATAGGAAGTATCGTTAATTTATGGCTAATTTAAACCGGAGATTAATACTTAACTCGAAAGATAAAGTCCGGAATTTACAGGCTGTATATATAAATTTTACTACATTATTCAGAGAAAAGATTAAAACATTGATTTAATTACAGTCACTTTACTAACTACGACAAAGTTGTAAAACTCTTGATTACATCTAAAATAAATTAATCCAGCCAAGATTATGCTGTATAAAGGTGTAACATAATGATTACCAGCAAAAACTGCAAGTAACCGTGTTTGTTTTATGACGCTATCAATAAACTATCTTTATACATACTGTTCCATTAAAAATACAATGTTAAAGCTAGTAAAATGTTATAGCGGTAATTAGGTACGTACAGGACAAGCATAATGTTCTCTTGTTCATGATTATGATCTTTAATGATACGCTTCATCGACTATTTCGTCCATGTAAGGCACAATGCGAAATTAGTTAACTATCGATAATCGTTCAATGAACTACGTCACTAGCATCGCCTCGTTAACGTTGGTAGCACCGTACGTCACATCTTTCGTTACGCGCCTTTTTAATAACCCCGATTGTTGCCGGATGCGTTTTTTCAACTATATTTCTTTAGAGAAATGAATGGGTTATAATTGGATGTAATTTGAGAGTACTTTGTTGTTGGTCGAGCGAGATTAACAAGCGTTTTAAATTAAACTATTTATGTTCGTTGTGTTGGCAGCAGCGTTCAGCCATCTTGAAACAAGATCGGTAGTTAGATGAAGTGATTTACGTTTGGGTCGAGACGTAGGATGAGAGAATTTATGATTAATTATTCAGTCTGAGCTGTTTAAAACTAATTAAAGGAGATATTTGTTCAGTTTATAGCTTGACAAGATAATTCGTTTTGAAAAAACGATTCCTAATTACTGCCTTTCATTTTGAAATTGACTGAGTTAAATCTTTGTGGGTTTAGTTTTTAGTGTGATTTTTTTAATTGCACCTTTTTTGTTGAGGGTATAATTATAGACTGCTCATCGTCTATCCAAATTTATGCCAGGATAGATACTAATTTGACAGATTGTTTAATATTTATGCTGCATCTATGTTTTAAGTGCTATATATCTACTATCTATGCTTATTTACAATAAGGCTAAATTTAATATCTTTCTTTCTATATAAAACTTACAAAAATTATCTTTGTCTGATTTCAAATAAAACTGTTAATTGTCTCTAATGCTTCAAAGTTCCAGCTATTATGTCAATTTGTATAGACTGTCAATGTCCTGATGACAGAGCCAAACGATTTGAACTAGTGATATCGCTTAAAAATCTGGATTAAAATGGTTCGAAGCAATGTGTCTTTCTTGTCATAGGCTTATGTCAGACTTAGGTCGCCGTTGGACTTGCTTTGCTGATGATAGACCTGACCTGAATCCACTACAGCAAAATCAGAGAGCTTTCAGTATGTCATTTATTGTTATTTTTTTTCAAATTTCATTTTAAGTTCATAGCGTGTCTTAGACGTAGTAGTATATTTTTTTAGTCACGATGACACAACACTAGAGTCTTAGCAATAAACAAATCTTGTTTTTTTTAATGAATATGGTGTCATCATTAGAACATTGTCTGTGCGCTATCAGCATGACCTGGTGTCACGGAATACATAAATTCACGGTTTTACGATCAAGATAGTTTCATTGACGTCCACAAATCGTGCTTCTATTGCTTATCTACAATTTTTTGTACAAGTATCAAATTTTATACCAGACTGGAAAATATAATTATATATTATATTACAGTTTCGGGGCTTTTCACATGCGCCATAGATATACGGTCAGGGAATGACGCTACCGGGGTTAAAACGTGTAAAAATTGTTTATTATAAAACACAAGTTGCCAGTCAACAAAATAAAAAAGAAGATATTTACTATTATTTTTGTGCTACTAATTGCTGTGGCATGTGAACAAATAGGACATAAGAACAGAGTGTCTTCCCCATAATAGATACTTTAAGTTACCAATTTCTAATGATAAAGTTTTGTTAAATGAAGTCTTTTTGCAGAGACAATTTAAAAAAATCGCTCTCTTTCGGTATTATATAAGACTTAATAATGTTTTTGTTTTAGACATAAGACAACTTGGTTTTACGTTTCTTCCATGTTTCGATGTATTCATCATAAAAACATCAATGTATAAACAAATTTTGTTTGTTTTTCACGTTTCGCAATTACCGTATTTTACGATGGTACCTATTTTAACTCGTAATTTTATTTACGATGGAGTTTATACTTATAATATCTATAGGTCCCTATATTTTAACGTGAGTAATAACGCAAAATATTATATTGTATTTAAACAAATAAAATAGTTACACGATATAAAGCGATGCTTTGTATAAATTACGCTAAAATAATTGCGATATAATTTTAATGTAACAACACATGACGTTTAAATGATCACTTTGCGTGTTTTAAATGTTTATCATTTACACAATTATTTAATTTTAAGAATAAATGTAGTTTGTGTATACATATTTGGTTTTCGCCATTGTACATTCGATAAAACTTTTTTTTTAATACGAATTCATTAAATTTTATTTCAATAAGTGTTTGACATTTCGTGCTTTACAGAAATCATCGTAGAGACAAAATATAATTGTTTTTTTATAAGTTTTCTCTCCACGGAGACACAATTATACATTACTATCTACTATTTACTATGAAAAGTTTTATTTAAAGATATCGTTTTTATTGGATACTATTACTGCGATACTCTTTAAAACAATAACTATTTTATAGATTTTTTATTGGCTGGTGTTTTCTATATGCGTAGCGAATAGTCGCAAATTTTGAATTACGTAGTTGAGTTCTTGTACTCAAGAGCTAAAAATTGAAATCGGAATCCCTATAAAATTTACGTTAGCTCGATAATGGGTAAAGATGCCTTTGTAGCCTTGCCTTGCCTTCATACGCGTACACGCTCCGCCGCGCCTGACTGAAAACAAGTCAACGGTAGTAGTTGTGAAGTTTTTAAGCAATTTATTCCAATAAAACTACATAGTTATGAAAAAGTAGCGTTTTAAATATATTATAATTAGACTTAATAGTATAGTATTATAGTCAATTTGTCTATCTAGATAATATAAAACTGTAGGTATGGTCATTATAGTTTGAAAACATTATTTTTTATATACATAACAGCCAGGAAAAGTCTTCGGAGTTCTGACCAGCCAATGTTATACGGTTTTTTTAACTACTAAATAATTCCATAACCTGGTAATAATATCAAAATGCAAAGCATATTTTAATATATCTATATAATATATACAGTATTCGGGTCTATATAATATCTATACTCTATATAGATAATGTGAAAAATAATGATACCCTTATGAACTTGAAATGTAAAGTCGCAATTAAAGAATCATTAGCCGTTGCGTGACCCACCCGTTGGAGGCATTTATAATCTGTATGTCTGTCTAATTGCATCTCAAGTTTTAGTTTGTTATGTTTAATTCAAAAGTGGGGTAAATTGCATGTTTTTGTAGAATCGTGATGTTTTTATGTCTACGTCTTAATTAGTGTCTCAATGTATTAACTGTTTCGATATTTATAACTGTGCATTTGTATAAAATGTGTAAAGTATTAGGGTAAGGTAGAAACTAGGCATAGCGTGAGCTAAGACCATATGTCACATCCAATACATTTTTGACATAGTGGAGTCAGACTTAGCGCAAAGTGGGGCAGCTGGTTCCACATAGTGATGGTGCGCGGCAGGTACTGCCTTAAAAAAAAGCGCAGTTGTGGAACGACGGACGTCGAGATGATACGGGTGGAATTTCAGTGATGTTAAAACTCAACTGAAGGTATTAATCCGAACAACCCCTTTCCTTGTTTCTAAATCTCACCCTTTCAATATTCCCAAAAATAACAGTTTCAAAAATTAAAACTGTCTATTTTTAAAGAAATCTTGGAACCTACTAAGACTTCTCGTTGCGAGGTTTTTCATCACATTATTATATCGCGTTTTCTATATATCAGCACTGCTGTAAAGAATGTACTTGTCGCTTAAAAATACCAGGATAAACGACATCTTTATAAGGAACAATAGTATATAAGCTAACGATGATCGATCACAAATAATTATTATCTGTCTGACATTTATTTAATCGACTGGCTTCATAATTCAAAGGTCTTTGTGTGAACGTGATAATTGGTTATAAAAATGAATGATATTCCATTTGAAAACGGCTAATTAATTTTGTAACGGTTTAATTGCAATTAATTATTGTATATTTTTTGTTTGTGATAAATATAACATTGTTTACGTTTAGTGCGGCTGTTATTAACAGCAGGGAATATTAAAGGAAATATTTTAATTACGACTAATTCTTATTACCTACTACTGAATAAAAGTTTTAAAGATCTTACCTCCAAATGGAGCATGGGCTGATTTTTTATCTTTATTTATAAGTTCATTATTTCATTTTCATTGTTCATCACAAGTACGCGGAATATATTAATTAATCAAATAACTAATTTAAAACTTGAAAGAAACAGAAAGAAGAACGAATGAAGATGAACAGATTGTGGAGAATTGAGACTGAAGCCAACCAAATTGGAATCTTATTTTATATAAGGTTCTAATTTATTTCTGATGTCTGTATAGGAAGTATTATGCGCAAGGATCTCACTAAACGAATATATAATCTTATTAAAATTATTTGGAGTTAGTTTATACTTACTGCTGTTAAAGATTTCTAATGACTTCTTCTTAAAACCTATTATTTAGTTATTAAGTAAACAATTAATGAGAATTTTAGGAAGGCTAAGGTGGGACATGGCACAAAATACGTTGAAAAACACTGAACTAGATGCTGGGAATGATACCTTTGGGATAGAGACTATATGGAAATGCGTAATACGTTAAAATAATGAAAATACTGAAATCTATTACATATCTAGTATGTTCTTTGTTATAGGTTCAATATCTGTAACGTTGCGTTATATTTCTCTGTATAAGCAACTGACTTCCAACCTGAAACAACGTCTTCTACGTGTATGTTAACCCCTTATACACTAATTATTATTCGGTATGAGTAGGTCTTACTGTTAATTGTAACTATATTAGGACGATTTGTATAGTCGACATTTATCGCCAAATATGAGTCCCGTAGGGCAAAAACATATTGGATTTTTGAAGTCTTAACTCTAAATGTTACCATTAGTAGTAACGAAAAGGTAAATTTGAGCGAGTTACATGTTCTGTACATAACAGAAAAAATAATTTAGTTTCAATTAGCGTCGGTTAAAATAGCAAGATTTGAGTTTTTTCTCATCACAATTTTCTTTCAGGGCCAGACATCCCCGGTTTCCTCCTGCAGCCCTTCAGAAAACCGAAGAGAATCAGAACAGCCTTCTCACCTTCACAACTTCTTAAATTGGAGCACGCATTTGAGAAGAACCATTATGTGGTCGGGGCAGAAAGGAAACAGCTGGCTCAGGCCTTGAGCTTGACAGAGACACAGGTGAGGAATAAGGTTTTTTAAATGTTTGTCTAAATTAATATGATAACTGACAAGATTTATGTCCTGGAAATTCTTGTACAAATCTGTCAATAGTATTCGAAAGAAATGTAGGTACTTACTCAATATTAAGGTAATTAATATGTGCTTTCCCACTAATACGATATGTCATCTCTATATATATAAAATTCCCGAACGGCTCGATACGGCTCGACCGATTCTTATGAAATTTTTTATGCATATTCAGTAAGCCTGAGAATCGGCTACTATCTATATTTCTAACCCCTAAGTGATAAGGGGTGTCCATCCCAAATTTTTATTTTTTAGACAAAAAATTTTGTTTTTATTTTTTATGACCATAAAAAAATACATTCAACCCTTTATTGTCACCACTCTACGATCAACCCCTATTTTTTATTATTGGAGATAGTTATTATTAATGAAACAAGAAAAATGTTTCCTATAAATAATATACATAGGAAAACGACATTTGCCGCGTCAGCTAGTACAATATATAAAAAAATTAATGCGGCCAGTATTGATTGAAATTTCGACAATAAATTGTATTAACCTCCTGCCATACAAGATTGTAAGATCTAAGTCACTGATTAGTCAAGAAAGTGACCATCACAGTGTTCGCTAATTATGCTAATTGAAGAAATTGAAACTGAATACATATGGTATCGAGTTGCGTCTAATTGTTGGAAACTAATAAATACGTTATTACGCGATCATTAGCTCTAGTTTTTCGCATCCGTGTACTGTTCGCCGATACATTTATATTAAAAATTATTTATTTCAAGTAGTTTGAACGTTATTATATTATATGATAATGACATTCCTAATCTATATATTAAAAATAAGAATGTAAATGTGTGGTGCCTGTGGTAGTGTAGATACCAATAATGCATTTCCTCACGGTATTGCGATACTTATTGGTTGTGCGAGGAAAGCACCAGCTCTGGGGTCACCGGTGCCTGTGCACATGAACCCCGCGTTCCGAGAGTAACAAAAAATCTTACATATATATGTACCTCGTCCAGCCATTGTTACAAATGAAAATGAATTTTTGTTTAAATTAAATAATGTAATTTTATTAAAGTCTCAGCAAAAAATAAAAACATATTTTATTCGAAATGGCCACCTTTGGCTTTTATACAGGCCTTCAAACTGTTTCGCCACGAATCTATGGATTTACGCACTGCTTTCAAGGGATATTTCGCCATTGCTTGCTCCAAAGATTTTTTAAGAGACTCAATGTCGCCGTGTCGTTAAGAGCAGGCCATGTTCTCTAAACTGACCATAATTTGAAGTCTAAAGGGTTGAGGGCCAGTATTCAGCTCTTGTAAAGTCCAGACGATGGTTTCAAGTCAGGTTTGGGTAGTTCGTGCTTTGTGACCAAGTGCAGAATTCTGCTGGAAAGTCCTTGGGATATTTTAAAAAAGTGTATTGCTAAGACATTTTAAAACCTGATCCAAGACCATCCATTTCATCGGTAAAGAGGATATTTCTGTGCTTTTCACCTGCCTATCGCGCCGGAAGTCATTTTGATCGATCCAGTCTCTTTAATTGTAAAGATTGATTTAGGGTATGTCCTATATATCGACTATAAGCACCGAGTTTCAGCTCTTGATTTATAATACGCGACAGAGTACTAGCGGAAATTCGTATGATATTCGAACATACGGCTAATACCAAGCCTTTAAAGAGTCTGGAATATGAGCGATGGCTCCATACCCACTTTGTGCAAGGAGACCATCGCAATTGTGTTATCTTTAACATCCCATTCCATATTGTAATTTGATAATAACACGAACAGATATGTGAGTTGGCGCAAAATCGAAAGAAGTTTTTAAAATATATGTTTTATGTTTATGATTATACGTATTCCAAATTCAAAATATGTAATTAAAAATTATATTTTTTTTATGTAACAGTATTTATGGCCAGACTAGTTATTTATTGGAAATGCATCTTTTGTTGTGTTGGAAATAAATCTTTTTAATAACTAGATTTATATTTAACAAATGTTTATTTATTATTAAGAATAAATGTTTAATTAGCATAATGATTTTAGTATACATATTTTTTTTACATAGGGTATATAAGTAAAAAGGCGATTATACACTTACCAATATCACGCGACGTATAAATGGACTAATAAAGTTATAAACTCATTAATATTACATAATTTTAGCTTAATTCGATGTAGGTATGTAAATATTTTTAGGAACAAATCTCCAATTCACAGTATATAGTACACTTCGTTATCTTATTCCTTATACCTTCGTTACGTTATTAACGACAGGTTACATCAATTATTAGGCAACGGGCGGCCTTATCGCTAACCAGCGATTTCTGCTAGGCAACCCTTGTACCGGAATATAAAAATAGAAATGCCTACTGAGGGTAAAGTACAAGATATGTACTAAAAATTATAAAATAATGTTATCTGAATATATAATTATTATTTAGAAAAGCATTTGAATGAATCGAAAAGAAACTTAATAAACGCACAAAAATTTTGATATATGATATATAAAATATATACTATTGTTTTATTTTGCTGACGATCCACAGACAACAGACGGGTGTGGTCGCGAATGAAACCTCGTTTCTACATTAGTTTTTTAGTTATCCGTTGCAATGCAGCCCTGAATAATTTACTTGTTTGAAAGTTGGGCGTTGGCTGATTATCTTGTTAGGTAATTTGGCATACTTATGTAAAATCATATTAATTATTAAAGTGCACGTGATGTGTATACATTTGTTGGTTTATTATTTCCTGAATTAAATATTAGAAATCGCTTAGAACATTTCATAATTTGGTATTGTTTAACATCAGACCATAGTATTTTTATATAACATAGATAGTAGAACTAAATCAGTTTAATAAGGTAAGCTTTAGAACGACGAACATACTTGTTAAGAGTTTAAAGGTGTTAATATCTGAGAATTCAAATAGATAAACAAAATATTTTAAATTCCCAAGGGCTTAGAATAACCAAAACATAATAAACCTGACAGTTACAGAAGACTACAAAAAGTATCCTCCTTTTTCATATCAATTAAATCAGTCTAAGTATTTTAGGTAGTATTTCGTCTCTTTCTGTCATAGTGTGTTTAGGCTAAGCTAATTACGAACGGTGTAATTAGATTTTTTTTACCCAGATTAGTAATTTCGTTTATCTCGAGCCTAAAGTTTTGCGTTTCCAAATTCGCGTGTCTGTTCCGAATGACTTCAGAAATTTCGTTGATGCTAATAGCCCTTCAATTAAACGTCGTAAAACTATTAAAATCCAAACTGCTCCATATTAAGAAAAATATAAAACAACGGAAATAGGCAAAAAAGCTAGTTACTGCGTTATTACCAGTTTAAAAAAATAACGCATCGTGGATGAATTAGCGATAAGTTGTTCACGGCATGCGATGTTAGACCGTTGGACATTAAAAAAATCATAATTATCTCTTCAAAGTTGACAGGTTTTTTGATGGCGCTACGAAATTGCTATAGACCATAGAGTATGTTATCTGTGGTATGCGCCGGAAAAGTTTTTACACAATGTGGCATTATGAAATAATTTATGTTGTTATTGTAAAATTAACATTGTAAATTGCAAGAATGTGAGCCTTTCAGTAAAGCCAGCGAAATAAACGATTAGGATGTGTAATATTAACTGTTCGAAATCAAAATGATGGAGTTATATACTTTATGAGTAAGATATATATAGAAGTGTCAGCGTCAGGCAAGATTTTAGAGTAATTACATAATTATTTTGGTAAGAAAAAATTTGCAACAATTTTTACCAACATATCATCTTAAGATACAATAATCAAATTATAAACAGTAAACATTTTATCTTAATAGCTCCTTATAACGTGGTGAGCAGCTGTGTGTAATTTACTTAATCATATAAAATTGGTATCGTGTGTAACCTGCTTTTATAAGGCGGTTATACACGAAGTGATAACATAAAATAAATTATAAAAGGTGGATTAATAGATTGGCGCATCGGAACATTCTATTTATGTGCATATTAAGATTGCAATCTTGTGGTCTAAGTTTTTTGTGGCAATCATCGATTGTAAATTTTGCTCGTTCGTATATTCTTTCTGTTGTCTATGCGTGTTTATTGCTTACATTTACAAACTCGTGTACAACCTACGTAGCGATTACAAGAAAAATAATTTAGCATGATCGTTTGCTGTGAGTAAGTTACTGTAATTATTTAACAGCTGACCTATCATTTTTTTTATAAATTAATTACATTACCACAGATACAAGTCCTTTAGTCGGAATAACAGTGACATATTAAAATGTTTTCGTCTGTAGGCAACCTACACCTGATTCTGTGATCTTTGCATGATCGTAATGGCGGGAATATTAAATGGCGTTTGGCGGGAACGAAACAAGTTCGAATTTTTAATAGCGGAATTCGTTTTGCAAACAACACCAATTGCATTGACCTTCACTAAACATTGGTGTTGGAGGTATACACGATTATTTAAATGAAAATTGTTGAACACTCAAGCGTATGACTCTCAACTCTGAGGTCAACCGTTCAAATCACGCTTGTGCACCAATGAATTTTTATTTCTATGGGCGCAATTAACACACAGTGGGCAAGAGAACGAAGAGGGAATCGATCAAAAACAAACTCAAATTTCTTGTGTCAAAGAGTCAAAAAATTATTAAAGATCCAAGACCCAACGGTTGTAGCACCATTGGATTATTATAGTAGCCTTTACCTAAACATAAACATGAATAAAAAAATAATGATTGCTTTAACTCGTTGTAACTTTAAATCACGACTAAAGCCTTTTTACGCTTGGTACGGTACTTAATAAGTACTCGTAAACGTAAGTAATGCGTCACACACGTAACTTCAAAAAGAATAAGTTCAAGCAGTTTTCATTTTTTTTTATTTATTGAAGTTTACCACATCATATATACTATATCTACAAAAAAACAGTGGATTAGGTATGAGATAGGCACCTAATAATGCTTTCTTCAAATTGATCAGCCCACTTCCGAATATATCCATCTCCGGATAAGTACCTACTGTCTTATCCGTTATAATCGCGAAGAATTTGTAAGCGAGGTGCCTGAACTCCTAGGTTGGTTTTTGAGGGCGGATTTAGGAAAATTCTGCTGATTAAAACCTTGGGAATGAGCAAGGCAATGTTAATGTTATTTAGTCAAATATTTAAATTACCACGAATGCCAAGGTTTATAAGTACTATTCATTTAGGCAATGATAAGTCATTAATTCTTACTTTACGGTAATGTACTTGATAAATTGCGACAATTCTTTTTAAAAATCTTTATATATATTTCTACAGATTAGTATAAGGTTACTATTAAAACTATAAAAATATATAACGTTTCTTATGGTATAGTGAATAAAGAATTGAATCGTTGTTTTACCTGGAGAGTGGAAAGGAGAGTGGAAGTGTATGTGAGAGACAGGTCTCCTGTTACAGAGACCAGTCTCTCACATACACTTCCAAATGTTATCATCTTAGTTTAATCATAATAACCTTGTATGTATATGTGAGAGAAGAAATAAAGAATATTTATTATTACCTTCTTGTGGTATTGGCTTTTAACGGCGTTACCTTTCAGTTATCTCGATAATATGAATTTACATAAAAAAATCATATTTTGCGGATTCCGTTTGCTACATAAATTTTCCACCCTCGCAGGGTGTCGTGTCAATATAACAGCCTCCCGCAGCTCCGCCCACCTACGCATGCGCTTAAGGGATGCAGATGTAGAAGGGATGCAGGTACTTCCCCCCTGGAAAAGGGGGAAAGTACCTATGTTTGTTTTAAGGGTACTGAAGGTCCTTAACGCGTTGATCATATTGAATAAGTATTGATTGTAAGTTCACTTATATACGGAAATTATAAAGCTTAGCTTCAGAGCAAGGTAGAAACATTTCTCTTGAGCCTGTACCGATTCATAATATTGCCAGCCATTGAACTTAAGACTTTTAAAGCATTAAGGTGATGATATAGTAAAGTCATGACCAACTTAGTTATGAAAATAACGATTGAAATAAAGATATTGTATATTTCAGAAACATAATAAAATGAGATTCAATAAATTTCACTAAACATTTACGATTATTTTATTCACACCTATTAACATCAATAAAAATATTAAATCCGCTTGAACCATTATAGAAAAGCGGATACAAATAATGGTAAGCCATTAACTTTGAAATTCAACAATGTACCATAAAGCTATGTCCGGGGAGAACCGGATATAGCTCTATATCCGGAATAGTATTGCTAGTATCAAAAAATATTTACTGAATATAATAATTAAAATCCTACATATTGGCTGACAGTAAATTTTTTTACGTAATTCACAATCGCTTAATTCAAAGTTTTTAACTCTAAAATTCCCTTCCTCTTTAAGGCTACATCACGATGAATTGAGATAAATAGAACTAAAGAACTTCAGCCTAGTGGCTTAAGTTTACAGTTTCTACAAGCTTAGCACTTTCATTAATACATAAAAAAGTAACGTACGTATTTTAAATAATTTTAATATATAATATCAATCTTTTATCAATATATAAATAAATAGATTTAAACTTTAATAGGTTGTAGTAAATAATCCATTCAATTAAAAAGGAAATTGAAAGCATCGCTACCGTTAACAGTAGATACAACTTACAAAAGATACAATTACCTTCACAAAATGGCTCCTAATTCAAAAAGTAAACATTAATCACAAATAAACTACTATCATATAATTGACTGCCTATTTCCCAATTATTCTAACAATGAGATTATTACCAGCCAATTGATCTTTTGCCCGTCCCTATCCAACCGACAGAAATTAATACATCTATCTCCCTTTAAAAATTGCAACTAGCAACCCCAATTTGTCGTGTCCCCCATCTCTTTCTTTCGCGTAATGTCCTCCCGTTCTCGCGCTAATGGTTCGACAATAAAGTAATATACAGATAAATAGCTTTCCGCTTAAATTTTGGCCCAATTCACATTGTACCCCATAATTGCGTATCTCCCCTTGGCATCTGTCCCGTTCTGGCACGCTGCTCTTTATATCGCTTGTCCCGTTTCCCCCGTAATCCGTTGGGAGTATAATCGCGTATATAAGTACTTAATCGCATTTGGGGCCTGAATGACACCCCTATATTTATTCAGTGTATTGCTATGGCCCCTTCTATCTTGTTTGTGGAGACTTAACACGTTTATAGGACCAGTGTTGCCAGAACTCTTATTAAGAGCGATTTTATTCTAACAGTGTACTATTTCAAATTGGACGCTAGTGGCAGATGCGAGGGTTGTTTATTGTTGCCATATAACGAAATTTGAACCATTAAATTTGCATGAAAAGGTTATAATTGTTTAATAGCTTGTTAGGAATTTTCAAATGTTTTCAGAATTTTAATGGAGTTTGTTTAGTTTAATTGCTTAGTAATAATAATATGAGACAGAGCGGGCCAACTCAATTGAGTGTGATGTAATCTCTGAAGATGTACCTATCTCTTCTTTCTATATGCGCATTTAATACTCACTCGGACGACGAATGAAAACACACGTTACGCACAGAAGGCTGGTCACCTATTAAGAAAAAAAATTACCATGTATGAGACACAGAAGTCTGCGGCCAATACGAAAGGTTCTAGAGATACTGGTTTTTCTCAACCTACGCTCTTGGTACGTGATAAATCATCTCTCAAAAGTATATATATACTGGTAGCGTATATTATAATACCTACATATTTTATATTAATATAATAATAACTGTTACTAACACTAGTGTTACGTCATTAGAGGATTTAGACTCACGTTCAAAAATGTAGAATTGTTTATAATCAGTCAACATTTATTGTGAGCAAATTACGAATCCCATCCAAAATTAAAGCAAATCATTGTCAACCCGTATAATCACCATAACTTAATTAACCTATAACCTCAGTGCAATTTTCGAAAACGCTACAAATCCCAATTCCCCATTAACCGTGTAGCTATCCCCCAGGAACATTTGTCAAACGGCGGTTGTTTGTACCCGCCCCATGGGAAAACTAACTCTTTGAATGATAATAGCTTGGCAATTTGTATTTCCCTCATGATTGAGGAGTTTTACTGATCTTTATTTCTTCTTTCATAGACAAGACGCACTTAGTCTTCAGGCTGTCAAATTTCAACTACTGAATTCGTTCCTGGACCTTTACTAAGGATAAGATTTCGTAGCGTTGCTTCTCCACAACTGAGCGTGTCCTAAGGCAGTTTTTGCCGCGCACCGCCACTATGTGGAACCAGCTGCCCACCGATGTATTTCCGAAACAACTCGACTTAGGGTACTTTAAGAATGGAGCGTACCAATTCTTAAAAGACTGGCAACGCACATGCGAGAGCTCTGGCAATATGAGTGCCTATCGGCGGTATCACTTAAAATCAAGTGGAGCCTCGTGGCCGTTTGCCTCCTGTTACATAAAAAAAAAGCTTAATGCCGTATATTAAAAATGAATAAAATTTTGACATATGGAAATAATTTTCGGGAAGTATCGACGCTGAATAAGGCTTGTCTGATAAAATAAAGTTCAGTACTTGCTGGCTTCCCTGTAAAATTTTGAATACTGGCAGTTTTACATTATTTAGCAACCACAATTACTAGAATTTAATACGATAGAGACATAGAAGCAACTCGGAATCGAATAAGTCATTACAACAATTCCTCACTACTCTGTATTTAACAGTCATAAAACATGAAACACAATTTAAAGGTGTGAAACACATAATTTCCTTAAATCTTTGTGTTACATTGTTAATAAAGGATTATGGAGTTAACTGGCTTTTATTGTCTGCAAATGATAGGCTTCGTGTCATTATGTAATATTGGTGAGGTAACTTATGTTTATGACTTAGAAATCAGTACTTATGTTTAAAATATTTATCTATTTATAATGAGACAAGGACAAGTTTTGCAATTTGTGTTTCAATACGACGAAGACATATTTTCTAAGCAGTTTTTGTTAAAATTACGTTTTAACCTCTTTCGTATATAATATGACCTTAGTAAAGGTTGTTATTTACTTTTCGATGCTGTAAATGTTGCAAAAAGTCTTGTAGAAATTAGATTATTTCTTTATTGCTTATTGCCTTTCGTCCAATCTACAACTCTCCTACTGCACATCAAAAACATGCCACTTTAAGTTTATTTACTAAACATAAACACGTGTATGTAAAATTTATCCGTGTCCAAATAAAGATACAAAAGTGATATTCCACCAATATGCCAAACTTTAAATTGTCAAAGAAATTAGTTAGACTAGTATTACTTTAAAGGAAACTAACATCTTATATGTATATCTCATGGATGTAAATGTTAGTAGACGTTACAACGAATTTAGGTATATTTTTATATAATTTTTCAATTGTTCTCCAAACACACGATGTCCCTCTCTATCACGCACCATTACCCAAACATGGGGTGTCCACCAAATTGATATTTGATGTCAATATATGAAGTGTTAATGTACCGTGACGGAGTCTTTGTAATCTAATTTTAAGGGATAATCTTCCCCTATCAGTATACTGGTCATGGTTCATGCAGTTCCAATAAACCCCGCTCTGAATTTCCAATGTCTAATGATTACAGATATTTCTCCTGGTTTTATCAGGTAATGGGCAGATTTAAGATTTATTCTTACAATAATATAATCAAACATTTTATTATGATTATCTAACTGGTATGTGCTGGTCTAATTATCATGAATCTATGCGGAAAGAAAACCTTCGTGGGATTTAAGATGGCTGCCATAAATTAAACTATTTATGTTATTTTGACAACACTTTAACGTCATTAACTTGGTCAGACCGACCAAAGGACCAAGGATCCATGGTCATGAGCCATTTATCATGTTTATTCGACTGTTATCTTCTTGCTATTTATTATAAACAAGTTAAAGGTATGTAATATTTGTGAATAAATGTAAGCACGAAAGAATTATAAAAGTTCGCATAACTGCCATGCCGGTTTCCTTTAAGCAGAGACTATAGATTTTATAGTAAGGCAAAGTGAGTTGTTTAGTTACTTGTCTGTCTATGTAAGTCTATCGCGAATCTAGAGCCGTATTCTTTGAGTATGTACTTCAACATTTTGTTTTGTAATATTTCTTATTATATTATTACAATAACAAATATTTTAAATTAAATCAATTCAGTAGGAATAGAAATTAATTTATTGAAGGACCGAATAAAAGTTTGATATAGGTTGTGCTTATCAGGTAACATCGTTGGTAAAAAATAAAACAAAGTTTTTTTAAATTAAAATAACTTTCTAGCAACCAATCACATTACCCTACAAAAGCAATAATTTATGGTTCACGAAACATATCAAAATCAAATAAAATTTTATTTATCGGTGTTTGAAAATGTACACAATCACTTTTAAAGTTATTGAATGTACACTTATATAATTGAATTTATACAATAGCAAGGCAAGGGCGGTGCACATTATTTTTTAGATAGATCCATAAAGCATTAAGTAATTATTTTATGTATTTATTAAATTATCACTTCGTTGCATTACAATATAAACATTGAACAAAATGAAATAAAAGGAGGACAACTGGCGGCCTTATCGCTTTCTGGCAACCACTGTGAGATTTTTTTTATCAATAATATAGATAAGGTGCAGGCAGGAAGTGCAAAAAAACACATTACAGCTATAGTTCTTGAGACCTAACTAAGCTAAACAGGAACATTAGTACGAAAGATAGAGATACGATGTGGACAGGTAATGGTTGTACAGAAGAAATTTAAAGGAAGATAGAGAAGGAGCTAAGCGAATAGGGACGGGAAGTGAATTATATAGCATAACTACAACCTACAATCTAACAGAGACCTTAATTAGATGTCAAGAATTCAATAAACTAGCTTTCGAAATGATATTTCAATAATGAATATAACTGTGAATATTACGACAAGTTTAATAACACATCATTAAGGACTTAAAATTTTCATAAACCAGTTTTAAATAAATTCGACAGTAAATACAACAAAGATTTATCCATTAAAGTAGTTAAGCTGTCACCCACAATCTTTACAATACCCAAATGGTGCAGTTAAATTGTACAATGGCAGAAAATTCACAAAATTACCATATTTCCTTAAAACTCTGTACAAAGTTAACTGGCAGCACCGTGCATAGATTTCACAAGCCATTAAACGCGTGACAAATTGTTTGACAAGATGGCGGATTGTATTTTTGCGCGGGAAATCTGCTTTGTGTTCGAATAGTTTTCTTTGAATGGAGTTTTTGATATATGGGGGTTTCGATAGTTATTTCAACCCTTTATTGCCGCTCAGTTTAGTGTGAATGATTTATTATTTTATATTACTGTTGGCTTATAACATTATGTTTATTTACACAACACCAACCGATAGCTTTTTATATGTAGGTAGTAGCTAATTTTCATAGTGACATATAACGAGCACCGCAAAAGTTATCCATTACTGAATACCAGTGATTTCTTGACTTGAAGAAAATTTTGCCAACATAATTATTTTCTTACGCTCACTTATTACACTGGTTCAAGCCCTTATTAATTACTGTTTCGTTTTCCTCAGGTAAAAGTGTGGTTCCAAAACAGAAGAACAAAGCATAAAAGAATGCAGCAAGAAGAAGAAGCAAAGACTGGCAAGTCTAGTTCCTCTGGCAACAAGCCTGATGAGCATTTCAACAACTCCTACGATGAAGACGAAGAATTAATAGATATGGACATGGATGACCTTAGTGAAAGTGAAAATGAAACGTAAAGTGAAATGAACACTAGAGACTTGTAAATATGGTTGTAAATTAATTGTATCGTAGATAAAACAATTCTACTTATTTATTAATTGGATAGTTTTTTTAAAGACTCGAAAATAGTAACTGTTCGAACCTATTATTTTATTGTGTAATGGCCACGGGCAGATCCTATGGCGCTGTATCTTTATGAGCTTTTTATGGAACTAATGAAAAATTTCAACTAAACAATTTTAATATTTACTATGTGTTATTCAATGCGCGTACATATATTATGAAATTGATAAAATTTCTATAATTTTGTAGTTAACGACTCCATTGAATTCATAAAATGATATAGCAGTTATAAATGAATTAAATTATAAAAACATTCATAAATCGATTTAAATTCCGAATAAATCCTACTTCACTAAGCGTCATATATTAAAAGCATGTCATTAAACTACAAAATGGCCTCTTGTTAGCGCATCAGAATTATTAGATAAATTAAATTGGCCGCATTATAATAGTTTTGGGATTAAATTAATTAAAAATGCCTCCTTTGATGCGTTCAGTGATGTGGGTTTAATTAGACAGTTTGATTTTTAACGCTGATAGTTGGTAGAGAGAGAGGGCATGAAATGTCAAAATGGTAGAGCGGGAAACCATAAACTATAGATGGAGGCGATTAAGTGCGTCGTTTGTGGGCCTATTATTAAGAGGTGCGTTCAGAAATGGTATCAAGGTTTGGGATCACGTTCGGTAATTGCTCGCGACGAAATAAAATTGTTTATAAACTGTTGATAGCTAGTTCGGTTATTTGTCCATGAGTCTGATAAATATCGTTACTTTCACGCGTGTGATACTATTGTCTATGGTAGATGATTTTTGTTTTGTCTTATTGATACCGCGATGTTTGTTGCCATGGTTAAACAGATAGCAACTAATGCATCAATGTTGTTTCTACTTAAGCTGAACTGTACAACATTTACTAAACGATGGGAAGGGTTGTTCAATAATTATATGTTCGTATAAAAAGTTCAGTTCTAGACCAAAAGCTCTTTATTTAACATTACCACCCACATGTAAAACACAGTAAAAGAATCGCATTTTAATTGCGTCCGTGCGATACGGAGTTGAAAATGAATCGTTTAATTTGAAGTCGACTGAGCGTGGGAGCTTGTAATACCTATTGTTCCTTGAATTCGCAAAAACTCAAATATTACCCTTTTTAACATTAGAAAATTTTGTGTTTGTAATTTTGTTTAAAAAAAATCAAATTTCCACATTTATAATGAAAATTCGACACGTTAGATCAGGTTAGCTTAATTAAGTATTATTTCTGGTCTCTCTTTTGATTTTCTTTGTTCTATATGAAACTTCAAATAATAGACTAACAGATTTTTCTTTAAATTCATTAAATAAGCGAGCACAAAATCTGTCACTTTAATAAGGACGTATCGTATTTTTAAATCAACTAACATTGCAACTCCTTTGTCTATGTATATATAGTCGTCATAGGCCCGTTCATATAGACCCATACATAGGCAGTTCAGTAGTCTTCCAACGATTCATAACTGGAATCCAGCATGGTAGTCTTTATGCATCTGATATATTTAATCTATGGAACGGACCGATTACGCGCGTAATTTGTACTTTCTTTTCCGTCCTTTGTTCGGTGATTTACGGATCTCAGATTACTTTATTGATTGCGAACTCCTGGGCCTGACCTGCTAATAACTTGTATGTGGTTTTAAGTGCGTTTAATGTAAAGAATGATTAATAAGTACTGAAGAATTTGATTTATCGGTTTTATTACGTTATCTAAATAAATCATTTGATGCGTAGCTCAACTGTTTTTGGTATAATTCTTAAACTATTTTCGGAATTGCAACACATGATATATTAGGCAACAATTTTTTTAGCTTGAACCGAATAATTAAAATAAATACAAATCAGTCGTATAAGAACGATATTTTCAAATAATAGCTATGTTAAGAATCAGGATATGTAGGTGCATTACCCTAGGACATCGCATATATGTCACTTGTTTTTCCATCTTCAGATATTTCCAGATATGGTCAGAATGAAATAAATACCTAAAGCCCCGTCTATTATACCATAGCTCATAGATTTTCATTTTCAGCTCAATTAAACGTAAACCGATATTGATTAGCGTTTTTTATTACTGCTTATTCATTAACTGTTTCCGATTATCAGGCATGTCGATATTTTAACGATCTATTCAAAGGCGACTCGATTTTTAATTACATACATCTCGATTGACTTTAATTTACTGATTAAGGAACATTATTCCTTTATTGGAGAAAAGTTGCACGGAATTAAAAACGAATAATCGATTTTTATGGATTGCGCCGCGATGCGAATTGAATATTTATCGATTCCCTGGAAATTCGGGAGGCTTATAAATAAATTGGGGATAAAGTGTCTTAATATGTGTATCGGAATTTCCAATGATTTTTTTTTCATGATGTGGTTGGGAAATTGGAGGTCATTATTTGAGTTCCACGCGTATTACGCTTCCTAAAAAGGAGTCCTCGATTTAAGGGCTAAGACGGCAGACGAAGGAATAAATTATCAGACAAAGGATGAATTGGTATAAACCCCCAGTAGTTATGTGGTATAATTATGTCCTAAAATTATAGAACGGAAATTGTTGTGTGTGACGGTATCCGTTTTAGTTGAGAACATAGCTAAAGTCATCTACTAGATAAAACTGTACATTTCTTACGTTAAATTCATGAACATTCAACTGCTACCGTGGTTCAGTAAATACTAAATGGAGCTGAATAAAAGAGAAAAATATTAAAATTCATAAATTAAATAATAGGTTCGATCGCATAATAAAATATCCTGTCATAATATTGTTATTAAAACCCTCGTTACTTCGCTCAAAAACTAGTATTAAGACTGTTCCTTTAGTCTATTCCATAGATATCATTAATATTTAGAGAATTTATATGCAAATTATGGCCTATTTCTTCGACGGTTATAACCAGTAATATGAACTCTGTGAAAGATAAAGACGCTGGCACGTAAATTTTATCTTTGTTATTTGTAGATCTTATAGAAAGAAATTATTGTTTTTTTTCATAAATCTTCTATTACTTTAATCGAAAAGTTAATTTTATTTTTAAGAGCAGATCTCGACTGTAAATTTTCTGTAAAACTTGTTCATTCTGTAAATAAAATTTAACAACTCATACGTAAAGATATGATTTTAATTGGTAATTAAAGAATTGTATGAACTTTGGTAATAACTTTAATTATGAAGAAATATTCGGACATCATGGCCAAACCTGTAAAGTCTAGCTTTTTTAGTCATAATAATTAGATTAACGTGATTTTCATTTATGAAGAATGTATATAAATATTTATTTCTACGTACTTAAACTTTGACACATTTTTTGTCGTTTTCGACTTAATTCAAAATGCTTTATGTATAAATTCGATTTCTAATTTATTGTATTGTTTTTTTAAGAAACTAAAATATCCGCTATTATATCAATAAAATCGTTCCTTATTGGTTTTTCTGCCATAGAATTGTAAATAAACTAGATTATGTGTACATTAGTTGTATATATGTGTGTTAGTCGTGTATGTGTGTATATCACGAACCGGATTCAGTTTATCATAGTTATTTAATGAACGAGTGATACAAAATATATGTTTTTACTCATTTATTTCAATGTTTTCTTTCCAACATCATACATGTTTGAATTCCCAGAATCAAAGGGTATACGCCGCCTTATGAATTTAGAACTTATCTATTGCTTGATAAGTAACAACCCTAAATGGGTCCTAGCCTCCACATCCGTTTATTTTATCATTTTTAATTCATAGACAAATAGGTGATCAGTCCCTCGATGAAAGTCCCTCGATTTTTTGATTTTGTGACATGCCGGTTTCCTTACGATATTTTCTTTCACCGTTCCAGCGGTATTACCTCAGGGATGAGAGGCGTACTAAACCACTAGGCCAACATTGCTGCTTATTTACTTTACACATAACCTATATGTGGTACGTCATCAGTTTCGCTATTCACCACGAAATTCAGAATAAAATGCCTCAACAAAGTATGGGCTTCATCAACTACTAACTACAGTTGGTAACTGACCAACTATATATACCTACCATAGCTTCTTGCAGTTGACTTAAATTTTAATGACCTTTGGCTTCTAAGCTCTAACCTAAGCTTAGAGCTTTAAAGCCAGACAGCATAATAACACAAGTTACTAAAGTAGTTATAAACCTCCGACGGAAGAAGAGGTGTTATCAGTGCATGTGCCTGCATTTCTGTGGCATCGTAGCTACAAAACAAATGAGCTGATTAGAATATTTATTGTTAGAATACTGACCGAGATGGTTAGTTACAATTTACGAAGATTTGTATTTTAATTTCTACGGAAGACACCTTACGTATTTCATTTTTCATAACGTTTTAGGGCCGGCAACGCACTCGCGAGCCCTCTTGCGTTGAGTGTCCGTGAGCGATATCTTAACATCAGGCGATCCTTTGCCCGTTTGCCCCAGTCTATAAAAAATAACTAGTATGCCACCACTAACCTACTCTGATGATTGACGGAGGTTAACTTTTTAAATATTATTTGTAAATAAGGTTGAAAGGTAATTCAAATATATTGGAACGTCTGGCAACTGTACTGGTTTTTACTATTTAGTTTTAAAAAAATATGAATTTTTAATACAACCGACGTGGCGGTGCGTACGTAAGGTTTTAATCAGTTACCTAAAGAACGTTCTATAATCGTTTAAGAATAGTGGAAGCCATAGCAGATAAATATTATAATAGATAATTCTCAATATCATTGAGTGCGTATACCTAATATACAAATAAATGTAGCTCATTACCGTCGGCCGTCATTTTCTGAACAGTTCAGGCCATTTTCAGCCATTTTATAACTACGAAGTGGATTTAAGTATTGATCATTATAGCATGTTGTTAGTACTAAGTACCTAAGTATTTAAGTACCTAGGTAAATAAAGTAACCGCCTTGGATATCACAATTTTTTACGGTAAAAGAACTGAGTTCTGTTTTTGATAGCTTTTTGTCTATCACAATCGTTGTAGTACAGACAAAACCTCCTTTAAACCCTTCTTGTTCTGTTTTTTCTCTAAGTATCATTTTCCATTGAATTCCATCACGATTTCGCCAGAGGTGTTCAGTAGGTAGAATTAAAAACTACTATGTTATAATCTATATTTATTGAAAATAAATTATAAAAGCTATCGCATAGTCTTCATATTATATGCCTTGTTATATTTTGCTAATAATGATAATGTTATTTTAGCTACTATTATAATATTTATTTATAGCTATTTTTATAATATTAGTAGCTAAGTGACGCACACGCATTCAATAATGGAATTAATTTCTGAATAAAAGTCTTAATAATATGACAGTCAAACAAACCTCTTTATTAGTTATTCGGGTTAAACTCATTAAAAAAATCAGTGGTGCTAAAACCTTTTAGGTCAGGGCCTCATTTCTGTATCTGGTTTATGTTCATTAGTCAATTGAATAGGAAAGTAGGTAATCAGCCTTATGTGCCTGACACACGCCGTCGACTATTTGGGGCTAAGGTAAGGTTTCCTCACGATGATTTCCATCAGTGTTTGCGTGAATGTTAAATGTGCACATAGAAAGGAAGTCCATTGGTGCACACCCGGGGATCGAACCTACGACCTCAGGGATGAGAGTCGCACACTGACTCCACTTGGCCAACACTGCTCTGACTCTAATTCGTGAGTTCTAAAAGTAACGAGTTGTAGTGTAGCGTTTGTTGTATAGCTCTTAGACAAATTTTACTATAAAAACATAACAACACCAGGGTGAAAATACTATTTAATCTAAGAAATATCTTCATTAATTAAACAGTTGCACCGTACGTTACTCACATTACACAGATTAACAATATCAAATAAATTTAGGTTCAGTTAGTGATGCGACTGGCGTGCTGCAATCTGTATGCAGGCCTAGTGTGATGGTGTCATTGAGTGACGTCAGGCGTCATGTGTGGTCTATGGATTACTAAGTATACGTTTTATTGGCCATTTCAATAGAACTCATAGGTTTATGCTTAGCAGGTAATAAGTATTTTTAAACTTCATATGCTAAGTAGAATTTTAAGATTGTTCAGTTTAAGCATAATAACATAGTCTTCTTTTGGAAGTGTATTGGGGTACAGATGACATAGACCAAATCATACATTCGTTATTTTAATAAATTAATAGTAAACACAGAAGCAGAATTGTGATGTAGTGTAGTTTAGCTTCTTAACTTTGAAAAGACATCCGTGATTTTTACTATTTTTTCACTTTTATGACATAATTTAAATTAAGATCTAACAAAGAACAAACATGGACGTGATAGAGGATTTTATGTCCGATATAGTCAGAGTATCATTGCAGAAGCGAAAGAAACTAGACATAGAGTAAAATTATATATGTATAATTTATATATTAGTTATGGGCAGCTGGCCCAAGACAGACTTCAGATGTCCTCTATTCTAGGCAGGTCATATATCAAGTCAAGTGAGTTCCAACCATACCAGTTATGATCCATTAGAAGACCGTAGGATAAGTTAGTTGCACCACGATGCGGACAAGGCTACACTATTTCCATGCAGCCTCAGGCGTTAGCTGGTAGCGGGTTTCAGTGGGTATGCACAGCAGCGAGTGCCACATGGCCCTTCACGACGAGGCAGTCGTGACGCGAGAGGGTATGCGTAAGGTATTGTTCCCCAAAAAAAAAGTTAGTTGCACCATGGCATTTTCAATGCTTTGATAAATGTAGCGCTTCGCGCCTGCGAACTTACCGCAATCAGTCTAATAAATAGTGTTTATTTATACATAATTGCAAAATACACTTCATTATCTATCAAAGATCACCGGCTTATTGAAATTCACGATGAATAGAAAATCTAGTTAACATTAAGTCAGTAATTCTATTTCAACGGTCTATCTAAAGTGCCGCAGCCGATGCATGAAAAGTCAAGTGAAAAGGATTTCTCAGGTAGGCAGTTTGATTCCCGCGCTAAATCTTTCCACGAAGCGTCGCGGGTGGCAAATTTTTAACGATATTAAAAGATTTGCAAACAACAAATTACATTTCTGAACCCTATTTTGTATCTATGTAAATTTTAACCTAAGACTATGGTAATAAGGTATATTTTATCTGTAGACGATTTTTAATCTGTTCTACGTCAGTGACTCTTTTGGCGGGATTTCTATATCTTTTTGACATATTTTTATTGCAAAAGGCGTGGGCTTAAAAACTTAAGGGACTTAAATTATTCATCCGTTTAATTTTTATAGGATAAAGGGTACCTAATGTGTTTAAGGACTGAAAAGGGTAAAAAGTTGAAAGCCACCCTTTTAATTACTTAGGGAGTTTAAAAGAAACGAATTGGTTGTTCCCTAGAGTCCCGTAATCCACACTAATCCATGTAGCAGTTTTCAGTTTTTCCAATCATTTTTATTTCATTGAACTCAAATTACTAAAGAAGATGTCTTACTGAGCACCTAGGTACATCTGCCAATTCCCCAGGCATATATACCTAGAGACCGTTTTCTATGCTTTGAATTTACCATCTTATCCATATTGAATAGGTACCAGCAATAAACATAATCTAAAACAAAATATGTAATGGACTAAATAAAGTGACAAATAAAATCCAATGAAACTTTAATACACTTTAAAATGTCAAAATGGCCAATATAATCCCGATTGACAGCTCCATCTAGATAACCATAATAAAATTAAAGACGATAAATAGACTATAAACGAACAATGTTAAAAGTTCGTTCTCTATTTAAAATCTCTGATGGCTTTGGGATTGCCACCTTTATTATCTATACTTAAGGTTTGATATTATACCTATGTAGTTGTGGTAACTTGCAAAGAGGTTTGTTTCCAAAGTTTATCAATAAATCTTAGGTCGTAGACAGTTGTTTGCGCGTCGTAGGCAGTTACAACGAGTTAAATTAGTTTGAATTATCTGTTGATTTGATCGTTTGTAATGTTTTCACGATGGACCAAATATGGATGAATATGGTATTAGTATCTTAATATGACATCTGCGGTCTGAATTTACTACGGTAAATTTATAAAGCGAACTAACAAATTATTATGCGTATAATAAAACATATTTAGTAGTGTTTAAGTTTCTTCTAGATTTTCTACTTAGTTTTGATGACTACCCAATCTATCGATACAGGATTAGTGGAAAAACTCAGTTGATCTGCGAATACTACACTGCTTGTTGGGGTCTGGTCCCCTCCAGATGTTTTTCTTAAACATAGGAGTAGTATTATCATTGCGCACAGAAAAATCCATTGGTGCATAGCTGGTGTTCAAAAACACGACTTTTGTTTGGTCTCTCCTAGCAGTGTATATGTTAAAATAGGAACACACACTTTCTATATACCTTTTGGGAAATCAGTTATGTATAAAGGCAAAGCGCGTATCATAAAAATGTTTGAGATCATTTGTTGAGTCTGATAAAATAATCATTATTTAACGGTCCTTGTAATGTGTCAATAGTGTATAGATTACAAACTAATATTCATCACTGTCCAATGGTCACTAAAACTTAATTAATATAAATGCTCAATCAAACTTGACATATGTCAAAAGTGTCAACAAATCGGCGGCAAAGTTACCAAAGAAAAGAGAAGGGGATTGAAAAAACTAATACAGACTCTATGTTAATGAGAAAAGATTGTTTTTACATAATTAATGTGGTGTTTAATTATATTTTGATGCTTCTGATGTTCAGCGAAATATACTGTTTAATGTTAAAACCATTATAACCTGTTATCTTTGAATATGTGAACAACATATTTTTGGTTGTGTTTTTTATCTTTACAAAAGTAAACATTAATGTTCATTATATTAATAAGTTAGTGTTTGCTATTCGAATACAATGTAGAAGAGTTTTTGTTGCCGCCTCTGTGTCAAAAAATTTCAATCACACTGAACAAATACCATCGCAATAATAATATCGCAAATACTATACGGTAAAGGGCTTTTTTACCGGATTTATCTACAGAGGCCATGACGACTTCAAAGACACCTAAGATGCTTTTAGTGGTTTAAAAATGTAATTTGACTTTTTCCCAAAAATTAAGCTCATTTGTATCTTGGCTGTTCTCAAAGTATAGAAGGTGTTCTTAATTTTAGACTTTAAACTCGGCTACACAATACTATCGCTTACAAAATGTACACAATTTTGTAGGAGTTACTTATATTCCACATTTCTGCATTATTGTTAATCTCCCAAACACTGAACACATCTGCCCAAATTATGAAAATTTGGAAGCGAGACAATTAGAAGTGTATATAACCAATATATTCCTATTTATATATTGTCTGTGCCTCACCTTTCAATATTATTTTCTTTTTTAAGCGCGTAGCCACAAACTAAAAACTTAAACCACAACGCATCTGTCAAATTACAACCCCAAAATAATGAAAGGTTGAAAGTTTGAAACACATTCCAATTATTTAATAAATTAACCTTTAATTTGGTGAGGTTATCTTTGTGAAATTGTTTGAAACTTAATTATATTTATAATATAATAAGGGCGGGTCTTATCAAGATTGCGCGTCTCCACTGTCGTAGTTTGTTATAGTGCTGGCTGTGCTCTTAAAAGCCGCTCACAGATAATGGAAGACATATTACTATTTAGATTATGAATATAAACATATTAATAATCGAGAGAAGTGTTAGCCTTGTGGCTTCAGCGTGCGAGTCTCAACCACCTCAGGGTTTTTTTAGGTTCTATGAAATCGGAATGTAAAAATGATCCCCACCAAGATGGCGCACAGCTGCGCCAATGGATTTTCTTTCTATGTGCGCATTTAACATTCGCTCGAACGGTGAAGGAAAACATCGCGAAGAAACCAGCTTTGCTTCGAACCAGAAAGGCGACGGCGTGTGTCAGGCACAAGAGCCTGATCACCTAATTGCCTATTAGATTGACAAATGATAATCAAACAATACAGAAATTTAGAGGCCCAAACCTATGATGGACGCTACTGATTTATTTATTAATAATTGCCATATCTATCGCCAGTTTTAACAGTTACAAAATTACTTAGATGTAAAGGTAGGCTGTTAAATGCAGATATTGAATAATCATAATTTTATCAGATCTACAAGAAATTCGTGATGATTTTAAGCTAATTTAATAAACAATGGAGCCACGCACGGCGCCATGTCTATCTGTTGATGGGCTAAGTGGGTGTTTAAATGCACATTTCGGTTCTAATGTTGGACACGCCCAACGTTATACTACCGTCGTCTAAACGAAACGATTCTATGAAAACGTTTTTTTCCTTAATTATCTGTTTTAGAGTTTAAAAGATTGATGGGCCAATATATTTAATGGTTATTTTTTTTATATTTATACATTAATGACCTTGTTAGAGATTTGTGCATCACTTTTCGTAGACAGCCTTTACTATACCGCATCGGTACTTTCGCTTCGTTTAATTTTAGAGAAAATAGGAAAGGCTAACTATTGTAGCATCTAGTGCTTTTCCCTTTTTTTGTAATTCATTTAAAGACCCCAGTAACCATCTAGTGTAGTGTTAATCAATATAGGGTTATATACTATATAATATGCGCCCCACAGGGGGCAATTTGATGGTTGGGCAATCGAAATAGGCTAGAGTTGAGACTTGAGACTGAAGTTAACCAAATTGAAACCTTAAATGAAATCTCGCTGCGCAGGGATATCACTAAATTAATACATACAAATCTTTATCAAAATTATAGAATTTCAGTTTTTCATTATGTTTTTAAAATTTACATACTGTGTTTCGTTATGTAAGTCTAGTAATTTCTTCCTAGAGCTTATTAGTTTTTAGTTATTATCAGTCAACAATTCATGTTTTAATATTAAACATTTTGTAAATTACATTACAATTTTAGAAAGGCTCAGTTGGGGCATCATCATGGCACAAATGACGATGGGCAACACTGATCTAGTGCCTACCTAAAATAAGGTTTTACAGTTTTTAATCAATCAGTCGGTCCCTATAGCCAAGCCCGCCTTTGGTTGACGTAACATTTGGAAATAAGGTTCATTAAACGATTTGGTTAGATAATATCGGAAAGCAGGGCCTAGTGGTCCGTGTGTGTATCTTCCCTGTGTTCGACCCTCGGCTCCAATGTACTCTGTCTATGTACACTAACAATCGCTCGTATGGTGAAGGAAAACTTCGTAATGTCGGCATATCTCAAATCCAAAAAATTACGACACAGCCACAAGGCTGTTCAAAAAATTATCAAAGAATGCAATCTGAGCTTTAGGCTTTAGGGTTTTAGCGCTATGGGGTTATTGAATTATTATAATATCAAAAGCTTTGCAATATTTATATTATAGGTAGGCGTTAGATGTAACAATTTCAATTATACGATACAAATTCTTAGAAAACAATCATATTCGTAGTATTGACCTGATTTTATCGTTTTATTGAAACATTTAGTGGTGTTACAACTATGTCTATCTGTGTGGTCATCATTTTTATAGGCAAGGTGATCCTTGTTATGTGTGCACAAGCCGCCGAGTTATTGGGTCTAAGCTCTGAGGCATGGCAACCTCACGATGTTTTCTTTCACCGTACGAGCGATTGTTAAATGCCCTTAGAAAGAAGACTCCGAAGGTCCGTAGCCAGGGTTTGAACCTATGTCCTCAAGAATGAGAGTCATACCCTCGACCCAATATGCCAACATTGTTTGTATTATAATTAGTTGTTTTTTTTTACAAGAGGCAAACCGGCAGGAGGCTCATCCGATGTTAAGCGATACCGACAACTATTCAACTATTCAAGTTCTATACAACTCTTCTTCGAGGACCCAAAGTCGAATTGGTTCAGAAATACTTCAGTGGGCAGATGGTTCCAACTAGTGGTGCGTGGTGGTGCGCGTCAAAAACTGCCTTAAGGAACACTCGGTCGAGGTGATACGGATAGTGGAATAATCCATTAATAAACCCACAAATATTATATTTGTAATCGGTTTCGGTTTTGGTTTAAAGATACTTTATTTCTCAAAGTAGTATTGTGATTTTTTTTGAAAATAAGCTATATAAAATAAAAATATTAGTTTCTAATAATATGTACAATATAATTTACAAAAGTGCAGGTAGGTCGCATTGGTGTTGCATTATGTGACCATCGTATAGAAATAATTTAGTATTCCACAAATATTATTTTATTTAGGCCGCTTTAAAAGCATATTAAAAGAAACAAGAAAATGTATTTACAGTCTTCATATGTTTTGTTTAACAAAACAATTTAAACGCATAACTCTTCTTATTTCCGGGTAAGTCAGGTAAATGTAGGATGGTGATTAATATGGAACTCAAGCAGTTTAGTAAATTACTATGTAAGTGACTTCACTATGAGGGTAATGGGTTGAGGCACGCAACTTGGACCATATTTATTACGAATTAAAAAAACTATACAACCTCTTTTCGAATTATGCGTTGCTATTTAAAATATAGTTCTATGCTCTTTGGTCTTTTATGATCTGTGGAACTTTTTTCTTATAAAATGTCTATTATCTACATGCTGTTATTATTTCATAGTGTAAATTATTATTATGTTTTAATGTTTTTTTTTACACACACAATTATAGTGTTGATATTCTTCTAACATTCAAAAGAAGTTATCTCTAAGTTATGATCAGTCTGTTATCAGTCAGCACAATACTTATTTCCATCAGGTTCCGAACCGATAACCTCCAACCAACGAGTATTAGGCATTAAAACGATTTCAAGAACAAGGCTGTTAAAGTTCTCGGATTAAATCTAATTTAAATCCATTACGGCTTAACAAATTTGTGTGTTACTGTGTGCTAACACACATACAAGCTCGCGAACACATTCCTAAAGTCTTTTTGTTTCAATGCTTCGCTACAGTGGATTTAACATGCAGTGGTAAGTTTTTCACAGAGTTTGTCATCAGAAATGTAACAACGTATATAAATGTGTCGTTTCTTAAAGTTAATGAAAACTTCACTGATGCAGAATATATATTCCGATTTGAAGCACAAGAGAGAGAGAGAGAGAACGATGGCTTCGTGACGTAAGGGAGTGGATGGAAGGGACGACTGCCGGAGTTACTGCATTTGGCACTCGATAAGACGCCCTTTACGAGACTTACAGCCAACCGAAGAAAGACTTTTTTGTCTTTGAAGAAGTGTGGAAATAAGTTTTACGTTCTATCCCGGTATCTAATCCAGAGAGAAATATCAATAAATATGTAGGCTACCTAGAACAAAAAATGTTTATTCATTTGAAACAATTCATTATAATGCGTAAGACTTGGGAACCCTTTTATGTAAAAAAATACAATACCTTTTATGTAACAAACTTCAACTTTTTTTTATTTTTTTTATTACATCTTTTTTAACTGTTTACAACAGCGTAAGTGCATAAGTGAGTGTGGGTGCATGTGAGTGCGTGGGTGCATGTGAGTGTGTGGATGCATATTTATGTGTGGGTGCAAGTGAGTGAGTGAGTGTAATGTAAAAAAAGAAATAAATGAACTAAGCACTTAGGTACAGGGAACTTCATACAATCAATGTCGCATTTTAAAATTAAACTTTCCCAACTGTTACGTTTACAAACTACATCCTAATTGCATAAGTGTGAACACGTTTGTATGTGTGTGTGCGAACAAGTTGTTTGTTCAGAGATTTAATACTCGGTAAATTTCTTCGTGTTACCTGACTTCGCGGCCCGCGGGCAGACAGGCGTATGTGAATTTTTCACCTCTGTTCTAAGCACCCGTACTCAAAGTCGATCCAATGCGAACGAAGGCTATCCAATACTTAAGCTATTTAGTGAACATACGATAATAAACCACAATAATAGGTATCTAATAGTACTGGTAATATTTCATAAATTTCACGGAAAATTTACAACTATTACACTGTGAATCGAACCTCACATGATCACGGACTTGCGCATTATTTATTATAGTACTATTTGCTCACGTACGTACTTTTAACGTCTAAAAACGATTTTGGACTATGACACATCTAATGTCTGGCCAATTTATTAAATATGTATATGTCATATGGAAAATTTATACAATGTCACCCGTCTGGTAATGAATAAAATAAAGGCTACTTTGAAAGTTTTTTTTATTATTATTTACAGTAAGGGGATTTGTTCTATTGACCTGTATATTGTATATCGAATGTATTTAGCCACTTGCCAATGAGCCTTGGTTACTATTCAGATTTTATATTAAAAAAATATATGTACAAGATAAAATATTCCTCGAGAGAGTTCCCTCACTTTTGTTTATTTGGAACAACGAGGCTGAATCTAAAAATTATTGATTATTATTGTATTACGTTATTTATCAAATAAATTTGTATCAAAAAAACAAAACGTCAGTAGACCTACGCGTCAAAAATGGTACTTAACAGATTTTGAATTTCGAATATTACGTTTTTCATTCAAATATCTATTCAAAAGTTCACTTACGCCGTTGTACATCAAAATCTTAATTGGATATATCATAGGCGTCTGTTTGCGCATGCCAATTGATTGCAACTTAACGTGCGAGCAAATTGCCAGGGTGCGACAGAAACGGCACTACAAAACACCATAAGTTAAAAAGCGACAAACATATTGAGCCAAGGTTCGAGACTGAATGAGACAGATATATTTTACCTGTTTAACTTTTAATATTTATTTTGAGAGCAATTGTTTAAGTATAATCTGTCGTTATGAGTAGTTAACTGATGGTTTTCTTTCATTTATTATAATTGGAATGGTATTAATCTTGAAAGGAGGTAATATTTTAAAGTAATTTAGTATGAAACGGGATTTTTATCGCCTTTACTGCACAGGAACGACAAACGAAATGCGAAGAGGCATTTTTAAAATCGCAATTAGCAAACTAAAGCGTAAATATAAATACCAATTACGGTATTTTATTTGCTTAATTCTAAATAATTAAAAAAACAGGGACGCAACAACCTCTACGCCTTGGCTTTCCGTATCTGTTTTGTGATCCTTTTTTCCTTAAGTAGGTGGTAGGTGTTCAGCCTTCTGTGCCTGACATAAGCCGTCTAAGGCACGCCAGTTTCCTAACGATGTTTTTTTTACCGTACAAGCGCGTGTTAAATGCGCGCGTAGAAACATCCGAACGCAATTTTTTAGGGTTGAGAGACGCATGTTGAAGCCTAGTGTTAGCGTTGCTAAATTTATTCGTAAATTTATTAATATTCGAAATTTGAATTTTAGTTTTTAATTATAGGAGTGTTACTGTGTTTAATTAACCTTCCAATTGATTTCCTTGTAATTTCTTCCTAAAAACCTAAAATCAGGTTTATAAATTAAACAATTAAATTTTGATATTAATAACTATTTACATAAGAGTTTTAGAAAGGTGGAGCATGGCACAATACAGTTTGGAAACCCTACACTAGGCGTACACTGATAATCTGAATAAATACAAGAAGAAAACTCACTTAAGGGTAAAGGTTTTAGTTAAGTATGTACCTTACACTCGTTGGGTAGATGAAATCAAAAAAAAATCGGGTCCTCAATGGATGCAAATAGCTCGAGACAGAGAAAGATGGCAAGCCTTGGAGGAGGCCTTTCACCGGAGAGGGTTTCTGATACTACACTACTACAAATATACATACTAACTGTTACAATTATTTACTAACACATAGGTTAACCGGATATTAGTGGATCGAGAAATAATTAAAGGCTTAAAATAAAAATAAATAAATAAATATGTGCCTTTTCAGTAAGGCTACCAACAATCTTAATATAATTTATAGACCACGTAATTTATAACATAACATAGTCGAGGTTATTATAGGAGCTGTAAAATATTGACTGATTCAATCATTGTAATCAATGTTGGTTTTACAGAGTAGTAGGGCAGTTCTTCTGGCTTTATTAAGTACTTCAAAATCTACCCTCTTAATGCCGCTAGAATGACATGTAAGCATAGTTTGTTTTAATAGGTATATAAAACTACTAAGAACAAAATACTATTAAGAAATTAATGAAGTAAAAATTTTAGAATAATTTTCTTGTTCCACTTTTAAAAATTACTGATAACCGTCACAATATTTAAAAAAATCTAACCAACTAAGAAGTTTCATTATTGTTTTATACGGATAATGTCAAAACCGTCCGAACAGCCCTTTTTGAATTTAAAAATTCATTTTGAAAATGGAACATTAAAACTACTGTGTGCAAATAAAACGAATCATAACTTTATTTAAATTGCACTTCGCTTTCGTGTACTTTAAATCGCTACACGAAATGCATTGAAATAAAATATATAAGCTAAGCGTGTCCAAATTATATCAGAATAAATAAATATCGCACGCCTCATAAACAACGACGCTCGACTTTTATTGTTTACGCTTTATAATTAGGCCTGCTATACACCAGGCGAAACAGAATACGCCCTGGAAAAGGTGGATAGTTATAGAAGATACCAGGAAGCGAGTAGAGACAGATACTCATGGATATAGACTAGGCAATGTTCTGGAGATAAGAGACACTAAAATGATAAAGACAAATAATAATGATGCTTTGTTAGTACTAAACAGGTGAAATTTAATGGAAATGTAGTTTTTACATAATACATAATGTCTTTATGTAATTTTTGAATTCAATAAAAGTGTTTTGAAGAATCGTATGAAATTAAGAACAATAAATGTAATAATTTTGATTGAGGTTAAAGATTGAATCACATACGTTTTGCAGGGGCATTTTAAACTCAAACCCGTACGTGAATTATTAAGTTTTTAACCTAAACACTGACCATACAACGAATTATATCATATTTCGGCCATACAGAGGCGACGACAACTTGGAGAAACGGATCGTAGTTGGTAACACAGAAGGCAAAATATTTGCTACCGACTGAAAAGACAATCTAAAAACTAAATAACTTCAATTATGACAGATGTAGGGTCAAACGTGTATAAACAGCCTATATTGTTGATTTTTATTTGCATTTAGTTAAAATTAATTTTTGTTCATCGCGCTTTGTTCGAGATGGAGCGATTGTTTGTTATTTAGTGTTCGCGACCTTGTTGCGGCACTCGGGTTTGATTGTGTTCACATAATTGGTTATGGGCTTCGACTGGAGTTTCATATGACGAAAGATTATTTAAATTTTAGTTGACATTTCTTTAATTATTTATATTTTGTATCAATTTGAACTTAGTAACACTTCCAATTTCAACGATAATTGTCAGTTACATTATAAAATGAAAATGATTTTTATTAGTTTCACTTATAGCTAACACAAATACATATTTACAATATTTTTAACCTAAACAGTAATATTAATAATAAAAAAAAATATTTTATAGAAGTTAGTTGAGGGATACCGCCCATGGGACTCTCAATGCCAAAGGGGTCGCGAGTTGGTTAAGTCTTTTCGGTCCTTTCGTCCGGCCTTTAAATTAAAATAACCTGAATAATCAGTGAAATGAGTGAAAATTAAAAATATTTGTTTCAAAATGTTTAGTTCATATTAGTGAAAAATAACTTTCTTTATATGGTATGAAAATATGCAAATGAAGTATTTTATAATGTAGATATAACTACGATCGGTATAGACTTTGGATTACCAAGTATTTTCTAAAATTTTAGTCATGACCCATGACTGAATATTAACACAATATATTGAAATAACCAAAAAGGCCGAGTCGCAGTCCATTGAATTTTCCGGAAATTTTCTTCCATGTGGAACTTTCCAGAAAAACAAAATATATACTATATACTTTATAATTAACAAAACAATTAAAAATAACATGTTTATTCCATACAACACGTTAGTTAAGGTACATGAACCAGGAACCACGCATAGGTCATAAGACAATATCTTGCCATATATCAACTATGAAGGAGACGATTAGCCCCCTGCTGACACACTATGGCCTATCTATAAGGTTCTAGAGGAAATATTCAATTTGAGATTTCTTCAATAGTCCTATACAATATCTATATATACCTATATATAAAATTCTCGTGTCACAATGTTCGTTCCCATACACCTCCGAAACGGCTCGATCGATTCTTATGAAATTTTTTATGCATAATCAGTAAGCCTGAGAATCGACTACTATCTATATTTCTAACCCTTAAGTGATAAGGGGTGTCCACCCCAAAAAAATTGTTTACGTTTTTTGGGTAAAATTTATTTCTTTAATTTTTTTATGATACAACATACAAAAACACATACAACCCTTAATTTTCACCCCTCTTCTATTAACTTCTATATTTTATTTGTTTATTAGAAAATTATGACTTGACATGAGGTTTATGTAGAGAAATATTCACAGAAAACCCTAATAAGTTTTCATTCCGGAAAACGGAACAGTCTCTGGGGTAGCATAGTAAAATGCTCCATGTTGGTGTGTACTAAAAAAGTAGGCTAAGTAAAATCACGAAGTTCACGGGGGCAGCTAGTATACCTATATATTCTTTCACGAAAAATTAAAAATTGTATTTTTTTATTAATCATAATTCTAGAAAATTCCCTGACTATGTAGGCGTCGGAGGTATTTAATAGCTTTCTATTTCTATTAACAACTTTTTGTATGACTTTTACAGCAAATCCTAGAAAGATGCCTCTTAACCTAATGTTGAACATTATTTCCCTTAAACTCGCCTCTGTTACCTCTATGCCCATAGCTTGTTCCGTGTTATACCTGTCGTATCCATACATTGGACAGTTGGTCAGAACATGTAACACCGTCTCTTCAGCTGTATTGCTACAGGAACAGCACTTTGTCTTTGCGATAGACCTGAAGATACGACAAGAATCCACCGTGACCTGTCAACATCTGGGTAAAAATTGTATTAGTAGTAGATACCCTTGGGCTGTGGGGTTCAAGTGTACAGGCGCTGATTAAAGATTTATCAGTTTATTAGTAATCATAACAATATAATATACAGTATTTGCAATTTTCTTAACCTACATTAGTATTAATTAAAGTAATTAAAACCTTAAGATTTTAATAATTGTTATTAGTCTTTCCCAATCTTCGATTTTGTTTCCTTTGGAGGAGACTCTTGGGCCGTGGGGTTGAAGTGCACAGGCGCTAATTAAAGAGTTAAGTTGGCGCCTGGTAGATAGTACCAATTACCACAATGCTGCCAGCGTTAAAAGTACACTGACAGGGATCATACATTTTAAATTTGTTTTAATTTTCTTCTTATTAATTATTAACTAATAAATTATATGTAAGTTAAGAATGTTGTGTATATTTGTGTCTTTAAATCCAAAAAAATAGTTATAATTAATGTACGTGTCGTCTATTCCTAATACAACATTATTACTATTAACTTTACGCCGTATTACCAACGGCTAATTTATTAGATCACATTTGACATGAGTAAATTTTAGCACTGACGCAACATTGTAATTTTAGTTCACTCTCTGAAACAGGAATATAAACTACCTAATACCGGAAACCGTATGTTAGGAAGGAATCATATAAGTCTAGCAGTCTCACCGCACTAATAATAATAATAGTTGTAGCAAAAAGCAAAATAAGGACTCAAAGTGAAGGCCGTACCACCCACTATGCGATTTAGGGGTTTTCGCTTCTCGGAGCCAAATTCCCACACACTCCCACGCACAGCCCCGACGCAAAAGGGATTCCTCATTAAAAAGGGCCCTTACTGTCTCTCTATTACGATATAAGGTAAATCATAATACAACTTTTAAATAAATTAAATAACCAATCAAAATAAATTATCAACCACCATCAAAAATGTTGTATGATTTCCATACAATGTTCATACAAATTCGATAGCGGGTCACAAAATATTCTTGTCAAAGTATTAAGTGGACGTCAGCAATAATTTACCAAAGTCATGGATGCTTCAACCGTCTCATAGCGTAACCGAACACCCCTCATTCAAGTCCCCTATTTAAATAGCTTCATTATTTCAATAAATTACTTACAATTGTAATCGATATTTCGAATGTTTTAATCGAAACAATGATGGAGCGAGCCGATTCGATGTTGTTAAGCGATCTTTACTGGTCACTCGGGCTATAAGTCAGTAACACGATACCTGCTGGTTAGGTGTTTAAGGGGATTCGAGAGAGCTTAGCCGTTTTTCAAGTAAAGTGTTTTAGAGATCCTTAGGCATCTTTAGCATCTTTAGTTACGAAAATATTTCACATTGAGTTGATATAGGGACACATGAGAGGGACTAGTCACCCCCCGAGTGAATTGATCCATGGAGTTGCGTAAAGATGTTGGGTGTCTCTGGACCTTTTAACGCATTTACCATGGAGAGTGTTCAGAGGAGTTATTCGGAGTAATACCTGCAACTGAGTTTCATCATCCATATCCTCTACAACGCGCATCACCACTATGTAGAACCAACTGCCTACTGATGTATTTCCACATCAATTCGATTTAGGGTCCTTCAATAAAACAGCGTACCAATTCTTAAGAGGCCGGCAACGCTCTTGTGAGCCTTCTAGCAATGCGAGTGTCCATGGGTGGTATAACTTAACATCAGATGAGCCTCTTTCACGTTTGTCTCCTGTTACATAGAAAATAATAAAAAAATAGTCTCATTCTCTGTACTACGGCGACGCCTTTCTATAATCTATGTATAATTTTCTTTCTGTCCAATCTGAGACTTATTGTTTAGTTCAGTTCGTCAAGTTCAAATGAACATACATATATATAAGCAATGTATACATAATTACAAATAAAATGAATCGTAAAACATGTTTCTAAGCGCAAGACCCGAAGACGGCTGGAGAAATTCGAGTAATTCTTTTCATAAACTCCGAGAAATATTTTTATGGAGCGATTTTTTCAACAATAATAAAATATAATAGTTTTATTTTGTACTTAAGTTTTTATTCCAGAAATGCGAGCAGTTTGCAAATGTTGGTATGTGGCTAAAAAGGCAAGTTAAGTATGAACATTATATACGTATTAAGGCGGAAGTTCGCGGGGGCAGCTAGTAGGTATACAATAAAATAGTACACAACAACTAAACTGCATAATCTATGTCTGAAGTATTGTAGAGTGTCTCAATCGAGTACCACACATTTTTAGATAGAGCGATATCAAAGTCGCTAATATATTTACGCAATTGTTAAATTTCGTAGTAAAAAAACACTTTTTTTAAATATAAAATGATTTTATTCATTTAAACAAACAAATACACAGTATTTAAAATTTTCTTAACCTACATAGTAATAATAAAAAGAACAATAATTAAAAATAAAATAAAAATTGGCCCCTATCTTTGGCAGTGTACCTTTAACGATGGCAGGATTTCCTCGCTGTATTGCGATACTTATTCGTTGAGTGAAGAATGCACCAGCTCTAAGGTCACCGGTTCCATCTACCAGGCGCCAATTAAAAACCAATACAGACACAAACACGTAATCTAATTACGAACATAGCTTTTTTAAACATCAATCAAAACTAAATTATTGTAATAACTTTAAAATGTTAAGTTAAACTACGGAACCAGCGTATAAATACCACCTTAGCTTGTGCTAACGGCGATTGAGTTATCCCTCATTGGCGCGAGATTTATCGCGACACAATCAAACGTACACATTACACTGTCATTCTAATTTGTTTGTTTTATAGACATTTTTTATTCTCCTAGTCTAAGAGTAGTGTGGGATAAATCTGATTAATAAATTCTTCAATCTATTGTAACTATCATTCTAGTTTATTACCTACTAATGTCCGTGATTGCATATATAATAATAAAGATTCTATAACATTTGTATGGTATTATTATGCGAAATTCATGATAGAGTAATAAATGACGTAAGCGGCGGATTTAACAGCAGGCTGAGAAGACTGGCCTAGGGCGGCAAATTTATTTCATACAAATCAAAAAAGATTTCTGCCTGACGGTTTTCTGATGTTTTACAGAAATCTGCAACATTTGCCGATAACTTTCCCCTTTTAACCTGTCATTGTACATTCAGTGTAGCAAACTTCAATATTCTAGAGTCAACAGCTAGTTCGCTGCTCTCAGAAGAGAAAAGAAAAGAGCTAAATTGCAGAAAATGGATTTCCCTCATTGCCCTATCAACCCATACATGTCAGTCCTACTGCTGGTTGTAGGCTGCGAACTGAATGGTTTGTATATAATTTTGTGCTTAAAAATCAGATCCAAATATTATTTTTCGTGCAACTTCTACAACAGTTATCCATTGTAAAAATTATGTCAATTGTAGAGGCAAAGGCGGCATTAACTTCATAGCCTTGAAAATATGTAAGTCCGCCGCTGAACGACTGCCATAATAGTGTGTTATAACTTTATTAACGCTTAATAAAAATATCTCCATATAAAAGTTGGTAACAGTTTCCTTCCTTATATAGATGATACCTAAATTGGTTTCTAGCTTAGAATACCGAACTGATATTGTTACATTCATTTCTTTCTCTGTAATTGTGTTTACGACTTGATGAAAAGGGATGACAAATGTCAGTGACAAACAACTGGTTGTTTTTCACTGACATATGAATATGAGCACGTTTCTGCGTATCAAAATTTGACAAATACTTTAACAATTAAACACAAATCACTTTAAAAATTAACTACTAAGCGCGTTGAACTGAGATAAAAATGATTTGAATTCTTTCAACTAGTTACTAAATAGAGGTGTCGAAGTAAAGTTTATAGTTTCTCTCACTCTTAAATCATTTATAAATCGATTACAATAAATCTCTCTCCGCTTTACGGGGTTATGGTCTTTATTGCTGTGCTTTAAATGCCGTTTTGGTGTGTAACAAATGTGCGTGGGCAGTCAGGTCATTGTTTAACAAACTTACAGAACATGGATGTAGGAAATGTTTAGAAATAAAATAGTTTAATGATAAATTGCTTAAGGAGGGTTATTTTTATTTTCTAACAAACAGTATGGATATCCTTCATCTGTTAATGAGGAATTAATAACGTCGTTTAGCTAACAAAATTTATCTTATATTATTATTTATTGTTGGGCATGAGACTAACTTGAAGTTAAGTCATACCGATTCTTCTATGGATATTGCCAGAAGGGTCGCAAGTGGGTTGCCGCCTTTTTTAAAGCTCAAACTTCATTTATCTCAGTTAACGCATCTTATAGAACAGCAAACGGGCAGGAGGCTCCCCTGATGTTAAGTGATACGAGTGCATTACTGTACTTTTAAGATTTGGTACCCTCTTGCAGGACCCTATACCGAATTGGTACGGAAATGCTTTAATGAGCCCCTTCATCAAATACGTTTCTTAGTTCGAGTCTCAGACTCTCTCCTGAGAAATAACCACTATAACCACGGATACTATTAGCTCCGGACCTAGTGGGAGCTTTCTACCAGCTGAACTAAAAAACAAAAATAAATAAATTGTATCTTCTAATTTCCTAAATCAATGTTGATCAAATGTCACTTGATACTGCAGCTTTATCGTCGTTTTGCGATCATTGCGATTGAATCACCTCAAATGATGTCATTATCGGACCTTATTTACGCAAATTACATTTGAATAAAAACAAATATATGAATATCATAATGTATGGTGTCCTTTTTATGATCTAAATAACTTTTTAGTCACCGTTATGCCAACAATAAAGCGATTTTATTATGATGACAAATATCAGATATTTAATGAAAATGCTAGACTAGGCTTTAACTAATCTTAATGAAAATTATTTTCAGGTCCGTACCAGCCGCTTTGTATATATAAATGAAATCACCATTAATTATTTAAAAAAATACGTCTTACAACGCAGTTCTTCATGTAACTAAGTCGTAAGTTATTACGTAATTAGCTAAACTAACAACATCTTATTGTGTAAATGTTTAAAATCTTTTACGTTTAAAATATATAGATTGTCTTGGCCGTCGCATGACAACAATATATCTCACAAGTAATACAAATACACACTATTAAATTAAATTGTTTAGACGGGGCGACCAGGTCGGGCCTACTATCAACGAATTTCTAATTAAAAAAACACAAGAAATTTTATTTGTCTCCGGAATAAAACTGTGTATAGCATTTGACTTCCCCTGAGGTGTTTTTTTAAAGGAAGTGACATTGAAAGAACCTATTAGGTATATATAATGTATTTAACTAAACATGAGGACTTCTTACCAGCGAAGTGTACTCTGCCACAGGGATCAAACTTTATAAGTATAGTGTTTTCTTTGTAAGTTATTAATTCTATCCTATTAATTTTTTTTTAAAAGAACACACATAAATACTTATTCTCTTAACAAGGTATTTTTTTTTTAATTTTAAAACTAAATAGGCAATTTACATAACGCCTACATGAGTGAAATAAATAGAAAAATTGATAAAGACATTAAGATACATTTTGTATTCACAGCGAGGCTGTAACTCTTACAATTATCATGTAAAACAAACTGACTTTGTGAATGAAGTGCTAGTGAGTGGTGGATAAGGTTGTTTAATAAATTTGTGTTGCATCTGTTAAAAGAGTTTAAATACTCGCTTATACGTTAAAAGCAAACTTTGTGAGCAAACCACATCTAGGACACAAAAATTAACGCGTGTCAGACAAACAAGGCCGACCTGTCTACTAAGAAACTTTAAAACTCACGGTTGTTGCTATGTTTCTCTGTGCGTAAACGGAAGTACGGCAATTCTTTACAATATTAAAGAAATATATTATAATAATTCTGTGTTAGTAGAGGCTATTTCTGCGCAGAAGAATCAATCAAACACGTAGTCCTGGAATGCGAGACCAACGTACAGTAATCCTCGAAGGAGTTAGGTAGCTCCGTGAAGCCTGCGAAGTCTCCTTGGCTGGGTTGGCTTAGTTAGCGAGGACTTATCGCACAACGAACCTTTAATCTTTAACCTTTTAACTATGTTAGAAGAAAACGCATTTTAAGAATGATATATGACGTGTGCACGTTATTCCCTTATAAGATAATAGTTACCCATTTTCGTCTTTGGAAGTTAAAATAATAAGAAAATTGATGTTAAAGAGACATAAATACAGGTTTCATTTAGACAACTTTAAAATATTCTTGACTTTTTAAATGATTTGAAAAGGAAAAACTGTATAATTATCATTAAAACAGATATTAAATTCTGTCTGCTATATGTCTATATATGGATAGCAATATTTAAGTCTTGTCTATGAAACACTTTCTCGAAGCGTCATACAAACGTTTATATTAAAGCAAGAATAAGTTATCTCGCTTATCATAATCTAACAAAAGATCACAATAGACGGGAACACCATCATCAATATATTACTGAGATACTGTGACTGACGTTTCTTGATACTTTATAGTTCAATTTATGTTTATTCGGATGGTATGTTTTGATCCGTTGTAGGATGCCACGGGCTATGCTATTGGATGCTACTTGTGTACACGTTAGCCCCGTCTCATCTCCGTCGGTCGAGCAAAAAGCTGGTGCGGCCGCAGCACGGCTAATATATAATTGTTTACTCCAATTTTCATTTGTTTCCGATTGGAGTAGAGACTTTTGGGAAGTGGAGATCAGGTACACAGGCGTCGATTAAAGATTTAAGTAGGTGCTTGGTACAAAGTACCGGATACCCCAGAGCTGGTGCTTTCCTCACTTTCAAGCGTCGAAATACCATTATTAAAGGTACACTGCCATAGGGACGAAGCTTTTAAATTTAGTTTTTATATTCTTGTGTTGGTAATAAAACATTTAAGAAGGTAATATCAGTTTAAATTGATTTGAATAATGCAGTAAAAACATAAAATTCGGGTATTTTAGGGAGCTAGTCTTCATTCTTTGTTAAATAGTATTTTACAAGCACTTTGTGGTGGTCAAGTATGAACATTCATAGAAATTGTTTATATACATGTATTTAAAAAGAAAAACGAATCCTTTTGATATTACATACAATCTTTATGGACCTGTCAAACGTCATAAAATTAAACAAAAACAAATCTTCTCAGAATATAATATAAAATATCAATGCCGATATTACAATTGTATTTTCAAGTATCAAGATTGATGGAACTCGCCCAAGCCAGATTCACGGAGGTGTGAGCGTGAATTACCGTCGCAGCGGGGAATCGAACCCCGACCCGTTCTCAGAACCGATCAGCCGATCAGCCCGATGATGCTATGACAGAACATGTGATGGATAGAAATATTTGTTGAATATTTTGACTTATGGTTCAGTGGTGCAGTATTATCTTATTTCATTTATATGACAAACAACTGGGACTGGGTATTATGGGTATGACGGGAATAGTATATAGAGAACTCTTTAGAAAATCCATGGCTTCTTGTATCTTGTTTTAATTGTTTTTCTTAGATTACAGTGAGAGACTACTATCTTACCTTTGTGAGTTATTCTTAATTCCACTTCGCTTTTTTGACGATACCTAATACATATATAAACAGAAATCAATCACAAAATATGTGGTTAAACACAAAAATGAAGATGGCTGTATTATTCGAGTTTTTTTTTAATTTATTTATTCCTTGAAATCTGAGGAAGGTCTTAAAAAAGCAAAAATATAAAAGAATGGATATTTTTTATTTTATTCACTATGAAAAGCAGTATTTATGTACTATGCGGGTAGCATAGCAAAATATTCCATATGTCTATATGTGGCTACTAAAATTAAGGCTAAGTATCATAATTGGCCGAAACAACACTACTCTTTTCTCATCTATTCTCAGCGTAGACATTTTCTAGTCCACAGTTAAAAAAAATATTCTAAGTTTGGATTGATACAACTACATCAACATTGGGTTGGAGTCCCAATGCTGACATAAACTTCAGTCGGCTTGTATGTTCGTACATAGTAGCGGGGCAGAATTCGATAAAACGAAAAGCAGATTATTTGTGACCGGTCTAATGTGTTATATATATTAAAAATTCTGGTGTCACAGTGTTTGTATCCAAACTCCGAAAAAAAAATATTCACTGAGTCGGCGGTAGGTTTGTCGTAAACTGTTTTATATTCCTAAGTAATAAGGTGACAAATAATTATTTATATATTCACGCCTTTTTCCCGAAGGGGTTGGCAGAGATCACGGATCTTCACTTCCTGACCCATCCCCCGTGTCCCTACTCTAGTTTGTCCTGGGTTTGGCCCAGGTATTTACGAGGACTACCCGACCCGCCCAAACCACCAAATGCTTTCTCTTCCGTATCCTTAATATTATATTATTTACTTTTTTTAATGTAGGCTTGAAGAAGCGTAGTCAATGGGGCATGAAACATGGGCGTTTCATTAATAGAGTAATAGAATAGACAAAAAGCACATTTAGTGTAGTCATTATTATTTGTCAAAGTTGTTGTTTAGTTTTACTGTATATAGAAGATGCGAATCAATAACACGCCTGTACAAAAGAATATCGTTCTTTCTCGTAAAGTTTATTTTATGAATTTTCGCCTAATGCACAAAAACGAGAAAAAAAAATCTTTTTAACATAAAGTTTCCTTTTGTGACAGTTACAATATAAATTTTTGGTGTTTTATATATATTTGGGGTCTATTAAAAAAGTATCCGTAAAAGAAAAACTAAAGGCGTGTACTTTTTTTTTTAAATATCACTCAATCAGCATAAAAAAGCATATTTTCATGTAATTTGTTTGCCAATTACGACCTAAAATATCAAAATGTTATGCTTTAAAGCCAAAGGAAAGTTTTGTTTTGGCCCGTGTAGTGTGTTTTTGAATTGTCGCAGAAATAAAGAACAAAGCTCTACGCATTGCTAGTATTTCTAAATTATTAAATCAAATGAGTTATGTTATTAATATCTATTACACACTTAATATGCCATTTAAATGTTAATAAGCGGTTTTAGTATCGAATTTGAATAGAAAACCAATAAAATCTTCAAGAAAATAAATCTTTATTATAATTCTCTAAATCTTAAAACGTTTTAAGATTTAAATAAAAAAGTGGGTTTTATCGTGGTTTGATAATTTTTTTTGACAACCATGGAATACATTTGATAAGTAATATTCGTTATAAGTAAAACGACTCGTTACAATTTTTTTTATTTGGGACTGTTCAAGTAACAAATACTTGTGTCGCGGTCTTTTTATCGAACACGAGGCAAACGGATCCTCACCACACTTTACCGCCGCCTATGGACATTCTCAATGCCAGAGAGAGCGATGCGTGCGTGGAATTGGAACGCTCTTTTCTTGAAATCCCTAAGTCGAATTGGTTCGGAAATACTTTAGTGGTAAATACGATAACGATAAATACGCAGCATTGTTGAACCCAGCTGGTTCATGCTGCGCGGCAAATCTGCCTTTAATAACGAACAGTTGTGGAACGACGGATGTCGAGGTGATATGATATGGTATTCTGCCTCGACGTCCGATGATGAAACTGAGCTGCCATAACAGCTATTCCATTACAAAGTTAATACGACGTAAGACGTCACAAATTTGACGAAATACATTCATTAAATTTTACATTATACTTTATGCAACAAATTTTTACAAGTTACAAATAATGTAAAATAAAACTAAGATTATCATAGTCGTATGTAGAGTTGGTCTAGGGGTTGAAGCGTGTGATCCATACCCCTGCGTTCTGCGCATGGCTGTGTTCCAATAAAATTTTCTTTCTATGTGCGCAATTAGACTTGCCTTCACCGTAGGCAAAAATCATTAGAAAATGTCTGAAATCGATGACTAGTGTGACAAAAGACAGATCACCTTGTCTATAAAAGAAATATTATAAGTGACAGAAGCAATCTATGGCTAATACCCGTATAGATTATAGCACCGTTGTTTTATTATTATATATCTATATAATAATATATATGATATTGCTCAAACAAATAATGCTTAATATATGATAAGGATGTAGAAGTACTTCTACGCAATAATAAAACATTGTTCTGAGAGTTATGTTCAGGCAGACCGAAAAGACATTAAAAAATGAATTTATTTATTTATATGTCTTTACAATTTGAAATCTACTACAAGACTGATCTAAATCTAAATAATACGAATACAATAACTAACTTTCAAATAAACTATAGTCGGCGAAATCGCTGAGTGCAACGTCAGCGATTACCAAGGGTTATGCCTTGGTAACTTGAGTTACAAAATTTTAAATAATATTGATATTAAGACATAACCAGGAGCGGCCCGCGGGGGTCCAAACGACACATAAACAAAATAATGAACGTCGAAAACTCAAAAATTCATATAAAATCCGAATAAATAACATTAGATAATACTTTATATTGGAAATTAATTCAAATGCTACCGAGACTTTGTATTATGGTTCAATAAAAATCTTATGACAGAAGCTTCATGGACCTCATGCTATGTACTGCTGTTGTTATAACGGGGATTTCGACGTTTTTATTGGGGCTGGATTGGCTAATTAAAATATATCTTTTTTGGTTGTTATTTTGTTTAACTTTAATTAGTCTAGATATCTTTTGTAGCCGTAAAGAAAATAGTCTGATTTACTTTTAACCATTATTTACTATTATGAACAACATTTGGTAGATCCTTTAGAAGATCAGAGATCATCCAATCTTCTCTCATATTCTCTGAGGAAGCAGTTAAGGAAAAGCTTTGTAGACTTTTTATGTGGTGATTAGAAGCTTACTATGACCATCAGCTATCATGTAATTAGTATTTTAATCAAAATAGTTCAATAGTGACGAGAAGCCTTCATCGTCGTTCCTGATCTGTTTCACTCTGTATTTGGAGGTTTCTTCTTCCGACGGCTACGACACACTTAGCTTCGCATTAATAATATACCTAGAGAATTGCAATTATTGAGCAGATTTTTTGTCTAATGGTTTAACATGCCTTTGTCAATCCTAAGGTGAACCCCGGTCCATCTTCAATGCAGTTTTCGTTGCATATTACTATTTGCATGTACGATATATTAAAATGTCTTATATAGCTTAATTCTAAAAAACAATTAATTCTTTTAATTCACAAATATCAAAAGTGTCACAGATACAATAAATTATATTTTTTTAAATATACTAGCCAGATCTATAAAAAAACTCCAGATATTTATTAATTACCACAACATGTCTGTGCTAATAAAGAAATGATTTTTCGTATTAGAAAAGGAAATGATTTAAGATCTATATCTATGGAAATTACGTAATTTGTGTCCATCCTGCTATTTACGGCGACGCATTTAGAATAATTTTACTAACGGACACACAGACAGCGTGACGTCACATCTTATAGTTGTTTATGTGTGGTCTCTGTTGCTTCAATTAAATTTGAAACAACAATATATATTAAATTCAATTTTAATATCATATCTGAGTCTGTATTTATCAAAGTTATGTTTAAAAATAATATTGCAGGTATCACTGAATCAGCAAAAATAAACACAGTGCTGTTGGCCCCAGCGTTCTGTACTGTTTTTGATACTTTTTTTATTGGCAAGTAGGTCAGCCCACCTAAAAAACTTATTATTAACTTATTACTGCTTATTATTTGAGTTGTTTCAAATTTATTTATTAACACTTCCTTGCACATAATATAAAAAGTGAACATAATTAAATTAAAAAACGGCCAACTGGCGGCCTTATCGCTTTCGAGCGATCTCTTCTAGGCAACCGTCATCTACTGACAAGAAGAGAGAGGATGAGTTTGTTATAGAGTTTTATAAAATCTTCACTTGTTTTTTGTTTCATAGCGTTTAAGTAATAATGTAAAGTCCTACAAGCAGAGCATTGTATCAAAACATTTCCAACGGCCTCTTCGAAAATTATTCCCAATCAGGAAAATATTGTTTACAAATTAAAAAATATACAGCATTTACGAAATTATTAACCTACACGGTAATAATAATTAAAAATGTATAAATAGAAAACAAAGCAAATGAAGAAAGTTTGGTCCTTTTGGTGGCAGTGTACGTTTAATGCTGGCATTTCCTCCCTGTATTGCGATACTTATTACAAGAAAATAATATAAAATAACTTGTTTATTAACGAACATTGATATGTGTAATAAAACGTTTTATAAAATCTCTATAAACAGTGTTAGTAAAGCTTTGATTTCTAAGGTACAAGGCTCACAAATGTGCCTAAATGTTGTATCAAATACGCAGTCACAACTTCCTTGTACGCCAATAAATTAGGTCTTTAAAAGACATGCCCCAGGCTCAAAAGGCTTTTTAAATAAAAATAATAAATGGGTTCACATATTGTAGCAGATATGTTTTATTATTGACTCTATCTACACGTTAACTCCACCCATTGTTTTTCCAATAGCCCAGACATCCTTCAAGGATCATCACTTGTATCTAAATTGCTTATTGAAGCCAATTTTTCTAATATATAATTATGTATAAAGCATACTGTTATATACGTGAGTTGGAGTCACAATGGCAATACAGGAACTTCAAATCTGATTGGGTGTAATAATATTTTATGATATTGATTCCATTTACTTTGTATTGTAAATAGGTACTTAAACTGCTGCATACAATTTTAACGAAAACGTTTTATTGAAAAAAAATTGACGAAGCACTTCTGAGTCATTTTGTTAGAACCACGAAAATTTTAAGCAGGTAAGAGAACACTCATTCAGCACTCAGCAATACCATTATGTTTAACATTCATTACACAGCCCATACTCTTCTATTCTTCTTCTTTTAGTTCCTCTCTTGAAGTTGGCCGTCATCTCGTGAAGCGTGTCTTTTACTGTGCCAGATAAAGACCACTCCCTATCGTTACGAAGCCATGTTTTTGCCTTCTATCAACACGCCACTAATCTACTGAACCAATTTTTGACTATAAAGTATACCGAAAAATGAAAACATATACGTATAGTACACATAACATATAACGTACTTTTGTGGTACGTTTCGTACGTTAAGCATTACGGGTCGCTAGTTCTAAGTAATGTTATTTGCCATGACAATTAGATCATCCATTTAAAGTAGTAATGCCGTCAAGTCAACGGGGTATAATAAAGCAATCCACTCACGAGTTTCAATTTAGTAGCAAGCGATAAGGATAGCGCGCCACGCATTATAATTATTAGTGCTTTGGTATACTAACTGCTATGCTATATTTATATATTTACCGTCTATGGGAGACTTGGCTATGTTAACATTAGTGAGCTCCTTAAATCAATTACTAAGACTAAGATCCATTTGGTTTGTATTTGTGGTGTTTTAAGAGAAAAGTCCCAAAAAAGTGATAGGTAATAAGTTATTGTCGTAGATTCAATCCTCGTCAGCCATTAAACTTTCTACGGATGCATAAAATACTCGTTCATACGGTAAAGGAATGCATCGTGAGGAAAACGGCATGTCTCAAATCCAAAAATTGACGACATGTGTCCGACAGAAGGCGGAACACCTTCTTGTCTATGAAATAAAATTGATGAAACGGATGCTGATCTGAGGCCAAGATAGGGTCGTAGCGCCACTGGATTTTTTTTAAAAGTCGATTATTTCTGTTGATAGAAGCAGATCTTACAGTATACCTTTCTTTAGTTTATGAATTTTTTTTTTGTCAAATTATTTATATTGTCTACATCTAAAGCGTCTAAGTAACTTAAGCCATTTAGAGTTGTCCAAGCCAGTTCCATTTTGGCTATTATATATTAGCATTTAATAGTATATTCTAAAGTGATATGACGCCCTAACAAACCAATTGTAATGGTAACTTACCAAATTCAGATACACAATCAAATTCCAAGTTACGTTCGTGGAAAAGAAAACAATTCAGTCATTTTGTAAATTCGGATAAATAAAGACTTTATTGGTACCACTTAAACTTTGAGAGCTAACAAAAGTAAAAAAAAATGTATATTAGGAGAAAATCCGTGTACGTAAAATATATGGCTTGTTTACGTAATGTAGATAAACTCTGAGATTAATTCATTAATTACGTATATTTTTGTAACTATTTTGTGTATCTCTATGAGACATAAGTACCAGTACTGATACAATCAAAATAAGATACCAATTATGTAGTTATAATAAGTGTATGTAACAAAAACAAATGAAAAATACTTAAAAGATCTCACCTTAAATGTTTACATATTAATTAAAAAGTTTATTTGTAAAGAAAGTGGTTGTCAGATTGATCAATTATAAAAAAACCGCGCAATTAAATATAATAAAATAGGTATACAAATGTAATAAAAAGATTAATTGTTGTTAAAATGTATGGTTTAAATACACTCCCTAAATAAAGGCCTTAGAAAATCGAATCATCTTTCCCTTGAAAGCGTTCGTAAAATAAATAATTTGTAACGCTCGGAATGCATTTGTGTATGGAATTGCAACCCCATAAACAGTTCCACCGATTAATTCTAATGTGTAATATTCACACTTTTAGTGGTCGAACCTCGATAGAAAATAGTTCTATAAAATTAAGTGGAACTTGCGGCGCCACGGAATGAATAATTTTGTTAATTCTCTTGTTCATTTTATTGTTTCCAGGAACAATTATCACGATATTCGACTTTACTTTTTTACACTCCTTACTACTACTATACTATACTCCTGATTACCTATATTTTTTTACTGTTTTACACTCCTTTCCACCTAAACGTTTTTTTACTTTTTTACACTTCTTTTTACCTAAACGTTTTTTACTTTTTTATTCTCCTTTCTTCCTAAACGTTTTTTACTCTTTTGCACTCCTTTCCACCTAAACGTTTTTTTACTTTTTTACACTTCTTTTTACCTAAACGTTTTTTACTTTTTTATTCTCCTTTCTTCCTAAACGTTTTTTACTCTTTTGCACTCCTTTCCACCTAAACGTTTTTTTACTTGTTTACACTTCTTTTTACCTAAACGTTTTTTACTTTTTTATTCTCCTTTCTTCCTAAACGTTTTTTACTGTTTTACACTCCTTTCCACCTAAACGTTTTTTTACTTTTTTACACTTCTTTTTACCTAAACGTTTTTTACTTTTTTATTCTCCTTTCTTCCTAAACGTTTTTTACTCTTTTGCACTCCTTTCGACCTAAATGTTTTTTGCTTTTTTACTCTTGTACTGTCCTTTCTACCTATACTTTTTTACTTTCTTTACTAAACTTTTTTACTTTTTTACACTCTTCTCTAGCAAAATGTTTTTCATTTTTTACACTGGTAAAAAGACCTTTAGTTTTTTACACTACCTATTACCTAACTCAGAGTTTTTTTAAAGAATGATAACTTGTGTAAATCTTAGATGTCCAATGTATTTGATCCCATAAACGGTTTAATATGCCTTCTCTACATATGTTTATTATATCAAAATCTAATTCGTGGAAGAGGGCAATGCGCGTCACCTCACCACTGTGCGACACGTGACAACATTGTACGTAAATTCTTTTGTATTTCCTTTAAAGCCGAGATCATATGGCGCTACTTCGTTGGTTATTTGTGGTTATTTACAGCTGCCTCAAAAATTGGTAACCCAACCCCCAACGATTACTGCTTCTTTTGGGCGTAGGCTCGTTTACTCCCCTATATTTAGAGGATATCAAGAAACATTTATTTTGTTGCATACGGACTCTTAAATCCTCGTTAAGCATGAATATTGTCTTTTCTCCTATATTACATATGCAGCTTGCAATTAATGTATAGCTATATACATCAATAATCTAAAATTAAGGTAACTATGGTAATCGAATCAAATTATCTAAAACACGCCTCATACATTTCAACATTAAGTTCTTGCTATTTGTGCTCTATAATTCATTTCTTTATATTTAGGGTTTTTTTTAATAAGGTATAAGGTTCATATGGTGTTGTGACCATGCCAGCTGTATGCTGTGCTATTTCTTCTTCTTCTGGTGGACTAAGAAGATCCTCGGCGTATGTGATGCCGGGCCACTCACGTACGGTCCGCAACCATGACTTCTTTCCTCTACCAGCCAGTTTATTGCCTTGTTGTGTCCGAGATATGCGATTGTGCGTATTTTTCCGCTGTGCTCTTTACCGTCATGTAACCAAACGTTTACATTAAACGCGGTCAAATGTCAAACTCATTTCTGACACAAATTGTACTCGCTTCACAACTTTATCTTAATGTTTTAGATAAAGATATTTTAAATAATATTCATTGAACTTACCTCACTGACGTGATTAAAATAAGGTTTAAAATTGCGTGATAAACGTGAAGTTGTTTGTTAAACTTTGGGGAAGGTTGTACACTATTAGCGTGAAAAAATACATTTTTATAGTAACACGGGGTATTCACGAGGGAAAATAGTTCTAATCACGTATAATAATATAACTGGTTTGAAGCATTGTCTTATATTCCTGGTAATGACGAGTTAAGAAAATCTAGATTTGAGATTTTGGGAAAACGGGGTATCCGCGTAAAAAATATTTATTTAACGCATAAATGCTATCAGGATTGGATTACATAGCTACAGAAAAAGTACTACTTGTAATAGTTTGAGGTTAGATATTCTACGGAGACTGGAGGCATTCTGATTCTCCCTTCATATTTTTTTTTGAAACACGCAGCTTTGGCGCACTAGCCATAATACAAATAAAATAATAGTCGCCCCCATCAGGTTGGGGAAATTGGGGCCGCGTTGGCATTCTACTAAGAGACCCCGTGCCTGCTACAGCAACCATCTTTCAAAAGATTGACATCGCCTTATAAGTATTTAGTTACAGTAGGGTTGAAGTTTCTTGTCCTAAACGCGTGATTCACTCGTTTTGCACATACTTACATCCTTTACGTTTAGCAGATTTGTGTGCCGATTTACCACACTTATAGCACACATAGATCTGTGCCCTACTTTTAAACATTTTTAGCAGCGCAGGCGCAGGCTTTATAAAAAACCTGTACTAAATCCATGCAAGCTTCCACAATTATTTTTCCTATTGAAATCGCGCTTTGCACGAGCGCACTACAAATTCGACTTAGGATCCTTCAAGAAAGGTGCGTACCAATTCTTAAAAGGCAAACAACGCACTCGCGAGCCCTCTGGCATTGTGAGTGTCCAAGGCGGTATCACTTAACATCAGGTGAGCCTGCAGTCCGTTTGCCCCGTTTTATAAAAAAAATTTAACCCCTTTACACTTTATAAATAATAAAATTAATTCTTCATAGCTAATTTACAATAGGTATTATCTAAATACTTCATTAATTAAGCAACGTAAAATAAAATTATTTAAGTAAGTTTCCAAATGTACTGACAGCGTTCCCCCTTTGAATTGCTAGACTAATTCTTTGTTCGAGGTAACTGCCATCTCTTGAGTCTCCTGTTATATCGACTAACCTTTTTGCTATCTCCTTAAAAAGCCTCATAGCGCTACGACCCCACGGAACAAGTTATTACTTACTTAACTCTGTGGAAGTCTACCTTTAATGCGGTCATTTTCCCGGTAGGTAGTAGATAGTACTAGGTGCCAATTTAAATCTTTATTTAGGGACTATACCCAAGAGTATCTACTCCAAAGGAAACAAAATTACAAGTTAGAGGAAAGACATGCAGTGTGCGATTCTCATCCCTGAGGTCATAGGTTCGATCCCCGGCTGTGCACCAATGGGTTTTCTTTTTATGTGCGCATTTAACATTAGCTGGAACAGCGAAGGAAAACATCGTGAGGAAACCGACTTGCCTTAGACCCAAAAACTCGACGGTGTCTGTCAGGCACAGGAGGCTGATCACCTACTTGCCTATTCAATTCATAAACGATCATCAGAAATCTGAGGCCCAGACCTAAAAGGTTGTAGCGCACTTGATTTATTTTTATTTAGAGGAAAGACATATTGTAGCTCTTTATTATTGTCAGCCTGCTGTGTGGCCGCGCCAGTTCAGTAGCAAGTTAAATTTGTCCTCTTTTCCCCTTTTAGGAGGTGTACTATTTCTTGAATATTGTATTTTTACATCATTTTCTTTTTAACTATATCATAATGGCTAAGGCACTTAATAATATCTCAACCAACCTTCAAAATCTTGGTAAAAAATTGATAAAGCTTGTTAATGCTTTGTTTTTACAGTTTTGACAGTTACAAATAGTAACTGTCTAAACTAGATTCACTAGACTACTTCAAATTATATTAATAATAATCAAGCCGGTTTTAATCTGGTAAATGTATATTATTAAGATGGTAAAATGAAGTCTGCCATAACGCAACGTTAATCATCAGTCAATTAGTCACAAACTAACCGTAGCGAAGTCCTTCCAAAATTCCTAAAAGCTATAAAATAATATTAGCCGCCTGTCACATTCTGATTAAATACAAACATTTGGGGTGGATGCCACTTACACCGTTAAACGTGAAGGTTAGCCCGTAAGTTCTAAAATAGACAATTTCTATGTACACGAACATTTTCGGACGACATAGTGCTAATTTATAAATTAAAAAAAGAAAAAGAATGACTGTGAATGAATAAGTTCCTATCAACAAAGCATGATCCCGTATTTTTTAATATTCAGCGCAAAACATAAATCATAAATAAATACATAAACATTTTTGTAAAATCAGTTTAAATATATCTTCCAACTTTTTGATTTTATAAATCACGACGGAATTTGGAGATTTAGATTTAAATTCATTTTTACTTGACGGTGTAATAGGAGGATGGGTCTATTCGCTTTAGTAACGAGTAACGCCTCGGTATCGATAGTCCTTTGGGGACGCACGCTCAATTGGTTGCCAATTATACGACAGTATTTATGTCTGTTCAACTAAAGTCAGTGCGATGTTACGACTTTATTACTAACTAGCATGGGCCTTGCACAGACGTTGACAGTATTTGGTCAATAAATATTTATTTCACAGAGATAGCATTTAAATATTATGGTCTAATAACTTTGTGTTAATTCCTTACAAACATACGAATATACAAATCTTATCCCCTTGCAATATGTACCTACAAATATAACAACAAACAGAAACAGTCAACTAACCAGTACCATTATTACAAAACAAAACAATTTCGCTGTAAAACAGTGCCATTTTAATATTGTTTATTTGTATGGTTTGTGGCCTCCGTACTTTGACGCTCAATAGGTCCATTGTACGTGAATGGTTTTTTAACATTTAATTAAACAAATATTTAAATGATTTTTAGGTATATATATTACAAATATAATGTAAAAAGTGCTTCTTTCATAAAAGTTATCCATGCGTACATTATACTCGTGTCGTTCTCAAAACATAAACTGTAGAACCTTTTCCATAATGGACGCACTAAAATTAGTCAATGAGAGTGTAATTGGCAGATGTAACATTTTTTGCCTAAAGCGGGTACTTTTGACTTTCCAAGTGTCGATTTCAATTACATCTATTGTTGCTCATGGGCACTTGAATTTGCTCTGGTCATTGTGCGGCTATAGCTGTGAAAACTATTGTATGGGAAGCGCCGCAGTTACTTTGATTTATAAAAGGTTTTTTTGAACCTTTGAGTGTGAAAGTCATGGAGTCATTTCTGGTTCAATGACAGTGTCATAATAAGGCTTTAACATTATTTGTGCTCATCTATCTAGTTTATTAATCAGGATAGAATCCCGTTATATAATAGCATATAATATTCATTTATCCTGATGTTACGTTTAATCAATTCTTAAAAGGCAAACGCACTCGCGAGCCCTCTGGCATTGAGAGTATTCATGGGCACTTAACATCAGATTAAGGGAAGGAGGCCCCTTGTTAAAAAAACGTTTCCTTTAAAGTAAACACGTGTGTGAAAAAGATGTGTCTATATAGAAGATGTCTATGAAAGTATTATAGCCTATGATAATCAAAAAATAAAAATGACAAAGAAGTTCTGCCCCATTAATTGGAGTTCACTGATACCAAGCTACCTTATAATAATTGGTCATGTCGTAAATTAGGTTATTTTTGAGATAAATTTAATTGCACCCCCACTGTGTATGTTTTATTCATAAGCGTTTCCTATAGCTCTAGTACCCTGTAAAAAAATATTTCTTTGTCTTACTAAGCTCATTGGCGACCAACATCTGGATCTTAATATAGAGGAAGTCACTACAATAATTAAAAAGACTGCTGGAGCCCACGAACAAAGGCTGCACCGTCATGTAAATGTCGAGGTTATTTAAATTGACACTATATAAAAGGAGAATATAGAAAAGGACTAAACTATTAGAATTTGTACACAAAAACAGAGTGTCTTCTTAATAGAGACTGTAAGTTATTGGACACTTTCTTGTGTTGCATATCTTTTTTAGTAAATTAAGTTAGAACTTATTAGTTTTAAGTCAGGCTAGACCGTAATGTGAAATGATTTATTAAAACAATTTATTTAAAAAATCTAAGCTTATCAACGGATTCTTTAAATGTTTTTAGAATTAGGATTTGGTGAAGAAAATACGAGGGAAATCCAAGTTTTTGGACAAATGCTACGGTGGATATCTGTCTATAAATGAAAATTTTCCGCATGGAATAATCATTTGAAATGACTTCGAGTCATGGAAAGAGGCTGGTGAACTAATAAAGTTCGGTTGCTTGACGGAAGTAGACCGCTTTGATACTCCAGACCTCTGACTTTCAGTTTCAGGCACCTGAAAATGAACAATTAGAACTAGGCCTTGAAACACTTAAACAATAATCAGTCAACAACCGTATACAAGTGTGGGCCTCTATCTGTTTTATGATTATTTCTCAATCTAATAGAATGGTCCTGAGCTTTCTACACAGTTCGATTGAATGTTAAGCATGCATAGCAAAGTCCATTGGTGTACAGACGGGTTTGAACCTATATCATCAACGATGAGAATCCCACGCTAAAGCCACTAGGCCGATACTGCTCTGTCAAGGCCAACATTTTAGAATACATAATACTGTTATTGAATACAAGAAGTAGCGTTCTTCTGTGATGTCGCTATCAACATTGACACGTGAGAGATATTTGACAGGTCTATTACCCAAAGTCCTGAGAAAAAACGAACTTTAATCGATAACGGTCAAATTTCGACCACTGGGTGACCACTAAATAAAGTCCCACAGAATAGAGACATCTCGGTAACAAGGGCCATAATTTATTCAAATTATCCGTAACCTGACACCCAGAGCCCAGCGACGTGCGCACACGCACTTGATTCTTGTCTTGGCGCTTCTGACTTATTGTTTAACTTTCATCCAAAATAAAAGGAAGGTTCTATATTCGTTATATCTTTGTACGTTATGTGTTTAACTATAATTTGTAACTCTATAGAATTGATGTAAAAAAAATTGTGGTTATTTTACTAGGGGTTTAACCATGACTTAATTGCTAATCTAATCCAGGGTTCTTTCCTATTTTATTGTTATGCTTGTTGTTATATATCTAGCCAGTCCGTTATTCCGTCTAAATCCATTGAACTATAGAGAGACATGACTAGTGTATATTCAATGCCAGGCCCTGGTAGATTTCGGAGACAAAAATTCGTCTTCCAAAGTTTTGCATTAACTTATCAGCTGCGCATTAATAATTGCAATTCTTAGTTATTTTGAAATCAACCTTCTTTTGTTCGGAAATTAATTTACCTCAATCGTTTATTTTATCCCCGGGGCAATTCTTAATGTGACGCGGGGAGTTTGGAATTTGGTCCGTGAGGTGCCATGGCCTACTAAAACCAACAAGCTCCATCTTCACCTATCAGCTCGCTATAACAGGTATATGGTAAGAGTTTTTCTTAATCAGTGTTCCCGTCACGAGTGAGATTTCGTCCTGACTGAACCCTTGGATGTATTTAATATAAAAATTTAATAAAACTATTGTATATTATGTATGTATATACGAGCCAAGAAACGTGCTTGACCGAATAGTACAGTCATGTTCAACCCACACCGTTTAAACAACAGTATAAAGTATCAAATTTCATGTAGGACCAAGGCTTTGGAATAATAATGTTGAAATTTTTACCTAAATGTTTTTATTCCGCCCACGAAATTCGTGAAAATTTTGTACCTAATTGAAAATGTTGGTAATTTAATGCGTATTAAGGAATTTACGTGCATATAGCGCTAAGTCTGACTCTTGTAGGTACGTCAAAAATTTAGTGGATTTTGACATATGACAACTATGAATGCGGTTAACGCTAAGTAACGTTTCTGATACTATTGTCTTCTCACTCTCAAAAACACGTAATACAGCCATACATAGTCTTGGACGACTTTTGTTTGATTAGCAGTACCATGTACCACTGAATAATTGTAGATACCAACAACACAGGGACTCCCTAGAGTGGCTACTAGCGTTAGATCAATTTTACCACAACCATAATTCGGTCATGAATAAAGTTTTACTTATTATTTATTTATGATTGTGAGCTTAAAATTATTTTACCTATTTCCGTTCTTCCATGATATTTATGATATTGCATAGCAAAGCTATTAAGACAATTTTAACTTCCTTATACAGACGAAATAAAGTGCCATTCTCAATATTATAACGTAGGTTATCATTCTCTAATAATACAGGTTAAGGCTGGTATAGTAATAATACTATACCAGATATATGTTATACATGTAAAGAATGGGAAAAAAACAAAGTGATTAATCTTCCATAGAAAAATAAAGGTATGGTTATGACAACCTTACCTATTTCGCGTTTACTATATGTTTAATTTGAATTGGTTGAATTGGTTCTAAAATCAGATTTTATTCAAATATTTTGTATTTATATACTTAAACAACTCATTCTACTGTCAAATAAAAACAATCGTAAAAAGGTGCTGTTTGTCACCTTTATTTTAGACAAAACCCTTTAAATAATGACCTATAAATAAAAACAAACCAAAATTAAACGCATATTATCGTTTCAAGATACAATAGCCAAAAGTCGACCACAAAACAAAAGTCAAAACCCATTTGTGGCAATTGACAGGACATTAAAAGGCAATAACTTAAAGGAACCATAAATTCTAGAGCCATTATATTGTAAATAATTAGCCGAATTCTTGTTAGGGATGATTTTGTTGAGTATCTGTTTTGTACAGGGACGGACACATATTTTTAATCTTCAATATTACGAGAAGACGTTTACTTTTAGAAGTACGTATTACTAAAAATACATTCTTAGAAAGTATTTATTAAGAAAGTTTAATATATATATATTAAGTACCAATTATTAATATGACAAGAAGGTCTTATTTAGAAAATACAAGTTAAGATTAGCTACAGAATGAAATTTATTATCAAGTTTGAGATTGATAAGTATAAAACAATTGTGAATTGACGACAGTACTATAAGCACATCTTTGATTTGTGGTTAAGTGGCTTGGTTTACTGATTATCAATAAAATCTTGAAATATTTTGTCAACTAACTTGAAAATAGACAGGAACACGTTACTTTAAATATTCTTTATGCATTCAAAAACGTTATCTTCGATTCGGCCCTGTGTGGTCCACTGGACGTCCCACCAGGGGTCCACCAAGCCCATTTAACATTTTAAACTTATAAACTATTGTGAAAAAATTATTTGCAGCAGATGTACAATCAACTCACGATGTAATAGCGATAAAATAAACTCACCAGAATTACGAATATATTTTCGTTATTGGTGCTTATTTTATTAGTTAATGTTTAAGCTTATACAATAATATATATTGAGCATTGTTCTATTAAAATAAAACAAAAAGATTTTTAGTAGAAATTTATATTGCCGCGTTTATTTGATAATTTTGTCGATAAATAGAATTTAATTACAAGCCTAACAAGTTATTTTCGATTTATAACTCTCTCTCTTTCTTTAATCGGTAGTTCGGCTGAGCTTGGTGTTCAGCAAAGACGCGACTGGAGCGGACTATCTTCCACGGGTTTCTGTCCAGCGCGTCTCTATGACGGTATACAGTTTTAAGGACGATGAGTCTTTCACATTATTTTATCTGGTTGGTAAACGGCCACTTAATCTTTTGCCTTCTGTGTTACTAACCAGGATCAGTTTCTTGTACTTCTCATCGCCTCTACGCATTGTATAGCCAAAATAAGATACAATTCGCTGTCGGATTAATAACATTTAATTGATAGCACAGGCATGGTTGGAACCATTATACCTACCCCTCTAGTAAGGGATAGTTGCTGAACTACTTATATCAGCATTACAGAAATTGTTCTGTAAATCGTATCGTGGGACACAGGCAGCCCATCTCAATACCTCAAACTCGATATGTTCTTCTAAAAATAACTTTTGTATTTTTTTCTCTCTGATGTTACGTGATACTGCCGCGGATGAATCGCAAGTGCGTTGCCGGCTTTTTAAGAACTTGCACGCTCTTTCCTTGAGTGACAATAAGTATATTGGTTTGAAAATGCTTGAGTGGGTAGCTGCTTCAACATAGTGGTGGTGCCGGGAAAAACTACAAAAAAACTCTCAACTCAGCTCAGTTGTAGAATAATTAAATTTATATCACAATTTATTTAAAGTGAATTTCAGTGTGTCGTAACGAACGTATGATATCAAAATCAAGAATCGCACAAATATAGAATACATTAATCTATTGAAAATGTGTGAAAATCAAACGCCTCCTAAACATTCACAATGAAAGATTCCACTTCATACAATATTTATTAAATTGGCTACAAAAGATCGTCTAACAAGGGTATCTAAAATATAATAAACTACGAACCAAGCGACAAATTTTATTTGTAACAAATTATCTTTTAACTTCTGCGAAAATCAATCACATCTATTATACAGCTGTCGATTGATACAGTATCTGAGTCTTATTGTCAACGCCATTAGAATTAAAAAAAGTATAAAGATGTCAAAAGTCACTTCAAAAGCCAACAATAGAATTTGATAGCTCCGTCCCCATTCAGAGATTATTCACGGCTATTATATTCTATTTAGTTCCAAATAACCGTTTAATAATACTCACCGGTGCCCTTAGCATGCTTATTAACAATACAATAAAATAAATAACAAATAACACAAAATAAATGCCACTTTACACCTTCTTGGAAGCTGGCAACTTAACATTAAAAAAAAATTAGCCGTCTCTTTCTTATTTATACGTTTATCTCCGTCGAATTTCGTATTTTAATTTCGAATACGCGGGATTTTTGACATTTACAGCATGGGGCGTTTTAATACCGTTCGGAATGGTTTTGAGTTCGCTTCGGGTATTAGAACATAATAGATTTAGATGAAGTGGAAAACGATATAGTGAACATGTCAATCCCTTTTCAATGTTACGCTAATATAAAATTAATATTTGTGTCGTTAAGGACACAATGGATGGTGTTTTCGGTTAGTTGAGTATGTATTTCATTAACTGCTATAGAATTTGATGATTTCGAAGAAAATATAAATTGGATTCGAGAAATAGTTCATAAATCTAATAATTGCCTCTGTTGGTCACTGGTTTTTCATAAATTTTTTTAAGGGATACACCGTGATGTTTGTAGGTACTGTCACTGTCATATATTCGCTTTTTAACAGTTTAAGAAGTTTTATCGAAATGTCGTTTTGGATTAATTTAGAAGCGGTCTAAGAAACATTTTTTCTAGCTGAATCGATGATCATAGTTACAGGGTTTCATTAATTTTCCCCTAATTCCTGATGCGAGTTCTCGGAAGTCCGAGGTCAACTTTTATGACCCGCACATGACCAGAGTTTAATTGCTTCGATTCTACAATCACTAATAATGATCTGACATTGATACATTTTGATTCTTTAACAATTTGAACAAGTATCACCTTTATTCCTGGTGTATAAACTACATTTTCCCATAAACAAAAATTTGGTATACAAATAATTGAGATTTTCCTATGATACATTTTAATATGTAGCCTTGTGTGGCCGAAATTACATAAGTCCTTAGTTGGTGATAAGCGATATTATTTGCTATTCCTTTGTTTTAGGGGTATATTTGGCTTGTATATCTGTAAATTGTTAATAGTTAACGTAATGACTTGAATACTTAGTGGAATGAATCATTTGTGTATTAAATTTAATAGTCATTATGTGTTGCAAATGCATCGTACGTTGATGCTAAATGCTATTTTGAATTAAATACAGTGTGTATTGCATTTAAATTTACCGCTAATTGTAATTTTTGAATGCTATATTGAATTTTAATTACATGACATGGTATTAATTAATCATAAATAAGAATCAAGATTATTAATACAGAATAAATGACTCTTACTTTAATATTGTTAAATTGAAGAGTTGCGTTGTTTACTTATGTTAATTTCAGCAACGGTTTGGATTAAAAAAACATATCTTGGACTCTATTAGATATTAATTAAATAATTAATTCTAGCTATAGTCTATAAAAGGCTATTTACATTTCACAGCATTTCACTGATAGATCTTATATGAAGAACTTTTTAATTTTCTTTTAATTATTTTTATGTAGGTTAAGAAAATTGTAAATACTGTATACTTGATTGTTATGATCACAAATAAAAGTCTCTAATGTCTTTCAAAAAATAATATAAAAAATATCTATATTGATGATTTTGTTAAGTATTCGAATAGTTAGATATATGTATGCCGTGCCTCATTAAAGTTTGTTCCTTTAAATAAGTACGCTCACCTTGCTCTAGATTCTTATACAATTATTATTACTATTCTATTATAGACATTGGACTAAAGCCACACGAAAAGCTGCTGGGTTGTTGGGATACCTAGCAATAAATTCAAATTAAAAGCGATGACCTCTAAACCCAGGAAAAGTCCACATTAAAATCATTAAAGTGCGTTGTGCTTTTCCCTTAAAATTATGTATAACTCAGATTATCTTATAAAATCCAGGCACGAACACTTTGAGTTACTGATGTGACATTATATAGACATATACGTGGTTTCCGAATATATTACACCTCACCTAAATGTCTAATAACTCGTCACTACTTGGTATTCTCAAAGCACTGCGTTCTACCAAAGACCATGTCTGTGGCTCTAGCATCTACATGCCATTCCATTCTCTATACCATTGGGTTATAGACTACTATTCCATGGTCTATGAATATAGGTTCGATGTCGGAAAAACCTAGAGAATTTTCCATTGCTGGCGTGAAAACTATCTCAAGGTAGTTGCCAGAAATGTATCAAATAATTTGTTTGTTGAGAGGTTAATGTGTAGCGCGGAAGTTTATGTTGAAGACAGATTTTATATGTTGTTTGTGGGCAGTTATTCTTGTCTTTAACATAGCTATTAAAGTCATTTAAGGAATGTCCAAAATTCGACCTCCCATACAAAAGTTTATCGTTCCCGTATCATGCATGCATGCAGCGCCACCCCGGAGGCAGGAAGGAGGCTCTGCCATTAAATGATTACATTTGTACACTTTGTGAATGACAAGTAGCTTATATTATCGAGATTGATCGTTTGGAATGGTAACTGTTAACAGGAAAGCCTTGCTTAAAGGCTAAATCCGTAAAACCTTAACCAAAACATTACATAGCTGGCGTTGGCGCTGGCACAAAAGATTTATCTGACACACATGCAGGCATTGTATGTAGACGTGTAAAACAAAAACTCACCCAGCAATTTATTAACAGCAATTAGTCGCGAACTTAGATACATTTTGGTGGAGAAAATATCGCGCATGTTTTGGAACCACTGAAGTCATTTTTAGGAAGAACCTAATTACCTACCTTTTTAGGTCTAGGCCTCAGATCTCTGTATCTGTTTCACGATCATTTCTCAATCTAATACGAAAGTATGTGATCAGCCTCCTATGTCGGATCGCGCCGTCGTCATTTTGGTTCTAAGGCAAACCAGTTTTCTCAGGATGTTTCCTTCATCGTTCCAGCGATTGTTAAATGTTCATATAGAAATAAAGTCCATTGGTCGTAGTGTTCATAGAAATAAAGCCAGGGATCGAACCTACGACCTTAAGGATGAGCCTAATGCAATGTGTGACGCCCTCTGGAGGTCCACAACGTAACATACCTATATAGTGTGTCCTATCTACGGAGTATCTAACTCCATTTCTTTATAAACGTTTTTCGAAGAAATCTTATTTATGAGACAGTACAAACCCATAACATCTTCTTAAAACAACACATATGCCACGACAGCTGTATCCAAATCACCTGTAATTACGTCTCGTGTCCATAATTCAAAGAATATTCAAAAATATAGGATTCCTGCCGCAACAGCCATAAAGTTTGTATTCAATTGTAAACAACGATTGTTTGAATTTGAATTCACTGCGCGGGCGCAGTCCGTGTGGTCAATAAGGATGTATCTATGCAACGCTCTTGCATGGGTGCATTAAAAATAACTAATACGGGAAATGTGATCGGAATCACAATGAATTACATTGACCTGAGGATTCTTATGAATTTTGATAAAAAGGCGAAAATAATTATAGAATCTGAAGTACTTAAGATATATTTCTTCATATGTATGTTATATAAGAAGGTTTGTACCTTGTGTCTTCCAATTATGGTTTCTCCTGGAATTCAACTCAGGACCTCAGGGGTGCCACCTGCTATTACGCTAAGTATCAAGCCACGTTGAATGAAGAAAAATGTAAAAATAACGTTAATGAAAAATAATAAAGTCAAGTTGTATATTTTACAAATTAAGTTAATTTTTAACCGTACTTTATTATACCCCATACTATCATTTGTATATTACTATCAATTTATGCGGCGGCGACAGTAAAGACTGACCAAGTCATGAAAATAATGCTTCTCAAAATTTATATCACTAAAAACTTGGCGAACTTCGTCTCGTCCGCTGTACGCCCTTGACTTGCACTGGTAGTTAATGTAAATTTAGAATCAATTTAACATCTTATCTGTTGACGTTCATAAGTGTTCTTTATATGAATAAAGTATTTAAGTATGAGTTTAAAAACTCGACAATATAGAAAACAAAGCCATGGTCTTCTAGAGATCAAAATCCAATCAACGGCCACAAATCTTTGACTACACACGGTGGCTTTCAAAGCCTCTACTAATATCTCGCAACATTAGGAAGCAGGTACTCTCAATTAACAGTTTAGGTAAATCTTATAATTATTCGAATCTCCATATTGCTTGGTTCGCAGAACGGCACACATTAGCCACAATTTAACCGGATTATGAAAAATGCTTATTTCAAGTAAAAGCATTTAATTTGCGAGAGTTAAATAAATGACCAAAGATTACATATTACACCGCGCTACCACCAACAGCGTATATTAAAATACAATTAGATTTATTTTCGCGCAGCGTATCATTAAAAATGCATTATGATTTATTTTATTCATTTTAAGCAGTTATTAAGTGGCCATGCAAAGTTCTATAGGAGGTTCTAAGGAGAAATTATTATTTTACATAATTTTAAATTTAAATTTTTCTGACGTTCCGCGTGCTTTACAGCGTGCGTGGTCACGATGACTGAAGACAAAAGGTGTTGAATGTCAAAAGTATCACAGCTGTAAAGAAAGTCACTACACTACAAGTAATACCATCAGATGAGACAGAACATAGAACAGGTCTATAAAAAAGAGTTTTATACAGCGAATTTTCGGATAACCCATCCCTTAGTGAAATCTATTTAAAGGCAAAATGTCTTCTGTATTTGTAGTTTGTGTGCCTCATAAAGATGAATACAAACATAACCACCTTAAAAATCGTATTAGAATAAAAGAATTCCAATTCCTGGTACATGTTTAGTCCAAATGTTTCCCGCGCCCCACCCACCGTTTAACATAATAACTGATGATTGATTGTACTCAGTTAAAACAAATATTATGCTCATTATAACTATTGTTTAGATTTAACAGTTAAACGTGATAATAAAGGTTATTTATATTTTTCATAAATATTTTTTATAAGTTACGATCTGTAAAAATAGTTTTTCTTTATGAGTAAAGAGGTTAGTTCTGTGACTTAAATAAGGTATAGCGACACCTAGCGTCTACAATCACTCTGATGATATCATCTTCAAACGCGCTTACAAAAACTTTACGGCCGCTAATATACACAACTTCGAGCCAGTTAGTGGGTACGAGGATCCTCTTTTTAGGACGGAGAAAGAGCAGGACCTTCTTTCCTGTACAAAGGTCTACCACACGCGGCTAAATTTGAGATTATGCGTGTTGGTTTTCTTTCAATGTTATTCTTTTTGAAGTGAAACTTCTTTATCGGCTTGGGAAAAAAATTACCGTCACATTTTTCGTATTTTTCTTTTAATTCGTTCATGGTATGAAGCGGCAAGGCGAGATTTATTGAGGCGCTAAGAAACCGTCTAATTCTCAGTTAGACAATTTTTCCAATTGTACATTAGGTCACACTAAATAGTCTATAAATGTTCATGGAAGTCCAAGTTGTGGTACGATTACTGTTGAGTTCAACTATCTCTGTCTATCAGTATACCTACCTCGCTCCCCCATCATTATGTTATTACCCCGGGTTGCGCTGAAGAGCTGTGATCAGCAAGTGATTAGGCCCCATTCAGCATAATCATGTAATTATTTATTTATGTTTAGACGCTAGTGTGTTTTTCGTGCATAGTACGGTAAAAAAAGTAGATGCTTATTTAATGAAAAAATCCTATATATTGGAAGATTTCCACAACGTATGAAAGATTAATCATATAATAATATTAACGCAATTTAAAACTGTATTTCATGGATATAGAAGATCTATTCACTATCAATGTTACGAACTTCCAGAAGACCAGCGACGGGCAGAAATATTTTACCATTTAATAATAAACTTTATTTATCCACCAAAGCCTTTAGTAGAACACAAGAACATAGTGATTTCCTCTTAATAGAGACTGTAAGTAGTGTTATTGGACACTTTCTTATTTTAAATATCCTTATTAGTAAATTATGTTAGACTTAAATTACTTATTAGTCTTAAGTTAGGCTAGATCGTAATGCTCTGAGCAGTGAGGCGAAAATTTATTAAAAAGATACAAAGCCTAAAAATGATATACAAAATAAAATATTAGGTCAAATGACAAATGACAGAAAGACCTACTACATTCGTACATTAATATTTAAATTGTTTTAGTGGGGGTTGTTAATGTCAAATCGTTATTATTATATAGCTTTTATATAAAATCCAATATTTAATTGTATTTATTATCAAACGTGTATATTAATTTCGTTTCCACAATAAGATTAAATTTATTAATTATTAATATAGTTTAAGAAATTAATAATCTTATAATTTATAATTATAAGATTATATATATATACATATATATAATTCTTAATCAATTCAGTGTATACTGCGTTTTCTCATATCGGAAACTAAGGATGAGATTTAGAAGCAAAACTTAGCGCTAATTGGAAATACGGTTGTCATTGTTCCATACTAAGACAATTACTGGTAAATATTCCACTTTCGACACTTTGTCACCAACGCATCCTGAGTTTTTGGTTTTTGCAAATGTAACCCGAAGAGTTCCAGGAAGTTTAGAAAAATTCATCGTAACTGGCAGAGTGGACGCACCAGGCCTCGAGACCAATCCTCTGCTCGTTGGATCGATCCAGTAAAGGCCCTTATAGTTTTACCATTACCCAGATTCATAGGCTTGTCGAAGACAGGGGAGAGTGGATAAAGTTGTGCAGTGCCACTAACACGACTTTCAGTAATGAAGAGTGCGACTGAAGAAGTCATAGTTCGCGCTAAGTCTCGTTTCTGAATCTCACTCATTTTGGTTCGGAATAAGTAACACTGTAAATTGCAGTTACTTTATACGCAATACTTTTTTGTATAGGGTAAAATTATCTGTTATTTCACCATGTACTATAAACTGTGAGTGAACGGCACGCAGATACGATATCACGACCGCTAATGAAATGAACGAATGAACGAACAGTCGATTACGTGCGGACTAAAATATTGGTTTTATTGCGTCATTAGTTCAGGACTAGATTGACATTAATTGTATGGAACATTAAGTTTTATCTGGCTTTGCTAGAAACGATGCTTCTTGTTAAAGATATATGTATACTTTGTGTATTTGGACTCCGGCGTTTGCGTTGAAATCTTCGATCCACTTTTAACGGATAAAAATGAAATAAAGAAGTGAGCTGTGCTCAATAATTAGTAAACTACAGACTAGCTTGGACACACCCTAAAACCCTAGACACGTAAATTGACGACAAATTTGACATTGGCGTTGCGTAGAGATTTCTCTCTGCATCTTCTACCCATTTGCTAGGAGAGTATTCAAAATAGTTTTTCGAATTATTACCTGCAGGTGAGTTTTATCATAGCTGGCAGAATACGAAATTCCACCCATATACCTTGACGTCCGACGTTCATAACTGAGCGTTTTTTTATGAAAACATTTAAGTATTTCCCAACCAATTCAACTTAGGGTCCTTCAGAGAGCGTATCAAATATTAAACGGCACTCGCGAGCTCCCTGGCATTACGAGCGTCTATGGGCGGTATCACAACATCAGATGAGCCTCGTTCTCCCAAATTTGATGTATTCTATGTTATTTCAGTATCCATATATCGCTATCGGAAATTTGGAATTACGTGGTAATAAACTCAATAATGAAATCAGGATTCGATCGATACAACAGTTATATTGGAGCCTTGCTGGTATTATTTGCAATATAATAATAAAAAAAGAGTAATCTCATGAAAAATGTATGGTAGTCGATCTTTTTACCAACATGATCATTATATACATTTAGGGTCTGTAAGCTCTTACAAAACAGATGGCCAGATGGTCCTATTCGACAACTACACACTTCAGCCTTCAAATAGGCAAAATCTATATAAAAAATATAATATTATATAATTATTCGCCTCGAGACATTGCTAATGTTTAGACTATACCGAATTGTTATACTATACCGAATTGTTATACATATAATATATATCTAGCAAATTCGATAATACCGTCAAACAAATATATTTAACTAGTTTTCAAAATACAATTTTTTCAAAATTTAAATTATTAATACACAATAAACGAATATGAGCACAGACAAAACCTCCGCCTTATTTGAAGACTATACAAGCCACTTAAAAAACGAAGGAATCTAAAATCTTTTGTTTTCACATACCAAAATGACTAACTAACCTGCAGTTAAATGTATAACAAAGTGCTATTAATACTGGAGTGGCATTTATGGGTCTTAATAATTGGTTTACTAGCACCTCGTTAGTAGGTTTGATTCCCGTCTGTCAGGAGCTTGTTAGCAGTCCTCCTGTTACACCGACACGATTTATTAAGTGATTTTTACTTGTAATAACTTACTGTTTTAAAGGGGACATTAACAACATCGGGATTTCAGGTTTATAAAGGCGTTTCAATAGGCTTTTCTTAGTCGGTTGATTTAACATATAATAAGTAATAAAACAACAGACTATATAAATAAAACAAAGAATTAGAAAAAGAGAAATTTATAACGAGGTGTTATAATAACAAAAAAAATATTTTCTTTTAACCATTAAATGTTTAATATGTACATTGTTTACCATAAAGTAATACATGATAAAAAAACAAATCCCCGCTTAAAAGCTTTAACACTAATCGAAGTTAAAACTATAATAAAACCATAGTGTAAATATTAAATCTTATTAAAAATAATTACTAAATAAATAAAAGAACGGTGTCAATGCGGCCACTAATTTGGTGGTATGTATGCACTTTTATAATAGTACCTTATTAGGATAACCAATAAATACGGAGAATTCTTTTACACGATCATTAAAACTAATAAACGCATGGAATCTGGTAACGAAATTTGTTTTTTTTTTCTTTTCAAATTACCATTTAAAGGTTCTTGTTTCGTCAATACATGTTGAGTGTTTGAAAAAACCATAATTGCTGGATCAAAACGTGTTTATAATATAGTTAAATTTAACATTGTTATGGACGAAATATTGCGTATTTCTAAACAATAGAATTTAGTACTTATAAAATAAATTATACCCTTTGATGCGACTATGTATATAAACTTATTAAAGAATAAAGGATTCGATTTTGCGCTAGAGATTCTCATAATATAATCATTTACACACTCGCGACGCCCCAAACTATAAACGGTAGACAGACAGTAGTTCCTTTAGTAGGCAATCAAAGCATCAGACTTCGCGTGTAACGAAACATTTCTGGTAGTATAAGCTAAGTCTTAACCACTAAGCTAAGACGGCAGTTAGGCCTGCCAAGACAGGTGGATAGCTTCGAATAAACCCATAACCCACCAATTAAGACCTGCAGCGAATAAATCAATCAAAAAACCGACCATAACTAATGAGGTACAAAATTATCAGAATTCCCACAAACAAACGTAATTATCATTTAACTAATCTCAACCGTAGCAAGGTGTTAAACCGATTGAGACAAATAAAAAGAAAAAAAAGTATAGGACAATCTTTTGGGATCTTAATTGGGGTGGACGGTATGTGGGGAATGTTGTGTTGCGACGTTACGCTTTTTTGTCTTTTTTTTCGTATAAAACCTTTTTCGTTTAGAGTTCCGTTAAGTTATTGCATTTTGTGAAACAAACATGACAGTTTCTTCATACAAGTATAGAGAGAAGATACTTGAAAATAGAGAAGCAATGTTACGGTTATATGTTGTTTCAAATAATTTTTACTAAAATGTAGGAAAAGTCTTAACTTACAGTTAAAGAGAAAAAAAATCTACGTTAAGTATTGCAGAGCCGGTGCTTTAGTTTGTATGATCATATGTAAAATAAGGTATTAAATCTAGGTATGAAACAATTTACATAAATTAGGACAGGTCTTTGACCTAATTTAAAAACCAGGCGTCCGGCACGCCCTTGACCGTTTTTTATTTGTTTTAGTCTGTGATTGTCCTTTGGCGCGCTCGTACGTCTCTGTCACAGCCCGTCCGTCAGTGTTGCCATTTCAATTTTAAATCAACGTCGGATTTACGCGCGAACATCGTAAAAACGGTGTTTCTTTGATTTTTTCACAGTTTAAAATATGTCGCTTTGTTTTTTAGCCTAATTTGTGTAAAACTCTAAATTGTCTCAACTACAGTTGGGAAAGTTTTTTATAAATTTTTCAGTAACCCGGTATTTTTAATCGAATCTTGCGTATTTACAGATAGCGAATGTATTATTACCTACACTACTTACATAACATATTATGTAATTTCTCTTTAATGTTATCAGTATCATTACTTTTTGGATTTAATTTTTTTCCAATTCTAGTTCACATTATTTGAAATATGAGGTCTTTGGGTCGTAGAGTGAGTGTCAATAGGCTACTTAAGTTAACGATCTTCATCAATATCATAATTCGTTAAAATTAAAATGCATACTTGTAAAATTATGCTAACTAAACACGTTTACTACTTACTGTTAATATAATATAATAAGTAGTACGATATTTAATCGTTTTAATAAAAATAATATATATGGAATAATTTATTTTTTATTGAAACATGGCACGCATCATTTTGCAATAAACACTTGTTTTGTGTATCTCGCAACATCGTAAAGATATCATCGCTAAACTTGGAACCACTTGTAAATAACGACTTTTTTAATTTCGCGTTTAATCTACTTTGCAAACAAGTAAAAAATATTAAAAAATCTTTATGTTCTGTGACTGTTCTTGCAGAATACACTGATACTGATTTTTTCTACATTCAAAACGCCTGTCAAATTCCATTCGTAACTCAACTATTGGGACAAGTGTTGAGTATAGGTTTTACCTACTAAAACAAAATGCACGGACTTGACTGATAAATAAAATAATATCTTTTTGACATGATCTGTCAAATGTTGACAGGCAACATCGTCTTATCGTTATAGACTAATACACACTATACAATTTTTCCCTTCCAGATGTTACAGTAGAATAAACAATAGAGCAATAGGTGAAAGCCTTTGCCATATAAACGCGTAAGATTCAACCCTGACATCGAGCGTTTAAACTCAGCTGAGCACTAATGGGCATTTTATATGTTCTGCTTAAGAAGATATACATACAAATAACTTTACCGTGCGGTAAAAGATATAGTGATGAAAACGACATAATATCTTAGGTAAACAAATCGATAATCAAGGCAAGGAATCCTTAACTACGCTATCAGCCTATAAAGGAAAATCGGCAATGAAACAGAGACAGAAACTATATTTAAAAAATTCAGTTCTCGTTGAATAATTCATAGGATTGAAGTCGCTTAAATCCGCACAGTGTGTAAAAGGCTTGACTAAATTATGCCCCCATTATTTAAATAACCCTCACAAGCATTATTTAAATGGACAGTTTGTTAATTGCTGGTTAAAAAATCAATATTTCTGTTTATCCAACTTGTCAAAATGATGTATGCAGCTTTGTGCTGTAATTGGGTCTCGGAACGTTATAATTTGTGATGAAGATGGGGTTTTTGTCGATTTTGTGCTATTGTTACGAAGGCGGTAGCTATAAATTGTTTGTTTTTACCGACATTTACGATGGAAGATTGTGCTTTTAACTATATTTTTGGTTAAAAATGCTACTTTTAACCAACTTTAAAAAGCTTGAAAGTGTGTTTACGATTTGGTATGATTTTTGAAGTGAAACTTCTTGATCGGCGTTGTAAAAAAAATTACCGTCACATTTTTCGGTTACGCGTCACATTATTCAGTTACGCGTCACATATTTCTCTTGCGTGCCATATTTTTCCGTTGCGCACCAACTTTTTCTTGTCACAACCACGGTTGATTCGAAGAGATTCAAAGCCATTAATAACAAAAATATATAATAACGATAACAATGATAGTAATAATTATATTACAATTAATGAAATTCTGTAATAAATTTAGTAGTAATTAGGTAAAATGAAATAATTGTATTATTTGTATTCATGTCTACGATAATAAAAGCCTTTTGTGAAACTTTATCTAATTTAACTTTATTTAACCAATTTCTGTAAAGTATATCATTTTTCGAAAAAAAGCGTCATAAAGAAGTTTCACTTCTTACGCGTGGACACTAGTACTCGCACATATTTTATTTATTTATATGTTTCTTAATAGGTTATCTGTTCAATGCACGATCTAGATGGTTGAGTCGTCAAATTATTTCTCTTCGACGTCCAAAATTGAGGATTGGATATAAATGAACTTATACTTATACTTCGGATTTTATGAAATATAATGCGTGGAAATAAATAAATAATTAAATTACGAAAAACATGAGACGAGGAAAAAGGTCCGTTGTGCAAAGTCAGAGAAACGGACAAATTAATTCTGATTTCTCTGTGTTCCTGCTCATGCTTTTTGCTTTGCTTTTTAAATTTTTCATAGTTTCATATGTATCTACATAACAATAATAAATATGCAAACATAAATAACCAGATGGTAATTTAATATTGTTGTCCTTGTTGTACTTTAAGAGTACTTGTTCTGTATTTTTCATCATCGCGGAGTGTACATATGGATAACTTGAAGTGTGACCTATGTAATGTGTATGTGCTTGTGTATATACACAAGCAAACAAAGATGCACTGAGTCACTTAAAAAATTCACAACTTTCTTTTACAACAGAGCTGGTGCTTTCTTCGCTTAACGAATATACATCGCAGTACAGCAAGGAAATGCTGCCAGCGTTAACGCTGAATTAAGAAGTGTATCTTTAAAATTACACTACAAATGGGACATTTTTAAATTTGTTTTTATTAATCTGTAATTATTTTTATTTCCTTTAAGAAAAGAGCGTGCCAATTCTTGAAAGGCCGGCAATGCACTTGCGAGACTTCTGGCAATGTGAGTGTCCATGGGCGGCGGTATCACATCAGGTCAGCCTCCTGCCATTTTGACTCCTATTGCAAAAAAAAAATACTATGTAGGTTGGTTAAGTTAATTTAAAATTTTAATTACTGTATAAATGACCGCTGTTTCTAATGAATTTATGTAATATTTTTTTCAGTTCAAGGTTTTATCCTGAAAATAAGATTCAGAGTTCTATATGAAAAATAATCATGCTTATATTAACTATGCTTGTTTGGTGGTACCCGTCTTTAACTTTTCCAATTAATATTTAACATAATTATCGTGAGTTAATTAAGAAAATTGTGACATCTTTGTAAATTTATAATAAAGTAATGTTATTTGATTGCCAAATGGTAATAGGAAATTAAAATAAAGTTGTACTACTACTTATGTTTAATATTTAATTATAATATCCATTCTCTTATTAAACTGTAATCAACTTAAATAAGAAAAAATATCTTGCACTTTGAAGTCGTTCAATATATTGCACTAATATTCTACCTGAACATATACACCCATACTAAGTTTAAACCCCTTAATAATTCCTAATTCCTTGCCTAAAATGTATTAAACACAATTTTACATCCTCAGTTCGATTTTCAACGAAACATTATTTATTTTTAGAAAGCACACGGCCGCCTGCCCATAGAGATAAAATATCCTTCATAACTTAAATGAACCGTTTGAAACTTAACACAAACCTCATGCGAGTTGGAAAATGACCCTTTTTTTAAAAGTTGGTTTCAAAATTGCATCTCTCAGAGTCAATATAACTTTAAAATGAGTGGAGTTGGCGACGCGCGCTCATGTTAAATTGCGCTTAAGAAGGTCATGATTATGCGCATCGCCGCCAACGAAGGCTCATTAACCAACTGTCAATGGGAGGTCATGTTTTTCCTGTTTGATTAATAAAACTAGCTAATATAGCTGGCTTCGCTGTGTATAAACACGAAAAACATCGAGATAATTTTTATTAGGCAGTACAAATACACTGGAACAACAAAACAAAAAGATCTAATTAGATCTATTTTTCAACCACGAGCAAAGCTCGATCTTGGCATCAGGGTTTTGGTTTCCAGCTGTTGCAGCCGGAGTGGGTGGGTGCGTTGCCGGAGATAAAAGTATTTGGAGGTCGTATTTCCCAGAGAACACCACGTCAACACGGGAGTCCACAGTTCGCTAGTTTGCAAAAGAAAATGACTTGTAAGCCGGACCGAGGAAGACTTCCAGCATCAACGTAGGTGGGCTAATTTTTCTACACATCTTCTATCGGCCAAGTGTTAGGTCAGCTGTGTTAAAGAAATGTGTTGAAAGGAGGCTTCAAGTCCAGCCCGCTAATAACTTTGACACATCAGTCTTGGCCTTCAAAAAACAAATTTCCTTGGATAAAAAATTGAACTTAAAAATTTTAAATACATTGATAACATTCTTTTGTGGGTAGTATTTTCTAGGTCAACATTATTTCTTTGGAAACTCTTACAGAATACATGTAACATATGGTACACCTAACTTCTTCATTTCCATTTAAATTAATTAATTTTCTCAGAAAATAAAGAAGATCCAATAGGTTTATGAAAAGTTCAGTGGCCATGCGCGAGAGCAATTAATTTCACGAGCCGTCGGTTTGAATATCGAACGACGCCATTTTATTTTGCACAAAAAACGAGAAATGTTCTTAGCAATATTATTTAATTACACTTTGGATTGAGACAAGCGAACCTGGAGTGATGTTTGTTGAAAGCCCAGCAGGGTTAAAATTATTTTATTAATGCAATAATAGCTTTGCGAAAATAGATTTTTTAAAATACTATAAAGAAGGCGATGATTTTTACGTAGTGTTTGAATTTGTCTATAAGGCGTTTAATAATTTCCAAATTAAGTGGATAAGGACAATATTACGGTTCTTCTTTGACCGTGTTGTTGGATTTGTAACTAGCAGCTTTTTGGTTCGATTACCAGACGTTAATTAATTAGCAAAAGACTATTTTTTATAAAATTTATAATAAATATAGCGAAACGTAAATCTTAAATGAATGACGCAATTATTATTTTAGTCACTCGAAAGTCGATTGCGCGTTGGTCTCCCTAATAAATGTTTTAGTTTGTAAGGTACGAGAAACCAGTTAATTTAAAGTCAGAAATTGACAGACGCCGTCTCGATGTATGACCATTATTCATTGATTTTACATATTAAGCGGAAATTTAGTACTTATGATTTTTTTACTTAATCCGTGCAATAAAATATAATATTTGCCGTTCTTTTGCTATTTATTGAGCTAAAATACATATATCCAGCTACGAAGCGCGGACACGGCTAGCAAAATGGGGGCGTCTCGAGTCTAATTAAATTCTATAAATAATTCTTGAACACCTACACTGCTTAAGCCAGTGCATTGTCTATGGTTTATGGAAATCGGCCCAATCGGTATTCCATTTTCAAACCTTTGACAGATCGTATGTTTAGGCAGTCGGTAGTAAAACATGCAAACTGCCTGTCAAAAGGGAAAATGACAGTATTAGTAACATATGGTTTCAAAAATATTGTTAAAAAAAACAATTAATTAAATATATTCAAAGCATAGTTATGTTTTAATTAATAACGCTGTGAACTGTCATTATTTACGCAATAAGTAATACGGAAACACACAGTCTCTTACTGAAGTACACAATTATATCTTGCGGTTCTAAATACGACCTACGTACGAGTCGCATCACGTATCATCAATACCTCAATATTGAGATGGATATCCTACAAAGATTTCCTATTATGCTGATGTAAGCAGCATTACTTAACAATCTGCAACAACATTTTTTTATTCCCTCTGCTGTAATGTTGTCGTTTTTTTATCAATCGTATTTCTTTTTAACTCTTTGTTTTATTTTAGGAATTTTAATTTGTTCTGTGTTGTAGCCCTTCAGGTTAAACACCTAAGTGTTTTTTTTGATGTTATCTGTAGTTTTAGTTTATTTATACAAATAAAATATATAACAGAAAGTCAAACATAAAAAAAAAAATTCTTTTTTTTTCGCTCGCAACACTCTTATTAACAAAAAAGTACTTATTTAAAAACTGTATACTTTCTTATTAAAAAAAAACAAATCGATAACTCGATAATTTCGTAACCAAATTACGCCTGTAGCGGGCATTATTTTATGAGCCCAATTTAGGTGCTAAAGGGTATTATTTGGTCCAATATCGGCTCAATTATAGGCCCTTCTCAGAAACAAATGATTTGTTGTATGCCTAAAATTTAATATGATCTCAATGCAAGGTCAGACCCACACGGGGTACTTTAAAATTGTTATACTTTTAAGTAGTTACATAATATATATAAAAATGAATCCCTTTTTCCCTTGGTCACGGCATCACGCGTAAACAGCTGAACCGATTTCGCTAATCCTTTTCTTTGTTGTGTTTGTTATTATCAAAAGGTATTTTTTCTAAATGAATAAGAAAACAGCGCGAAAATTAGAAAATTTAAGTATACTAAGTATCCACCATATTAAGTAATCACTAAAAGTAATGCTTCGATCGGAGTTATTATATTAATAAAATACATATTTGTCGCTAATTGTTTGCATTAACCATGAAAAACCATGTTTTTCACATCGTCAGTTATATGTCGCCTGTTCCCATGTCGGAATACCAACAAAACTATTTCTATACGCGCCAGAAAAACAAATAAATAATTTTGTATATCATAAAGCATTTTAGTATACCAATTCGAAATCAATATTCATAGTTAAGACAGGACAACGTCTGACTGGTCCGCTAGTGATTTATAAATTACGAAGGTTTTCATTTATGTTAAGAAGTGTTTTCTCAAAATGCCCACGTCCATTAAAATTGGTTCAGTACAAATCAAAAATATATTAAAATTATTAATTTTCAAATCAGTGTAAAATATTGTTAATATTTTCTCCTAATATAATAAATATTGTACGTCTTTAACCGCATAGTACCTGTGTGATTACATTTTAATACCGGGTTTTCGCTGACTCTAATATGTATTTTAGATCAATTTATTAGTTTTGAATTTTAATGCAGTTGTTGACGCCTTAATGAGCGCCCGCGTTCGGCGTCTTAGCCGTTAATCATTTATAATGACAAGAATATCAGTTTATTTGTATGTATATTGGTAAATCCAATCTCAACCCCACGACATTATATTAAAAAAAATCATAATCCGTGTTTTGGGCCTTTAAACACTTTCCCATATGTTTCTAAACATAACTCCTTACCTCTTGATATCAGAAGAGCTGTCTTTTCATTGATTTAACAATCTTAGTTTTGATCATTTATCTTCTGCCTCGTAATTAGCTACTTATATATATATTAATATAGCCTTGAATTAGCTGTTAAATTTTTATTTATATTATTATTTAGATTTTACTTCATTTTAGTTATAGTTAGTGTTACATGTATTATTATTTTTTTGTTAATTATTTATACACTACTTGTACTTTATACTCCATTTATTGTCCCATACTAGGGTTGCCTGGAAGAAATCACTTACGATAAGGGCAACCGTTGCCTAATAACTTAAGTAACCTTATTTTATGTGTATATTTTTGTATAAGGTAACGAAGTGTAAATAAACATAAAACCTATAGCTCAAGGGCATTTCTCGCTAAGTTTTTCTATTAGTAACATTCGACTTAGGGTCCTTTAAGGAGTGAACCAATCCTTAAAAAGCTGACATCATATTTTCAGTGGTCCTTGAGCGTATCACGCCAACAGATAAGTTTTCAGGCTTGCCACTTCCATAAAGCGCGAAATATCCGCCTCAAAATGACATTAGCGTAATCTATGGCCAATTGTTAGCAAAGGACTATATTTTTCTAAAAAGGACCTTAAAGTGGTATCCTACTTACATTTTAGATTTAGTCTTAAGCTGTAGTAGTTAAATTAGCTATAGAATCTTCAAAAAAAAAACAGCAATTTTCTTAATTGGCTTTAAACATTTATGTGTTATGCTCTGGCTGCAGGTATTCTTGGTATCTTTTTGGCACGTAAGGGAATTTCATTCAGAATAAAAAATAATACCAACATTAAACAATATTCTAGAATATATAGTCTATGTTTTTTTCTGTAATTTTTGCAAGAAGTATTTTTTATATAGTTACTTAAATATACTGTTTTTAGTGACCAGTTATAAAGGCTGATAGTGACTATTTTCTCCAAGGTTTTATGCAGGTTTCATGTTATTAAAACAGCTGGAACAGCTTAATATTAGCTGGATGGATCAGGATCATGTCAAGAACTGGTGAGCCCGCGGGTAAGTGGGCCGATTTGTTGTTAACTCCTTTAATTTATAGCTGTTGAAATGTTCCTCTTAAATTGTTATATTGATGGCGCTCGTGAAGCATAGGGTTGCCACAATATTCTGAAAAAAATGTTCAAACCAGCAAGCCACACCTAAGGCCGCGCATATAAATCGCTCTTCATAAAGATACCCATAATGACTGAGTGGCCTTCTCTTTGGTATAACCAAATAATAAGGCAATATAAACCAATTTTATAAGCCACGACTGCGCCTTAAGCATAACAGCATGATTATTCCTCCTAATAATTTTCCTATAAAATTTAGGTAAACGATAAAGTATGGACTTACAAACCTGTAATCTATGTTATTAGTATTTTATCTGTGGATAGCCGAAAAAACCGAATTGTGTACGGTAAAAGCACCTGAAGGATTTCGGTTTTTTTAAACTCCGCGCTCTTAAATTAACTCTGACAGAGCCAGAACAAAAATATTACCAAATAGGGATAGTCCTAGTAATTAAATAAATGGTTGGCGTCCGAAACGAGAAACAGACAGCGGAGTGTGTGTATATAGTTAGTATTAATATTATTTTGAAATGTAAAAAAATATTAAAGACTTTGACAACCCTACGACCTTGCTCCGCCTATTACCTCAGCGAGCTAAAGGCGTAGTAGGAGCCAATTTAAACTAAACACACACACAAACAAATTACCCATTCACATTTATGTACTTAGAATAATACGCCTTAACTACCAACACTTAACCAGTAAACCATTATTATAATTTTTATATTTATGAGGTAATTTTAAAATAAAATAAATGCTTTAACGAGGCCTAATAATTAACAGTTACTTATGAAAATTATATGGTAACATTCGTTTTGTATTCATAATTCAATAATAAACATATTTCATGTGCTATGTCACGGTTAAAATAACATTTTATTATTTATTTAAAATTAACTTATATATACCTCAATTGTAATTTAAACATTCATATCTGTTTTGTAGACATACTACATACTATATAACATACAACTTAGGTTGTAACAAAAACCATTTTCCAATGTTGCCATGTCAACGGACATTCCTGGTTTAAGTTGTATGCCAAGTGATGGATAGGTGACTTTTTAAATATTTTTTTATATGGCTTCACGTAGAGCGTATTGCCAGACATCGGTGATTTTAACGAGACTGAGCTGCGAATGTTGTGCCATGAAACGGTAATGCAATTAAAAATACATATAATTAATGTTTTACACATAATTCAAAATACATCCTTTACATAGTTGTATAGACACAACTATAAAAAAGCAAACACTTTACAACTTATTAGTAAAGTGTTTATTTAAATTAACAGTTAAAATTTAACAGTGTATAGGATAGGAGGGCAATCGAGCCTATGGGCTCCTATAAAAGGTAGAGTCATGGATATCCATTAGAGGACACGGTGCCGGCCTTTGAGAGATGTTTCATTTCCATAGTTCGCGAAAAAAAATTAAAACTTTATTAAATTTTGTACTTGCAATTTTTCGCTCTTGTTTTAGATTGTATTTATATGTTTTGCAATTATTACATTATTACTTTTTTTTTTGGCTTCACACTTCATTTTTAGTCTATGGAATTTTCCCACCAAAAGCTGCTAAAGAAGCCGTTTAGTTTGTTTGTCTCTACTTCCGGCACTTTGTGAGCGGCTAAACTGAACCTAATGGTGTTATCTCTATAAACAACTTTATGTTAAATACAACCTCCAAATGTTAATAAGAAAAACATTACTAAAACGATCTGTTTTTAATTATAAGGTGTGGGTGGCCTAACCTGTTTTAATAACTCTTTTGTGATAAATATTTGACCATGACTACCAAATTTATTTATTCATTATTAAGACATTGAAAGCAGTTTTGTCTTAGTGGCTTCAGAGTGTGGGCTCCATTCGGCTGTGCACCAATGGACTTTCTGTATATGTGATGGAAAACATCGTGAGGAAACCGGCATGACTCAAATCTAAAAATCAACGACATATGCCAGATAGAAGGTTCACCTATTTGTCTATGAAATGATCAAACAAACAGATACTCTTTGAGGAGCTGGCTTATTAAGACAAAAAAATAAAAATTCTGACTTATAAAATAGTTAGACTCTAAGATTTCAAATGCACATCAGTTAAAATTGTTACAAGAATATACTAATTCCTACAGTCACAAATCTTCATTATTGTACATAACAAAACAATATTATTTTTGATTGAAAGAGAATAGTTCAGAAACTATTTAATTTGTAAAACCTTAAGCGGTACTAATACAGCTGAAGATTGTTACACTATAGATACATTTTTATTCATCTCTATGCCTGAAAGCTTGCTCTAGAAGGATACAGGTACGTGCGTTATTTATATCATCTCACATATTATTTTTAGAAAATAATAAAAAATGGATAAGTATAAAACTGAAATAAATTTAAGTCTGTCAATGTCGCAGAGTACCATTAATGCTGGCATTTCCTCGCTGTATTACGATACTTATTCTTTTACCTACCAGTCGCTAACTTATCTTTAATTAGTGTCTGTGCATCTGAACCCCACAGTCCAAGACTATGTAAAGGGAACAAAATCAAAGTTGTTAAGAATATTGTAAATACTTTTGTGCATGTTTTTAGAAAACGATATAAAACAATTAGAGAATAGAAAAAATTGGGTTGAAAGTGAAAGTACGTTAAAAGCGTTACCAACTTCAGGAAAAATTACTATGGCCTCAGATTGCATCTATTTCATTGACATTGTTCATAGGCTTCTGTACCTGACAAGTCGACTTGGTTCCAAAAGTTGGTCTTTGAACGCACGCGTAACTAGACAAACACAGATTAATATATATCTAATTAATCAATGCTATGCGAGTCATAGACAATTGCTACCAATGATAGTTGAATAGCTTAAGGCTAATAAATCAACGGTCAACCATAACTCCATTGTTAAATATTGAGTGTTGACCTTCATTAAACTTGAGATAAATCTATTAGATTACATATGAAACTGATTAACTTTGTTACTCATACGTTTCGACACTATTCATGTACTAACTGCAACCACATCACATTATTCATAATTACACATAAATGAGCAAATTAATAATTTAGTAATAACGTACACTAACTAACAAATTGTTTTTGTATGTTTGATTTCAGTTTCTGACCTAATAATATATTTAATAAATACATGCCTAATGATTAAAATAATGTCAATCATGTTTTGCTTGTCCAAAAATAAGGTACGGCTTAGACGTGGAGTTAGGGTGAGTTGTAATTTAGTTGGCGGGATGCGGACAAGGCCAGGCTGTTAGCGTGCCCTGCTTCAGGCTATTGCTGGTGACACAGTCGATATGCACAGTAGTGAGTTCCAGATAACCCTCTACCACAAGGTGGTCGCGCCACGGGTATGCGTAACGCATTTGCCAACTAAAAAATAAAAATTGTACGTTGCAAGTTGTTTTCGAGTACGTTGGAGTCGTGGCCGTACTAGTCCCATGGCCTAATTGACTGTGGCTTTATATGGTTATATGTAGGTATTGTATTTTCTAAGCAAAAAGCCTGGTGTTGGTCGAGTTTCATAGACTCCTGGTATATCAACTGGTGCCGAAAATTTCCTATCAATTAAAAGGTTAAATTGTACTGATTAGATTTTTTTGTTTATACATTGTTCTGTTATTGGTACTAATATACATTATTAATTGTCAATTCATTTTATTTTCATGTCCACTAATATGCAGACCGTACGAAAAGGCGCACATAATTGGGCTTAAAACAAATTTCCATTGATATTCGTGATGGGAAAAAAGTATAAAATCGCTGTCGATGAGATGTATATGTAGTCGATATTCTCCAAAATACAACACTAAAATACCACTTAAAAACCTATCGTGAACCTTAATACAACGAGGGAGGGGCGAGTATCGATATTTTTATCGATAAAAATATCTTTGCGGGCGCATAATAGCCCACTTACGAACGCCGCAAATTGTCGAGAATTGCATTGGGTTAAACAAGGTGTCAATTTGGCAGAGTTATGAAAGCTGATGTTCTTGGAACTATTTGTTTTAAGACGTATCGCGCTTACACATTATTTGTGTATTGATTGGCGAAGCAGTGGGCGTTGCTTTATGATATGTTTTATTGAATGCGAACTTGAAATATTATAAATTGCCTTATCTGGTTTGTTAGGGCTTGCAAACAATATTTTTAAGGTGTTTGATCATTTATGAGATCTTTAAGAACAGATTTCTATTTGTGATATTTCATTGAACACTAAGTAAAAGCTTGTTCCTATTAATAATCAAGGCAATAATTTAAGATATTAAACAATTTCAACGACCGCATTGCAATAAACAATTAATAGCTACTCAAGTTAAATTTCATTTTACTATATAAATATAATCAACACGCAGATAAATTATCGATTAAAAACACAATTTATCGCTTCGCCACATCCCTAGAGCGTCGAACAAGATTTATATCGCGTCATTACTTATAAAATATTTCTTTTAAACATATAATTAGTTGTTATTAATATAATAAATAATGCTCGTTGCCCGAAGCCCGAATGGATCCGAGACACAGGTTGGGGATTAAAAATAGTATAACATCAAAAAACGCCATATTTCCACGCTCAAGCACCGCTTTTAGCGATCTCCGTTATTAATTAAAATGAGAATCGAATCAATGTTTTCATAGATTTATCAAAATATACAATTGTCCACAAAATAAAATGATCGTTTAAGTTATGATTATTTGCTTATAAAACCTACTTTAAATAATAATTGATATATACATTTAAACATTACTTACGTTCCTCGCTCAATTCAAACTGTTTATATTTAATCTGTGATCATGTATGTCGAAGTCGTTTGGGTTTTAACTAGTGTTTAGTTAATGGAGATGGCGGCATAAAATGCTACCTTTAATTTTGTTTAATTACCAGCACAGTCTAAAATGTTTATAGAGGAAATTATTACTAATGTAATATGATTGTGAGACTAGCTCCTGTCCGATGAATCTATTTTTATACAGTTAAATTTAATTTAATTCCGATCACATACGAGGCTCGTATTTATTGTAATAATGACAATAGAAATTTTACGATTAACCTTAACTAACAAACAGATCTAAACAAAAACTATTTCGCTTCTAAAGAGTTCCGAAGACCGAACGTCATCAGAGCTAAAATTTTCAAATGTCAGCTGTCAAGTGTCATCTACTCATCTGTCTGTGGCATTGTGCCCTACCGTGATATAATTTTACATAGAATATATTAAATTCCACACATTCTAGGTCTTGTGAAATTTTTAGTGTACCAATAGATTTTCAATGACAAGAGAGTATAGAAAAAGACCAACCTTTTCATAGATTAAATATTATCTTGTTTATGCCACATAAATAAATGTTCTGTGCGTTTTGGTTTCTTCTTAAATATTTTGTATCTTTACCGATGGACTTGTCATGTGTCATCGTTGTTATATTCTTTATTATATTAATTATTGCTAGCAAGCAACAAGTGAATACGACGCCAACGACAAGTTTTTATTCGGATTTCCCTATGGATAATATTTAATATCAAAACAACAATTTTCTCACAGATAATCAAATCTAGGACCACGCTGATACTGTTAGTGTTATACTACATATAGCACGCATAAACTGGCTAAAAACGTATCGCGCGTAAATGTTAGATTAAAATTTATTTCTGATCATTTTTAAAAATTCAGAAGTCATTTTTAAGTTTAATGAGTCGATATTAAACTTTAAATGAGTTTTGTCAACATTCCGATTTATACCTGAACACATTATAAACCAGACCAGTCATTATGTATAATTACATTCTACATCGGCAATTTGCGTACCGAAATTACAGAATTCAAACCAATTATCCACGAGAAGTCCACCATTTTGGCGATTTAGGGTCTTGATACGATCGCATTTGTATCGTAGCGTTTTTTGAAGTGACAACGTCTAATGAATCGACTTGCACGCACGAAGACGCATACCATCGTCCGTAAACAGACTTTACAGACAAGCATATTTTAATAATTTGATATTGAATGGGAGATGTAATCAATATCTATTATAGTTGATACACGAGAATCTGTCTCTGTTGTGATCATGTATATGATTTGCAAATAATACATTACAATTGTAATCGAGTTTTGTAACTATTATTTATATGTTTTTTAAAACATAAATACATTCTTACGGTTTGATTAAATTATATTAGAAAGGATACGATATATTTCAAAATGGCATGTACAAGTTTTTAAGTACTAACTCATTATTACTTGTTACGAGGTTGATCTCAAGTGCAAAAGACCTTTGTTCAAAGGTTATGATAGCTTAGTAGATTTAAATAAAACTTTATCGACAATATTTATTTTCTCAATTTGACATTTTTGTTAAAACAAAGCCCTACAAAAATGATATACAACATAATTTACTAAGTAAAGTCATACATTTTCACAAACTGCGTGTTTCACAAACATACGTACGCACGGACACCAATATTTATGTCTTATATTTTACTAGGGTAGACCGTTCATGGTAATTCTTTGTTCATTTGGTCTTGTAATGTTTTAAAGCTGTTGACTAACTAAGTAAAAAAATATTATCGGAAATTTATAATGTTCAGCGAGAGACAACACGAAATTTTTACTGACAAATGGCACGGCTTTTTTCAACGTCAGTAGACATTTAAGTTTTTTTTTTAAATTTTCACGTACGTTACTGATTCTCTGACGCTGCTCTTCATCGCCACTTGGTGATGATATAGCGATAGCCCAGCGCATCTCCCTCTTAATAGCACAGCTAAACTTTAACATACTTTGATATATGTTTCCATTCTTTTGACAACGTGAAGTAGAAGTGAGGACTCAATCTAGAAGTTTAGAAGTTTCCTGGGCACTTCGGAGGCTTCACGCAGTGACCTCACTGCTCCGAGGATTTCTGTTCGATAGGAAGCCACTGTCCGGAACTACGTGGGTGACTGATTCCTCTGCGCTGAAACAGCCTCTCAAAAGGAACTGCCTGGGACAAAAAGATACTTATTAAGGAGACTGTGGCCCGTAATTGTCCTTATATATAACATATCGATGAAGTGGAATATTTGTTTTATTTGATTGTGTACGGTACGTGCGTGTTCTATCTAAGTAGACTTCATAAATACGACGGCCAAGCCTTCCGTGTGTAATTAGCCTAAGGTAATTTTAAGTTGCGTCTTTAAGTAAACTTTATCGGTAAATTTCTTAGGTCATTAGTATTCAAATTTAGCTCTTATACACGTTGTTTTAAAGTTGATTAAGTTAACGTTTTTAAATCAGCAAACATAAGGCTAGTGCTGGGCCATTATTGAATTTATTTTAAATAATAACGGTTAATCACTCGAAATCATCGAATAAGGCTCCGCGGAGATAATAGTGGTGTGTTGTTTATCGATATTTATCGCAATTTATATATATAGTTTATCGATGTTGTCTTGTTTTACAGACATTTATAGTTCAATGTCTGGGAGCTCGCGAGTGCGTTGCCGCCTTTATTTATTGAACTTTAAATCTTGTTAATGTTATAGTAATGGAAGGCACAGCGATATGAACGTTTTTAAACAAATTTTGAATATAAGTTTTTGTTTAAGTCTCTGTTAATACTCCTTAACTGAATACGTCAAACTCTTTAGTAATTCAAGTTTATTTACCCTGGATTAATTAGTTAATTTTAGGATAGCACAGAATGCCGATAAACCCGATCAAAACATACGTGGACTACATATCACAAATTCCTACATATTCGTGGTAACTGTTCCTAATTTACGACATTAACAAGATTATCGATATCGATTAACCCGGAACTGCCCTAGCGCCCGAGGCGGGTGGTGGGCGGGGCGGTCATTTCCTCCAATAATTTATACCTTGCATCTTTAAATAATCGCACTTCAGCACTTTTAGCGGGATTTAAGCACGCACTGGTAATTATTGGTCGGCTGTTTGCGTTTATCTAGAGTAATAACTCCTAATATTTGTAAGAGAAAGTAGAGAGGGAAAAACTTTTTTAGTTTTTTTTAAAATAATACTTCTTTTACTGGAGATTCAGTCCCATGAAACGTGTCTTGTCCGACGCAAGAATTCTTTCGAAGTCGCAATAGCCGTCCACTGCCTGACGCCATGTTTTTTTTACTTGTACCCACACGCCCTAGGTTTTACCCATTATAATTTAATAAAGGACTTGGTAACTCAGCTTTCCTTTTGTCTAATGTTGTGCATAATTTTTTTGGACATTCCAACTCGAGACCTTCTGGATACGAAGCATTGGACGATAACACCATAACTCAAATGCTTTGTTTAATTATCAAGTGGCGAAAGTACAAAACATTCTTAATTTTATTGAAATAATACTAATATAGGCAATTTTGTTTAATAAAACATTAAATTGATATGTAACTTTAATTTAACGAAGTAATGTATAATATTTAACTAACGAAACACACCAAGAGAAACACACAAAATTATATTAATAATAAAAATGATTGGAACAGATGTGTTTGACAGTGTGCTCGCTGGTCCTTCTGCCAGAGAGCACAAGCGCTATGTAGTCTCATTCTATGAAAATGTCTTAATGCTGTGATGAAAAAAAAATAGCTTAAATTCTTGAAATTTTTTTTTAAATTCGTCCGAGTTCCAAAAATGGTTTTGATTATAAATAAAACATATATTTAAGATGAATTTTGTCTACAAATTTTTCAACGTCTTATATTTCAGTTAATTTACATGAAACCTACTAGTTTGGTGTAAACCGTATTAAAATTCGTCTGAGTTTATCGCGTTCATACAGATATCTTGATTAATTATATAATATGAATATAAAACATTATTACATAAAAATTACCTTTTGAGGCCTGGGAATCAGATCTCTGTTTCTGTTTCATGATCATAAATGTAAGTGATCAGCTACCTGTGCCTGACACACATCGACTTTTTGGGTGTTTGCGTTGGATGTTTTCCTGTAGCCGGGGATCGAACCTACGATCTCAGGGATGAGAGTCGCACGTTAAAGCCACTAGGGCAACACTGCTCTATATAAAAATTATCTAAATATTTGTATATTTATACGTATTAATGACCTAACGTGTACGACCACAGACAAAAACATGTCTAGCTATAATTAAGAAACGTCGTATTTATTATCCATAAAATTACATTTAACAAAAAGTAAATAATTGTACCGTGAAGCGAACATGGCGATTAATTACAAGTCATTAACTAAATTAGTTAATCTCATACAAGATTCATAGTCTAAGAGATGATCACACGATTTTGCGTATCATTTCTGTGTCGAAATTAACAATATTCATTTGTTTTAGATTTTCATTTTTTTCACTAAAAACGGTAGTATTACGGAACGAATTTGACTTAAGGTCCTTCAAGAGCGTACCAATTCATTATTCAGTAATTAACAGGCCGGCAACCTCTTGCAAGCCTTCTGGCATTGAGCCTCCACAAACGGTATCACTTAACATTAGGAAAGCCTCCCGCCCGTTAGCCTTTCTATAAAAAAAATACAATCACAATGCGTCTGATTATAATTTATTATTTTTAAATTTTAATTTCTTGCATCTTATAAGTCTTTTGTATCTGGCTACTGTCTACTGTTGTACCTTTTTACTAGTGTAATATACAATTAAATTATAAGCCAAGGGGATCAAGTGCACAGGCGCTAATTAAAGTGGGTTACGTTGGCGCCTGGTAGATAGTACCGTCGATTCCAGAGAGAATTCTGCCAGCGTTAAATCTATACTACCACAGGGACCAAACTTTTTACGTCTGTTTTAATTTTCTATTTATAAGTCAGCTTATTGTATTACTTAGTATATATTAAGTAAATATCGTAATGTTCTTAAAGGACTTATATCTTAAACAGTTTTTGTATACAAAAGACGACATGAACTATTTATGTCTCTGCTAAAAGATATAATTATTACTTATTTAAATTAGCTTGTTTAACCCTTTGAGTATAAGCTCACTAATTGATAAACATTTTGTGTTGCCGAAACCCAGGACCTTCGACTTACGTTAATTTTTTTACAGTTCCATTAACTGTCTATATATGTTTTAATTGCTTTGGTTTGTTGCATTCTTTTTGTCTTAGTAATTATGCACTTCTGCACTTCTTCCGCTCATCTTATCTTTTTTTATAGGCCGCCAGTTGCACTCCTTTTTATTTCATTATATTAACTGAAACGAAGTGTAAATAAAGAAATATTTTTGAGATACATTTTATCATGTCGCCCGTTATTAAAAAACATGACTCTTGGACTACATGTTTGATTTATGCGAAACCGTGAATTTTCATTGATAAACTTATTTTCAAATTTAAATTATTATTTATTCATATATAAAAAAAAACTTGTACTTTGCTAATTAATTCATAATATGTTTAGAAATACATTGTACGTGTTTTAATTAACTTCAAATTAATTTAATTTATCTGTCTCTTTCTTGGAAATTAAGATTATTAAAAATAACTAAATACTCTCACTTAAAGCCATAGCTTTTATTCGTGTTATTCATTTGTTTTTTATCGCCATTACATTGGTTTTTTTTTCATATATAGCTACGAAACTACTTTGAAAAGCCGTATTGTTTATTCTTATGAAGTCCAAATGTTTTTATTCTAATAATAATACAGTATACTTGAGGAAATCAATTATAAATGATACTAAAACTTATATTAATTAAAAATTACTTAAAGCAAAATTATGCAAACGTGAAAATGATTAATGATATCCTGTATCCTGAAAATATGTTTAAAGTGTAGGCTTAGAAATCATTAATTCCACGATGTTAAAGTTAGCCCGCTTTGTGAATCTGTAGCGCCGTAGCTTCTAAACGGATAAACCGAATTGGATGCGATTATAACCAACACACCAATACCTTCGGTTGTTTCAAAGTTAATTCACTTATGTATTATATATTACGTATATATATATATATGTATTATATGTTGGTACACTATATGTATTAATCTTATGGCAGAGTTAACACAATCAAAAATAATTAATAGAATCACAGAATACGAGGGCAGATTTGCTAATACAGAGTTATTGAATTGATTTCACTTTAACACACATCGATGTCTCCCTTATTCCTGCGAAAAGTATTTTTAATGGCAAACGGGCAGGAGGCTCACCTGATGTTAAGTGATACCGCCGCCTATGGACACTCACATTACCAAAAGGCTCGCAAGTGAGTTGCCGGCCTTTCAAGAATTGGTACGCTCTTTTCTTGAAGGACCCTAAGTCGAATTCTTTAGGTAATACTTAATTGCTATGATATTTATTTGAAGTGTCTCCAAAATATTATGTCGCCGAGAATCAAACCTAGGTAGTCCGGTTCACTAAAGCAGTAATTGTTTGCTAATTATAAATCGCAAACTAATATCTATCAATACATGAATAATATTTCAAAACTCTTTCGTAGTATACGACTTACGTACATAGGTACATACATTATTCTGTATAACATGTAATAAGATAGAGACGTTGGAACTAATACGTATTAATACGTGATACATTATCGGGGATTACGGTGCGATTATAATTAATTCATGCGTCCACTTCACACGCGAGCCTCCGACCGATCATAATAACAGGCACCTATAAAACTTTAGACCCGGTCCTTTAAACGTCTCTATACTCTATTATACATGTAGTCTACTACATGAACTGTCATTTTGACAGGACATTACTTAGTATTCAGTAGTCCTCTACTGTTTTCTTATACGATTCAAGTCCCTGCAAGTGTGATAAAACATCAATCTTTATTTCGTAAATTTAACAAAAATTGTCATGGGTTAAAGACAATGGATCATACCGCCTTGTATAACAAAAAAATAGTTAGATTATTGAAATTAATAATGTCAAATGAATAACGTACGTACTAAACGAAATGTTGTAATCAGTAGGATGTAAATCAAATCTTAATTCCAAAAATATTTTATCCATTTATTTGTCATTGAAGTGCGAAATTTTAGTATATTAATATTTATGGATAATGATCGTTACTTAAACCGTTAAAATGATTATTAATACACACTCATGTTTTAAAATACCTTATAATGCAGTTGCATAGAGTGCTAATTTGCAATGTTGCAGTACTATGTTGCATAGAATGCACTTAGCACTGCAATCAGTTTTATTCCCTATTATTTTAATTTTCTTTTATCTTTACTACTATACGTGAAGGTGAAAGTTAAAACGTTTAACATACTTCAATAATCGTATTTTCAATTTAATTACAAATAATATTTTATTTAAATGGAGTAAATTATAAAAATCTGTAAATCCAGGACCAACCTTCTACAGCTTCATAGCTCTACACAATCACAGCATTAAATTGTTAAACTGTTTGTCAAAGTGTAAAAGGGACAGCACGACATTCCGAACTGTGCGAGTGGGACAGACTGAGAATTTACGTCACAGCGGGGCATCTTCCTTCCACACCATCTTTTTTCAACTGCCAACCATTACTAACGACCTGTCTAGACATTTTAAACACTACTGCTGGCTTTATTCTTTACATTCATAAATATTCAGTACAAAACCGGCAATGTAAACTGTGGTTAGTATAAAACAAGTTTTGATACGTGAATTGTGTAAAGTAACTCGTTAAGTGAAGATGTGTTGGTTTATTTTCATAACTACCCATATCTATCACTGTTAACGATGTTTATTCAAGCTGTTTTGATGGTGTTACCATGCTTTTAATATGTTTTAGGACATTTTTGCTTGTAAATTCTTCGTATATTAAGACTAATAAAGATTCTTGATTAATAACCTTATAAGGTGTTGGCCTGGTGGCTTCAGCGTGCGACTCTCATCCCTAAGGTCGTAAGTTCTATCTCTGGCTGTCTACCATGATTATTTTCATTATATGTGCGTAGTTAACGGTAAAGGAAAACATCGTGAGAAAACAGGCTTACCGAATACCCAAAACACCGGCGTGTGTTAGGCACAGGAGGCTGTTCACCTACTTAGATTGACTAATAATCATGTAACAGATATTCAAATCTGAGGCCCAGACCTAAATTGGTTGTACTGCCACTGATTTATTTATTCTTAAACCATTATTACCATCTTAATGACAGGCTTAATGCTATTAACGTCTTAGTTAAGGTTTGAATACTGAACCAGCAATATCTTAAATGAGTTTATCCTTTTAAAAGTAAAACCCTATTTTTGTTTTTGTGTCCGAAACAATTATATGGTCACCCTATCTAATAACTTTAGGCTTAGCATCATAGACAAGTCACTTACGTTGCAGTAGCACTATACTACTAGGATATAACGAATTATCAATCCGATAGAGACGAAATACTGGTAGATGCAAATATACCTTTTTTTAATATTAGCCCTAAACTTTCGTTTCAATAAAAAAAAAAATTTAAATTCTTCAATCTAAAGATGATTTTTTATAAACTATACATTTTATTTTATACTACAAACCTCATCTTGACCACATCTACACTACTGTCACTGTCAAAAATCTACAACACTATTTAAGATAAACAAACGGATAAAAAGTAAAATCTTTAATTTAACAGATAAACACTGTGTGTAAACCATAGATTAATCAAAAGATCAGTCAACAAAGCATCGAGCTGTCACTCAGTAATTAACATATAACGAACTGTCAGACGGACTGAGGAGTTAATAGAATCCCTCAGGGATCAGTTAGGATCATTTTACACTGACTAACTTGTTGTATAGGATCCTACTAATTCTGGACTATTTTAGTAAATATACTACAAACCATTTATTTTAGTTTGGGCAAGCTTTTGTGAGTAGTGCCCATAGAAGATCGAAATATTGCCATAAATAACTTAAAAAAATAACTTTCCCACCCTTTACAAAAACTTTTTTATACGACAATTTAACGTTTGGTGTGTGATTGACACATATATTCACTAGTAATCATAATAAAAAAAACTTTTATTTCACATTCATGACAATTTACTTATATTCCTATTATCTCATTAATTTCTAGATCTGTGTGTTTTGCAAAAGCCTCCTCCAAATCCAGACATTTCTGCATTATGCCAATCTTGATTATTGAATACGCTTTAACAAATATTTCGAACCGCGCCACAGAAACACAATAAAAATAAAAATTACTTACTTACCGTACCTTCGCTGGGCTTTTAACAACTATGTACATATGGAAAGAACCGGGGAAGAAGGCGCCCTGGAAAAAGGTGGATAAAAGATATAAGCAGGAAGCGAACGGAGAAAGAAAACCACGGATAGATAAATTTAGAATAAGATAGAGCCTTTTCCCGCGAATGGGTCCGATCAGTGGTTAGAAAGTTAGGATAACGAATTACAAGAAAGAAAAATAACAAACTGTTTATTGTTAGCCTTTGTGCTTTGAGCTTTATTATTATTACTTTAAAAAAAATGTAGGGCAAGTATAAAACATCAAAACGTTTAATGTATACACATTATACAATAAAGCCTTTTTTATTTCCATATCCATTCCATATTCTATATTTTTTTCTTTAAAATTTAGTATGTACTTATAGCTACATATAAATTGACTTAATAACATATGAAATTGCCGTTTTGTCGTACTGGCCAGTTTCATCTTAAATATCTCCTCTTTGGTTAGGAATTCCTAAATAAATTTTTTTCTTCTTAAATCTGGCAAGACGATAACGGCAGATGTCAGAAATTGCAAACCATGATGCAAAAGCTAGCTGTTAAACAACCAAGGTTGGTCCGCTCTAGGCCACTGCGGCTTTACAAAAACGCTAGACCACACACTGAACAATAGACTGCTACCAAATTCCAGGAGCTTCAATTGGAATGTCTAAGACATCCACCGTACTCCCAAGACCTTGCTCCAACAGATTACCATTTTTCGAAATTGGGATAACTTCTTGCATGGTAAAAAATCAACTCTGAAGGGGCAGTCGAAACCGCCTTTAAAGATTTTATTGATTCCTGTCTTTTTTTTAGTAAATGGATCAATAAATTACCTATAAGATGGCAAAAGTGCATAGGTAGCAATGGTTACATACTTTGAATAATTAAATATATTCTATTTTAAAAAATCTACATTTTTGTTCCTTCTATACAAATCGCCATCTCTCTTCCTGCTATCTCTATCAAGCCCCTCCACATTTTTTGTCCTGACCGTTCTTCTTTTATAATGTATGTATACTCTATATAAATTTCTTACATTTACCTACAAAACTTTCAAACCAAACCATTTTGTCCCTATCCTCAACATCTCGTCTAATCGGCGGCTAAAACACAAATGCCATCGACCCCAACAAAAAGGAACATCTCAATAATTCAGAGCCTCAAAGAAGCGTTAAATAAACACTTTAAAGCGTGACTTTTAATATCTTTATCCGTTTTAAAATATCAAATTATAATATTAAGTATTCTGATCGTGGATTCATTTATTTCTCTCGTACAATGGCGGCCCGCTGTGAGGGTGCAAGATGGAATATGAAGCTACTCTTAAGATGTTTTCGAGAGATTAGAATTAGTTTATATGACTCTTTTTATGGTGATATTGCCGTTGTGTGACAAGTGCTTATTGATAAGGAAGTTATGACCACAATTAGGTATTACCGTTTGAAGGACTAATAAAATTACATACGCAAAATCCCACGTAAAATCGAATCGATCATGGACTAACGTTAATGTTGAAGAAATTTTTATTTATTCGTATTTGTAGGTAGCCTATCACACCATGCATAAATTATTGTGGTCTCTGGCAGAATGTGGAACACGTCTGTTCCGCAGCAAAACGCTGAGGCAGAGCTAGTTACAACCACATTACACACTTAAAATGTACCTTTTTTTATTGTGTGTTTCGTTAGTAATAAAATCTTGTGTCTATGTCTATGATCAGGCACGCGATCAGGCAGATCTGTGGCCGAGAAGCTAGGCAGCAGGGGAGTGTCTTTATTCCCAAAAAGGGACATATTTGCTTAAACTTAGGTTTGGTGGGTGATTGTGTCGCTCTGGCAGAAGCTTAAGTAAGCTTCCATAGCTACGGAAACAGTTTTATTTTTTTGTAAAATGAAAACATTGGTAATAAAAGCTTACCATTATTTGATTGACCTACTTTCGAATTGGCTAATAAAATATATAAGCTTTCGGGTATAAAATAAAAATTAACTCAAGGAAGTCATTCATAGTACAATAACCGTTCAAACCGAGAAAAGTCCAGTATAATAAATAAAAATTACCTTGATAATAACGTCGACATGTAAACCAACACTTATATTGCATTTAATTTTAATAAATAAAGTCATTCGTGCAATAATCGCGATTTCTCGCAGCGACTGCTATTTAAACAAATTACTTTTGTTATAATACGCCTTATGCGACCTTATTACAGGGCAATAAGAGTCACAATCACCCGTATTTTTATACAAGAAAAGTTTGTTTTTAAAACATGTTTAATTCTGATACCATATCGAGGAATATTATCGAGTATATTTTTACGTTTGCCACTTTAAAGGATAATAAAATGATTTTTTGTAACTGGTATCCCATTGAGAGATTGACCTATACGTATAATACAATTGTATCTCGTCTGTACATAGATAATTTTTAGAGCAGTTTTACTTGCGACTGAGGCTTGTGGTTGAAATAATATACCATCGCCAAAAGATATTCAATTTTTTTATCTAATTGTTTTAAATTAAGCGGAAATCGATGCGTAGGATTTGCGTTCACCAAAGACAATGTAATTTAGATTGTCTTTGCTTTAACTTATTTAACCACCGTACTAGTCTTCTATCAAATTATCTTGACAATTAATTATATATGTACAATAAGTAACTAGTCAATTAACAGGTTTTAATGGCTATAAAGGCATTTTAAGTACCGAATCTATGGACTTATGAAAATTTTAGGCCCGTACATTATATATATAGAGTCTATATATATATATAAAGTACGGGCTTAAAACTTAGATTTAAATTTATCTAAGTTCAAAAGCTCTTAACCCGTTTATCCTGTATGAAGTTTGACATATTTGACAAAACTCAAGAGAGAGATTGTGTCTTAGAATGTGGATTCAAAATTCACAGACCTACATAAATTGCATACAGAATAAAGAAAACCTATACATTATTCTTAATCAGGCAGTGTCAGGGCTGTTCAGTTGTTATAAAAATATAATAAAAATGCCCTTTCCGGTAAAATGTTTCGACTAAATGACTATAGCGTAATTAGAGAATTTTGCTGATAAAGTCATCCGCCGTCTTTATTTAATTAGATTTTTTATTTTTCTGACGCTTTATTTAATTTGAAGTGATTCCTGTATGTGCTTTATTTTTCGAAAGTTTTGTTGCAATCACCTATAATTTATTTCTGCATTTATTTGTAATATCAAAAGTGCGTCTGTAAATTTGGATTCAGTTGAGTATGAGTGCTCTCTGATTTTTATAACACATTCAATTCTCTATTGGTTTTGAATGTATTTCTCGTATTCTGTGGTATGTGGCTACCATGATTGTCAAACAATTAATCATTACGGTCACAAATATTTTGCTTCATCGCGCAAGTCATCGCACTGTGAGTCATATTGAACGAATTGTATTTTAAAGGTTCCGTATTAATCTTTGAAAAGACAAAAAGGAGGATTTATTATAAAAATGTATGTTAAAGGCTGCACATTGTGCATATTTTATCATATAATAAGCATGGCATAGCATATTTAATTAGTTTATTAACGATATTTCAGACGTAATGATAAAAAAAACATTTTTTCTATATCGAGTATGGATTAAACTCAAATTTTTCCTCACTCAACGTATAAGTATTGCGATACAGCGAAGAAATACTAACATTAAAGGTACTTTTAATTCTCTTTTTATCTACTTCTAATTAAATGGAAGTTAAGATTATTGCAAGTACTCAATATAATTCTTCTGAAAAAAAATTCTGAAAATTACGACATTTTTGTAATTTTTTAGGACGTAGTTAAGCCGTTGGACGTATAACTGACGGACCTACGGTTCTGCTGGTTAACGCTTCCGAGGGCGATTGTTGTTGGCGCCATGGGGTTTAATGGATACAATAGCGAGTCCAATATAAGTTACGCTTCGGAAGAGTATGTGCAATGCATTTCCCCAAGTTAAAAAACTACTTGCTTATGTTTTTTGATTACAGTAGAAATATGTTTGCATCACCTCAGTTATAAGGCTCGCTGGATGGCTCAGCATTCTTCTAAATTATAACCATACGTAGAGCACTAAAATAAATGATCCCCAAAATCATCAAAACGCGTAACAAAGTGACCATTTGAAAACAAACTGGAATCATTAGCCGCTATTAGGTGCGCGGGCGCAATCGTTAATCATTACATCATTATCCTGATATTTAACGATCATTATCGGCGACTCGATTTATTGACACACAATGATGATGCCAAATATTGCTGAGAAATCCTTAATAGCTTTGAAACAATGGTTGCTTTTTGTTTTGGGTATTTAAGTTATTAATAACGTTACTAATGTCTTCCTACGGTTTTGTCTGCGAGTGGAAACGAGAAACATATCTCCTGTGGTATGAGATATTTAACAGAAACGAGGGCTAGGTAGTTAATCACCGTACCAGAGTCAAAAAGTTATGAGACTTGAAGGGCGATATTTGTATTTATTTATTAGTAATCTTATAGCTAAACAGTTAATAATAAACGTTAAGTTCATATTATATAGGTATATGAAAATATTTACAGCGTATTTTTACTTTAACAATTAGGATATAAATATAGATCTATAATAAATATAGACTTGGAAAAATATAGATCCGAGTTGGAATTATATTTCCGCATTTCCCCCAGAAAGTAATAGGGCTATGTGGGATTAAACCGACACCAGAATCTCTGCTATTCCAAGACTGTGTGAGCAATACCAATACCAGCTTGTGTAGTTCTTAAAAGGCTATGACATTTGATCCCACTATATCAGTAATAATAATAATAATCCATTGCCAGCTAGTAAACCTTCTATATGACACATGTCGTCAATTTTTGGAAGGGAGACATGCTAGTTTCGTCACGATGATTTCTTTCACCGTACGTGCAAGTGTTTGTACTCATAGACAGAAAGCCCATTGCCGCACGGCCGGGGTTCGAGTCTACGACCTAGGCCAATACGGTTTATAATTGAATATGCTTATTTAAATTTAATTATATTATTTAAAAAAATCCTAACAACAAAAACATAACTTAAACGTATCTCGTAATTATAAAATATATGGAGTTCTATGTTGTATTAAAACGTATATCTATGGACTACTAGATTACAGACTTCATAACCAGATATGAAAAACCAAAAAAACTGTTCGAACCTTTATGTAAATAAAACTGAATACCAATAAATACAATCACATTTGACACTTAAAAAAGTTAAAAGTCTTATCTCAAGTTACTTAGTTATCTCTACAATAAATAACTCATAATTACACCATTTTAAGATTATAAAATCTTAAGATGCCGTAATGGTGGGGTCAAAACAAATTACCTTATCTTAAATACATCTCACACGTGTTTTAATGTATTGCATAATTTTAAACTGAGTATTAAAATTGTGGCAATTTTAAAAACAGGAATTCTAATTTTGAATTTTTTAACTGTAGGCAAGTACCAAAGGTAAAAAATATTATTTTGACATAATTGTATCGGCATTTAACTGGACGTTGGTGAATACATCATATAAAAAATCATCAACAACATCACTTAAGTACGTCAATATTTTTACAGTCAATATGTTTTGGCATTTCATAGATAAATAACCCTGTTTAAATAGAGGTTCTGCACTGGCTGTGGCCCTGTGTGAGAAGCGATAGTAGCAAAATGTGAAAGAGATAGACAACCAAAAAAACACTTCTAAACATTGAACGACAGGGTAGCTGACATGCTACCACAACCCTTATTTAATAGAAAAGATCACATTAATTTGCTTTGTTTATTTGTTATTGATATTAATACAATTTCTCTATAAGTTCATATGTTATATATGTATGAGATCAGAGTAGTATTGGCTTAGTGCGACCCTTAATCCCTGAAATCATGCGTTCGAACACGGCGTGCACCTATGGAACTTTCTTTCTATGTGCCTAAGGTGAAGGAATCCTGAGGAAACTATCATGTATCATTTGTCAGAAGGCTGATCACCTATTTGTCTATAAAATAAAAACGTTTGAAGAAACTGATGCGGAGGCTAAGACCCATTTAGGCTTGTAGCGTCATTATTATTATATTACGCAATTATGGTTAAAATAATAATATGTCGAAATTATTATTGGGTCGCGGTCGTTTGTAAAAATATGAAGGACCCGAAATTTGCAATTTTATGATCTTTTATTATATTAAATAAATAATGTATGAGATGTTTATCGTTATTTAAATGGTATAATGACAATTTCAAAGCAGTCTGCTATCGACTCATCTGTTCTGAGAAATGATGTCAAATTTAGATAAAGGTAAGCAGGTGTCACTTGATTTATTACTGGACATAGACATAGAAGTGTGTCTGCGTATGAGACAGGAGATTTATATTGTTGAAAATTTGTTTTCATGAAATAACTGAATTTTAGGAAGACATATTTTTGAGTCTGCTTTTGCAGTTGGCTGACGTGGCGGGGATTCAGAATAAGAGTTTGTTTCTCTGGGACCGAATCACCTCCTTACGCCATATGCGTCAACCACTAAAGAGGTGGGTCTTGTAATAGGGCCCATAGTAAGTCCATTTTTTTTTACTAAATATTTAATCTAATCGACTATGTGGCAATTTTTTGATATGGTTTCTTCTTCATCCTCCGATATCTCTCGACTGAAGGTCGGAAGACAATCTCTGCTTCATTAGATTAATAAAAAAAATTGCTTTAGAATCTAGACGTTTACAAAATAGCGGCAATAAAAGTAATGAATATTCCAAATAACTTTAATAATTACATTACACCTCATTACCATTAATTTATCTGCGTCTAATTAACCGTACACTTCAGGACAAATTAATTGAGACGAGATCGAATCAGTTTCGTTACGGTTTAATAAAATAAAATAATGCAGCGCGAGCATCGCTGGGCCAATTAGTTTATTAGCGGCACATGTCCTTCTGGGAATGGCGCGATAACATCAGTAAGGGCCGGCGTATACTGGAATTATTTTATATAATTTTTTTATATTTTATCAAGTCTTGGAGAGTCCGAAAGAACGCCGATATAGAAGAATTGGTATCCAGCTTAACCTGATACGCGAATACAAATTATATGATGTGTGTCAGACTCAGAAATCGTCTTTCTGTGTGATATTATTCAATTATTTTATTATTTCTTAAGCGGACCCGATAGACGATAGCTTAATTAGCCGTTTAATTAACAGCCTAGCCTTTTAACTAAAAAAACTATACAAAGAAGAAGCAATTGAAATCTAAACCATTCTTGAATCCACTTAAACACACACAAATTTACCAAAATCTGAATACGGACACAAAAAAATCGTAATAAGGATATGGAAAATAATGTATACGAAAATCTGCACGGGCTGCAGCTTAGAGTACTAAATTTTTTATTTATATCTATTTTTGTTAAATGTCAATGGATGAATAAAAGCTTATTATTATATATTATATTAATATTAATAATGAACGCCGATCCTTATTGTATTAACCCATGTTTAAATATTATTCACATTCTATAACAAGGCTTCGATAGATTAAGAAAAAGTTTATCTTTTGTGAGGTTTTGTTAAACATCTAAATTTGGTACCAGAGACCACTTGACGGCTGCCGTAAATAATGCTTTTTGTTAAGATTAATCGGCTATTTTTGGGTTATTTAAATGGTTGGGTTCCATGAATATTTGTGGTTTTATAGGCGTTAATGTTGCATTAGTGTAATTTGATGCGATGGAGATATTTCTAATGATTTACGAGAGGTTTTACGGCTAATACAAATAACGATTCGTTTGCAAGGAAATCATTGATTATATTGAAATGCTTATCAGGAATTTATATCTATATTGCAGAACGCTGGTAGAAGATGGGGAATTCGAGGTAATGGGCTGGTACAAGAAGTTATGGTTGAGTACTGGAGTGCACCCTCATCATATCCGCCGAAGAACTGTTTTTGTTTTTAGATTTTTGTTTATATAATATTTTTGTATATTAGACATTAACCGTTCTGTATATATGAACCACGGCAGAGTATCTGGTCACCAACACAGGTATGTCTGCGGGGACTAGCTACCACACAATTTGGCCTTTTTAAATAAATAAATTAGCGGAATTTGAGTTGTTAACGGCTATCCTTTCAGACAGATCCATAAAGACGTACCTGAAAATAAAGCAAAAATACTTGGACACCAATATTCATTTTCCTAATACAGGTTTCTTATTACGGCCTTTATATAAATAATATCTTTGTAAAAAAATATTGTCATATTTATAGATATTAGTAGTAGATTAATCTTTATCTTTAGTGTTATGTAAAATTTTTGTGTCACAATGTTTGTCCCTCGCCTCCGAAACGGCTCGACTGATTGTTATGAATTTTTTATGCATATTCAGTAAGTATGAGAATCGGCTACTATCTATGTTTCAAACCTCTAAGTGATAAGGGGTGTCAAACCCCAAACAAAAATATTTATTAGACAATTTTTTGTTTTTATTTTTAATGATACATATATACATACATACAACTCTTAATTGTCACCCCTCTACGATCAACCCCTATGTTTTATTATAGTTGATAGGTTATTTTTATTGATATAAAAAAAAATATATATATATATGGCAAAACGAAGTTTGCCGGTCAGCTAGTTATTTATATATAAACATAAAATTCACCTTGTTATAATTTTAGAATGTTGATTTTACAAAGAAAATTAAATATTTTATTACTAAATTAAAATTTATTAATTTTATGTTATAAAAATATCTTTATTATATTGCTTGTGCAATTGAAAAGATATTATTATTGAACAAAAATTAAATAAAGAAATATAATGTATCCTTCTTCGACCCTTTTAATCATTCAAAGCGCTTTTTACTTACTAATTGTTGACTTAAATTGCTGAAAATATCGTTTTTGTACTTCTATCTGTTTTTTTCCCATACTTACAAATTAAATATACAGTATTGAATAGTTTCGATAAAATCTTTGAACAAAGCCTTTAGACACGATATGTTTAGATAACTATACATTTGTACCCTACCTAGGATTTATTATAGTTAATATTTTTGTGTAGTTTAAATCGAGAACTTTAGCGTGTGAAATTTCTTAAAAAACAAATACTGCCGATTAAGCAAGTTTCTAAACGTAAAAAAAATATACTATCTGTTTCTATGTTTCCCCTTTACTCCTAATATTTTATTTTTAATTGCTATGTCAAAAAGCTAGTTCAGAATAGGAAGACGCTCATTTTGGAGGCCAAGACACTTTTTGGGTGTGTATGAAAAACGTGAACGTATATTCGTGACTAAATTAACTTCTTCGGTTAACGAGATTTATAAATGTGTCTAGTTACAAAAAATGATTTGGTTTTTAATTAAAAAGTACAATTTCATAGTGATTTTTTGTTTACTTTGTGAAGAAGGAGAGAACAATTGAGAACAATTCCTCCAAAAGGGAGAATCGTCGACCAGTTTCACTACTGAGTCGCCTGAAGTTCACAGTGGCTATTGCCGAGAAATTTTATATATCCCGGGTGGATCGTGAATTTCTGGGGCTCTGGGCTGGGTATTGTACCAAATAATAAAATTCAATTTAAAAATTAGTAATATTTAGAGAGAAAAGGTTATTTATTGTCTAATCTTGGTGGTATCAGTTTATTTACTTATTCGATTGTAGCTTGTATCTTAGACCACTCACAGCATGTGCGCAATAGAAGGGTCGTTAAGTGAGAAGTGGTATTCGGTACCTAATCAATTATAACGAAACGAGGTGTTTAATATATTATCTTTAAGAATGTTATTTGGCTGTTACAATCTATCGAAGGATTGGGTACATAATTCGGTATTAACATATTTTATTTGTGTAACTAATCAGGGCTTTAATGAAGCTGAGTGTAAAAAAGAAAAATTATATATACTATATACTTTACTTAAATATGAGCAGTTTTGGCCTTGTTGTTCCAACGTGCAACTCTAATCCCTGGGGTCGTAGGCACCAATGGAAAACGTGAAGAAAGAAGCATGTACTCAAACTCTAACTCAACCTACACCCAAAAATTTAATGGTGTGTGTCACTCACAGAAGGTTGATCACCTACTACCGTATTAGAAATGATCATGGGTCAGATACAGTTGTAACGCCATTCTTTATATAATTATTACGTATATAATAAGTTCTGCCTTCCATCTCGGACTTCATCCTGTCGGGCTGTGAGAGTTAAAAATACATGGTATAGTTACGTCTACACATCACTATGTAGTACATCTCCTGCGTTAATGGCCAGTAAAACTTAAATTCAAGAAAAGATGTTAAATTGATTCTAAATTTACAGTTACTACCAGTTCGCAAGTCAAGGGTCTACGCCCTGGCAAGAAACTCTCTGCCACTTTTATTAATCGCCAAGTTTTGAGTCACACAAATTGTTTGAACTGGAGCAAATCAATCCAAAGCATTAGGATCATTTAAATAATAGTAAACTTTATAGAAAAGCTTTATTGACTAATTAAAGTTTAACGAGGGTTTCGAATTTATTCAGTGATAATTCTCTAATTTCGCTTGAGAGTTTGTTGTTAAAACAATTTCCATATTAGGAGTGGTTTATCTTGGTAAGCCTGGTTGGTCGTACGCTATTAGTCATATTTTGAGGATTATACTGGTGAAAGTCACCATTTGTTTTAAGTCTTATCAGATATTAGCTTCTGTATCGTCTAAGTACTTTAAATGGCTGCTTGTAATTGGGAGTAGAAAGCTTTTTTGTACAATAAACCTAATTTATATATTAAGATGTAAACTTTATTAACTAGAGATATAAATTTTATTAAATTGAGGTATAAACTTTATTATATTGAGATATAAACTTTATCAACTTGAGATATAGTGGCGTAATAATAGGATGGCAGAGCTGGAAAAATGCCACGGGCCCCCGACCCAAAAGGGCCCCTGCCCAAGAGGCCGCGAGCTCATACACATAATACTTTATTATTATTGTTATAGAAAGCGTCTACTGGATCTCACTTGTATAGGAACTGATCTAGTCAAAGTCATGCTTCGTTGTCCAAACACGGCTACAGCAACTGTTGCATTCTCCTAGTTAATAAAAAGAGAGTTCGTTGTAACAGTATCATGACACATTTTTATTAACAAACTCTTATTGGTAGATATTTACTGATTAAAATGAGTAAATACATAAATATAAATGTGTAATTCTTTGTTTTCAATTCATTTTATTATTATTTATTACTTAAGATGTCATTTTGAACATGGTTTAATGGTTACAGCTCCTAACAAAGGTTTTGTCAAACAAAAAATCTTGGCGATTAAAAAAAGTGGCGGAGAGTTTATAGCCAGTTCTTCTCTTCCGTTTTTAGCCCTTGATTTAAGAACTGTATAGTTAAGAAATGTATATTTCTTTTTTGATGTTCATAAGTGTACATTGTGTTACCTAAATGAATAAATGATTTTTTAATTTGACTTTGACTTATGTGATTTTATGTTAAAAAATTTAAATTGTTTCTTTTTGCAGAGACAAATTATGAATATAAATATAACTATAACAAACACTGGCCACATGTTTTTTCATAGACCAGGTGGCAATCGGGCAGGAGATTTACCTAGTAATAATACCTATGAATACTCTCAAACCCAGAAATAAATATTATGTAAGAATTGTTTTTAACAGTCTATATAGAGAAATATTTATTAAGATGTCAGAGAACAAAAGTCGAGTCGATTTAGACATATGGGTGCCATGCCATATCCATAATTCTATAAATTAACAAAACATAGATTAATTTATAGTTTAGAAGTACATTAAATTTTATGATAAAAGGTTCTTAATGTAATTTATGATAGTAACAGTTCTCACATAAACGTAGTATTCGAATATTTCAAATAATTTTATTTGAATTAGTGCAAACGTAGAAAAACTGCTGTACGTGGCACCTCGAGGGGATATTTAATAAATGACGTTATAAATTAAACATAGATTGAAATAATTTAGGAGTCACTTCGAAACTTCGCAAAAACTGCCCGCATTTTAGGAACAGAGTAATGTTATTATAGAGGTTATCGTTTAAACTTTAAAACACTATTTATAGTTGACCTACTGAAAAAAATCTAGGCAAGGTGTTGTTTTATCTTTAAAAAGAGCCTAGCATTTACTATGCTAGGTTTTATTACTTATTAAGTTGAAAAATTGTCAAAAATAATAAATATTGGGAGTAGATTTGTCATAATATTTTTTTATGATCAATGCAAAAGATATTTCTTATTCCCGTCTCCCACCATACACATATTAAACCACATTTCGAAATGTCCACAGCATTGGATCGGAAATTGAATAACTTTATTTTGAAAACAGTTAATGATTTTGGTTTTTAAATACAATACCATTAATTTAATTGGTGGTCATGATTTTCATCTGTTTAATGTAGATACATTGTTGTAATTTTTAGGTGACGTTCAACATAGCTAACTATACATGATAGCTATATAAACTAATTATTAATAACAAGCATATAAAATCTATATGTTCAAAAATAAAACTGTCTGGCTTAACAAAGATGAATAAATACGACATTACAGCTGAAAGTATTTTAAACCACTGGTGACTACAATAAAATAATCATTAATTTTCATTGTGAAGGAACGCAATCAATATTTAGAAGACTAACAGACTGGAACTTCAAATGTCTCAATGTAGGTAGCACAAATGTCGATACATACTTTCACGTCTTAAGTATTGACAGTGACGTTTCGTTCACTCTATGCAATAACTCATCTATGTCCACCATAAATTCAGTGTGACATCTGTGGTGGGACGTCATTTTGAACAATTCGCGGTATAATCTTACAAATGTTCTTCGGCCATTACGTGCAGTTTCACAGGTTTTTCGCGACGCCTGACGCATTGGTGAGCGAGCGGTGCTGGCTTTATCTAAACGAGTGGTGACGGGGACAGAAGGGAGCGAAGGAATTTCCGATAATTTGGGTCTATCCTGTTTTAAAGAAACTCCTTTATTTTGTTTATGAAGTATTGCAGCGAGATAAATACTTAATGCCAGCTATCTATATAATAATTTACTTCAAATTCTTGTCAACATTAGCTAGGTACGATACACTCTAAAAGTATTCACTAGGTAAGGCGATATCTACAAAAACTATAACTTGTTATTTAAAAATTAAAATATATAGAAGGGTATGACTTTAGTTGTCAAGATATTTGTGGATAACTATAACAACATTTTTACACTTAGGAAATTTAGCACAGTAAGCCTGAGAGATAACTTCAAACGTTTTTTAATTCTAACACTGTTACATATAAAACTTTTTTGTTCACCTTTTTTTTAAACAAAAAAATATATATTCGGTTAAATATATTTTTGAATCGAGTTCTATTAGAAAATGTAATTTTAAGTCTCAACTCATAAGACAAGCGATGATTAAGTCTTATCGCTTGGCCCATACACTCAAATATGTATTTATTTATGAATGCCACGTTGTGTCTCAGCGAACGCTTTTTTGTGCCTTCTGTATAATGATGCTACAGATTTGTTCTGAATAGTCGATGTGATACTGTATACCCGGTCTACTTTGGTACTTATAAGAAATACCTAATTCTTACTGTTAAATCCAATTCATAAAATTTAATAATAGTAAAAAACATCTTAAATGGTCTAAATATGCAACTAATCTCAGTAAGATTTGTAAACATGAATTTTAAAGGCTGTACTTTTTTAGCACAGCCTTCTTTGTCCTTCTCCTTCTTCCATCTTCATCATTCTCTAATCATGGTGAGATTTTAAGTGCCAGGCTAAAATTTATATCAACACTTAACAGTGTTATTTATATATAACAGTACTCTTGATACTTAAGATTAAAAAATATAATATTTGCAAATAAATTAAACAACGCGTGCAAATAATAAAATTAGTTCATATAACCGTCACGTATTTTCTGTACAGATTCTAGAAGAGATTTTTCTAAGATCTGTCAAGGCCCAACATATCAAACGTTAGTGGTATCTTGATTAACACCCTCAATAACAAAGTAATACTTCTTTTAAATTACCTTTTCTATATTGTTTATACAATATATAGAAAAAGTCTTGACCTATTAAAATTAATGTTAATATTATTATTAATAATATATTGCGCTCATTGTAATATACATACTATGAAAATTGTCTGGACATTGTGGCTTCGTTGGCTAAAACAATCCATGGTAAGAAAATAAAATTATTACAGGACTTTTTTTAAATTTTATATTATTTATATAATATAAGTGCAGTAGGTTCAATATTCCGTTTAGGCTTGATAATAAAAAACTAAAATTACTTTTGAAAGCATATAGAATCAGAGATCAACGTCTCTCTCCCTGTCTCACGGCCCCAGAAACACCTAAGCACGAGCTAGAAAATCTGAGTATTTTAAATCACACACCTATAATGTTATAAAATCTCATTCAATAGTTATGTATCACAATCCATCATAAAACAAATAGGTACATCTAGTAATTTTCGATAACACATATAGTGGTCCCCATAGACCTATAACAAAATACCGTGTATCGAAATGTCGTGGGGTTGCGCCCTTACCAAAACTTATTTATGGCGTCCGAAATCTTCAGAAAATATTAAAGGGGTAGTGAAAGGCAGATTCATAACTTCAGTTGTAATTATGTCCGATATATGTAGTTTACTAACAATCATCGTAATGTAATTAAGTTTATACCAGAGACAATAAGCGTTTGGTACACTGAGCAATTTAAAAAACATCTTAAAATCCTTAACATTTCGTGATTCTTTTTCTTAGTGTCAAGGCTAACGCACTGGCGAGCCCTCGGTCATGGAAAGTGTCCACGGGTATTACTTAACATCAGACGAGCCTGCCCGTCTGCCCCTTTAAAGAAAAGGAATAAAGCAATGTTTTATCACACTCTTGTTAGAATGACATCTATTAGTGAAATGGAATATTCAATCCTTCTTATATGACCCCTGAAATTTTAGTATATTTTGTAATTTCACTCAACTTATGTTACAGATACCTGCAAACTTCTTGAACATTAAACAAGGGAGTGGGTAAAGTTTGCGCATCGCGGGACACAAACGTCAACTGATTTACCAATCACGATCGACACGTCACTCTAAGTGATACCTAAAAATCGCTTCTGCGCAGGCAAGGACATTAATTCAAGATATTTGCCGGTATCTGTAATTGAGTTCCAAATGGACTGTTGTACTTTAACATTTTGTAACCGATTTTTAAAATATCGAAATTTACAATTTCATTTGAGGATATATTCTTCTTATTATAGTTTATCCCTATAGGTATATTGTAATCCAATGAAGGCAACCATGCTAAGTGCCGTTTTATGATATATTTTAGACATCATTTCAACGCAATGACGTTATCATAGATTTAACATGGCGTCTATCAATGCTGTTGAGAAAAAAAATGTGGCAGAGAAAGAATTAAAGTAGAATAAATGCCGTGAAAATTAGAGTGTTAAACGTTGTAGTGTAACATAGGGTGATAGGATAAGTAGTGAAATACGTGAGCTGTGTGGGTTTAAAGAGGACGTAATGACGAAAATAAATACAAGTAACAAGTAGGATATACAAGGAATGGTGAAATCGAGTAGTCCTATAGACCTGGACCAAATCCAGGAGGAACTAGAGAAGGGATAAGTTAAAAGTACCCATAACCGACGAGCATTATTGGTGCATGTCATGAAAGTGCCTTAGCAACCTTAGCAAATGGAAATCCGTGGTATCTACCTACCCCATTGGGAAAAAGGCGTGATAATCTAAATAAAATAAATTATTTATTCAGAAGTATAGTTTTTTCTTTTTTGAGTTAGAAGAATCTTCGTATTAGAAGAATCCTCGTTCAAACAATTATCACCGCTTACAACTAATCATTTATAAGCTCGTAATTTAACCGTACCTAATATATTGCAATAAAAAGCAAACCTGTTTTCTTAAAAAACCGCATACAATACAAGAATGGAAAAACGGTGTGAATCAACCCATTAGTTAGTTTTTGTACAAACGGACGGACGGTATTATGTTGTCAAGCTAACGGTGACACGAATTTCATTAAGACATTTTTATGTACACAGCATTTTAAGAATTAGTTTAGTTTCAACTTGTCGCTGGATTAGTTAGTCAAAATACAGGCACTATATTAAGGCGTAATTAAAGTATCTATAGTTGTTTTCACAAAAAAATATTCAATGCAAAATTCGACTGAAAAAAGTTGTCCATTTAATTAAAAAAAAAATTAGACTCCTTTAATCTAGACCTCCAAATCAAACAATCTATGTATCATTTTCGTCATTTTTTTCATAGCTTATGTAAGAATGAGGTTTTATATATAATTTTATTTACATATTTGAGATAAAAGGGGTAATAATCGTCACGAAGATCGAGCTATATTAGCCTAGCGTGACGCTCCGTTGGACTATTATATTGCCTTTTTACAGTGCGGCGTATAAAATTAACCTAAGACTTACTTAGGGCTTACCCTAAATCTTAATTTAGAATCTAGATTTAGCGCTAAGTATCTATTTCGAAATGAACTTTGTGTCATCCGCAATCCGACCGGCGCGGCTGTGGTAAGTAGGGCCTTGCACCGTTGTGATAAGCCGTTGTTGCTGAGGAGAGGGTGGTGTAAAAAAAGAAAATATGCATTAACCTCTTAATTAAATTGTGACATTGTGTACACGAATGTTTAGCTGTAGGCTAAAACGCGTGTTTTTCATCGATATTACTCCTTATAAGTGTTGGATAGAGAACGTTGATATTTGCGAGTACACAACGTATCTAAGTTATAATTTTTTCAATTATAAAACAAAAATATAAATTGTAATACTTTTCCAACAGCTTAAATACAAATCTCTCTCTTTTTTTTAATGATCCTGCGTTGTCCAATTGAAAGTAAGAAATATATACTTTTCCCTATATAGAATAAAGTTGCTAGAAATGGACATTATCTACAAATGGAAACAATATTTAAATCTTGCCATCAACCGGGGGGCATGGGAACTTCATATTTAAGTATTTATGAAGAATAATTCTTTTGTCTGTTTGTATTCACTGAAGCGTCCATCACGTTGGACGTCCGATTGTCCGTCGACCTGTTTTTGATGAATATTGTAAGGTCTTGTCTATCACGTAATATAGGTTAAGTTGTAGGGCGTTTTGTGTCTATGTAGCGACACCTACATTTGTGACTACAACTACTGCGATGACGTCACTCACGGTAACAAAGTAATTCCGACCTCTAAGAAAGAAGTATATACAGCTTCTCGGCCTGGGGCTTTAGGGCCAGCCAGTGGTTAGATTGCTCGTGGTTCCTCTCTTTAGGTTAGAGGAACATTAAATCTTCCTTACCTCCATATATATTAAAGCATTACACTAACTATTTATGCAGTACTGTCACTAAATTTAAAGAAAGAATCTGAAATAATTGCATTATTATTATTATTATGTTTAGTTACTGTTTTCTTTGTCTCAGGATTCAATGAAACAATCTTGGTACAGTGTGGCACACACAGGCCTAAGCCAAGTGAAAACAGTTTTTTAATCTTGTAGAAATTTGCGGATTATTCTTGTCGTATTTAATATAACTACATTTTGAAGGATGATATAACAATAATTATTATTTATTTTTAATTCAATTCAATCAATTTATGCCAGATTTGTTGCTTTTAGTCAAAATCGTATTAAGGCTTAAAAAAAGCGATACCATTGTACACGATAGTTTAGCTGAACGCTAAAACGCGTGTTTTTCATCGATATTCATCGCGATAAGTTAGTGTTGGCTACAAAATGTCGATATTTGCGAGTCTAATACATCGATAGCCAAGTTTGATGCTGCGGGCGAATGGGATATACGGATTCAAATTTTAGACTGTTCCGATACGTCTTACCTATTTGAAGCTACAATTTATATACTACTACATTACCGAACAGTTGCAGACGAGGCAAACGAAAGGAAAGACTAGGAGCGAGGTGAAACACGAGTCTGAACGCGGCGGAGACTCATTGTGGACGCCTTCAGCCCCATCTAGGGGTTACAGGATAATAAGTCACTACACTGTATATAGTATTTGGTAATTAATTGATAAAGACTAAAATAAATTAAGTAATTAGTAATATTTATCAGAATTCTTTACTGTAAATTCGCCATCATATAACTATGTCGTGGTTTGAAACGTTTTTGTTAATGTAAGCGGTGTATGGCCTAGCAGCTTTATCGTATGACTATAATTCCTGAGGGCATAGGTTGGATCACCGACTATGCACCTATTTCACATTCCTTCAAATGGAAAACATCGCGAGGAAACTGGCCTGCCTTAGCCCAAAAAGTCACAGCGTCGGCGTCATCGTGTGCCTATTAGATTGACAAATGATCCTGAAACAGGAACAGAAATCTGCCCCAGACCTAAAAAGGATAAACAAAGGTTTTGTAGGCATCTTTGTAGGTTGGTGTTAGGTAAACAAACCCTAAGAAGATGTTTCAAAATTAAAACACTATCTTTTTCAAGTTTCACGTTGTATAGATAAATAAGGAGCCCTCTAAGTCTTGACTCTATTTCAAAACTTATATACTACAAAACAAATACACTAGAAAACTTGACCTATGAGTTCCATTGTTTCCTACATTTTGCGAAATACAAAAATCTGTAAAGTAGCAAAAATATGAATCCTATTTTTCGTATTTTCATACGATCACGCAGATGATATAGATCCGTGTGTTTACCATCATTATGGAATCCTTGCGTCTCTCGTTTTGGCTGATTTAACGACTTGAGAATTTGTTCGTGCTGTTTTGATTGACGACTCGGATACATTACAATGACAATAACAATCAGCATTTTATGTTCGTTGTTTATTCGTTGCCATGGTAACGCCTGGAGAAAATGAGATATATAATTTCCAAGATAAGCAATCCTAACATGAACAAGTATTTGCAATGCAATGCTTTTTCCGATTTTTGCCTTTTTACAAAAGAACCTATAGACTTTTTTGAAAATTGTAAGGTACAATATTTTCATTAAGATGCAAGGATCATTTAATATTGCGAATTATAAGAAATTTGGTTCAAGCTCAAATATAATGCGATAACACTATAATTCGTTTACGCGACACAATAATATTATATTACGTTAGCAAAAACACAAGTACCTTATAGAAATAATATACTAGAAGATAATTAATTTAGTAATTTCGTCTAATAGCAAGTCTTACTGCTAATAAAAGCATAAAACCAAATTGATCCCGTTTATTATCAAATCACTGCCAATTATTTGCTCAATCTTATGTCAAACAAAAACCAACTTTATTTCTTCATCAAACGCTTCATTTTCAATACGAATATGTTAATATAACTAAATAAGAGAAACACAATTTAAACTCTAAACCTATGTATTAAGGTTCAAATTACTATGAATGCGTTTTACGAGTGCTATAGACTAATTTTCCAACAGCAAGGGGTAAGGTCTCTCTTTCTAACTCTATACTAAATAAGTTTTATCTCTGTCTCGTGCTCAGATATTGATTTTCTCTCGAATAAACTTAAGAGGAAGGAATTTGCATATGGTTGGGGGTAAGTCTAAATTAGATTACTTTGTTGTTATTTTGAAAACTTGTAATATTTTAACGGTTCAATTTCGTATAATATAATTTATGTTTAACATTAAATATTTTGTTACTATTTTGTAATTACATGTTGAAACATTTGAAGAAATGATTTAATATAAGCGTATTTGTTATTAAATCTTTTTAATATAATGTTTGCATAAAATAATTTCTTACAACAAACTAAAATGTATAATTCGATTTATATGAAGCGCCCTATTAAATTATTATTTTCAAATCTACTCGATCGTACCCTTAAACTAATGACATAATAATGCAAATTACAATTATTACAGCTCAATTGCGGACCCTTAAACCACACCCATAGATTATACGCAACATTAAACGAAGCAGTCCCATTGGCTTAAAACCCCTTCGTCTATTTGCACGTTATCAGTGTTGCAATATGGAAGAAATATTTTATGGCGAAAATAAACATGACTTAGGTATTATACACATTATATTTTTTTAAATGGCTAGATATATATATATACCTACGAGTACAGGCTGCCGACGGCAGTACTCGTATTCGAAAGAACAGTACTTCATTGAAATATGACTGTTTTAAAAGAAAAAGAACCTTAAATGTTAAGTAAGTATGTTCAAGAGAAATATTTTTTATTGCTTACTTATCGTTGTGTCAATACATCTATTTCGATATGTTGTTATCTGTGTAACATTCTGTAAGTATTATTTTTTTATTACATCTAATACTTAATTTGAGGTTACACGTAAGTATTACAACTATCTAATATATAAAATAAATAAATTGTTGAATGTAGGTAACATTTAACAAGTTGTAAACTGGCCAAGTTACAAAACAAGATATTGTCCGTGGTTGCCAAATTTTATTGAAAGAGGTTTTATTTGTTTCCTTTTTCAAATGCATTTTCTTTTATGGCCTGAGGGCATATTGAATAGAATTGGCGGGAAAGTTATCCGCTCTATGGCTCTATGGAGATTAACCTTTAGGGTTACTATTACTGTTTGGGTTTTTCTTTAACAGTTAGTTATCAATACTATGGGCAGTGTTACAACACATTGTTATAGCTATTTTATTAAAACAGACTAGACACATATTATTCATAGAAAAACTATTGTTAACCAACTCTAATCTTTGAATCTTTGGAAATAATTTGTTACAAGAGAGGTAACTGAAAAAAGATTCGTTTCGTCATTTAACTTTTGTATCTTATTATTCGCCTTCTGGTCAGGCTTAATTCTCTAGATCATACCGCTTTATCTAAGATATATTTTTTCTTCTGAAATAACTACAATCTCGTGAGACAAATTACTCATTTCCGTCAAAAAACCATTCAAAAACATTATCCGTATTTTTTTTATTGAATTGATTTATAAAGAATTTGCTGAAGAAAATATTTTGTTGATGTCAATTTCACAAAGCACACGAAATAAATTCCTATCGTTTTAGGATTTATACGGGCTCGAATTGGTTTTCGCTCAATAAACTGTGATTGGAAGTGTTCTGTTACCACATTGTTTCGTGTCGGGTTGCCAGCGTTAAAATTAAACCGGACCTCTGGGGGCAGTTAGCCCAAAATTTTTATGTTTTGACAGTTGCGTAATGGCGTGAAAATGTTACAGCGGTATTATGTTTCTGTTGTTAAATTTAAAGAAAGAGAGTTTCTTAACTCTTGTTGTTCCTTCTTTCTAGTTAAATCTTGTCATGATATAAAATTATTTTGTTACCTAATAATTTGAATTTCGTTTTTTTAATAATAATTACCATTTTTTGTTTCTTATCTTTACGAATAGGTATTGTGTAAATACAATAAAACATAAATGGTATCTACATTTCTTTTCTCGCATTTTCTTGTGACAATTTTCTTTTGGCAAGACAAATTTGTCTTTATTTTATACTATTTTTTATTAATTAATCTAAATAGCCAATTAAACATTCATTTCGACATTGATATATACTTAATCTTACTATGTTATGAAATATTTTCAATCGCGTAAACCCCCGTGTTACGCTAGTTTCACAGTAGTTGTACAAAAAGTAAACGACATCGGCCGAGCGATAGATTGTGATTGAATTTGTTTCGATACATTTTCCTTTATTTTATTTGAACGGCTGAACAAATATCGGACCTTTGTATTCGATGGGATTCGAGTTTATCGGTAGCAAACATACCTATACAATGTAATATTAATGTATTAAATTAAACAAAACGTGCGTTTCTCCACACTGGTCGTCAGTTTTAACCCCAGTTGGTCTTCGCCCAAATTTAATGGACGCAATTTCAACGTAATAACGAGACCTAGAACTAAATACTAATATCAAATCGCAAACACTACTGTAACTTATACGCCTATGATTCTAAAGGTAACATCCAAAGATCATCTGTATCTATAATGATTATTTTCATAACAGGCAAGTTAAGGACCAGTCCACTATACCTTCCAAACCGAAAAAATATGTTTTGCTGTCAATTGAACCCAGTACCTTCGCTATAACGACATCGAAGGAACCGAGCTCTTCAACTACATGGAGAAGAAGAAAAATACAGAAATTAAATATTTATTATTATTTGATCTCCGTTTTTAAATGGTAAAACTATGACGGATTTGGTTGGTCGTATTTATTAAGAAACCCATAAAAAAATTCTAAGTCACAGTCGTAAATAACTAATCTTTAAAATCCCGTGAAATGACTTCATAAATATTCACTAGCCGATCCTAATTTGTCGCTAGGCAAAAAAAAACAAAAACGCCGCCACTTTTGACATCTGTCAAATTTCGCGCGTAAATGGGTGGTCGCCAAATCCACCTAATCCGACCTGTTTAGATAACTAATGACTTTAAAATCTTCGAAACTGTATTCTAAATTATGTCGTCTTCTAATCTGAGTCATTTAGTAACAAAAAAATAGGATTAAGTGGATCCAAACCTTGTAATGTGACATTTTACGACCGATGCGTCATGTTTAGCTTAACTGTTTATAAGGAATATGTTTTTTTTTATTTCCACATTATTATATCTTTTCAGTACTAATTTTATTTTACAGGTAAACAATAAGTTAGTTAAAATATTTAAATTGGACAGTCACGATACCATATATAATATTAAAATAATAAAATATGTACCAAAACCAATAAAGCGGTAGGTATTAAACCCATTTTACTTATTTGTCAGAATTCAATTATTATGTCAATCACCGCTTGATTTATATACACCATACGAACTAGTTTTTCTAAATAAAGCCAGCTTGTTACTTAAAAGAGCATTATTAATGTCCTGTTTAAAAAATGTTTCTTTTATGGCAACTATTTTTAATCGTAGTTTTTACGTCCTTGACAGAATGATAACGAGTCTTAATAATTGTTTAAATGACAGACTTAAACCAAATCGGTGTGATTAATTAGGGCGCGGGAAATGGTAAAAAAAGTGTCAAAGATTGCCAGTTGTCACATGTTTTCTGTTCTAAATTTGAAAGTTCCAAAACCTGTGCATTATAGTACTTTAAACAACTTTTTAAATAATTTTCGTGACTAGTTTATTTATTATAGGTATTGATGGAGATAGACTTTCAAAATGGATTTTGTAAACTAAGATAGATTAGAGTTTAATAAAAATTATAGCAATAATACAAATTAAAATTAAACAAATCGGAGCTCTTTCGTGAGCAGCGCACCTACATAATTTCGGACCACGTCCGCTACCACCAAGCATCATCAGGATGTATTTTTTCCTGTGTTTCAGTAGGTATTCATGAGAAATCCTCTAGGAAGAAAAGTTTCAAGAATTTGCCATAAGTAGCCTGTCAATTATGACATGGTAGGATAACGGACATATAAAAAGAATTCATTCAAGACCACCAATATTAATAAGGAATCTTCCTCAGAATAGTCCTTCTAATAAAGAAAACACACGTCACTCATCAACTCATAAAACCCAGTTATCGTGCCATAAATATTTATCTACATTACTTAATGCACCTCAATGTATCTGTGGTGTAAAGCTGTCATCAAGACATCTTCGCGCCATCAGGAACAATATGACAGCTATTTAATTTTCGAACGTCGATACGCCTGCTATTACTGAATGTTTTGCTAAAACGTTTTTGAACGTAGTTTGCGCGCACTTACTGAATGTGATGATAGATGTAATATCGTGCCGAAAAGTGATGGATGGATAAAAAAATTACAAAACACATTTTATCATCATGTATATAAGGGAATCCAATAATACTTTACAGACTTTTAGTACTTTTTACTTTATAGATACTTTATATCTAATGCTATTAAATTTCTATTTTATAAAAGTTTATCAATGTTTACGACCCAAGTTCATTATTTTTAGTACACAATATCTGTTGTAGGCCTAGGATTTCGGTTTCAGTATCAGTAAGGTAAATATTGATTATGAAATGAACACTTAATAAGGCAGAGACTTAATTTCATCTTACTTTTGTAACTTAATCAAATATAGCACAACGTAATATGTAAGTATATTTTTCGTCATTTTCGTGTTAATGGTGATCCGCAATATCTTTTTGACATCGACTGGCCAAGCTGCTATAACACACTAATACAATTTATTTCAAACCCTGGGTTTCAATTAAAGTAACATGTTGCCAAATACCAAAATAGATTTAGATCATAGAAAATTAATTAAAAATGATACGTTTAATTTTATTGCAATTGAGGAGTTTTTACCCTGACTGTACAAAATTCAATAATAAACTAATGCACTTATATTTAGGCCGCGTTACCCGCTTATAAGTTTTTTATAATCATATTTATGTTGATTTGCCGTTGAGTAATTCTCAGTTTATTTGAGCAATTTGATGTACTTGCTTAAAACATTTAAGTGCTCCTAACAAATTACTTTCAGCTGACGCACAATAATGTTAAAAATTTAGTTTATTGCTGTTACTTATTGTTATTATTAAGTATATTACACAGTTATACATCAAATAATTTTGAATATAGTATATATTTTACAGTTCTCTACACTTCTACAACAGTAACCCGGTACACATGTAATAAGTCAATATATATGCCTTTTACTTTACTCAATTTCTTGATATTTTTATTGAGTAACACATTTCTGTTTCTGCGGAAACACGACAAAAACTTATACAAAAATGAGACACACTATAAACAATTTATAAGAAGATAAACATGCTTCAATTGTAGAACGTAGATAACACTGAAATTGTTTAGAACTGGCCAGTAAGAAACATTTCTAATTAATTTTTTTTTAATTTCAATTTTAGAACTCTGATAACCTAATGTAGACTGTTGCATTCATTTGTTTTTGTGAATTGGTGGCTAATCTCAAACTCTTGATTCACGTGAAAATGAACCTAACGCGAGAAAATTTTCGGTCAATGATTTTAATGACTTTCGTTGTGGGGGCTTACTCAACGACAAAGCTATTCTTTAAAGGCTGCGATTAGCATTTCTTTGTGAAGCCCATTTCGTGCCACTATTTACAATTGATTTAATGAGTTTAAGCGTGGACGTAACAATCTCAATGATGATCCGCGTGAGGGACGTCCTTTAACAGCGACTAATGAAGATACCATCAGTGCTGTGCGACGCATGATAGAGGAAGATAAGAGAGTGATCTATGCATTGGCAAGCCTAGGCATTGGTATGAGTCAAGTTTAAAAAATATTACACGAACATTTAGGCGTCTGGAAGCTTTGTACCAGATATATTCCATACTTTAACCGACGACCAGAAACACCTTCGCATGCTGTATTTGACATCGTCACAGGTGATGAAAGCTGGATATATTGCTACGAACCCGAAACACAATGAGCTCAGTGGGTGTTTCCTTTCGAGAATAGGCCCACTAAGGTAAGTAAAGGAAGAAGTCAGGGCAAAGGTGCTTTTCACATTCTTTCGCAACAGATGTGCTCGAAGATGGAAGGACACTGCAGACTGGTATGTGAATCGCTGTTTGCCTGTTGTCTTGCAGAAAATTTTGAATATTTGACTATGGCTCGTGTAGAGATAATGAGTCATCCGCCATACACTCCTGACCTGGCGCCCTGCGACTTTCATTTATTCCCAAGAAAGATAAAATTCGAGGTATTCGCTTTACGAGCTCTGAAGATGCGGTGAAAGCGTACGAAAATGCTATAGAAGAGACCCCTAAGCAAGGCCTTAGTCATGGCCCATTCTTATGGGCCCACTGCTTTATCTCAGTGGAAAAACAATAAAAGTATTGGTAACTTTCTACATTAAGCCGTTTTTCATCGTAATATACAAACACCTTGATTGAATACTTTTTACTTCAATATTTACCAAACTTATACAAGGAATCGGAATTGTTTTCTGTAGAATAGAAAATTATGAAATAATCAATTATGATACCAATGGATGTACCTATGTTCCCGTTTCCACCAAAGAAGACGCACGGGCAATGATAATAATATAAATATAAAATTGCTTTATTAATTTTACTTAATAATATTCTTATCACAATCATAAATATTTTTTAATAATATTCTTCACTTCTTCAAATTATTAGATAAAAAATTACAAACCCTTGAGACTTTTTTGCGTACATTAACACTACTATTATAAATTAGTGATACTGCAAGAGGCATCTATTTTAGAAAAGCAAAAATTTGTTTAAGATTTACTGCCATCTATAAACGATATTACACTTTTTAAGAGTTTAACCTTACCTAACCTGCCAACCCAACAGATGACGCTTTGTGAGATAAACGTTTCCACCAACCTAAACGTTTCGAGCAACGCAATTTTTTTATTAGTTTGTAAGAGTTTGTTAAAAAATTATATAAATACAAATAACATATTTGTATTATTTACTAATTAAAGTATATTCATACTTACACATATCTAGAGATTTATATTTTTATCTTCACGTTTGCCTTTGACATTTGGAAAATCATAAAAAGGAACGTAAAAATCTGCAGTGCTGCCAACTACTAGAAGACGGAAATAACTAGTCCCAAATGAAACCTCAATCCACCATTTTCCCTTTGTAAGTAACCGGTGTCCAAAACACGTGCGTACTATCAAGTTACATGGAATTCTTAACTGTTCGCGTTTAAATCTATATAACAACTATAACAAAAAGTGCAGCGCGCTTTTATTTAACAGTCACACATCTTAAATAAACAAAATGAACACGGAGAAGTTGAAAAAACTGCAGTCACAGGTGCGCATCGGCGGCAAGGGTACTCCTAGGCGCAAGAAGAAGGTTGTCCATGCGACGGCCGCGACAGATGACAAAAAATTACAGTCATCATTGAAGAAGTTATCAGTCAATACAATTCCTGGCATCGAAGAAGTTAATATGATCAAAGATGATGGTACGGTAATTCATTTCAATAACCCTAAAGCACAGGCATCGCTCGCCGCGAATACATTTGCTATTACTGGTCATGGTGAAAACAAGCAAATTGCGGAGATGCTGCCCGGTATCCTGAGCCAGCTAGGCCCTGAAGGGCTCACCCAGCTTAAAAGGATAGCATCAAGTGTGGCTGCTCCAAAGCCTATTGACGAAGACGACGAAGTACCTAACCTAGTCGGTAACTTTGACGAGGCTTCTAAGCAAGAAGCAAAGGAAGTCATTACTGAAGAAAAGGAAAAAGAGAAAGAGGAAAAGAAACCTGAGGCCGACACCAAAGTCTCCGACAAGAAGATCGATTAGACATGATTAGTTTTTAAATGCTCATTCAAAGTGAACGCTAGGGTTTCCAAAGCAGTGAGATGTGTCTCAAATTTGTTATGTTAATACACATTTGAATTAATCATTTCTTTGATGTTTTGGTGACGGTGCCTTGTGGACTCATGTCTTTGGAAGCCTTCATCCATGCTATACCTTGCACTAACAATCTTGTTTCATAAGTGTTGTAAAAACTGTTAATATTGGCAATATTAAGTACATAAGTTTATTTGAGTCATAGATGTTGGTATATTTTAACTATGTAAAATCTGGTTCGCTTTCAATACAACTTAGATGCTCTTCCTAGAGCCAATATTATATAAAATATAAAAATTGAAAAATGTGTAAAATGGTTAAAGTTTTTGTTATAAGTATATGTGACATAAACTTTAATCTCTGAATTGTGTTTTTTTTTAACTTTACTGTTTCCCTTTTTATAAAATTCACATAACCAACCACAACTGATAATAGATATCAGTTGTTGTTTGGTATTTTAAAAAATAGTATCTTAAACTACACCACCTTACAAACTATAAATTATGTGTGTTTCAATTTTGTTGGATTTACTAGATATATATTTTTAAATAAAACATTGGTTTCACATTTAAAGTGCTTTTATCCTTTATCTTTTTATTTTTCTTTATCCTTATGTCTTGGTTAACTTAAAAGAAGTTATCTACTAATTATAACAAATTTAAAGGCAATATTATACATAATAGTTGAACTAGTTAATTCTGGAAAAAAATTTGAAAAACTTAGTTGTAGTTTAAATTTGAATTCTTTATTGTGAAACAGGTTAGACACAGGAAAATGCAAGAGTTCACAGATCACAGCGCACTCGTCGTGACAAACATTAAAGAAGTTGTAAGTATAAATTAGTATACTTAATTGAGGTATGAGCATAAGTTGACTATGATATTGGAATTAGTAGTATTGCTCTTTTGCAAGCGTATTGAAAGATAATCCATATAAAATATCGAAAATTGTATTAAAAACTTTTTATATCTATTTAACTGAAGTCACTACTACTTAACTTAATTTCAATTATTGAGCTTTCCGGTTATTACAATAATGTAAATTTTGCACACAAAATTACTGCTGAGAATATTGACCGTAGCCTAGCCAATATTACCATTGAATAGTGAAATATACATTATTTTTATATCGTCATATATATCGGTATTTTTTCTTTATATCAGTATTGATTTTAGTTTTATATTAATAATTTTATGAATTAAAAAAAACAATCATACAACATGATTTCTTTCGTACCTATTTACAATGATGATGTAGATCTGTGAAAAGATTACATTTTCCACAGACTAAGATTCCATCTAATTTCATTCATAATATGTTAATTGTTAGTCTTAATTCGTGATTTATTAAATGTTTAATCAATTCAAAAATCCAAAGATTTTATTTCTTATGGATAAATAGATAAAACAAATAAGCATTATTGAAATGTTTTATTATATTACTAACCTTGCATAATTAGTATTTTATACTTATAATGCACTCAGGCATGAGGACTTGTGCTGTGAAATAGAAAACTGCCCGCGATAGCTAGTCGAAGTAAAGGTCCCGTGAGAGTAAAGTACAAGTAAATAAAGGGCTGAAGTGTTGTTAAAAATGATTGCCAGACCCTGGACCGAGGATCTGCCAAAGTGCCGAAATACCTGCGTAGCCTCTTATTTATCTCACATGGGCGACTCTAACTCTACTGACGATTGCTTATGTTTTTATTGCCAAACTGAAGATAATTCGTAAGTATTCGAATTACATAACTCAATTTCTTGACGGCTATGGAATATTACCAATATGCCTATCATTTGGATTAGGTTAAAACTTAATATTTATTACAGCTGCCTTTATGGTGTATTTGAGCCACACAATGGTTTAGATGCAGCCAGGTTTATAATGCAGAGAATGGCTGCAGAGCTTCTGTTCCCTCCACCCTCCTTAAGCAATACTGATGAGGAAATTAGGGATAGACTTAGGTATTCTTAGCCATTGTTTTATGATATTATGTCTTGATCTTTATTTTCAAGTTTAAAAGTTATATCCGTAGCACTAGTTGCTATACTGTAATCATAATAGACTGAAGTCTAAAGTTGGACAGTAATGCATATACATTGCAAATTTATTGGATTTTGCATAAATAGTACATTTGAAATATTTGTTTAGTGGAAATTGGTTAAAATATTTATTACTTTAAATAGTTTTTTAAATGATGGAACTTCTGATGATTGAAATGTTGATTTACTGTTAGTAATTAAGCAGTGGAGGAAGTTATAGGATTAATCAACTTATCAATTTTCTTTTTATATTTCAGAAATGCTTTTATATCAGTAGAGAAAGCATATATAGAAAACTATGATGGAATGATAGCTGAACGGACTAGTCTTCAATATAGATTGCAAACTTTAAATGAAACACAAGTAAGAAAAAGTTCAAAATCTGTTACCTAAAATATAATTGTAGCTCTAATTTAATGAAAGTAATATATAAAAATCTTATGTCTTAGTGTCAAACTCCTCCGAAATTGCATGTATGTGAATATATTTGGTAGGTATGAGATAGCTTGTTAAGTGTATTTCATACCACTAGGTAAAATAAATTAGTAATAATGAAGTTATGGGATGTAGCTAGTATAGTATATCAGACCTTTAAACTTATTTGCATTATTTTTGTTACCTGAATTAATGGCATATTGAATGAGTAGCATTTTCAGTATAATATTTCAATAAGTAGTTGTAAGATTACAATTAAAGTATACCTTTCTTTACACAGATATCTCAAAACTGTGATGACATCCTTCAACGCCTAAAAGAAATTGATCATCACCTATCTGGAGGCACTACAGTTGTATTAGCTCTTGTTCATAACAATAAGCTATTTGTGGCCAATGTTGGTGAGACCCGGGCACTCCTTGGCAGAACAGATGATAATTCAGTGCTAAGAGTTGTCCAATTGACCATGGACCATAGTTTGAATAATGAGGATGAGTTGTTACGACTTTCACAGTTAGGATTGGATGTCAATAAACTTAGAAATGGTAAGAGTTTATGGTTGATTTTATCTTGATGTGAAACTAATATTGTCTTGTTTGTTATCATGATCACAATGTCCTTTGAAAAAGAATGTACTAAATGTATATATCTATTCTTGAAAAGGACACTCTTCCCTAGGAAGCCGGCAATTGATTTATTTTTTACTTTGGACCTATACTCAAGTTTTCTGTAGAGTTTAGACACATTAAAGTAGACAAGTGACCTTTGCGTAACCACCATTAGATACCAATATTTCTTATTATTAGGGCAATATTTTAGTGGTTGAAAAAAACACAACAGTGACTATTAGTTAAATTAAATATGTTGTATTATGGTTATTGTAATAATAAAAAATATTTATTATAAATAAAAAATAAATATAGCTTTGTTCAGGTGTATACATAAAGATTTTTTCAGTGCAATATCTAGGCAATCAAACTGGAACACGGTGTCTTGGTAACTATCTAGTAAAGGGTTTATATAAGGCATTTCCTAGTATTAGTGCAGCTATGTCAGAGCCTGTTGTGGCAGCGCCAGAGATACATGGACCCATATTGCTAGATGAATCTTGCAGGTATATCTTTTTATATTGATTTTGCATTGTCATGAGATATTGAATGTTATGAAAATGCCACATTTAAAGAAAAAATATAGCACTTTAAATAACCTATAGTTAAAATATATTTTATAAAATATAGCTAGTTTGCGAGACTATATTGTATCTATGTATTTCAGGTTCTTAGTCCTAGTCAGCGCGGGAGTCTATAAGCGCATTCAAGAAGTCCGAGGCAACAGCGAGGAAACAAATAAACAACTCGCACAGAAAATTGTTGAGAACTTCCGAAAACAGTCGGAATTTACGTGTGTTAGTCAATCTGTGTTAGAAGAAATCGAAGATGATTTCGTAACATTTTGCCTTCAAAATAATTTAACGCCAAAACCAAATACGCATATAACCCTATTAATACGAAACTTCAACTTCCTCCCGCCAATTCCAAATGACAGCTGTCAAAAAAACGCCTCAGTCAGATTTAATCCTATAGTTCAGTCGAAGTCGAACACGCTCTTGAACGAAATCGATTCTGAATTTTCAAATGATTGCGAGAACGATTCTATTGTTGACACGAATAGATCGATCGAGTCGACATCCGATGTATACCCAAATCGCCCTTATGAAAAGGATAAACGCATTAAGGGGTATGTTGATTTTTCATGTTATTATGAAAATGTGGCGAAAGCCCGCAAAAATGGCACCTTGCCAAGTTTTATTAAGTGATTGACCAATTCATAGACAATTATCGTAAGTGCTTTGCTTTTGAGTCTTGGTGACTAGATGCTACAAAAATGTAAAATATGACCAGAGATTTTTACTAAACAGTATTGACTGTCGTTTTATTAAACATTTATAAAGTTTACGTTGTAGTGTTTTATTATAAAGTGTTCATAAATGAATTGTTACAAGTATGACATTTGTTATGTTACAGATAGAAATACCAACAGACTATTTACAGATTTACAATTTTATTATCTACATAGGAATAATAATAATGATTCACAATTAAAACAAACCAGATTGAACAAAGATTGGTTTAAGAAATATCGAGTCGCGGCTATGTTTCAGTAAGGTCGTGTACATACAAACGGGCAGAAAAAACATCTTCCATCACTTGTCGCGGTTTTGGCGGAGCATTCGGTTTAGTTACATTTCCGCCAGAGTTTACAATAATAATGCAGGAGTCAACATAGCATATACATAATATAGACAGTTAAGATACAAAACTGTTTTTTACTGTGTTATCAATCATATAAGTTTTACTGTATATTCTCAAAGATGACAAACAGGCATGATATGTAACGCCATCTACCTATGGTAAAATTCCTGATAAGCAATATTAATTTAGCATTCTTAATTTGTACTTTAGTTAAAACAGTAGACTTAAAACTAAAGTAAATAACAGTGTACTGTTTTAACTAAAGTACAAATTAATAACAACTTTAAGTCTTGTGTATCTATTTCGTATATTTAATTAAATAGGCCAATAGGTGAACAGCCTTCACCGCAAATGTTTATTGCCCACATAGAAAACCTTGCTTTTGATTCGAACAGACGACCTCTAGTTTTGAGAGGCGCACACTCAAGCCACTAGGCCACCATTGCTCTAAAATACTAATTGCATGTAATAAATAACAAAGGCATTTTTAATTACATTTTATATATTGAATTAAAGACATTAGTAGAAATACAGGTAAAAATATATAATTAGACGGGTTTGTAATCCAACTTGCTTTCAAGTTTCTTGTTATCTGCTACCTTACGTACTGCTTTCATTAAATCCTCCTGTAATTAAATGAATAATTATTGAATTAAAAACAAAATTAGAGGTTTTAATGAAATGTGCCTCAATAATAAGTAAAACCTTGTTGGTGTCAATTTAAATGACTTCGTGTAAAACTTATATGAAACTATAATATAGTATGATTATGACTCTCTATTTATATCAACATGTTTCTTAAAAACTTAAAAGTATTTAAATTGAAAATCTTTTACTTAAATAAAGTATAATTTAAAATAAATAATTACATTATTCATGTGCAAGAAGTCTATAAATTTCGAAATCTATTATAGTTTTTCAAACTTTTTTACCAATGGGAAACCAATATCTTAATTGAATCCGAGACTTGCATTTCGTAGTACAGACTGATAAAGGTTACCTGTATAATATATTCTCTCTCAGCTCTGATTGCGAACAAGCCAGCCTCAGTACAGACATTTCTTAAGTCGGCTCCGTTAAATGTGTCCGATAGTTTGACGACCGCCTCATAATCCATCTCGCCGTGCTTAGCAATCGGTGCCGCGTGGATTTTCAGGATTTCCAGTCTGAATAATAAGTTGTGTTAAACTAATTAATAATGTTAACCACGGGCTGGCCACATGATAAGAGAAAAGACAAATGGTGTAAAATTGTGACTCCACGGTACCCTAGGGGAAGGCAAAAGGAGTAGAAGAAGACCTCAAAAAAGATGGGAATACGACATCACACAAGTGGCAGGAGTGATGTGGACCAGTGGCCCAAGAAAGACACAAATGGAAAAGGTTTGAGTAGGCCTTTTCCAAGAAATCAAGCAAGATCCAAATATTAGAATATATTTTTAATCTTCTAATACCTAGTTCAATATAATGATCTATGTTTATGTGTGTACCTATGTCGATCTGAATAAAAAGCTAGATTATAGTTATTATTAATTTTGATCTAGATCTAATGGTCTAGTGGCTTAAGCTTAAGCTGACCCTCAAGGCGTTGCACCTAAGTAACTTTCTTTCTATGTCGAAGGCAAACATCGTGAGGAAACTGGCATGTCTCTAAGCCCAAAAATCGACGACATGTGCCATTAGGCTGATCACCAATTTATCAATAAAATAATACTGACCGAAGAAACAAATTCAGGATGAGTCTTATTATACCTATCAGGGTGTCACCACCCACTTTAAATTATTCCTTATTGTTTTGTTACGCTTATATCCGTATTAATTCGTTACTTAAAATACCTCACGTAGGATATTAAGATAGCGGTGCTTGGTTGGATAAAAATGCACCGTTGCATTATCCTAAATATAGGATATTTTTTTTAATTTAACATACATAGTCTTAAATCACGCAATTAGCGATTTATGATGGATTTAAAGAAAGTAACAATGTAAATACCATGTGATATGTCACTAAGTTCTAAATGAAGCACACACGGGTTGACTAGCTTTATCAATCAATAAATACTGGTCAATAAAAATATTAGGTAATCTATGGACCTGGCTTGCTCATTTGGCAGCGGTATCTCAATCTTCCTGTCAAGACGTCCAGGCCTCAACAACGCGGGGTCAAGCGTGTCTGGTCGGTTTGTAGCCATAATTATTTTCACTTGTCCCAGGGAATCAAAACCGTCCATTTGGTTCAGCAGTTCCATGAGCGTCCGTTGGATTTCACGGTCAGCGCTCGTACCTTCAGAGAAACGTCTGCCACCTGGAATTAATAAGAAGTTATTTTTACACATCGAACTACAACACGACGAACTGATATCATTCATTTACTTGTTAGAAGTAGTAATTAGCAACACCATTTTTGTTTCGAACCAATTGTATCGAGTAGGTACAGAAGCCTAATAACTTATAGTAAAAAAACCATACATTTCAGAAATGTGTTTGTCCAAGGTTTAAAATAGAAGACTTGAATAAGAACATAAATAAAAATGCCAAAATTATGTTATATTTGCATGTTAATTAATGTATACTTGCATACTGTAATAATAAGAAATATGGAAAACAAACTTTTTCTGTTAAATATTAGAAATTGATGTACTGCCATTCGGTCAGTTAATGTTACTATAAACATTGATATTTTGGGAATAACTTTTTGAAATGAATATTAAGTCATTAAAAAGCAAGCCTCATCAGTCAGCACTTACTTTTAAGTGGCTTAGACTTAGTGGCACCGTCACATATAATAAGTAGGAAAATCTCACCAATAGCATCTATTTCGTCCATGAATATTATACAAGGCTGATGGTCTCTTGCGTAGTTAAACATCTCACGAATAAGACGCGCTGACTCGCCGATATACTTGTCAACGATTGCTGAAGATACTACCTGTAATGTGTATTTGTAAACTATGAATATATTTAAAAAAAAAAAGAAGAGTTGAGATAAAGATGTGGTTATATAAATTAAATGGATAAAACGGATTGTGATTATTATTATTTAAAAAAATATATAAAAATAATTGTAACTGAATGTTTTAAATAACCTAATTATAGAGAAGACACCAATAAGAACTACTAAAATTTCTTACCTTTAAGAAGTTAGCATCAAGCTGTGAAGCAACAGCTCTAGCAAGCAGGGTCTTTCCAGTTCCGGGAGGGCCATATAAGAGACAACCTTTTGGAGGAGTTATACCAACACGAACAAATAGCTCAGGGTTCATTAAAGGCAGCTCAATCACCTGAAACATATTATTGTGTGTTAAGTTTTAATATTAACACTAGCTCACCCACTGTACTATGTTCCACCTAACAGTTAATGAATGAACAGATTTATGATTTTAAAATTATTAAGATAATTTTTTTATAAAATTGCCATGCCAGAAAGACAAATCCAAAACACAAATATTGATCGAGTCATATTATAAATGTTACACCATTTACTAGCACAACTTTGTTTTAATTACACCATTTTAATAAGTTTAGATTTATAAATATGAGTTATAATTAAATAAACAATATTACCAGAATAAAACTTTGTAAAAGACTCAGATTCTGTTGATAAATGTAATAATAATTATACACAGAACAGCAGACACAAAAGCTGCAAATAATAGCGCACAAACCTCTCGAAGCTGTCTTATCTGTTCTTGCAGGCCTCCTATAGCAGAGTAGGTGACATCTCCTGGGTCTTCATGGCTCATGTTGTATACAAGAGGGTCTACCTGAAATTATAACAAATAATTATTTATTAGTATATTATAAAGTAGATTAATATCTTTTTTGAATTAAAAAAAGGTTAAAAATAAAGGCTTCAAATTAGCACAGAATTCATGAAACTGATACAGCACAATTAATTTATATCCTGAATTGTTGGGAAAATTGTTTGATTCATCTAACCCATGAAAGTGTTTAAGGTATAATATTTTCTTTGTCTTAAACTACATCACTATAAGTAAAAAACATACCTCTCTTGGTAAATGACGCATGATGGTGAGAGTAGTCATATCTAATGCAACTCGAGTACCACCCTTTAGCTTGTTCTTGTCCAATTGACGCCTGCATCCCACAACATATCTGGGACCATTTGTTGCTTTTACAATAACTGAAATTAAATAATACTAAATTAATTTAATTTTTATATTTATTCCATAATTCTATATTATAGATATATTTATTCTTCAGATCCATCCAGATCCAGAGTCAAAACCCATAAAAAAAAATATTGCATTGCAACAAAGTATTTCTTACACTTTTCTTCAGTAAGTTGCTTCAACACTTCACCAACAATTTGACCCACACTCTGAAGGGCTTTGAGATCATTTTCACTCTTATCATACTGTTTCGTTAAATCTTTTAACTGTTCTCGCACTGAAATTAAAAAAAATATCAGTTACATGGGTTTCAAATACATAAAATATAACCACCTTTATTGTGGGTGCAGATTATATCAAAGTTAATTTTCTTAATAACTATTATGTTAAAGGAAATCTATATAAGACCTTAGCACAGTTTGTAGAAATATATAGAATATCTGGTGCTACAACAACGTCTTATAATTATTTATAACGCACTATTGTAGTCTTTAGTAAAATCATCAACAAATCCTATGAGATGATTCGGCATAAATTGATAAGTTTGGACCATAATACTTACTATCTTTAAGCCTCGACTCAACTTCTTTATGTTCCATTAGCTTCTTTCGATAATCTTGAAAAGCCTTTTCTCTTACTGGCTCCATTTTTATTCGCTAATATAATAGTATTTTAAAATTAAATATAATTCGAAGCCAACAAAAATAATGTCGCTGATGAGAATCGAAAATTACCATAGATTACTTCCCTTTCTCAATTTACAATTGTGACAATGACAGCTCGCTGTCATTAAAAAAAAACAGTTACAGATAGTAAAAATACGCACAGCGCATACAAGGTGTGTAGTTAAACAGTATTAATTTTTATTCCACGCCATTCCTTTCGTTACATTTAATTACGTGACATTTATTTTAAAAACATCTAATATTAAATAATGAGTATTTGGTTTCCTGTAACATTTAAATGTCACGATAGAAAAACCTAGCTAAGTAAATAAAAGTATATACCTACGTATTTTATAAACGATATTAGAATTTTACGTTTAACAAGTTCCCTCTTTTTGGAAACTTTCTAACTGCCTACGAGATCCCCAGAGATAAGATAAATTAATGTACAGTATAAAACTGCATCTAATTACGTATTCAAACACGCGTGTGATGCTGATACTATTAAAACTTCTAGGCTATAACGGCTTTAAAACACACACTCGTATTTTAATACCCCTCATCATGCAACAGTTTTGCAAACTACTGTTTACTATTCTGACTTTATAGGAGTATAAATTATTGTAATCACTTTGTATTTACAAAATAAATTTTTGTATACTATACTTTTTGTATATATTTTTTTGTGTTGTAATGTATACTCAAGCATGAGTAAAAATATTATAAGATAGTAAGTCCAACGAAGTTCCTAACACAAAATCCTTTCAAATAGAACAAAGGTCGATAATTATTTGAAGAAAATTCTCAGCTTTTTAACCCATAGCAATTCGTTGGAGAGTTTTTTTTGAAGCACAAATTCGTGCTTACTTGGATCCTGGAAGAACCTAAAATAGTTTCTGCTACATTGTAAGCACATGGTCTCAATTAGTACAATATTATATGCTAACGATGTCACTGGAGTAGAATGGATTCCCATGGACTGCCTCACCTCAAATTTCCCAATGTAACCGGTTGACCGCTCTTGGCTGACAATTGATGACTAACCAAACCTATAAAAAAAATAAAAATTGTACTCTATCCACATTAAACAGGCCGGTCGATAGCACTCCCGAAGCGATATCTCTAACCGTTTCAGAGATGGCTTTCCCTAAACCATAGCATAGCTCATATTTCCTGCACGAAATTCCCACTCCTTATCTAATTACTGGCTCAATACGAATGCATCTCTATAGTTATCTACTTTCCTATATTAACCTAATCTATGAAAAATAAAATAAATATACCTCTACCTAAATGAAAAATAAAAAAACTATACCTAACCTAACCTATAATATATACAAACAAAAATAAATATACCTAACCTAATGAAGGCTAACACCACTATCTCTAATATAATTAGATGTAAGGCTTACATAGTTAAATTAAACATTTTTATTCCAGGTATTATTCTTTTATTTACATGTTCATTATATTTCTATACAAATTTACTAGCACCATATCATTATTCACTGAGTCACATGTAAAATTTCTAAGAAATTCTTCTAATCTCATCCCCTTGCATTTGTAGTATGTAGGTTAGGTATATTTATTGTTGTTTGTGTATTTTGTACCCGTAGGTTAAGTTAGGTATAGCTTATTATTTTTCATTTAGAGCATAATGTAGGAAAGTAGATAACTATAGAGATGTATTCGTATTGAGCCAATAATTAGATTAGAGATAAGGTGGTGGTAAGTAATTAGCTATGGTTTTGGGAAAGCCATCTCTGAAACGGTTAGAGATATCGCTTCGGGAGTGAGTGCTATCAACCGCATGGCCTGTTTAGTGGGATTGAGTACAAGCTCTCTTGTATTACTACTCTTAGTAGAGTTTTTTTTAGGTTTGGTCAGCCATGAGCGGGCAACCGGTTAGGTTGGGAAATTTGAGGTGAGGCAGCCCTCCGGAATCCATACTCCTCACTGGCATTAGCTAATTTTCGCTAAAACGGTGTTTCATAGCAATTTCGATTAGACAACTAGACCATTAAGACCATTGATCATATCACGGAAACCTCACTCTCTTCCACTCCTACGCCTTAGGTTGCTAGACAAAAACGCGAAGCAATGATGGTCTCACAGTATATCAAACCTAGGTTTGATTATTACCAAACCTTCCGTTGGGTTTAAACTATTTTTGTTTTGGGAAAGAGTTTAACTTCATTATCATTTCAAGCTAATAAAGTTAAACCATTTACCAGATTCACTGAAGCGCACAAATGCTGACCGGATCTAAAATTTTTAAATCAAACTACGATTTTATAGCTAGTTTCACAAAGGAAATTATTAGAGTTGACTTGGCACTAGCAGTTTGGTCAGGCGGACTTTTAGTGACTTTTAATGTCGTCTGATTCATATTTTTTTACAAATTATTACACGGAGTTGTGAGTGATTGCACAGTAGCGCAGTATTGGCTAGTAAGCCAAACAGCTTCGTCCAGCTACATTCGGGTTTGCTAAATGAAACTTATAGGAATCTCCTTCTAATAAACTGACTTTTATTTAACTTCCCATCCGTTCTCCGTCCTTCATAACTGATAAGTCCGTGATAAGAATTTATTTATTATAATAACGTTCATGTTTATTAAGGTACCTATATGACTAAAATAAATTTTGCTTCGATTGTCTGATTAACAGAAACACATCTGTTCTGTGGGGTTCTGTGGTTCTGTTCAAAAAGTGGGGCATAATTAAGTAAAAATAATAATTACACTTAAAAGATACCATTATTGTTGTCAAAGTTAACTTTTCACGGAAATGGTGTTATCGAATAAAGAATTGAATTCACAACAAAAAGTGATGTTTTGTTTGAAAATAAAAGATTTGGGGCGGAAGTTTTATCGTGCGGTATTCGGGACAGCAACTTTTTACAAAAATTCAACTGATAATGTTCCCTGCTCGGTTACACCGTCTTTTGTTATTTTATCTGTTGAGAATTTTAATTTGCCATTTGCAGAAATGTTTTCTCATCACAAAAATCAAATTAAAGATAGATTATAAATTGCGGATTCTATTATAAATTTTATATATTTCCAAGTATGACAGGTATCTAAAAAAGCATTATATGTTGGAGCGTTATAACGTTACTTTAAATCACGAAATTTTTATTTTTGCTATAGACTCAGATCAAAAACTCTTGTTAATTTATAGATCTATTAATATTGGCAAAGCAGTTAAACCAAAATAAGACGTTCATGTGATTAAGTTATAATTACAATTGCCAGCTGCAATTGTCAGCATGATTGCATTGGACTTGAAAAAATTGTGTTAACATCTGCATAACGAAAATTATAAGTAATTTTGTATATCTTGCCTTGTTTAGCCTGAATTTCATGGTATATGAATTAAATTAATCTTCTGACAGCTCTAAATTCCTCAAAACATGAAAAGAATTCCATTTTTCAGTATTAACATAACGCATTTAGTCAATTATTTTGTTTATTGAAGAAATTCATATTTAAACTATAAACTAATTTAGTACACTTATACACAGCGAACATTGAACACAGAAATGTAATTTTCAATTACTGCTGCAAGTTTAAGGGAACATTTCCCTGGTGGCGGAACCAACAACTTAGTTTTACTACACACGGTACTTTTATTTAGCAAACCTACAAATGTCTATTAATATTTTAGTAAAAAGCAAATAAGCACATATTCTTTATACTGCAGGGTGATTTTTCTTCTATTGAAATTGTTGCAAATTCATACAATAATGCCTTGAACTAAGAATTATTAATTATAATGTAATTAAGTTGTTGGAATGTTTTAGGCTAAACTGATGTAAAGTGATCGCAAGTTGCCGGGAATTATTCTAATTATGTGTTTTTACCACGGCGCTTATCCATGTAAGGTTTTAAGGGACTAAATGGTATTAAATTCTTTTTTATATGCAACACAAATCCAGGAATTATTATGATCTATTAACGATACTAAAATAAGTAACGAATATTATGGTACCAGTATCATACGTATAAGTATTATACGGGTACCAGGATAAGAAACCATCAATAAATAAAAATGTAGCAATGGCCCCAATATTAAAATAGACGTTTCATACAAATCGACTGAGTATTTTCTAACTGTTCTCTATTCTTAAATGCAGAGTGTAAAAGTGCTATCTGTGGTCCATTGTGTGAACTTACATGAAACTCGCTCATATTGATTGAACGTTGGACGTTTTGTAAGATATTTAGGCTAAAGAGATATGATATAATTTGTACAATGCGTCTTACGTCTCTTTTAAAATAAAGGAGTTATATCTTCAATGTTAAGTCTAGTCTAAGTATTTGTAATATATGATGTAGAGACCATACTAGCTGGCATGAATAGGTTGCACTATTTTTATGAGGAAAATGTTATTGCATAAGGTTGTGTTTAACATTCTCTAACAGAAAGCTTACCCGAGTCTCTGCAATGCGGCCGTGTGGGTAGTAACCGAGGTATTCACCCGCCTTTTTAATAAGAATATTATAAGATATTAAAAGAACCAAAGAAAGGAAGGAATTATTATACATTAAAAAAATAGTACAAAAAAGGGAACATGGCACAGGGAATCCTAGTGTTCCACACTATTTTTATTTTGTAGTGGTCAATAGGATTCCCTGTGTCGTGGGCAGCTGGTCTCATTTGACGTGTTGACGATATGCAGTTAGATAATATCGATATTTAAATGAAGTAAATGCTTAAAGAATCATTTTGCTTTGTCTACAAACAAAATGTTTCTGAAGTGGTTTCTATTACTAGCAAACTAATATTCTATATATATCCTCATATGTTTAAGAGATCTGTATAAATTTGATTATTTTAATATTTTTTTTGTATACAGATATCATTTATAAAGTACATAGCGGGTGAATTTTGGGTCTTAAATCATACAAACCCTTTCCGGTCTTACTTCTAGGCTCTAGGGATTACCTGTCTGTGATAGTTACTGTTAAAATAATGTTCCCTACGCGATAAATGTAGAGGTCTTATTAGCATAACCACAGAATATTTAAAACAATGATGAGTGATGCAGACAAAACCTTATTGGTACATTTTGCAATATTAATTAAGTTATTGATATTATTCTATCTTAATTACTAATCTTTTCGGTATCAGTACCAGCTAGCTAAGTAACCGTTGGTCATTACAATACATTTAGCGCGATGGGGCAAGAAAATTGATGTTTCACTTAGGAAGGTACGTAATGACCTTGCGTCTTAAGTTCTGTTACAAATGAAAATGCATTTCTTTAAATGAAGTAATGTAAAAGTATTAAAATTTATACCTACCTACCTACTGTTTGGTATCGAGGGAAATTTCGCCACTGCTTGCTCTAAAGATTTTTAAGAGACTCAATGTAACCGTATCGTTTCGAGCAGGCCATGTCCTCTAAAACTGACCATAATTTGAAGTCTAAAGGGTTGAGGTCTGGGCTAGATGAGGGCCAGTCTTCAGCTCTTATAAAGTCCGGAACGTTAAAAAGTGTATTGCTAAGAGGTTTCACAACATGATGAAGGACTGTATTTATACAGTATATATGGTGTAAGGTGTAATTTTCGGAAGTTTTCTTCAGCACCACCACCACCACCACCATGACTATTTAAGCAGCTTCTTAAGAATTGCGTACACTTTATCATGTTGCTTGTTGTATTATTCTTCAATCGTGAAAACTTTTTCATCGCTAAAGAGGATATTTCTTTGCTTTTCATCTGCGTATCGCGACAGATGGCATTTTGATCAATGCACTATCTCACATTGTAATGATTGACAAGATGTCCTGTATATCCAAGATAAGCATCGATTTCCAGGTCTTGTTTCATAATCCGCGACAGAGTCATAGCGGGAATCTTCATTTTTGCGATAAGATTCTTTGCTTCCTAATGGGGTTTCGACGAATTATGACTTTAACAGCATTAACTGCCTTTGTAGTTCTAACAGAACGCGAATCTTTTTTCTGGTCTTCGAGAGACGAAGTGTTGTTGCATCTGTTGATAGTACGATATACGAACATACGGATGATACCAAGTGTCTGGAATATGACCGACGGTCCCCTTTGTGCAAGGCGATCACTACAATCCTATTTTCTCTAAGACCCCATTCCATATTGTAATTTGATAATGAACACGAAAAGATATGTAAAAATAGAAAGAAATTTTTAAAATAATATACATATTCCAAATTCAAAATAATTAAAAAGGTGAAAAAAATTGCATTTTCATTTGTAAAATAATTTATGGTTACATATAAAGAAATACTTGAGTATCGAGTAGATATATATAAAAAAGTACAACATAAATTGTTAATATGTTTTTCAATTATTTTGTTTGTAATACACAGGATTTTTATTGAGAAAAGTTTGTGAGGTTTTAAGTTTACTTATAGAAAGCCACGATACTTGTGCATGTTACTGTTACTAACCCGAATAATTAAAAGACTTTCTGATAAGCTAAATGTTTGCCCGTGCGAAGGCGGTTCGCTAGTATCAAATATTTATAAACTAATATAAAACAGTTATTTAGTGAGACTACTGTTATCATCATTAGACTGTGTCATGATGTGTTAACATGGAAAACAAATTAATCCCAATAGAATGTTGTTTAATTTCATCTTCATATTTTTTGCTAGGTTCCAAAATTTTGCCAAACTTTGTCAGAACTCTACACCAACAAATAATTGGTAAGAGGAAGAAATATATTAGCTTTACGCAGTGGCGTAGGATAAATGTATTAAAAGTACGGATAGTTGGCACACTTAATAACAACACTGTTCATAAAAAAATATGTAAATATGTATGCAATGAAACATGTATATCAAAACATAGGTCTGTGATCTATTAGCAGCCTATTTTACAGCGTCCATTAATGATGGTTCGGAGACAAATACATAAAAATGCATGTATTAGACTACAAGGACCTTTTGTCAAAAATATTTGAGGTATACTTGCCTCGCCATTAATTTTTTTGTTAAAATTTTATATAAATTTATTTACAGTCATAGTAAAGCGCTAATTACTCCCTACTAACTATCCCTAACATAGTGTAATCAAAGCCGGGGCAAGTTTCCCACTTAGGAAACTATGCAGCTTTTACTTTTTTTAATGGTACTTACATAAACTGGTCTCTAAAAGAAATAATCAGATGTTGGCATGTACCTTCTCTAGGGGCCATTGTTTGAGTGAATAAACAAAATACGAAAAGAGAAAAGAAACAATAGCACTTTTTATGTTTTTGACTGCCTCAGATTTTTTGATATCTTTTGATTACAGTTATTTTAATGGGCAAGATCAGCCTCCTGTGCCTGACAAACGCCGTCGACTATTTAGGTCTAATGCATGTTGGTTTCCTTACGATTTTCCATTAAGAGCGAGTGTTAAATGCTCATATAGAAAGACCATTGGGGTCCAAGCTGGGGATCGAACCTCCGACCCCAGAGTCGCACGCTGTAGCCAATAGGGCAACGGCATATCATCTATCTATATATCTCTCTTTATGATTATATATCTAGTACCCTCAAAATGTTTGTATCTATAAAATGCATCAAAGATGACAGGCAGCTTCCCTTGTAAGATGTTTTCTATTGACGCCTCCACGGAAATACGTTTATCAACTTTTAAATTTAAATTTTGGCACTTCATCGCGGTCGTTTAAACTTTCGTTTTACATGACTTTGATATAAGTTATAAAATTTAAGCAATTATGTTCTACGATTACGGTTGCAGTATTTACATCAAATATATATTTACACCCTTATTCGCACATAAGTACAGCTCTTTTCATTACAGCGTAAACAAAATTTAGCAGAAGGAGACGAAATTATTTTTAGATAATTTAATAAATTAGGAGCTCAGTTTTTATTGGCGATCTACAGACGCGCTGGAACATATCCTTCTAAAGTAAAAAAGCAGAAAATAATAAACGGCACAAATATAAGAGTATTACCTTCAACATCGATTTAGTTGGAGTAGAGACTCTTGGGCCGTGGAGTTTCAAGTGCACCGGCGCTAATTAAATATTTAAGTTGGCGCCTGGTAGATAGTAACGGTGACCATAGTGCCGGTGCTTTCCTGGCTCAACAATAAGTATCGCAATATAGCGAGGAAATGCTTCCAGCGTTAAAGATACACTGCCACTTTTTTAAATATTTTTTTAAATTTTCTTTACATAATTTTTAATTATTTTTAGTATTACTTTTTAGTCTGAAGATCTTATCTTTGGGTATAAATGAATGAAGGTTTATTTAACGATTGAGAAGTGATATTTAACAACGATTGTATACTAATCGCTTTGTTTAGTAAAGCTTTTACTCGGCGTAATGGATGTAAATGATCCATAAAAGCATCGCCTTGTAGATATTTATAAAATTTCACTTCTGATTTACGTATTATTTATGCGAAAGAATTGTTTTTGCTCTCTTTTTAAAACTGGTTAGCATACGAACATTTATCATAATGATTTGCTACAGGTTTTAACCCTTTGAATCGGTTTTACTTTTGTATAGATAAGTATCCAGAATGTAATTGCTTGCCTTGGCCGCCATCTTGGAAAAAGGGGTGAAAACACGTGATTGGCTATATCTCCCAAACTATCCATGTTTCAATATGCTTCAAATAAACGACAGATCATAAATTTAAGGTAAAAATGCTATTTTGACCTGGTTGTCAGCGTTTCAACAATCAAAAAAAAAAAGGAAAATCTTCAGAAAGAGATACAATTCATAAAATACTCGAGTGGCAGAGACATGTGCACGGAATGGCGGGCGAAAGAACCGCAAAGTCCTTGGTGAACTTATAACCTAGTGGCAAGGCTGCGTTGGTGGGATGGAGTGGAGATACTTGAGGAGGCTAAGGTAAACCACCCAATGATGATCATGATGATAAATATTTTAATTTATTTGAATGAACTAAAAAGTTTAAACAACATTGACTTAGGGCAGTTCACAAATCGTAAAACAAAATACCACTGCAAATAATATCGGAACATTAAATTAATTAAAACTTCACAGCTTTGATTTGTCGACTTATTAAGTTCCGTTCAAGTTGTCGCCGAGTTCGTGCTTAACTGAATTTACGACCAACTTCGATGCGGGCGCGCCGCTAATTGTAAATAATAATAATCTACACAAAGTATGAAATATACATTGAAAATACTGTGCGAAGTTTTGGCTTTTGTAGTCCGGTAGGAAACAATTAAGTTAAAAATATGCGGCTTGGTTCGATTGTCTTAAAGGTTTTTTTATATAGTTATGTTCATTGAAGTCCCATAAGCTCTGGTAGTGGAGAACGCGATGGACATATTTCCGACAAGGGACAATTTCAACCCGACGAGCATGTTTGCAGTGCGATGAAAGTGGAAGAAGCGAAGGTATGTCTGGACTGTAGCAAGCGGAGCTCCGTGGTCTCTGCCTACCCCTTCAGCAAAATGGCATCAAGCTATAAAAATATATTACGTTTCCGTGTGTTGCAGATCATTTTTAAGATGAATGTAGACATCTGTGCCATGCATATGTATATTATGAACTTGTTTTATACATTTAACACATTATATAGTAATTATTAATCAGTCTCTAAGATAATGTCTCATCTTGTGGCGTAAATGTTTATACCAATTTATTTCATCTTACAAGTACCTTTAGTTACATCGTTGCGGTGTTTTTTAAATTTCGTTCTTAATATTTACTTTTTTATAATACATATTTATTTTAGACAATATAATAATTTTCAATAGTACAGTGTAAACTCTATATAACTACAGGGACTCTGCATTTAAGGCGTTATAGAGAGTTGTTGTTAAAATATAGAGAGTAACGTACTAAGTAAGTAGAGAAACTCCTACTTATTAGTCATGCACAACAAGTCTTGTAAACAAAATAACGAATTCCTAAGAAAGTTAGTATGCATGATGCCAACAGTCGCTGCTGCGCAGTTTTTACTAATTTTAACAACTTAAAATTTTATTACTCAAATGTTGTGGTTATTAAGAGTGGGTGTGTATTATTGTAAGAAAAACAAGCTAAACCAACCAAAGCCAATTGAACGGTTTTTGATTAATCATTAAAATACATACGAATATTATTAGAAATAAAAGACAATACTGTTAATATTTTATATTATTACTTTTCTCGTAAGGTGGCTCGCCGTCATCTTCTACATAACAGCATTTGATTATACCTGGACAGAATATCGGTAGACAACCGACGCAGAGACTAGCTATAAATGGACAGCTGAATATTACACATGGGTTTAGACACATTGGGAATTAGCAGATACGTCAGAAACTGTAAAAGTTAATACTTATTAATCGAAAAATATCTGGAAAAATATATGTATTTCTAACAAACACAAGACAATGTGTTAGGTTCTATCAATCTCGGTGTAACTTTAAAAAAATGTCTGGAAACTTGTAAAAAAAGAAAAAGAGCAGGTTTGGTTTCTGTTTCAGCGTGCGACTCTCATCCCTGAGGTTGTAGGTTCGACCTCCAGCTGTGCTCTGATGGACGTCGGCGACGACGGTTCTATTTAGTAAAAAGGGAATATAAATTCTGTTCCTAAGATGTTACAAAACTGATCTGTAAAAACTTGCGCTTTACATATATACATTACTATACGATCTTCAAGAACCAACCTGGCACATGCAACCAGCCCTGACAGTGGCTGAAGTCAGATTTGCTATATATTTCTATCCAGGGTCTGGCTTTTCATCCGGTACGATACAGTCCATACAACAATTACAGCATGGAATGCAAGAAACAAATGGACTTACTAATAGAGGTAATATGTATACCATTAAACACATTTAACTTTATCCTTTTAGTTTGACTAAGTTGTTAAATATTGAAGCTTGATTTAATAAATTACTGAAAATTTTTTATATCTTTTATAATTCAGCGAATTTTGACAGCGTTTTTTATTTTTTTGCTCGTCTTAGATTATATTAGACTGTCATAGATGATTAATTTTATCTATGGTTGTGCTGCAGAGTTTTTATGCCTATAGAAGAATAAATTTCAAAGACTTCGCATTATAGTTACCATACGAGTGTCCTATCCAGCATATATGTAGTATCTTTATTTATAGTCTGTGATAATTAAATATGTTATAGTGATATAGATTATTGAATTTGAGTTAAAATGTTAACAAAAACCGATTAGTGGTTGGCAAAGTAGAAATTAGAGAATTTTTGTTGTCGTTCGCGTTTTAGTTTGTAAACAAATTACTTATTAATTTGCGTTATTTTTGGTTACTTTTATTATTAATCATTCAAAGTATATTATTAATCACTAAACGTTGTAACTTTATCAGGATTGCGATCCTCAAAGAAAACATGACCCAGTTTTTATTGAAAGCTATCGGGGATATGAAATGAAATCTGAAAACTTTAAGTTAAAATTAACTTTGGCACAACTCGCAATGAATAGAGCCATAAGCCAAGTTTTACAAACGAATTGTTAATATACACATATTGATAGTAATCGAAGCTTCTTTGAAAATTTGTTATCTATGGATTTTACATGTGTCAATAAAATATAGGCTCTGACACGTAATTCTGAGGAGTATTTAAAAAAAAGTTCTGCGCTGTGTGCCTTGCAACAATGGTTCAATAGAAAATATCAGGGTGTGACCTACAATGTTTCTTAAGATTGTTATTCACTTGTAAGTTGTAAGGATTGTATAGGGAACTAGTTATTGACTAGGGTGGCCCGCGGTTAAACTTTGCTAATGACGGGTCTTATACATATTTTCGATCTTATTTCAATCCTACATGGATCGCCACCTTAACTTTCTAATTTTTTTTTATGGAAGCAAACGAGCAGGTGGCGGTGAACAGATTTGTGTTGCCGACTTTTCAGGGAATGGTACGCCCTTTACTTGAAGGCCCCTGAGTCGTATCAATTTGGAAATCCTTAGGCAGCTAGTTTCACAAAGAGGTGGCGCGGCAGATAGTACCTTAAAAAGCGCTGTGTTGTGGAACGTCACGAAGCATCTGTTGCTTTCCTTCTATACCTCACCTATGTTTTTCATTTTTCGGTGTAAGACATACGAGAAAGTGTTACCAACCTAATCAGAAACTGAATAATCGAATGGTGGACGGGTATCTTATCCATTTTACTATGTGTAATAAAGATTTTCTTCACTCTTTCTTAATGTGTGATCTCAGAATCGCTCACTTAACCTCTGCTTGCCTAAGACGAAACTTGGCCAATTAATCAATAATATATCTGCTCCATGCCTTTTTGGCGGCTAGACTTCAAATACTATACGCAAAAAAACTCAATAATATTCGAGAAGTCCATATATACAAAATAATTAATGTTTTGGCAGAACAAATTATTCGCTCGAATCCCAAAGTTTACGTTGTCTGCAAAGTTCTGCAATATATTTGTTATCACAGATATTGGTATTTATAAAACTTAATATTTGTAAAATATCCATTACAGTACCTTAGTATATTTTTGGCTATAAGGGTGGAAGGAAACTTTGTGTAAGTGTGTGTCAATCTTTTGTCAAACTAGTGAGATATGAAACAGACTTGCAGGTAAACAAAATCGCAGGAATCATTTCACTGTTTTATATTTTTAAAATAAAACCAAGCTTCTTGAGTTAATGCAGTTGAGTATATTAAAAAGATAAAATCAAGTAAGAAGTTTTAATCTAGATCTTAAACTCGTCTGCGAGAGTTATGGTTTATTTTATTACAGTAGCAGAGTTAAAGATTTACACATTTTTTTTCTAAGGTAACTTTAACCACTATGGTAGTTAATATACGAATATATTTAGTCTGAATTCGATACCCAGGAAGGCTATTTTTGTTAGGTACCGAAAATCAATATGTAAATTTTAAAAAGTTCAGATAAACAGAATAGAACATAGAAATGTGTCATAAAGTGTTGCAGAAATCAGACGTCAAGCGCTTTTTGTTATTTAATAAAAATGCGTATTGTCTATAGGGTTTGATTCCTTTCGATAAACATAATCCATTTGGAGACCCTTATCTAAAAGGAAAATAGTCTAAAAGACGGAATAACAGGTCTGTGCGCTACATATAGATCGCTCTTAATTACAACTGAAAAATTACGGTAAAAACTTTTTTATTTGCGCAAGGTACACACAAGTAAAGTTTCTTATTGGATCCGAGAAAAAATAAATAATATTGTGAACAAAAATAGAAAGAAATCCCGAGAATGTTGCGTACAATTGAGAGAATAGAATACGAGAGATATTTGATCTTTATTTATTTAAATTTATCGTCACTTTAAAGCTACGTGGGTAACACTGAAAACGTTTAGAACTGGCCAGTTAAAAACATTGCTAATGAAAACTTATTTTAATTTTAATTTTGGAACTCTTTGGTAACCTTATGTAGTATATTGCATTCATTTGCCATGTGTTTTTGTGAATTGGCGGCAAATCTAAAACACTTGTTACACGTGACAAAATGAACCTAACGCGAGAAAAATTTCGGTCAATGACTTATTTTAACTTTCGTTGTAGGCTTACTCATCAACAAAGCCATGTTAGAGCTAAGCGGTGATATTCTGAGACGAGAACAGTCAGTTCTCGATTGTGTGTAACAAAATCTTGTTCATTTTTGACGTACGGGAGTCGGACTTAGCGCTTTGCGCTAGGGCTATATGCTCGTTTCTGAATTTTATATATATCTTATTGAATATATATGAAACTATCTTTTAAACAAACTCAAAAAACACCAAACGCGTTCATTGTGTTTCACTATGATACTTGAAGCTAAAGAGAAACACTAAAAATGTTCCTGTAGCATGAATAGGGTAGCTTTGTGTTTGTCACAGGACAAATTATTTTTCATTTATATTATTATAATTCATTAATTAAGATGTCATGCGGAACATGGTGTATCGGTTGCAGATCCTTACAAACATTGTGCAAAACAAAAAACTTGGCGATTAAAAGGAGTGGCGGAGAGTTTATTGCCAATTCTTCTCTTCTATTCTACGCCCTTGATTTGAGAACTGGCAGTAAATGTAAAATTAAAAGCATTAGATATATATTTCTATTTTGACGTTCATCTGTGTACATTGTGTTACCTATATGAATAGATTTTGAGGAAACAGAACTTAGCTTATACGTTTACCACGTACAGCTGGTAATTCCGCTACTGAAATTTACGGTACGATTGGTGCTTTGCCTAACATGATGTATTAGGTATGCCACCCCTTTCTGAATGATGTCAATATCACCGTCTGTTCGAGTATCGGCAAACATACCTGTCGCACTGCGAATCCTCGGCAAGCCCAAAAGCAATCTGAACGTGTTGTTATACAGAATACGAGGCGAACTAAACGTCTTCTGGTTTAAACGGGATCACGGCTAAAATAACTGACAATACGCCTTGAACATTATAACTTTATGCAAACATCCGGGATGAATTATTAAAACTTTAATGGTTTTCAACATAAGTTTTGTAAGGCAATATTATTCGACGGAATAAGTACCTCCTCTCTTTTCTATTCAATGTAAGAATAGATTTTACAGTTATGTTAGACATATAAACATCCTTTGAAAACAGTTGTTTAAATGTTTCGAAAGCTTCTTAAAAAGTGTAAGCGAGGCGGCTTTGTGCACAAATTGCTTATTTTTATCACCCTGTAGTGCACTTACGTTGAATTTTTCTTCAGAACACAGTATTATGGGTTATTTCCTGTGCTCAGAATAAAGACCTCCGCCGCTTCTAAGGGAATATTTTTATTCAATAAAGTACTAAGTACAGTAATATTTATTATATAAAGAGTCGTGTAGATTAAATAAATGTGGTAGCCAAATTCTTTAAATTAGTAGAGGAAAACTTAATACACACCTAAAACACTTAAACACAAATTAAAACACTGCAGTAAAGATTAAAATTGTATATTTGGTACTTCGTATAATCTTTTTTTTTACATTCGAGAGAATAATCGTATATTAATTACAAGTTTTCAATGAATTTGAAACGTAACAGACGCAAATTTAAAATATCATCAACAAATTATATTATAGCGTAACATTATTATTATATAAATAGTAATTTAAGATTTAGAACAATTTTATTGAACATTCTCTAATTATTAGGGGAATATACTATATAATTTATACTAATAAACATTATAGATAATATCTCAAAATTCGCTATTTTAATCTATAAGAAATAGTAGGTATATTTATTCTGTACAAAACCTGTATATCTTTGAAAACTTTGATACAAACAAACGTTTTAGCTAATAATTATTGCATTAGGAAGAAATGACTAAAATACAATTTTAGACATTCCTTCTGATTATAGGATAGTCATAATAAGCATGGGCTCAGTGCTGTATTATGTAATCCTAGATATCTGTTTCGAATCTTAATAAATAATAATACTTATGAGCGATACACAAATTTTGGTGTTTTTAAACTAAGGAATGATTTATGATCACACACGCATTGGAAGACAACATGAAAAATTTCAAGTGAGTCAAAGGAAAATGCTATTGCTTCGCACGCCTATACTATGAATACCTATCGTTAGAGATCTATAAGAATCTATAATTATTAATTTAGAATTAAATAGTCGTTGTTTTTTCACTAATTATAAATTATTTACAAATTACAGAAAACTACTGTCAGTCATAGGTAGGTTTAGTTAAATAAAACCGTGGGTTAAAATTCTATTAGTCCAAGCAAAATATTATAAGTAGCTTTTTATATACATTAATTTCGCTAATTATATATACTAGGCGTATACTTTAGATATTGAACATTATAACTAGTTCATAAGATTAGAAAATTTACAAAGATTTTGGTGTTCTTTTGGTATCATTACAAGATTATATTAAATCTTATATCTAGGTAAATCACGATTTTTGCGACCAGCGCCATCTACAATATACATGGGAGAATTCAACAAATTAAAACAGGTTATTTGAATAAATTAATGTGTTCTGTTCTAAAAGACTCTTATAATTATTGAGTAGCGCAAACATTTCAGAAATTGTCAATGTCAATATTGATGTATTATAGTAATTTTTTTATTGATAATTAAATCATTAAATTGGTGATGAACATTATAATTTGATTAAATTACTATCCACCAATTTTGTCAGATATAGTAATCCAGGGTTTTAAGAGTTACTAGTATTATAAGGTTGGGTATTAGTTATTTATTTTATTTTATAGCATACGTAAAATTGCTAATTAGATATTATTAAATTTATTATAAATAAAATAATGCTTAGTTGGTGTACAACGCGTCGATTTTGCGATTTTGTGCGGCGTGAGCTATATATATACGCACTTGCGTAAATAATTACGCAAATATTTTTTTACATAAGTACTTAATGAAGGTGCGTTTATGTAAAGTGCATTGATAGGCACGGAGGCACAGTCATTATTCAATCAGTAGGGCACTGTTTTTTGTCGAAATACTTAAACGTCAATCAAATTTTGTTCAAATGTCTTAACAATAATTATCAAGATAGAGTTGTTAAAAATTTAGTCAATTGTGTCTAAAGCTAGACTAATTATTTCGTCTTTAATCTGTTTATATAAAGTTAAATGTGTGTATAAACAACGCTACTAAATTAATGTTCCGTTGGCTTCAGCCTACGATAAACATGCTCTCAATGACAGTATTTTTTTTATTTCTCTAATGGGCAGGCTAAAGATTTTCGATCAGATGGTCTATTGATCGCTTATGGTTACGATCTGTGTAGATTTGAATCAATCTTTTGAATTTGATTGACATTTAAATATTCAGATATGAATTTATAATTTATAAGATTTTGAAAAAGGGGTCTATTTTTAAAAACTTTCTACTTTCTATAACTGGTCTTTACAATATGATAACTATTATACATAATTATAAATATGTAGGAAAAATCGATCACAGTTGTTAAAATCAACTAAATTAATCTACCTAAACTAACAGATCATAATAACTTCGAACAATAATTTTAATTAAAATTAATATTCATCGAAAGTTTACGATGTTGAAGCAATGTTTACTTTTCAGTATAAATATTTTAAATAAACTTCTTAAGGGCAAAAATTTCTTGAGTGTATTTATTGTTATACTTATTGTTATTTAAAAATTTCTTCATTATAGACTATGATTCTCTATGTCCGCCGCAAAACAAAGTTTTACAACAGTTTTTGCCGACAGTTCATTTTATTTAAGTTTCTAATATTGTGCAAAATATTACAAATGTTCCTTGCATTAATAAAGACTAAAACATTTCCTACTGAATATAAATCAAGTCATATTCAATTCCTTTTAACAGTACTTATTAAAATCTTTGTCAAGAACTTAATATAAATACACTTACCAAGAACTCAATATAATACAATATTAACAGTTGAATGATTCTTCGTGAAATTAATTTTAGCTTTGTCAAGTAGAAATTAACGCATATTGTAAAGACCTGGTGCTGCCCTCTGCTGGGCCAACAAAATCCTGTTGGCCACGCATTGGTAACAGCACAGGTAGGCCAAACATCACTTGAACAGTATCCGCCTGAACGCCCTTCGGAAGTCCTTATTAAATATCGTATAGATAACAGGATTTAAAACTGAGTTCATATAACCTAACCAGAAGGCGATCGCGAACGCACTCCCGGGAATAACACACCATCTACACGCAGCCTTCAAAATATACAAAAAGAAAAATGGCAGCCAACAAGCAATGAAACTACCCATAATTAGACCTAGAATCAACGTCGCTCGTTTTTCTTTTTTCCTCGCTAAGCGTCTCTTTTCCCTTTCAGGATCCCTCGGTTTATGCTGTTTCGGTAACGCTGGTTCCAGTTCTGACTTAGATGGTAGCGTCTTTTCTTGTTTTCGGTCAGACTTTTTACCAAAAATAGGCTGGCATATTCGGAGTTTGAGTGGTTTGACCACGGCACAGCGTGTGGCAACTCCCGAGTCCGATGACGAAGGCTCCATTTCGGAGACCATGTCGGTGTCTATGGCGACGCTGGGAGCTCGGCAACGTTGAGATTGTAGAGCAAGCTCACCGTTTACGGAAAGTGTGGAGTGTCTATAGGCACACGCGGCTAATGGATTTCTCGTAACTTGAGCTGATGTAACCACCTGGAAAAAATATTGGAATTAAAAAAGAATTTGTTAGGTAATTTTTCGTACTTTAGAACGATCGCTGCAAAATTGAAATGATCGAGTACACACAAATACGAGTTAGTCTTTCCGCCTTTCATATAAATAAAATAAACTAATGGCGTCACAATCTTTTAGGTCTGGGCCTCAGATATATCTGTTACATGATTATTCCTTATATAATTCCTTCATTTAATAGCGGCTCTAGACACCTTTTTAGGCATTTATGACGCCTTTTTAAATAAACTTACATGACTTATAAATTAACAGTTTTTGTAGAAAACAACAAATAAACTTTTATACAAAACTTTCATATATCCGTATTTTACAGAATATCGTTTATGAGAAAGTCTTGCGTAGTGAAAATTAAGCGCATAGTATAAAGTAAAAATATTCATAACTTTCTGGAACACGATTCAGGTAGATCCCTATACAATCCGCATTCCGGCCAGCAGTTAGTATTTCTCTTAGATTAAGCCTTTTTTAAGCTTTCAACGAGTAAAGCTTTTAAAACGGAGCGAACAGATAAATTGCACTCCCAACCTTTAATGGATTTCGCGGCAAAAAAACAAAATTGAATTACCACTTTCTTTTAAGCACGTCTGCTAATAATGATCGAATAACTTCATGAATTTTGAAAATCTTTACGTTTCATTGAACAGCTTTCAACTAAATTTAATCAGACTTAATTTTACTATTCAGTTTGATTAATTGCAATGCTATTTATGTATAAACAGTGTTCTAATGTGTGGAACCTATTCATGCAAATAAACACCCACGATATCTGTGTATTGTTTAGTTAAAATGTATACGTAGTCGATGTAAATATAATTTGTAAGGCTGATGTTCAAACATTAAGACTGGTTACTTAATCCAATCAGTACGTGTTCATCAAAGATCCAATAATACAAAAAAAGGGTGCAGCTCTGCTAAAAAAATTTGCTTACGTTAGTATGTCTTTGATGCCGTATTAAAGATTCTAGTAATGTAATTCTAGTTTTATTAAATATTTTAAATTGTGATTTCTTGAATTAAAAAAAAAATGTTCTAATAATTTGTTAACCTTACTATTTTTAAGCACAATCTAAGTAAGTACAATTTTTTTATATACTGTGTCGTCACTACGACATAATGGAACATTACGATCTCACTAATAGAGATCTAACTTAAGACTAATAAGTAATTTATGTCTAACCGAATTTACTAAAAAGGATTATTATCATAAGTAAGTGTCCAATAACACTACGTATAGTCTCTATTAAAGAAAAAACTCTGTTCTTGTATTCAATTTTTTTTAACTGTTTAGCACTTAATATTAAAGTACACTAACACTAATTTACTAGTTCAAATAGTTTTGTCCTTTTCAATCTTTAAGTAAGTACACTGATTTAAATTTTCATTATTTAATGATTATTGATTGGCGTCTAGGACGAGACAGATGTGTATGAAGACAGTTGCGATTACTAGCTTTTTGAATGGTTCTTGAAGTTATTCTTGCTGAAGTGGGTATTAAATGCTATGATTCCTATAATCATAACATTTAATACCCGCTTCAGCAACGTTTACTCCATATCACTCAAATTCTTTTCGTTGCAATTATTGCTGTAAGTACAAAATGAATGGATTTTAGCACTTTAAATAGTGATTCATACTTAAAGACATTTATAACCTTTTCATGTATTTATCTTAAGATTTAAATATATAAGCGTCGTGGAAGACTATTATTGAAAAAGCGTATAACGGAATGACTTGTGGAATGTTAGGAGGCCTACTGAACTATGCGAGATTCTGTAGTTTACATATTTAAGCTTGTTTATCTAGTCTAGCGGGAACAACGTATATCTATACGTTGTTCCCGTTTGAAGTCATGATTTTTAGCAAACTTAATAAAATAAAAATGTGTCTATTCAATTTAAGTAGATATGCATTACAGTGTATAAGTTTTGGGAACTCTTTTAAGGAAAACAGCACTTGTATAACAAAGTTAATTTATATATATCATAGAAAGGAGCGTCTATTTTTATGCTATATTAAATTTCTTTAGAATAAAACAATATTTTCGAGAACAATTTGCCGTGGGTATAATAATTTAAAAAGTATCGAGCATGAACGTGAGATATGTATTAAACCTTGTACGTGTGTTAACACGTTCGTTGGATCTAAGCCAATACACCACTAAAATATTTTAAAGGTTTTAGCCAATTATTGAGAGTTTGAGTTTGTGAGAAATTGTAACATTAATTGCAATAGTAGGTGACAAACTCAAATTTTATACAAAAACAATTTCTCTATTACGTTTGACATCTGACATCTTAATAGATATAAGCAAGAATGTGACTGAGACAAGTAGACGGCACTTTGCCTTTTGGTTTCGGTATATCAAAGTGAATAAATGAAATAAATAATAACAGATGTTATCCGTCTATCACGAATTTCCTATTCAATATAAATTACGAATGTTTCTAATCTAAAGCAAATATTTCCAGAGGGTACCAGAAAATGTAAAACAAAGGCGATAAAGCCGTGTTTTGGCCAAAACCCTCTCTATTCCACACACAACAGGGATCGTCTTCCGTTTCGTATCATTATCAAAGAAAACGCGACGTCATTTCGTCTGCGATTACCTTAATAAAGATCTCTCAATCTTTCATATAAATAATAATAAAGTGATATTTATGACGCAAAAAGTACTAATAAAATACTCGTCGCATTGATCCATAGTCAATACAATATATTTTTTTTACCTTGAGTGTATCCTTCCTATCATCAGGAGTTGGTGCTTGGTCGGCAGCTTCGCTAGTGGATATGTCAGATGCAAAATCGCACGTCACCGTAGGTATCGGAACTTGCTGCGTTTCTATTGTCGATATTTGTGTTTCCCTGGAACATTTCAAAAGGGAAATTCATTTGTTTGATTCGATTGTATTTGTCCATTAGCGTCTAAGCGCAACACGGCAAGCCTTGAGGCTATTTCATTTATATTTTTAGAGATAGTAGCTCAGGTTTTTATGCCTATTAAGTCATATGCAAGTTCTAGTAAGTAGCAAGTATAGGTTATATGCAAGTACCTGAACTGTGACCGCGCCTTTTATTTTACTTTAAAAAGTTTGAGTTCAAATTTCAATCTGTTAAGAGTAAAATGAAAGTTTTCAAGACCATAATTGTGAAGTACCAACCATTTTTTAAACTAATAAGTGTATTTATTGTTATTATAAAATTCGATTTTTTGTATAATACAACATTGTCAATATTTCTATCTTCGTATATATTAGCGACTCTTCATAGTGAATTACGATATTTTCATTAATGATCATGACAGCGATTCACATATACGATATATGTGTAGCTGATTATTCATTCGGTGCGTATCAATTGCCTAATGAGATATGGGGCTTATATAATATAGTATACATACCTATTATTATTAGAATGACTACCGTCCACTCCCGCAGGCATCGTTAAAGACGAAGAAGGCATTGGGTTCGACCCCTTTGGCGCGTTTGAGAAACTTGTTTGCTGGTCATTCTGAGGAATAAAATAAATGTAACATGGTAACGAAATATGGTTTCACAGACAGTAAACAATTAATTTTCCGTATCCCATTTAACATTAATTCTCGAGTCTCGTATCTTAAGATAAAACGTTTTTTTTTTATAGTTTTGTTACGTGACTTTCAAATCGTATGAGGAACACCATCACTATCATCACAAGTCAGGGGGATTTTAACATAAAGACAAGCAAACGGCAATCACGAAACTTGGACGCTTCCAGTGGTTTGCCTTGTCCGCTGCTAGCTGTTGCATGAGAATAACACCAACTGCAGCAATGGAGTTAGCCCTGTAGATTGTACGTCTAAACCTACACATACAGCAGGAGGCAGCCCTAGCGGCCATCAAGCTTATGGTACTGGATCTATGGGGAAAAACAGTGATTCTCAACAGGGCGATAGAGTATCAACCTCTTATAGCTGCGCATGGCTAGAATCACTAACCAACTCATATTTAACAGGAAATACCACATACAACTGAGAGAAGATTAACATGATCAATCGACCCTGTATAAGCTACGTATATATACCGATGGATCAATAACGGGGTATGGCTCAGGCGCTGACATATTCTCTCTTGATCTCAACATCAACATACACCTATCCTTAGGCACACACAGCACAATTTTTCAGTGTGAATGTGTCGCTCTAACCGAAACAGCCAGAGCCGTGTAGCGGTTAGGAATTAATGACTCTTGCATTAAGTTTGTATCCGACAATGTATCCGTGCTGATGGCACTCGGAAACAAAAAGACAATCAGCAAACTAGAGTGTCACGAAGCACTGGAGGCCACAGTGGTTCTCGGCAATGATGCTGCCGATGAGCTTGCGAGAAGAGGCTCCGGAATGATCCACTCCTTCCATTGCCCTTCTCGCTGGTTCAAACCTGGATTCGCCGCGATCCACCATCAGCGATGGTCGCGAAGTGCGAACTGCAGAAACAGTTCTTAGCTTAAATAGAACCAATCTCAAAACAATGATAGGGACAATTACGGGCCATTGTCACCATTATTGGTGACATCTTTGTGTCCTAGGCGCGTCACAGCCCCTTGTGCAGAGGCTCTGAAGTGCCCAGGAGACTTCTGTGGTTCTGGAAGGAGCTAGGCCGGCTAAATTAGCCGGGACTATACGCACAACGGACCATTTATGAGTCTAAGTGCGGAAAATGAGTCCACCAACTATAACCATTATCATAACATAAGGACAAGACAATTATCCTGTCAACAAGGGTCATATACGCTAAAACACGTCGCAAAATTCGATCTTATTGTACAAATAATTATAAAACTCACAGATCTTGGTCTTGGATTCTTCCTGATCCCTCGTCTCGCCCTAGCTTTGGCAGCGAAGTATATCCTGATATACACGAACACCATGATGCAGGACGGGATGTAAAAGCTGCCCAGTGCAGAATATACCACATAGCCGATGTCATCTGACACCTGGAACGAAGGAAACAATAATTTAAGCAGGAGTAACAAGAGGCATATCATACCATATATGTTATTCATATATTAAACGTATTGTATTTAAATTGGTTTAATTATCTCTGATAAAAAATAACATATACACATGAAATATTCAGCTCTTAGGATTATACATACGTAAACAAAACATAAAATTCAGCTAAACTTTTATATTATAAACAATATATTAATAATCTTTTTTAATATAAACAGCAAAAGTATAAACTAAATAAATAAAGTTTGATTTTTCAATAATTTTTATCCAACACAAAAACGCTTCTACGATTCACTTAAACGGACGTCCTTTCTGTCATTTAATCAAAAGTTTAGGATTCGTTAAAAATCTATTCTCAATATTTGAACGAATTTTAATTAAACGGAATTGCGGTGTTCATTGTTAAGAGACGACCCTTCGAGTGCTCATTTCAGATACGGGCCATTCTAGACGTCTTTGTTACACGACATTAAATCCATGTTACGACACGACGCTCATACCTCTCAATGTTATAAGGTTTTAAGAAAAATCGAGGGGAAATCACATATTCTATAATTTTATACAGCATTATGCGTAATGGTATACATAAGGTTTATTTCAAAATAATTATCATTTATGGCTTCAACGAAGTTCAAGTATACTCATCTATAGGAACCGATAGATATTTGAGTTGTAGATAAAAAAATCTCAAAGCTTTCGTTTAAACTTAGGCAGTTCTTAACCTCTTTAAATTATTCTATAACTATAAAGAATGCTTGAAAGAACATGTAGTGCAAATGGTATGACCCTTGATCACAGCTACACAATGCAATGCTGTTCAAACTTAAATTGAACCCCATTACATTGTGTTAAAGTCCATTTTTGTTTGATAATGGAGGAGTGAAATTTTTATATGGATTTTCCCATTACTTCAATGATCCAAACGCAGGGCAGTAAGTGAAAACGTGACCTCTGTATACTCGAAATTGTTCTGGGAATGACGTTGGAAGTACAGGGACGGATTCTTGATGTTTAGGGCAACTTCTTATCGATTAGGCACACATATGTTTAGTTAGTATTGTATATAATAATATGACGCATAAAGCTAACATATGTTAGCTCATAAAATTATGAGTCTCTACTATGATCAGTTGTAACTACATATTTTACGTGTATGTTACATTGAATGCATGATCCCTTCCTATGTGCTATTACTTGCTGTTGAATGTTTTAGACCGAAAAAACATTAACGTTTGCTAGGCAAAGAAAAAAGCCATGTCATGCCTTAAATAAAAATTATCTGGAACAAATCTAAGGGATCAAGATCAACACAAGCGTATAACACAGATTAGATAAATGCATGTTACATATTATGAATATTAAATATTTCAAATATATAATAGTTTACCAAGTTTAAATATGCCCTCATATTACCAATGTTGTTAGTAGTTTAAACCATTGCGTTTTAACAAAGACTATGAACAGGAATGTAATGATTGGGGCTCCCAAAATTCAAAGATCGAGCCGTCCCCCAAATAGTAGCTACTCAAAAACGTACATTACTCGGTAATAGGCTTGAAGAACAAAAACCCTTGACATGTTTTGTGTGAAAAGGGCCATCATTAAGGGTACTTTTTCTAAATAACACGCGTGAACTGTTTCATGTGCATCGAATTGTTTATTATTTCATTTGTCAAACTTATGTATAGCTCTACTCATTTTTACGCTATACGAATTATAGTTCAATAATAATGTTATTAATGAATTTAATATATAGAAAAACAAGAACATAACACTTGTTCTTAATATGTATGGTATTCTCGGTATATAGGTAAATTATAAATTTAAACATAGTCAACCTCCTGCCTATTCTACCTAGCTTTGTTAGCTACGCCTTTGTCTATGAAAAGCTAACGTAACCAGCCAGGTTACATCACACATTTAAAAACAAAATTCTGCTACACATAATAGTTAAAAGATGGACGGATTATGTATGCACCGCAACTGAAAAGCAAGTAAAGTGCCTCGTGATAAAAAAATCAATTATTTATATATGAAATTAAATACATTAATCCAATTAAATTGTTGGCATTGGAATATTGTATTAGTTTCTGATTGGTTTGGCCATATAAAATGGATGGATAAACGCACTTGCTAGCTTTCTGGCAATGTGAGTGTCCATGGTGGTATCACTAAACATCAGGTGAGCTCCTTCCCGTTTACCTTTTTACCATATAAAAAATGGGCGGTTAGTTGGTAGAATATACAAGGCAACCGTGGATGGTAAAATCCAGTAGGGCATTCCTTGTCGTACATACCTGGACCGAAGTCTAGAGGACCGAAGGAGGTACTAGAGAAGGGACATGTTATAAGTACCCATAACCATCGAGCATTCGTGGTTATTCTCATTAAAGTCGATTAAGCGGGAGGTATATCAGGATTATAACAAATAGATATCCGTGGTCTCTATTCGGGAAAAAGGCGAGATAATATAAATAAATAAAATTCCAACTTTGTTTTTACCACGAAGCTACTACGCTACGGCTGCTACGGCGTAGAGCTACGTTGTATATCAAAGTAATATACAATCCTATTATACGGAAAATGTAGTAAAAAGAAACAGAGTCTTAAATATAACAACAAATATAAAAGTTAGTTCGCTCTCTTCCAACTTTGTACTTAACAGTTCGTACTACAACCACTTAAAATTGCCCTACGACAACGGTTAAATTGAACTACTAAGTACAAGTACATTCCCACAGGGAGGCAACTTTGAACCAAAGTAATTGTGTATTTACATGTTAATTACAAGAAGCGTGCAAGTGCGTTATAACTCATTAACTCACTCTGGTCTGAATTAAACTTAGGCTCCCGGGACCAGACGAGATTGAAGCAATTCCGTTGCGTCTCGTGGGACGGGAAAGAAGGTTTTTGGTAGTTTTACTACGTGTTCCATTTAGGTCTCTGTTGAGTAGTTAAACGCATGGAAATAATTGCGGTACGAATCAGAGAAATAAATCGTAGAACCTATTTAAATACCTCTTTTTAATACCCATAAGAAAATGGTTTTGGTTTTTTATTGATCTTCGCGGCTATTAATACGAGAAAGTTGAATTGTTTCACCGGGTATCAAATTCAGGATCTTCGATATATGTGTTAGATTTGAAATTATAGAGGTTTTTGGATATTAATGTAAAAATACTCAGGTAATCCGTGATTTGAAATTCATAGGTCACCGATCCGAGTTAGGAAAATAATTTTGAAGTAAGCATAAATATATTTTTTTAAACAACTTTCCATGATCCACATTCTCAAAAAATACTGACAATTATCGACGAATTTTGACAGGTGTGACTTCTAGCAAAAATACAGTACATAAAAAATTAAAGAATGTAAAGTGCTTTAAAGATATAATCGTAATGTAAAATACAGATCTTTATTAATGCTGAATGGATGATAAAACTTTTAATATTTCCGCTTGAATGACGGGATCGTATGAAAACGTCATTCCAGAATTACCTTTGTCAATTCTCATTAAAAGTCAATTAATGGCTACCTTAAACATCAAACATTAATTTACTAACGTTACTAATTAATGGCCCTCATTATTAATGTAATTATTTATTATGAGTAGCTCGTGATTTAAAATTACGTTAACTACATTCTAAACGTGAAAATCAAAACCACAATCAAAATGAATCTTGTTTTGACTTGCGTTACAAAAACCTAATATTAAAAATATTCTATCTATTGTTCTATTTTTTTTATTATTGTTACATTTCAGTAATTTACAATTGGCCATAAATGACATCCGTTCCAATTTTAATTAATTTCATTTATTAACTCTGGCCATATATAAAGTGTTCGCGAATTTGAGAAATAAGATTTAACAACTGTGGGAACACAGCTGCCAACATAATCACAATATGGCGTCTGTCAAAATATATGTTTTAAGTTTTTGTTAGTTTGTATTTGAAGTGTTTAAGTGAATTTTTATAGTATTATTTATTATATGTTATAGTGTTTTTATTTTGTGATGCACTCGATACGACATCTACAACATAGAGAATATACTTTACTACGCGCTATTAACGGCGCGCCTTGGACTAATATTGTGTACGCACTGATGTCTTTCAAGTCTACGAGTTAAAATTTCTAATCAATTTGTCTAATTTATCGTTAGTATTATACACGATACCGTCTGCGTGTATTAAAAGCTCACAAAATATCACTTATTCAAATGGGTCATATTATGAACACTTCTTAATTTACACTTACCGCCATTTACTACAATCAAGAATTGGTAAAAGTTCAGTTAAAGTTGGTTAAAGTCTCCGCTATATTTAATCTTTTGTTGATTTTGGAGCTGCTCTGCAAATCACCTCTGTGATAACGAATCAGGCCGGTTTAGTAAAGAGATATATAAATCAATCATTTTAAAATATTATAAACAATATTTGACCCAGTACCTACTATATTTTCTCGGCTGTGCACCAATGGATTTTCTTTCTATTGTCCCATTCTGCCCATTTAACATTCGCTCGCGCGGTGAAGGAAAACATCGTGCTTGCCTAAGACCCAAAAAGTCGACGGCGTGCGTCAGGCACAGAAGGCTGATCACCTACTTGCCTATTAGTTTAACAAATGATCACGAAACAGATATAGAAATCTGAGGCCAAGACTTTAAAAGGTTGTAGCGCCATTGATTGATTTTAATTTTACCTACTATATTTTAAGGAAAAACTAAAATCTGCGATTTAAGAAAGTATTCTCCACAGACTATAACCGTAAACGTAAATGACAGAAATAAAAGTGGACAGCAGTAATACCGTTTTATTTGTAACGAAACGTTTTTATAGCAACGTAAACTCTCTGTTAGTAACGGATTAAGCATTCTCTTTTCTTTGTTACATTTGCGCTTAATAAAAAACGGGGATAAAGATTGTGGTACACCATGAATTAGTTTCTGATTTTTATGGGGCTGCACTAGGTTACGTCTACATAAAACATTTTATTTGGTTTATTTTTGTCACATTTTATTAAACATCAGATCATAGGATTCAGGAGCCATATCTGAAAATACCAATTGGTCATCAGCCTATCGCATCAAGAAATCATCAGACATCGCTGGAAGGTCGCCGTGGACAAGGGCTTGCTCGAGCTAATAGTGGCTGTTTATCAAGCAGCCAAAGAACGTCGAAATATGCGTTCATTTGTCTCGCGAGTCCACGCCACACTTTGAGTAGTAAAGAAGTACGTTTAAGCATTAATAAATTATAACAAAAGTGAATAAAGAAAATGCACAAATTAATTCAATGTAAATTATGTATATATATATATATATATATATATATATATATATATATATATATATATATAAACTCCTTCGAATTTAAAAAAGATGTTTAAATTTAAAAAGCCAAAATTATTGGTTCATAATAAAAAATGGCATAAGTATCGCGACATGTGATAGTAGAACAACAGTTATATTTTATATAGATTTACAAAAATAATGAAGTTAGAAAAAATATCACAGAAAATGTGATACTAGACGAAATATTTTGCATCGGGTCTCGTATAAATAGTATACACCAGTAAATGTTAAAATATTAATTTTACTAGGTGTCTTCGCCGAATTGACTTCATAAGCCTTAATGAACACCCGGTGTTTCTCAATCTTTATATAAACTATAGAATCCAGGTCAACCAAATAAGAGTGGACAGACAGACTTAAGGACTGGCACAAAGCGATATTATGCACTCCACTGGCTCCCAATTAAATTAACTGAGCGAAGTTAGATTAAAAACCTGAAAATTACATAAATCTTTGTAAGTTTTCTTGAATTCTCCACAGGGATTAAGGTACTTTTTCAATGATTCTAAAAAATTACAGTCCTCAAATTTTATTTCTTAAAGCTTTCGTATATAAAACCGATATTTAGTATATATATAGGTTTTATAGAATCAGACCCTAAATGTGACGATTCTTATTTATTTTACATTATTTTAAATACAGATCACACCTCACACCTCTATAAAACCAAAAAAATATCTCCGTTCATAACAACGCAAATAACAAACACACTTTCGTATTTATTATTCTATTTCTTAAAGGCTTTTTCAATTCGATATTTAAAAGTAGTTCATTGACATTTTAGCTTTAGAACACTTTTCAATATTAAAACAATATTATTTTACGCTTATCGTACTGGTGATATATCTCTAATGAAGGAAACGCGCACGTCCGTGATCCGGGTATATCCGGCTCTTAGAGCCAGCAGTGTCCAAGCCAAGGTCAATGCCCCCATCGGGCTTTGGGCTAATTACAAATCTTGCTTCGATCAGCTTTAACGTGAATACTTTAAGGTCCTTTTAAAAAGTTTAGGCTGCCACAGTATAAAACATTAATTTTTAAACTAAATAATTTATTTGAGGAAGTTCTTTTCTACGAACTTGACCAGATAACGCGTAATCCCTTCAATGGCGAGCACGCTAGGCTAACACCTAAATAACTTGGAGACGTATGACGAACATATTCACAGGTAAGGTGGTTATACATTGTATGACATTTATATCGAAATATAACAACTTAGTTTAGATTTACACCAGATGAACAAGTAACTTCGTGTGTAATACTGTTTCGCTATCTATGATTCCTCAACTTCTTTAATCAAACTTAGCATCTTGTGCGAGTGTTACATTGTGAATAGAACGAACATCTAGAACAAAGTAAATAACCTGACTTGTTATTATATAGTTTTATAAATAATTTAAAATGTAGAACTATTTCCTCCTCATCGAATAAGTATCGCAATACAGCGAAGAAATGCTACCAGCTTAAAGGTACCACCAAACTTTTTAAATTTGTTTTTTTTTTATATTGAGTATGTAGGTTAAGAAAATTTTAAAAACTTGATAGATAATATACAATTAAATTGCTTGAGTATGATTTGTCACCCCATTTTGTAAAAATCTATTAAATACATTTGTATAAAAATTTAGTGCAATTCGTAAAAAAATTGCATAATACTATTTAAACATATACTTATGAAGAATTTTATTTATTTCACGACATAATTTCTCTCTGTATCTCATAAATTTCCATACATGATATCAAAACACAATTTCTTTCGAGCTAATTACTTGATAAAGATCGCCGCAATCTAAAATTGAATGTAAACAGAATACGTAAAGTAATTTAATAAATTTCTTTTATAATAGATATAAATTTACTGGATAAGAACGAAACGGAAAGTAATGGTTATTTGGAAGAGATATTTTAGGTTAGGTTATTTTAGATATGTATAAAAATATCAAACGTTTTCTTTAATATAAATATATTCTTTACCTAATTCCCCGACTATATTGTCGTCGGTAACTGTAACTTATATATATGTATCACTTAAGTAAATAGCATTTGTAAGTAGAATTATTAAGTGAGGTATTAGCTGTTTCAATTTCGAAACTTTTACGTGTGATTATTTTTAATATTGTCGAATACTACACGTTTCATTATTCTTCTTAATAAACACAAATTATATATATATATATATATATATATATATATATATATATAATTATATATATATATATATATATATATATATATATATATATATAAACTTATAGGTTCGGCCGTTCATTTACTACGACGTTCGCCTGTTATGCCTTTGTCCTCTGCATTTCCTAGAAAGTCCCGAGTTTAGTACAAAAATACAATTCACAACTTTCGATCTTAATTATATATGATTGTATAGTGTAAACCGATGTAGTTAAAAATTAAAAATTAAAAATATTAAGGTTACCTCTCAAACCTTTATATCCACGTAATTAATTATTAGGTAGTTTTCCTATTAAAGGTTCCTAAACGAAAGGGAGGTGTTATTTTTCAATTACGCGAAAGACGTGAATGCAATGTGAATGGTTAAAGAAATCGGAAATTTTCATTCTATTAGAATGATATGTATATGAAAAATTAGTTTATATATATATACATTGAAATATATATATTTCAATAATTAACAAGTGATTTCTTCCAGATATGAGTACAGGGCAAGAAATTCATAACTACATTAACAAAAAAAATAACATCTAAATAATATCACATTGAAGAAATTGCACATATATATCGTCTACGTCTAATGACGTCACCCTAAAACGCTGGGCAAAGCCGAATAAAATATTTATTATAAGAATAATACAAAGAAAATTACTTGTAATATGAATTGAATTTTAATATTGACAGTATGTTTTCTTTCAAAAGTGCCTAAAACAAAATTACGACTTTATATTAAGTATGAATAATAATACCGCCCGTTTCCTAACTACATTTTTAAGGTAGAACAACAAGAAGCCTTATTATCCTTTATTTAATTTTCCGTCAAGATTACCCCGAAATCCCATTTCCTATGAAAACAGATCGCAATTACTTGGGTAAACCGCGTAACACAATTGTCATAACATTCGATACATTTTACCTTGTTACTGGGATTTTTATTAAATTATGTATTGAGATATGAGAATTACTTAGAGACTATTTGCTTCCGGTTTCATTTTGACCGTTTACAAAACCGGATACTGAAATATTCGTTCTTTTTTTAAATGTCTAAATACTGTTGTTACGTTGTTATAGTTTGAAAACTATTAGGTTATATATGAAATTGACGTATTTCGTACTGGCCACTTTAATCACGATGTTCTCCTCTTTGGTAAGGAATTCCAAATTCAAAATTCAAACAGCTATTTACTCATGTATTTGTGCTTCGATGACCGTCATTCATTTGTTTTTTTCTGTTTGCGTCACTCATTTTACAAAATGGAAAACTTAAAGTATCGCATTATTTACGAGTACGAGTTTCGCCGTGGCACCTAGTGCTGCGGAAACGACTCGAAGGGTGAATGATGTGTTTGGCGGTCATGTTGCAAAAGAAAACACAGTTCGTTTTTGGTTCCCACGTTTTCGTTCTGGAAATTTCGACCTGCAAAACAAGCCCCCTGGACGGCCTGAGACCCAAGTTGATAATGAAGTATTGAAGGCTATTGTGGAAGTGGATCCATCGCAAACCACGTCCGAGTTAGCTGCAGGCTGCGGTGTTAGTGATAAAACTGTTTTAATTCACTTAAAGCAAATTGGAAAGATTAAAAAGCTTGAAAGGTGGGTACCTCACGAATTGACTGAAGCAAACCGGCAAACGCGCGTCGACTGCTGCGTTACATTACTGAACCGGCACAATAATGAAGGTATTTTAAACCGAATCATTACCTGTGATGAAAAATGGATTCTTTACGATAATCGGAAGCGCTCAGCGCAATGGTTGGATCCTGGCCAGCCAGCCAAATCCTACCCCAAGCGAAAATTAACCCCAAAAAAGTTACTTATAAGCGTTTGGTGGACTAGTGCCGGTATTGTTCATTGCAGTTTTCTCAAATCTGGCCAGACTATTACGGCTGAAGTCTATTGTCAGCAATTGCAAACCATGATGGAAAAGCTAGCGGCTAAACAACCTAGGCTGGTCAATCGCTCCACGCCACTGCTACTTCATGACAACGCTAGACCACACACTGCACAACAGACGGCTACCAAATTAGAAGAGCTTCAATTGGAATGTCTAAGACATCGTCCGTACTCCCCGGACCTTGCTCCAACAGATTACCATTTTTTTCGAAATTTGGACAACTTCTTGCAAGGAAAAAATTTAACTCTGATGGGGCAGTCCAAATCGCCTTCACAGATTTTATTGATTCCCGTCCGACTGGTTTTTTTAGTAAAGGGATCAATGAACTACCTATGAGATGGCAAAAGTGCATAGAAAACAATGGTTCCTACTTTGATTAATTAAATATATTATATTTAAAAATATTCGACTTTTTGTTTCTCCCATAAAAAACGCCAATTTCATATGTAAGGACCTAATATTACGCTACTCACTAACTAGTACAAGACTACACGAAGAAAGAAAATTCTCAGTAAAATTTAAGCGATAATATGTTTCAAACTGTGCGTTTTGTAATATTATTGAAGTAGCAACTTTTATGTTATGCTATGTTAAGTATTCCTGTTTTAGGACAATGAGCAGGATTTTATACGTTTTGAACAAAACATCGAATAATTCTGTTTTATTAATTATGCCGTAATTTTTTTTGAATTCTTTATTATATCACAAACTAATTTTGAAACAAATTGATTCAATGATTATTATTCGAATATCAGACGAAGCATTTTACATAATTAAATTTAATGTTTTTCCGACACACACACAATAATAGCAAGTACATTAGGATAAGTGAGTGTTAAAAATTGGCGCCATGCATCACGTTACATCGGCAACCTTTTTTGCTTTTAGTAGTTTAGGGTTGCTCTGTAGTATCGATAAAGGAGATTTTTTAATTATACTTGTTAACAATCAAGTTAATTTACAGACAATAAATTATCTTAACCGAAGGTGCGTATACTATAACCATGAGTGATCGATTAATTAGACATTTTTAATTAGAAAAATTTAAGGTCTACCTTTGATACAAATGTAACGTACATTTGGAATTCCAGCACTTCTTAAAATTTTACATACTAATATTTTTGGCAGTTTGCAATAATTTGTCAATAACAAGACTTTATATAAAATCTATAATACTATATAAAGAAATAAGTATCGTAATACTATAAGTATAAAAGTGCTGCCAGAGGGACCAAACTGTTTTAATTATATATTCATCAATTTTTAATAATAGCTATTATGATTACTAGGTAAGTTAAGAATATCGTAGTTATAGTAAATTTATGTGTTTAAAATAGATAGAAATATAATGACAGAAAATAACATTAAAATTAAATAAATGTTGTGTTAAAGTGTAAAAACAGTTTTAAGGTTTTATTCTATTTATTTTAAAAGTGAAGTAACATATTTTGTTTTACAATATTACATTTGAGGTATCGATAAAAAATAGATCCTCCCTAGCCTTCTATAACAATTTATTTGGCAAATGTGCTGCTGAGAAATACGGACTTTCACAAAACCCTCTACAAAACATTATAAATCTACTAAATACTTTATTAAAACTTTAAGAAGTTTACGTAATGTTACTTCAAGAATCTTTTAGGTTAATAATACGAAACTAAGACGTATCAAAAATAAGGTTAATATTTGGTATCTGTCATTCCCTAATGGGATATAGAGATCTGCATGTCTTTCATATATTTCTTCTAACCTGAACACACGTTTTACTGATTCAACCCGAAATCTCCGATAACTCGAAGTCCAAAGTATAATCAAATCAGCTCAAAGCATTTTGGAATCGTCATGTTTTTCGTCGTTTATTAGTTTAAGTATTTATAACCGGTGTGAAAAGAACTGTTTTCAGAGACGAGTCAAATAAAAACCTGGTAGCAAATATTACTAAATTATATAAAAGGTGAAACAGAATAATTAAGCAAAAATGTTATAAAGCGGCGATCTAATGTATGTTACTAGTATAAAGTAATTATTATTTATTGAGGTAACACTATTATCAATGACTCGCGACGACCAAAGCCGCACAAATTGTAAAGATTATGTATGTCTTCAAACAAAATCACAAGAAGTAATTGTAAAATTCATTAGTAATATTAGTGATAATAGTTTGAGAAAAATAATATACAACTATTTTTGATTACTATTTTAAAACAATATAATATAATGACATGACGTTTGGCATGACCCATTTTAAGTTCACGCAGCAAAGGGATAAATTGTAAATTCAGTTTGCATAATCTGTGTTTGTAGCACAGATAATTAATAAATTATGAATCAGCTCGTTGACAGACGCTCTCCAATTCTTGTTTTCGTAAAAGCGAGTATGACGTCATGAATTACAAGTGAGATTTTTAAAGTGCCAAATAGTGAACAAAATTTAATGTTAATTAAAACAGTAGTAATTAGAATTTTATTCACGATGTTTGTTCATTCGACCAAAGTCCAACGGATATGGATGGCTTATCATTTTTAAATACTTGGAAATTTTTAATTATAATTATACAACTTCTACTGGCTTTTAATTAGTTATATTACTTTAATTCCAATAATTCATTATTCATAATAATTAAATATTTCATTTTTTTATATGGTCGCGCACCGCAATGTCCTAATTATCTTTGGTAATGTGAAGAAATGTCCCGTATTACGTTACTAGTCTACGTAACTATCTAATTGCATAATGAAAAACAATATCTAAAAAATATGAAAACTTGTGAGCACTTATATTTTTGAAGATCAAGAAAAATATTAAAGCAAATTTGTTTCAGAGAAACGTCACTAAAACTCTCTAGGACCTTAGAAAAAATGTCTGGTAGGCGTCAGGTCAGACATTTGCCAACAAATGGAGGATATTCACATTCATTCGTACGTTCCGACAAAACGTTTCGCCATTGAATAAGATTTACTGGAAGGACTGGACGTGCGCGTTGTGACAAACATGTAAACCATTCAAGGATTAAGCTTAAAGGGCGTATGGGTATTTGTAAATTACTGGAAAATAGCCGCTGTCTTTGGAATACTGTCAGTTTCAGTAATGGGTTGACTTTGATTCTAATTCTGTACAGGCTTTGTTCGAATCGAATGAGGCGTGGATCAAGGGTTTTTATAAATGAGGTTAATTAAATTTTTCACTGTCTCCTTTGAACCTAAATTTGTCATATATAAGGATGTGACCTTTGGATTTACGTTTGCGATTCTAATTCATGCTCGGATTTTTCTCTATCGTGTATGGTATGAGCTAAAAGCTAATTTATAGACTTAAAAATCAAGTACGTGTGTTAGGAACAGAATGCTAACAATTCGTCCCAGGAAAACACTAAATAGAAAAATGGGTACACCTCGTCTCCCCACTGTCAAACTATTTGCAAAATGTCACTTTCTTAAAACAACATACCCAATTTAATGTCAGTATGATTAGGTTGTCTCTATAAAATACGGCTTACGTGTATATCTCTACCAAGATACATATTCTGTGGCACAACTCTAGGGTTGTCACAAAATACAAAAAAGGTCCCTTTAAAAATATTTAAAGAGAGGAAATGAGAGACGGAGCAAACACATTTCCTTCGTTTCCATTGTTCAGTTTCTATTTGATTTGGACAATTGCCGGGAAACTGGCACCAATTATGTAAGGGAAACATTTAAATTTATATTTTTGAATTAATTCAGTGCTCTTAACATTAAAGAAAAATTGGATTTTTAATGTTTTAGTAGGTAAAATTTGAATATGCGCAAATTTTCTGGTATCTTGTAACTTACCTTATTCTAGCTCTATTCAGCTATTTTATATAAAAGTAAAATATTGTAAGTTTTTCATGAAATAGATATATGTGTGTGATGTGTATGTATTATAGATCTTTTGTAGGGTTCAAACTATGGAATTAATCCATCTTTACGTGAAATAAGTCGTATAGGTTATTTTTCAATTAGAAACAGAGCTTTATTTTTTTAATTGTAGAAGAATGATGTGTATCATACAGTGTGATACAGTATATTGTACAGTACAGTATACACTGTAAAGTGTACAATAACAATTACAGTGTATATAGATTCTTCATACGAATTAAGTTTTCTATAAGAATTGGTAAAAAACTCATGAATATAATAAGCCTTATTTCGCAATACAATATTTTAATAATATGCCCCTGGTTGAATGCAAAGGTGATCCCGAAAGCGTTTGAGTGCAGTATGGTAAGCAGCCGAGGTGATTTTAGTTTATTGCTTTCCCGGCTTTGCAATTGCTTAAGAACGTATATATATACCATGGCAACGTTGTTTTATTATAAATTATGAATTCGTTAAATGCCTTTAAAAATTTAATTCGAATTAAATCAAGGTGCATTTATAGCGTGGGCGAGTATTTAGACCATAAGTTTGACACCAATTGTAAATAACGTAGATTTGATATTATTTATTTATTGAACTTATTTATTTATTACAGAAATACATACATTATCCGGACAGACTATGCCAATACGATAATGTCAAGAAACATTAAATAATTAAAATATAATAGAATACGTATATAATAATTATTAAACACAACTTACACAATATCGCTACTGTGAATTCACTCTGCGAACATATAAATATATCTATTGTGTCGGAGACAACATTCAGTAGTCGCAACGTCCTGGATAACGGGGATCTGTGCAACAGAATGGTTCTTGTCCTTGGTATCGCAAATAACCTATTCCTTCGCCGTCGCACATATCCCATAGGTACTAAGGAACCCAGTTCTTGGAGTAAATACACTTGGGTTGCACACTACACCCCACAAGACTTTCATTACGTAGTAGACCAAGTAAGTCCCGTCTGGTTTCCAATTTATTGTACCCCATCCCTAAGACAAATAATGTTGGGTACATTAAAGCATAGTAGGGGTAAACGCCATACAGTCTGTTATAGAGGTGTCGTGTTATTCTATTTTGGTATTCTGTATGCGCTCCAACTTAAGGCAGTTAATGTTCTTATTGTATGACATAGTAAAAATTGACATTTGCATGCCTTTTTATCGTCCTTTTGATTTAATTGTATAACTATCTTGGCAAATACACGATTTATTATTATTATTAAAAATTTAAAAGTAATTTATAGATATCTATCCAAATATGGTAATTTTTAACTCAGACTTTAAAAAATCCCTTTAAAAAAATACCGACTATATCTTATTCTAATTCTACGCGTACAAAGTCGCACGGATCAAACGAGTAATTTAGATTTTTTGCTTCAAAGCGTTTTTTCTAAAACTCTTATATTGAGACAAGTTTCAAGATCCTTTGTAATAAAGCCTCTTTTCTCTTAAACTTAAACAAAGAAGTGCTAAGGGACACTTTATTTTGGCGGGCAATTTACGAAATGGAGGGAAAAGTTTCGCTATTACCCAGGTGGCTAAATATTTAGGTTTAAAAAGTTTTTTATAAGTACTACCGTCCTTTGCTTCGCACTCGCGGGGGCTGCCTCAATAATACAAATTTAATGATAAAATTTGTTACGAATACAAAATTGATGGAATGTCAAGCTCAAGTACTTAAAAAGTCTTAATTTGTAAGCCAGAAATAGTTGATATTGTGTGTATCACTCTGATGAATCTAGAAAGTAAAACACTCTCTGGACTTGATCACAGTACATTCATAAAAAGTATATTGAAATTTACAATACAGACGAGTCTTTAGAATATACTTACGACCAGCTAGAATTTGTTTAAATGTTTAGTGTCATCATAAGGTTCATAATGGAGCTTTTGCCTTAACCCAGTTTCTATTAAGTGAAAAGATAATATTGTGGTTCATAATAAATATTTTGGTAAAGAAGTTTTCGACTTGAATATACTTAAATATTGTACAGGATTCTTTTTATTGAGATTGGAATAATTGATATATATGTGTACGTACCCTATCAACAGCCTGTTTTAATTATGTTTGATAATTTTATATTTTAATTTGTCTTAAGTAGGAATATAACTGGTCTACTAATTTACCAATATAAACAATAAACAAATACCTACTGAAATGTGTCTGCCCCGTACCAGCCAGCCAGTCAATACTATATGCGATGAATATATATATATATATATATATATATATATATATATTTATAAAGTTAGATTTTTGAAATGTATGTCATTATAAATGTATAGTGAACGGATACCATATATCTTGACTGTTTGAATGAATTTCTGAATTATAAAAATAAACTCGTGTTGCCTGTCCATTGTAAACTTTAATAACAAATTATTGTTTATTTAAAAATGCATTCTTCATTGGAATAACATTCTATTTTATTAGCATTATCAAGCAAGATTCAATACGTAGTGCAATAAACTTTTAGTTATTAAGGAAATTAACCGATGAACAAGTGTTTAATTTACTTACCGAGAGTTTGAAATATCGCAGATTCGATTTATGTAAAAGATAATGTCTGGAAATAGAAGTGTAAAATACATGTGAATAAAGTTTTATTTATATTTCTATAAATCATTTTATAGGTAAAGTATTTTATAATTAATATAGTATTTCAAATAAGTCTCACTAGAAAACGTTGTGTCCCAGTGAAATCTATGGATTAAAAATTAAAATAGATCATAAAATAAATCCATAAAAAAGGTGTAAAATGAGCGCTTTAAAACTACCCCTATTAAAATTTAATGGTCTTAGCACTGCTAGCTATATAACTTTTGCATTTTATTTCAGCACAAATGAAGAAATGTGATGCGAAACAGAGGACCGCGTAAAACGAATTTCGCTCGACATTCTAATTTCCTCGCGAAACATAAACAGGGATTCCGACAAAAACTTCTGCTCCCTATATAAAAGTAAATTAAACGCTATAAAATGTTATTGCTACTACTGTTCGTTGCGCTCAACTCGGCAGAAAAAAATAACGTTAATGAAACAGTAACTTGCGACGGCGTCGTTTTCCATCAAGTGTATTATGATCGACAGATTCTCATAAAAAACTTGGGACGACCCTACAATTTAGTTATGCATAAATATTCGAGGACGCTTTTCTTTAGTCAGACGGTGCAAAATAAAAGAGGAGTTGACTTCGAAATTAAAGCGTGTGATCTCAGCATAATAAAAGATGATAAAAACCCAGAATGTTCTATTATTAAAGGAGTTCCAGGAGGCTATGCTATTGCTTATGACGCTGGTAATGACGATTTATATTTTGGCGGGCATGATGGAATATATAAATACGATTTTCCAAGTAAACAAGCAAAATTCTTCTCGGAGAAAGGTAAATCCATTTGGGGACTGTTTATCCGAAGAAACTTTTACTTTATAGAGTACCCATCACAAAAACTGTATGTGTACTATAATGATCGTTTTGTTGAGGTAGCAGAAGCTGTAAATATTGAGGTAGATATTTTCTTTAAATCAAAACTGGGTGAAGTTTATTTTGCAAATAAAACTGCATTGTATAAAGTTGAAAAACTAACTAAGCATCCAATAGTTCTCAGTGATAATATTATCGTGAGGCAGATAGCAGATGATACGTTTGGAGATGTATATATTTGTGCTTCAGATGGAGTGTACCTTGAAGATAAACCTCATCGTAGAGTTAAGAAAGTAGCTGACATAGAAAAAGCATTTGGTTTGACTTTTGATGAAAGAGATAACGTAATGTATTCAGACGAAGAAACAATATTTAGATTACTTCCTAGCAATAAAAGTAAAACTTGTTGGTATGATTATAATATTGGTGACGAAGACGATAGACTAAAAGATTATGTAATCATTTAACAGAATGTAAGGCTACTTTATACGACATCATACTGTTATTCTAGAAAATGCGAAAGTTTATATAACATGAATGATGATGATGATGATTAATGAATACAGTTATTGATTTTTTAAGCGCTTTATTGTTTAATTTTTTAAATCCAATAAAACATTTGACACATAATGTTAATACACAATAGGCCCCCACGGGACGTCATTAAAATGCACAATGTAGATTGTTATCATTTTGTTACCAAAATATTTATGAAATCAATACGTTATAATTTAATCGTCAAATGAACATCAGTGATTATCTCATACCAATACAGTTCGCGTGACTGAAAACATCTGTTTATAATTGATTAATTTTCATCTCAATTATTATTTCAATTAAGCCATGTGAAACATGAATGTCATGGGTATGTGCTTTTGAAGGATTAATTATTTTTTTAATATGAATGGGCTAATTGTTTTGTGATTTTAATTCAATTCATACATTTTGTTAATGGAAATATTTTGACATTCGTATGGAAGAGTTATATTAATATAATTGAATATAGAAAAACATTTTTTCATGTATCTTTACGCACAATATATGCCACCAGAATATTTCCGGTCAATGTCTTAATATTTAGTATATGCATTCTCTTTTTGTTTATGTGCATATCTTCTTCTGCTGGTGGTATACATCCCTGATGAATTCCCCGACGAATATCATATCTGTTTATAACGAATTTAATGAAACGTTATTTATTTTCAGACCTACAACTGATATCATTTTTATTACTATTATCATACTTAAGCGATTGTTTATCCAACAAAGAATGTAATATAATAAAATTTGAGGGTAAATGGTACAATAAAGAAGTTCTCTGGTCACACGTTGGAAGGGCATTTAATCTCAACGTCCATAGACACAGCAATACTCTTCTCTTTAGTTTTTCGGTTTCAGATACATATTCTGACGTTAATTTCCAACTGGCTTATTACAATATTGATACGAAAGATTACTCAGTTATTGCGGGGATTGCAGATGGCTGCGCTGTGGCTATAGATCAAAAGAATGATGATATATACCTGGGTGGAAGTGATGGGATATACAAGTTCAATATGATAACAACTATAGCTGATTTCTATAAACAAAAGGGAATAAATATCTGGGGTCTCTTTTATAAGCGGAATCTATTCTATATTAACTATCCAGATCAACAATTGTTTATGAGGGTGGACGATAAATTTGCTAAAGTGAAAGAGTTCGAAAAATTTCAAATTGATTACTTTTATGTTAGTAATGATAATGAAATAATATTTTCGAATAAGACTGGACTATATAAATATAATGCTGCAACAGGAATCGCTAATGTTATTAAGGAGTCAATATCTGTAAGACAGATTTCAGAAGACAGTTATGGAGACATGTATATCTGTTCAAATGTTGGTTTATATAAGTTCCGAAAAGGTATATTGATAAAAATCTTAGATATGAAAAACATACATGGTGTCGCTTTTGATAGAGATAATACATTAGTATTGTCGACTCAACAATCGGTTTTTAGATTAGTTCCAAGTAATACTAGTTGCATAAAGGATACCGAAGAGGAAAAATGGTAATCACTGCTAATTATACTAATTACAAATAAATAATTTTTCAAAAAATTGTCTTATTATATATACTTTTAATGCCAAATAAATTATAACTGTATACGAGTAATAGTTAAAGTACAGAATAAAATAATTATGTATGGATCTGTGTGTAAACCATTTACAGATTGCCATAGTTACGTAAAATAAAACTAATTCTTCAAATTTTTATCTACATTATACTCATTTTTGCTATGAAATTTCTATTATATTTTACTGCGTGTGTGCGATTAAGAAATAAATAAATCTTCCGCGAACGGTTTTATTGGAGAAAACCAAAATTTGATTAGATCTTTAATATCAATAGACTATTCACTATTCATGCACTTATAAAATAAAGGAGCCTCAAGAAATATCTCGAGTATATCCTTTGTAATTTTGCAGCAAGGAAGTGACGTTGTTATATTTTTCTATAGGTAGTGCCCGCAAAAGATCGCTAGAAAGTGATGAGCCGCTCATACCCTTAAATATTAAAAAAATATGCTAGTTAAAAAGTAGGTATTATTAATTTAATATTGCGTAGCAAAATGCGGCATCAATTTTAAACGATAAATAATTAAATTCACGTTTTTCGCCACGTACGTCACCGGACCATGTAGCCGCGTATTAATCAAGCATTTATCGGTTATATGTATTCAAAAGGCTGAAATAAAGCCGAAAAACGTTGTTAATTTAGCTTTCAATTATACGTGGCATGTCGGGGGATGAAATTTTAAAAAATATCACCTGCTTTAAAGCTCGGGGCGAGTTAAAAATCTTCTTGTTACGAAAAATGTTCAAACATTGTCGAAATGTACGTACATTTAATTGTTCTCCGTTTTAATTGATTCACTGTTCAGGCTATTTATTTGTTGTGAACGTAATGCCATATGAGAAAGAATACTTCATTAAATTTATTGCGTTATGCCGAATGTTGCATGCATCACATATTGAATTTTTTTGTTTGTTTTTGTTCTAATTAAATAAAACTACACAAATAATATTGTATTGTTTTGATTGCTAGAAAATCGAAACGATAAGTTATAACTTAAATTCTTTGTTATAAATTGTGTTTATAGCCGTTAAACGTTTATTTATGTGTTTGTTTTTTTTAATAAGGTCTTTCTTCGCCATTAATATTGTACATGAGATGGATAATTCAATGACAAATAACAGCACAATATATGATATGTCAAACTTGCTGCAATATGTCAAAATATTAACAATTTAATTATCTAAATAAAAATGAATGGCAAAATATGTTCCTAAGCTCAAAATTCGAAGATGGCTGAACCAATTTGAGTATTTTTTTAAATTATTCCTCGACTTGGAAGGTTTTTATGCAGAGAAAAATGGGAAAATTGAAAAAAAAAAATATTTTGACTTTACTTATTTTTTACTCCAGAAAAGTGAACAGTCTGTATGGGTATAGAAAAAATGTTCCATATGTTGGTACTAAAACGGTAGACTAACAAAAAAAATCACATTAAGGTGAAACAAAGTTCACCGGGGCAGCTAAATTGTTATAAAATTGTCATATTAATAACATATATGTCAGTTAGAGAATAACTAAAAATCTCCCGGATTTCCTTTCAATATCTAATCACCTTCCACCACCTTTTGAGAATAGTAGAAGTCTCTGGAATTTTTGGGAACATGATATAATAGTTTGATTGCTAAGGAGTACCTACCAATTTTTTCCTGTGTTACATGTTCCCTCCCACGGAGGTGATATCCAACTTAGTATAACAAAAATATATAAGAATATAGAACTATAAACTATTGCCTCATCGACTAACTTCGTGAAAATAGAAATATTGAGCGCGAAATATCCGAAGGACACGACAGATAACACGGTTTTATTAATATCTATTATTGTGTGTTATTGCTTCTCACTACGAGTTCATTTTATATTGGAAGCTTTCTTGGACCTTTTCTATTCATACGTATTTTATTGCAAATAGAAATGAAGACGTTAAACTAACCCTGAAATAAAAGAAAATAACGAACACTCAACCAAAATCTTCTAAAAGTCAAACAGTAAGTAACAAATTTCATAACATTTCATTATCAATTAATATAACTTTAATGACAATAATATTATAAATTATGAAACATATATACTATAATAAATTTAATATGCTATACTAGACTATAACATCTAGAGATCGTGGTAAAAATTGCAGTTTCTAAAACGTCAATTGTATTTAAATAACTATCGAACCCGACAGACGTTATCCTGAACACGTTTTAAATTAAAAAATCTCTTTTCGAATCCACTTTAAAAGTATGCATTAAAATCACCCCAGTTTAATTAAAAACAGAAGATTTATATATTTAAAGAAGATGAAAGACTATATTACGCAGTAGTACAATACAAAACCTCTATTTAAGCGGCTTTTAGAGCTAAAAGTCTATTCACGGTTAAACTAGTTAATATTTACTGCATTACTGCATCAAGGCTAGGTGCTTATTTTAATGACCATAGTGATGTTATTCAAAGCGTAGGGTCCGAGTGCTGCATAATATTTGTCCCGTCACTAAAAGCTTTGGTAATGGCAATTCATATTTCGAGGACAGTGTTTTTGCCACCCGCACTATCAGTGTTCAGGAGGAAAGTGATAAGCGTTGTTTTTAAAGTATTGTTGAGCGTGTGAATTGAACCTAATATGCTTTAATTGTTTAAATATACGCACCTACACAATACTAGGGCTTTTTGTTTGTTGTGGTAGTCTCTTTATCTGGTGGACCCAAGTCGTATCGGTATTATTTCGTATTGAAGCTGCTCCAATCACATCGCGTAGTAAAGAATACCTAAAAATGTAAGAGCTCCATGTAAAAGTTAGTTTAGTTATTTGCCTTGATCGAACAACTGATCATTATTTTTCATTTACAACATTGGATATTAAATTCTGCTTATCGTTGTTTATCTTGCTTTACAAATTGTTTGTACTTTCAAACTATTCGCGTTTAATAAAACTGAGGTAAAATGATTTTAATAAATTTGCTGAAAGGAGAAAACCATCAAATGTTTTTTCGTCACAAATCGTCACTTAGAAATTAAAAATTTATTCCTTCATTCAAAATACTCTCTCTGAGTACAGTTGTAATCCTATTAACAATAATGAATAAACTATAATACAACAAAATATCTTGCTAAATAATCATTTAGCAAGATTATTTATACAAATTGTTGATTAACAATTTGTATAAAACTATGGCGACGCCATCTTGCTAGAGACGTTTCGACGGAATTTTGAAATATGTGAATGTTTCATGTTTTGTTTAGATTCCATAATCACTAATAAATAACCTAGGTTATGTTAAAATTAAATTCTTCATATTATTTAGATAGCAATCAATAACTATTCACTTATCTTCTCTCAATTCAAGAGCCTCTTTATCGACGTTTATTCGCGAGAATGCTTGAGCTGTCTAAATCCCTTTGTAAATATATTGTGTATTATATTGAGCTTAATGATTTCTTTACAAATAGAGTATTTGTAAGAGAAGATCAATTGCAATTCATATTTAACGATGAATCCGGAAGAATTTATGAGAAAGAATTATTTTATTCGATGAGAAGTTTCAGCTGAATGCTTTGTCCTTTTCGGTATTGTAAAATTCTTTTTTCAAAATTCTAAAACGAATTCATTTCCTTCCTTATTGTTGTTCATAGACTATAGGCTTTTATATTTTTCTACAGAATTATAACATGAGAACACATGTCTATAGATAATATATACATTCATTTTATGGACGTTTTCAACACAACAAATACAACATAACTACTAAGTTCGCAGTGGGAACAACCGTGCCATAAGTCCTTGCAACCTTCCGTTAGCATAACACATGAGTTGAATACATGTTTTATATTTCTATACATTTTTTAAGTTACAAGAAACATTGCAATGACTGAAAGAAAACACTTTTTTACCGGCTTGAATCTATGTGCAAGTGTTTTCTTTCAATGTGTAAAAGCTATGTTAACAAAAGACAATACTAATTGCAATGAAATTCACGTACTGTCCTGTTCCAAAATGTATCGATTAAGCGTGCAATAGGCGTTAAGTTAAAAAAATATTTTCCTCAAGCCACGGTCTATCTGATTAAATTGAATCCGTGTCTGCACATAAATTTGATATAATCAGGAAATTGGTGAAAGAAAACGAATTAAATTAGATTATTTGAATATTTTTAGAATGTTTGAAGTATTTAAGTTTAAAAGTATTTATTTATAAACTAAATTCGGATTTATCTTTTCGGCCTTCATTTATCTCTTCCTCCTCCTCCTGATAATGGAAGTTTGTAGTTTAAAAAAAATTGCTATATCTGTTTCGTGATCATTTGATTTGTCTAATAGTCAATCATAAAAGTAGTGGATCAGCTTTCTGTGCCTGACAGACGCGGCCTTGTTGGATCTGAGACATGCTGGTTTCCTCACAATGTATATATTCACCATACATGCGACTGTAAAAAGCGTACAGCCTAGACTACAACCAATCAAGGATAATTTTCGTACGCAGAAGCCACTAGGCCAATAACGTTTGAAGGATGATAAAAATCATATTAGTTTGACACGACCCAATAGTCTTGTCTATAAGTCTGGATTAAAGATGTGGGAAAGGTTAATTTTTCACCAAATTTTAACTCAAAGAAGGGAAATGTCTCTCTTACTAGACAGGATCCGTAATTCTTACTAAATGTTTTGCTAAAAACAGTTAACTGAATCAATATTATAAGTAAACGTAAAACGAAACAGATTACCTCATAATTTTGGTGTAAAATCATATATTTCAACTATTTCCACGACTTGCGTTATAACGTGTTCAAAATAAAAAATCGCAGATCTACTTTTATTTTATGGGGTCAAAGGTACTTATGACGTCACGCCTCATTCTTACTGCGCAACCCTATAATGAATGTGACGTATGTAAATGTGGTCATTAGTGCAGCGAAACAAAGAATAATTAAAAGGAATAAAAAGCTAATTGTAGGTAATAAAAATAGGTTTATTTTTGTTTAACGCTCCCCCCTAAAGAATAAAGAATGCCTAAAAATTACCTTAACCCTAATAATTTATCAAATATATCTAAAAAATAAAATATATTTGTTACCCACATTTATCACAAAAAAATTACTGGCCAGTATGTAAAACTTACGATTTTTTTTATAACGAATGGTCGCATATGTTTTACTTACAACATATTAACATGCAAAAATCTAATGAACAACGTTCGTAAAGTTGGAACGCATAGACAAAACATCAGTCGCTTAGTTCTAATTTATTATTTAAGTTATTTTTACTTCCCGGAAAACATTGTTTTTCTGTGACGATATAAGTCTTTGAGATGTCTGTGAATGTGGTCATTAGTAGCGCGCGGTTGCAACTTGTTCCGCTAAAAGTACTTGTTATAACAGCCCTTTTAGTTGGATATATGAGTGCAAGTTACCTCCGTTACTTGGTGGTTTGAGACTTAGGTTTGACTACGAGAAAACAAACCACAATCAACAATGTATAAAATTACTGCCTCCAAGAGAGCAAAATGGATATTTTATAAAAAAAGGAGGTTTTGTTGTTCAAACGTTTTTTGAAATGTCTCTTTAAAATGTCAAAATGTAGAAAAATATAAAGACTTTCTGGCGACGTATACATTATTGTCCCACTACGGTTTGTAGTCACTGTATATTCTAGTTAGTGTCGGATTCGAATTCCAGATGGGTCTGGTTTAGTTTACCTTCTTCAAAGCGCAGGTGTTTTGGAAAAGCAAGTAGCTGCCAGATCCTCAGAAGAAATTTTTGTATTTTTAAATTAATTATTTAAATATTTTATTCAATTTCTATCTCGATATCTATTTGCTGTGGCCGAATCAACAAAAGCATTTTGAATTTCGAACTAAGATTTAGATAGAATAGAACAAGAAGGCGTGGGGTTACTATAACGATTTTTAATTCATAATTTTAATCAAGTAAAATAGCACCAGTGACCCATTATTCACTTAACACAAACCCTAAACAAAACTTTATGAAATTTGATTAAAATATAAAGCTCTAGCGAGCCATTTCATCCCGATATAATGGGATTACCATATAACTTTCATATCTTTGAATACATTCTAATAAGAGGAAAGCTGTATATACAAAGTGAAAGCCAAAAGTTGAATTATTTGATGTACGGATCTCACATAACCCAAATATAAAGGTTTATCTCGGTTATTTAAGTGATTAAATGAATATTAATATTGACTACAGCCATTTTAGGTCAAAACACCCATTTTGGTTAGGATTTTTTTTTTAATTGAGTAAACATACATAAATACTTGATTACTATAAAAATGGTTTGGCTACATTACAGATTATTGCTTTAATATTATAATTACTTAACAGGATTAAAAATAACTAGTTACAAACATGTCATGTGCTTAACGGCCTGTGTCAAGACTTGGTAACGTTGACATATGGTGTTGATTATGATTGAATTATCATAGTGAAAGTTCAGGATGGAATACGCAGCATCTCATTTTGCCTCCGGTAAATACTACCAAACTATAATACCACAGATTATTTATCAAACCAAGAGAGTGTTTACGAAAAATGTAGTATAAATCTATATATTATAACATATTACAGAAAAATTCTCGAAGACTTAGGCGAACAAAGTCAAATATAATTACTGAAATAAACTCAAAAATTATTTCTCGTATTATTAATCGTTTATAATAATAAATGTTATCGTTCTTTAAAAATATTAATATATGTATGAATTATACACTGATTGGCTACTTAATTCAAATAGTCAAGGTAAGTAATTAAAAACTTTTTTTAATAAATCAGAATTTTTAGTTTCTCTATTATACAACATAGCGAAACAATTTAAGGGTAAGATTCAAACGAGACTTAGCACCATACCGTTTGTGAAAAATGCACAGATTTTGACAGTCTTGCTTCTAAAATCTATTTTATTTAATACAAGCTAAGTACTGAGTAAAACAAATTTGCAACTCTTTTTTTGTACGTTTTAAATTTTTCTCTAAAATCCCTCCTCAGAGTTTAAGGAATAATATTAGTATATATATCAACGTATTGGATAGGGATCGCTATGTATGGCAAAAGGCAAAGATCGTGAGGACACCGGTATGTCTCTTACAAACAAATTTACACGCTGTTTCAGACATAGAAGGCTGATCACCTTATGAAATAAATCGAGCAAAGAAACGGTTGCAATCTGAGGCCAAGACCCATATAAGGTTGTAGCGCCACTGGATTATTTTTTTACGTATTTTAACTAAGAAAAAGAATATTATTTTTACCAGAACAAAAGACCTAATCGTCGAGTCACGGAGCAGGCAACATCTCGGGGGTCTCATTCGAAGTCTATACATTTGCTAGATGCCATCAACAATGTACGTGTCTTCGTTTGAAAGGATACTCAGAATAACAAAAGTTACCTTTCATAACTTGCTGAACGGTATGACGGGATAATACAGGGGCTGGAGTGTTAGCTACAGGCGGTAAGCGGTTTTTAAGATATTTTAATGATAAATAATCAATACAACCGGATTCACTATAATCATTTTAATAATCTTTATAATTGGTTAAACATTTTCAAGCCTTTTACTCATTTGCTAAGATATATTTTCTTACTGCTTATAGTGTAGTTTGCTACGTCGAGAAAAAAGAGCATATTTTTTAGCCATTTACACTAGCAGAAGATCTTAAGATTACATATTAGTTATGTTAAAAATTAAATTGTAGACAGAATAATATGCGAGAATTTATATATTATTTCCAACCTTGCGATAGGTTTTATGAAATCCAAAAAGTCAGTGTCATTTCCATAACATATTTTTTTTTACATGTGTCTTTACTACGACATCTCGACTACGATCTAGCCTAACTTAAGACTAATAAGTAATTTAAGTCTAACCTAATTTACTAAAAAGGATTGTTATCATAAGTAAGTGTCCAATAACGCTACTTATAGTCTCTATTAAAGAGAAGACACTCTGATTTTGTGTTCAATATATTTTTTTTTCATTCACTATTTAGCACTTAATATTAAAAGTACACTAACACTAATTCACTAGTTCAAATGGTTTTATCCTTTTCAATCTTCTCACTAGGCCAGTGTTGTCAAGGAGTTGAATAGCCTCGACATTCACGTGATGGTGGAGCCTATGTTCGTGTGCTCCAGCAGTCTTTTTTATTAATGTGGTGACGTCCTCTACATTAAGGTCCCGATGGAGGTCGTAATTGCGAATGTACCATTGGGAGCATTGACTATTCCCCTGAGCACTTTGTTTTGGAATCGTTGGATTACTTGGATATTACTATTACTGGTACAGCCCCACAGCTGGCAACCATAAGTCCATACAGGTGTCAGGACTTGTTTGTAGATCAATAATTTATTTTGTACTGATAACGTGGAATGCCTTCCGAGCAATCAGTACAATTTAGAGTAACGGAGATCCAACTCTTCGCGTTTCTTTTTAACATGGACCTTCCATCGGACTTTGGTGTCTAGCGTCATACCTAGATACTTAGCTGAATTTTGGAACGGCACTTTGACGTTATCAATATATACTGGCTGGTAATTTGATGTTTTGTTGGAAAAGTTTATGTGAACTGATTTAGTTTTATCCGCCATTTTTTGGTCCACAAGCCAACAATATTTATGGCTTTTTGTAATTTTACTACCGCTTCCTTTTCAGTAGCCGCCATTTCCATAACATACAAATATTTTTTTTACTCAATCACCGTGTGACTAAGGCTATGTTTCGTAATATTGAATAAAAATATGGTTACCATGGTATTATCTGCAGTCATATATATCCCGTATAAGATTAAAAGAGTTTTCAGAATTACAATAATAAAGACTCTCATCTTGCTTTATATTTTTATTTGTAAACTGTTTCTACCGCTGTCTCCTATTACTCAGAGCCAGCATAATACGCAGCGGAAGAAACTAATTTCTCAACGGAGATGGAAGTTTATTCGTTAAACTTAGCGGGACAGCGACGTAACGTGAATGCATTCTTGTTATTGTTTCTTAATACTATCATTCGGATTGGCTGCAGGAGGAAGTAAGATTGACTTTTATCCGACTCCGGGATACCAACTTTTGAATTATAGTACTGGTCATAAACGCCAGAAATTTAACTAACCCGGTGAGATAATAAAACGACAGACGAAACGATAGCACGTTTCGTTTCATTGTGATTGGTCAACAGCTCGTCTTGTTCAATATGCGTGGACACGTGACACGATGGCTCATCGATCACAGTCAAACGCACCGTCTTTTGTTTAAAATTTTTTCTATTCTATACCATTAACCAAGACCGATGTGACGCATTATTGAAATCTCTTTTCATATGTGACGATATCGTAAAACACCCGTCGAGAAACAACAAAGGCCAGAGACAACGGTTGGAAGATAGCTAATTATCAGAGGAAAAGTTCTGAGAAAATCACAAACTGCCTACTTTACCTACTTCCAACTTAACATGTATGTAGAAAGCAGCAGGAAAACATGTACCTATGAAAAGATTACTTACTTTGTAATTTAGAAGTTATCAAATAATTGCTTACAAATTCAAAAGACGGAAGAATTTAAAAAAGATATTTAAACAAAATCCACACAAACAATTAAGCCTCCAATAAAGAAGTGAAGAAAATAACTGCTAATAACAATATGCATATTACTAATATATCTTTCAAATAAAGATATTGTAAATACTATGGCAGACGCTTCTTTGGATTAAATCGACAACTCTAGTATATTTTCTGCTATACTGCAAAATATAGAACTAAAATCAAATTATCCTTATATCTGTGAAGAGCTCTCTGCAACGTCATATTATCTAACGCATTGTTTCATTGCAGATTGGCTGCAGCCAAGGGTTGTTCATACAAAACCTTATTTAGCTTATCAAGATCTGTGATGTCATTTTTATCAGGCGATCTCGTTTTTATGTCAAATTTTGTTTGAATCAAAGCGAAAAAACAGTTACATGGCATTAAATTAATTGTTATTTTAGAATTATTGTATTGTTTGAAGTAATAATAAATTTAAAATAGAAAATTTTCAAGCTTGGCCAATCTATGCAAGATAATCTATAAAGATTAGATTATGTAATTATAACTCAAAAAATTTTAAGGAAATATATGATGGCTATAAAGTCTTTCTCGTGAGACAACGTTCTTACTGATGAAATCTGCCAATAAAATGTTTTTAATTTTTGATACTGGAGAAGTTGGTGACGCACTCGTGATTTTTTTTATGTAATAGGGGGAATCGGGCAGGGGGCTCAGCTGATGTTAAGTGATACCGCCGCCCATAGATACTCAGATTGCCGGAACGCTCAGCTGTGATTCTAGCAGGATTAATACCAGAAATATGGAACGAATGTTCTGAAAAAATATACTTTTGTATTATCTTATAGATTTTACAAGTATAAAAGTGAAATAAATTGGTGTACGCCTGAGGTAAAAGTCGGAGGCGGTATATCATTTCAAACGAGCCTCTCGGGGGTAATAACTGAATCGGATAGCCCAAGATTAAAATAGTTATACCTCCTACCTGCCACGTAATTACTCTTAATTTAAATAAAACACTGATATTATCGGACTTAAACGAGTTAAAGATTAAGAAGCGATTAGTTATTATAAAAACGTTTAAGATCGTACGCAAATAAAATCGCAAACCATCCGTTATATGCATGGAAAATGGAATAGATAGAGCTTTATAATTGGATTGTAAAAAACTCAATTAAAGAAATTGATTAATAACTGCGCACGGGACTTTCTGTCTATGTGCGCATCTAACATTTCTTCGGACGGGGAAAGCAAACATCGTGAGGAAATCGGCTGTAGACCCAAAGATATACTTCACTAGTAGCAAAAACAAATGATCAAGAAACAGATACAGATATCTGAGGCTGTATTTAGTGGCCGATACACAATCTTATACTAGAATAATAAGTCCTGAGTACATATCTACAATATCTTCTTACCAGGAAGAAAGACACACAATATTATCAGCCGTAAGGATTTGGAGAAATTCTATTAGTTTCTAACAAAGAGAGGTTAGACTGATGCTAATACCTTGCCTCACGATAGTTATCAAAAACGCACTAAACACTATTATCAATTATAATTAACAAAAAGCATATATAAAAATTAAAATGTGTCTAACGTAACCCGAGTAAATCTCCACAATGACTCAACTAATAAATGTGACGGTCGGCAGAGAAAAAATATTTGGGATCACCCTCATCAAAAACTATTAAATTGAAATTATGTATTTCGAACACACGCCAATACAACAGATCAGGAGGTCTATTACGAAAAACGAACGCTTTCGAATTAAAGTCTTTAAATAAAGCACTTCGGCTCCGAAAATTGCACATGTATTTCGTTCCGGAACCATAGATTAGAAAAACATTTTTCATAATAGACCTCCTGAATCAAATAACGCCAGTAGCGTGGTCACATAATTTTTTATTCCGAGTAATATCCGCACAAAAGTACTTCAATATAAACAATCTTTACCTATTGTTATACCAAGGTTGTATAAAATAGTTTACTATAATCTGATCAGATCATAATAACTTGAAAGTTTGTTATGATAACAAGAGCTCGGAGTATTTTTATTTACGAAGAAATTCCGATAGCAGAAACCAACCGCGTAATAAAGCACATATTTTATCGACTTTCGTAAGCCCCAGAATTGAGCCGATTATGTACATCGTGGACCAGGCTTGGATTTACCACTTTGAGGCCCCGCAAAGTAGGGACGCCACGCCACTTATAGCTACGGATGGACGGTTTAATATTAATATTTAGGAAATAAATATAGCATATGTTACTCTGATATGTTAGCATTCAAACAGTCCTAGCCTGGTGTAGTTGCTGGTGAGACTCTCAATCCTGAATGTATATGTAATTAACCATAAGAGTATTTAAGCATTTAAACCCCCTTTCGAAAAATGAACAAATTTTCCGATAACGTACGATTTTAAATTATCTATGTTCTTCAAGTACAATATATAAGCACCATTAAAAGTATATTAGGCACTTTTAATGGTGCTTTGTTTCATGTTTCTAACATCAACACCAACTATGCGAAAATCTCAGTTTTGAATTGTGAATTCCGGCCATACAACGGCCACTATCGTCTCCTCCTTTACTTGTTTCAGCTATCGCGGAATATGCTTAAAATGAGTATTAAGAATATCCATAGCGCTAAATCACCTGCATCATGAGCACACCCCACATACATACCTTCACCTATATACCATTACTTATAAACCAACACACAACACAGCCGAATTAGGTTAGTTTACTGTGTTGAATAATTTTTAATGTAAATATTATGTATTGCATATTTGTCTATATTTTTAATGTTATTGTTTTTTGTTATATATAATTTATGTTAGTTAACACAACACCAAACCTTTGCAGTAAATAAACATGACTATCCAACTGCAACGTTAAACATAACACAGACTAGTTACGACTATATGTTTATAAATCACCGTTTTAGGGGCCCTTAGATATTTCAATACGCACCACATGTGTGTACCAACGGTACTGGCGAGAGATTTTCCAATATTCCTTTTCTTATTTCGTCTTAGTGGTTCTATCTTGCTTTTAGGTAGCATTCCCTTTTTAAGCAACATCGTGTATAAGTCTTATTTATGGCATAATGTTCTTTAAACAGCACAAAGCTTGGTAAAGCTTGATAAATGTGATTGATACATATACATTTTGGGATTTTTTTTAGCATTTTATAGTGACAAAAGCAAGTCACATTGATTAAGACAAGTAAGTTTTAGCATTATTTACTATCCTATATTGCATACGAACAAAATTAATGGGCTAAATTAATATAATAAGAAGATTTTTTTGCCTCAAAAAACCAAAGAAGCACCAAAAAAGTTGTTAACATGTTCTTGTTCCCTGTTTCTTTCTATAAGTATTTGACTATTACACTATAAAAATGGGGCAAAAACAGATTTTTATCACAATACCTTACGATATATATTAATAATATTCAATGGCGCTACAACCTTTTCTTTAGGTCTGTGCCTCAGATTTCTGTTTCTGTTTCATGATCATTTGTTAATCTAATAGGCAAGTAGATCACCCTTCTGTGCCTGACGCACGCTTTCGCCTTTTTGGATTTAAGGCAAGCCGGTTTCCTCACGATTTTTTCCTTCACCATTCGAGCGAATGTTAAAATGCGCACATAGAAAAAGAAAGTCCATTGGTGCACAGCCACGGATTGAACCTACAACCTCAGGGATGAGAGTCGCACGCTGAAACCACTAGGCCGACACTGCTCATACATTACTTCGTGCAATTACTTTACGTCTTACGAATATCATTTAGTAGTAGTATCTTTTTAAGTTGTTGTTTGACTAAATTGAAATTTGGACTAAAACAATGTTTAAAAAATCAATGGCGCTACACAGTTTTTAGGTCTGGGCCTCAAATTTACGTATCTGTTTCATGATCATTTGTAAATTGAATAGGCAAGAAGGTGATCAGCCTTCTGTGCCTGACGCACGCCGTCGACTATTTGGGTCTAAGGCAAGTCGGTTTCCTCACAATGTTTTCCTTCACCGTTCGAGCTAATGTTAAATGCGCACATAGAAAGAAAATCCATTGGTGCACAGCCGGGGATCGAAGCTACGACCTCAGGCATGTGCGCTACATGCTGAAGCCACTAGGCCAACACTGCACTCACAGACAAAACAATGTTTAAACTGATTATAAATATAAAGCGATGTAGGAGATGTGGAATCTGACAAAACTCACGCCAGAGTTATAAAAGATTAAAATGTGAACTTTTATAACTGAAATTATCATGATTCATATGGCCTTCTCTTTTTCACGTGGTTTCTTTTTTTCCTGACCCATTGTTTCTGTCTAAGTAATTGTATCGTATGTGAATTTGCACTTCTTGCGCTCTCCTCATCTAATTTAGCATTTGTATCAATGGTTACTTGGAAGAGCTTGCATGAAAGCTATAAGCCGCCAGTTGCCCTTCCTTTTATTTAACTATTTCAATTGTACTGTATTTCTGTATTAATGCAACGAAGTGTTAATAAATAGAAAGTAATTATCATGTTTTAAAACCGTTGTTAGTATTCGTATGTGTTTATAAGGGTTATTGTCTATGTTGGACAGTCGCCAGCCACCTGTAGCTCTAGTATTAATGGTTTAAACTGTGATCACCCTTTCTAATCAAAAGATTTAATATACCTATATCAGTTTTGCTATGATTTATGACATAGACACAACATATTAAACGGGCAAGAAGCTCGTCTATCGCCTATCCTTAGTCGGAACTCCAAATCATAAAAAAAAATTTGCTGCTACAATACAAAACTACGTCAAATCTTGTGTATAGGGAAGTTCTAAGACACTTAACTTCTACAAATAAATCTCTTCTCTAATATTATAGAAGAAAGTTTTGCATCTTGAATTTTTGTTTTTATTTTTACCAATTTATCAATCATATCATAGCAATCTAAAATTCAACAACCTAAACTGATTAAATATCTTTCATTACCTACTTGAAATCAACATTTTTTTAAATACCTGTAGAGTATTTTTAAATTTACTAATGTTGAACATTCTACGTAATTGATGTTACGAATTTATAAATGTATTATATATGTATTAATTTTAAAGTAAAATACTGTATAATGATTAGATTATGAATGTGAGTGGAAAGGAATAAAGGAAGTTATAAAAATTAAGTAAAGTAAAGCTTTTATGGTAACTAAAATATATCTATTTAGTCTGGCCATAAATACTGTTTGTTACAATTGAAAACAAAAACAACAAACAACATATTACATTTGAATTTGGAATTTGTTATTTTTATATGGTTGCGCATTGAGTTTTCTCATTTTGGCGCCAATACATTGTATAATATTTTGCGATATTGAAATGGAGTGTGGTGATAAAGAGAGCCGAATCGCTGTGAATGTTGCGCATTACACAAAGTAGGTAAGCAATTTTTAAAACTCTCCATACGCTTGGTATAATAAAATGTAATGTAAATACCGGGATATTTATAGGTAAAATTAGTCCTCCTCTCCGACCATCCACTTAGTGTTCGTACGAAAAAGGTCAAAGCAGTAAGGGAAAGAATACGAAGAAATCGTATCCGAAAGAAAAAAAAAATAATTTGGTAAGATAAAGATAGCACCTAGAACCAAGTCGCGTATTTTAAAAGATGACTCAGGACTTGTTGCCTATAAGAGACGTACTGGTCATTTCTTAACTGATAATTAAAAAAAGTATAGGGTGTAAGTAGGTAAAATCAAAACAACTACTGAAGCGGCACGCAAACGTAGGTCACAGAAAAAAATTGTTTACGAATGAGCAAATTATTACAATTGAGCACTTTAACAAACAATATGACCGTATTTATGCTCAAAGCTCTAAGGAAGCTTCTCAATTAGTCGATAGAGTGCAACGTGGGCACTATCCGACTTCAGTAATGGTTCGGTGGAGTATTAGCTATGAAGGAGTGACTGAGCCATACTTTTATGAAAAAGGCATGAAAACATCGGCATAATACACTTATGGTGTAGGTACCATTTTTGATAAGGTAGTTAAGCCTCTTAACAAGTTCAATAACCAAGAATGGTCCTTCCAGCAAGACTCGGCGCCGGGTCATATAGCTCGGTCTACGCAGTCTTGGTTGGAAACGAACGTTTCTGATTTCGTCAGAGCTGAAGACTGGCCGTCGTCTAGATCTTAATCTGCTATGATTATGGTTTATGGTCAGTTTTAGAGACTGGTTGCTCTAAACGCCATGATAAATTGGAGTCCCTAATACAATCCGTAGGCTTGGCAGTGAAGAATTTTCCCATGAAAAGAATGTGAGCTTCTATTGATATCTGGCCTCAACGTTTTAAGGACTGTATTGCAGTCACTTCGAATAAGCTTTTATATTTTTAATTGATTTATATTTATGTATTAAACTAATACAATGTAAAAGTAATGAAGGTTATTTGCATTAGAATTTTTTATACTTTGTTTCATTTATGTCTAGACTAGGTATAGTCCGTCTTAGTAGACATTCCACTACCACGATATCCGTATCTACGCGAGTGAAACCGCGAGGCATTGCTAGTATATATATAAATGTCCAGCCTTTGCTTGACAGCTCTACGTCAATCATAGGCCCTGGTGCTGTCATAGTGCGCATCAATACGTTCTCAATCTGACCATTTCACAGTTCATTGTTCACAAGGTCCTTCATTAAAATCCTTATTACTATGAAGTAAATTTACGGGCGACACGTGATTAAAATAAATGAGAATGTGTATGTAGTTTTTAAAAACACATACACTTTTTTTAACACGTTGTCAAAAAAAGAGAACGTAAAGAACAAAATGTAATAAAAAAGGTATTTTGAAACTAACATAATAAATGCAAAAATAGTAATTTTCAAAGCGAAACAATGTTAGATTTTATTATGCAAGAGTGTCGCCGCTCATTTTATAAAGCCTCCACACCTGAGCACGAATACGACCATAAAACATGTAGACAAGGCTTTTTATACACGAGCGTTTTCAACGTTTGTGTATGAACTGAAAACTTATTACCACCTTGGCTCGATTAAACAAGAAAATTACAAGTAATTGATCTTATAAGGCAAGTATGTGTAGCCTATACCATATATGACACCGATTTTTGGGTCATAAGATCTAACATTTCTTGACGTTGATTTCTATTATCAATTGTCTATTGTAAGTGCTTTTATACGGTCTGTATAATAATTTATTGGTGCACCGGTGACGCGCAGACGACCCTGGTCAAGCTTCTAGCTGCTCTTTTTGGCAGAAATAAATAAAGCGCTCTCGTATAATTCGCCTTGTTTCAGCAAACTTCGTAATTCATCATTTTAATAAATTAACCTTGACTAGCTGTTGTCTGTGACCACACCCACTTTGCAAGTTAACTCTTCATGCGATTAAATTAGTTCTATGAGTTCAGAAACATACACAAGTATACTTATACAATACATTTTTAAACTAATGTTTAATGAATCCACTTCTGTGCTTTATTATTTAGGCACATGGCGTACCTGGAGTGTCTGGTTTTAATTTTATATGAGCTTGAAGGTAGCGCCATTGAATTATTCAATATGTTCTGTCACTTATAAACGTGCAAAGTTGTTAAAACGTACAACTATATTGCCAGCAACAGCAAGCTTCGATTATCATTTAAATGTAACTCAACTTGTATGTCACCCTGATTTGTTGAACCAAGAACATACTACTTATTCGTTATTTTATTTTTAAACCATAACCATACAAACTTGACCTTCACTTTTCCTTTTAAATCTCTTCAGTTTAAGTGAGTAAACATTTTCAAAATTCCCTTTTCCATATGCATGTTTAATTGGAGTAAAAAACACACGCTGAACCGTGGTAAATTACAAAGGGCGGTATTTCTTTGCCGTGTAAACTGCAAACACAATTTTAAGAATATATTAGAATCAGTAATTCCGTTGGTCTTAACTGCTTGGCCTTTGTGGATGGAATTACAGGTGAAATAGGTGAGAGTGGTATATTTACGGCATTATTTACCTTCTCAACCTAGACATTATTTTATTCTCACCGGTTGTTATATAATTTTTCATTGAATGATGGAAATACGAACTTTGTATATAGATTCGGATTCAGACGAAGAATATAATAGAATATAATAGATTTAGAAACAAAAATTAGTAGTGATATAAGTTAGAACACAGATTCTTTTTACACATTTTTAGAGTGACTTTTACTGAATTTTATATCTATTTCGTTATAAAAAAAATTATTCACAATTACGTGATAAGCCTTCTATGCTTGACCTGACTTTTATGTTTGAAACATGCCTATTCTTCACCATGTCACTTGAGAATATAGAAAAATTGTATCAAATAGCCAACTAAACATCACAAGGCCATTTCTGCTCTCGGGATTTATAGAGAAACTATTACAATAAAAGGATGGCTTTATTATAGTAAAAAGTGTTTTATAAATATATATATACTACTTTCACCTACCATTTATAATGCATTTACTGCTAAACCATCTATATTTTTCTATTCAAACTTCCTCACGGTCTAGATTAGCCGGCCACAAAAAGCTTTAGTTCGTTTTAAAAAGCTTAAAAATTCAATATAAACTGACATGGAGCCACGGCTAGATCCTTTGCGGCTAAGCCAAGCTAAGCCGATTGTGTCTTGCCGCAATCCTTAGACATTTTATTCCAATTGTAATTGCATATAAGATGCACTTTGTGCGAATGTTTGTTATAGCTCCCGGGTTCTTAATGCAAAAGCTTAGTACGGTTTTGCGTTTTAAGTAATATAGAGCTTTTTATAAAAATATCGTTTTACGGTGAAATATTGTCTAATCTTGTACATGAGTTGGAAGTTGCAACAACAGCAATAAGGAAAATCAATTATATTAGTATAAAATTGCTGTATATTAAGACAATGTGTAAACCTTGTTGGTAGAAAGCGTGTCACGTTCGGATGTGTACTAATAGATATCAATGGTTGGACGGTGAAGGAAAACATCTTCAAAAACCGGCATTTTTTGTCACAGTAGGAAGTTCTTAATACTAGCCTTTTTGAGAAATAACAATTAAAATGACGTAGAAATAACATAGATTTTTTTACGACGTACATCATATTTATAAAAAGTACGAAGATGTCAAACGTCATGTACAAAATGTCAAGCTAAGTTATTATAATTATGCACAGTAATTCAACAAATATTCGGTCACAACTTCCCAATAACAAAAAGCGAACTCATATCATCATTGTTGCAAGTTATTCGGGAGAGCGCGCCTTGAATCTGGCAACAACACAGAATTGTACGGCATGTTGGTGGAATTTTAAACAGTGTGTCATAACAGACCGCATCAGTGCATGAATAAAACCAGTGTTGCCAACTTTCGGCGGCGTTTTGCCAAGTAACTCGTCAAAAAGTTCTTATTCAACAGGATATTCTTTATTTTGTATTGAGTTAACAGAATTGTGCTTTATTGGAACAGCGTAAAGTTTTAATAAAGTAACATTCGTGTTGGTTAAAGGAAAACTACATTTTGCTCCAAGTATCGCAGAGATAAATTGTATTGATTGTTTATACAACTGAAAATGGATTTTTGTGCAAAATTTAGTTTAACTTTTTATTTTAAATTTTGTCTGCCAAGAAGCCCTGTGCAGTTATGAATTTGAAAATTTCGGCATTTATCTTATTTGAAGTATAGGGTATGACATGAATATTTGATAGTTTGTAGAACAAAGAAAAAATGCCTGTATTATTAAAAAACGAAAACAGGCTGTGATTATGTTAATGGACAATGTCCATTATAAACACAGCCTGCCACTTAGTCAGTGTTGGAATTAAGGTGTAAATGTTCAGATTGGGGGTATTTGTAAAATAGATATGTAAGTAGTACATAAGTATAGAACTAAGATTTTTTGTGTGTAGAATACGATTAATATCATATTAAAAAATTAAAACTGTAACTGGAGGCTAAGATAAAAAATAGGTATATGATCATGAAGAAATTATAAAAAGACACAAATTTCCTTCTAAATATTAATATGTGAATATAATAGTTATATAAGAGCAAGTTTGACCATAAAAATCTCTTATCAAACGCTTAACATGTATTTTGGATCCAAATGAACAAGACTTATAATAAAAAAATATAAATGTTAATGTGTTTTCAAAAGCAAAGTACATTAAGCGGAAGTACGGAAGGATTATACACATTAAAAACTTTTTTTAATAACTTACACAAGACTTGTAATTTAACAGAGTATCATAAAATTGAATTTGTATTGTATATATAGGAAAAGATATTCTTTTTTACAATGCTTAGTGTGCAATAAAGAGACACAAACTGCCTACCTGTAGCGTAGATTCTTGGATTTGCGCCAAAACGACGATCAACTACTACTTTAGAGGACTTTACTCTAAACATGTTTAGTAGTGATGATATATTTTAAAATGTATAAACTTACGTAAACTGTTTTTTAGGTTATTTAGAACAAGCTCTATATTAGTTAATCTTTTTCACGGCCTAGACAAAACTTTGCAGACGAGAAAAATTTGGACTTTACTTGAAACGAAAATAACTATAAACAGTGTATATGTTTTTATATGTATATTTTAAATTATAATAACTAAAACAATGTGAATTAAACGCCATTTAATGATTCATTAATTAAAAGGTAACCAAAATTAATATTACACTAACTAGCGTGTTTATATTAGTATGATAGTACTATATTTGGGACTTATTGATTAAAATTGTTTTCGTTTAGAGAATAGAGACGAGCTATCCATACTTGCAATTGCAAAAACTTCGGTGTATAGCCAATACATTGTATCTTTAAAATATATCTTAATATTTTTTTTTTCATAAAATGTAGAACAAAATAGCTGTATTTCGGCAGCGAACAAACGTAAGGGCTAGACGATCTGAAGTGGGCCTAAGAGCTATTCCAAAAGCTCTCAAGAGTCTGCGAGCGATGAAAACCACGATTGTCTGCGTTCCAGTATTTACGGCTTACGTTCATATATTCTAGTTAAATGTACCTCATTGTAAAGCAGTTATAAACTGTAATGCAAAATCACTACTAATTACTTAACTATAACAATTTACTTTTCATTAATTTTCAAATTCAAAATCATTTATTCATATTGTGTTAATGTACAGTTATGAAGGTCTAAAACAGAAATGTATATAAAATGCTTCAAATTTTACATTTACTGCCAGTTCTCAAATCAATGGCGTAGATGGAAGAGAAGAACTGGCAATAAACTCTCCGCCACTCTTTTAAATCGCCAAGTTTTTGTTTTACACAACGTTTGTAAGGAGCTGCAACCATTACACTATGTTCTACGTGACATATTAAGTAATTAATAATAATAAAATAAATTAAAAACAAAGATTTGTCCTCTATCAGCGGGAGGCATGGTGAAATAATGCCTAGTATATAATCTAACTACTACTGTGATTACGTTACAAACGTGTTCCAATATACTAGTAGTTCCAATAAAAAAATATCACACTGTAATATATGTCAGAATAATATGATGAACATAAGAGAAGAAATAGAGATGCGAGTTGAATTTGAAAACCAGTATTTTTCAATAACTTTGCTGTTGTGTATTTTATTTGTCCTACCCCAGTAGTGTTACACATTCCAATTAACATACGTTTGACCTACTATAACGACAGTCAAATTAGCTGTTTTTTAGGTACGCTTGGTTATTACAACTAAAATTTGTTTCTTCTTCTTTTAGTACCTCTCCTTTACTAAAGATTAGCCAGTAGCCGTCAGTCATGTATCCTGTTCATTCTTAGACTTTTTCATGATTACTTAATACTTGGGAAAATATTGAGCAGTGGTTTCCCGTTACCATTTAAGAAATTAGCTATATCCACCCAAGGTCGCTGTACTAATCCGTTGCCGGATCATATGTGTGCTTATACCGCCACTGGTAGGTCGTCAGAGCCGTCCGTAATTTGGTGAGATTGACAATTGGGCCGGGCATGATGTTAGTTCCTTAGTGCCTTTCTAGCGTAGGCGAGTATTTGGACCATAGATTTGACACCAATTGTAAATAATTTAACTTTGACATTATTTTATGTTCTTAATAAGACATTGTAAAAATTTATATGATATTTGCGTGCCTATTTATTGATCGCTGATTGTGCGGATATTTGTCATTGATCAGTCTAACCACTGTACCACAATCTTGGCAAATAAGCGATTGTTATTATTATTACTTCCCAAAATTAGTTTGGCCCTACGAAAACAAACCAATTCTAGTAATACTCGGTTTTCATTTAAAAACATGCGATCGAAAAAAGCGATAAGCAATACGTCTATTTGTACTAACAAATATTAATAAATGATTTATTGAACGTTACGCTCACAAAAATTAAATTTACCTAAAAGCATCAATTCATTCATTCATAAATTATACCTGAGTGAATTATAATTATATTCATATTGAAGGTCATTCTAGTGACTTATCAAAGAGATTATGATCACATAATAAATCGAATTAAAATGTTTAACTATGCTTGACCAAACAATTAGGTTAGAGCGGTTTTAATATATTTTTAGCTCCTGTGAAAACGGTTTTATGGGACTATAACACTTGCATAGCTTCTAATCGAATAACGTGTTTAAAGGGTTCAAACGTTTGAAGGTTTTAGACCTTAAGTATTTTCTATTTACTAACGAACAATATTTGTAGGTCGGCGCGTTAGATTCTTAGCATTGGAAAAACTAAAAACATAGTTAACTAAGGATTTGTATTAGTCATGTTTCGCATGTAGAATGTCTTACACGTTTTATGGCTCTTACCATTTATAGTTTAAAGGACATTCATAACGACAGATGTGGACAAAAGATGTCAAGAAAATACTGAAATAAACATCTATGTATGTCACAATTGGTCTTGGATCTTTAGTGGTTTATTGTTTGTAATGTAGAAGAACAAAAGACAATGATTCAAAATTCAGTTCTGGTCTATACAGTGTAAAAATGGGCCAACCCATTAACTTCCGTCAAAACTTACTACATATTAAAATATTTACATATTATTTTACATTTCAATTAAAAGCGTGCTCGTTAAGTAAAACGCTTTTAGTTTGTATTTCAAACGCAAACTGAGGCCGTTTATTTTTTAAAAGCCCCACACTTTAATAGTTTCACCTCGAATTTAATCTTTAGTTCTTGGGTATAAATAAAAGTTTCAGGGTGCCAGGTCAGGACTGTATGGCGGATGACTCATTATCTCGACACCTGTCAAATTCAAATATTCAACAGTCTATGCGAAGGAGTTTCTGGTCGCCGGTTAAAGTATGGGGAATCCATCTGGTACAAAGGTTCCTGACGCCTAAATGTTCATGAAATATTTTTTTAAACTTGACTCATACCTACGCCTAGGCTTGGTCGTTTCTGCTGATAGGTCACTCTCTTATCTTCCTCTATCATGCGTCGCACAGCACTGATGTTATCTTCAGTAGTGACTGTTAAAGAACGTCCTTCACGCGGATCATTATTGAGATTGCTACATCTACGCTTAAACTCGTTAAACCAATTGTAAATTGGTGGCCAATTGGCACGAGATGGGGCTTCATTAAGAAATGCTAATTGCAGCCTATCATAGCCTTGCAGTTAAATAAGCACACAACGAAAGTCATAATAAATAATTGACCGAAAACTTTCTTGCATTAGGTTCATTTTCACGTGTAACAAGAGTTTTAGATTTGCCGCCAATTCACAAAAACAAATGACAAATGAATGCAATACACTTTACATTAGGTTACAAAAGAGTTCTAAAATTGAAATTCAAAAAATTTTCATTAGCAATGTTTCTAACTGGCCCGTTCTAAATATTTTCAGTGTTACCCACGTATACGACGCTAAAAAGTTAAATCCAACATTAACATTCTTGGGAAAGCGGTATTTGTTATTTCGAGTAAGTAGGAATGGAAAATGCGTCTGCTTCGTTCATTTTTAATAAGTCAGTCTTTTGTTTTAAACCGTAAGACTTTTGTGGGGAATCAAATGTATTTTATCCAACGCGGCAATAATGTCTGGTGAAGTTGTGCGCAGCTTGGAAGACTTTCCCAAAACTTGTTTTTTAAAGGCCTAAAAAAATTATAAAGGAAAGTGACATTTTAGTGCTTGATTTAAAACAAATGATGTACCACGCTGGCGGCCATATTTTTTATGAACATCAGCTGTTGACCCAGTTTTATGGCAACCATAAAAACAACTGCATATCAAAACGAAACATAGTTCATAAATATGCCTTTTGGGCACCGTCTTATCTGCGAAAACTATGGTAATATTATACAAATGCTGGGAAATTTTTACCAACATTTTCCCTTATCTGAAAAGTGCCGCTCAGGGAACCCGATCAAACGACCTACGTCTATGTTTTATTGTTCTGATGAATATTTATGCTGTGGGATTGTTTTTTTATCGTGTGAATTTCGAAAATCGAACAAAATTGACAGCATACGAACGCATGAACCGTCGAATGAACGTTTTAACATATTTCAAATTGAATCCATTTTCAGCGAAATTCTGTAAATGTGAATCGACACATAGTATCTTTTTTCAATCTGTAAAATTTGAATGCCGGTGTATGAAAACCAAAAAGTATTTTTTGCATGATTCCTATTAATTTCGCTTTGACGTGATGATTATTTATATGTATTATTTTTTCTTTTTAGGTAATATTATAAACCTGTATTGTTATATAAATCTATTTTATGATTTTTCCCGCCTCTTTATAGTTACACAGAGGACTTAGGCTTGATTTGTGAGCACAGAAAACTAGGAATGAAAAATGCCAATAACGAAATATGCTTGAGATCCTTCAAATACAATTCGATGTTTATCTCAAGTTACAAAGGCTGTCTCTTAAACTTATTTACATCATCATTCATTACAAATGAAGGTACTCAAAAGGGAGAACTTAAATTCATTTTAGTGAAACTGATATTCAGTGAATAGTATCAAATAGATGTGTCAATACATTTCGTTTCGGAAAGGTAAATAAAGGTAAAAACGCGTTTCAATGAAAACACGATAAGTGCTTAAGGTACATATAACCTTATTTCGTATGCCAATACGATTATGTACAACTAGATTCTGCTTCTGCTTCTGACTTTAGTTTGGATATTCCTTCGAATCGGATGGTTCTTGGGCTTTTTAAGTTGGTTAAATATTTCCTGACCATACATCCTTTGGCATTACCATATCTTTCGGTAGTATATTGTATATGTATCCTTTCCTATACATACGCACAAATGTATGTAGGGAAGCACCATTTACGCGTGTCTTGTGATCATCCTGAACACTGCATTACTTTTTTATATTATGACAGAATACCTTTATGCCAGTTTAAATTAAAAGGTTTGAAAACTACACACGAGAAAAAATGAACAAATGATGTATTTGTTCATTATATATATATATAACAGGAAAGGAAAAGCTGGTTAAAAACAAGCATATTACATCTTTATATTAATATTGATAATGAAAGAAGATAATACATTATAATACAACAAAGGATAATGCAAAAGGCCAATGAATTACTTTTTCTTATTTTCCTTATTTGTAATAATGTATATGATTAATTTAAATCTTGTATTGACAGATTTTCTGTATAGTTTTAAGTTACTTTAAAGTAACATAAGGAAATAAATAATTAATATCTGTAATATCCAATGACTCTTTAGTACACAAATTTATGGATGCAATGGAAATTATTTATTGTTTTGTTAATACGTTACTATCTCTCTTTATTAGCATCTCAAATTAAACACACCCAAACGTGACGAATTCTTATTTCCATTTCTATGTAACAGACTTTAAATAGCGGTATGGTAAATGCCAATTATTTATTTATCAACACTTCGTTACAAATTACAATGGCGGCCTTATCGCTTTCGAGCGATCTCTTCCAGGCAACCACTGTGAGTAAAGAAAAAAAAGTATTAAATTACATACGATAGGAAAGAAGTGCCAAAATACATGTTATACACAGTTATTAAGACAAAACTAAACAGGAAACAAAAAAAAACTAACTAAACTAAAAAGATGATACATTAAAAATTTATGTCATGATAGTAGGACTGACTAACAATCATCTTAGTAGTTATAATAATGTTGCATATCTCAACATCATTATCTCTTCTCATAATATTATATGATACTAGCTGCCCCCGCGAACTTCGTTTCTCCTTAATGTGGTTTTAGTTAGCCTTAATACAGTGACACGATAGAATAATTTCACTGTATTATCGTCACTATAATTTGAATTTGATTTACACTTCGGTCTAAGTTACACGTGGTTGGCTATGCTAACACCAAAAATTAAAAAATTAGAAATTATTGAATTTTACGGTATTTCGTTTACTAAAAAATAAATTTAATTTATACTTTAGCCTCAATAACACGTGGTAATCATGATATTGAATTGTAGCTTATATGACACGTTTGTCGGTTTACCATAGCAGTGCCTATCTATTGATTACTTATTCAAGCCAGTCGAAAAGTATCGACATCTGTTAGAATCTTTTGGAGTTAACAGATAATTGTGACTGTCAATTAATTATAGACAAATAATTTGCAATAAAATAAAATTGCAACTATAATTAAAGATCTAAGCTATCCTATCTCTTAAGTTGGACCAGACTGCTCACGGTGTGCCAATTTAATTTAAATTCGGTTAAGTAGTTTAGGAGTCCATCGCGGACAAACATCGTGACAGGAGATTTATATATATTAAGATAAGATAAACATGTTCATTAACTATACATTATTCTCCATTCTTATTATTTTAGTTTAATATGGATATTACTGTAGAAACTATGTTTATCATGTTAAGTTACAACTATGTGTACAAGTTGAGCTTCAGAATATTTCATGATATCCAAAGTCGTGAACCGTAAGTACCGTGAACCGTGAAAAGTATGTAACAAATGCAGTTTCATTGGTATTTTAACCTGTTTATAAAATAATATTCTATATTAATATCTTGTAACTTTTAGCAAAGATTACAAACTTCTTAAGCCTTCTCTCTGATTTGAAGCCACACTCCGCCCTCTTGGGTTGAGGAAATGAATAATTATTTCGTTTGAGTGGGGGAATTACTTCTTCTGTGAAGTAAGTATAACGCAACAGCTCGTTTCTGGTGTGTGTCCATGGCGGTTTGGGACTCAACTGATCGTTTAACCGCCCGTCTTGCAACCGCCAAATTTGCGAGCGATAATCGCATCCGGCGGCAGCGTAACCGCACAAAACTCCGGTCACGTGAGTTTTGAAAAAAAAAAACTCCATTCCTGGCGGAATGGAGTTTTTCACGGCGGGTGCGGGTGAAAACCCCTTCGTGAGTCCTTAGCGTTAACCTGCTCAGTATTGGCTCCCGCCGAACGATGTCTATCGCCCACAACATTCATGTCCGGACAACACATGCACAAGACGATTCACGACGACACACATGGAAATTCTAATAGCACGTATGCAATACCCTTGACTTATATTTTACCAAAATGTTTTTTTTTATCAATTTGATTTACTGACAGACTTTATTTGTGGAAGGTTTTAATTCAAAATTGACTTAATTCATTAAAAGGCAATATTATTGACAACTATTAAAAATCCCATACGAAAAATATTATATTGAAAAGCAGACCTTGGTTTCCAAACCAATTAGCAAATAAAATGAAAATTCATAAAACGATACAGTCCGGATTAAAAAAGACTATAGCACTTAGCTGATTTAAGTTGAACCATTATATAATAAATTCCCCGTTTTTTAACCGATTTTTCTGATTCGAAGTTCTTTTCGGAGACCAAGACACATTTTTGGACGCAGAGCCAGCGGTGTGAGTGATTGCGTGTGACATAAAATTACGCGGTATTTCCGTACGTGAACAGTTAGACTTTATTGCAACACACAACTCATAGCTACATGAATATGACATAACTGTTAGGTACTTAAATAACCGATTAAAGAAATGTCCAATATATTATAATAATAGTTTTGACTCAAATAATAAAAAGGAAGGAAGGAAAAGCGGACTTAACATTAATAAATATATGCCGTCAACGTATGAGTTCCTGCATAAGTGACTACTATATTTCGTTGTATAGTGATAAAGTGGCACAACAGCCTCCTGTGCCTGACCCACATCATCACACGAGCAAATAGATAAATAAAAAGCGTGAACCAATCGGTCAGGTTTAAGAAGTGTACGCTTAAATCATATAATAGTTTTACGTTGTATAAACAAAAATTTACAAAAGCATAATTGTTCAGTGGCCTTTCAAAAACAGTACAAATTATTCTACGCAACAAACGAAACTAAACAATTACAGTTAAAACTACGGTACAGTTAAATTGAACTGTTTCACTAAGCTCTAACAACCACTACTTGTTGGGTTAATGTTGTTAAAAACTATTAACATTTCATAGATAATTTTCATAATAGAAGGTGCTTTAAATGAAAACTATTATAATTGGATTCTAGAACAATTATAATTGGACTTGAATGTGGGTATGCTTAGTTGGTAAACTGATATTTCAAAATCCATTATATACCTTTATTTATAGAATAACACGCAAACGGCTCGGCGGATGTTAAGTGATACCGCCGCTGGAAATTCTCAATCTCATAGGCTTTTTGAGAATTGGTACAGTCTTTTCTTAAAGGAGCCTAGTTAGAATTGGTTTAGAAATATTTCATTCGGTTTCCAAATATTTTTTTTTATTTTTTTGTTTACAGTTTGTGCACAGTATACAGTACATTTAAAATAATTGATTAAAAGAAGGGCCACTGGCAGCCTATCGCTTTCGAGCGATCTCTTCCAACCAACCACAAGCAGTGGTGGCGGCAATAAAACCGTTTCTTTCATTGTTCGGTTTATGCCGAAATGTAAAACTTTAATTGAATGATGATTACATACAGTACGTATTAGCCTAGAAGAGAATCAAAACAAAACAAATACACATTACGTTTAATTATAATTGATCAATACTATATCTAGTCCAAGCCCAAACACGCCACACGATCCATTTTTCCATTTGACAAATGCAATCAAAGGAAATGCCGTCGTCTTTTGTTTTTCTCCTAGTCCGTGCCTCATTGATTTTAAATCGAACCCAACAGGTAGAGTCAAAAGCCCACGCTAGTTACAAATAGGCTAGGCCCATTAATCTAAGGAGGGTACTTAGCGGTCAAGCTGTCATTGGACCCTCGTAACCACGCGGTCTTAAGACGTTGACTTATTTACCACCAAAATAGTAGGCAACAATTTGTACCAGATTTGTGTAGCAAATCGCTCTAAATGTAACTCAATATAGGTTTCAGCGGTTTATATTGTTTGTTATACGGATATTGATAGCATTTACTTGCTGGCTATGACTTTGATTTGTTGCCAACATCATCGGTTTTTCATTTATTGTTTAACTCGAAATCAGACTTCCTATAAAGTACTAACAAGGTGATAATATTATACACATTTAGTTTTCTTTAAACGATGTATAGTATGATTTAAGCCTTTTTATTAAAATATTTTGTTTAATTAATTATTCGACTATAAGAGGTTTGGTATAAACAAACATACCTCCCAAAGTAATTTTACCGGCCAACTTCTATAAAACTCACAATGAAATTCCGCGGACAATACGACCCCTTGTTAATCAGAGCACACGCAGGGTTAACATTACTGAGATTCTTTACGTCTACCTAATTTTCAATAACCCTTTCAAAGACATAAATTCATTAGTGGACGGACGTTGGGTCTCTTGGCCGGTTGAAGAGGGTTAGAGGCGTGAGAATGGAACAAAAGTTTTGTACGAATGGGTAGATAATGGTTACGTATCTATAGTTATAAAAGCTTACGTTAAACATTAACGAATCAGTGCTGTTAAGAAAAAACGGAACGAGTACTAGATTTTTAAAACGCACAGACCAGCTTTTTGGTATTGTAAGAGTCAATAACAAGAGAAGCCATAAACATTACGTAAACCTTATCGTCTTGGTCTATAACTACAATAAAAAATAGATAATTCTTCTTTTGTCTGAGATTACATTACTTCTCCTTCAATTGATCTGATCTAGGTCATTTTTCATCACATGCATCAAAGATTTATGTCCCTGGGGAATCGACCCCGGGAAATCCGAAAAGTAGATAAAGAAATTTGTAGATAAAATATCGTAAATAACACAGGTATACAACATATTTCAAACCCCGTAATTTTCAAATCGAAGACCTTTAATCCAGGTAAGAAAGGACTGCACTGTGTTTTCCAGCCTTGCGTTCAAACTCCGTTGGATAAAAACGGTTTTCTTTGCATGTACTTAATTAACAATTACAACTATCGCGGCACAACCGGCAAGATTCGACTTGAAATCTTTACTCTTATATCCAATTATCGACTAATGTCAAATGTGCTTAAAAGATTTATCAATGACAGACGCGAAAATATGTCTGCCACATGGACTTCCATATCGGGTTTGGCGAACAAACATTTTTTATTTTAATTTCAAAATATTTCTTTTTAAAACGCAATTAAATTATGTCTTAAGATTTACGCTATATAGTTTACTGAACCTTAATTAATTATAATTAATTAAGCAAAGGCTATTTATACCATAGTATCAGTCAAAATAGCAGTTTTAATTTGTCGGAGCAATGGCGTTACAGTTAGCTGCCATTGTCATTATATGTCACATAGCTTATTAACTAATAACGTCAAAGTCAAATCTGTTTAAAACCGTTAATGCTTGTGGTTTATTCGATTTAATAATCTTGTAAATCGATATTGTCTCTATATTATTCTTTAGAAGCACTAGAAATAGGCCAGTGTTATTATCGTAAATGTCCCTAAATCATAATATTGTTGAATACCGTGCTGGCAATATTATAACGAAAATAAACGTTATCAGCATTTGTGTAACAAGCAGCTCGGCTATGAAATTATTTGAGCCCATATATTGTTATTTATGTTATGAAAGGTTCTGTCACACCGTAGTGTTAATTTGAATGAAGTGAACACTCAGATTTTGATACTACTAAGAAGTTTATATATTTATTTTCGAACTCAAAACATACTGAAAGTATAGTTAAAGTGTAGTTTAGAATGTTGTTATCTTGACGTGGTATTGTTACAAAGAGCAATGCTTCAAATTGATCCCGATGATCGGTAAATAACTTACTATTCTGCTTATTTGTAAGAGCGTTAGTACCAAAGTGACATCAACATGAATATGATATTTTAGGTTAGTTTTTGGTTTAGGTTGATTGGTCCTTATTTGGTTAAAATAAAACTTCCTAATAATTTGTTGAGAAGAGGTGAAGATGGAATGTGGAATGTGTTTATTTTTTAAAACTGTAGATTTATATACAAAAATTATCCTACACTGGCCACTAGTGGTAACATGTGGTACCAAGATGCGAAGGGTGCGTAGACGATAAAATCGAGGCGCGGCAAAAAGTTGTCCTTTTCTGCGCGCAACCGTCGAAGCGTACGAACGTGTTCTTCTCAGAACAGTTCGATATCGTGGTCTTACGATAACGCAATTAACTGTTCTTTTCAGAACAAACTATTGTTTCATGACGATAACGTTTACAACTGTCCTTGACCGGACACATCACTGTTTCATTACGACACGTACTAATCACCTACAGGATTCCCCCTCTAGCGACGCGTACCGGCAGGCGTATAACGCGGCCTCGGCGAGTTGTTCTTGTAGGTATTGAGGTGTTCCCAGTGTCTTGTTGTTTCAGGTTGTTGTCATTTTGATGTTTCAGGTTATTTGATGGTTCATGCAGTTCGCTCGCACTTGATGTGATTTGCTTGTTGCAGGTACTCGTGGTTGTATCAGTAGGCACATCTTGCTCGGCGATAGTGTAGGCAGGTTTGAGTCTGTCGATAGAGATATTCATTTCACGGTTAGGTAACTGCAGCGTGAATATCTTGCTGTTTCGTTTCAGCACACGATAGGGTCCGTCGTAAGGTGCTTGTAATAGCTTCTTTACGGCGTCTATGCGTACGAATACGTATTCACATGATTGCAGGTCGCGGTGTACGAATATGGGTTTTGTGTTGCTGTGTGGTTGACTCGGCATTGGTTGCAGGTTACGTATTGCGTCGCGCAGCTGATCGATGTAGCCAGAGTCCATGATGACGTCATTGCGGGTCGTTGATAAGAAATCACCGGGTAAGCGTATGTTGCATCCGTAGGTAAGTTGGGCGGCGCTTACGCCGGTGTCACTTCGCATAGCGGCGCGTAATCTGAGTAGGACGGTTGGTAGCTCGTTGATCCAGCTTCTTGCGGTCTGTAGTCTTGCCTTTAATGTGGCTTTAAGGACACGGTGCCATCGTTCGATGATACCGTTACACTGTGCGTGGTATGAAGTTGTACGCGTTTTTTCGATCCCAAGTAAGCGAGAAAGAGATGCAAATACTCTGCTTTCAAATTGGCGTCCTTGGTCCGTTGTTATTGTTACAGGACAACCGAAATGGGAAATCCAACCTTCGTATACCGCTTTGGCGACGTCTTCAGCTGATATTTCGCATAGTGGGTATGCTTCGGTCCATCTTGTTGCTCTGTCGATCATTGTCACGAGGTATCTATGTCCGCTGGCCGCGGTAGGTAGCGGACCAACGATATCAATGTGAACGTGTTCGAATCGTTCGGTTGGTGAAAAAATTGATAATCGACTTGATGTGTGGTGTTGTATTTTGGCGCGCTGACACTGTAGGCATACTTTTGCCCACTTGCCGACGTCTGCGTTCATTGAGGGCCAGAAGCAACGTTGCGTAATTAATTTTCTCGTAGTCTTGATTCCAAGGTGGCTTATGTACTGCGTTGAATGCGGTACGTCGGTATTCTTCTGGTAGGTACGGACGTAACTGTGAGGTTGAAGTTTCGCAGTGTAATTTGATGTTTGAGACGGGCAGGTTGACTTTCTTGATGGTATCGCTATCGCGTTCTTGAGCTTGTGCAAGTAGATTGTAGTCGATCGGCGATGGACAGGTGATTGCTTCGACGCGTGATAATGCATCTGCAGCTGCATTTTGAGATCCACTGACGTGTCGTATATCAGTGGTAAATTCGCTGATATAAAGTAGCTGTCGGGTGCGTCTCGGTGATTCGCTGTTTGTATTTGTTTTTGTGTAAGCGAAAGTTAGCGGCTTGTGGTCGATATTATTATTTCTCGTCCCTCGAACATTTTGCGGAAATGTTTGACAGCCATGTAGATGGCGAGTAGCTCTCGATCGTAGGTACTGTAGCGAGTCTGTACGTCGGTGAATTTCTTCGAGAAATAGCCGAGTGGTTGCCATGACTTGTTGATAAATTGATTGAGTGCGGCACCAGCTATTTTGTCGCTAGCGTCGCTGAATATAGCAAGTGTCGCCTGGTGAGACGGATGAGCAAGTAAAGCGGCGTTTTTTATGCTCTCTTTACATGCTTCATAAGCTTGCGTTGATTCAGTGGTCCAGTCGATCTTAGTTTTGTCACGCTTTTTGACGTTGTGCAGGTAGGTATTTAAAGGCGCTTATATGGTGGCGGCATTTTTGATATTTTCACGGTAAAAGTTTATCATACTGAGAAAACGTCGTAGTTCTTCTACGGTTTGTGGTTTTGGAAAGTCTGTAATAGCTTGTACCATCTCTTGGGGTGGCTGTATTCCTTTCGCCGTGACTTGGTGACCGAGGAATTTGACAGTTGGCTGGCCGAAAACACATTTTGATGGGTTGATGGTGATGCCGTATTCTTCTAGTCGCTGTAATACGATGCGTAGATGTTTTCGGTGCTCTTCCTCGTCGATTGATGCTATGAGTAGATCATCAACGAAAGGGAATACGAAGTCGAGTTCGCGCAGTACTTCGTGAATAAAGCGTTGGAAAGTCTGTCCGGCGTTCTTTAGACCAGGACACATGCGCGGGAACTCGAAAAGACCAAAAGGTGTGATGATGGCGGTTTTCTCCACATCTTGCTCGCTGACTGGCAGTTGTTGGTACGCGCGATTGAGGTCGAGTGTGGAGAAAATTTTCTTCCCTGCGAGTTGGTATGTGAAGGCACGTATACGTGGTATGGGATACCGATCGGGCTTGGTTATGGCGTTGAGCCTTCGGTAATCGCCACACACGCGCAGGTCTCCATTCTTCTTTGGCACGACGTGAAGAGGTGATGCCCAAGGGCTTTTTGCTTGGTCTGCATAACCCTTGATCGATCATGTTTTGGAATTCTTTCCTGACCATTTCGTAACGATGCGGTGCAATGGGGCGTGGCTTGCAGTGAAGGGGCGGTCCGTTTGTTTCAATGAAGTGTTCAACGGAATGTTTGGGACTAAGCTTCATTGAAGTGATTCTGGTTGTGCCTGGGAAATCTGCTAGAATGCTGTGGTAATATTGCTCAATGTCAATACTACGAACTGTAGGTATGTCTGCAGTACTGAGTTGAGCGTTTGTTACCAGCTTTGTTTTCCCGTCGATCAGTCTTCGGTTTTTTACGTCGACAATGAGGTGGTGGTGCTGCAAGAAATCTGCTCCCAGGATTGCCTTAGACACATCTGCTACGACGAATTTCCATGTATATGGTCTTCGGAGGTTAAGATCAAGTTGGAGTGACTTCTCTCCGTATGTTGGAATGACCGTGTTGTTGGCGGCGTAGAGTTGAAACGGCAGTGGTTTTTCGCGTGAGCCTTTTTTCTTTGGTAGCACGGAGATATTGGCTCCTATGTCGACCAAAAAGGTAAGTTTCGTTATCCTGTCGGTAACGAAAAGGCGGTGTGATAATTCGGTAACGCCGGTTCCCGCCGCGGCCAGCGTTACTTTTAGTTTTCCGACTGGTTTATGGGCTTGAAACATCGGCATGGTGGTGTGCATTTCTTCGCGTCCATATCGTAGCGATGATGGTAATAGCAGTACGGCATTGGAGATTTTTTCCGGCTTCGATCTTCCATCAGTGACTCTCGTCGGTTTTCGTTGCGCTTTGTTGATGCGTTCCGCGAGCGTCATTGTAAATGGTGGCGAGAACGACTGTTGCGGTAGTTGTCGCGAGGTTGTGCTCGTAGCTCGGCAACTTCCAAAAACAACCTTCTTATTTCACCGATGAGGGTGTCGATGGTTGGTTGTTGTTCTGGAGGTGGCACACGGAGTGACAGTGAGATACCGGAGACTTCTTGGCTCGACGGATGTGATGAAACTTGACGCTCTGCACCGGAATTTTCTGTGTTCGTCATCTTCAATTTTCTTGGTGTTCTTCTCGGGGTCACCACTTTAGGTTAGTTTTTGGTTTAGGTTGATTGGTCCTTATTTGGTTAAAATAAAACTTCCTAATAATTCGTTGAGAAGAGGTGAAGATGGAATGTGGAATGTGTCTATTTTTTAAAACTGTAGATTAATATACAAAAATTATCCTACACTGGCCACTAGTGGTAACATGTGGTACCAAGATGCGAAGGGGTGCGTAGACGATAAAATCGAGGCGCGGCAAAAAGTTGTCCTTTTCTGCGCGCAATCGTCGAAGCGTACGAACGTGTTCTTCTCAGAACAGTTCGATATCGTGGTCTTACGATAACGCAATTAACTGTTCTTTTCAGAACAAACTATTGTTTCATGACGATAACGTTTACAACTGTCCTTGTCAGGACACATCACTGTTTCATTACGACACGTACTAATCATCTACAATATGAAATGAAATGGGATGGATCTCACATCCATCTATGTATCTGTTACATATATTCTGTCAACTTAACTCTAAACGCCTCCGTCAATTTAGGACTGATATTTTAGAGAAAAATTAAGAATTGAATCTTTGTGGCTCGTTTCGGTGTAAGGCCGGTTTAAAGGTAAGTTTCGCTAGCGGCATGTAAGAACAATTCGCAAAACGCTCACGTTTTCCTAATTAACCGAGTTGCCTGTATCGCGACTCAACAAATTGCGCTTTATAAATTTAATTGTAAGTAAAGTACATAGAATTGTTTCAACTGACGAGGTCAGGTCCATTGTAATAATTTATATGTTGAATGGTTTTTGAAGAAATACTTGTTTTGGCACGTTGGGCAAAAATGATGAGAGTAAAAATTTACGATGCGCGCGCACATCGTCACGAAAAACAGACACCCTGAAATTAGCAAATTTTAGTTCTTTCTATGGTTAGTGTCGTTTTTTCTACAAACGCAGAATAAAATGACAGAAGTATAACTTTTAACGTGTGTAAATAAGTACACACACGTTTTTGTTTGTTACTAAACTTAATATAAAGACATGTTAATATAATAAATATAAAGAAATGTTAATATAATAAATATAAAGAAATGTTTTATTAAAATGTTCTTCTCTATGGTAGCTCTGTCTTAATTGTGAATGTTATGAAGCCATTAACACAATGACCTATTAGTTGGCGGGATATCAATTTGATTTCAAAACATTTAATTACGTTCCTTATCTAATCAAATTGACATGGCCAAATGATATAGTGCAATCATTTGGCCATGTCAATTCGGCACGTCGGCTTCTCATTAATACTTACGTAGTTATATCTCATATGGTATGGTATTTCAATTTAATATAAACTTACGAAATAGAACCTATATTAATCTTCATGCTAGAACAGGTGCACTGCTCCGTACTTCCTTAAATCAATCGTTAATTAATCTAAATTAAATCAATTTTATATATTATTCGAATAGGTGACTCTGACTCTTCTTGGCGTACCATGTTGTTATATATAAAACGAAATTATGATCTCAGTTCAGAAATAAAATAAATTCTCAATTTTCAAGAGATTAAAAAATATCACGTAATATTAATGGGGACGTACACGCTAAACAAGTTTACATTTTAAATTTCCCGACGCGTCATGTTTTTATATTTTAGTTTCCGTGACGTGTCGGCCATCTTGAATTTCATATTCCCGCGTTAGGTTCGTGTGAATTAGGTTATAAATTATTAAACAACTATATGTTTACGTTCATAGATTCTAGAAAAATTCTATATTATACAAGAGTTTAAACTATTTACATGTATTGTACTATTTTAGTTAATTATTACGACTAAAATATTTTTTCTGTACGATATTAAATATCAAGATAGAAAGAAATAGCATTTTTTTCGATAGACATAATTTATTTCTCCTAATCAGAAAACAAGGATCCAAAATATATATATTGTTTTGTATTATACATAATAGGCATAAATAGTTCAACAATTTTGGATCCCCGCGCGTCGCTCCAGTGGCGCAATTGGTTAGCGCACGGTACTTATAAGGCAGTAGCCGTGAGCCATGCCGGGGTTGTGAGTTCGAGCCTCACCTGGAGCAATCTTTTATTAAATGATTTCATTAAAATTTTCGTTATCTTATTTTGTTGAATATAAGTATCATAAGTATATAATAAACATTTATATAGCTAGTCAATTACTTGTATTTTTTATTTAATATAGTTCACACTTCCTGATCTAGGCGCTTTATTATTAAAAAAATATTAAGAAACATATCAACATATTATTAGTATATGAAACTGTATTCAATTTAGAAAACAAATCATTGTAGCTGAAATTAAAACAAAGTCTTAATTGCTAACACGATTTATAACAAAAGCTGAAAAATTTCCACCATTTTCCAAATGATTGTACAATACGTGTTATGTGTTTTAATGCAGTGTGATAGAGAAGCATACCAGTATTTTCCAATCCGTTAATCAGTGCATCGAAGCGAGATGACTTTTTGTTCGTCAGTGCATTTTTTCTCTTTTTGTTATCAATATTATTGAATTTTTATGACCTACTTTGTTACTTTAAGCAATAGTCAAAGAACACTTATTGAATTAAGAAAATTTTTGAATTAATTTTCTGTCGTGACAGTGTTAGCACAGCGGCTTAACGTTCAATTCTCGAGGGTGATTTCTCTGCCGTGTTTCACAAATAATATATAAGTACGTAATAATGAGATAAACGCACAGTTGTGTCTGTCCCATGGCCGCATGACATACGACTGACCGTATTTATGACTTCGGTATGTCAAATCCAATACGTTTTTGACATACGAAATCACTTAGCGCTAAAACTCGACTCAGAATCTGTGTGTTGTCCTGAAAGAGAAAATATTGCAATTTTTTCTGCGTCGGTAAATGAAAGCTATAAATTATGGTCTCAAATCCTGCGAGGGCTGTGTTGTCACAAATAAATTAAGTCCCTTGAATTACTGAGCCGAGGTCAAATGTGGCCGGCCGAATTCGTGCCGAAGTCTTTCTGTTGAATAACAGAATAGAAACAAATAATTATAGTATTGTTATTGATTTGAAATAAGTGTAAGAATATATACAAGTCTTCTTCCTTTTTTTCGTCGCTTTGATTCAGTTCTTATTTAAACACTAATAATAATTAACGGCACTTAGTAATTATAAAACTTTTTTAATTATTATTTATTTATTATTATAAGTATAGTAGCAGTAGTTATAGATATAATTATCGAAAATTAAATCTGTACTGCATAAGCTGGAGGTCTTTACCCTGTATCCATTACTTCAGAGTGTAAAACGAAACGATGTATTTTGCTGGTTTCTTAATCGGACTTGTGCCTTAACATTATCTTATTCAAACCGGGTTCCTATATAATTTCCTTTTTATAGAAATAATTTGAATTGTATCTGTAGGGAAATGTGTTTCCACCACGTACACGGGTCACTTCCTTCAAACCTTAAAATAAAGACCAAATACCGAACTTTATATTAGGTACTTACATATGAAATTGGCGTTTTGTATGGGAGGAACAAAAAGTCGAATATTTTTAAATATAATATATTTAATTAATCAAAGTATGAACCATTGTTTTCTATGCACTTTTGCCATCTCATAGGTAGTTCATTGATCCCTTTACTAAAAAAAACTAGTCGGACGGGAATCAATAAAATCTGTGAAGGCGATTTGGACTGCCCCATCAGAGTTAAATTTTTTCCCTTGCAAGAAGTTGTCCAAATTTCGAAAAAAATGGTAATCTGTTGGAGCAAGGTCCGGGGAGTACGGAGGATGTCTTAGACATTCCAATGAAGCTCTTCTAATTTGGTAGCCGTCTGTTGTGCAGTGTGTGGTCTAGCGTTGTCGTGAAGTAGCAGTGGCGTGGAGCGATTGACCAGCCTAGATTGTTTAGGCGCTAGCTTTTCCATCATGGTTTGCAATTGCTGACAATAGACATCAGCCGTAATAGTCTGGCCAGATTTGAGAAAACTGCAATGAACAATACCGGCACTAGTCCACCAAACGCTTACAAGTAACTTTTTTGGGGTTAATTTTCGTTTGGGGCAGGATTTGGCTGGCTGGCCAGGATCCAACCATTGCGCTGAGCGCTTCCGATTATCGTAAAGAATCCATTTTTCATCACAGGTAATGATTCGGTTTAAAATACCTTCATTATTGTGCCAGTTCAGTAATGTAACGCAGCAGTCGACGCGCGTTTGCCTGTTTGCTTCAGTCAATTCATGAGGTACCCACCTTTCAAGCTTTTTCATCTTCCCGATTTGCTTCAAGTGAATTAAAACAGTTTTGTCACTAATACCGCAGCCTGCAGCTAACTCGGACGTGGTTTGCGATGGATCCGCTTCCACAATAGCCTTCAATAATTCATTATCAACTTGGGTCTCAGGCCGTCCACGGGGCTTGTTCTGCAGGTCGAAATTTCCAGAACGAAAACGTTGGAACCAAAAACGAACTGTGTTTTCTTTTGCAACATGACCGCCTTACACATCATTCACCCAGGTCAAAGTGGCCAGTACGACAAAATATTTATTATTATATATTTATTTTCGTTCTACTCCTGTCTACTGCCTATAAAACCTACTGCTATAATGTCCAGGGCCTTTTTGCTTTCTTATATTTTCTTGTACACATTTTTCTTAGTAAAAAAATAGATACATAATACAAAATGATATGCAAGATAAGAGACTTTTTTTAAATAAATAGTCATATTCTTTATCAATTATGTTCCTAATGAGATGTTTCTATGTCTATTGTATAATAAATCTCATACGTTTTCATACACGTTACATACACATCATTACTACACTAGCTTTTTCGTGGCTTCCTATGCAGCAGTACCGGAAATAATTTCTCATCTAAAGTACAGTTTCAAGGAAACTGTAACTGTTTCTATTATAAATAATACGTCGAAGTAAAATGTGTGTATGAAATATATTTACGCCTCCGGTGCAGAATCAAGGGTCATACTTAGTGTCAAGTCTCCACTCTCCGAGTCCTACCTTATGATTATTCATACAAATTGTTTACGCAAACGTTAGAGTTAATTGTTTCTATAAACACAGGGAATTATGATATAAGAATATTATATATTTATGACAGAAATACATACATCATCCTTACAGACTATGCCAATACGATAGAAATGGTCGATGTCGATGAGAAAAATTAAATAAAATATAATGTCGCTGGGTTGTCAATCGTCTGAAGATGGTGGCTCACTGGAGTGAGTTCGTAGTGACGAACAACGCCTTCCACGGTGAAGAAGGTTTTTAACAGTCACCAGTTTATACAGTCGGCTAACCAACATAATACCGTATGAAAAATAACAATATTTTCTTTTACACATACTTAAAATATTAACTTTAATCATGTTTGAGGGGGAAAACAAATCACTTAATACAATACTTAGAGTTCACAAAGTAAAGCGTCTTATTTGTTTAAATGTAGTTAGGATTATAATATAAATTAGTTTCAAAAACCACTTAGTAAATTCCATTACATTTAAACATCCAACATTAAATATCCAACTACTTAAAGTAATAAAAGTTAAGTTGTACTTAAGTCTCTTTAGAAGTAATTTCAAAGGATAAATACTTACAACCTAGAGTCCTTAAAGTATTACGCCTGATTATTTTTTATGCGTAATTCTTTCATTCAGGTTTTGTTTTCAAAACGTAAATTTTGCATATTATAGTAATTGTAATCGACACAAATAGAAAACGAAATCTGAAACAGCATTTAAACTAGTTAATATTTGTTGAATTATACATTGTATAATTATATTATTAGTTAACAAAATAAATGTTTTCCAAATTGCTATTTACGGTTCCAGTGTCATCGGGACAACAATAGAGGATTTTATTTCTACTCTATATTAACTACTCGCGTACGAGTACTACAATAGAATATAAGCGAAATAATAAAATGTTAATTGCTGTGTAACGAATGAATGCAATGTAGCAGTTGAAGAGAATGCGTACGTTTGGCTATACTTTCGTGGCGTAACTCCCATGATTTAGTTAATTGCTATGAAACGACTGGAATCAAAGTAACATTTAAAGAGGAATTCTACGTCTGGCTATACTCTCGGGGCATAACGACTGAAAGCAAAGTAACAGTTGAAGAGAGTGCGTAACGAAAGTAAAGAGTGAGAGTAACTCCGAAGATTTAGGAAATCGCCACGCTTATAAAACTAAGTTTGCTTGAGTGAGCAAAATGTAAACGTCGCAAGAGCTAAAGACTTTCGGTCCAGTGAACGTGTCTTGCGTTGGCTACCTGGCGATGGGACGTGAGCGCAAGGACACCAGCGACGGCGTTCATCCGACAACCTGGAGCAGTTGGCCATCAGTACATGGACACGGCAAGCCCAACTTGCCGTGTGTTGCAAGGGATCTTTGGAGGGGGTTGCAGGGGGTCTATGCCCTACCATGCGGTTCTAAATACTAAAGTTTTTTATTTGTTTGTATGAAGAACTTTACATAAATTATTAGTCTAATAGACGAATTTAAGTGTGTAAACGATATTAACAAAGTAAAGGAAAACTCCATTGGTGCATAATCGGTGCATGGTGGAATGTACTATAAGGGGTAGAAGTCGCACCCTCAAGTCTAGCCAAAGCCTTTATTTTCTGTGTAATATAATTATTGTATAGATATTAACATCAATAAATTGCAGAACTTAGTTATCTCTAGAACACCTGTGGGTACACTGCATTTAATTTTAGTGTGTTTGTCTCTCTTTGTCGGTAAGCCGTAAAGTCCAGTATAAGTCGATATTTAAACTCAAATACGATGGCTTACACACCGGCTGTTTGTATTGCTCTGGTAAGTTAGACGATTTAGCGATTCTCCTATCGCCATTTTGTAAAAAGGTATTTGTGAGGTTTAAATCTAGTGTAATTTAAAATCTAATGTACATTAAAAAAAAGTAGTTTTGGAAATGTTTTTTTGAAATTATATATTTGGTTTTTATAAACTATGGTTAAATCTATAGAACATTTTGTTTCTGTTTGACATCATTAGTTAATTCGACTTTCGTAATTGTTCTATAATTAAATAATGACCAGGGGCTATTGCGTACACTCAAAAGGGCGTTTTTAGCATTCTAAGCGTAGTCATTGGGGACGAAAATGGAATACATAAAAATACAACTTTCTCATATTGGGAGAATTTAGACAGAAAATGATATCGAAGTGGGAGAAACTGTAATAAGAAGCTCATACCGCTTAAACAACTCAACTTTCCCACCAATAAACCACTAGACCTAGGCCTTGGGGCGTTTACTGAATACCTGCACAGATTTAGCTTGAACTCAGATCCGTCATGTATGTGCGACCGCCATCAAGTCAGACAGTGATGCGTCTAATTATAGTATTTGGAGCTTTTAGGTGCGACCTGAAGCAAGCGATATAAAGGTAACTACCGTGCTAAATGCTAAGAAGCTCTGAAATATTAAGAAGCTCGCAGATCGCAACTGGAAGGTTTCTTAAGTAGTGAAATGCGTCACTCACACAAGAGCGTAGCGGAGGCGAGACAACCGGCCTCCACTCGGCTAAAACAAGTGTAGTGCAAATTAGACTAACGAGTTTAAGTGTTTGTAAACACTGTTAACATAAAACAGTTCTTGAAAGGCTACTTCTGTGTGGTCATTAAAAAATGTAAAAGATTTATTTTATATAATAGGGGGCAAACGAGCCAACGGGACGCCCAAAAAGGGCAGTCATGGATACCCATTTTTACTGGGTGCGTAGCTGGCCTTTGAGGCAGGAGTACACTCTAACTTCGCATAGTCGAAGGTTGTATCTCTCAGGAAAGACCCCCCCTGGGAGTCGAAATCATAGTTCGCTAGTACGCAAAATAAAGTGCATTGTGAAACGGTTTTTATGGTTATGCTAAAAATGTATGTCAGTAAACGGTGCATATAATATTCTAAGTGCAAATTGCAGTGATAAGTATGCTAAGAAAGAGCACGTAACCTAGTCACAGGTAACTTTAACTTAAAAGGGTTCCGAATCTATAAAATTATAATACATTTATGAACAATAAACTTGTACTCCATATAAATATAACTAGTTGATAACAATGCGATTTATATTTAATATTAAATGTGACTATTAAACGACCAGAGTACTTGTTGTTTTAACATATGTGATTATAAATTTTCTTTCACAAAGTCAAATTAGATAGAAATGACTTCCAAGTAATAAATGTTAACGTAATAAATTATTAGTTATTATAATAAATCGCTCTAAGTTGTAACTTATCCCAACACTCATTCGTATAGTTCGTAGCTAACTTGCGTTATCGAACTGTTGCATAGTGATGGAATAGCTTAAACGATCTTATTTAGCTCAAGTTAGTTCACTTTGAGCACGCCACCTATTTGGTAAAGATACTTCACTAACAAAACTGGAAAGGATTTAATTACAGTAGTTTCAAAGGAATTTAAACATGCTTTTATGTGAAATAGTTGTAGATTTATGCTGTATTATACACAATTATTCAAGTATTTCCGAACAGTTACTTATATTTATTAAGTTATATATATATTACTAGCTGACCTGGCAAACATCGTTTTGGCATGTATTTTTCCAGGAAAATTAATAATACATAGCTTCAATCCGTTCAAAAAGCGTTTTTCTTAATGTGTAAAAACTATGTTAACAAAAGACAATACTATATTTTTTTAGATCAATAAAAATAACTTATCTACTACAATAAAAAATTAGGGTTGATCGTAAAGCGGTGACAATTAGGGGTAGAGGGGCGAAAAAGGGTTGTATGGATTTTTGTATGCTGTATTGTAAAAATACAAAACGTAAAAAAAAACTAAAAATAAAAATAAAAATTTTGGGGTGGACACCCCTTATCACTTAGGGGTTTGAAAGGGATAGTAGGCTATTCTCAGACGTACTGAATATGCGTAAAAAATCATTATTGTTATTATCGGTTATCGTTTCGGAGGAGTATGGGAACGAATATTGTGACTCGAGGATTTTATATATATAGAGATTACGAAGCTTCGAGAGAAGTCCAAACACACTTATGGTCGTCCTAGTGTTGCAGCTCTGCGACCGTTTGCCTTCTAGGTCATAAAAACTAAATAAAAATCTTTATTCATGTTAAAATAATGTACACTTAAGAACGTCAAAAAGAAGTTATGCTTCAAAATTTACATTTTTGAGTTCATAAAAACTTGCTTCAGTTTTTTTACATATAAGAAATGTATGTAAGAATGGTATATTTCTATTATGTCAGCTCCGAGTCCCAAGCTTTAAAACGGTTAATAGATTTTTATTTGACACTTTATTAATTAAAGGTTGAAGAGGAAATATGTCAATCATATTTACGATGTGCCAGGCACAGAATGTATCGAACAAGAAACTAGCAAAAATAATAATAAAAAAAACACCTAACACGAATTAAGTTCAATGGCGGTTTTTCTATGGACAGTTTCAAGTAAAACAATATGTTTGAACTAAAGGGCTCATATTGGCTTCTAATGTACGATGATAGTTTAAATTTTGTTTACTTTTCTAATTATTAAATAATATTTATATAATATATATGTAACGTAACTAATGTAGGTAAAATAACTCACATCAGAACGTCCAAAGAGTTTTATAAAATTTAAAATTATATTCATATTTTGATGCGCTTTAGTCAGGCACAGATCTAATTAAAAATCCAAGACAAAATTAGTTTATACAAAGGTATATTATATAAAGGTATAAAATCCTTTTAAAGAAGTAAAATATTTTACATTTAAAGAATGTGTCCAGGAAAATAATATACAAAAGACATTTAAGATTGTAAAGTCATGAGTCGAAACAGTTCAGTTACTGTGATAACATGTGATTTATCCACAGGTAAGGTAATGTATAGACTTAATTTATTTATTAAGAAAAAACTTATACGACGGTAGAACACTAATTGGTCGTCCAACGAAGCATCGACATTCTCTATAATAATTAGTTTAAAATGTTAAGGTGATCGCTGTAAAGTGCGCACATTAGGAGCCTGTTATGTAGCCCTAGCATAGGATATTTTACATTGGCAGCAGCTGTTGACATGCGAAAACTCCAATCCAACTCACCTTAAGACAAACGGAACCAAATAGAATCACGAGACATTTCTCTGATATTTAGTAAAAACCTACCTACAAATATTTAATAAAAAAACTTTTTAAGGAGTGACGATGAGATTCTTGCCAGGTTTTCTCATCCGCCTCTCTCTACACCCTTTTAAGAACTGGCAGTAAATTTAAATTTAGAATCTTTTTTATACTGACGTAAATTACGTTACCTTCACGATTAAATGATATTTTGACGCCATTGTTGATGTAGTATGTTCGAGTTAAAATTCTATAACATACGTACAATAAATTGTATTCTTTACATTATATTTGACACATTTGTAACTAGCTTTCATAACTTGCACAGTAGAAACAAGAACTAAGCGAGCGAAATACTTCGTAACATTTGTTAATGACTGAAATTCTCTCGAAAGGCTTAACTTCTTAACTTGAACCTTTCTTTGTAACTACTTGTAACTTATGCGAAATCTTATTTGTTGTTTCTAACACAATAATTGCACCTCTATATTTGCTAAAGTTAGTGCATAACTTTGTTTTTTTGTAACGCTGTTTCAGAGAAATTTTGAGGATAACTTAGGCTAAGGAATATTTTAATTATTATAAAAAACTAGTGATAGCATTATTGTTTATTATAAAATGAAACATTGTTAAATGGTGAACCAGGCGGCGTTTATTTTTGTAGTTGTCACCTTTATGGATTAATAGTTATTGCATTTTGATCCGCGGATAAACAGTATTGGCGACTATAAAATGTGGTAACAATTTTTTAATAAAAAGACATCGTAAAAATCGTTTTGTGCACAAAATGTACAGAAATGTATATTCTACAAAGAAATGTTGTTTAAAAGAACTATTAAATGTGCTTCAGGCCGGCAAGGTAAGGCAAGCCATTTACTTTTCATTCATTTACTTGATCCAGTTGTCCAGCGAATTGGGGTTCGATCTCGAGGTCTGGTACGCACTTTGCCAGTCACGTTATAAGCTTAATGTAATCGTTATCAGGCTATCATTTTTTTCTGCCACATCCTGTATTTACCAACTCAATGTTTAAACTGGCGCAATAATTTGGTACATTATTAAAATTCAGCTGTCAATTGAATATTAATGCGAGTTTGTTTAGGCCTTATTTCGTCTTTAACGAGTTTGCAAGCGAAAATTCAGATGCTTATGGTAATTAAACACGGAAAGGCGAATTTTGATTTTATGGAAGTGGTATTTAGCATTTGGTAATAAATATTTATATTGACAATATATTATTAACTTTGCTGCTAAATAGGAGATTTAATGGTTTGATTTTGAAATGTAAAATTTTCTACTCTAATATTATGAAGATGAAATTTGGCTGTTTGCTAAATAGGCTCGAATAGGACCGATTTAAAAAATATTAATCATTAGGATCCCACATTATACCCGATGAACTATATTTTTTTTTGAAAAAAGTTAAGATTTGAATACATCTATAATGTAACCGAAGTTGTGAAAAAAACAGCAATCAAAATCCCAATATCACGTACGCTGCGGATACTATAGACAATAGACCAGTGTTGTTACAATTTATAGAAGAAATCAATATCTACAAAAAGGCCACAAAACACGTGCAACGGAAAAAATATAAAATTCAAAGTTTCCGAGAAGAGCTTTAGCCTATGGCTGTATAGTACAGCTAGTATATTTTATAGCGGCGTAGCCATGGTTAGATATATTAATTAGACGATGTGATCATTTCTATGACATGATGTTCTTCACTGTGCGAGCAAATCGCGAATGAAATCCAACGCACAGTCAGAGTTCCAATGCGCTATCCCAGGTCGTAAACCTGCATTAACCACTGTTCCAACAACACATGCACGTCATACATACTCGAATACTTTATACACATATCACACACATACAATGTTTCAGCAACTTAATAACAGCTTATTCAAGCATTAATGAAAAAGCCTTTGAAATATTACGCCTCATTAAAATCGGAGGTGTAAGGTGGAGCAATTTGTCACACGTGTCGAGAGTCTAAATAGAAACAAGTTTCTGATACCTGGATCTGCGAGATTTATCGGGTCTCTTGTGGGGCATACATACCTACATATTTACAATTTAATACATACGAAACAGTAACAAGAATTACTTAGTAGGCCAGGCTCAGATGTGCTTTTCAACTCGGGATACTATATTATCTTTTCAATGAGACAGGAGGCAAACGACCTTAGGTAAAGTGCTTACCACCGTATAGACCTTCAACACCTAACAGGTGTGTTGTCGTTGTTTAGAGGTAGTTGTACGTTCTATTCTCGAAGCCCTTGAATCGCGACTGATCAGAAATATATGGAATGGCCACAGTTTCCATTAAGGGTTAGTTTGCGGCATGAAGTGTCTTAAAAAAAATTGAAAGCAGCTGTTATCTATACGTCACAAAAAATACTGAACGATTTAGAAATCAACTTTGTAAGACAAAATTGATTTTAAATCTTTCTGTTGTAAAATAATACAAATTGGACATCTAAAATGAATACAAGCAATGTTAGCAGTGTTCTTATTTAAAGACTATATACAAAATAATAATTATGAGTTAATAATTTTACAACATTGGAATAGCGACGAATAACAATCGGTGTAGCCGTCATTTAACGAAGACTCAATAGGTATACCAAAGACAGGTTATTCAGCCCTACATCTACAACGTACTTTACGTTGTAAGTTGCGTTAAGAAACTATCAGAAGTCTCCTACTTAGTATCGTATCGTCTGAGGCTCAGATTTCTGTATCTGCTTCGGGATCATTTGTTTTGTCTAATAGCCAATTAGCCAACCTCAGGTGCACGCCACACGCCGTTGACTTATTGTGTCTAAGGCATGCCCGCTTCCTCACGATGTTTTCCTTCAGCATATTAGCGAGTGTTGATTACGCATAGACATTTCAGTATGAATTTAACCCAGAGATGATAGCCTTCCGCTAATACCACTAAACCAACACTATAATAATAAGTATGAGTTGATTACAGAATTGGCTCAAGACTTACTTCTCGTAAATTGTTGTTTGTTTAGTAGCAAAGTTACTTTTAAGGTTGAGTTGAAAATCGTACATTGGAATTTAGACAATAATCAAACAATCATTAGGCAGGTGAATTCAACGTAATAAAATTGAAATTATACGCCTCGAATCGTACTCATCAATTTCAAATCATGCAAACACGTAAATCATCAAACATATTTCCTCTAATTAACGAATCCTAGAACATTCAAACAATTTACAACTAAAACTTTGCAATAGTTTAAGTGTGTAAAATTGAATTTGGCTGGAGTTTACCGAGCGTCGTAAGCACCCTTATATTATATAATATATAATATCATTCAGGCATATTAAATTTAACAACAGGAATAGTTGATTTTACTGCTTTCGAGCATGGCTCGACGTTGTTGTTTACAATCTATAGATTATGATAAATAAAGTCCTTTGTACCTTCGTCTACGCAACATTTCTCATGTCTTTATGTGCCCAAACTCAACTCAAACTCAAAATAACTATTCATATAGGTTACCATATACACTAATGAAAGTCAATAAAAAAAATTGATTCAAAATTTACATTGGTAAGAAACACTCCGCCACTCTTTTTAATCGTCAAGTTTTGAGTCATACAAATTATTTGAACTTGAGCAAATCAATCCCAAGGATTGGTAATAATAATTTATAATAATTTAAATAATCGTCTCATTTATACAGTAATGACAGAATGCTCCATGAAACTACAAAATCTGATTTTGTCACCCCTCTTCAAAACAACGCATCTATAAGCACACGAGGTTGATATCCTCAGGTGCCACACTGCACCATTTGGTTCGTCGTTTCTTGCGAAAACTGCAACGCAGTGGAAGTCTTTGCCCACTTCTATCATTTCTAGACAGTATAATATGGATTAATTTAAACGGAGATTACTAAGGTAATCTTCTGAACAGCCGTGCCGATAGGCATCATCTCACAACAGGTGGGATTGTAACCGAAGTCTATATATACATGTACATCAATATCATAATATATTACAATAAGAGTCTATTTGTGTGGTTGTGGTTTTTATACAATAGTATAAAAACCACATACCACACATACCATAACCATATATACATGAATTCCTGGTTGCATGACTCGCTTATTGTAAAGTTCGTAAAGTTCGGTTGCAGAGATTCGATCGGTGCTTATTGACTTATTAAGCGCAAGCTGCGTCAATTGGGTGTGCACCAATACCTTATAGTGCGAAACCTGTTTAGATATGTAAGGCCCAAATCTGTTAGCTGCCCTATTTTAAATCAATAAATCATTTTGAAATAAAGACAAATGAATGCTTCAAACTATTTTTTACGAATAAAAGGCGCCGAGTGTGAACTAGAGAGACAGTTTTTCTTAAAATAACTACGAGAATGGTAACAAGTGTAAACTTTTATTTCTAAACCTTTTCTCCTAATATAAATTTATTTAGCTTTTGGAGCTTTTAAAAGATTTTTACACCTAGTCCATTTTACTTCTAGACTTTAGAATATAGAATTAAGAAATCACATAAATATAATCAAACGCAATAAATAGTTATTAAGAAAACAGAAAATAAACATAATAATTAATATAAATTTAAAACAGTAGACAGCCGTGTTAGTCTAGTGGCTTCAGCGTTCGACTCTCGTCCCTCAAGCCGTAGGCTCGAACCCTGGGTGTGCACCTACGTACTTTCTGTCACACATATTTAACATTATGTGTTAAATGTAACACTAGCTCGTACGGTGAAGGAAAAAATCTTAAGGCAAAAAGTCGACAACGTCAGTCACAGACAAATCTCATCTAATTAACTATTAGATAAAACCAATTCTGACGAAACATATACAGAAATTTGAGGCCCTTAAGATTGTAAAGCCACTGGATTTTCATTGATCCAACTTAAAAATGCAAAATTATCATAAAGGCATTTTAATGTTTCCAAGTACATTTTGTAAATGAATAAGACAGGCGTAAATACAATGCAAGTTATTCCTTACTTTTGTAAAATCACTTTCACATTGTATCTTTTCTACCTGAAGCTAAGAAATAGTCCGCCATGTAAAAAAAGAAATTTCAGTGAATAAGAACATTACTCGGCTCGTTTCATATAATATTCGACATAATCAAAACGCGAACTCGACATTGACTTTGTTCGGTAGGTTATTGTTCAAAATAAAAGACTTCAAACTCTTCAAAGAATAGAAAAAATAGCTCATTTTAGCGCGTTTTATATAGGTATTTTAGTACAGAAGCCGTGTATACGCATCCGAAATATTATAATATGCTAAAATATTAGGACTTGATAACTTTAAAACAGACGAACTCAAATAATTAAAGTGGAAATGGGCCGGTCTTTTTTCCTGCGTTTGTGATGACAGATAGGTCAAAAATACCATTTTGGAATGACCCAGAGCGAATAAAAAAGACGCCTGGGAAAATAAAATAAAAGAGTTAGCGGGGAAAGATTGGAGATAACTCCGTCTAAGGTTGTGTACTAATTAAATATAATATACACTTATTGTAATTCTTCATTTTTGACGACTTTTACGAGTCGAACAGGCGTGAATACGAATTGATAGATTTCCAAGATACTCAATAATAAAAAGTCTTCCGTGTTAGGGAAAGGGTCTCAGTAAAAAGGGAAAAAATAATCAAAAGTAAGAATCTCTAATTAAAAAAGAAACGACTGTTTGCTACTCACAATCTTAAAGACTTGCGTTCTTACCATGCCCGTTGCATGGCTTTCTTTCTATGTACACAGTTCCCCGTTCGGTGGAAAATAAATTGCATTTATTTGATGTTTAGTGTTCCTGTAATATATTCGATTAGACTATGGTTTCACGGCAATAGACATTGAAGGCCCTGTCTTAAATTAAAAACTAAGTAAATTTGCTCTTTCTTTTCCAATAAAACTATATCAATAAAATAATAAAGTAAATAAGCTAAGTTCGGAAGAAAAATACACTAAATATGAATGTGATGGCGTAGTGAAGTGAAACTAATATCGATAAAATCTTACGACGTAGTGATTTTCACTACATTGGCGCACGACACTTTTCCATATAAAATTGTATCTCTTATGACCTGGAAGTAAATGTCTCAATTTTTAGATAAAATTCTCACGTTCTGTATGATATTGAGTAAGGTAAGACATTTTTGTAACAAGTTTGTAACCAACATTAACGATTATTGGTTAAGATGACGATCGTGAATTATATTAAGAAACGGTGACTTCAAATCAACATATAATTTTTCAATGACCAAGACGAGAACTTGACATAAAACAAAAGGTTATGATAACCCCAAACTTTACTATCGACATTTGTCACATCCCTATCCACATTTAAGCCCGAGTCGTGACAGCAAGTCCTAATGAGACGACACTAGACACAGCGCTGTTGACTTAACAACTTTGCGTTCACACACATTACGCGTGCATATGCGGAATAAACCTATTACGTTGAGGCGAACTAAATGTAACATGAATTTAAATTTATTTATTCGCTTACATATCATACAACACCGTTCAAATTGTGTTGAATGAAAGGAAAAATATTATAAAATATTTAAAAATCTGGTGTTTACTACTGACTGACTTAAATGACATATATTTTAAGAGGTACAGCCTATCTTACGTAAGTTTAAGCGCTTCGAAATTTTGAGTATGTATATTGCAATCATCAATCTATGTTTAGATTTTTTTATATAATACAAATACGAGCAGTCTTCGCAAACCCATGGATGCGTTTTTAGTGGATGAGTTACCTGCCATTCAGGGAGGAGTACACTCTAACTTTGAATAGTTGGAGGTCGTATCTTTTAGAGAAGACCACTACCGGGAGTAGATTCCACACTTTGCTAGTTCGTAAAAGAAAGTGCCTTGTGAAAAGGACTGTGCAAGACTTCCAGCCATCAAGGTGATCATGATGAAATGTTGAATTGATACGGCTCGTACGGTGTTAAAACGAGGTAGGAGGGATCAACTCAAACAATTCTTTAGAACACTTACCATAGTACAATGAAACTGTAATGAAAAGTTACTGAACATTTTCAGCAACTTCATAAAGACCTTTCACCGAGTCGTTTTAGCAAACTTGCAGTGTCAATAATTTGCTATTAATATTATCTTTTCTGCCTTGTTATATTCCTACATAATTGCTATTGTATATTCGGGGATACTTGGCAGACACATGCGACCTCTTTGTGCGCTGCGATATTGCGTGCTACTCGATTGTGTGGATGTTGCATGGATCTGGTTAGCCCTGCTCTTCATATTCACATGTCATTTTTATAAGTATCTCATTGTCTTCACTTTAACTTGTGTGATGTTTGACAGCAAAATAAACTTGTACCGGTGACCACAGAGCTGGTGCTTTCCTCGCTCAATTAATAAGTATCGCAATACAGCGAGAGAAGGCTGCCCGCGTTAAAGGTACACAAAGGTACACTGCCACAGTGACCAAACTTTTTTAATTTGTTTTAAAATAATAAAAATCGTTTATTTGCCAAGATAGTGGTACAATGGTTAGATCGATCAACTACGAATATCCGTACAATCAGCCATATATAAATAGGCATCCAAATGTCATATAAATTTTTACAATGTCTTATTAAGAACATAAAATGTCAAATAAGGTCAAAGTTATTTTTTTTTACAATCGGTGTCAAATCTATGGTCCAAATACTCGCCTGCGTTATAAAGGCACTTTGCCTTTAAAAGAATAATTTTCTTTTTATCAATTGTTAATTTTTTTGTTATTACTATGTAGGTTAACAAGATTGTAACTACTGTATCTTGTAATAATAAAAATAAGAGTAACATAAATTTATTCTAATTTAAAGGTACTTACCAAAAAAAAAAAATCCTATAAGAAGGTAATGATTACAATATTGTTATTCTAATAACAGCAATATTTTTGCCGTTAGTTATTGTGTTAATTGTTACACGCCCTCCACTAAGCTAAGACAAAGAAATTATTTTCATTTTAATTTAGCTGAGCTAGCTACTAATACCTAAAAAATTATCGAATGCCTAAGGAAATACCCTCGTCAAATTATTTAAAAATTATGATAAAAACTAACGAATCCAAAGCGTAAAAAGTGTCCTCAAATTTGTCACGTAAAAACTGATTCGAGTTTTAAACCATAACGCTCAAATGAACTTGGCAACTTTAACCTGACGTCAACTTGAACCGCGATTATCTTAACGTTTGAAACGCGATTAGAATAACGTTGAGTTAACGAGATTGAGTTTCGTTGAGTATCTGCACTTGGGAAAACGATTAGGAATTATGGAAATCTTACAATACTTTAAAGTATCAATATTTTTTAATATTCGATTTTCTTCACATCATATTGTGTTCGTGTACTAGGAGTATATAGGTTGGACCAATGGTAAAAAATAATAAGTAAAAGGCAATACGGATATTAGTTTCTCATACACACGCACACATACATAGGCATTTATACACCAATATTTGGCCGCAATTTTGGAGTTGGCCGATGAAAGTATTTCTTTTATAATCATGTCTGTAGAGATATAATTTAAAGAAGATGAAGAGTATTAGTAATACCACATATTAATTATTAAAACATAATTTGTCTCATATTTACGTTACAAATTATTATTTTTTTAAATTTTTGAATGGCACTTCACATTGACATCTCTTTATCACTCGGCCGCAGCTTCTAAATCGGTCCACGCTTATATAAGGAAGGTCTGTAGTAGGGCGGCCGTGAGCTTTCTGCCAATTGAGACCGAGTTACGCTTGCCATAACAGCCCGAGATGAGGCCCTTAAGGGCAACAGCGAGATCAATTTAAAAAAAGTGAGCTTTGTGACTTAATGTTGAAAGGCAAAGCATTAAATCTATATATAATTGTTATAAATGGTTTTGTTTTCTATCCCATATCCTCTACCTTCTAATATAATACAAATATATATTAAATTATTTTAGATTTTTCAAAAAAAGACAACAGATATACTTAAAGCTTCTAAATATAGTAATAAATCTTTACGATACATACGAATAACGCTCTGACTGACTTTTATTACCGAGTGCAGAACGATGTGAACATCACATAGATAACAATAAAAACCTTGTCAGCTTTTTAGACATATATTTAAAAATTTTAAAAAGACCAGTGGCGCTACAACATTTTAAGTTTGGCTAGGTTAGGTTAGTGATCTGTTTCTTGATCATTTGTTTTTTTTAAATATACATTTAGGTGATCAGCCTTCAGTGCCCGGAACATGCATTTAAGTCTAAGCTATAACGGTTTTCTCACGTTCATCGTACGAGCGAGTGTTAAATGCATATAGATAGACAGTCCATTGATGCACATCCGGGGATAGGACCTCAGGAATGAGGATCACATGCTCAAGCCAGCAGGATACCTACGGGGCCCTATACAAAAAAGATAGTCTAGTACCATATTTGTAAAGAATTAGTCACGTGAACGGCTTGACCAAATGTCGTTAAGTTTGTTAAATGCATGGAAACAAAAGCCGAAACGAAGATCTCGGATACCAAGGCCGACTTCTTACATTGTCGATGGACACGGAAACAAAGAATAATTACATTTTCTTGTGCACTGATGTAAAATAAATTCAATGTTTCATTAGGGATGTCGTTTGGTTTCATTATTTTTCTAATTAAGACCCGTCTACTAATGAGATTAAGTCCTCGTGATTTTTATAGGACAAGTGCTTGCTCAAATATCCTTTCAATATCAAATGAATATCGAATGTTGTATATTTAAAAAAATCTATATTTTATTAACGTCTACAGTGTACACATAACCTATGCCAGATACATACACCTGCTTTGGTAGATTGCTATTTTAATTTCTAGTGTAGAAATTCATTCTGCAGTCCATAATGAAATTGGAAGGAAAAAAGGCTAGTTCGACGGTCCATTCCCTTTTTTGTTAAATATTAATGACAGATGACACATATATCATCTGTCGTTCTGATACGATATATGTAACATCACATGTCAGTTTTAGATAAGACGAAACATTTTTATATGTATAAGTACTAGTTGACCCGGCGAAATCCGTTCCGCCTAACAGTCTAGTAATATCGTTTTATCTTTAGTTAAATTTATTTAGGATTTTCTTAAGGGATTTTTTTTGCAAATACAGAAATGTTTTATTACTGAAAAAGAAGAATGGCAGTTTTACACATTAGACCTCTCTAACGCCAATATTGCGATATTGCCTGTTAAAGCACTTTCCACTTTCAGATATACAACATTTTTTTATTTTGTTATCCGTCGCAGGAACAAATAAATCTGATGGTTTGCCGACACGTGAACATACCACATACATGAGAAAAATATTCATTTTCTATATAAACACCACAAATACTCAAGGATTGTGTCTTATTAATCGTCATGGCGAATGCACGGAAATTTAATTCGCAATTCAAAGAGTTAATCGGTTGGGACCATTGGAATCCTCGGAATGAGAACTTCTTCACCTTTGAATTTTTCTTTATCGTCTTTTATATACGTAGTTTTATCAACAGATGGCACCACATGCTGTTTGCATTCGAAAAATTATCATTGAAATATCATAAAAGATTACATATCCGATATTATATTACTTATTCTGCTATTCGGAACGGAGAAGAAAGCACCAAAAAAGAGATAACTTCATAGAGATAGATAAGAAGATAGGTGTAACTAACACGACTTTGTTTTATATATTTAGATATGAGCATTTATTACTTGTTGATTGAGGTAAAGTGGCAATGTATATTGGCTACTGACTGCGGCTAACTTCATATTAAAATTGATAAAAAGACCGGTTTCAAGACACTCGTAAAGAACTGCAAAAGTTTCAAATATTAAGGCAAAATTAAATCAATCAATAAAAAAAAATTATACAGCAAAATGGACATTAAAGCTATTGAATATGAAAACAACAATTACAAAAATGTAAATTGCTGCATAATGCTTGGATTAAAACACTACGGAAAACATTATCCAACTGTTTCCGTTTAAAGTTGAAACTAAAAATAAACAGAATATTCTTCTACTAAATTGGTTTGTAGGAAAAGACTTTCTTATGGCATTATTAATAAAAACACAATTTTAGATGATATTAGTTCTCTAAAAATAAAACAGTACAGTAACAATAGTGAATAATATCATACTCATACTTCATATATCCTTTTAATACATATAGCGTAAGAAAGACTAGGATCCCTGTTTTTATTCCAATTCATCATTCGATGGACCAATTACAGACACGTGGCACGATCCGTTGTGTCGCTATAACAAATTATAGTAAAACTAAACACTTCGTTTCTTCTTTAATTTGAAATTCATAACCTCCAGATTACCCTTAAATATTTATTTGGTAAATTGAACTTATTAGAGAATAAATTAGCATATTTAAGTTATACAATTATCATCTAAATTATGAAACTGTGTTAATCACAATTATGTTACGCTTTTAACGTTTACAAATCTTTTAACATCTCATCTAATTATATTATCTAATGTATATAATTATTTTAGATGATATAAAAAGTTCAAAAAAAAATTTCAACCAAATCTCATATATTTTTCTACAAGAAATGTTCAAATTCAATTCTTCATACATTTCCTTGATTCAAAAGTGTAATACTGTGCCAAGTTTCTCCCCAATATAATTCATTCGGCCATTTCCCCCATTTCCCTAAAAAGGTCACAGAACAAACAATTTCCTTACAAATTCACGTGATATTCAAGTAAATTTAAGCAGAAATACGTAACTTTGTTAGTCTATGTTGGGTGAGGTTTTTACATACGATACTAAACTAGGTGTTTTAGAATTTAACCCTTTTAAAATTCCCTAAAGCAAATAAGAGCTGGAGGCTCTGACTTTTTAGAATGAAAAGCTGGCTTAAGAGAGCTTGAGTTTGTTGCCGGCTACTTCTTAAATAACTTTCTGAACTAGTAGTTGCTTGTTTGACACCTAAATAGTGGTGTATTTAAAGTTTATTTATCGAATTAGACGATGAATTTAAAAATAGAAGTAGTACATTTTAACTTATATCGTAGTTTTTGTGCTTACAACCTTAACTTATACTTATTAAAACCTTCAGAAGTCTTGCTCGATGCCTGTATCTATACATATAATAGTATAGTAAAAAAATTATAAATAGAAAACTAAAATAAATTTGGAAACCTTTTTAATTGTAATGCTCGTTGAGCGAGGTACTGGGGTCACCATTACTATCTACCTGGCGCTTACGCTTATCTTAAGTAGAATCCTAAATCAAGACTCTGCCCATCTTCCAAAGTATCAAAGACATTCCATCCGGCCGCTTGCCATCGTCCCTAGCGGTGCCTGTTGGCTCCGAAATGGCTGGAATATTGAGTCTGATGTCGTTGAGACTAGTTGAGAGAAGAGACAAGCTCTTTTCGAGGCCTAACAATGGAGCAACAACTACAACAGTATGGTTGTAATGGTTCCTTCTACTAACATATGTAGGTAACATTATGATATTTCATCATCATCAGATATTTAAAAAATGATTTGAAATTTAATTTTAAAAATAAACATTTTCGAGGATTAAAAATCTTCCACCACTATAATGCTAGCTATAATTAACCAAAGTGGCTTTCTAATCCCCTAGGTTGTCAGATAAAGCCTAAGTGAACGAGTGCACTTGCATTCTAGACAAATAACTAATTACTCACCCAAGGGAAATATAATTAATTTACGCTGTTATGGTACAAGCTTGATTTAAAATTGTTTTAGTTTACGCTACTGTACTCGAAGTTGTTGTTTGCGTTAGCTAATAGGGCTTATTGGGTAAAGTATAAGCTGCAGAAGTAACTGTACTGATGCCGCAGTGGACTACATCTGCGTTTTGTCAAGCATTTTTTAAAATTCTATTTAACGGCTAAAGGACCGGTGATTTGATTTGATTTTTAAAAAATATAATAGGAGTCTACGGGCCAATCATCCGCAATCATAAATGGAAGTTATTGCAGCTCATGGACACCCACTTGCTTGATTGTTATAAATAAATCTATTAAACTGTATTATTGCTATAGATTAAAAATTAATAAAAAAAAATGTTCGTAAAACATTATCAATTTTAAAAGGTTAAATAAATATATCTAAGAGTACTATATAAGCTAAAAAAAAAACAGTTCTATAAAATCGTTTTCGCCTATGCTATATACCACACACACGCCTTGGCCGCATAGCACGTGGTTGGTACGCAAAAACGCTCCGCTCATCCACGTTATTAATGTTCAAGCACATACTGGAGCATGCAATTTGCATTTAATATAGCTTTTTTACTATTTTTAAGTTTACAAAACATTTTATTAACCTACTATACCGCAACTTTGAATATTATATTATTTATTTATATTAGTTATGGAAGTATATTGGAATCGATGTTATGCAATGACGTCAAATTCATTTATAAAGGGTAATTCGATATTTTAGCCATTTAGATAAGCTTTAATAAAAGCTATTCTTAAATCAGTGAACTTAACAGACATTCAATTTATTAAGTTCTTTACAGATATGATTAATTTTCCACTGGAAACATACGACACTGAGCTTATTAACGAATAATGTATAGAGGAAAGATTTGTATGTTTGTAACAAACTCAAAATCTACTGGACCAAAATATCTCTAAGTTACATAAGATATATACATTTCCATAATATAAAAAAAAAACTTTTTATTATGTCTTTGTTACTTACAATTTTGATATATCAGGAATTTTACCTGTGAACAAACAACAAAACAAATATAATAATCAGCTTTATAGAATTATTAATTAGCGAGTAGATAAGAGATAGTGTCGTCGAAGTATATAATATAGTAAAAATTGCGCTATTGGCTTATTAATGGGCATACAACAGATAAATCGTTATATAAAGTCAAAATTAATTTTATTTAAAATTATTATATTATTTTACTAAAGTACTCATTGGCCTGAAAAGAGATGAATTGAACAATAAATCTAATAGGTTTTAAAAATAATGTAAAAAACTGTTTTCTTCCCAATGTTTTATCCCTCGTCATACCGTATTTCCGTGGCTTTAAACGAATTTATTATGAGAAGATTGCTGAAACCGAGTAAGGTTTTAAATTTAAAAATACAACTCGCTAAGACGCTAACCGATTTGAATACAGCTTATTTCCGTTGAAATGTCGAGAAAAAATTGCTATATTTTATTTGACCACAATGAGCTTTGCCAAATTGAAAGAGAAAGAACGTGAACTCAATACATGAAAAACCATTGTCTCTCTGTCACACACGGAAGTTTATCATCTACTTAACACCTTAGGGAAATACTAACGACTGGTTTATATATACAAGATTAGGTCTTACACCTTGTCTTTTTTGTATTGTAATAATAGAACTCGCAACAATTATTAGTCGATTTTTGTACAGTTAAAACAAACGCCAAAGATCTTTTTTATTTACGCCCTCACGTTGAATGTAAACCAGCCCGAAGGTTTTTATAGTTGATTTTTATTTTACACACAGAGTATTACAAGTGTTATTGTAAGTGACAAAAGTGTTTTCCTTCCAGAATAATCAAACAAGATTAAATAAGGTTAATTTGAAAATTTACAGGGGATTTACACTAAATTAAACATTATATCATTAAAGTCCCATTCATAATAACAGTGTGCATTAAACTTATTGGTAAGTACTGCTTCTTTCGTGTCAACCATTGGGGCGACTCTGCGTAACATTCTGTTAAGATTAATGAACACTACGAAATTAATGACGTAAACACAGCTTACAAATAGATTTACTTGTTTTATACCAGGTATGGCTCAAAATTTAGGGTCGGTTAGGAAGGCCCTATGTTTGTCAACGTTTAGTATGACCTTCATAAATAAATGTTAGTATCCTACGATATTTGGTTGGATTTTACAAGCATTGTAAAAATTTTGTTTAAATTTACATGAATAGTTGACTGAATATGTCTTTGTATAATATGGAGGTAAGTGATGCCACCGATGGGTACTATCAATTCCAGAGAGCTCGTGAGTGCGTTGCCGGATTTTGTAGAAGAATACGTGTGGCATGGCTTTTTTAAACGTAACTTAAAGTACGTGGTACACATATTATTGTTGATTAAATATATATAGAAATATTTTACCAACAAATTAAGGGCTATTAAATTTAAAGCTTTCTAAAGATTTAATAATTAACAGATTTAAATTATGCAAGAAGTGACCAGAGGCTCCAAAATTTAATAACGTCAATGCGTCCCTGCTTCCAACGTATTCTAGTTTTACTGAAATACTATTTTATGACGAAACGAAAATTATTACAATTTATGCGAATGTCGTTTTAGTGAAATTCAGCGGCAGAATATTTTGAAGTTAAGCTGCATATTTTAAGTAATATTATGTGAGCTTAAAGTAGAGAATGTTATTACTTTAAAAAAATTACGACTATTTTTAAATGTTGTAAACCGTGGATTTCACTTCATTTGGACAATATTTGTTTTGTTTTTACTAGACTTGATACATACCGAAGGAGGAGGTTATTAATTAGAAAGGCATTTATTAACATAAAGTAAAAAAACTGTATATGGCCGCTTAAATTACATTTAATGATGATTTTTCTTTAATGAAAGTAGAACGGTTCTGCGCCAGACACATGACATTAATTTTTGGGGGAAATGTTGGTTTTCTCATGATGTTTTCCTTTACCGTACAATATATTAATTGAGCATATTGGTGCACAGTGTCTGAACAAGGACTAAGTGTTTGTTATTTTTAATTCATACAACTTTAATATTTTTTAATACTCACGCTAAAAGTATCATTTTAACAACTGGACAGTTTCATAGGTTCGTAATTTTTACGAAGTTTTCTTTAATCACAGAGCAATTTCTCTTTATTAAATCCAAACAAAGGCGAACTTTTCTAATCACAATTTAAGTTGTATTTTGAGCTAAAACTTCCAAGGGTAAATCGTAGTACATTGAACACGTAGTTGTGGAACTTAAAAAGTTTTAAACGCAATTTCCTCGTATGTGGGATCAAAAATATTGCATTACCTCCATTTTCTTGAATTGATTCTTCTTTCCTTTTATCATATAATCAACGGAGGTCGCTGTCAATTTCTCTTTCGATACAACATCGTCGGACGTAGAGGCAGAATATGATATTCATTTCGAGCGTTTTTAAGGCAGTTTCTTCCGGGCACTACCGCAATGTAGAACCACTGCCAATGTAGCCTACTGATGTATTTCTAAACCAATTGAACTTAGGGTGTTTCAAGAAAAGAGCGTACTAATAAGCCCTCTGGCATTGAGTGTGTCCATGGGCGACAGTATCACTTAACACACGTAAGCCTCCTGCCCGTTTGTTCTCTTTTCTATAAAATCAAAATATTGACACTGTATGGATTTAAAACTCACGTTAGTTTATCCCATCTGATATTTATAATTATTCGTTTTGAATTTAAAATACTATAACTAAACCGATCGCCTGTTTTCTTGTATTATTCTATATAAAAAAGACATATAAGCTTAAAAAAAACTGAATGAAAGTCTAATTGCATCCTATTAACTAAAGTACTATTTTATCTCTCTTTGTCATATTGAGTTTATGCTATTATAAAAATAGATAGCCCTTCACTTATAACCGTGCTAGCTTATTATCAATAATATTGTTACAATTTATTCGATTACTAAACCATAAATATAAAATGAATTCACCACTATTAATTGGTAAGTGAACTGTGGTGAGACACTCACTTGATTAAGTGCAGTGTACGCGACATTTATAAATTGTTGTTGTAATTTCTCTATGTGGAAGCTAGTTTACGAAAAACACAATTTATTGTGCTTTAAAGCTAAATAGCCAAGTTTGCGTTTCCGAGAATGAGGGCTAATGAAATAGAGATTTGTTAAGATACTAGTTTATACTTGCAAGTTTGAAGTAAGTGCTAAAGCAACTTTTATTTTATCAAAGGAAATAAAAATCTATTTCACGTACTAAAAAGTGGTATACACTTAAATAATAAACAATTGTTTATTTGTTTTGACGCTTGACATTTGTCATTCGACATTCTTAAGATATGTTTATTACATATCATGGTGGTAGTTTAATGAAACTCGCCTGTCTTTGGTAATATAAATGTCCTTGCGTCATTTTTCTTAATACAATAAGCTACCGTTACAGATTACACTAATGCGGTAACTGTTTACATTTATATGACACACAAAATATTACATACACATAGAAAAAAAATAAAACGTCATGAAACAGTAAGGAATTAAAATATTTACAAAAAGATTTCTATTTATATTTGTTACAGGATATAATGAGATGAAGTATACGTTGCTATTACTCTGTGTTAAAAATCAGATTATGCTTTAATAAAGACAGTGTATATTATTTTTTGACTTACTTTTTATAACTTAGGGTATAAGTTGATTGTCACTTGTCTAATACCTAACTTCAACTTAACAAGTCATCATCGTGACTTTGACAGATTCGAAATAGAATGAGGGGTTGATAAGATATTTGCTAAAATAACAACACAAATGCAAACAGTATTTTATAAATTGGAAACAGCAATATTGCAAGTGACCACGTATTAATAACATGAATTAAATTTATCAATAACAATCCGTGCACACATTGAAATAACACGTAATAATATGAAACACAAAATACATATTTGATTGAACGACGAGTTTTCAATAAAATGTATACCTTGCCTCTTTTAATATAATTCATTACTCCAATATGAAAATCTACTTTTACAGGGAAGTTTTCGAAGGTGCAAGGCCTCGTAAACTGCAAGTTAGTATTTTACACCGGGATCTCGGGTGTTAAAAATGTAAATACAAAGAGAAATTAGTTACTTTGTTGCTTAATGTTTGGTAAATGATTCTAGTCCAGTGAGCAATCGCATTGAGTCTTTTAAGAATTGGTACTCTAAATTGAATAGGTTTGGTAATATTTCAGTGGGTAGCTCCACATAGTGGTGCCCAGCAAAAGCTGTCTTAAAAAACGCTCAGTTATCGATTAACAGACGTCGAGTGGGGTGGAATATGTATGTCATGATGTATTTGTTCAATCACAATCAAACGGTTTCATCTTGAGTCTTAAAACTTTTTAAATTCATTGTCTTATTTTTTTGTAAAGTCTCAATCAAATCTTATGTGCTCTCCAGATCTTTCTTTAGTATCTGCTTTAATAAAATAGCATTCAGAATTCGCTCGACTTTTAAAATACAATCAAGTTTAATTTAAAATTTAAATCTTAGGATTAATGCAGCTAACTTCAGTTAAGTCGTTCGATGCATGGATGAGCGGCGAACTTCACGCGATTTAAACAAGGGAAATATTGATCCAGCGCTGAAGAAATATCTGTTACATTTTCTAAAATAGTATAATATTTTACAATCAACATCACAAACATTAAGTTATTCTTATTTACGTTAAGTTATTCTTATTTATAGTTATTCTTATTAACGTGCTAATAATTCCGATACTATATGATATTACATATATATACAGTATTTTATTGAAGTGAAACTTCTTTATCAGCGTTGGAAAAAAAATTACCGTCACATTTTTCGGTTACGTACCATCTTTTTCTTGTCCCTACCCCGGTTGATTCAAAGGCATTTATTACAAAAATATATAATAACGATAACAATGATAGTAATAAATCTATTATATAATAAAATTCTGTAATTATCTTAATTAGTAATAAGTTAAAATTAAATAATTGTATTATTTGTATTCATGTTTATGATAATACAAGCATTTTGTTAAACATTATCTAATTTTATTTTTCTAACCAACTTCTGTAAAGGTACATTTAGTAGATTATTTTTTGAAAAATAAGGTCATAAAAAAGTTTAACTTCTTACGTGTGTACACTAGTACACGCACACATTTTTGTTTATTACATAGTATCGCTTATAGCCTATTAGGCAGGTCTGTGGCTAGGCAGCAGGGGTCATCAGCATTCCATATTTTATTATAAATTAAACTGTTATTCGAGCTATGTAGAAATTTCTAAGCAATAATATAATTATACAATAATGAATGAGTATCCTTTGTATACTAAGCCATTGTTTATTTACACCGATAATTCCTATAGCTAAAATAAACTTCGTGGAATTAATCTCTAGTCGTCGAATGGGGTAATCCGTTTTGTATAATGGCCTTCGGTCCCTTCAGTTTCGGCTACAAGTTTCATACAAAGATGTTTAGACAGATGGTGTAAGCGTCTAGTCAAGCGATTTTGTCGATACAATAACTTTATTGCTGGTCATTTAATTCAGATCACCTCGGTTTAGTGTTTCGTGTATAATAATATAATATAAAGGTTTTGTGTCCACCACGAAGAGGGAAAGGATTTTCCAATCGTAAAGAACGAAAAGGACACTCTTCTTTGTTTTTCATCTTTTGGCATTTTTGCGCAAGATGTTTAGTTTAGACCATGCCAACATGCGCTGTTGATGATTGACTCCAAGAACAAGACAGTGTCATCAAAAACATAAAGTAAATAAAGTACCTATACGGTAAAAAGTAAAGTACATACATAACTATAAATACATAATAAATGTAACTTACTTCAGGTTCTTAAATAAGAATTTGTTGATTTTTTTAAAACTTTGTTAAGTATAAAGCTCACTTGTTTAATATAATTTTATTGACTTGTTAAAAATGTAAGATTAACTAGTGATAATGCGATACATCCTCCTTGAAAAGATAACATAAATATTGGCAGGTCATAGGATAACTATTAAGATATAATAATTTTAAAAAAGCAATCATATCTCTTTTGCGTTTTAAAAATAAAAGTAATTTGTTTGGGTCGTTGCGGAACGTGAGCTTAAAAATGGGCAAAAGTTAAGCTGGTAATGATTTCTGTAAGCAGTGTCCATGTTACACAATATTATATAATATATCTGGGTACGAAACGATATAAAATTTACAAAGCTTTAGGTTAGTTACAACAATATCGTGGCCGACATTTGGCTCGTATATGAACGAAATAAAATAATATTTAAAAAGATAATTGCCATTTTTTTATTGAACACCACTAGTCAGTATTTATATTATACAAGTTCGCAAACATCCAGAATAGCGGTAAAAAAGCAATTTAAATAAGCTCTTATATAAGCTGCTGGACTTAACAGGAAACATCTGAATTGTAGTGTGAACAATCGAAATATATCAAACTAAAACAAAGTTCGGAATAATTCGCTTCGACGCTTTGCGGCATTATCTGGTTATTATCTAGTCCTTTGCCAGTTGAATCTTACTTATAAAAGTGTTTTATAATATTAAAAATGTTCAAAAAATGTCTTGAGATAGTTGAATGAATAAAATAATGAAATGATAAATGATTATATTATATATATAATTTAGCGATACATCCCACTTTTATAATCATATAGCAAGATGCACAGATTAAATACGGACTTTAAAGACAACTACGTCGAAAGAAGGGGGAGTGGGTGAAATAGAAAAAGGTGGATAGAAGAAATAGAAGCGTTAGCAGGATGCGAATGGCGAAAGGAAGCCATTGATTGAGAAAATTGGGAAAAGCTGTAACCTATGAAGGGCTTCCGATCAATGGTACTAAAGGAAGCTGGGATAACGACTAATAATATTGACGATATATCGTTATCAGCCAAAGGCATATCGAGTCACAACATGACATGGACTCTCTGTACGACCATATGAATTGTAAATATAGACAGAACAATCCATCCTCGGGATTCGAATCCACGACATCAGAGCCGAGAATCGCTTACAACAAACCGTAAAAACGTTCATATTCTTTGTTGATTTATATGAAATGGTTACAAAAATTTGTATAATCCATATGTAAAGCTATGCAAATTGTGATGCTGTTGACAGGTGGAAATCGACATTTTGCGTTGTTGGACCGAAAAACATTTCCCCTGTTTGTTTATTTTACTTACCCCAACGTGGATGTGACGTCATTGGAGACGTCCCAAATACACGAGGTTAAATGAATGTTAGTAAATCTTTTCATCCTTAGGAAAACTTAAAATTAAGTACTAATTAATAAAATACCAGAATATAATCCTTATAAATTGGTTTTGCATGTGTAAATTTGTTAATACACGTACAAACCATATTATGCAGACATTTTTTTGAAGGCGCTTCATAATTAATAATTAATTATTTACTAAACCCTCGAGACATTGGGGTCGATTTCCAGTAATTTTTGAAGTTGTCCAGGTTAAAATAATTGATTTGCCAACAAGCGAATCGCTTATCAAGAAGACGTTATACCAAGTTAATTATATGATGTTTTTATACACGTGTTCTTACTAAGACATCATGGAACATTAAGATCTAACCTAACTTTAGACTAATATGTTTTTTTTTTTTTTTTTATAAAATAGGGGGCAAACGGGCAGGAGGCTCACCTGATGTTAAGTGATACCGCCGCCCATGGACACTCTCAATGCCAGAGGGCTCGCGAGTGCGTTGCCGGCCTTTTAAGAATTTGTACGCTCTTTTCTTGAAGGACCCTAAGTCGAATTGGTTCGGAAATACTTCAGTGGGCAGCTGGTTCCACATAGCGGTGGTGCGCGGCAAAAATTGCCTTGAGAAACGCTCAGTCGTGGAACGTCGGACGTCGAGGTGATACGGGTGGAATTTTGTATTTTGCCTCGACGTCCGATGCTGAAACTCAGCTGCAGGTATTAATCCGAACAACTCCTCTGAACACTCTCCATGGTAAATGCGGTAGAAGATGCAGAGTGACCCCACATCTCTACGCAACGCCAAAGGATCGAGCCGCTCGGAGAGGGATTGGTCATCGACGATTCGAACCGCTCTTCGTTGGATACGGTCAAGTGGAAGGAGCTGGTACTGGGGAGCCCCCGCCCAGAGGTGAGAACAGTATTCCATGTGGGGCCGTATTTGCGCTTTATAGAGTTGCAAGCGGTGGCCCGGAGTGAAGTACCGTCTCGCCTTGCTGAGCACACCAAGCTTTTTGGAGGCTAATTTAGCCTTTCCCTCCAAATGACCGCGAAACTGAACGTCGTTCGATATGTCAACGCCAAGTATTCCGATGCTGGCTGTGGCTTCAAGAAGAGTGTTTTCGAAAAGAGGAGTAGCGACAAAGGGTATTTTTTTCGCGGAAAACGCGCAAACTTGTGTCTTCTTGGGGTTAAATTGGACTAGGTTTAGTCTACCCCAGTCCGAGACTCCACGTAAAAGAGTTTCGACTTCAGACACAAGTTTGTTCCGGTACTCATCGACAACTGCCCGAGAAATACCTGCCCGGCCAGTCGGCCAGTAGGCCGTCGACGACGACCTTGATGCTCCGATCGGCTAGAAAGCTGGAGATCCAGTCGCATAATTTCTCAGGAAGCCCGTAGGCTGGTAGCTTCGAGAGCAGTGCTTTGTGCCACACCCGATCGAAGGCTTTCGCTATGTCCAAACTAACCGCTAGTGCCTCCCCCTTGGACTCAATTGCCTCTGCCCATCTATGAGTAAGGTATACTAGAAGGTCACCAGCTGAACGACCACGACGAAAGCCGTACTGATAATCGCTAATCAGCTGGTGGCCCTCTAGATAACTCAAGAGCTGGCCATTAATAATGGATTCCATTATTTTGGAGAACAAGGAGGTTATTGCGATTGGGCGATAGTTGGATGGATCAGTGCGATCGCCTTTTTTAGGGATCGGACGTATCGAAGCGGTCTTCCAGCACTTCGGGACAGTGCCGAGCGAGTACAGGTACCGGAAAAGGCGCGTCAGGACCGGAGCCAACTCAGGAGCACATGTACGCAGCACAATTGGAGGGATACCATCCGGCCCGCTCGACTTATGAATGTCCAAGGAAGATAGTGCTCTGCGAACAGCACGTTGCTGGAATGTGATTTCCGGCATTGAGTTATCACACCGCGAAATCGCCGGTGGTGATCTCCCCCGGTCATCCAAAGTCGAGTTGGACGCAAAGAGACAGCCCAAGAGGTCGGCCTTCTCCTTCGCAGTGTGGGCGAGCGAGTCATCCTCTCTGTGCAGCGGTGGTATCGATGGCTGACAAAAATTCCCTTGTACAGCTTTGGCGAGAGACCAGAAGGCTCGGGTCCCAGAAGGGAGTTGGGCCAATCTCTCGCCAAATCTGGCGATGTGCTCTGACTTTGCCTTAGCGATTTCCCGTTTGAAGGACCTGGAGGCTGAGTTATATGCTTTTTTATGTTCGCTGGTATTGGCATCACGAGATATCGCCGCTTCCGCCCATGCATTAAAGCATTCTCGCTTTCGACGCGATGCCGCCTTGCAAGAACGCTTAAACCAGGGCTGTGACCTGCCACCGATCGGCACCGCAGAGAATGGAATAAAAAGTTCCATGCCGACGGAATCTGGAGCTTCCGACGAAAAGCACATAGGCCCCCAAGGGTAGGACGCAAAGAAAGACCGCATCCCATCCCAATCTGCTGACCGATAGTGCCAAATACGACGACAACCCGAAAAACGGGGCCGAGGAGGGCGCGTAGTAGGCACAGTACTCCGGACCACACAATGATCCGATGAACCCAATGGCGGGTCAACAGAGACTTGATAGGTCTCCGGATGTGAGGTCAGCAGAAGGTCCAACAAAGAGGGTTTATGACCATCCACATCTGGTATTCGCGTAATCGCAGGGACCATTTGTGACAGGTCGTAAGCTAAAGCAAAGTCGTGAAAGGATCTTCCCGCGTGATCGGTGGTTTCCGAACCGAGCCAATCGGCATGGTGAGCGTTAAAATCGCCAAGTATCACGATTTCAGCGGTAGGAACCCCTTCGAGCAGGGAATCTGTAGCCATTTGGATGTGCTCAATGAGTCGCTCAGTTTCGGTATTTCCGCTATGGGACCTATACAGGCATGCGTAGAATCGCGGATGGTCATCGCAGTCTACGCGCAGCCAGAGGCTAGATAGGTCCCTTCCTTCAAGCGACCCGAGGCGACGAGAACAGATATCGTCTCTGACGTACACGCAAACTCCCGCCCGCGGCACAAATGAATGTTCCAATTTGTACCCCGGGTAGGAGAGGTAGGAAGTATCAGCCGGGAAGGATATCTGAGTCTCAGTAAGGAAGAATAAGGCCGGCTTCGTAGTTTCGAGGTGAAAGTGAACCGCGTTAAGATTAGAGTTGAGCCCCCTAACATTGGTAAAGTCCACTGAGAGCGTGGAAGGGGATGCCTTCGGTAAATTCTTCCGTTTGCCCCGAGATCGAAACTTATAGTTTTTTGAGCAGTTTTTGCCCACCCCAGAATACGAAGGGCAGCCTGTGCATCCACCACCGAATACTGATTGTTCCGATGATGGACGCTCAGAGGGGGATTCTCCACAGCGGAAACGTGTGGTACCCCCCTGGGGTAATCTCTGTTTAAACTGCATCTTCATATTCTGGGGGAGGGGGGAATTGATGGGCTCCGGGAGTCTCACTCACCGCACGAAACGCGAGTACAATAAGATGAACCTATTGCATCACTTCACGCCGGTTTTCTGTGAGACAGTGGTACTGCCCCGGTCGTGCCTGCCCGATTGGCTGAAGCCCGAAAGCAACAGCATGGCACTCCCACTAAGTCTATACCTAATTTACTAATAGGGATTTTAACATAACACAGTGTCCAATAAAGTGTCATTAGATTAAATATTAAGTAGTAACCCACAGCCTTTATTAAAGTGTAGACTTTTTTTGTATTCTGTTCTTTCAGTTACTGTTTAGCACTTAATGCAGTAAAGCTAATTCACTAAACTTTAAATGGTTTTGTCCTTTTCAGTCGTCTAACTAGGCCTGTGGTTTTAAGGAGTTGAATAGCCTCGACATTCACGTCATGGTGGAGCCTTTTTTTGTGGGCTCCAGCAGATTTTTTTATTAATGTGGCGACGTCTTCTACATTAAGGTCCCGATTGAGGGCGTTATTGCGAATGTACCAGGGACCATTGACTATTCCCTTGAGCACTTTGTTTTGGAATAAACTGTGTAAACAAAAAAACAAATCGAATACTGCATCAACAATGACATCATTATCAAAGAAAGGTTCTGCTAACTAACCATAGGAGTAGTATATTCTTAGTTATATTTGACTCAATCTAAGAAGTACGAATCAAGTAGATAATTTAATTTAATTCCACCACAAATCACATTATTTCCATAGATAAAGCTTATATATGGCCGAGATAAAAGTAGGTATTGGCGTGTTCCCAAATAGTACCTACCCCCCGCAATGCGTACGTTTCATAACAATCCTTTTACGATGGCCTTAAGTATTTACATTTATTTGCTCTATATACAGTTTTACTGTAATACACTGTCAACAATGTATTATTGAGGTTTGAGACATTTGTAGGTTATATAAAGCACTAGGTAGGTTTAGGTAAACCACCCGACTACCAGTATTACCTTGTTGTGTAGTTTTGCAAAGTATTAAACACTAACATCTGTGTCAAATATTGGTATGAAAATTTACAGCGCCTCGGGTGGTAAGGCTAAAAGGTAATGCTGGTCGGAAAGTCGAGGTTTACCAAAGCTTAGAAATGGGTCAAGCCCGGATTGTTGACAGAGTATTTTATTAATTCTGTATATAACACATCACTAAACATTTTCATACATTCATACATTTGCAACAGAAGTTTTATACGTAAACTTTTCACTCTTGATAGAATGTACAACGCAAGGCGAAAAGTTGCTTTCGATTGTGGTACTGGCGTTATAATATCATGGCCGCATGGCGCGTATTGGACAGATCAGATAGATCGTACATATCTAGGTCTTAGGTCTTAACCAATCACAATTGAACTCAACGCGCAATCGTTTCGTCACAACATTGTTCAAATAATTATTTCATCACAACGATTTTAGTGATGATTTCCAGTAAATGTTCCAGTATAAGAAACTCAATCAACCCATTAAACTTATTATCGTTTCAATGAAAACTAATAACAATAAAGTATAGTCTCTTGAGTCTATGAATTATACAAAAAAAAAAAACCGTAAGGACATCTTTTGACAAAATGAGAATTTAGTATTTCACGCTTATTGCCGCAAGGGAAGGGTGAGCTTAAGTTTAAATAAAACTCTTTCTGGTATTTCTCAGACTACGAATCATTGGTACATTCTTATTCTCCGGGAAAAACCGTAGCAAACATATACACTGAACAAAATTGATATAAAAGATATCGTTTAAGGTTCATATCCCAAATTATTATTTGCTTCAGATACTACAGAATCGATAGAGATAAAAATAGCGCGTTATAGACGATAATATCACGTTTTCCTACTTATTGAAAAAAGCGATATGTGAAAATGTTATAAGAATTAAGTATTCAGTATTCACAACGGGGGTCCAGTACGACCCTTGGGGTATAAGTTATAGCTAAAAATTTGCTGCGTTTACACGATCCAGTTAACTAGACATACAAAATGAGTAGAGATTTTAACACAAGGCTAAATAAAAGCTGCGAAAAACTTTTATTTTCAATGACAGTTGTAATATGTTACAAAATACTAGCTGCCCCCGCGAACTTCGTTTCTCCTTACTGTGATTTTAGTTAACCTACCTTTTTAGTACACACTTACATGGAACATTTTGCAATTTACCCCAGAGACTGTTCGGTTTTTACGGAATGAAAACTTTTTAGCTTTTTCTATAAATATTTCTCTATATTTTCTTCTATAATTTTCTAACTAAAAAATACTTGTATTATAAAAATATATAAATTTTAACAAAAAATTAAAAGATTTTTTTGGGGTGGACATCCCTTATCATTTAGGGGTTTGAAAGATAGATAGTTGCAGATTGTCAAACTTTAATATGTTTAAAAAAATTCGGTTGTATTTAAGTAGCGGTCAAGATGTTTCGGAGGAGTATGGGAACGAACATTGTGACACGAGAACTTTATATATTAGATATATCTGTTTTGATTAAAAGTTACGAATTGTCCCCATAGTTATATATATTTATTTTATTTATAACCACTTCACTATAACTGGCATAATTAAATGAAAAAGAGGACTAGCGGCTTTATCGATTTCGAACGATCTCTTCTAGGAAACCATTGTGGGAAAAAAAGGCAAACAAGAAGTGCAAAAATACAAAAGACGTATAGTTATTTTGACAAAACTAATAAAACAAGACAAAGCAATTAAAGCTTACGTATACAGTGGTTAGGACAACATTATAAATAGGAAAAAAACTCAGGGTTTGCAACATGATGTTTTTAGCGAATATTTAAATAAGTTTGATTGCTATAGGCCTTTATAAAGACGAATCAGTGAAGATAATAATACTCTAAAAAACTAAACAATTCATAAAATTTATTTCTTACACAAATACTGCAAATCTTTTTCACCAAAATATATTACATGTTTGTATTTTATATGTACATTACTCTATTATCTAGCTTTATCTTGTCTAAGCTATAGATCAGTTACTGTCCTCTAACAGTAGTAGTGAGTGAAAACGAAGCATCAGGTAGTATAGAGCGAAACGATTTGTTGGAAACGATCACGTGACACCTATTTAGCCAAGATATTGACTCCACCTTAGCCGGGTTTTTATATTCTAGCCGCGTTTTCTTTTTCATAGCTTGTAGATATAGGCTATTGTATCGACATTGCTAAGTTATCATGCTTTGACTTTTATCGCGCATTATTCGTAAATTGATATACAACTTGTACACGACTATCGAGCTTAAACTTCAAACGAAATCTTTTGTTATTCCCATGCAACAAACACAAACATCTATTTATCTTGAGCATACGATTGGGACATTAAATTCATGTGAAACGCTGTAAGAGAAATAAGGGGTGCTGTGTTGACGATTTTTAATGGTAGAATTTATAGTATACTAGCGGACCTGATAGACGTTGTACTGCATGATATTTCAAGAGATTAGGAACATCCTAACAATAATAAACAAAGTATAATAATATAGTAAGAAAATACCGACTGCAGCGCCATCTGCCAGGTTCATTTGTGAATCTAAACCATCCAGGGCTCCACCCAAACGCATACAAAAAAAATCAAATCGGTCCAGAGTTCAGTGACATACACACGTACAGTAGAATTTTATGTATACGTAAGCTATCTTTTAAGTCAGATCAAACTGCACTCGGTATGCAAATTTGATTGAAATCGGTTAAGTGAACTACTTAGGATTCCATAGCGAACAAACATCGTGACAGGAGATTTATCTATATTAATATATAGTGCCTAATAAAATATTCGTTATTTGTAAAATTGATTTTCGTGACTGTTAACAACAAAGTTTTAAAAGCACCTACAGTAAAGTTAATAACAACTGAATAACAGTTTAATAATCAATCCATTTACTAATCCGATTCTGAAACCATGGTAATAGTTATCTGTGCTTTCGTTTTAAAAAAAATCCGTATGTGTAATATGATTATCATTTGTATGCCTTACATGAGCTTTATTCCATAATGCTATCACTCATGCATGACATCCAAGCAAACTCGCATGAGAAAGTTAGCGAGGGCAATATGTTGAGTGACTAGAGTGTTTGCGAAAAGAATTTGTTTCCAAATAGAATTGCGAAGTATCTTACTCACTGTACAAATTGGTTGTGTATTTGTTATTGAAGAGAACATCGAAAGAAATTTATATTATACCTTAAAAAGTTTATATATTCATAAAGATCTAAAATTTAAGAACATGTTAGCAGTACTTTCTGTGCATTATTCGGTGCATTATGATGGTAATATGTCTGGTGAAGGATCATTATATTGTTCACCTATAACAACTTGTGTTTCGCCTTTTCATTAAAAAAAATATGTTACGCCTTTCTACGTATATATTAGTATATTTTTTCCACAAACAAAAATTGGGAGCCGTCACGGGACGCCTGAGAGATGTGAAACATTAAAATTACTTGGCACAAGTAATATGCACCAAAGAACAGATTACGACACGAACTAAATATGGCATAATGAAAAAAAATATATTACGAATTTTACCCAGAAAATGATGACTGTTTCTTTAGTAAACAATATATTAATTTAATACAAAATGTCAATTCAAAAATGTATTTCATATGGCGATTTTTGTTAGTCAGTGACTTCAGTAACAGTTGCCTTAGAATACATATAGACTATGCTATACATATTTATATATATACCATTGCATATCCTATTCTGCCAGCACTTACCTGCGAGTCGCCACTGCATGGTTGCATCAGTTTTAGACGTTTCACAACTAAACAATACCATTGCAATTATAGAATAAAGTTTTCACGTGAGTAATGTAACCCAACAATAGTTAAGTTCTATATATATTTAATTAAATAATTAAGAGCGTAAACCAAATGTTAGCAATCGTCCCATACTTCAAGCCAATATGAGACCTTTACTTTTTCCCACACTCATAAGTTATAGTGTAACATTCTTGTTTCCGATAATGTCCAAAAAGGTCTACTACACTGTTATTGAAGTGTCACTTAGATTTAAGAACCCTTAAATAAGTCAACTTAGTTTTTTGTTAGCGTCACAACCCCACTCACTACACCTAATTTTATATTAGTTAAACGATTTAAGCTTCAAGGTCTCTACTCATTACACCGTATTATACCATGACCGTCCTATGAACGTGTCAGGCATGGAAAATAATACGACACGGTCTACCTTGCACTGAACGGACAGACGGCGTTTTGTACCCGTATGTAACGCGTACGATTTCCTTACGTAGTTGATCGGAATCCGTCATTCTCATGTGCATATCAGACTCTAGCGGACGTGTGCTTTCATGTCACTATGGCTATTAGAAGAACCGCTAGACAATTGGCAATGATTGCCATAATACTGGATGAAGAAGAAGAAGAACGTACAACAAAAACTCGACGCTACTGGATTCACGATTCCATAAAAGAACGAAAAAGCTTAGGGGAATATTGTACATACGCGGCTAGAACCCGTCTGCTCACCGGCTCGCCGCCTGCGCACAGTGGTTTGGCAACGTCGCGTGTCTTGCATGGAGCGTACCAAGACCGGCAAAATATACTTATTGAGAATAGTTGCCGCTCCGAGCATGACACGCGACAGTGTTGGTTGGTGACGGAACGGTCTAGTGAGCATAGTGGGACTATTTTCATACAAAGAATATTTTTTTGCCTGACACGTTCATAGCACGGTCATGGTATAATACGGTGTAATGAGTAGAGACCTTCAAACAAAGTGTTTTAGTATACATATATTTGTACATCCCTATAACAACAGCCACCGAACGCAACTTTACAATATTTATTTATAAACGTAATTATGAATGGTAAAACAATTTCCATTATAAGCACAGTGCGTAAGTAAAGCTAAATATATATGATTGATTGTTTTGAGCGAGGCCCCGCATTGTATAGTTTATGAATAATTTTATTTGTTCCGAACGGTTATTGAAAACAAAACTGGTATAAGCCATTGTTATAACATAACATGTTGAGATAGAATATTTAATTAGGACGTTTCTGTATAGATTATACATTATAATAATTTTTTTTTTTATTGATTTATGTTTCATACATGAATAGATACTACTTGTTAAATGTACTTAATAGATGAAGATATAAATATTTTGTCGGTAAACTGGTTTAGTCTATATGCCGAGTTTTACCTTTATTTATTTTTAAAAAAAACTTTATTAGTAAAACCGCATCCTAGGGCGTCCGTGATCTATTGAAGCGGTTTTAAAAATTATTTTAACAAATTAAAGCCACGTAATTTATGAGTGTCATATATTAACACGACGAATGACGCGACTTCTTCGTTGGAGAAAACCTTTCAAACGAAAAAGTCTTACGAAGGCTGTCTTAACGATGAGAGATATATGATTGGGTTCTAGAGTAATTATGTGGAGCTTGATAATGTTATATTATATAAAAACAATCATCCGCCGCGTCTGTCTGTCTGTATTCGCGATAAACTCAAAAACTACTGCATATTTTTTGTGGTTTCCACCAATATCTAGCATTATCATGAGGAAGCTTGAGGTAAAAAGGTTTACGAGTCATGGTTGCCCCGGGATGGTATATATGTTACTTATATAATATTGGAAACTATGTACTATTATTAAGTTAAGTTAAATGAAAGTGGAGGATTTAATGCCTGTCATTCTTTAACATTACACATTCACACATATACAAACATACACGAAGAGTCTATAATTCACATAAGACGAGTAATTATGACCACATAGGTTGAAGAAGAACTGGGTCCCCTGCACAAGCATGTATTTACTTGCTATAGTTTCAGTACAAATAAACAATTTTAATTTTTTTGGCATATTATAATTAGTAGAACAAAACGCCACATTTTTCTATAATTGAAAAACGTTATAATACCTATAACATTTTTAGTGTTGCCTATATTTTTATTGTTTTTCGAAGTAATCTCCGTTCCCATCTACACATCACCGCATTAGATGGAACCACTGAGAAGAGCAATATACCCATGTTTCCTTAGTTCTGTTCTCTTCTATGACATTTTCGTACGCTTTAATCGCATCTCCAGGACTCAAGCGAATACCTCAAATTGTATCTTTAGTTCTTGGGAATAAATAAAAGTCGCAGGGCGCCAGGTCAGGACTGTATGGCGGATGACTCATTATCTCGTTTTGCTGAGTGCGCTGAAGCATTGTCGTGGTGAAGGAGGATCCTGCTTCGAGGGCGCTGCTCTCGATTATTTTCCAAGACAACAGGTTTGCCTGTTGCCAGCGATTGACATACCAGTCTGCAGTAACTGTCCAACCGCACAACTTTCGCGAAATGACCTTTCCGACCAAAGAATGAGGCAATCATTTTTTTCCCTGACTTCTTCCTTTCTTTAGCTTAGTTGGCCGATCCTCGAAACGAAGCACCCACTGAGATGATTGTGTTTCGGCTTCGTAGCAATATATCCAGCTTTTATCACCTGTGACGATGTCAAATACAGCATTTGAGTCACCGCCGTTGAACTTATCTAACATTTAGCGACACCAGTTCATGTGAAGGTGTTTCTGGTCGTCGGTTACCTTATACGGAATCCATCTGGTACAAAGCTTCCTGCCACCTAAATGTTCGTGTAATATTTTTTGAACTTGACTCATACCAATGCCTAGGCTTGCCCGCATCTGCTGATAGGTCTCTCTCTTATCTTCCTCTATCACGAGTCGCACGGCACTGATGTTATCTTCAGTAGTCCCACACGCGGATCATCATTGAGATTGCTACGTCCACGCTTAAAATCGTTAAACCAATTGTGGCACGAGATGGGGATTCATTAAGAAATGCTAATCGCAGCCTATCATAGCTTTGTTGTAAGTGAGTAAGCCCACTACGAAAGTCATAATAAATCATTGACCGAAATTTTTCTCGCGTTAGGTTCTTTTTACGGGTAACAAGAGTTTTACATTTGTCGAAAACAAATGACAAATGAATGCAATATACTATATAAGGTTACCAAAGAGTTCTAAAACTTAAATTCAAAAAAGTTTTTTTAAGCAATGTTTCTAACGTTCTAAAACATATTTTCTTCTAAACATTTTCAGTGTTACCCACGTATAAAGGAAATTCACTCACAACTCTGAACCAAGTTAACCCTGCTACTCAACAAAAAAATTCTTACCCTCAAAGTCTCATATAAAATGTAACTACGCGAGTTCTAATTTTAATACCCCTATTAAACCACAATTAATGACTCCTGACAGTCATAAAGTGAGATGCAGTTAACGGGTCGTTAATTTTGACCTTAAAGACTCTGACATTAATAGCATATCATTAAATTTTTAAATATTGGATGTACCACAAGGTTTAGTATGTAGCTAAACATATTTCATCTCTCACGTTTACTTAAGATAAGTTAAATTAAATAATGAATATTTCAATTCAATTTATTTATATGAATAAATCTTTTGTGTGATACCACCGATTGTGATAATATTTTTGGTGTGAGTTCGAGTGAATTCGAGAATGATTTAGACTTACAAAAAAAAAATCTTGTATTTACAACGTGTGTACAAGTCCAAATAGTTTACAAGTAGGTACAATTTTTTAACTTTAACCTTATCTAACATAACCTCACTAAGGCCATTTAAAATCAAAAAATTAAAAAAACAAACTAACCTAATTTACATCATTCGTGTAATATTATCAGTTTTTTTTTAAATTTGTCCATGCGCCTCCTTACTTGGGGGTACTTCATACATGTAGTACAGAACGATAGTAAAAAAACTCTTTGAAAGTGGACCCGTGATTATTTTTAAAATAAGAATTATTTTATAAAATCAGCAAAAAATTGCTTGTTATTTAAAAATATTATCACGGCTCTTGCTAAATATAATCTGTATGAAATATTTTTTTAGTTTTATATCAGTAAAGATAAACTTTCAAGTTAAACCACATTTCGCGGCATCCTATCTCTTGAGGCACCCACTTGCGGCTATCAAAACCTTCCAACTGTTACATTATAATGCTCTTACTCCTTACCAAACGTTTGGATACTTGCTCTTGACAAGTTCGCTATGAGAAACACTTGTATAAAGTTTCGCTTTTGGGTTAACATCTTATTCACACTTCTAATAGGAAATAGAAATCCTTTTAAATATTGTGTTTTTATGAGTGAAAATAGATTACAAAGAATAAATTACGTATTTAAAGTAATTTAGAAAATTGTCAATGTAGGAATTCTTAACTTGGAAATAAAAATATTTAATAGTAATTTTGAGTTTACGAATCCTGTCAAAATAAACATGATTTTAATTAGTACCTAGTACTAAAGCAAATAGTTTCTATGGGGTAGCATGTTTCATATGTTGGTATAAAACTAAATAAAAAACTTAGCATAAGTAAGTTCGCGGAGGCAGCTATATATAATCCAAACATTTACGGTTTAACTATCGGATGAAAAACAAATGAAATGTTTGGGCAAAAACCTCATGATGGATACAATTAACTTGTTGTTAATAATCGTCTTAAGCCAGTTCTAGATTAAAAAGAGATATTTTATAGAGGAGATTTTTTTACCAAATTCAAATACACAATTTATAAATCTCCTCTTAGGTGCTGGAAATCAAAGAATAACAAAAAATCACTTTAACATTTACCTAAAAATACGTTCTTTCATGATTAAAAAGTCCGTATCACCGATCCACGCACAAAGGCCCAAGACGTCAACTCTACGTTTTATTTTCACCAAATTAATTTGCCCGCATTCATTTCTCAATTCAATGGGCTGATTTTCTTCTAACTTTTGTGAGTTCAAAGTCGAAAATCTTTTATGAATAAAAGTTATATACAGTGATATATTTTTTCAGAGATTATAAGAAATATTTCAATAAAAAATATTTTAATATACTTCAATATCACTTCGAAGTTCGTTTAACGTACATAATACATATATTTGGTCAAAACTTAATACAAACATTTTAAAATAGACCAAAGAGATCGGACCTCATACTACTACAGCTGTGAAGAAACAAGTGACATTGTCTTTGGTTAACACGGAAATGTTTTAATTGAAAATTATGTAAATAATTATAAGTTTATAATAATACAAATAGCTTTAATCCGTTTAAAAAAATGTTCAACAAGTGACATATTTATTTCTAAAAAGATTAAAGCATTTTCCAGCTAGGAACAGTTTTTATGGGAAAAAGCCAAATGTCGTTTTTTTCTTTACTTATTACTTATGTTTCTCGCCGTTTAGACCTTCATTCAACTTCGATAAATATTTCAAAATCATAATTACCCAAATCGGTCCTGCCATTCTCGTTTTAGCAAGAAAAACATATAGAGGTGGCTATTATCTAAAATTTTGTTATGAAAAACCAAATTTTAGAAACTCTTAAACAAAATCACGAGTTCTTTTTGACACAATTTTAAAGTGACACAACGTGTTTACTAAGTAATACTTTTACTTACGCTTAATTATGTATTTCTTAATAATGTATCTCTTTTGGCCCCGCCCAAACTGATTTTGTTCCAGCAATCAAGCCTAAACCTGCGGTCTAAACACATTAAACGAACTAATACGTGACTCAGCCCCGAAGCTTCATAAATTCAGTTACACTTCAGCGTTATTGGTCTGGTGAGCCATAATTCTATTTCCTAAGTTTTTGTATTACGTAAAAGTTTGTCAAAACTCCGCCATTTCATCACACGCGCCGTAATGAGACGTCAGGGGAAAATTGCGATATTAAACGCATGAGACCGATCGGTTTTTCTTTTGGCCTTCTATAAGTTTTGTTATGGAAAATATACTTAAATATATATAAAATATACTTATATAGCTTAGACACCGCTGTTAATTTAACTACGCTCTGGTTTCGAGCTTTTATTGTCTTTATAATGAATTGTTACACAACAGCTTTATATTTTTATTTTGATGATCAGAGCAGTGATGTCCTAGCGCAAGCGATTTTTCAACGCTAAATTTCTGCATTCATCTCGGCTGTGTGCCAATATTTTTTTTATATATGTGCAATTAACTCTTGCTAGTACGGTGAAGAAACTGGCATAGCTGGCATCTCTTAGAGCCGTGTGGAGGTTAAGCATCTATTTGTCTATTAAAATATAATGATTAAATAAACAGGTTCAGTCAGAGGCCTAGACTATATACGGTTGTAGCACACTGGGGTGATATTAATATATTATTCGATAGCTAATTACCGAAAGTTCTATTGTAAGGTACTGTTAGCGATACCTCTTGCTTGGATTTTCAGTCAAAGTGTAGGCAAAGTGTCCATAGAAAGACTAGAAAGCTTTTTCAAAAGAGTAATTAATTTACTTAGAATACCTTATTACCTAATGAAGACACACATACCGTACATAAATAATTACTAGACTAGATAAAATATTTTGTGCATAATCAATAGAGCAAGGTGTCTGTAACGACTGAGTCTATTCCAACGAATGAAGCGACGTGACTATCTGTATTAGGTGCTGTGTGGTACAAGGAAATATTGTTTGGCTATTATCAAGGAAATTAAAACCATCTAATAATACACTTTTTATTCTGACTAAGTAACATTTAAGTATCTACTTTTTGTCCAGTGGCATCTTGAAAAAAGAGTTGGCAACATAAGAAACCAGTCTAGAGCACTTTAAGATGTTGTTATAAGATGAAGAATCGTAGAAAATTAATTAATATACCGTTTGCGTATAAGATATTTAAGAATCAGGTTGATTGTCCAACCTTTTAACTAAATTTAAATTTCGTGGACACTGTTCGGTGTCGCCTAAGTTATTTATTTATTAACACTTTGTTGTATGACATATATGGTACATATGCATTCAGAAAACATAAATTTAGTAGGCAACAGGCTATCGCTAACAAGCGAAAAAGATATACTAAGGGTGCAAAAAGTGTATAACTACAGTTAAAAATAAAATTACAGTTCTTTACATATACAAGATCAAAATCAAAAAAGACTTATCTTAAAAGTTATTATTCTAGTTATTAGTTTGGATACGTAGGAAATATATTCCAGGTTATTGTGATAAATAACGAGCAGTGTTGGCCTAGTAGCTTCAGCGTGCGACGCTCATCCCTGAGGTCGTAGGTTTGATCCCCGGCTGTGCACCAATGGATTTTCTTTCTATGTGCTTATTTAACATTAGCTCGAACGTGAAGGAAAACATCGTGAGGAAGTCGACGGCGTACGTCAGGCACAGAAGGCTAATCACCTACTTGCCTATTCAATTTAAAAATGATCATGAAACAGATATAGAAATCCAGACCAGGCCCAGACCTAAAAAGGTTGTAGCGGTATTGATTTATTTATTATTGTGATAAATAGTTATACAATTATTGTATTTTAATAATTTAAATCAATTACTATGAAAAACGTGACATTATATAATTCACTATACTACTGTAACATATAACTTAAAAATGAGCTCCTGATTAACCAAAATTTAAATCCTTGGCTTGGCCTGACGTTACACGCTTCCGCTTTTAACACAAGCACTCGTGTACATTAGAGCGTGCCAAGTAATTGTTTCCAAGGCATCATTTGAATGTAGTTTAAACCTATCCGCAGGCTAACAACTTTGCACCTCGTTAAAACTATGCACTAGTGTGCCATTTTTGGCACTTTGTTTAGGATTATTATATATTCATTTTTATAATAACTAACTGCTGATTCCAACTTTGAATGCTCCCAATTGGGATTTTAAGTAAATACAAATACAGCGTTAGAGTATAAAATAAAAAAATATTTTTATCTAATTTGGTTGTATGAATTAGGTTTTTTCTATAGACTGAGGGTTTCATTACATAGTTTTTTTATTGAGTACTGAATGAGGTCCCATCTACGGAATGGCAGATAAATGTCTTAGACTTATTCACTAATGATGTTTGGACACGTAGATGATCAGACGTAGAGCATTAAGCTTTGGGATATTAATTGTTGAATTAGATTCTTTTTAAACAGTGGCGCTACAGGCGTTTTGCGTCTGGGCTTCAGATTAATAGGCAAATAGGTGATCAACCTGACACACATCGTTGACTTTTTGGATCTAAGGTTCTCTCACGATGTTTTACTTCACAGTATGAGCGTGAAATGCGCACATAGAAAGATAGTCCATAAGTGTGCAGCCGGAGTTCAAACCTACGACCTCGAGGATAACAGTTGACCCACTAGGCCAAAGCTGCTCAGACTTTTTTTGCATATAAATACATATAATATGATTGACTAAAAAATATCAACTAGCGTAATATTCCACTGAAATATATCAAACGTTCTCTCTTTAATAGAGGCGCAAATGTGTATGCAAAAAATGATACAAAACCTGGGGAATCAAAGCGACGTGTATGCATTAGTAATTAATCCGATATGACAGTTTCCTGCGCAGACCGGAAATGTCAAGGCTCCGATGGCGCCCTCTTGAATATTATACGAGTTTACATATTGGTGGCATATTTGTTTTCCATATTGAATGAGACAAGTTTGAAGTCTATCATTGTTCTGTATCCGTAATACACAGATAATATATATTTCACCGGGAATACGCTCATTATCGTATCATATAATATTATATCTAAACTTATAGTGTCTTATAGTGTGTAATTATTTTATATTTCCTTAGTATTTTAAGGTGAATATTGTAGACAATCGATGGACCATAAGGGTGACCTGGTGGGGTGGCCCCATCGGGAAATGAAACAGAGGAAGACCGCTCACGAGATGGGCGGATGACATTGCTATAACGGCTGGCTCGAGCTGGATGCAACTCACCCAAAACCGAGATCCTGGAGATCCTTGAAGGAGGCCTTCACCTACGGAAGGGGCTAATTGGGAAATAGATATAAAAATTGGAAAAAATTAGAGTGATTTATATTCTTAAAAATATACTAATAAGTGTAATAAATAGTATTAAGTTTTTTTTTATTTTGAAGGAACTAGGAAGGACTTTTTTTATTGTTATTACTATTTATTATTTTAGACCCAACTGAGGGGTGCGCGTGGGCTACTGTAACTAGATTTATAATTATTGAACCTTCCTCATGAATCAGTCTAAATATTGGTAATACCACAATAAATTCTGTGCAGAAATTTTTGAGTTTATTGCATAGACAGAGAGACGGCGGTGGTGGACTCATTTTTATAAAAAATAAAATATAGAGTTGCAGTATAGTTAATAAGACACAACAAATCAGGCCAATAAATAATTGGTCCACTGTCCTTCCAACTAACAAACTTAACCTCTTTATAATTTTCGTATAGATTAAAAAATAAATGTCGATTGTACTATAAAAAAATCCGCTCCGCTTTATTATAAAGCTTCGCCAACAAACTATAAATATTAGAACACTGAAAAGCAAGCTTTATGCATACCTGTTAACTTTTTATTGGACTTAAAGCTCCCGAGGACTTTTATTCTTCTTTAAAGCAAGGCTAACATAAAATTTGAGTGTGTTTACCTCAACACGATTTTGGCTGGATGCCACGTCACTCAGATTTACGACAAAAACAATACATTACTCTTTTACGTAAAAAGCAATAGAGACACTATTCGGACATAGATATTTTAGTGTGTCAAGGATCTACCGAATTCAATTTGGCCTTACAACTTTTATTAATTCCATAAAAACGATGTTCACGTGAGGTTGCTCATTTATTTATATCGGAAACACACAGAATTTACTATTTGAGAAAAAAATATGCGTGATTGAATTGTATCATAATTTATACTTATATAAACAGTTTCCTTTGTATTTTTGTAAAAACGAATTAAGCTATAACTACTGGACAGATATCAAAAACATTTAATTTCTTTTTTCTAATTATTTTAAAATCTTTATTTACTTTATTTAGCTAAAGTTTCTTGGTAAATGCACGACTTAAAACCCGTTTCGAAACTATACGACAGTCCAACATTGTATCAAAAACTTTCGTCACAATTTCTGCCAACCCCGAACGCTGATTACTCAAATTGTATACAAAGTAACAAGTGTTACATCAAAGTATGACAATGTTTTAAAGCTACGTGAGTTGTTTTAAAATCTAGACTTGATTTTACACATTTGTGGGTGTAATTAACTATGGTTTTGTTTACTCATCTAATAAATATCGGTGGAAAAACCGACTAAGATATTGCCATAGTATTTAAAAAATGAAGTTATCTATAGTAATACATAGATAAAATAAAGGAATTTTGCAAAAATTATGCAGAATACATAAATAATTAAAGATTTACATGTAATGATTTAAAACATTTTATTTAACTTAAAGTGCCACCCACATACAGAGAACGCAACACAATTTTTTTCAAATATGTCTTCTTGGTTCTACAATAAACAAAAGCACAAAAAGTCAACTATCTAGATAATTAAAATAATTATTAAAAAACGTAATGAGGCAAAAATATATAATTATGTTTAATGTATGCATCACATCTATCACCCTAGTAATCTATAATAAACGAGAATCTTAATCTTAATTACAAATATCTTTCTATCTCTGTAAAATTAAACAATAGATATTCAAAACCAGTATTCAACCGAAAATATTATCTGTATTCTACGAAACTTAAGCTTCTCGTCTATTTTTAGAATATATTTACATCAATCAAAAAGCCTTTGAACCTTTTCAAGCTATGAAAAAATGTAAGCACTAGAAGTAATAAAATAAGTGAACAATTTGAACCAACCTCTTGGGTTAAAGCGTCGTTGTCGGGCCGCTCACAGATGGCGCCGATATATATTAATACAATATCGAAGGGTAGAATAATAGAGTGCAGTGTATGGCTCAAGTTAAGTACTTAAGGAGAGAAAATATTAGTTTTCAATAGTCCATATTCGAGTCTTTGAGGCTTAATAGTAATGGGATAACGAAAATGGTAAAAATGTTTCTAAAGAGTTGAAATATTATTTACCTGTTCACAATATTAAACATTGGCAAGCTACTTCTTTGATAGCAAATCTAATGTTTTTTAATCCGCTATTAATCTTATCGATTCGGACATAGAGTACTTAGTTAAAATTAACTATTCGTAAAAGACTTTAGACGTTTTTAATGTTAATGAATAGGCTTATTTCGGGATTTATAGCTGGTACTTGATTAAAAAAATAATATATCAACTTTGTTATTTAATAAATTATCTACGTTAAGCAAGTGTCGTGTACCTTAACCCATACTCCTACCTTTTGAACGAGCAGAGATTGAAAAGATTTTAAACAGAAAATAGACACAAGACAACTATACTTTATTTCGCTACATATTTTGAATAATGTTGCGACGCTTCAATATGAAATTGAACGTATTTCAGAACTCTTTTGTGGTCTTGAGATCAAAATATAGCGGCAAAATCGTTTGAAGTTTGAGTCATCGTAAAGCCTCACATAATGAAGCCTTATATAAAAGGAAGTCAGTTTGTCACACTTTCGAAATTAATTATTTTTAGTACATTTCGTTAGAGTGTAACTTAAACGTTTTTCTCAAATTTAATGGCCATAGCTTGGCTTCCTATTTATCTTATATTGCATGATATATATATATAGCAATTCATTTAACAATACAAAGATTGAGATTTATTTATTGTAATGCCTTGACTGATTTTGCGAGTGTCGTGAATGGTTCACAGTAGTAGTTAATGGTTTCTTTTTACACACACATAGCATGAATTGAATTTGGCCAAATGACAGTTAAATCCATTAAATTTAGTTACGAAACAAAAGGAAGCTATTTTGCATAATTGCATGAAATACACCGGAAACGGACCGGATATAGCTGCAGCCGCATTTCCGGTCGGACACGACATTCCCATCGCGATAATATGTCCGGACATTTATGTTAAAGCTTGACAGAGTCACGTTTTTGCATACTGTGATTTACACCCATTGTTTTACCTTATACAAACTAAACTTGAAAATAAAATATATTTTTATATCTTTATATTTAGTGATGATTACTTCCAGGGTCTTTGGCTAACCCTTTTTACGTTACAGAAAGACTTTATCTTAAAATCTAAAGCTCAGATTATATCGAAGACAATTTATCAAACATGCAAAAAGTCCAGGAATATTGCAGTTGCAGGAAGGTAATAATTATCTTTCTGCGTAGTTTTTATTTGAAACTAGCTGTCCCCGCAAACTTCATTTCGCCTTAATATGATTTTTTTACTTATTAAGGCGGTTTGGTAACTAAGTGATAATGTGTTCGACTTCCTGCTGGACTGTTGCATGTATACATGTCTCCAGAACACTACTAAAAACTCTTTTAATGAACATAAACATTTTCAGGCGATGGCATTATTGCGATGGTACTATTATTATAGGCCCTAATTTATAGATCTAGCAACAATGGCAAATGGACTTTGACGTAGTTAATTTATGAGCTCTGTGACACGCAATAACAAAAGTAGCTGACAATAAAGCCTTTGTTCCGACATAATAAACTAAATAAAAAAAACAATGGCACTGCAACCTTCTGAGGTCTGGGCCTTAGATTTCTGAATCTATTTCATGATCATTTACGATAGTTACTCTTATAGGCAAGTAGGTTATCAGCCTTCTGTGCCTGACGCACGCCGTCGACTTTTTGGGTCTAAGGCATGCCGGTTTCCTCACGATGTTTTCTTTCACCGTTCGAGTGAATGTTAAATGCACACATAAAAAGAAAGTCCATTGCTGCGCAGCCGGACATCGAACCTACGACCTCCGAGATTTGAGTCGTAATCTGAATCCTCTAGGCCAACACTGCTCTATAATAATAAAATAATTTTGATAATATAGAATAATTTTTACAATGGGCTTTCTAACAGTCGTCAATAGTATAATATTGTAGATCTAGTAATATTGACAAATGTAATAAACCATCGGTATTAAAGGTTTTATACTGATTTGACTTTGACGTTGTAAAGTTATGAGCTCTGTGATACATAATGACAATGGCAGTTGACATGACTGCCATTGCTGTGACATATATAATAGATAAAAAATAATTGGATTGTTAAGATATATAGTTTAACATTTATGTTCCATTAATATTTATGTACTAGCTTGTAGTAGGACCGGAATTTATAATTTTATTTTTACATATAATGTTATTTACGCGCGTTCTATACATCTGGGGTATAAACGGAAATTATATATATTATTCTAAGAATTAAATTTTAACAAAACATTTATTTAGTTACGTTTAAATTGCCTTAAAAATATACGTTCTGATACTTCATCAATATACGCATTTATTCAAATAGTCACCGTGACTTGTTAAAAATTCCATAATTCCTTTGTTTTTATTTGAATTTCGATAAAAATGGTAATTTCTATGCCGGCAGATTGCTTTTTACTGTACAAAAAGTGACATATGTCACTTTGACAATTTATTTCCCCTGGATTGCACGTGGGAGTCGTTACGCCTTTGTTGTTAATCGGAAGTAAAATTATATTTTTGGAATACATTAAAATTTTTTTAGAGAAGTTAAGATTCATTAATTAAGAAACAAGAAGTAGGGTGAAAGAAAACAGCTGAAACCTCTTCAAATAATTCCGGCTGTACTAAGTATATTGGAGAAAAAATCATATAGATCGTATAATTCTTCTTTTTATCTGGCTGCTGTCATTTTCTTGATATTGTTCGTCGACACGATCGTACCAAATTATTATATTTTAGCATTGCATAGCGCAATAATGTCGTCTGCCATTATATATAACAGTAAATATTTAAAGTGAAAGAAAGCACAATGTCGTTGTTTTGTTAAAACTATTGCCATAAGAAAATACTTTTTAAAATGATTGAAGCCTATATTTTATTATTGCAAAGCACGAAGAAAAATTATGTAAATAATTATAAGTTATTAATAATAATACATAGCTTCAATCCGTTTAAAAGTGTTTTCTTAATGTGTAAAAGCTATGTTAACAAAAGACAATTGCCATAATATAAAAAAGCACAACTTTATTTTACAATACATTTCAGTCACATGTTTACAGTTATTTGATGTTAGTAAACAAATATAAAACTGGCATTCGACAAAGGTAAGACAATATTGACACTGTTTTCACAATTTAAATATTTAATTGTTCCCATGCATGTTTCAGTGGATTAAGGGTTTCTCTATGGTTACGCTTGGCTTAAGGGTGATTCTTTGAACCCCATGGTCTTGCGCTCAAATCCTGGTCAATTGATATTTTTTTCATTTCCATGCGCACCATTCACTCGCTCGTACGGTGAAGACAACATCGTTGAGGACACCAATGCTTCTTGGACAAGTAAATCGACAAAAATTGTCAGACACATAATACTTACCTACTACTATTTAATAAAAATATTATGATCAAAGAAACAGATTCATGGCCAGACTTATGTAGGGTTGCAACACCACTTCTTCATCAGCAGTACCCTATTACTCATATTTCAAAACTAGGTCTCATCCGAGACAAAAACCTAGACGACCTTGTACAGAAACCTATATAGTACCCAGAGGAAATAAGACAGCTATATGAAAAACCAACAAGTAGAAAAGAGACGTAGCACTTTTTCACAGATCATTTATTAAAAGGACCACTCGCGAATACATTTAAAACGGCTGCTTGTTACACAGAGGGATATTTTTTGCGAAACCTTAGGCACGGATATAAAAATCCTTTCATTAAAGTTTTTCTTAACGTATGCAAACGTTTTGAAGGTGATGAAATATATTGATTTTGGAATGCTCTCTTATTATTCTTACTGTAATACACTGTAACAAATAAAAATTGTTTATTTATTATACACAGTGCATTATGATGTGTAAAATTTAGGAACCCTTTGAGTAAACAATACCTGTATCAGGGTTACCAGCTCTTCTATAACAAAGTTAATATATATAATCACAATTTTTATTTTTTTAATAAGTGCATGAGTGCAAGCATGCGAGGGTGTGTGCGTCCATGTGAGTGAAGGAGTGAGTGTATTGTGTACAAATGTGTTTGAATGAACTACGTGATAAGTCTACAAACGGAATAATGTAACATACAAAATTTAATTATGTGAACATCATTGATACAGTATCACCGATAATAATTGTTATTCACATACAATTAGTAAGTTAATAATTAATATTTTTTTATATAATTAAGTGTTCTTAGTCTGATTTAAGAATGTTTTTCGTAAGGAACCTGTATTGCTTGTAGAAATAACTCTACCTAACTGACTGTCTAATTAAAAAGGTAGCAACGCACTTGCGATCGTTTGGGCTTTTCAGGTGTTGCCCGTTAGCCTATTTTTTTAACATTTCGGTGTGATTGAGGAAAATTAAAATGTTAAGTCCCGCGAAGGCGTAAGATTTAATTTCCTAGCAGCGTTAGATATTACGTCGGCCCATTGTTCGATTCTTTCTCATTATGTTGTAATACCTGCCCGTTCCCTATCACCCCAATTTCATAACGTATAATTATAAAGGCGACGTTAAAAACGTATTCCTAATTAATAATAATACTTATATGAAACAGAATAATTTGGTTTTTATTCAGTTTTATAAGAACGTTATTTTCGCGGAAAAATTAAATGCTGTTTGGATTTAAATAGAAAGATTTTTAATTTTCTAAATCGCTTTAAAATAAGTACCGATCCTTATACATTAACGATTCAAGATCATTATTATATCGTAGCAAATCATTTCGTAGCTTATATCTATCAGCTGACTTCTACGACACAGACTATTATTCCAGTATATGATAGTGGCTTTAGCTCAGTAACTAGTCCATATTATGTATGAACGTAACAGCTTTTAAAATATCAAGGGGATAAAGCTTAAGAGAAATTCTATGAGGTTGAACTAAATAATTCTAGAAAATTCACGATATTTACCGTCATAACTTACGAGAATATAAGCTGGTTATTTATGCACAAGATACCATCAAAAGAGACTGAAGAAATTCTTAGAAGTGTAGTTAGAGAGTGAAACTGAAACTAGAAGTCTACCCAAAATGAGACAGATCAGACACATTTATGTACAAGAAGGCAATCAGGTATTTACGAAATTCAATTTCAATTATTTATTTTCGTACACACAATAGGCGTAGCCGCGGTTCAAACACACAACTTAGGGTTGATAATTCCACGCTTAATCACTAGGCTAGCCCTCTCTAATTTATAAATAATACAAATCATTAAATAAGAATATAAATACATATTGATTAACGAGTTTATTCTCTAATTGACGTTCGAACTAAAAGTCACGAGTTTACAAACTTTTAAAAGCATCCTAAAGCTATTCTTAGAATTGCCCTCTGAGAGGTTAACAATCCAAGCTTTTGTTTTCAATTTTATAAAGACTTCACAGCTGCATCTGCTTTTATTTATTTTTATAGCAAAGGCGACCAGCATTTTATCTTTCAAACTCAAACTCAAAATAACTTTATTCATATAGGTAAACAAGTACACTTTTGAACGTCAGAAAAGAAGTTAATATAATTGTAAATTTACATTTATTCTCAGTTCGCAAATCAAGGGCGTCGAGCGGGCAAGAATAACTGGCAAGAAACTTTCCGCCACTCTTTTTAATCGCTAAGTTTTGAGTCATACAAATTGTTTGAACTGGAGCAAATCAATCCCAAGGTCTTCATTTAAATATTCGCCAATTTTATAAAAAAAACTTTATTGATTAATTTACGTTTAACGATGCCTTTTAATTTATTTAGTGATATTTCTCTAATTTTGCTTGGGAGTTTGTGGTGGTTTAGTTTAGTGTGGTGGTGGAGTGTTTTATCTTCTGGAGCCTAGTTGGTCGTACACTTAAATTGGTTCCGTTTCGAGTATTATACTGATGAAAGTCACCATTTGTTTTAAAATCGTTTACATTTTTTGTACGTAAACCTTGTTGTAAGGTTTCAAAAATATATTGACGAGATAGTGTCGTCCACACACTGGGGAAACACAACAAATACCCCGAACAGCCCGCTTCTGCAGCACAAATATGGATTGACCCCTGCAGCAGCACCCCACCGTAGAAAACTGTACGACATGCGCATATGATACACAATTTTAGCCGTGTCATAAGTAAACTGTCGGAATTTTTTACTGCATATGCTGCAGAGCTCAGCCTATTCGAAAGAGTATCTATCTGTGGGCCTCATTGGAGTTTACTATCTATTGGTATGCCTAGAAAACCCTCAACAACGTTTAGTTCACTGTCTTTAACTTTCAGGTTACCACTATCTCGCTTAACGCTAGTAGTTGTAAATCAACATTTCGTTTCATCAACATTTCGTCATTCGTAACATTTTGTTTTATTTTAATTAATCAGTAAGTTATTAACATTAAACCAGTTGACTATACGAGAGATAGAATTGTTTACTTCGTCCAATAATATGTTTTTCCTAGTCACTTTAAACATAAGGGAAGTGTCATCAGCAAACAATACCATCTCATGAACTCCGTTGACAAATAATAGAAGGTCGATCATGTGAATCAGGAATAAGACATTTCTAAGGCCCGAGAATCGAGCCTTGAGGGTCGCCGATTGACACCTGAAAACTCAGAGAGTTGACTCCATTGACATGTACTCTTTGGATCCTTCCCTTTTAATATGAATTCTTCAGGCTGGAAGCTTTGCCATAAATGCCTCAGTGTTGAAGCTTTCCAACCAGTATATCAAATCACTTTCAAAAACAATCTTTCGCTTAGGTTCGAACCTTGGAGGTTGTTGTTCCGAATTAATCCGCGGGCATAGCAAAAGCTATTACAAATATGTAGTGTAGTTGAATTATTTGGTTTTTATCTTAATTAATACCAAACACAGAATTTACAGCAGTTTTATGAAAAGGTGTATATAACATCAATAGAATCTTGTCCAACGTAGAAGATAAAATATGGCTATTGTGAACTCAGCCATAGAAAATTGTTGATTGGTTCCAAGGTTTATTCTTCAAGTACACCATGTGAAGAGTGTAAATTCAAATAGATTTTGAATGTACAGTCAAAAATACTAATCTTAATAACAAACAAATTGATAATATGACATACAATATGTTCGATTAAATTATGATTAAGCCTTTGTTTATGATGTTATATTATTAGGTAAATGCTATACGTGTTCAAAGCCGCCTATGTTTTCTTACCAAGGATTTACGCATCACCCGTCTAATAATACTATTATGTGGGGATTAGTGCATTGGATTACAACGTGATCTATCAAAGAATATTCGCCGAATTACCTATTTGATCCTCTATAAGACTACACATTATCTGAAAAGAAATATTTCGTATATTATAATTAATATATGTATAATTATTTTGTAAAAATCTATATTTTCAATATGATTTTCTGCCACATTATCCATTTTGTAATATACATAAATGTTTCTAGAAAATGAATGTGAATACAATAACAATAAATAATTTATACAACGAAATTCGTTTCAAAAATGTTACATTGGATTTCAGATCGTATGTAGATTATAATTAAACACATAAAGCAGATTCAAGGTTTATCAATCCACCTATTACATTTTTGCATAACTAAATAATGTCTTTATGATTTTGAAAATTTACAATTACTTAGCCTTATTTTACAATAAAAAGCCAGGAATAGCTTGCATGGCTAGCCTAGCGACATTTATTTTTGTTCAATGATATAAAGTGAGTAGCCTTGGACACCATGGCTTATAATGTTAAAAGAGTGCAAGGGGTTTTTCTCGCAACGCGGAGCTGAACGACATCATAAACCGCTCTCTTGCCTCCGTCAATGTTCCAGACATTCTAAAGCCAAAAAGCATCGCTAGCGGATGGGATGTCGTTAATCCCTTGGAAGATGGGACGGGCTTTGGTATGGGATGCTTCTTGTGTGGACTTGTTTGCTCCGTCTCACCTCTCTCGGACGCGCAAAATAGCTTGGGCGGCCGTAGGCGGAAAATAACAAACGGCTCAAATATAAGAGTCTTTTCTCCAACTTCGATTTTGTTCCCTTTGGAAAACTCTTGAGACGTGGGTTTGAAGTGTACAGGTGCTAATTTAAGTGACCGCCTGGTAGATACTACCGGTGCACACTGCCAAACTCTCTAAATTGGTTTTAATGATTTTTTTATTAGTTTTTAATTATTTATATTATTACTATCTGGGTTAAGAAAATTGTAAATACTGTATATTTATTTGTTACGTTCAATATTACATGAATATAATATTTTTTTATTAAAGTAAAAGGTGTGCGTCGTTTATCTTTCCTTTTTTATTACATGTATAAAATAACTCTCAATCCCCTAAGAATAGGCTACAGCTTTCAAGCTATTCTAACCTTTTCCCGCTATACTTATTAATTTAAGATTACCTGTCTATAAAATGTCTTGAGTAAAGGAGTTTCGTATTAAAGTACGACGGAAATATTTAGTGAAAGAAAATGTTACGATATTTTTATAAGCTAGATTAGTTACGATATTTTTAGAACATAGCGAGGCGTGGAATGCGAATTTTTCCTTATGTGAACAAATAATTGTAAAGGATGCTCTCCTTAAGAGAGATGGCAATGCATAAACGCATTTCCTCCATGATTATGAAAAAGGGAAATATTATAGATAGATAGTTCATGAAGATAATAATAAAATTTCATTATTTTACTAAGCAGACGATTCTTAAGCGTTCGTATTTTTGCCTGATCAGCTGATCAATCTACCCGATCAAGTAGCTACTTGCCAGTGTTAATTCGAATAGTAAAGCGTGTCTTTGACACACTGATTAACATAAGTCTGACACTAATTTTGTTAGGTGGATCGCTTACTAAGACAAATGTCAGTTGAAGAATTTCTCTAATCAGTATGACTGGATTTCTAATATATATATATATTAGAAATATATATATATATTATATAGTGCCGGTTTAGTAACGCAGCAGTCGACGCACGTTTGCCGGTTTGCTTCAGTCAATTCGTGAGGTACCCACCTTTCAAGCTTTTTAATCTTCCCAATTTGCTTCAAGTTAAAACAGTTTTATCACTAACACTGCAGCCTGCAGCTAACTCGGACGTGGTTTGCGATGGATCCACTTCGTAAAAAACGCATTATTTATATATTATACTTTAAGTTTTCCATTTTGTAAACAGAGTGACCAAACAGAAAAAAAACAAATGAATGACGGTCATCGAAGCACAAATACTGTACAAATTTGAATTTGGAATTCCTTACCAAAGAGGAGAAGATCGTGATTAAAGTGGCTAGTACGAAATACGCCAATTTCATATGTAAGGACCTAATATATATATGAAGATCATTAGATTTTATTCAAACTAATGTTATATAATCATATTACTTAGCATGCCAGCGATATGCGTCTTAAAGGAGACTAGGAAGGCGTTCCCATTATTTGACGAGTGAGACAACTTATTTCTATACTGATATGTCAATAAAAAATATTAGTATAGCACAAAAACTCCTTTGAGTCGGTGTTTATCTAACTATTTCATATGTATATTCTAATATTTGGTAACTTATAAATAATTTATACTGTGCACTTAGAAAACCATTCAACAATATACTGAAGCTAGATAAATGAATTAAAAAGTTTGTACTACAAGTACTTAACTAAAACCCAATATTATGGTAAAGACTGACCATAAATCTGCTCTTTGCTTAAAAATAGCCCTTTAAAAGTGGATAAGATTTAATTTACCAAATTCGCATTACACACGAATCATTTGGCCCGAGCTTTGTGTAAAAGTCACGTGAAGTGAAATGGCCCAGTATCGAAGACAGATCAGACGAGCCCATTAAATAATTCCTCGATTCCGTAAGCCGAAGCGCAATTTCGACGGATTTATAAATAACCAGCTAGAGATGAGACAGGTATCGATGATATTAGAGACTCGGTTTTGTCCATACGACTATAGAGACTATAGAATAACCAGAGAATATTATAAAAAGTAAATAACTACTATAATAATCAAAGATATTCAATTGAGGCTAACTTAACGAAATTAACCTCTTTATAACAGTGTAGATAATATGGTTTGTGATCATTAAACTAACAATGTAAGGTACATTAGAAGTCTGCCTAGAAATTACATCAAATAATTTCAGCAAAACCTGTTGTACTGTTATATTGTATGGTACTCTAAAACTTATAAAAAATAATTCAAATACATCCTAAATTTACAATTGAGAAATATATTTCTCCCAACTCTTATAAGATTTATCGAAACACACCCATCACTAAGATGGCCCAGATTCCGCAATGTTTTGAGTATCGACTTAAGTAGATACCTGTCTTCCTGATTTGTAACGCGTTCTAATACATTATGTCCACATTTTAATGAAAATCTTTAAATAAAAGAGTTTTACCTCAAACGGTATGTACTTTACATTCTTCCGCTTTTTTTCAATTCTTGATTTTGAAATATTAATAGGCGAAAATCAATAATTCGTATTTAGTAGCCGTGTATATTGCGACAAATTTTTGCAGAAAGTAATTACGAAATATGGAAATATAACATTTTTATATAAATAAACGCGTTTTTTTTAGATTTCGTTATCGAATGGCAAATAACAAAACTGTACTAGTTACTATGGATTCGTCTGTCTACCATATGCCAACAACAAATTATCTCATATATCTTACAGTGGCCATGAGAATTTGGAGAAACTAATCGTGGTTAGTAACACAGGGGCAAAAGTCCACGTCACCAACCACCAATCAGATAGACCGTTCAAGTGAAAGACTCATCATACTCAAAATTGTACCCTGTAATAAGAATGGAGTAACAGAACAAATAGTTACCGCTCCAGATGTATAGTTTTTAACCACGACCCTCAGACATGCGCTACCGACCGGAGAGAGGGAGAGAGAGAGATTGGAATTATTATTGTAAAGCTTGTTTGATTACACGCCATAAACTCAATAAGTGGTAGTATCTTCCATTTACTTTGATTCTTGGAAATTAGTAGTAAACTTTTAATAAAACTTTCTTCATGTAATATTGACGTTCATTATTAAAGCTTCATTAGTTAATAAAATAAAAAACATTTTAGGGTAGAAGCGTCCTCCATATTTTTCCATTCCTCATTGTCTTGAGCAACATACATACATTTTTCTTTGCCTCTTTTAGATATTTAATAACTTTTTCGCAGAACCGTGCCAGACACGTTCAGTGTCCTATAAGCCGTTACGGTCTACAGTCATCTATGTTTGTTGCTCCAGGTCGTGCCTGCTATTACGTAATTATTGGTACATAGAAGTACATAATATTTATGAATAGGTGGATTTTAGTTGGACTTGTAAACATTTTCGACACCCTCTTCTATATAAAAATGGGTTCACGCACGTGTTTAAAAAAAAAGGATTTTAGCCATAACATGAAACACTCACATTTCAGGAATGGCTCTATTTAGTAGGGTTTGGATTACAAAATTTTTATTTGTTAGCAAACAGCGTCCTTAGAACAGTAGGTTGCTATGTATTTTGGCTTTTAAACGCTACAGTTTTTGATAGAAGTTTTGTTAATATATGGGCTAGATTAAACTTAAACCAAGCTTGTTATTAATCTTATTTATTAGTAGTCTTAAAATGTCCGTAAAAGCATAGGCGCTACAACCCTTAGGTCTTGTCTTTAGATTTCCTCAACTGTTCCGTAATCAATTTTCTAAATAAGTTAGGTGATCGGCCTTCTGTACATCTTCCCCCCTCCCAGTTCTTTTAGATCTAAGGTATTTTCTGACAATGTTTTCTTCAACGTATGAGTGTTAATTGTTTACATAGGAAGAAAAGTCCATTGGACATTCCCTTAGCCGTGATTCGAATCCACACTGCTCATACAAATATCCGTATAATTAAAAAGCCCATATTTATGAGACTGAAAAGATTTATTCAAGAAAGGAAAATCGCTCAGTATAAAACACTATTGATCACTATTTCAACAATTCAAACTATCCCACTGTTTCAACTGTTCTGTGGCTATATCCACGAAATGACAGTAAAATAAATCACCGAACTTTATCACGAGACAAGATAAGAGTTAACTTGAAGAGTTTCGAATCGCGATAATGCTATTCTTTTGTCTTCAGATTTACTGCTGAAGCGTGTGTTTGTAATAAAAAACGGAAATAAAACTATGATTTTATTTGAATTTTGACTTAGGCATAAAATGTCAGCGCTAACAAGGCAGTTTGTTCTTTTACGAGGAAGCTCAGAAAATCCTATAAAGACCAATTCTAATTACGCGAAATGTGTTTTGTCACTTCTACTTATTCGTAAAGTGACATAAGAGTGATAAGGAGACAGACATAGATTAAACAGACATTTAAGGTAAAAAAAACGTTTATAAAGAATACTTTATTAAAATAACATACTGACAGTTTTAGTAACAGATATTATTATTGTAGATAACGAACGGACAAATCTGAATCCTTGCTATTTCCCTCACTTTCTAAAAATCTATGGTCATTAATCTCACTGCGCCACATATTCATTATTAAATTTAAATAAAAAATACAATTTAAATTAATTAGGTCTTTGTATTGATGTTTGTCAGTTTGATAAAAATTAATAAAACTGAACTCTGTTAATTAATCATAGAATATTTATCGAGATATATGGGAAATACAGGTTATTTTTCCCAAACTTCGCGCAAAGCCGTAAAATGGTAACATATACACGTTCCATAAGGAAAACTCTACAGAAAAAGAGGCAGCCTTGATGAATGACATTGATAGTAATTGAATTATTCATTCCTAATACTTGCCAATTTGCTTTCTCTTATATAGAACATAGTGACCTAAATTCCAACGCACGCGAAATGAACAAAAAATTATTACAGAATGGCAACCACACGATGGAAAAATGGAAGATAGAGCAAGATATGGGCAGACGATATAAAGATAATAGGAGGCACAGCTTGGAGAAGAAGAGCTAACATCAGAAAATAATGGAAGAGGCCTATGTGTCAGAAGATACGCTGATTACCAAAAACGGGTCATATGATCTATTAGATTAAGTTAGGTTACGAAATTAAATAAGTGTTAATATTGTATATTATACTGGGTGTCAGCAATAAAGGGATAATAGTAAAAAGTGTAAAGTATCTAAAATAAATATAGGCTTTTATTATTTTATTAAAACATCATTTTGATAAATAATAATAATAATCAAAATTACATAATAATACCTCTAGGTATTTGCAAACGACAATAATGAGAACTATAATATATGTGTATTGTGTGGGCCTGGAAATTTTGTCATGAGGATAGCGGCACAGAGCTCAAGTCGAGCTAAAGAAACAACTTTCAGAGGTGAAATCTTAATCGTCACAGTAGGGGCCTTCCCTGTTAGTTGCCCACAAAGATAGAACACCTTTTTGAAATTTGAAATTTCCCGATTGTTGTACACTAAATGGTTATATGCTACATAGAATAAACTCCAATTATTTGGGTTGCCATAAAATTGTGGTAATTTAATTGGAGGCAATTTTAAATTTGGATGATCTAATTTCTCCTCAACTGTAGTACTTTTAATTTCCTGTAGCTTACCCTGTATGATTGCGTACAGGTCCTCAAAGGACTCCCATGTGTGAAAAGAAGGAGTGAATTGAGGATTATGCTTCATTTGCTCAATATTTAATTGAGATACTATGTCATTCAATTAAACGTTGAATATTAGACTTTTTGATTTGGAAAATGTTTTCGTCTTCCTTACTATTAAGGTTTAACGTCAAATCATGTAATGATTGAATCTTAGAAAAATACGAATTTTGTCGTGTTTGCAATAACAATATGGAACTTGGAACATGTTCCAACTCGTTTGGTGAACATTCACCGGCCTTTGTTCTTGTTCTTTTATCCATGTTATCTACAATTTTTTTATTATTATAAACTGATTTTTCTAAAAATCGTTTCACAGTTAACGTTAGTAATAAATCTGTTTCATTTTGTTTTAAAAAATCGCGAGCAAATATATTTCACAATTGACATTCGATAATTTCTTTTTTTTATTTAACAATTGAATTAACTTTCTATGTGCGAATTCTACACTCGCAAATACGTCGAAGCATCGTGGGGAAACGTTCATGCCTTAGATCCAAAATGATCGGACAAATACATGAATCTAAGATCAAGACCAAGGGTTGTATCGCAAATTTTTATAATTAATTTTCCATTTCCTCGGGTAATTATTTGCAGGCTAGCAAATACTTAAATGACTAGAAGAATGAAGAGAAGTTAGCGTAATGAAAAAATTTAAAAACAACACAATATTTCGTAAGCACAAGCCAAATCAAAACAACATTAATTACTCTCTAATCTGAGGATAATGCTTACTCGGCAAATTTTATTGTAATTATCGTAATTTTGTCGGAAAGCATAAACAATGTGACTTAGTATTTTAATCTCCTGTAGAGGAGATTCTTATGGCTTTCTGGAATCCTTCTTAGCGAAAGTATTAGTATGAATTCACTGTTGTTGGACTGATTGATTCCAATGCGCCTAAAAATAACATATGATTCTTCGAGTATTATAAGTTAAAACTATTACAAAATACAAGGTCATCGAATGAGAGTGATACCTAACAAAGGAAAGTGAAACCTTATATATAACCTTATTAATTCTTACAAAGAGAATGCAGAGAAATTAATATTAAACTAATAAAAATAAGACACGTATAGTCTAGAACTCTCGGTCTGACAATTACTATTTGATATCTATGCTAATATGAGATTGAGCTTAAGATTTCCGCGAGAATAACGAATGAAAAGCTTCATTGCACTACATTATAATATGCAAATGTGTGAATCGGGAATGGAACCGGCGACCGGGTGCAACAACCGCCTCGCTCAATATTACACCACGCCACGTGAATACTCCTTATAGTTAAGTATTTTGGTAGATCAAGGTATAAGTGGTAGCGATTTTATTGTAATAATTACTTTATCCTGGCACATGGCTGGTTATGTTGATTACTTTAAAATTACAACCAATTTTATTAGGTAAAGCAATAGAGTATATCATTTAACCAATACTTGAGATGAGATCTTAAAAATTATATGTATCGCTTCATTGTCATTGGTCTACAGAATCTTTAGTCCAAATCGTCCAATCATAGACGCGCGATACGTAATGTCTTTCCATTTGACCAAATTATTAAACGCAGTGGCGTTGAAGCCGTCGTAGAAACAGCGTAGCTGCGCCGTAGACGTCTACAAAACATCTTTTGATTGCTAGATCTTTTTCATCTAAAACATGTGTAAAAGTTTAAGACTAATAGATATTGCGGCTCGTGGTCGATGGAACTGAGCGTCTTTGCCATGTACCATAGTGTAATAAAATGTGGAATGCGGGCGGTATGCGCCGCCCGGGGATAAGGGAGAGTGACGTCACCAAATCCACCTCAACGGAATTGTGCAAAAATTCGCCTTTTATTTCCACACTAATATAATGAGGTAGTTAGTGGATGTGTATGTTGGTATTTGTAAAAATACATAAACTATGTGTAATCATTCTATTTAAGCTAATAGTATATGAATTATTTGGTGCAAATGTGCCAATGAACCGCCTTTCTATCAGTCTGGCTAAGCGTCGTGGCGTTATTAAAGGTTCTTGATTTATTTTCGGGGAATCAATAATATTTCCGGGATGGCTCACAGAAGGTAGATATCTAGCTGGCGCCTACTTGTCTTATAAACTAATTCAACCGAGGCAGTAACGTATTGTATATTTCGTTGAGTAAATGATAAGGTTTTTAAATGGAACTCGCAACTCAACCACTGGTGAATAATAAATTTAATGTTCTCTACGGATTATCCGTTTTTCGCTTTTTGGATTTAAGTGATGCACATTTAGCCTAAAAGCTGAAATAAATTAAAATATTAATAGATGTTATAGGTTTAATTTTTAGGTACTTATTTATCAAAAAAATTGGTTTGATCTGGTTAACCCAAAAATTTATAAATAGTTTTAAAATAGTATTGTAATTATCAAAACGAGTAATCGTTAACAATATGAAAAATAAATATTTGTATGAAAACCTGTTAGAGTAGAGAGAACTAGGTGCATTACGAACAGACTTCGTTCAAATAATCTTCGTATAGCACACCAAATGTATAAAAAATCTTAATGTACCAAAAACTGACATTATTGTTTCAACGTTTACAAATCATTGTCAAGTTTAAGTGGTAATAAAATTTGTTAGTATTTTAAGGTATGTATGTATAATTAATCATTCAATCGCTGCCAATGTAATACACCCAAAGCGAAATTCATATCAGCGAAGGATGTTCACATGGGTACCACATTTTTCAATATATTGCATTATTTTATTGAATGGATTTTTTGTCAGCTTGTACTAGCTGTACACATTTCCATATATATTTCCAACAAAACCCTTCGTATAAAACAGAGAAAGCACATGTATCATTTCGACATCAGACCAATATAACAAGATATTGAACCGGTCTATTTTTTGCGGCGTCGTAATTTGACAAGACTTGATAAATGAGCGCATTGCTTTGATTGATCGTTGCGCGAGCGTCGCAATTGTATGCCTCAATTGTACCAGCAATATTGTTTAGATTTATATAACGCCGGTATGGGAATATTAATGAACTGCTCTGGCTTCGTTGGCACAATGCGTGTAAGTCGCACGTTGTAGGCCGATTTCCGGAATAATTTGGGAAAGCAGCACCACTTTGTGAATTCAAAAATAATCAACGAAAATTAGGTAGAGATTTGTCTAGTCCAATCTCCATTAAAGAATCTCGGGACTTCATATGTTAGAACTCAGTACACAATAATATAAAAGAATCCGGGCTTCCATTACCAAATACATTTTTATTTTACAAAATTACAAAGAATGCGGCCGCATAGTAAAAAAAGTACTTTATATTTTGATATTCAGCTAAGATTGTGTAATGAAACTGTTGATTCAATCCCACATGGCATACATATTAATGTATGCCATGTGGGATTGAATCTATTTATTATCATACTAATAATTATATTAATAATTACATTTATAATTAAAATTCAAAATGATTTATTCATTTAGGTAACACAATGTACACTTATGAACGTCAATACATATTAAATGCTTCTAATTTTAGATTTACTGCCAGTGCTCAAATGAAGGGTGTAGAACGGATGAGAATAACTGGCAATAAACTCTTCGCCACCATTTTAATCGCCTTTTTAAAAAAAAATGTTTTACTAAATGTTGCTAATGTAGTATATTGCATTAATTTGTCATTTGTTTTTGTGAATTGGCGGCAAATCTAAATCTATTGTGAAAATGAACCTAACGCGAGAAAAAAAACATTTGTAAAATTTTTCTTACATATTTAACGAGTTCACTAGTTAACAACTTTTGAGTTTTAATGATTTGCAAAAATATTCATACAACCTTCAAAATTATATCCATCGAAATACAGGTCAACGGTCAACTTGAAAATAATTTATGTTACCATTTCCCCAGCTCAAAAATTTCCCGAAAACAATTTATTTCACTTAAATTTATGAACGTATGGTCATGCTCCAGTTAAGAAACTGAGAAATGTACTTTGCCGGAATTTTTATTGTTTAGCTTGGGAAAAAACTGAGTTTCTGGCATTGTTAGAATTTTGCTATTGATGCTACTTTGGTTTAGTTGCGGGTCATATAACTTGACAGTTTTAAATCTATGACGTAATTAATTCTTAATAGATCTGAGGTCGTTTTTTTTACCTAAATTCGTGGGACCTTCATTTGATTGTTGCACATACAGGTGGATAAAGCTATTCTCGATAAAATATAGATGAGTTGAACAATAAATCTCATTTATTTTTATATGTCAAATCAAATTTTATTAAGTATTAAGTAGTGTTTTTCATCCTAACAAAAAATGTTTATTTATGCATCTGTGGTACGTAAAAACGTATACTAATATTCGTGTCATGACTAGAAAAATTCCTATCGATTACAAAAGTTCGTATATATAAAAGTAATATAACATAATCATAACTTCTTATCTTTCACTGTAAATAATATTGCAAGAAATATCATAAGCTATCTTACCTTGCACTGTGGAAACTGCTCTGGAGGTCTGCTAACTCTCCATCCCAGTAACGGTGGTATACACACGAGCGCGCTCATGAGCCAGACTGCTGCAATCATGAGCGCCGCACGCGCAGGTGTCCGCTTTTTGAGGTAATCTACCGCCTGTAAATAATGATATTTTTGCTTACTAAAGAGTTAGGACTTATAAAAATTACGTTAAGCTTACGCTGTATTATAGTGCTTACTTGGAAGACATTACTTACTTGTATTCTTAAGAGTTCATGTATACTTTTAAACAAAATAATATAAACATTTTCATTCTTAAATATTGTTATAGAGAAGTATCAAAAACGAATTAAAGCACATTATCCCTCTTTATATCCGAGGTATGGTTAAAACGCGTTTATGCGTTTGACATTGGATGTCGCCTAACTGCCCTAACTGCTATGCATAAAGTTAGACATGCTCGTGCCTGGAGTTTGCCAAACCAACCAAAGGTCCACATTTTCTCTGAGTCATCATTTTCAAAATGTTCAAATGTGCGAAGCCGGGACCATCATCGTGAATTAGTTTTTTTTAACTGTTGTAAAACAAAAAACTGGGCGATTAAAAAGAGTTAGTAGCCAGTTCTTCTCATCCGTTTTACGCCCTTGACTTGAGAACTGGCAGTAAATGTAAAATTTGCTGCATTTAATATGTATTTCTTTATTGACGTTCATAACTACACTGTGATATACCTAAATCAATAAATGATTTTGAATTTAAATTTAACCAATAGTTACCAAGTACATTAAAACATTTTCTTACTTTCGAAATTGCGTAATAACATATATGTATTTCTAAAACGGTATTGCTTAAAGTCACAAATCAACAATTTATATTCACAATAAAGTTTATGCAATAAATATCATGTTCTTAGTTTTATGGGCAATATAATGTGGGCTCATGACACGCGAGAGTGCATTCCATATGTATTTTGGGATCTAGACTGCAGCTAAACATAATAATGTATGTAAGTTATATTCTTTAATAGAAAATATATAAGAAGAATTAAGGACTTTTTTTAGAACAGCAAACGAACAGGTGGCTGGTGAGTGCCTTTTAATTGATACACAACTAAACATAATAAATTATCTACGTTATCTTTATTAGAAATAAACATAAAATTTGAATTAACATTTTTTTATTGAACGGTAAAAGAAAGAATGAACTTTATTTTACACAAGAAAAAGGATAATTAAGTTAAAAGAAATTTTACAAATCGACACGAAACTTGCGTTTTAAGAACTGGTATGTACTTTTTATACCCTAAGTCGAATTGGTGAGGAATTACTCAACTTCCGTTCCTTAAAGAAATGCTCAGTTGAGGAATATGAAATAAAGTTGCCTGGAAGGGATCGCTGATAGAGATGAGACCCGTTACAATATGTTTTTTTTTAAATTTTATTGTTAATACATATTATTATTGATGTTTTAGTGTTGGCCTTAATGCAAAACACAAATACTTATTACGTGGAGTTAATTTTTCTATAAAAATATTAATCATCACCCAAAATCTTGACATATAGTATTGTCTTTGGTTAACATAGCTTTTACACATTGAAAGAAAACAATTTTTTTTAACCGGATTAAAGCTATTTGTAAGCTATTCCAGAGAGCCCAACTTCTTTGTGATGCTGCCCACCTCGAGGAGGAACTACAGCATGTATAACAGTTGCTACACCGAAACAAGCTGCGCATCCCCCGGCTGCATCACAAAAACAAACAACACAAACAGTTCCCCGACAGCCAGCCCACCTGCTATATGAAAAGGGAGTTACAGATAGAATTAGCCGGATCTAAAACGAGCTAACTATTTGCACAATTTTCAAGCCGCAGAAGAAGATTCAGCAATTCCTAAGACCAATCAAAATTAACAACCCGTTGCATGATGCAGGTATATATATAAACTGGATTGCGACTGTGGCCTGTGTTACATAGGGCAAACCAAACGCAATATATCAAGCAGACTCAAAGAACACATTGCGGACATAAGACATAGGCGACACACAAAGCAGCAGTCTGAACACACACTAGATATGCCTAATCACTACATACGCTTTGACCAACCGAAAGTACTAGCGAAAGAAAAAAGATTCTTCCCAAGATTGGTACGCGAAGCCATTGAAATTAAAAAAACGATACCAACTTCAGGGAAATAAATACTGATAACACAACTTTCTCTACAGCTGTGATACTTTTGACATTCAATACCTTATGTCTTCAGTCACCGTGACCATGCACGCTGTAAAGCACGCGAAACGACGGAAAATTTTAAACTATGTATTAATTATAAGTTTATAATAATACAAATAGCTTTAATTCGGTTAAAAAAATGGTTTTCTTTCTTGACATATAATCAATTTTATCATAAAATTTACTAAGTAATATTCATAGCACATTTCAAATTAAGATTATTTATAACCTTATTAGATTCTAAAAGCTGAATGCTAATATTAAATCTTGTTACAATGTAAGATGTTTACGTTTAATGTTACGGCCCATTCCAGTATCAAGATTGTTGTTAAATTTGAGTTATGGTGTGAGACTACCATTTGGGTATTAAAGTTTTATCTGTCTTGCGTCTTCGAGCTAAAATTATGTGAATAGTATTTTCGTCGTCTCCTTGTTAATGTACATTGAATTAATTTATTATTAATTCAATATACATTGATTAATACAAAATACATATTAATAGAATAAATTCAAATGTTGTAATCTATACTATTGAAATAAAACATTTTTACTCAATCGTAATGTAACTTTTAATAAATATGAATAACCCGTCATAAATTCCCGTGTCATACAAAACCTTTATATTATCTTTAGAAAAGTAAAAGTTTGTCTTCAGTTATTAAAAAAGCTAGCATCAGAGACAAATAAACAACATTTAAAAATTCAAAAATCGAACGATATTTTAAATCACCACTATTTCGGAAAACAAACAAAATTTAAATTGGAACGTGGAACCGATTCCAGAATCAATTGGAAATTCACATGCATTCCAATAAATAAGTGAAGAATGCTATAGAAAAGGAGTAAAAGATACACCGCAGCTCGTGTGAAGATTTCCCAAGCGTTTCCGGTGTGGGATATGACGTCACGTATTAAGCTAAGTCAGGGCCCTGGACCTGAATAATTCGGGGCCCAAATTGTACGACTATTTCTTCATTTCATAACTGATATCTCTTTAAGAAATTTAAAAGTTGTAATATATTTTTATGGAAGAAAATTTATCTAAGATATCAACTTGAATATTTTGTACCATCTAGCCTGGTTAAAGCTTAGTTTAAAAATTCTCTAAAAGGCTGTTATATTGAGTAAACAATAAAACCTAAAATATATTAATTACAGATTTTACAGGGCCATTATTTTTGAATCCCTCCCATAGATGCAATATTTACCAACGTTCCTTACCAATTCGAGGACGTATTTGAAAAAGATATTGTGAACACAGCTTTTATTAATTGTTATTTGCACACGGTGTTCTCTCGTGAGCTTTACTTTTTTTTAAAGCTTTGTTTGAATCTTTATTAAACAGCTCCCGCTTTTATGTGCTTACCTTTATTTATTCAGCTTTAATTGGTTGAATCTTTTTGAAAATAGAACGAATTCTGCAATTTGTAAGTTTCATTTCATTATGTAGGGACCCAAATTAATACAATTTTCTTCATGAGTCTTCTGGCCTTGTGAATAACCATCGGGCGGTATCACAAACATCGGATGAATCAACGTTACACACATATACGTACAGTAGACGTATGTGTGTGTTACGTGTTTTATTAAATAAACTATTTCAGCGTTTGATAAGCTTTTCTATTTAAACCTGCAAAGGTGTCATCGTCAGTTACAAAAAATCTAATTTAATTATAATTAGGACCGAGATCAAACCCCCTTAATAAAACCAGTGTGGAATGAGGCCATCTTTGCAATAATTAATAAAAACAGTCAAATAATTATTGAACACATTTTGCATATCTAATGCATTCTAATTTTTTGTTGGTTGCAGTTACGCCGTTATAAATCTAAACTCGTAACATTTTACGCTAGAATAGACATGTTATTCCACTATTTCAAAGTTATCTTTTAGTTGAAACTGAGATAAAATGTAGTTTAAACTTTCCTGAATGATATTATAACACCTGCTTCAGCTGAAATGTGTTAACCAACTGTTCTTAAACAAAGTTTTCCTAAAATGTGCATTCACATATTATGACGTGACTTAAGAATCTTATGACATCTGAGTTTGTTTTATCTAGTATTGTCTTTTGTTAAAATAGCTTTTACACATTAAGAAAAACACTTTTTGAACGGATTAAAGGTATGTATTATTATTACATAGCTTTAATCCGTTCAAAAAGTGTTTTTCTTATTGTTTTATCTATGCAAATATTGTTAACTCAAAAACTACTAGAACCATTTGGCAAATTCTTTAACCGTTAGAATGATATAGCCTATATTGAGAGCAGTGTTGGCAAACACGACTGTGCGACAATGGATTTTTTCTTCATATGTGGGTAAATAGCACTTGCTTATATTGTGAAACCAATCCTCGTGTGGTAATATCTCGAACCCAAAAATCTATGACATGTGTCAGACACAGAAGGCTAATCACCTACTTGGCTATACAATTAGATGATCGAAGAAAAGCATGTAATCCGATCCATATAGGGTTATAACGCCACTAGATTTTTAATATACCCCTTATTAATTAACGAACTATAAATATGTCTAATTCTGCATAAAATATAATTTTGATAATTTTCACTTATAATACCAAAAATAAACTTGGCATAATTTTACGCACACGTTCTCAACAACTTAATATCCACTATTTGTTTAGAGTGTTATTAATGAAATCAGAATAGGTGAAATATATTTTAGGTATATTTTGATAAGTGTCTAGGCAACTAATTGCTAAATGACCTTGTCTCGTGTTATTGAAATAATAATATATAACCTCTGGAAGAGAAATTCGTCGTAAATAGGCAAAGCATTATGTTAACAAGGTTTGGGAAATAAATGGAAAACAAGTTCTTCCCAATTATTTCATCATATCAAGTATCAACTTTAGACGCAACGCAATTTATTAATAACTTTTCGGAGTAGTGCCAAGATAGTTTATATTTGAATACATTATTCAATTACATATTATTAATTAATAATTTAAGCATTCCTCAAGCTAGTCAATAATAATATATAAATACAAAGCTAAAACAGATTATTAAAAAAGGCAATAATTTAAAAATATATTAGGCAAAATACTTTTTACCTGCGTATTTTATAACAATAACACAAATGAAAAAGAGATTATTCAACTCTAGGGTTAATTGTAATTTTATAATTAAAAAAAAAACATATTTTGTGTTAATAAACTCACATAAAAATAAATCAATAGACAATACAGTATATTTTGTGAACAAGAAATTATTTACATATTACAATATTAATGTAAAAAATTATAGATTAATCTAATGATGTTACAAGCCGTTTTATAATTAGTTCATGACGGAATTTTGAAATGAAGTTACTGACAGAACTGTAATTAAAAATTATGGAGATAGGAATTTGTAGGCACGTAAAAAAGCTATATTTCTTATTTCAGGCATAACAATGTTATCATTTAATCTGAGTAAATAAAAGTCTTGAATACATTTAATTACCTATTAATATTTTTTTTAAATTAGGAAAGTTCAACTTTTAGGCTAATTTTCAAAACCGTCAATGAAAGTTGCTATAACTGTCAAAACTTTTTTTTGTGATTTTGACAACCGTTTACGACAAGAAACTAATTAAAATGTGGACTGTGCTTAATGCTCTCTAATGTTACTAGTAAGTTACTACAGTAAAGTAGTACTTTCGTAAATCAAAACCTTAACTCTTAGGAGGCTCATTAAAATACTAAAAGTTCCTTATACAAAGTTGTAAATTATAAAATTTATTTTTTGATTTTCCCTAAAATCCAATCAAGTTTTAAATATAAACAGAGCATAAAGATAAAATACTGTTACACATTTTTAGGATTGTTTCAGTTTTATTTACGCGCGTAGTTGTCAGGAAGGAACTGAACATTATTATTTTTTAATAACTTCCGCCAGTTTACAATGCATCTGCATAATTCTTGAGTGAGTTATTGAATTTCTGAACAGTTTGTGCCGAGAGTATAAGCGAGCACACTGCAATTTATGCTTTCATGCATGTTACCTACAACAGTCCCTACTTTTACACCTCGAATCCAATTCGATCACAGGTAAATTTTCAAATATAGAACGCAGTATGTCAAATTAAAATTCGGACATCAAATATGATTTTCTAAGTATCTTTGAATTGCGATCTGAATTGAAAAATATCATATAACGAAATTAGGTGGTTGTTGATATATACACAAAATAATATAGTATTGGGAATATGGCAAAATTACTATAAAAATGTCAAACCATAAAATTTACGGATTAACCTCAAAATAATTATCAATTAAGAACATATTATATAGTTTTATATAAATATTTGTTTGCCAATGCAACAACATTTAGGTCTAGGTCGCAAATTTCTGTATCTGTTGTTTACTGCGTACGTGGACGTAAAGTCTTTCGATACACAGCCGGGGACCAAACCTTCGACGCCAGAAAAGGGGGGCCACTCGTTGAAAAAAACACTAGGCCAACAGTCCTCACAATAGTTTTTTAAATATAAATATTTATAAAGTAAAAAACTACTAAGCTTTTTCGAACAAATAGTAGTACCAAAAGCTGATTTCACACCACCTTATACGAAGAGTTCGCTGATACGTCATATTGAATTTAACTTTGAAAATTCGCTGTGAACAGAACTTTATTTTGTTGTCGACTCACTTTAATACCATCGCATACGCGGATTATATTTTTCTTGAAAATTCGGATCTTTATCATTTTTATTGAGATAATTTAACTTGATAGATACAAATATTTAAACGTTTTAAATTAATTGTGTTACTTTAGGAACTTTTCGTAAACACATCATTATGGGTCGTAGACTATTGTCTACAATGAAGATACATTAGAGGGTTATTTTCATTTTCATTTATATAACTATATAACTACACTGAAGGGACGGGGCGTTTTATAGCGTTATAGAGAGATGTCGTTAAATCGAGAGAAGAAAAATCATAATCAGAAAAGGAAAAAGTTTATTTCAGACAAGTGTTAGTAGTTATGCACAAATCTTTAGGTTCCTTTAATTTTTTGGAAGGTTTTCCCTCGCCCTCAGCTTGGAGATTTTTTTCTTTGTAATTCGATATTGTGGACAAGATAGAGCGACTAAATCCAAAGCGTTGGTCAAGACATCACTTATCTTCTCTTCCGTTTCTATTGCGCGTATCAGTTAAACTTATTCATCAGTACACAGTGATTTTCTTTTACTAGCTGTGTTAACAGTTTGAAAGTTGGCGAGCAACTAAATATATGTAGATAATCCATGACTCCTACTTATACGTCATGGATAAAAGTCTACACGTGCAAGCAATCCCAATTTGTAAACAGAAGAACAAATTTCTTAGAAAGTTCGTATGCATGATGCCGACAGTCGAGTTTATTGCGGGCTCAGATAATAAAAAGTCAAAAGAACGTACACAGCTGCGCAATATTTACTCATTTTAGCAACTAAAAAGTAATTTATTACTCAATTGTTATCGTTATTGACAGTGGATGTAATGCTATGTAGAGTGTATCATTGTATGGAAGACAAGCTAAATCAACCAAAGCTAATTGATTTCGACGCTTAAGGAAATTTGTTGTTAAGTTCGAGGGAAGTTACATGAAGTTTACTCTACATTTTAATCAATGTAAAGTTCTTCAAATAAATGTTTTTCAGTAGTGTGTGTACATCTAGAAATTGATTATTATCTTTATAACATGTAGAACGAGGAGCGAAATTAGTAATAAGTTCTCGCTATAGGTAAAAACAGTTAAATTACAAAATAAATTGAGATTGTTTCTTTTCGCAGATAACATATTACATAACCGTCTAATTTCGCAAATGTAGGGAATAGGAAATAAAATGTAGGAATAAGGGAGAAACCACATTAATTTTCCCAATCAGATAAAAAATAAATCACAGCCGTGTGCTGTATTCAGTAAGCTACAAAATTTGATTTGCTGATACATGAGCAATAGAGGTACTATGATATTCTACCCCAAACAAGCTGCCCATTACACCGAAGCATAATTGGAAGCCCTATGTTGCTAGTGCCATATTATATTAATGACGTTTTGTTAGCTATTACACGTCGTTATGTTGATGCATCGAATCAAGGTTAAAATATTCGAATCAAGTCTTCGTCAACCGCTGTCCCAGAAAACGGTCTGGAGAAACTCCTACAGATCAAGCGACGCAATTGGAAATGGATAGGCCATACATTCCGATGGGACCTCAATCATAATTCCAAGCAGGCGCTTGATGGAAGCCGCAAGCGGAAGCGTGAACGTTCTAGGCAAACCTGGCGTCGTATATTTGTAGATGAGGCTTAGAGAGCCCGAGATACTGTGGACGCCTTCTGCCCCATCTAGGGGTTATAGAACATAAAGTCAAAGTACGACGACATATAACTACGATAGAAAGGTGTCTTTAAGTAAGATTAAGGTAAATTAAAATAAGTCACCTTATGAAAAAAAACAATTTGCACAATTTGAATTAAAATACTGATCTGTTTCATATATCACAGTATAAACACAGATTAACAAAAAGAAGACGAAATATTATATTAATTAAGAAATTGCACTAGATCACAATATAAATCATAATTTAATGATATAAATGTTAATTGGTCCTAATCAATTAGCATTTATGGAGCTATTCGCGAAAACATTGTCAACTGGCATTTTACGTATATCTCTCACAGACACATCATGCTTTATAAAGTGAGTGAGATTGCTATTTTTTAGTTTAGTTTCTTTTTTACAGTTTTCATATTTCAGCTGGGCAGTGCATGTATGTAAAACAGCTAAAAACAATTAATTAACGTTCTTATAGTCACCATCAAAATGAATACACAAACTACACGTAATACAGGCTTGTTAGAGATATAACGTATGACTGTATTCTAAAAATAATTTGTCTATGAATCTTCGGAATCTTCAATATACAGGAACTTAGAAATCATCAAGAAGAGGCAACACTGCGGTGTAATGTACAGTCTGTTAATAATCATTCAATTATGAACCGTATCTAGTTACGATAATGTTTCAATTTGCAATGCTTTCCCTCCAGTATCTCATGTTACAAGTCATGCTTTGTGTCAAGTGATCTTCCTCTTTGATGAAATTAAAAGCGTAAATTGAAACGTCTTTTATTGATGCCTTTCTAGACTGATGCTAAAGGCGCTTGTGTTTCGAGAGTTCTGTTGACATTTGAAAAATAATATCTTTTAAGTTCGTATTGACGTAAGGAGATGAATATAAGTAACAAATTTTGTAAACCGCAAAAATTTAAAGTATCAAGAATTCTTAATAGGAATGTCGCGTCAAAATTCATACGTAAGATAAGTTTATAATTGTGGGTTCTTATGTCAAAACTATATCTCTAAATGAAATTAAATAATAATTAATGTAAAATAAAAAAGGATTTTATTTCAAAAATCAAAGTTAACTAACTCCTGTTATGATTTTTAAAAGAAAAAAATGTATGTGTGTGTCATCTACGACGCACGATTGGAGTTTACTCCTTACGAACGATAATTATGATATATATCGAAAAAAAGGGTAAATGAACGCATCTGCTAAAATGATAAGAGAAACAAATATATATCTGTAATTATTCGGATTATTTATATTACTTCAATAAAGCGTATTACATATATAAATAATAATAATAATAACAATAATAATTGTGTTCAATTTATACAAATCCAATTTTAGAGAGAGAATGAGATGGAATCATTCTTTTACACGTTCAATCCTACAGATATATATGTTTGTCTCTTTCTACGTAACGCCTTAACTTTTCGTGTTACACTTGATTTTACTCCTCATAAAATTTCCGTACCGGGCCTTATAACTCAAATCGTTTCTTAAGGAGTAAACTCCAAAAAAATGGCCTAAATTTTAACTGTACTAAATAAAATCCAATTTCTAATTAGTTTGCAAGAACCCCTCCGCAAGTCAAGGCCTCCTCCAAGGATCTCCAGGTATCTTTGTCATGTGCAAACTACACCCAGCTTGAGCCAGCCGTGCTGATGATTACATCTGCCCCTGTTCTCTTGTCTTGAGCGGTCTTCCTCTGTATGGTTTCCCAATGGGGCCTCGCTACCGGGCCGCAATTATGGTCCTTCGCTCGGCTGACAGCCTTGCAATATGCCCATCTCCATTCAAGCTTCAGAGTATAGTTTAGTAATGCTTCTTATCTTTGTCTTGTTTTTTTCTAAGTTTGAGCAAGCATTAAAACCAAAGCCAAGTCAAGCTGTCTTTTGCCATATGTGACTCATGCTTGCCAGAGTTATAAGTGTACTAATAAGTTAAACATAAAACTAAGAAGTTGTCAACGAGGCCTAGTATTTCTTTTTAAATTTAATTAAAAAATATATAATTAATATACCTCTCGCCAATCCTGTTTCCAATCCCCAGTTATAATTGTACAGGAATGGGGTCACTTCCTCGAGGAATATGGCTACCTACTAGAAATTGAACCCAAAGATTAAACACGGTGCTTGTTGAAGTTAAAATGAAATGTTGCCTTCGTAGCAATATTTATGAATGTCAAAATGGTGCTCAAATCTTACTGACTGTCTTTAAAAACACAGCTGTTGTTCAGAGAACGTACATGTATGCTATCGGTCACTATAATATAATAAAATTTTGTATAAATCGGAAAAAAACTATTTGGTAAGTGTGGACTAAATTTTTAGAAATGTATATTGTTGTACAGCTTGCTAGCCAGTGGACTGTAAAATCTGTTTTTAAATTTATATATATTGAATGTCAGGATATCCGTATAGTATATGTAATATATGTATGAGCAAGCTGCACTAGATAACTAAATATATGAGAGGGAGAGATGTAAGAACCTAACAACCCTACGGTTCTCTAAGCCCTAAAGACGTACCCTAACACATAAATAGTGAATTTATAAATATTTAAATTAGTACAGGATGTCTGCACCGAGAGACCTAAGGTAACAGACTGAGTAGGATCAAAGGTTCGAGGTGGTGGTGGGTCTCAAAGCTATCGCGCAGTCTCACCACGATAATTAAGGGCTTGAATTTGTCTTCGCCACTTTGAGAGGAACGCGAAATCAATAAGACAGAGAAATTGTCAAATGTTATTTATTGTTATAAAACAATATTTTAAATACTACTTACACCTATTCACACATAAATAATATTATTCTAGCTATTAACATTTAGAACAACTTAACTGTTAGGATTTGAAAGACACGTGAGCCGTGTTAGCAGGTGGTCAATGTTCAAATGAAATCTGTAAAATTGTATTTCTTAGAAATGAATATACATACTATTTATGTAGGTATGATCGCCCTGCAACATCCTCACATTAGAGTATCATACTCAATTCTAATCCCGTGTAGACTTCTCTAAATCTTATCCCAAGTTTAATATTATTCTGAAGGTTTAAGTGTCATGCAGTACAATTTATTACAAATCGAATTTTGATTGTGTTATCTTTCTAGTTATCTTAAATACTCTATGAACATGAATCCCCTACGGTAAGACTTTATGATTAACATAGAAAAACAGTGGCGCTAAGGCCTTCTAGGTTTAGACGTCAGATTTCTATATCTGTTTCGTGGTCATTTGTTTTTTCTAATCATATAGGTGATCAGACACACGCCGTCGACTTTTTGGGCTTAGACCCCATGCTGTATTCGATACGGACGTTTTAATGCGCACATAGACAGAAAGTCAACTGGTGCACAGATGGTAATCGAACTTTCGACCTTAGGGATCAGAGTCACACGCTAAAGCCACTACGCCAACTGTACAATATTAACAAAAACAATATAAGTAAGTTTCAGCACGAGTTTGACCAATAGCTACAATAAAAAAATGGTTTTCGTAGAAGAAGATTTTTCATACAAATTTACCAACTAACCACCACCTAAGAATGAATAGGTTTCATGTAAATGAGAAAATATTAAGACATTATGTTGTAACCAATTTTTATCTTATACTTTACTAGAAAACAAGACTTCTCAGATGATAACTAAATGTCAGTCAAATCAAATAATACGCACTATACCATATGTTTATTTTTCTTATATTTATATGCTGATTGCATATACAAGTATTGTGCAGTACAGATTATTCTTAGCATGTCAATATAATCGTTGAAAATTATTTTTTGGGAAGGGCCGAATATGACTTTAAGTAGATGTTTACATACCTGTATCAATTATTGCATAGAAAATGTTCTAACTCTTATTCAATGGTCACGTTATAACTCAATTGGCAGTACAGAGTCTAAAACTTAGCTCACAATCATTCAGTTCCTTCAGTTCTATTGTTCGTTCATTCGTTCATTAGCATTCCGCGTAATCACATTAATTTCGGTGATAAACTGTTACAATCAACGAAACAGTATTAGCTTGCTATCCGTTCTTACTGTAATATTAATTTCTGCTCGGTTTCTTTTACATTCATTTTTGAACTATTTTCGTTTTACAAAGTTCTGTATCCTCTGGCAATGCACGTAGGGTTTACATATTTTTTATGCATAGCTGCAGTTTTATCGCATAATTGTCGAGGTGTCATAAAAAACATAATTAAATGGTATTTAATTATATAAAACTATATACTAAATACACATACTTAGCAAACACAAAACAGAAAGAAGTTACTAAAAACGACTAAGTACTTTGCCGTATTACCACAATTATACCTTAATATTAAAGCAAGACGAAAAGTTATACTTTAAAATCAACTATACAAAGCCACAGGGAAATTTTAAAAGTTGTTTTAATTTAATTTTTAATTATCTTTATTATTACTATGTAGGTTAAGAAAATTGTAAACACTGTATATTTGATATGAACAGAAAGAGTAAACTATAAGAATCGATAATGTAAAAACGTCTTATTCTATAAAACTTGCGCTAACTAGATTTCTACAGCTAAGACAGTTCCTCGCGCCAAAACAATGCAAATATAACATTTCATTATAACATTTTTATACGTCTATACTAATATTTATCCTAACCGTGCGTTTTGCAAAACGACAAATCAATATACCTTTGTATGGAGATAAGCTTTTATCCTAAAAATGTATTTGTTTAACGTTGCTGAAAATAAGTGATGAAAATTCTGGAATCGTCCATTTATTTTTGCTAGTTCTATAATTATCAGGGTATGGGTTCCGAAATTAGAAGGCTTTTCAATTTCTCTGGCGTTGAGAGTGTCCATGGGCGGCGGTATCACTTAACATCAGGTGAGCGTTCTGCCCGTTTGCGCCCTGTTTTATATAAAAAATAATATTAATGAATAAAATACTAAGGTGTAAGTAGATGAAGAAATAGAGTAAAAGATGATTGAATAATCGATTTAAATATCGTTTTTTTTGGTTTATTACTCAAATATTCGTTTTCTCTAAATAAATGTTAAGCCAAGTTTCTTTACTTTACTTTATATTAGTTTAGTTATCCACCTTCTTAATATATTAATTATATGTGTGCAACAAATTTAGTCATCCTTATTTACATTCGTACCTAATAATATAATATTAATGTGCCTTATTATAATTGTTGGTATGTAAAAGATACCAGCACGGAATATACGGCAATATCAATTGACGTTCAAATTCGCGGTCATTTGAAAGGGAAGGCTAAATTAAGCTCAGCTCAGCGAGATCGGTTGCAACTCTATAAAGCACAAATTCGGCCCCACATGGAGAACTGTTCGCGGTCTCTCTGCACCTTCTAGTGCATTTACCATAGAGAATGTTCTGAGGATCCGGATGAAACTCAGCGGTAGGTAGCAGCTGAGTTTTATCATAGGTCGCAGAACACGAAACGCACTTGATGTGCGTCGTTTAAAAAACTAAACTAAGTGTCTTGAAAAGAGCGTACTAATTATTAAGAAGCCGGCAACGCACTTGCGAGCCTTCTAGCAATGTGAGTGTCCATGGATGGCGTATCACTTTACATCATATAAGCCTCCTAGTCGTTTGCCTGTCCCTATTATTTAAAAGTACGTCAAAATATGGCCAAAAGCGCGTTATAAAATTTTGCTTTATTGAGTCAAATAGTATACTATCTACAAAATCTAACCACACGCAAAAGATATCAAAAGGAAATTCGACTTTCGAAAGTCGTAAGAGTTAATCTCAACTACTGAAGTCTTCAATAGAGTGCATTGCAAGTTTTCCCACTGGAGCATACTGTGTGCAGTTGTGTAATAATGCGTGTCATACAGACACCCAGAATGTATTAATATATATATCATGAACAATAGTACAATAATATACTTCCAAATATACGTTTTCTTCTCTAATCAAGAGTGTAAACAGACGAGAAGAACTGACAAATAAATCTCCGTCACTCTTTAAAACCACTAAGTTTTTTTTACAAAATACTTGTAAGCACCTGCAACCATTACATCGTGCTCATTGTGCAACCAAGTAGGGAATTTTAAAATCTTTATAAGCTATAAAAGTTTGTATCTGCAAAATTGTAGTAAATAAATATATATCGTTTTTTAACCACGCTGTGTCATAACATATAAAAACTCATACGCACTTTACAGCATGAGAACAAGTAGTTGTTCTTGATTTACTTTATAATACATTGATAATATTAATTGTTACTTGGTATTCAACTAGCTTATGAACCAAGTCGCCAGATTATATCACTCCGTAACTGAGTTATCAGAAACAATTGAATATCGAACAGAGCCAAATAACAATAAGTTTAATTTCGAGTCTCAAACTTATACTGATTAAATGCGATGAGTTTTTGACAGTTCCCAATGTTTGATAGAAATGCTGGTTAATGCGCGCCGAACACAAGTCTTATAACGCCGCGGAGAACCAATAAAACAAATTTCTAATCACAGTGCCATGTAATATTTATAAAAAAAATGTGGTTGCACAATACAGTTGCAGTACCAAATACTTTATTTAATGTTTATTTTTACATATATTTACGTAGGTTATTTGTTGGACAATGTTATCTGAACACATAATTATCATAGATGGCAGATTTTTAGCTATGTAAAAAAACAGAACTTATCACGTTATGTTTAATAAAACATTTATCTTTTTTAAATCTGTAGACCATTTAATTTCATTACAGCATCTCTATAAGCTTTAAAATTGCGTCATGATTTAATTTTAATATCTGTACTGTTCATTATATCACATAATACTTTACACTGTGTACGATGGCCCATAGAATCAATTCAATTAACTCTGAATGATTATTTGCAAATTACAATCTACATGCTTAGGTTTTTGATAGACGGGTCATTTTACGCAATTTGATTGCTATCAAAGTTTTAATGTATTTCAATTTATGAAGTTTATACAATTCGGAATTGTAAAGAGTAGTTTGTATATATATTAATTAACATCTGTAAATTTTTTAATTCATAATCTTTTTATTGTTCAACAAATAACGTATTTTTTGCAGTTACGACCGCGTCGAATCATTTTATTTCCAGGAACAGTATAAAAGTAATCCTAGTTCCTTAATATAAATTCAGCTCTATTTAGTATATACCTTACGTACATATAAATAAATGCCTATTAAGCGTGCGCTGCGAAAACGATTGATGATATCGTGTCATTTATTATTTCCTACAACAAAGGTAATGGAGTCTATTATATCCAAGTGAAAGTAACCGTTTATCAATCAAAGTTAAACAAATAAGTAAAAAAGGCATTCACATAACATTACGATTTGTATATATATTATTGATATAATCAATCCTATACGGAAACAGGAACGAAGCTTGAAGACCCTCAAATCTTTTCCATTAGTATTTGAAATCAATTCAAAGATATAATTAGGATTATATCTAGATTTAGTTTGAAAACAGTTTTGAACGATATATCCGTATGTACACAATCGTAATCTTAGTAAGCCGAAGCCCAGTGGCTTGTGCCGTGAGGTCTTTGCTTGAGTGGAGCTTTGTGTCTTTGAATTAATTTAGATCGCTACATCCGAAGGTAGATTGAAATACAGGGATTATATTTTAATCTGATATTAACGTGTTCCGCCGATTCAATTCAAATTTCTAGTATTCAACGAAAACTATAAAATACCAATGTAGACTTCCTTACATATTATGGTTGTTTTACTAAAACGAATGAATGGATCCATTCTCATTCGGGCGTTTGCTAATCCAGGAGACGGAGAGAGATCCAACGTGCCTTCCCATATGTATATAGATGTATATCAAATAATATATATCTATATATCTATTAACTGATTATATCTATATTATTTGACGCTGTGTTTACTGTTTATGTCATTTTGACACTACGTTCTTGCGGCACACAACTTCGCAACCATTCTTTCAGTTGCCAAGTTATCAGGACTTACTTATTTATTTATCCATTTAATATTCTATTAATCCACATTTAATTCATTTTCAGATATCTTTAGAAAATATACGATGTTACCCAAGTTCTAAATATATGATATACGTAGTGACAATATTTTTTTAAATTTTCGTTTTTTGTAAAGTGCTTGAAGTGAAACTTCCTTACCGGCGTTGGAAAAAAGATTACCTTCCCATATTTCCGTTACACGCCATCTTTTTCTTGTCCATACCACGGTTGATTCGAAGAGATTCGAATTATTAACCTAAATATATAATAACGATAACAATGATAGTAATAATTCTATTACCATTAATGAAATTCTGCAATAATCTTAGTAGTAATAAGGTAACATGAAATATTTGTATTATTTGTATTCATGTATATGATAATAAAAGCCTTTTGTTAAACTTTATCTAATTTAACTTCATTTAACCAATATCTGTAAAGTTGCATATAGTAGATCATTTTTCGAAAAATAAGGTCATAAAGATGATTCAGTTACGTGTGTACACTAGTACACGCACACATTTTTTTATTATCATTTATGTTTAAAAAAATCAGTGGCGCTACAACCTTTTTATGTTTGGACTTCAGATTTCTATATCTGTTTCATGATCATTTGTCAATCTAAAGGGCAAGTAGATGATCAGCCTCCTGTACCTGAACACGCCATCGATTTTTTTTAATTACTTGAACGACAAAATATCTATTCTACTAGTATTGTGTCCAAACCTAAATCTTATTTATACTTTAAGATGAGATTTCATCACTGAATTGCCAGTTCAAAAATGTTTGAAAAAAAAAATTCATGTCTGATTTCTACCCTACTAATGTCAACGTTAAATTAATCTTGCCAAAAAGTTTTTATCAATATTTTAAATGAATTAAAATTGGCCTCATTATTATTCTTAACGCGAGTCGTGATGCTTTATGAAAGTAAAGCTGATATCACAATAGGAAAATATTATTTATCTTCTTATATACATTTCACATATTTATAAACAATAAATTTATATCCAATCTAAAGTTACTCGATTCACTTATTCTACTTTCTATTCTTACAAAATGTATTTTCATTTTTTATGTGCAAACTCGATCAAACCATCTAACTAGTCTAACGTAATATGACAAAGATAAATTATGATAGATAAAATTTAAAAATGAAATTGCTGATAGCCGAAAAACGTCTCTCACTTTCGGGCCTAATTATTATATAACCGAGCTAATACTAAATGTTTTAAAATGAACTTTATAAGTTCATTTTAAAACATTTATATTATTTATTAAAATAATTATAAATTAATTTATTATTTCAACACTACAGTTTGTATTAAAATTTGTGGAGCTATTACGCATGTGTCAATAGTCTTAGTTATTAGTAGTATGGCTTCCATTAATATGAAAGAAAACGCGTTTTTGTCTAGTATTTTATTTAAATACAATCATCGCGTACTAGACTGGCCGTAATAACTAGTAGAAATTATCAAAGCGACCGAGCCATGCGGTTGCACTGAATAAATGATTTGTGGACCAATGTTGACGTTTGCCAACTTGAATGATTGAGTTCCTAGTTGTAAAGTTATCAAGCGGACGATTTGTGTTTGTACATATGGATTATTTTTAATATACAAGAATAAAAATAAGTAAATAATAAAAATATACAGTATTTACAATATTCTTAACCTACATAGTATTAATAATAATATAGGACACATGGAAATAAAAGATACATGAAACATTTATATTTCATTCTTAATCTATTCCCAATACGAATTTAATACTTTTGAAGTTTACATTTTATTTTAAATCTTTAGGGTCTGTGTGCATTCTACTTTAGAGATTTTTCCCCGAGCTAAGTAACACAAACAGATCTACAGAATACATAATTATCTTATTCGGAAAGTACGTTGACAAAGTGGCTCCTTAATATTTCTCGCGCACGCCACATATATTTTCTTTTGCATAAAATTATGTAAGGCTTATTTTGAGAGCACATTCCATGTTCTTGTAACTTAGGTGACGTGATTTGAATGTTAAATCGTGAAATATGAAATATAATTTAAAGTTACATCCCTGTGTAAGATTCTTGAGTAATTACTTAATTGAAGTGAAACTTCTTTAGGCGCATGAGGGTAAAAACTTTAACGGATGAAACGCAATAATAATGTTAGTGACACAAAGATGTGCAGCGTTTTTGTCGAAGAAAAGGGAGAGAGCGATTGAGTCCGATGTAGAGAGAGAGAAAAAGGGCGAAAGTAGCATGAAGCAAATAGCCATTTAGATAATGTTGAAACACGAACTTATATTGCATATTTTACTTATCATAATGCTTATGTCACAACAATAACAATATAAATCTCACCGAATAATGTAAATATCGATGACATGAATAAAAAATAATTATTTATAATTTGTATTAATTTTCGACACTTTTTCTATTTTAATGAGTCTCGGAAATCTAATGGTTTAGATTTGTATAATTATGAACAAGACTTAAAAATTAGTTTGCCAAAGACTTTCACTTTTGACATGTGTACTTTGTATATGTACATATAATATTAGGTCCTTACATATGAAATTGGCGTATTTCGTACGGGCCACTTTAATCACCATGTTCTCCTCTTTAGTAAAGAATTCCAAATTCAAATTTGTACAGCTATTTACTCATGTATTTGTGCTCCGATGACCGTCATTCAATTGTTTTTTTCTTCTGTTTTTTTCTGTTTGCGTCACTCATTTTACAAAATGGAAAACTTAAAGTATCGCATTATTTACGAGTACAAGTTCCGCCGTGTCTCTAGTGCTGCGGAAACGACTCGAAGGGTAAATGATGTGTATGGCGGTCATGTTTCAAAAGAAAACATAGTTTGTTTTTGGTTCCCACGTTTTTGTTCTGGAAATTTCGACCTGCAGAACCAGACCCGTGGACGGCCTGAGACCCAAGTTGATAATAAAGTATTGAAGGCTATTGTAGAAGCGGATCCATCGCAAACCATGTCCGAGTTAGCTGCAGGCTGTGGTGTTAGTGATAAAACTGTTTTAAGTCACTTGAAGCAAATTGGGAAGATTAAAAAGCTTGAAAGGCGGGTACCTCACGAATTGACTGAAGCAAACCGGCAAACGCGCGTCGACTGCTGCGTTACATTACTGAACCGGCACAATAATGAAGGAATTTTAAACCGAATCATTACCTGTGATGAAAAATGGATTCTTTACGATAATCGGAAGCGTTCAGCGCAATGGTTGGATCCTGGCCAGCCAGCCAAATCCTGCCCCAAGCGAAAATTAACCCCAAAAAAGTGACTTGTAAGCGTGTGGTGGACTAGTGCCGGTATTGTTCATTTCAGTTTTCTCAAATCTGGCCAGACTATTACGGCGGATGTCTATTGTCAGCAATTGCAAACCATGATGGAAAAGCTAGCGGCTAAACAACCTAGGCTGGTCAATCGCTCCACGCCACTGCTACTTCATGACAACGCTAGACCACACACTGCACAACAGACGGCTACCAAATTAGAAGAGCTTCAATTGGAATGTCTAAGACATCGTCCGTACTCCCCGGACCTTGCTCCAAGAGATTACCATTTTTTCGAAATTTGGACAACTTCTTGCAAGGGAAAAAATTTAACTCTGATGGGGCAGTCCAAATCGCCTTCACAGATTTTATTGATTCCCGTCCGACTGTTTTTTTTAGTAAAGGGATCAATGAGCTACCTATGAGATGGCAAAAGTGCATAGAAAACAATGGTTCATACTTTGATTAATTAAATATATTATATTTAAAAATATTCGACTTTTTGTTCCTCCCATACAAATCGCCAATTTCATATGTAAGGACCTAATATTAATTGATGAAGTCGCTGTTAATATCTATAATTATTCAATATGTTTTCTGAATGTTCGTTGGAAATATAAAAGTTATTATTTTATATAATAATATACACATAGGAAGTCGACAACGACAGATAGACGCCGACAAAAAAAAGGATTCTATTGCAAAATGTTCTGGATTTCGTAACAACATGAAAACATGTATATTAAAAAAAGAAATAAAACAGTATAATTGCATCGTTTTAACATGTCTCTTTTCATCACAGAGTAAACATAGTTCGATAGAAAGAGACAATTAGACTCTATTCTTTATAAAATACCTCCACGCACCCCAATAACTGGCTTATACATAAAACCGGATGTATACAGTAAATGTGGTTTTAGATCGATTCCTTATTCCATTTCCACATCTAATTCCGCATCTGAATGTAATCATAATGGGTGATTTAAATACATTTACATTCGGATTGAGCAGATTGAGGGATCTCGGCCAGGCATAATGGATTACTGGGATTGGTGGGATTTCGCGCGTCTAGACTTCATACGAGGCAATATGTATATTGCATTCAGGAACACGTAAAATTATTTTTTTATCGTCGTATTTGGTCAAGATATAGTTAGGTTATTTATCAGACTCTCTCATAGTTACAGAATATTAATATGTATATAAACACTTTATTGCGACTGTAAGTATTAGTATAGTAATAATGGTAAAGTCACACCAAACAGAGTATAATAATGTACATAAAAAAACCTAAAAATAAAGACTAGTCTTTAGTTTGCGTCTCTCATCACTGATCTCGTAGGTTCGATCCCCGGCTGTGCACCAATGGACTTTCTATGTGCGCATACCCTCGCTGGTACAGTGAAGGAAAGTATAGTAAATTTGGCATGCCTTAGAACCAAAAATATCGAGGCACAGAAGGATGATCACCTACTTGCCAATTAGAAAAAAACAGTTGCACTAATTTGAGGCCTTAAACGTTGTAGCGCCAATGTTTTTTTTTAATTTGCTGTCAATATAGTACAAACAATTATTAACAGAAATAAGTAATACTATTCATAATATTCGGTAGCGATATTTTACATAACAGTACTACTAACGATAAAATATTCAGTGATTTCGCTAAAGAAAACATATAAAAAGGATTAGATGCCTTTATGTTTACACGATAATCCGCTTCTATAAAAAACAAACATTTGTCCGAGCAACTAAAGTCTACACAAAGAATGTGGTTGGGTAAAGTTTAAAAGATAATATAAAATGTTCCATTACATTGCGGCTCATCAGGCGATGTCGAATAATATTTTCTTATCCTATTAATTAACAAACGTAAAATTGTGTTTTCATTTTTTACAAATTGGTACTCAGGTAACCCATACACATTCAACAACCATCTTTTAATATTTTAAGAGAAATACGTGATTATCCTTTGTTTTTACCCAAAACATTTTTACACCTCCCAATAAAAGTAATTAAGCTTTTAAGTATCTTATAAAAGCAAGATTTTGAAACACATGTTACAAGATATTTTTACACATATAAAATAGAAGCATTTTACATCTCGGGTCATAGAACAAATTAATATGAAATTCCATCTGTATCACTTAGACGTCCGTCATTCCAAAACTCAGGGTTTTTAAGGTACAGTGCAATAAGCAGCGGTGAACCAGCTTCCCATTGAAGTATTTCAGACCAATTCGACTTAGGGTCCTTCAAGAAAAGAGCGTAGTAATTTTTAAAATGTCGGCAACGCTCTTGCTTTTGGCATTAGGAATCTATAAGAACATTTTCGGTATGTACAAAAGTACCGTACTTCAAATGACCCTAGCCATTCGCAACATGTAATAAAATTTGATATTCACACCCTCTGTTATTACATTTTAATCATCGCACATTGTTTTCGATAATTAATATGTGTAGGCACGATTACAGCTATTATTAAATATTCATAGCTGAAAACAGTAATTTGAACCATTTACATAGTTGCCTGGCCCATTGGTTGTATTGCAAGGTTATTTGTAAAACGTATAATCAATACAAATCTTATTGAAAGTATATGTTTTTATCCTCTGGATTAAAATAGAAGGCACAGATGACAATATTACTTGCACAACTTCGGCATATATGGCAGTCGAATCAAGCGTCAAATTTGTTCTTTAATTCTGTAATCTAGAATTAAAGAACAAATTTGACGATCTGGTCGCTAACGATATCAAGCACCAGCCTTCGTCAATCGCTGTCTTCGACGTATTCTAGGTATCTAGTGACCCAGAAAGATATCTAACAAGCAGAGAACTGCCGAGAAATTCCGATTAGACACATATCGACATAAGTGGAAATGGATGGTCCATACACTCCGAATAGATTCCAAGTATATTCAGGCGCAGGCACAGGCGCTTGATTAGAGCCTGCAAGGGAAGCGTTGCCGTCCCAAGCAGGGAGTCGGAAAGAATTGGAGCGTGGTGAAATACGAGGACCGATCGCGAAGAAAACTAAATATGGACGCCCTCTTCTAATCTCCGTCTATCAATCCGAGCAATCTAGAGGACGGAGATTTGAAGCAATTTCATAAAAAACTAAAATATATTCCTTCAGTCTTTGGTCTTATCTAATTGTTACTAACAACTATTAAGACCTGTTCTATACATTTAAAACAGAAGGCATGAATGTTTTATTGAAGTAAATTATATAAATGTATACATTGTTATATTTCTCAATATTACAAAGCGTTGCTGCAAATTCACCGTCCTCCATGTTCGTTCGTGTCGAAAGTATGACGTAATAAGAGCACTATTCCTATAGTGATTGCCCTTTGTTAGTTACTCAAGCGCAGAGCTAACTAGCGTAGTGAGCGTAAAGACCTCAACGCCTCCATTCACACCTTATCATACGTAAAACCATTAAGCCTGATTACAAATTCTAGCATGTCTGTTTCAAAATTAAATTTGAAGAAATATTCTTAACTGGAATATCAAACAAAAATGTCCGTATGCGAATATCTTAATATATATAAATTACGCGTCACGTTGTTTGGACGCCTAAACTACTTAACTGATTTCAATCAAATTTGCACACCGTGTGCAGTTTGATCTATCTTAACAGATAAGATGAGAGAGAAGCTTACATATATACATAATTCTAGTGTACGTGTGTATATCACTGAACTCCTCTTAAACGGCTGGATCGATTTGAATGTTTTTTGTATGCAATTGAGTGGAGCCCTGGATGGTTTAGATTCACAAATCAGCCCGACAGATGGCGCTGCAGTCAGTATTAACATACTTTGTCTAATATCCTAATCGCTTGAAATATGCAGGACAACGTCTGTCGGGTCCGCTAGGACTTATATAATAAGTTCTAACCGATGGACTTTCTATATGCGCATTTATCATTCGCTCGAACGGTGAAGGAAAGCATCATCAGGAAACCGGTTAGCGAAAAGTCGACGGCGTGTGTCAGGCCCTGGCTAATTACCTACTCGCTGATGAAACAGATACAGAATCGAGCATCGACCTAAAAAGGTTGTATCACCACTGATTTTTTATTATTTTACTTAAAGTATGGCATTATGTACTCTTAAAATGATAAGAGTAGATAAGATGATACCCAGATTGCACTTGTATGTTTCAAAATAATATTACATTTAGCTTATGATGCCGTTATTTGTGGAAGCATTTCCGAAGCGATTTGACTCAAAAGGGTTAATAAAATTTCAATTCATAGAAGACCGGCAACGCACTAGCCTTCTGGAATTGTGATGAGTGACATCAATTAAGATAAGTTGAGCCTCCTACCCGTTTGCTTGTACGGCACTAAATACAAGAATTTGTGCTCGAATCTAAAACTACAAATAAACGTGTCGTATTTACTTTTATTATAATGCAACGTTCATTCGTTCGTTCGTTTCTTTATGGTTGTATAGTGATTTGCATTATTTCTGCTTGTATCGAGGCCGGCCGTTTCCGGTCACTAACTATACAAGGGGCGATGACAATCTCCTTTTACCGGTGTTTATAGCTGTAAATGTCACTGATTAAAATTCTGTAATATTTTTCATAATAGTCAAATTGTACTACAGTTGAGATGTCACATATGACAAATAATATTATTTAAAATGGCCATTTAAACTCCGTTTATTATCAATAATAAATAAAATAGTTTTAGTAAATATACTTTTCATTATAATGAAAGTTAATATAGTAAAGTTAACCCGTTTAATGTGTCAGCTAATAAATAGGCATTTTTCTATTGATAGTACAAAATCTTTTGTTGGTTTCGTGGTTCCAGTATATTCAAAATTACAAAGATTATATTGAACAGGCCTTGCCATAAATCATTTTAAGATAACCTGTCTCAAGGTGTCCGAATAATTATTGATGGTGATTAATGATTCATCTTATTATTTGAGATAAAGAAATAATAAACATGTTTTTTCTTCGTATATACTATCATTTATTCGAAGAGCATATCTCTAAAGCCTTATATCTCCTCTACTTTTTATCAATACGTCTTAATCTCTTTCTTCAAATTCTAATTTCAAAATTAAGTTGTGGTTTTCTTAACGTTGAACCTTCAGTCTTAAGTGACCGATTAGGTTCAGAAACATTCGCATTCCGGAATCACACTTCCATTTATTCGATCAATCAGTTTATCAGTTTATCAACAAATACTAGCCATTTCAATTATTTTCAATATAAGGTTTGAATTTGGAACGCTGCGCTTATCCAACCGACCGTTACATTCGTATTTGAACATTTCATTAATTTCACATTCATAGGATGCATTTGAACAATGCGTATATACGAATTTTGGTTTTCGCACACGCCCTCGAAGTGTTACCATTTGTATTCGATTTTAATAATATATGGCGAAATAAATTATGAGTAAAATTTTATGACTTCTTTAGGTTTTTATATGGATTTTATTTATTAAACATCGAGAAAGAAATCCGGCTTTGGAAGCATTCTTTACTTTAACAAGATATTTAAAAATTTTACCTTCTTCCGTTAGGAAATTCAAAATATCTGTTCGTGTTCTCTCAGTGGCTGTAATGAGAGAACTTACACTTACTTACACAAGTTTGGTTTTCAGTGCGTTTAAAAACATTTATTTATTTAAAGACAACAAGTAGTAACAAAAACCACCACAGTGGTTTGAATATATAGTTTCGACATTTACAACTAAATTTCATACATTTGCGGCACGTCACTAACACGAAAATGTATCACTTGCAACGTAGGCTCTTTAGCGGTTATCTGCGCATTGAAAATACAATCTTAGTACTTTAATATTATTAAACAATTTTGTCTAATACCAGCCTATCAAATTACTTATTTATCTCTTTCATACAGATTTATATATCACTGAGACTGTATAGTGTGTATGGAAAAGCTTATGGTATAAGTAGAATTAGCGAAATGCCCCTGAAGTTTCCTGGGCATTTCTCTCATCTTCAAAACTTAACGCACAACGTACCATGTGGTCTACTAATTGCGGATGTTGTACACCTAAAGAAAGGCTTTTTTATGGTAACGAGACAAACATTAAAGACTTCGCTAACGCTATATGTAATTTTACACCCGTTACATACAAAATGGATGTTAGTATGCAAGCGACAAGAAAATGTTTGCATTACTAATACGGAGAGAGCGATCTACTTTGCAATTAATCTTTTATAGTAGAACACACTGCATGGGTCTGTTTTCGGCATTGCTTAGGCTATATGTGGTTGAAAAGTATATCAGATCCACGAAGCAGCCCCGCTGTCTGAGTCTCACCAGCAGTCATCAATTCCGGTATAGAACTGGATATATATGTGACTAATTTGTTAGTAGTTTATCTTAGTATGTATATTCAAATTATTTTTGTCTGTGTTTGTATTTGATCACTAACACACGGAGATTGTAATTCATTGAAATCCAAATTTGCACATCTAGTGCAAATGCGAGTTAATGATAAGTGAAATGGACGCATTAATGTTTTTGCTCTACGCTCGTACGTCGGGATTCAAGGGGATTATCAAGAGTGAACTAAATGTAATTTATTTCACTTATAATGAACCATGTATTTATATAATAACTATTCAATCTTTATGAAACAAAAATACTTTTTTAACGAATTTACTTGTCAATAGAATAATATATTATAAAGACTATTGGTTCTTTCCCGATTGGAGATTACCTACTATTTATTTTAATCATATTATGTTAATTAGATTTAGAATTATTGTTTAAACCGAGGAAGAAGGCAAGTGCTGCCTCCTTCGACCTTAAGTCAGTCTAACCACTTTCTTGCCCGAAGGCTCCAATGGCTAAGGTCGAAAAGTTGTATATATACTTAGCGGTCTGAATAACTTTGTTAGCGGGTTTTGGGTGATTGAACCTTGAGATTGTCTTGCTACAAATAGTACAATTGGATAATTAATATTTTATATACCGTTGAAGACTCCAAAGCATTCATAACTATAGAATCTTTTATAGCGCCTCTAAGTACACAACAAAGCAAGACATTTAAAATAATTAATAATATTGACTTTTGTTAGTATGTCAGCTTAGATTATGTTAGTAATATATATATATATATATATATATATATACTTTATTTATTTATGTATTAACAGGAACCCCGGTTAGGCCTCCTCCAAAGATGCCTATTTTTGTTGGTCTTGTGCTATGCAGGGCCAGTTTATGCCAGCTGATCTTTTCAGGTCATCTTCCCAGCGGTCTAACGGTCTCCGCCTTTTGACTGGTGGTCCTATCCATTGGGTAACTCGTTTGGTCCACTTTCTGCTAGACAGTCTCGCTACATGGCCAGCCCAATGCCATTTCAGTTTTTGAGCAAAAGTTAAAAATAATTAAATATATATTAAACTTAAGATGTAAACCTAAATTTAATATAATTCTGTCTCCAAAATTATTTTCCTTTTTCATAAAATTTTCCCTTTATAAGGTTCAGTTAAGAACACCTGCGTATACCATCTATCACAAGGATTGAACTCGCCTTAAGTTAATAAAACGTTTTTATATAAAGATTGATAGTCATAGGCGCGATATACAGTTGATCCTATCAATCTATTATTTTACAGATTTTCGCGTTTTATTAGACATTTTTGAAGTTTCAAAACAATCTACTTACTAACAATTGAATATAACGGCAACAGTTGTTTTAAATACATTCATTCATTTAAATGAGTTATAACTATCAATACAGAGATTATTGAATCGTAATTTAATAATTATAATAAAGCCTTTATATTTCCATTTGCTATTAAGGAGCATTCAAGTATTATGTAACGATTTAGGGGGTCCTCTTGTAAACGTTACGATTCGGGGCGGGGAATGAATTACACGTTACAGTTTATATTACACTTGACTTTCTAGTATTTTACACCACCTAATGGTAAGTTGTAGGTATAAAAATCCACTGGGGGTGGTCACAAAACATTTTACTATTAGGTGCAGAGAACGTTACGGCGCGTTTCATGGGGGGAGGGTCAAACTCCAAAAATTGCGTGACGTAATTGAACTTGAACGCTCCCTTAGTTGTGTTGTTGGTAACAGTAAATACTTTGTAGACTTTTTGTTGTAACATTAAACAGTGTAGGTTGATAAAATAATTACATGGCTGCAGTTCTAGAAATGTAAGCTGGGCAAAAATAGGCACCACAGATAAAGCAAAAAAAACACAGTCACAAAGTTTTAATATGTAATGGCGCCTCCATCGTATTAAACAACCAAATTATTTTGAACTTTTTCGATATTCTGGCAACATTACACAACGAACAAGGTAATAAACATATTGAAGATTAACATTTTAAATATTATTTTTACATTTTAATAAATTACATTTTTTATCTATATTTTTAAACTTTTTAATTATAACGTCTACTCCGGTGTTTTGCTTACAACCTGGCTATTAAACTATCGAATGGAGAAGATGTTACTAAAGGGCATGATTAATAATGTAAAACTGGCTAAACACCGATCATTAATAAAACCCCCGAGCGCCGATATAAATTAAATTAATATTCTGAATGCGATCCTCCGTAATGGAATCTGGGCTTTACTTACTGACCTATTTAGCTTAGGTGTTATCAATTTATCTAAATAAAATGCTTTTAGGTTACATGTGCCGTTGAGGATTGAAATATCAATGAATGAGTCTAACTCACCGATCGCTTCGTCTATTAAAATATATTAATAATAAACGAACGAATAAGTATCGCAATACAGCGAGGAAATGCTGCCAGCGTTTAAGGTACACTGCCAGAAGGACCAAACGCTTTGAAATTGTTTTGATTTTGATTTTAATAATTTTGATTATTACTTTTTAGGTTAAGAGAATTGTAAATATTGTTTAATGGTATATAAAACAATAATAATAAAAATCTGATTTTGTCACTTAGCCTCCAATCAATCCGTCATTTCTGATTTCCTGATTTGGGAATTGAGATGGTCTATGAAACTAGACCAAGAATATCTTAAATGATTGGGGATTTATCAGGTGGATTACTCTAAGAGTGAGCAGAGAGTAAGGGTTGCAGATCAATCAATCAATCATGACCAATGATTGGTCAATCAAAAGTGGATATACTATCCTATGATACCTCGTATTACTATATAGTACTATGTATAGACATATAGTACTATATAGTAATACGAGGTCTTAATACGAACAACTTTTCAATGACGCGTCACCTTTGAAGAAGAGGAATCGTTTTACGCAATAATTCGGCTCTATTGCGCAATTACACAGCCATTTATTAATTACGGCTCCCTGATCCAATCTTCGAAGTCCCTTTACTTGTCCGTGTATGGAACTTTGATAGCAATTTTAAAGATGATCGATTTGTTCCGAAGGAGTTCGGAAACTTATCTAGAAATACACAATTTAGTGGTGGGTCGTACTTTACCTAGTCGCGTATGAAATACTTTCTGTTCAATGTTTATTTTGAACAAAATAAACTACTATTACAGATTACTCTAATGCGACCACTATTTACAAATTTTATATCACATACATACAACACAACAGTAATAGATTAAAACGTTAAGAAAAAGAATATTTTTTACTGTATAGCAACTGACATGACTGTCAGTTCACTCAACGGATAATTAAAGCGTCTGAATATATGCAGTTAATGAATTATTTCCATACATTATTTGATATGTGTCCTGTTCGAGAGGTTAGTTTTCGCCCTCGTTATCTCCTCCTAACGTAATCATCACGCACCCTGAGGCCTAGGCACTGGAACACTGCCGGATGGGTTTCCTTTCAAATTGAAATTGTATCCATAGAATTGAAAAAAATGTGAAAATGAGGCATGTTACACTCTGCTCTGCATATATCCAAGACATTTAAATCAAATGATGTTCTTGATCTAACACTGTTAAATCTTTATAACACAATTTCGGTAATGTTAGATCTTTAATATAAAATGAACTTTTGTTAATATAAAATGAACTGGGCTACGAAAATGTTTCGCCTTTACAATATTTAAACGTATTTCTACAACTACCAGAATTAATTTGTGGGTTAAGTAATTATTTGAACAGCGTTTCGTCGAAAATTGCGTTATTTTTTTTTACACGATGAGAGTTATACGGCAAATTATTTGTTCTACCCTTACTTATTAGTATCTATATATACACTCACGTCTTTTGGTTGTGGTATCAGGAGGTTTGTCAGTGCCGTGCAATTTAGTGGCGGGTATCCGAAAAGTTCTTCGAAACACTCCCTATGTGTCCCTATCCCTAAATGTGAAAGAAGATGCGGAGAAAAATGACATCTTTACACCCCCTTAAAAAATCTAGCCGATCAGAAAGAACAAAATTGATCGACGTTTCGAGCCGTTCTGCGCTGGATGTGGTCAAAAAGAAGCATGGCTGGTATTGGGAAGTCCCTACCCAGAGTCATGTGGGGCCGGATTTTCGCATTAAAGAGTTTTGCGATGGCAGGGAGTGAAGTACTGTCGCATCCTACTGAGCACACCGAGCTTCTTACAGGCTAATTTAGTTTTCCCTTGTAGACTGACTCCAATTGTAGCTACAGCTTTTAGGGGAGTGTCTCTTGTGTCTCAGTAGAGTTATATTTGACTCAATTCGACAACCTCAAACCTCAGTCCGAGACTCCGAGTAATAGGGATTGTCCCGACACTGCTTGACCAAGCTTATCGTATGCGCTTTTCCTTGAGATTCTGTCGCTTCAGCCTATCTGTGGGTAAGGTATACTATAATACTAAAATATTACCTACTCAACGACCACAGCGAAAACCATACTGAAGGGCACTGATCAGCTGCTCCTTTTCTACATACGCAAGGAGCTCGCTGTTAATAATGGACTTTATTATTTTGGAGAAGATAATCATTATATAGCATATGCATTTTATTCATAACCTATACATAGAGGATTGTACCATACGTAAAGATATCGGCAAACCCCTATACGAACATAATATTGTTCTGAGAAATACTGTTAATATTATTTGGGCCTTCTTTCATACCCCACGATCTCCTGCTCACTAAATCCAATCCTATTACAGTATCAACGTCAATGTGTTTTTTTATATGTGGTATTATAATTGTGAATTTGATACCAATAAATTCTAACCTTCTTATTTAACAGAACAGTGAAGATAAGCTAAAAGTGTTTATTTTGTTTCATTTCCTAACATAATATATTCCTATTGTCAATTGTCAAATTTAACTGCCTGTATTGATAAAACGGTGTATTACAAATGTTACATCTTCCGTATTAAAGTCTGATAAAACTGGGATTGCCTTACAATTCAAAGAAAAACAAATCAAAGAACATCGCTTTCAATCAGGTTCAGCTCGCCTCGGTAGACGCACACAGTATATTGTACTGGCAGTAGGTCAACATGAAGAGAACACTAGAGAGACAAAAACCTAAGTCATTTTTAACCTTTCATCATTGCGTCTCAGAAAGTCCATTCCTTTTTTTTTATTGCAATACAGTTGAGTGCCAGTGTTGGCCTAGTGGTTTTAACGTGCGACATTAAAGTCTGGATTGCGCTGGCTGTACACCAATGGAATTATGTCTGAGTGTTTTTAACACACGCTCGTACGGTGAAGGAAAACTTCAGAAAACCGGCATGCCTGAGACCAAATTGACGGTTATTGTCAGGCACAAAAGGTTGATGGTGATCGAGTAAGTGTGCCTATAAAAAAATATTACGGAACAGATACAGAAAGGCTCAAATCTAGAAGATTGTATGAGGAATTATCTATGACAGATGTAGAAATGTGAAGACCCGGAATGTGGCGCTACTGGGTCTTGATATATAAGAAATGTATATAACTATTTAAGTTAGTTTAGTTAACTTAATAAAGTTAATAATGATAGTGGTTACACACAAAAACAGACGGAAAATATGTCTCATCCAATATTACGAGGTTACAGGGATTCAAAATAAGAACATTATGATCTATGACTTATGAGTTAGCAACTGAACCATAAGCCTATTTATTAAACCGTATCTATAAATCAATGATAATTCCGAAGTCAAAGTAATTCCTGCGTGAACGGGTGTGGTGGATACGTATTTTACTGACATAAATGTTTACCACAGTCTGAACGCGATGTTACAGTGAGGAAATGTAATTAAATATGCACCTTTGTCAGTAATGTTTATATGAGAAAATCTATAAATAAAAATACACTGTCGTTATATCAGATCTACCAAAACCAAATACTTTTTGATTAACATTGCTATATTCTAATTTCATATCGCTTGTATAGGCTAGTTGCCATTGAAGTCAATAATTAAATCGAAACTTATACAAGCTTATATGACGTACTGAAAACTTTCCTCATAAAAGAAAATTTATGCTACACATTTAGTTGGCCTAATTTCTCCACTGTGATTGAGTACACTGTAGTACAGGTATCGCGGAAATTGCTTCAAAGTTTTCGTCCATTATTCATCGGCCTCACGTAGACTTTAGTAATTTAAAATTTTGGTTGCATTTCGGATAATGATCGATCGATCGAATATCGAGGTTCTTTATTTACTGCTTTTGATAATTTGGTTAAGATAAGTTACCAACCAATTACCAAATTATTTGTATGTTACTATTATAGATGTAGAATTATGGCTAGTGTGGGCGACTCTCAACTCTGAAGTCGTGCGTTCGAACCCCGGCTTGGCTGGATTTTCTTTCTTTATACGCAATTAATATTGAAAAGGAAAATATCGCAAAAAGCAGCACTTGAGAGAATCAAAAATCAACGTTTGTTAAGCTCAGAACGCCGAACAAAGCAGATAAGGAAGTGCAGAACAATACCAAAGTTGTAACCTAATAGTAATAATACACAAAAAAAACTTACCTGTGTTATACTCCAGTAGCGGTCCAGTGATATGAGGCACAAATTCATAATAGACGCGGTGCACAACAACACATCCATCGCGGAATGTATCTCGCACCACCAAAAGCCGAAAATCCAGTAACCCATAAGCTCATTCGCGAGCGAAAATGGCATTATCACTAAACCAAGAAAGAAGTCCGACACAGCCAGTGACGCGATGAACCAGTTTTGTATGTTCTTCAGCGCCTTTTCAGTCACTATTGCAATAATCACCAACATATTCCCTACTACCACCATAATCATAAGAACCGTTACGACCACCGACGCGATTATTATATGCGCCGGTGAATATCCACTAGGATACCAAGTCTTCAGCACAAAATGTGTGTCATTTAACGTCGAATTCAAATCCGAACCGTTTTGCAACGCAAAGAACTCCTCTTGGCTCAAGTAACTTGGTATTAAATGTGTTGAGTTCGTTTCATTCCAACTCATCGTTCTACCAAACGTTATATTTGGTAGCATTTTGATTCTAGCTACGTGATTTTGGCCCCGTTATGCCTAGGAACGGAATATTGTCCGGAATATTTACACTTATTTACAATTTAACCTAATATTGCTTTAGAATTTAAAATAATTGCAACACAACTTACTAAGCGATAAATCGAGAGGTATCTATTTATTTTATCGTATCGAAAAATCGATAACGCGGCATCATCGTGAATTTCTAAACTTTCTCCGATCCCAGAATCGATCCGTTTTCGCGAACATATTTGTTTATTTTTAATCACATTTTTAATTTCTAGTCATTGTCGTGTCGCCACGACCGTAACTGGTCGGTTAATGCATTGTCATGTATGCGCGTTTCCGGTGGTGAAAAACGGTTATTTTCTTGATTGGCAGTTTAAATTATTACCTGTAATGAGAAAAAATATATTAGTAAGATATTGTACAAATCACAAACGAATTTAAAATTCAGCCGTCAAAGTTAACCTAATTATGTTCTTGTATTTAAGCGACTTCACTTTTGGTTTTTTGTATTTAAAGATTTAAAAATATAAATTCAGATTGAGAATGAAGTCATTGGAAATTAAATTAAATTCCAGTACGTATTCAAACGACAAATTTAATCTAACATCAAAATAAATTTAAATATGGTTAAAACGGCTGATTAACTAGACTACATTTATAAGGCGACGTTATTGCCATTGCGCTTACATATAGCTTTCGGTAATGGATTAAAAAATATACTACGACAAACACTTTATGAAAGAATTTTCTCCGTCACGTCAAACAATCGTCGAGAAGTAAATATTGTTGCTCGTTTTTAGATCCCATTTTAATAATTACAGCTACAGATCAAAAATTACAAAAGACGCAGAAACAGCGTATCAAATAGACTTTTAATCAACGCCGGCTTGATAAGGAATCATTCCTAAATACACGCCAGTGATTTTAAGTCGTGATTAAAGACTAGATATTACTTGTAATTTTACATTTTATTCTTTTTTTTGTCACCTTTGATATTACGAACTATAAGTTTAAATTGCACCAATCTTTGCTATTACTCTATGTTCTATGCTTCGTTTGGTGTTTTGGTATCGTAAAAAACTAAACGATTGTGCGCTCGCATTGTGATTGGTCAACAGCATCTCCAGATGAATACGCGTGAAGATACGATATGGCGTTGCGTTCGTTAGCCCAATGACAAACGAAGTCAAACACTCCGGTAATATCATCTCACAATATGATATCACGAAATTCTCATTAAAGCACAGTTTTCGGCATTACTACCGCATTTATCATCTAGAAATACATACAACCCTTAATTGTCACCCCTTTACGACCAACCCCATTTTTTTATTATAGTAGATAGGTTATTTTTATTGAACTAAAAAAATGTTTCCTGGAAATAATATAAATGCAAAACGACGTTTGCCGGGTCAGTTAGTAACATATATTTAACCTGTGTCATTATTTAATGTATAGTTTTATTATGGCATTAGAAAACAACAAATACAAGTAATCAAGAATAATATTTATATACAATGTATCGAGGAAAATACGGTGCTAAAATAAAATAAAATTTACGCGATAAGAATATTTTATATCACTTATCAATGGTAGATGTTACACGTATTCCAATAAACATTTTTATACAAACATTATATTTTGTTACTGTCGTTATTCTTTGAATTTATGTTTGACAGCGGTCGTATTGTTTTGTGTGTTTTGTTTCAGCCCTTATTAATTTTTAATATAAATATTATTTTTTTACTAACGCGAATACCATAAGAAATTACCGCCTTCGTGAGTTAGAGATTATGTCATACTTATGGCGTATAGGTCTACTGCAACTGGGAATGATTAGAAAATAGTTTGCGTCTCTTGAAATGTCTTTGTCTAGCCGCAGTTCCTTTCTTTCCTTCATATATACAACAATAAATTTAAAAGTAAAAAAATCCTAAAACTATTAGACATTGTTATTTTGTTTGGGAGCATAGTTGTCCTAAATATTCCTAGGATTAAGGCTTGACTCACAATATATATTCAATGTACATGCATAATATTGATTTTTTACAGTACATAGCTAGCCCCAGTATTCCAAATTTAAAGAGTGCCATGCTGATGCGTTCGGCCTTTAGCCAAATGATCAGGCACCGTGGCAGTACCACTGTCTCACAGAAAACCGACGTGAAGTAATACAATAGGTTCATCTTATTGTACTCGCGTTTCGTGCAGGGGGTGAATGGCCATCACCCTCTTCCGCCAAAAGTATGAAGGTGGAGTTCAAACAAAGATTACCCCACGTTTCAACGAACAGTCACTATTAGGTGGTGCATGCACAGGCTGCCCTTCGTATTCTTGAACTGCTACATGGAGTCTCGGACTGGGGTAGACTAAATCTAGTCTAATTTGACCCCAAGAAGACACAAGTTTGCGCAAAAAAACACACTTTGTCGCTACACATATTTTTGAAGACACTCTTCTTAAAACCAAAGCCAGCATCGGAATAGTTATCATATACATATCGAAAGACGTTCAGTTTCACGGTCATTTGTAGGGAAAGACTAAACAGCAAGGCAAGGCGGTAATTTACTCTGTGCCACCGTTGCGAGCGTAAATTCTTAAACAGAGCGAATCAATTCTAAAATAGGCCAGCAACGCACTCGCGAGCCCTCTGGCATTGTGAGCTTTCTGTTCAATAAAAAAGGAAAATAATTCTAGGAGATATAGTTTCGGTATAAAATATTTTCTAAGCCTTTATGAAGAGCATGTTTCTAGAGTCGTATATTTTGAATTTCATTCAAATGATGCTTAAGTCTGTTACAGTTAAACGAGAAAATAACAACTGTTGTATTTCAACTATTTGATTAAAATACCAATTTGACGTGATTACAGTATCTATAAATGTAATGATTATATACTCTTATATCACTCATCCCTAAAGGATAATATTAAATACATTAAACATAATTTCTAGAATTACATGGTCATAACAAGATTGAATTACATAACAAGATCATTTAATTCGTTGTCAATGTAGTGACATTGTGAGTAACTATGGACTTCGTGTTGCTATATTTTATGTACATATTACAGAATAATATAGAAATAATGCATATTATTTGACCCTAATTAATGCAAAAGATTAATATAGCTACACTCAGAAATATTATATAATTATTGTGAAGTAAGAAATATAAAGATATTAGTCTACATTTTGTCCTCACAGTCAAGTTACGTAATGCCCTTTTATACTTAGCAGTAACATGCTTTTTGAGAATCTTAATTATTCTCTCATATTCATGAAACGAGCCGTCAGCTGTCACACAGCCTTGACACGGCACTTGAAAAGAAATAAAAGGATTTTCAGTTGCTCGAAAAGCTTCTAATTAAATAACTGCGCATTCAACTCGCTGCATAGTGAACATGAATTGGGTGACGGATTCAAATATCGGTAATAATTCTTATATAATTGTGAAAGTGGGTTTTTGACACTAACATTGGCATAAGTTAAACTTTATTAACTTTTGTTTTAAAAAGTACTTTTTCATACATTAAAGAAAACTTTAGCACGTTCAAACGCGTCTTTTTAATATTTACATAACTTTTTTATATCACGAATTATGTGACAACCACCATGAACACCAATAGTGCCAGAAGGCTAGGCGAGTGCGTGCTGGCCTTTTAAGAATTGGTAAGCTCTTCTTTAAGCTAGTTCCATACACAGGTGAACGGCAAAAAATCTGCCTTAACTTCCGAAGATGAAGAGAGCCGCGAGCCCTCTGGCATTGAGAGTCTCCACGGGCGGCAGTACTACTTAACATTAGATGAGCCTCCTGCACATTTGCCCTTCAACTTCATAATAAATATTTTTAATAATTGCCAACCCTTAAATTTGGTAAGTTTACTGAGTGTATGTCACAAATGTACACACAAACGATACGATGATAAATCATAGAATTATTTCAATGTAACTCATCCAGCCATAAGTTCTTTTGAAAATGAAAAAATATTTTTGTAATATAATATTACAAAAATATTTAATATTTAATCTACATATTTACATAAGTCTCAGTTAAAAGTTTAAAAAAATATTCTATTCGAAATGGTTACCTTTTCGCTTTTATTACATTTGGCAGGCTTTGGCGTTAATTCTGTTTGGCCGCAAATCTATGGATGTACGCTGTTTCCAAGGGAAATTTCGATACTGCTTGCTCCAAAGAAGATCTCTTAAAAAATCTTTATCCATGCCGCCATGGGCAGGCCATGGCCTCTAAAACTGACCATAACTTGGAGTCTAAAGGGTTGAGGTCTGGGCTAGATGAGGGCCAGTTCTCCATTTCAGGGTCTTTTAAAGTCCATGGGTAGTTTGTGACTTGTGACTAGGTTCTGAATCCTGCTGCAAAGTCCGCAGTATATTTTTAAAAAGGGTATTGCTGAGAGATTTCACAACGTGATCCAAGACTGTATCTTGAACATTTTAACTGAAGTTTTCACTCTTTTTCACAAAAATGTAGTTTTGTGAATCCTTGGTAAGACTTGAGCAGCTTCTTTAGAACTGTAAGCGTGCACTTTATCATTTTGGTTATTGAAGTATTCTTTAATCGTGATTTTTTTTCGACAGAACGTGGTTTGATCGATTCACTCTCTTTAATTGTAAAGATAGATTTAGGGCATGTCCTGTATATCGACGATAAGCATCGAGCTTCAGGTCTTGTTTTATAATACGCGACAGAATCCTAGAGGGTATCTTCATTTCTCGCGATAAGATATTTTGCTGTTTGATTTAATCTATATACGATATTTGAACATACAGCTCATACCAAGCTTTTGAAGTGACTGGATTACGACCGAAGGCTCCATACCCACATTGTGCAAGGCGATCACTGCAATCCTATTTTCTCTAACACCCCATTCCATATTGTAATTTGATAATGAACACGAAAAAATATATTAAATGGGGCAAAATGTAAAGAAGTTTTTACAATAATAGAAGTGTTCCAAATTTAAAATAATTAAAAAGATGAAAAATAGAAAAGTTTTTATGTAACAGTATTTATGGCTAGACTACATTCACTGAAAAGATATTCTTTTCATATCCTTATGAAGACGGGAAAAGTATTTCATTCAAAGATACGGATTGTCTAGAAAACACATGATTAGTTTATTAAAACAAATATTATTTTCAAACAATATGAAACTAACAACAACATGCTGATTATAACAAATTATAATGACTATTGAATACCCAAAACGTGTTTGAAATGGAGGAGGCCCATGATAATTTTTTTTTGTTCAGATAGAACTGGAACCTTCTCGAAACAGTTTCTCCGGAGCATGGCCATGTTAACTACTAAACAACGATACAAAACAATCCAATCCAAATCATTTCAATTAACTAAATATTTTTTGTAACAAACTTACGCTTTTCCAAACAAGTCTCCGACATTTTCCTATCATTGTTACTTTATAAACACCCTTTAGACAAGCTATTATACGACAGGACCATTTTCTCAGGCCATCCATTTTCCAGCAGAAACGAAGCGTCAATCATTTGGACGTTTCGGTAAAACGGTGTAAACACTACTTGTTCGCCACGTGCTGGCATTCAGTCCAATTAAAAGAAAGTCGTCCACCTGCTCACTAGTGCTGGGTTGGTTAACAAATATCGATATTTATTTAAAAAAATGACTGTGTAACTTGCCTGCCCGGGCAGAATATTGTAAGTCGTGGTTCGTTAGTATTTTTCCATACATATACAATATAAAAATATTATCAAAAACCACTGTATTGGTATTATTTATAATATACGCTTCAAAATTTCAATTTAACTAAAATAAATAACCCATATTCTACAGAAACAAATACAGTTTGAACAAAACCTAAAGTCAATATTTTCTAAAACGTAGATATACTAACAAAGGCTGTCTCGGCACACTAGAGATCCCATCTTTATCGATCACTATACACTTGACACGTAGCGCATTTCGTTGCTACAACATTTAGTGATTGTGTTTCTTGCCAAGTAACACTTTTGCAATATCTCAAGATCACTTAAATAGCTTTTAAACCATAATTTTTATCCGCATAGATATTTATGTTCAAATATTTAACTTTGTGTTAATATGGAAATTCATTCCAGTGTTTGTTTTTGCGTCATACTTACTTCCTTTGGTCTTGGGCTCAGATATCTATAAGTATTCTGTGATTTTTTTCTTCGCTCTTATTGATTTAATAGGGGCTATTAGGCAGTGGTGTCAAGTCAGCATTGTGTGTCTGAGATACACAATCAGCGATTTGAATGATAAAAGTGAACATAATTTACTAAACAATACGCAATAATGCTACTAAATTTCTCGTAACAACTAGCATGTCGTACATACATTACAATAAAGATGTCATCAAACAATGAATGTGACTTATAAATTCAAAACTATAACTTAAAAGAAACCATTTAATTAACAGAATAACTTGTATAAAGTTTATTCATCCAGAAAATACAATTACTTCATAATGAATAAAGAGTACTGAAACAATATTAAAAAGCCTTTTAGTTAAACAATATGCTTAATGATATATAAAAATTTAAGCCAGCACAAACAATTATCGCTGGAACTTAGAAACAATTCGAAAGTTACAAAACTACTTAGCTTAAACAAAACAAGTCGACCTGCCAAATGGCACAGGTGGTTTAAACTTTCAATATCAGGTGACCGTTCTCACAGCTCGAATTAAAGCCAACTGAGACACCATCAAAATGAAACATTTGAGGAAGTAAAATTTTATTAAGTTTCATGATTGAGTATTACGTCTTTTATTCTCGGAGTCAAATTTGGTCAGTCAACCAATTAGAAATATATTATTATGTTTAAATCCTATCTGTGCGATCCACAAGCGAAGATTATAGAAGTTCTATTTGGTTGGTACTTAATGTGTTATAGATTAATATATTATCAAACTATGCAACTGGCATAAGATAAGTACTAGTACTAAGTAACTTAATTAACACTTTTTGATATAATTATTCGCAACTCTTTGTATATCTATTGTCAATAAAATAGATAATCTATATCTATCACGTGATTTGACCGATTACGCTAATTCTTTTTTTAGTAGTTAACGACCATATTAAGTAATCATGACTTTTGTTACTAATTTTTTTTTCAGAGCATAGTGTAACCTTATGGCGTTTGATATAACATTGTCAGAATGCGGATGATGCAAAGAGGATGTAAGAAAAATGAATATTGTTTAAAAGAAATGCTTCGATCGGAGTTATACATAATAAAATACATACAAAATAATTACAGTTGCTAATTGTTTGTGGCATTAATCTTGAAATTCCATGTTTTTCACATGGCCAGTTATGTGGCCTGTTCCCATGTCGAAATACCAATAAAACTATTTATATACGCGCCAGAAAAAACAAACAAAGAATGTTGTTTATCATTAAGCATTTTTAGTTAATTATACCAATTCGAAATCAATATTCATATTTAAGACAGGACAACGTCTGTCGGGTCCGCTAGTGGACAATTTAATAGCATATTTATTATTTATCTAATACCCCCACTTTAAAAAAATTCCCGCCTTGTAAATAGTCATTATTATATTAGCATTGATAAAGTCTTTTTTACTAATTCGAAAATATTCATTATTGCATTAACATTTATAAAGATTTTGTTATTAATTCATTAGTTCACTAGTACGTCCAGATGTTGTGTTAACGATCCTGATACGTTTTGTTGTTTGTGGTGAATACATACTGAAAGATCAGCGTAAAATGATCACAAACAATGTGAATCGTTTGTACGTGGGTAAATGTTTATATACTGTAATAAACTGGCCAGTTAGAAACATTACTAATGAAAACTTTTTGAATTTCTATTTAAGAACTCTTTGGTAACCTAATGTAATATATTGCATCCATTTGTCATTACTTTTTATGAATTGGCGGCAAAACTAAAACTCTTGTTACACATGAAAATGAACCCAACGCAAGAAAATTTTCGGTCAATGATTTATTATGACTTTCGTCGTTGGCTTACTCAACAAAAGCTCTGATAGGCTGCGATTAACATTTCTTAATGAAGTCCCATTTCGTGCCACTATTTATACTTGGTTTAACGAGTTTAAGCGTGGACGTAGCAATCTAAATGATGATCCGCGTGAGGGACGTCTACAGCGACTACTGAAGATAGAATCGGTGCTGTGCGACGCATGATAGAGGAAGATAAGAGAGTGACCTATCAGGGGATAGGGGCAAGCCTAGGCATTGGTAGGATTCAAGTTCAAAATATATTACACGAACATTTAGGCGTCAGGAAGCTTTGTACCAAATGGTTCAACCATACTTCAACCGACCACCAGAAACACCTTCGCATGGACTGATGTCGCCAAATGTTAGATAAGTTCGGCGGCGGTGACTCAAATGCTGTATTTAACATCGCCACAGATGATGAAAACTGGATGTATTGCTACGAACCTGTTGAATATTTGACTATGGCAGGTGTCGAGATAATGAGTTATCCGCCATACAGTCCTGACCTGGCGCCCTGCAACTTTCATTTATTTCCAAGAACCTAAAGATAAAATTCGGGGTATTCGCTTTAAGAGCCCTGGAGATGCGGTGAAAGCGTACGAAAATGCCATAGAAGAGACCACTAAGGAAACATGGGCCAACTGCTTTTCTCAGTGTTTCCATCGAATGCGACGATGTGTAGAGAGGAAGGGAGATTACTTCGAAAAACAATAAGCAACTAAAAGTAATTGGCAACTTTATACATTAAGCCGTTTTTCATTTTCTAAACATTTTCAATGTTACCTAGAATATGCGTTGAACATCTACGACAATGGGTGAAAGACACAAGTCGTAAGAACAAAAAATCATTATGACGACTGTTACTTTTGTATAACAAATATAGTGGGCATCAACAAAGAAAATCACCATAAATGGAAATACCCTAATATTCTCTTGGTACCAAGACCTATTCCTCATTCAGAAAATGTTCCAGTAAAAGCTTTTCATCAGGTAGTGCAACAATTTCAGGAGGATCAAACTGAAATACCTACTTCCTCCCAAGTAGATAACTGCTTTAAATACTGCGGCGCATCAAATCGTTAGCCATTTTCACATGATGTGCAGAATGACCTCATCAGAGACTTAGAGCTTTCTAAAGAAAGTGCTGAGTTACAAGCGTCAAGATTAAAACAAAAAAATTACATTTCTTCAGACAGTCGAGTTTCTGCATATTGTAGTAAAAGTTATTGCAGTTCTTTTCATCTACTAAAAAAATTGTGTATTATTGTAAAGTGAGTGGGGTGAGGCTGCCTATCATGGGTTTGCGGATTTATAAGCCCAAGGAATGGCGTCTCTTTATTGATAGTAGTAAGCGAAGTCTCATAGCAGGTATGGGGAAGACTTCTACACAGACTTCTACTGTGGGGAAGCGAGATTGCCCAAATCAATTCCATTTGACAAAATAACTCAACAGACAATTTCTTGATGTTTAATCCTATAAATATAAACATTTATTGTGAAAATTGTTTTTTATTTATTTCGGGAACTAGACCCAGCACCAAAATGGTCATAGGACAGTGACAATAAATACTTTTTGTAAAGACGTCAACATTTAAAGCAAACATGTGGCTAAAATTTTTCGATTTAGGAAATGACTATATACTCATTACTATATTTAACAGTTATTTAAAGATAAAGAGGCATACAGAACGGAGGTTCACCTGATAATTAAAGGGGCGTTTATACTGCCACAAGGCGAATGTGTCATCGGCCTACTTATAAACTGTTAAATAATATGCTTATGAATCAACGATTCATGTTTGCATGTTAATAAAATCTTTAAGGGAATGCATTATTAAATTAAATTTTCAAAAGCCTAAAAACTATCTATAAATGGTCCCATCACTATCCGAGGGCTGTCATTCACTCAAGCAATTAATTAGTCAACGGACCAACGGGTTCCCTTTGCAGATTTACCCATTGATTCGTGTAGTTTTTCTCGCCTCTCTTTGAGTAAGACAAGATAATATGGTGATTTTAATAAGAAAATCAATTGCCTTTAACCGTCATAAGTCTGTAAGTCAACTACTGGCAGTGTAGATGCATACTACACAGTATTTATAAAGTTGAAATAACAAAATATGTTCCAAATATTGGTAGCAGGATGATGAGCAAAAAAATGTTCTTATTTTACTTCCCTCGACCCGAAACGCACCACTCGTTTAGGTTATTAAGCCTTTAAAAATTGCACCAAATTCCAACGCCTCCGTGGCTTTATGTAAGACACACTTTGCTAATACAGCCTTTCTTTAATAAATAAATCTAACGCAAAAATATGCAAATTATATTAGTCTTTTACGCATACATAATCTGGTATTATGACATACGTAATAAACTATTAAAACAAATGATGTTTTACACACTCATTATAAAACAGTTGCACTAACTAATATTATCGTATAGAAACCTTCATCGCTGAATAATAATAATGTTCCAATGACACTACACCTCTACACGGGTCTCGATTCAATTTTTCTTTGATATTTTAGTAGCTATCCTTCTGTATCTGGTAGTCTCTTAAATGTTCCATCCTATTTACGGTAGAAGAAAAGTTTTCAATTTTTATAGCTCACCTGATGTTACGCTTGCCCATGAATAATCTCAATGACAAAGGACTCGCGAGTGCGTTGTTGCTTAAGAATTAGTAAGCTTTTCTTTTCTTGAAGAACCTTCAGTCGAATTGCTTTGGAAATATAATGAGTAACTATTTTCTTGCAATGTTAATATATAGGTGGTCTCACAAAACTAATGTAAATAAACTAAATTCTAAGTCATGATGTAAAAAGCGAATCGACATTCCTCTCTGATACAGTTTTAGGAATTTCTACATCCGCCTCCGCCGCAGAGCTATTTGTTAATTAGAGTTTTTCACTTAATGTTGGCAGCTATATTTAGAGCTACCTTTGGGCTAGAAATTATTTACGAGTTTTTTTCCGAGTTTTCATTAGAGCAAATCCACTATGTATAGAACCTTATACAATTATCACAGATAACCTTACAAACGTGTGCCATTCAAAGGAATATTATTCTAAGAATATTTGTTGTTACAATTATCTCTTTAGGTTATTGAACTTTGGATATTTCAATATAATTTGTAATTCAATCTTGTCAGTCAGTCACCCATACTCACCGTATAGTATTTCCCTGTAATTCAAAAGAGTACCGAGAGTTTGTTACGCAGGCTTTTTCTCTCGGCCTACACCCTCTATCTTCTTTGCCGATGAGTATGTCTGCGATACAAATTAAATGACGTGGAATAAGTGATACATGTATCTTATATTCCATAATAAACATATTTTTGTTTTATTATATACACCTCCCTTGCAAAATTTTGCAATGACTTGCATGTGTCTTGTAAACCTGTACAATCAGTTTTTATTTTTATTTTTGTGTTTCTTACATACAGTAAGCTCTTATTGTAATGCCCGTTGAGAATTATTTTTTAAATAATTATATTTTTAATTTAAATGTACATTTATTAAACGTGTACATAAAGTTGTTTACAAAGTAAAAATCACAAGATAACATAAATTAATATTGTCTTAAGCTGTAGTGTTCTTGCCAGTGATTACACTGTAGTGAAACCTGTGCATGACACTTCGTACAGAAACTTAATTAACTGCTTAGTGTTTAATAGTAATTTATGATTAGTTTATAATATAACTAAGTATTATTTTGTAGGTACAACGTTTACTTTTGTACAACTACGTTAAAATATTTATGAATATACTTTTTCAAAACCCGCTTCCCCTGTATTATATTATACGTAACACTACAATTGCCGGATGAGATAAGGTCCAGGCTGGCCTTATGTACTTAAACACTGTAAGTACCTCGTATCAGATGTCCTAGGGGTGGCGTTGGCATTCTACTTTAGTATTACAATAATCTGATAAATGCATCCACGCGACATCTTTAGACAAAGCAAAACTATTATTCAACTAGATTAAAGTAAACACAGCATTTATTAAGCTGATGTTAAGAATGTAAAATATGAATCGATTGAATATTTGTTAAATATTATTTAGAAATCATATATATATATATATATAGAAACGCAACGCATGAGCATAGCGTAGAAATAAATTTGAGTATTATTCCTGTAAGAATACAATGTCATATGTAATATTAGTTTCGCAAAATTCGCGAGGTTCAACTATCTAAATATTTTTCTTTGTACCCGAAAGTCCAGGCAAGCCTTTGACGAATTATGTATCCCTCGTATGATTTTTTACAAGAATGCTTACTGTATGTACTTTTTACATCAAAAGATCAAAATGTACTTGGAAATAAAGAGAAATTAGTTTTTAAAAACTACGTTTCTTAGATATAACAGAGTAGGATTGTAAGAAAATTTATTATTATAGGTAAAAAAAATGCATAGACTTTTTCTAGCTACGTACTAATTCTATTTACATATGGGCGCTATTTAGGCGTAAGACTAACTATTAATTTTTAGTTTATTTAATTACTATGTGGAAGACCTTCTGCGTCTCCATTCGTAACAATTCGTAAACAACCGAACGAGTCAAATAACTATTGCACATGCGCACTTGTAGCAAGATTCTTAAGAATATGTTTCATAAAAATGTTTAGAATGTTATTAAATAAGTATTAGAAGCTAACACTTTGAAAATATTTAAACGTGACAAAACATAATCTAACCAATTTACGACGGTAGTCTAAATTATTAATTATTTTAGTCAGCTAACTATAGTATGAAGTGGTTAGCTAAGCAGTTAATATCGTAAGCTATTGGGCCGTTAATAAACACGACATTCCGTTATTAACCGATAGAAGATGAACCGGCCTTGTTCCAATATCTAACCAACCATACAAACCAATGGATGTGGTAATTCTTTCTTTATATTTTCTTGGCTAACATCAAAAACAAGTTACACTAAATAAATATACAATTAGCAAACTTAAACTAAATTGTTATTTAGGAAAGGAAGATATACATCTGTATAAATTATGCTCCGTTTAAATGCGATCCTAAATGTGATTCTATATGAATTTGACGTCATGATAATGAAGTGTCGATGTCCTAGTATCTAAGCTATTGTGAGAAATTAAAAAAAAACTTATTTCACCTTTTTTAAAATAAAATGCTCATAATGACTTCAACGATCGTCATTAATGCTCACCAGTTTCTAACCTATTCAGCCAAAACTCGCGAGAAAATGAAGTTACGCTGTACATGTAACGTGATTAATAATTTTTTTTATAAAATAAATTATTTCTCCTCCTCCCTCCAGTAATGGTACCAAAACAGAGTAAATCCTTAACTTAAACTGTCGATAATCTTAAAGTTCTAAGAGACGCAAAGCTTAATTTGAAATACCCCATCCATCATTCAAACATCGTTAAATTCTTGGAATCTCATCATGTCGAAACGGCGCAACATTTCATCTTCACTCGCGTCGAAAATTACTCTACACTGGACAGAGATACGCGGAAATTAGAACAAAATCGATTACTGCGAAACGATTGTGGGTTAAATTAAAATCAGTTCAGTTTGTAGACTTATCTATAAAAAAAATATAGAAAATAAATCAATGACACTACAACCATTTTAGGCCTCAGATTTCTGTATCTGTTTCATGATCTTGTAAATTGAATAGGAACGTACGTCATCAGCCTTCTGTGCCTGACGCACGCTGTCATCTTTTTGGGTTAAGGCAAGCCGGTTTCCTACACCGTTCGAGCTAATGTTAAATGTGCACATAGAAAGAAAATCCATTGATTCACAGCCAAGGATCGAACCTACGACCTCGGGGATGACCGTCGCACGCTGAAGCCACTAGGCCAACACTGTTCTAACTTATTTATGTTCAGTATATTTGCCAGACGTTCATTTTTATAGATAAATCTACTTGTTACGCCTTCCTACTTTTTGTACAAAGCGTCGAGTCTTTTCAGTAATATAAATTAAATTCCATTAGATCATAATAAACGACTAACACTAATCACCTAACAAATTTTTGTTACACATTTTACGTTCGGAATTTGTATCCTTATTATTGAGTATTCTGCGTTTCCCGTTTTACATATAACTGGATGTTATCTTCGCTTTCATATCATCACCGCACAATGGAAGTTTACCGGATTGAATTTTCAACATTTCCCGCTCGCAACTTGTCAAAACTCACGACTCGGAATCTATTTTCTATCAAGTCACCAAGGAATTCAAATCTTCACGAGTTTCTGTATATTCACTTTCCTGCTTTTATTTCCCGTTTTTCCCGTGAGCTTTTGTTGCTATAATAACTAATAAATATGCTAAATAGAATATTTTACATCTTATGTATTAGGGCTTTGAATGTAGTGATTGTACCGTATATATGAAATCTACGCGTTATTTGGCAAAAACCTGTGGTTTGGTCAGTGTAGAAGGTAGGTAATCATTAACTAAGAATGTTTTGTTATTATATATAGAGCAAAGCACAAATATATCACAGACATGTTAATATTAGTTTTTTATCGTACAAGAATAATGTAAGTTATACAACATTGTGTATTAAGCCTTAATGTAACATAAATTAAGTGTAACATATCGAAGTACATAAGGACGTATACGCCAGAAGACAAATTGCCAGCTGATTGCTAAACTTGGAACTTCAGTCGAAATTAAAGCCTTACTCCACTTCCAGACAAAATATAGCATGGACATCGACTAAACCCATGTATAGAAACATTTACAACAACACCAACTTTTTCTCAACCTTTGTTTTTCCTAACACTTTGTTCTCATACTATCAATCAGCAAGATAAATCAATCAAATTATCTCAATAATGCCTTAACTGAATGATAACGATCCATTCTACGGGAAATATAATGTCATAATACGGTGACTAGGACCTGAGAAAATGTGTTACATGCATTACATATAAATTTAATTCTTACAGTCCACTGTGTTATAGCTGTACATATTTTATACAAGTAAAGCAATTATTACAATTTGGCTCTTAAAATGGCTGCATAATATGTTTGTCAAATTATGTTGATATATGCACGTACATGCATCTAGCATTAACACTGTGTAATGTAATAAATGGTACTTAGGACACGAGGTTACCTAGTTTAAGTGCCCGTTGTTAAATAAAGTAAAATGTATAGGATGAAAATAATGTATATTTTACTAAAACACGTCGTATTATATAGCTTTAACAGGTTACTAGGTATTACACCTAGATTAGAGAGCATCAGCCGAATCTATAATTAGATTAGGGCGGCCGCTGATAAGCATTTACCGAACCAATCACGCGCTTCGCCTCTAATAGTTTCCTAATTAGGAATGGTACCTTAAAGATTCTAACAACGAATTTCGTTTTAGGGCATAAGAAACTTTCTAAGAAATATATTTGGAATCACAAAAACATATAAAATAATATAAGTATTTACACTGTTCAAATGTATTGGATTTTGACATTAGTATGTCGTAGAGAATTATCAATGTTCGTGTTTCTGAATTTCACTCTTAGAGTAAACAAAAGAACATACGAAAAACTGTCCTCGTCGTATAGTGACAAAGTTATAGGACACTGTTATTGAAAGTAACATTCTATTAGATTACATAGACTTCTTATCTCTTATTATCTTGATCAAAAGTACTCTCTAAAAAGTATGTTACTCTTTTTTATTATCGCCCGTTCTCGAAATTTCTTGAACATACACCTTTATTATTTCTTCTATTTTCAAAATAATTATAAGCAAAGATAGTTTTACAAATTTTGTAGGGTTGTATTTTTGAATACATAGATAAAACATGTAATATTTCATACGCAAAAAGAACGCTACGCAGAATGCTGCAACGCCATTATGTAAGGTTGACCTTAGTGCGTTACAAACACTGATTTTAAAGAATTCATTATATTCATGATTCGTTTTAATACAAAACGCACTATACAGTTTTCAAATTTATTATTTATTGATCCTAACAGTGATTTGTTTTTCTTTTATTATAAAACATAAAAGAAACATTATAATTTATCTAATGGAACGACAAATAGTGCTTGAAACATTAATCGTATTTAATTTAGATTATCGTCCGCTTCGATTGAAACTGGAATATAATTATTCTAGTTCACTGGGGAATCGATTTATATCAATACACAAGTATATAGACATTAGTATAATCATAGAAATGAAATAGGCTTATTAATTATAGAATATTTCGTCAAATAGATCTGTTTTATGAAAATAATATGGAGTATATTTAATGTACCAGCGTTAATTTAATGTAGTACTAAAGTATTCATTTTAGTTTTACCCATTACAGAGCATGAGAAAAACAAAACACGATCCTTATTATAAATAACCAATTTTTATCGTAATACATAAGAATTACAACATGACAAGAGCAGTTTCATTTTAGACACAATCTACACGTATTATTTGCACGAAACCTGAATTATTCTGAGTAAAATCGACATTCCGAGTTTGCCCCATATCCCAGCATAAAGGAAACTTAGTCGAGTGTTGTTACTGACTTTGACAGTTAACTGTAATGATACTCGACCTTGATTTGACCCAGCAACTACAATCGAAATTATATTTCTGTTCGGGCGCTCCAAGGTATAGGCTTCAAGCTATTTTTCTTTTTCGTTTAATTTTCTCGTTTCTATTTTAATTGGGAAAGGTAGCCTTTCAAAATTATAGAACGTTAAAGTAATGAAATCAATTTGTAAATCTCCACAGTATTAGAATTAAAAAGTGTCAAGTGTCGATAGTTTTTTGATGAGTAAAATGTCGCAAAATGGTGTATCTACCAGTGAGTTTGGTTGTCTGTAATGTCGGTGACGGATAATAATTTTATGAGAAAATGTCGTAAGAAAACATTGATGCTTTTGCATTTGCATTGATTTAAAAATTGCATACGTTTATGAATTGATTGTTAATTAAAATATTTTTTTACAAATATTTTATAGATTAAATAACAATTAACAATGAGCTACATAATTTGTTACTTAAGATAAATGCATCACAAACTAAATCAATGAGTCATGTTACTCTTGCCACAGGCGGAACGTGCTAGCGAGGCATTGTTTCGATTTATAAAACGTTATCACGTCAAAAATATTTCATTTTAATACATTCTAGGAAGACAATACATAAAGTTTTTAACTTGTACCACACATCAGTACGCAGGCAGAATCGGTCAGCCGTAACAAATTGACTGACTAATCGGAAGGAATTCGTTCATAAGAGCCAATCTCAACAATTTCCTATACTTTCTATACATTCTTTTGTTTTTCTCTAATGGAAATATCGTGTAACACTATGACGAGACACTCACCCAGTGGACTTACTATTCATCACATGTATTTTCTGTATTATGGGCACCAAACAGTTTGACAAGGAAATGACAAATAATAACCGCTTTCGTAACTAGAGTAGAATATTTAATATTCTATATAATTGGCCACCCACAGCTGATAGAAATTTAATGTAAATAAAACAATTATACTAAAGATAAGATACCATAGCCAAAAATGGACTACATAATATATACATATATATAATATATACTTATACATAATTTATATAAAAGTTTAAAATTTAACAAAACAAACATTTACGAAATGAAAAAAATATTAAATACATTTAACTAAGCAATACCTAACTCGGCTGTGTTGTGTGTGAGAGAATGGTAATGTGTTGTGTGAAACTGATAGTATGTACGTGGGGCGTGCTGTAATTAAAATAGTTATTAAAATTATTTTAATTTAAATAATAGGGAGTTAATACATTTAACGTTTATCTATAAACACCAAATATTTTGGAATGCCCTGCATACTAAATTAACATTCAAATAGACGATTTTGTACCAATAAACCTTTGATATTTTATATTGAACAGCTTAGTGTAGTTTTATTTTTTTGTTAGTGTTACGTAGTGTAACGGAAAAAAAGTTTTTCGGAAAAAAATAATATGGAGTACATATTTAATTAAGGTGAATTTAAACGTCTTATTATGAAAAAGCTATATTCAATATTGAATCGTTCTATTCACAATAGGGCAGTCAAATATTGGACGAGGCGTCTAATATAATACTTCTGAGATATAAAACTTAACCTCGTTAGGTTCAGAAAGCTTAGTCACGTAATAAAAATGATAAATCGCTTAGCGCACGTGTCTTAAGCCAACTGTCAGACTGTGTTGGAGATAGGGCTGTCAGTTATTAGTATTGAAAAAGTGAGGCCTGAAGCCATCCTTGAGTTTTATATAGCTTTTATCACGAGAAACCCTTTTCGAATGTAGACGTCTTTACGTTGGGATTTACCACGTTAAGAAGTTGTTGCAATACTGTTTATTTTGTAAAAATACAGGTCAGTTCTGGCTTTACTAAATAATACATTTAAAGTATACTTCGTTTATTGACTGCGTAGATACAACTTTACATGAAGTTATTTTATAAATAACTAGCTATGCTCTGCAGTATATAATTCGATTGTAGCAAGATGTTCTATGTCTATAGCTTTTCTCGTTGAATAAACTATTAAAGTCGAAAAGAATTACTTTGTTAGACATATGGTATAGCGAAATTATTTGAATATATAAATTTATTCTCTAAACATACATACATATAGTACATCACTCTATTGTCAATAGTTTTCGCAGCGTATGCGATTAAGGAATTTATATTGGTCTTCACGCCTTGGGTTACACTAACGGTATTTCATACAGACCCCTAACGTTTTTGAAAATATTCTATAGACTATGTTCATCAGAAATAACGTAGGATGAATGGTTAAAGAATTTTGAAAACAGTCAAGTAATTTTGGTGCCTATTCAATGCAAACGAAACAACAAACAATCAAATATTTCCTCTTTACAATATAAGTGTGGATAAAATCTATCAGCAACAAGCATTTGGATAATGACCTAATATTTTACTAAAACAGAGACGCTATCACTGCATAGACTATAAATGATATATTAAATATTGTTAAATCGACCTTATAAGTAGAGATTTTCAACTCGACCACTATTTTATTTATCTTATACAAGATTAGAACTATATTATATTTAAACTTTGTACAACTACCTTTTATTGCTTAAAAGTATTGGCCCCAAAAATCATAAATTATAATCGATATCTATCCAGGAATACTATCCAAAAACAGATTGAAAAAGTCTTGGCTCCCAAAAGAGTGGCAGTTGCATAACTTCATGTAATTTAAGAAAACACTTTTTAAACGGATTGAAATAGCTTCAACTATTAGCATTATAATTATAAACTTATAATTATTAATATAATTTTAAATGTAATTTTTTCGATGTTTCCGAGTTTATAATAATACAAAGCTTCAATCCGTTTAAAAAGTGTTTTTTTAATGTGTAAAAGCTATGTTAATAAAAGACAATACTTCATGTAACTTGTTTGAATTTTGTAAAATATCGTATATGTCGAAACCGAGAGACTTTTTTGAAACGCCACAACATCGTCTATACGCCGGTACCACATTATCCCTTCATGAAGAACTCTGTACATCCAAGTTAAAAGGCTAAGGGATCTACGATCTGAAATAAACTTGCCCTAGTGGAAAGTGACAGGATCTCACTATATTTTTCTAAATTCGACTCCTAGTTAAATATTGCATAGATGTACGGCACAAACATGTTTTAAAATAGACCTCCACAAAGCATGACTACAAAGAAAATGCTGAAAAAGCCAGCGTTGACAGGCAGCCGAAATTTCAAGCGTCGTTTTCATGTTTAGTCTTTAGGGATTAAGCCCAGACACGGTCAAAAACCGATGTCTGGTTTATATCATTTATTGTGTTTTTCGCTTTTGATCGCCATTTTTTTTCACGTTTATATAACGAGTAGTAGTTTATAAATACACATTTATAAAAAAATTATAATAAAAAACGCGTGTACGCGTTAGAAGTTATACTTCTTTGGCGTAACAAGATAATTATCTTTTCAAAAATTTTATCTTTTGCATTATTCTACGTTTGTAGAAAAACGACACTAGCAATAGAAAAAATTTACTCTCATAATTTTCCCTAACGTGTCATAAGAAGTATAACTTCAAAAAAACTTAAATGATGACTATAGCTAACTTCAGGGTGTCGGTTTTTTGTGACGATGAGCGCGCGCATTACAAAAAATTACTCTTATCATTTTTCCCTAACGCGCCAGAAGAAGTATAACATCAAAGTCGCTCGTTCTTCATTGTTTTAACTAATTTTAACGGGAATTCATTCATATATTCGAATTATGAATTGTGCAAAGAAACAATGTCAAACAAACAAATACGATACGTGTTATGTTCGTTCTATGAAGTTTGTATCACCAATGAGGTCTCTATAGGTGCGCCGTTACTAGAGTAAATGACATACTTCAAGTTTAATTTATGCTCCACGCACCTTTGGCACAATCATTTATTCATTTAGGTAGCACAATGTATACTTATGAACGTCGAAAAAAAATACATATCAAATGTTAAATGCTTTTAATTTTACATTTACTGCCAGTTCTCAAATCAAGGGCGTAGAACGGAAAAGAAGAACTGGCAATAAACTCTGCGCCTCTTTTACAATAGGAGCACACATTCAGATTACTACCGGTGAACTTCGTATCAAAATTTATTTCAATATTTTTAAAACAGACCAAAGAGATCTGACTTCTTAAGGCAACAAAATATTCTAATAAATTTGTGATATTTCGTAATTAGCCAAGTAGGTCCAGCCTTTCTTGAATTTTGTGTCATAGTCGTGAAACTTCACATATATACAAAATATATTTTGAAAACGATTGTACGATCGAACTCCGGAAATGTTAATAAACTGTACTTATAAAAACGATTATAGTGCGTGTTTGTTACCAAAGTTATGCTATTTACGTATTTGCTATTTTACCTATAAAAATAATGTTTATTAATAACACATATTTTTTATTAAAATGAACGCTTCAACAATTTTGTAGTCGCTATTATAGATTAAAAGAATATTAAATAACTTATATAAAAATTCTTAAATTCGATCACTAAATTTTTTACATAAGATTTGATGCTCCAAGGATTTAATTATTTAAAAAAATATAATTTAGCATGAAAATTCGACAACCCTATTGAGAAGTCCCTTATAAAGGGCATTATTAAAAATGATAAGTATTCCGTGGAAGCTTAATATAGAGCGATTGGCGCAGATTGAAGCTCTTCAGTCAAATTACGAATTTTATGGATGTTCTTAATTGAAAACATTTCGCCAGATTTAGGATATAGAACATCTAATTTGGCTTTGTCTTGTTTTATTTTTTGTGTTGTTTAACTGTATAATAGCCGATGCCAACAAATAAATAATGTATAAATGTTTGTGTATTTTTTTATAAATTTAGCAGAATGAAAGACATTTTTTTATATAGAACAGGGGCCAAACAGGCAGAAGAACGGTAAACAATCTTTAACACGCATTTTAATATGTTTTTGTGTGCTTTACTTTTTTGTGAAAAGTGTATAAATTAAATAGGAAAGCTTGGTTTTTAACACTTTAGCATTATTTTAGCTCTAAATGCCCACGAGTTTGTACTATAGATGCAAGACATTTGCGCCACGGTACGCGCGAGTGAAAACATACATTTTTACATGTACGAGCTGGATTCCAATATCAATAACACAATATTGGAAGTGTAACCATAAGAAAATAGTATTCCTCGCCTCAAAATATAATATATGATAGAAATTCTATCCATAAAGGGGGGTGTCGTATGACCATGTAGATCAACTGAGCCACGCGCATGTGAACGAAGGATAATGCAATTTCGAAAACCGATTTGTGGCAACCCTGATCGTTAAATTAAACAGTATTGCGGGTATTTTAAATGTCTGCGGAATTTTAACGAGATATATTGTACGAGATGTGCTGTGGTCAACCTCGCTAAATACCGCTTATCACTTTACATGTTCTTGTAACATTATATCCGTTTCTGAGGTCATCTACTTAATATATTTATTTAAAAAGCTTCTCAAACTTTTTAAATTTGTTTATGTTTCTTTTAAATTTTTTGACGTGACAACGTCTTAAATAATTCGATGGAGCCGGCTGCACGCTCGAAAAAACATGACTCATGCGGCGTTACCTCGCTCTGAGGCGTTCCATTTAAGGTTTGAAGTGCAAGCGAGAGAGCGGAACGAGCGACAAAGAGACACAATCGGCCTCCGCGCTCGGAAGCGTTCGACATCTGTCTCTCTCCTACTTGAGTGAGCGATGAAAATTTTTTTATATAATTGTATTTATGCGTACAAATAAATGTCCAAAACACAAAGTGACACGACAAGTTACGTACCGTCGACGACTTCAAAGAATTATGTGCTTTGTTCAAAATGTGTTATAATACTATAAACTATTAAACAAATCAGTCGATCTAATTCATGTTGCATATACGACGACTATTTTGTTTATGGAAATTATTTTTTTATGACGTATGAGCTCTTGTTAAATAAAACGATTAATACCAATGAAGGAAATGACGTCATCCGCGCTGACGTCATAGTTTTTAAAAACAATACGGAGCAAGTTATTCCGTCAGATATTGATGTCTAAGAAAATTCAATTTGTTGTTAGCCAATATTAATTCACATTTATTGAAGTTATACTTCTTATGGCAGATTAGGAGATAATGAAGAGAGTAAATTTTCACACCGTCAAAAAACGTCACCGTGAAGTTAGCATAGACAACATTTTAAAATAAAAGATGTCAATTTCTTTAATGACATTTCAATAAATTTTATTTAACTAGATAATGCGTTACAATAAGACTTTCAATGTATTAAATACCTTTTTTCTATTGTTAATGTCATGTATTCTACAAACGTAGAGCAGGGCGAAAGAAAATATTTTTATCTTGAAACGCCAAAGAAGTATAACTTCTAACGCGGGTACAGATACCGGAAAACTTCTTGAGTATTAAACAAGGGAGTGGGGGAAAGTTTGCGCATCGTACACAGCGCGGGACACAAACGTCAACTGATTTACCAATCACGCGATCGACACGTCACTCTCCCGCCGCCGCGCACCACCGCCTGCCGATAGATGTTTTCCTTCCTTTCGCACAATAGCTTAACACAAAACGTCTCTTGTACAAATTGTTATTGGAAACTATCTATTGTCTCTACTACATACAATATGTTGTTTGATGTAAAAAACAATACTAAATACCAAACGGCTTAACAGATTTAATTCAAATTTTGAAAATCGTTTAACATCGGTTCGGTTCGTAAGTTGGTGTAAAAATATTGTACAGTATCATTAGCAAGTTGATTTCAATCTTATTTTGAATCCATCTACAAAATCAATTTGAATAATCCAATTTTTATTGCTATATTATTGTATTGTACCAGACTACTAGAAAATTGGCAGAGATATTGGCGGAATCGTAGACAGCTGACAGCCAAAATTTGACGTCAAACACAGCTTAAGGCAATGGCAGGTTATCTCTAAAAACACGCATTATGAGCGCATTCTATATTTTTTGTATGCCAGTTTCAAGTAAAACATTCTATATTTTCCAACGGATAACTACTGTAACTTTTTTTTATTTATACCAATTCGGTGTTGAAACCAAAACGTACAGATAATATATATTATCATAAGCAAGATGATTTCCTTCTTATTTTGAATTCTTCTTCAAAATCAATTTGAGTCATCCAATTTTAATAGTTAAAAGATTTTATTATAATTTTTTCTTAATTTTACAAAAACAATCACAACAGACTATATTTTAGCACTAATATCGCTCACCCAGTCTACTAACAACTAAACTATTGTCGGAATAATTCACAGCTGGCACTCAAAATCTGATTTCAAACACAGCTTAAGGCAATGGCAGGTTATGTCTAACGACACGCGTTATGACCACAGGCTAGATTTCTAACTGACAACGCCCGTAACTTTATTCTTTTTATTTAAATAGAATTCAGCTTTGAGACTTCGGAATATTACATCCAATACGTTTCTTTCCTCACGATGATCATAGGTAGATTTCCTCTGATAGTTGTTACCCACAACATACGGTTCGAAAGCAATAAACCAAGGAACGTAGAGGCGGCATTAAATCTATGGCACAGCATCATTTGTCTTTACTCTGCGGTTGACAGTGCCGAGTGTTGGTCAGCCGATAAATGGCTCCCAATAACGTTATAAATAACCACTGCTTTTACTTTATACTGTAGAAACAAATTTTTATACATTTAAAAATGTCTGTATTTGACAACGGCAAAGACTGTGAAAGATTTGGTTTTAACTGAAATTTAAGTGAAATTTGTCTATTTTAAAGAAATTCTAGAATGTAGCTATTGATAGTGAATGTTGCGTTATATATAAATAAATATATATTTTTTATATAGAACAGGACAGAAGTTTGCTCCCTTCCGTTAAGTGGGATGCGGCCTACTGGAGGGCTTGCTTGTCCAGGTGATGCCTATTTAACCGCCGCTAAAATGATCTCATATTAAACTGTGTAGGTAAGATTAAGTACCACTCATTTTCTGTATTTATAATAAGCCACCTGGAGATGTTAACAACGAAGGGTTGTAACTCCAGACTGCTTCTAGATGAGCGCTGTTAGATAGGGGATGACGGATTTAGGTTGTATATTTCCATGGAGCATTATCCGGAGTGCAATCTATATTCGGGCAGCACCGGCCCAGAGATGACTGGAGTACTCTACACACGAACGGAGTTAAGCTTGATAAAGATTTAGAATCTGTTTTATTAATGTGTTTTTCTAGCTCCAAGCAAACAAATATTAAATTAAAACATGAGGATAAAATCATTTTTCAGTCTAAATATTTTACACCAAACACTAGAATATTTTTAATTTATCTTAATCAAAATAATTAAGATCCGGTCGCTCGAACAAAAGTGCCCGTACATTTAGATTAAAGATAGAAATTTCATTTTGTAATTCTTATTAAAAAAATAAAAAGGCCCCTTCAAGTTAAATTTGATTTGGAGGAAATACTTAGTATTCTATTAATCAGACTAAGTACAACGAAATCTTCGAAATTAACACAAAAAACGTCGAGTGACATTTCGAGCTTCAATACGCCACAGTATAATTATGGCAGTTGATATAAATAAAAATTTGGTATTTATTTATTGTCTGGCCTACGGGCAAAGGCCTCCCCCAATGTCCTCCAGTTTTCTTTATTGTACACTAATTTCGTCCAGGTCTTTCCAGCCATTTCCATGATTTCATTGGCCCACCTTTTAAATTGCCTACCTCTTTTTCTTTTATGACCTCTTGGTTGCCAGAGTGTTACAAATTTGCTCCATTTATCTGCTCCTTTTATGGTATATCCAGCCCATATCCATTTTAGTTGTTTTATTTTATATGTAACGTCAGCAACCACTGCTTTATCTGTTAAATTCTTGTTACTTATTTTGTCAATTCTTCTTTTCTTTATAATACTTCTTTCAACGGCTCTCTTTCTTCTTCTTCTGTCTTTCACATTGTGCTTTAGTAAGTGCCCATGTTTGGCAGCCGTATGTGAGAATTGGTAGGATGCATGTTTTGAAAAGTTTTCTCTTGATGTGCATGCTTGTTTTACTATTTTTCATGACTTCTTCTTTTTGGCCTTTGCCCTTAGGCACACAGAATCGGTTATCGTAGATTAAGAAAAACAATAGTTATAATGTATATATTTTGTATTTCTGATATATATATATAAAATATAAAATAAAATATATTGTCTACAAACGAAGGTTATAAATATAACTCATCACTTTCGAATCAGAAAACATTCATCCGTCTAAACCATACATAACTTTAATCACTATTTGTTTACAGATGTTTAGTACATAACAATAATATATCAATGAAGTCGCGAATCTCATGAAAATTAAATAAATTCCTTTAACAATAAATTAAGTAATTCCCTGTTATAACCGCGTATTACTCTGTGGCTAAATAGATTAAATTCACAATTCTCTGAAAACCCATCAATGTAATCCGGTGAATTAGGATACAATTGATCAAGGAGACTTCGATCTGTCTCATTATACTTGCTAATTCATCGAATCGACTTAAATCTAATAAAATTCAATGATTTGTAAAACTTTCAACAAATTTTGTCTTAGTAATTAGACAAATTTTTATTGTCTGGAATTCATTGAAATACATGTTTTATTTGACTAAAACAAGTTGGCCTCTGAAATTACAGGTGAGTTTTAGTCGAATTCATGTTTGAAACTTTTCTTTTAAAGTATAAGGTATATTTTATAATGAAAATCCTTCTGGTGGGTAATGAGGACCCGACCGGGTCGATCCTTGAAATTCCTGTCAGGTCAAAGGCCATATCGCCCAGCCCGTGTTGATCGTAAACCTGTCCTGTCCCTGTCCCTAGGTAGACTCCTGAAGATTTCAGTTAAAAAATCTTTTTACGTATGAAATACACGACGAACAATATGTTATAGATAAACAATTGACAATAAATCTTATATTTTTGAACATGAGTAACAATTTTTGATTTTATGTTTTAGTTCACTATTGTGTATTATCACTGTTTTTGTTAATCATTTTAAGACCTAAATGGTACAAAATTAAAAACATTGTTCACTATTGTCCAAAATATATTATAAGGTCCCTTACTCCGCAACGTATCTAGACCAATATTTTGATAGTACAAAACAGCTGTGTCTACGCAGTTTCAGCCAAAGTACATTTTATTTTTCGTTTGAAACATTGAGATAGATATAATACTGTCGTTACACTACACACACCTGCTGCTAAAATATTGCATATTTACTCCAAATTCCTTTTTTATTCGTCTGATATGCCAACTGATACTTTGCTTTAAAATTATATTAATTATTTAATATGTACTATCTGTGCCTACGAATCACTAAGATGACATACCCTGAAACACGCTATCAAAGTTATTCCGCCCGCTAAGAATATATACAACTTCATGACCTAAACTCCCCCTGGTCCTTCGGGCTGTGAGTCAGTTGTTAGACTGCTTGAAGGTTAATAAAGTTGCTAATAAAAAGTCAATATCAATGACAAATTTTTCAAGCCACAATATAAATTATATGTGTATATTGTATGTGTATTTCGTAAACTAGTGAACTTCAAGCGTGTGAATCTCATCCCTGCGGCCGTATAACACCGGCTGTATACTTGTCTATTAAGATAAAATTATCCCCAATTAGATACAGAAATCTGAGAACAAGATCGGAGTATATTCTAACTATAACTGAAAAATATATCCACTGAATGGTCGCTTAGAAGTTGCTTTACAACTCTTACGTTAAAAAAATAAAAAATGCAAGGGTATGAATAAGGTGTGTATTTTCAATGCTCAATCAAAGTATCCACAGTGCTACTTCAGATCGAAACACGCGTTATAATCACGGAAAGCTGTTAAAAATTCTGTTGTTCTAGTTTACACGAAAATTCAGACAAATGGTCTTCCTTGCTTTTGTCCTACATTCCATTGGACATATCCTTCCAAAACGCTGAACTTTAGTAAATATATTTGACTATATGCATAATTATATTATTAAGAGATAAAGTTTGTGAAGTTATTAGTAAGTATATGTCTGCATCTACTAAACTGATTTTGGACATTATTTTACCAAAAGCTGTGGCAAAATTGCAACAACAATGTATATTAACCCGAAAACTTAAAAGATTTTTTCATGGAAGAATTTGCAAAGTAAGACGAAGACAACGAAAGCCAAACGAAAACGTTTCTTACGAATGCTGTCTTAACGTAGAGATATATAATTGGATTCTAGAGAAAAGTCGTACATAAAAAAAACAATGGCGCTACAACCTTTTTATCTTTGGGCCTCAGATTTCTGTATCTGTTTCATGATAATTTGTTAATCGAATAGGCAAGTATGTGATCAGCCTTCTGACGCACGTCGTCGACTTTTTGGGTCTAAGGCAAGCCGGTTTCTTCACGATGTTTTCCGTCAACGTTCGAGCTAATGTTTAATGCGCACATAGAAAGAAAATCCATTGGTACACCCGGGGATCGAACCTATGACCTCAGGGATGAGAGTCGCACTCTGAAGCCACTAGGCCAACACTGCTCGAACTCGACACTAACTTTAATACACATGTGTGAAAATACTTCACGAAAATTATTGTGGTAAGGTACCCAATTTTTTTTATGGTTGGGTAGGTCATGGTTGCACATGCTAAGTACCGCGGGTAGCACCATTTTATTAACAAATATGTATTAGTATCTCATACTCGTAAAATACTTATAATAAATAATTATGCTTTTCGTTTAGGAAGATATAAAAGTGATGCTTCCATACAAATTACAACAAAAATTTCCACTGTGTATATTATTAATATTTCGTCTCACTCGTTGTATTTTATATTTTCTTATTATATATATATTATGTTATGTTAAAAACAATATTGTGATTTATAAATCCAGCCTTAATTGTACATTAGTCCGGAGGTAACCTGTGTTTATAGAATTCTTTATATTAGGTCACACGTATTATCAATGAACTATGTACTTTGTAACCAGATAATCTTGTAAGCCCTCGCTTTCTTCGCAACTAAATACGGTTGTATTCACTTCTAGACACATTTTTATCTCGTATACGTTGGCGCGGCTTAGTGTTATTTGATTTTAAAATAAAATCCAAAGATATGAAAAATTTATTTAAACATTCAGCAAAAGTGAAAATGTATCAACATTAGAAATTCCATTATTGGCCACTAACATTAGAAGTCTTCCATTCAATAGAAATATTTCTAGTAAAAAGATATAGATGATACATTTTCTATTCAAGCTACCCTTGCATAAAAACAATTTGAAACTGAATTGGTTATAAAGTAAACAGAATCATTAATATTTACCCGATTAGTCTGCATAATTTAATGCAATAATTATACCAATGGCTGCAAAACTTGTTACACAGAAGTGGAGGATTTAATTGCTGTTATTATATAATATTACACATTCACACACACATAGACTTGCTGTGTCCACTGGTTTATTGTAAATAATAGTCTCATGTGAAAAACGTTCTATTTCGTTGATCATATCACCTTGAGAAGTTGGTCTCACTTCTGTTTGTGTTTCGTAATATTAAAGGCAAGTAGGTGATCAATCTTTTATAACACGGCTCTGACTTTTTGGGTATAAGGGCTCGGTTTCCTCACGATGTTTCCCTTCACCGAACGAGCAGGTGTTAAATGCACACAGACAAAATTCGATTGGGTTCAGCTAAATCTTTGACCTAAGCGATTAATGTTTAAAACAAGAGAGTCATGTCATGTCCTGGTTTATACAAGATACTCTCAGGGTGAATTCATTGTGTTCGATTATATCCATTTTATATGGAAGGCTGTTTTGATTGGATGTAAAGTATGTTGAGTATTCAAAAGTGCATTATTGGTCAAATACAACTACAAAATATTTTGAATATCTTGATCACCGAAAATAGTTTACCACAAAATGGAATAGATAATATTGTGTTAGGAATGTTTATGTGCACATGTTGTTAAAAAGTTTCTTGCCTTGAATTTCCCGAGGAGCCACTTCCATATTATTTACAAAGTTGCGGTAAGTGAGGCGACATGTTTATCGATATGATACCTACAGCAAAATTGAATAAGCAATATTAAACTATAGTAGATAGTCTAGGTAGCCTTTTTGGCTTCGTTTAAAAAGTTTATTTTGTTTTTAGCGTTTAACACCATTATTTGGGCGAAACATTGTTTCATATGTATTGAAATTTTCCTATTTGCGGGCTATGTTACCTCACTATATACAGAAGTATTTCTAGGTATAACAAGAAATTGTAGCCAAAATTATCGAATATTTTTTATCAACATTTAATTAAAATTATTCAAATCAATCTTCATTCTTGAATCTCACTCATATTTCGTGCTTTGCACATACACACATAACAATTTTGTAAGTTTAAAAATAAATGACCTAATTTGTTTATCTACTCCAAAATTTACTTAAAATGCCGACATTTTGCCTAAATTACAGGCCTAATTTGCTCGCAACGCAGAACACCGACTCTCTCAAGTAGAGAGCGGTTCTTCCACTCCACACGCCTCTCACCTTTACAAATGTTGAAGATCGTTAACGCCTTTTAATTGCCGAAAATAACGAGCCTATTATGATGTTTGGCTAACGAAATGAATACTTGAGCGTTGAGTGTTATCATTTGTTGCTCAATTACTTTGTTTATGCTGACAAAAGTTAAATGCCGCTAACACAAAACAGTATAAATCATATTGTACTATTTATGAGATTATTACACATTGAAATGGTTTTAATTGATATTCAATTCGATTAATTCACAATTTTAATAAGAACTACATGCATATGAGTTACTTAAAGTATAATAATAACTAGTACTATAATAATGACATAATTAACTGAATAATTGTTAGTGTTGTACGGTTAAATATCGACGTTCGTCTACATGGTAACATCTCTATTGTCCCACAAAAGTTTATGACTTCATAAAAAGCTCGGGATAAATTTTTAAATTGAGGCACACTTCTCATAGCTCAATTTAAAATTATTTATTCAGAAGATGGTTTCAGTATAAAAATTAAAATATGAAATCCTATTTTCATAACAATTGTGTATATTTTCAAATATTTCAAAACCTGATTTCTTTGTCCCGTAATAAATATTTCAAAATATAAAAAAAGCAGTATGAAGTTTTTTCATGAACAGGTTGCATCTTGATGAGATTTATATCATTAACTAAATTTACATAAGGTGTCAAATATCCAAATGAATGTTTATTATATTAAGGTAATAATAAAAGTGTACATTATTTACAACTCGATAGGTCTGTACTAATGTGTCAAAATTTTGTGAAACATTTATTGATGGCAAATCACATTCGGACAAATATGTTTTGGCATGTACCTAGAATTATCCCTAACGAGTAGGTAAGCTATCTTAGCAATCTATATTCATTTATTAAACTTCGTTGTCAGTACATTAACTAATATTTTTTTTTTAAGAACAACAAGACAGGTTAAAACAATTATTAATATTAATTTTATTTTATGTGGAAATGTTTTAAATATTACTAACAAGATCGCTTACTAGAAGCTATACCCGGTGAATTTATAAAAAAAGATACGGTACCCAACAAAAACTAAAAACTTTTATTCATTAATTAGTGATTCTTTTAACTCTTTCACGGAAAAAGCGTGGCCATTTTAATTTCAATAGACTAATTATAAGTTTCCCGTTTCACGAATAAAGAATATAAAATATTCCTTTGCTATTTAGCCTAATTTGTATAAAAGGCACGAACATTTCAATTTTTCGCCTGTAACATCCGCAAACGGGGAAAAGGATATAATGACGATAAAAAGGCATAAAATAAGGGCCGGTTTAAGGTTGTGTGGGGCAATGTTACATCCAGTAACTGTTCAGTTTTAAATGCTTTGTAAACGTCATACAGGGTTGACGAGTATTCTTAATCGAAGATAGACCGAAGAAATGTTTGTCAATCAAAAATCAAAATGTTGATTTGATTAATTTATAGACTTAGTAAATAACTTTTAACTTATCAGTACCGTTTAGTAGTTGTTACAATAAATACAAACATTTAAAATCACTAAAAAATCCTATGCATTCCACTTTACACAAATCACTAGATCTAGAATGTTCATTTTTGATATTAGTATTATTTTAATATGTATTTTAAAACCCCCCCCTAATATTAGATTAAATGCCAACTCAGAATGTTAAACACAATTCGACTTATGGGGCCCCAAATTAGCCCATGATTATGTAAGGGTTGCAATTAACGCACATAATAGGACCTTTGTTAGGCAATGCCCGAGAAACGTCCATTTAAATCATAATGTGGTCCATGAATATAATATTATAAGAAAGTCCTATATTAATGTAATAATATCTATTAATAGTAACTGGGGCTCGTGCAAGGCTCATTATTGTTGTTTTTAGGTTTCACAAAATGTGTTATTACGCAAAGAAAAGCTTAAATAAGATTAAAACGGGATTTATATTACGACCTTTTTCACTTGGACACTAATTATTTTCTCGCATTTGCAAAATGATATCTGCTTAATCACGTAGCGTGCCCATTTTTATACGACGATAAAAGGAATTTAAGGGATAATAGGAATTAATATATTATTACTAGCTGACCCGACAAACGTCGTTTTGCCATGTATATTATTTCCAGAAAACATTTTTTTAGTTCAATAAAAATAGCCTATCTACTATAATAGAAAATGAAGTTAATCGTACAGGGGTGACAATTAAGGGTTGTATATATTTTGTATGCTGTATCATAAGAAAATAAAATCATTGTCTAAAAAATAAAATTTCAGGATGGACACCCCTTATCAGTTAGGGGTTTGAAAGATAGATAGTAGCCGATTCTCAGACTTACTGAATATGCATAAAAGATTTCTTAAGAATCCGGCGAGCCGTTTCGGAGGAGTATGGGAACGAACATTGTGACACGAGAATTTAGATATAGATAGATAGATAGATATAGATAAAGATTACTTCAATCAATGATTACTTCCGTATTGTAATAAAAACTTTTATCTCAGAAACAAAATAAACTAGGGATGCCTGCCTACAGCACACGACTCTCAACACTGATGTCATGCGTTCGAATCCCAATTGTGCAGCAATGTTCCACGAAATACATAACTTTATAGTATACGGTAAATCATTTTGAAGTTTACTGTCTCTTAGACCCAAGAAATAATGGCATTTGTTAGGCACAGAAGGTTTGTAAAAGTGCAATGACCTTCAAACATTTTCCTAATCTTTGTACCCCATGTTTAAATCTTTGTTATAACCATCACGAAATACTATTATTTATTGAAGTGAAACTTCTTTATGGGAATTGAAAAAAATTTACCGTCACATTTTCGTTTCCGCGTCACATTTTTTGATTACGCGCCATCCTTTTCTTGTCCCCACCACGGTTGATTCGAAGAGATTCGAAGCCATTAACAACAGCAATATATTCTAATGATAACGATGATAGTAATAATTCTATTAAAATTAATGAAATTATGTGATAATCTTAGTAGTAATAAGGTAAAATGAAATAATTGTATTATTTGTTTTCATGTCTATGATAATAAAAGCATTTCGTTAAACTTTATCTAATTTATTATTTTATTTAACCAATTCCTGTACACGCATACATTTTTTTAAATTTAAGAGTTGATATATTTTTTATAACTTAATTTATTCTAGTGAATACAATTGTGTGAAAAGTGATTGTTAAATGCAATCCAATTAAATTTATAAAATTCCCAGTGAAATGTGGATTTTAATTACGACAAAATTCGCGTAGTGTAAAATACGCGAGTCAATATTTTTCATATAAATAGTTTCACAATACCGACAACATTATTCTCATAATTAAAGGCTCTCGTAAAACATATTCGTATTAAGTTACATTTAAAATTAATGTGTTTGAAATACCACATTTGGAAAATAACCTCGACCTAATTGTTGGTAATTCCTGTACTATAAACTAAATTTGTAAATATAAAAATGTGTGCTTGTCTAGTGTACACACGTAAGAAGTGAAACTTCTTTATGATTTAATTCTTTATGTTTTTAAAAATAATCTACTATAAGCAACTTTACAGAAATTGGTTAAATAAAGTTATATTAGATAAAGTTTAACAAAAGGCTTTTATTATCATAAACATAAATACAAATAGTACAATCATTTTATTTTACCTTATTTCTACTAAGATTATTACAGAGTTTCATTAATTGTAATAGAATTATTACTATCATTGTTATCGTTATTATATATTTTGTCATGTCGGTAGTTTTACAATTTTTTCTTATTTATAAGCCAGCATTTTGAAACAATTGAGTATATACCAGGTATTTGTTGGTCATACATATCTGATAGTCTTCAATATATAAAACATCGAATTCATATTATATTGAATACAATACTAAATCGATTTTCGGGTATTTTGACTCATAAAACGCCGACCAATATTATTTTATTGGGCGCGGTTGCGAACAAAAACTATATTGTTTCCCCAACTCACACACTGACGTTTATTAATGCGAGTGGGTCTCACCGACCGCGATGTTACATACATACTGATGGGATTTTTTCGTTTACGTTTCACTTATTTGGTTTGAGCTTGATAGCTGCTTTTGCTGCTTTTGCTGATTGATATAGGAGATTCGGGATTATATGAATTAGAGGAATATTGTGGTTTTCAAGTTATGTATGTATTATGCGATAGCTATTTTTACTGGTATTGCACAACAGTTGAGCAACAATTTCTATCTACATAAGCAATGCCAGTCAGTCACGACCGACACAAAGTGATATAATCAATTAGGCCTAACACTCGAATGCCTGCTGGCCGAGATGGTTGTAATCCTTGGGTAGAATGCCTGGCGAACCCCGAGGGTCCATCTTAAGGACGTGTGAAGGGCTGAGGTGTTTTTAGTGGGTGGGGTCTCGTTACTTCTCTGAATAGCAGAGGGATTTGAGTGTAGACCCAGCCCACTGTCCCCGCGTCAAGTTCGATGTCCTTGGAACTTGACGCGGACCTGCTGCGTAATCCCATTATTACCTCATTAAAAAGAAAGAAAGATGGTTGTAGTGCCACTGGATTATTATTGGGGTTCCGAGCATGAAAAAGATCTAGGCATGGGTCCCTTAGGTTGAGTGATAGTAGTAGTAGCCATTGAATAGCATAAATATATAAGCAGTATTTCACTGAGGTACAACGTAAGCAGTTCTACAAGGCTCAAGTACGACCTCATATGGAATACTGCTAACATCTCTCTATTATATATATATATATCTGATGTATTCTGTCCCCGCAGTGCATTTTCCCGCCGTTAAAATTCAAGATTTTGTTAAATGTTAGACTAATATAGATAAAACTGTTTTAATATGAGATTAATTAACAAAAGAAGCAGCATTAAATAGCATACTATTTTTATTGTAAAGGTTTTATACGTTCAGTGTCAGTCAGAAACAGTTGGTTACAAAACTAAGCAGTTTTTCACTGACGAGGAAGTTGAGAAAATACACTGCAACTGGTTAAACTATTATTTTATCGACAGATATTAATGTGGCTCAGTCTCTTGTACCGAGAGCGATGTGTTATTATGTACCCAGCACACAGTGTGAGAGTTACGAGGGATGCATACTGATTTTTATAACAAGCTCATAATTGATTTTACGTTTTTCACCCGATGGATACTTTAGTTTTAACAGATCAGGGAATCTCTGGGCTATTGTTTTGTACCTATAATTTACGGTTGTATTGTTATTTATACGCCGCTTAATTTTTATTATATGTACAAGGGCAGATAGATCTAGTTGAAAGGGCAGATAAACGAAAAGTAAACATTACGAGAACTGATGTCATGTTCTCATGATCAACTGATGTGATTTGCTTACTGCTAAAATTGTAAGACAGAAAATATTGCTCAGTTGCGATAATAACAGGATTATCTGGTAGAAAAAAAATACCTAAAAATCATAATTATAAAAACCCAATAATAAATTAACAGATAAAGAATATTTATTTTTAAATGGAAACATAATTTAACATAATGGAAAATGGGTAAATAGAACTATTTTATAATAATAATAATCCAACATACAGGAGCAATCTGTGGGAACCCATATAGGGCTCCTGATGCTTTGATCGTTTTATTTTTGTAAAGAAGGTGATCTGTTGGTGGTTGACACATGCTTTAAACGTTTCGGAGACATCCTGCCAATGCTTGCCACCAAGCAACTGTAAAACGTAAACAGAAAGAAAAATCTGTTGGTGGAAAATCATGATTCGAACGTGTCCTACGCTCAATGTTATAGTCACGGAACCAACACAGCTCAAACTATTCTATAAGACAGACAGACGATCAAGTCAGAGATAGTATAAATTTTAGTAATAGGACATTTGCGTTCGAACAAATCCGGGTTATACGAATTACGAGATCCCAACGAGAATTATTAACCTTTATAGTGATCTGTTTTTACGCACTTGTTGTCGACTAGGAGTTTACAAAACACTTTTATTTATTTTACACAAAACACATAAGGAGTTAAGAAATGACAATAAAAATTTAAAACCTTTTAGTGATGACAACAAGCGATCTCTTTAAAACAACCCAAATAAATGAAAAATTTTGGTATACTAATAATAAACACAAAGGGAAAGCATATACGAAAAGCTAGAACGTGAAAATGTGTGGTCACAGCGCTGAGAGCAGATTGTCATACAGTGTACCTAATCATTATTTTATCTAAATAATTCTAATAACAATGGGACTTATTCTAATTTACCTATCTTAGTGGAGAAAACAAGTTTATCTCTTCTTTAGAAGTGGTGTCTTCTGTTACCAACTGCAAAACAATAATTTGAACACAGATCAGAGTAGCTACGACTAAAGAATTTAAATATCAAATTACAGATTGTTAGTTGTGTTGTCTACTCAGAGTTCCGTTAACGATTACATTACAATTTCACATAGGAAGCTACATATATTTCATCGCACTATGCTAGCAGTCCAGAACGCATACAATACAATGTAGATTTAATAAGAGGAAGTAACATTGGTTTGTTAAAGAAAGCAAAAAAGAAAGAAAAGAAAATCCTATTGGGAGGCTGTGGACAGCATTTATGACCAACACATTTATTAATTACCATTGATGCCTGTGCCTAACAGGATGCATTAGGGATGCCGCACTTTTCCGAATGATGGTGATAAAACCGCTACCTTGGGTAACGGTAAATGTACCTGACGCACTGGAAAATGATAAAGCCTGAACGTGTTGGTATTTAATAGTAATTCCGGGGAGTCTGAGTACAACAGTTAAGAACATAAATGTGTTGCATAATGGAAGTTATTTCACTGCTTATATATATTGTCTCACAATTGATCAATGTACCGTTTGAATAACACAAAGAGCGAAGAAGTCGTAGCCACAGACAGAAGTTATAAAAACTCCTTAACCTGCATGGTAATAAAATTAAAATCATTATTCATTTATCAGTAGTATTATAACGAATATTTTTAAAAGTACGTATGTCATTATTTCCGTATACGTACGTAATACGATTTGAAATAATATACATGTTGTTATTCAATGTTATTTCAAATAACATATAATTTTCTTAAATCCTTAAGATCCTTGTCATCGATCCAAACTAATGTTACGATTACCCATACACTCCCATTGCTCCCTTAATGACTCTGCAGAATCTACCCTATTTGGGAGGGATCTTGCGATCTTATTTAATGTCGGCTTATCTGCGATAGATGCAATAATTATATGTTGGGATGTTTTTGATGTACCTAGTTTATGTTAAAATTATTTTTGGTATATAGTTTTTTTGGTATGTAGTATATAGTTTTGGTTTAAAAAATCACGAACAACAATAAATATATAAAAATGAATTAAAATGCTCTCAGATTGAGTGTAAAATAACTGAAACATACGCCACTTGTAGTATATTTTAATGTATGTAATTCTATATCCAATAACCTCATAGCTTTAGGTCATCTTCTTAAGCTCCGCATCGTATATTAAAAGCTTCGTGGAAGTCTTCCTCTTGGCAGTAGAATGCGAAGACTTAAGACAGTCGGTATGCATCCAAGGATAAATTTCGGCATCGGCTTTTGGAAGTAGTCTAATGTGAGATAAGCCCCATACACCCATGTAGCCTTATACTTTTGAGAATGCTACTAGCATTTCCTCCTTAGAAGAAAATGTCATCTGATCTCTTTGCATATGTTTCGAATTTAAACTAAAAAAGCAGCTCAAAATATATTTGCAAATCCAATATTTTAATATCCGTATCCGTCCTCCATTTTAATTCAGTGGCACAAATTTAAATCCACCACGTCGGGTGCTAAATCGTGTCAAACCATCCGTGCCAAAGTTTAGCATACAAATAAACCCTTGCCTATTATTTGCCTAAAGACCCATGAAAACTAAAATAGACGTGTCGATAATTGCTCTTAATAGGTTATATATTGCCTTGCCTCATTAAAGAGTCATGGTTTGCGAATGCGGCCGTCAATAATAAACGTTTTTCATCCATTATTAGGGTCTTGTCTTCGTGACTGCATCACACGATTTTATTGAGACCACCAATTGCAAATTTTCTAAGAAGATGAACGAAGCATAGATTGTAACTCTAAAATTGTGATATTTACCCACTATTATTTTACAAGAACGCTCTTTATTTTGGTTTAATCATATTATATTTTTATTTGATAAAAAAACAATGGCGCTACAACCTTTTTAGGTCTGGGCCTCAGATTTCTGTAGCATGAGCATTTATAAATTGAATAGGCAAGTAGGTGATCAGCCTTCTGTGCCTGACGCACGCCGTCGACTTTTTGGGTCTAAGGCAAGTCGGTTCCCCTCACGATATTTTCCTTGACCGTTCGAGCGAAAGTTAAATGCGCACATAGAAAAAAAAATCCATTGGTGCATAGCCGGGGATCGAACCTATGACAATGTATGAATGCCTCTTTAAAATAAAATTTATTAAGAATTTTCATCTTCTACTAAGTTACATACTTTTACACAACGTAGTACAGTGTTAGCGCGTTAGACGTTATATAAAGAGTACCGTTGCAATACTGAAAGTTTATATCTACTACCACATGTCAATATTATAAAAGTATTAAGTCGTTATTCTACATTAGAAAATTTTAGAAAAATTACCTTTATTGCTCTATGAATAAATCTTTAAATCGTTTGAAATGTCTTAGCAAAATGGAAATAGCTCTCAAAGAGCGAGCCTGTCATCTTTCACATCGTTTATTAAGGGTTTAACAAGCTCAAACTGTCAATAAGTTGAATAAAAGACGCTCTAATGGCTAAAACTCAACGAAATTTTCACTTTATCACAAGTAACGTCTCTTCAAGAATTAACTTGAAGAAGTGCATTTGTTAGGTTTTTTTTAACATTATATAAGATTGAAATGCGCAAATGTTACTGATGTTTTTTAAATCGAACCTTGAAATAGTTTATGAGTTTCTACGCATTTCATCATTCTCAATAATATTTCAATATCTAGACCTCTTAGGATAATTTTAAACTAGATATACACAGACTTAACGAGAAAACACATAGTAACTGTACGTTATTTTAACAGCAGGTCTCTCGGCCACTTAGCTTACTATTTTGCGCTCCAGCACATTTTAATAAAACTAGAATAGAATCATCAATAACGCCCGGTACATTTTGGTTCGATAACTTGACATTGCGTGCTGTCGTCAATTTCCCGGCAAAAAGGCAAAAGAGACTTGTCAATTGTTATTTTTGTCCTGGCAAGCTATTATTTCAGTAATATTTTATTTTCTATATTATATATTGCTATAGTTATTTATATGATAACTATAGCCATTAGAAGTTAATTATATGTATATCAGAACAGTGTTGGCCTAGTGGCGGCATCGGCCCTAGTCACTGCAAGCAAGGGTTCAAAACCCGGTTGTGTACCCATGGACTTTCTGTCTATGTGCGCATTTAACACTTTTTCGGACGGTGAAGGAAAATATCGCGAGAAAACCGGCATGCCATAGAGCTAAAAAGTTCAAAAGGTCACCACTGACCACCAACACCACCAGATACACTTTTTTTTCTTGTAAATTATAACTTAATGTATATAAAAATTATTAAAACCACGCATTTACTGTTAAAAATATGCACCGTTTGTTGTTATTATTAGAAATATGACCGCCCTTATCGATAGAAATTGTCAACCTTAAGTTAACCCTTTACATGTTTGAAAACTTTAATGAATCAATAGCTTGAAGGGATAACCATAAAACTCAGATATAAGCAATATATATTTAAGCAAGATCATTCTGCCGGTGGTTACTATTACATTTGAGGTAACGTTTTTTATACAAAACCTACATCATTGACTAAGATATTTCTGACAGACGATATTTGACCACATTTTCTGGACACAGATAAGTATGTTGTCTTTAGTATATTGACAGCGTTTTGCAGATACTTGTGTCGCGTTTAAGATTGGATATTTTACGAAAATGAGTATTACTTCAATATTTTAAACCAGAAAGTATCTTATGTTTTCTCGGGTGCAGTTTCCCAACCTTCTACTTGAAACTGGCATAAAGTTAAAACAATTACCATTATATTTTAAAAAAAGAAAGAAAAAACTATCTTATTTATAAAACTATTCTGCAATACACCATAGAAATAACCGTATATACACAATTGTAATAAAGCTTTCTATAAATAATATCAGTGGGTAGAGAATAAGCTTGTATTATGTAGAAGATTATTGCTAACCCCGAGATAGCAAGCTTCCTGCTGTAACCACAGATTAGATATAAACAGTTGTTTCGTCATAGTTATGTTATCTAAAAAGGGTTCTCTGAGTTACAATGTTTAACTAATGCCTTTTTTACGACGTATTTAGATTTACTAGGGCAAACACACAGCTAACATTAAATGTATACTGGTATATCGTTATATATATATTACTTGCCTTTTATTTGCAAAATATCAATGTTTCTTACATAAAAAGTATCAACAGAAAAATCGTGTAACATTTACAGTGATAGACTAAAAACTTTTGAATAAATAACGCTATTATCTATATTATTAACTTTGTATGATATACACAGAAGCAAACATTTTATGAAGGATAAAGTGTTGTGAATTCCTCTAACATGCCCACTGTATATTTCTGTACTAACTGTTTTTGACAAGACCAGTTTCATCGTCATTGCCTATTATTTACATTGATTGTCCTACTGTTTCATCGGAACTGTATGCCACCCCCGCAGAAGTGCACTTATAGTAAGACGCAATTAGTTTGATAATGTGCATATGAGTGTGGCCATAATACGTTCAACCATACAGATTTATCTCACATTTCGCTTGCTTTATTTACGAATTTAGTTTAATTTATGGTTTTCTATAGAGAAAACGTTTACTGTGTTGTATATACGTAAATACTATTGAAACACGTTCAAAAACGTTTCCTTAGAAAGCTTTGCTATCGTCTACACTTGCGTGGTGTATTGCAAACGTACGAGGCTCGTTTGGACTATTTCAAGTTAGATACTCTAAAACTCCGACGTGACTTAAATGATCTAGTTTATGTATATAAAATATTTAACTTTTAAATACACACTAATCTTCTTACAAAATGTTTCTTTCTTTGTAATTCTAGAGTTACTCGATATAAAAGTCTTCTATACGTACCTAGGGCTCGCTTATCTGCTACTTTCAATGGTCCAGTGAATATGCTATCTCGCTCTTACAAGTTGCAGTGGTTAAAGATTTTGTGGTTGTGTTTAGCTTTTTTTTCCTTGGATATATTGCTTATGTTATGTAACTGATGTATATGTGTGTTAAATTGGAGATGTCATATTTTCTTGTATTTTTTAGGCATACCTACACATTTTTTTAGAATGTATAAAATAAATAAAATGTTGGTTACTGACAATTCTGTTAATTGCATTTTGTTAAAAATTCCCCGTATAAGTAAATATGTACCGCCGCCCATATCACTGTCTGCATACTATTCATACCTACCTAGGCCTGCGGTGCCTTTTAAAGTTGTAAGGTTAGCATTGTTTAAAAGATCCAAGCTCATCTATACGTAAGCGACGATATCTAAAAATACCGATTTCAGCAGCAGATTGACATCAAAAAACATTGAATCTTCAATAAAGCAATCAAAGTTAGTCGAATAAAGGGAGTGAACGAATGAACGGAACGATCAAATTGACGGATCACTATCGTTCAACTCGGCCTCGAGCGATTCACGATTATTAATTACATTTTAAGAGATAACTCACTCGTTCCGTTTTGTTTTAAACTTATTTCTGTTAAGTCATTTATAAACGGCCGGCTGTACCACACTGTAGATGCTAAATATGACTACAAAAGATGTACTTTTTATCTAAACTTTACTTTTACGTACCAAAAGTTTTAATATCTGAAAAAAATAAAAACAAGTAAATTCTGACACCAATAAGGTAAAAAATATACTTCACGCAACCAATATTTGTTTCACGAAAAAAAAACATTATTTATTTTCAAATCTTTATTGAATAGAATATTCTCTATATCCAAGTGCTTAATAAAGAAACTATATACCTACCTTTGAAACCACAACAACATGAAGTAATATATAGATAGCATTTGACCACAGCTTAGACCGGCCTCAATTGAATATATCAATTATGCATTCCAATACCTTTAATTTTACACCTATATCTAATTAGCTTGTTTGGTAAAATGAATCGTTTATTTACCAAGATAGTGGTTAAATTAGATTGATCAACTACAAATATCAGCACCATCAGCCATATATAAATAGACATGCAAATGTCATATTTTTTACAATGTCATAAAATAAGAACATTAACATAATGTCAAAGTTAAGTTATTTACAATTGGTGTCAAATCTACGGTGCGGTATCCAACAGTATAAAGGCACCTTTTGCCTTTAAAAATTTAATCATATTTCCCTTCAAGGAATTACACGGCAGTGATCTATAACTTCTAGGAAGGTGATTAAATAGTTTTATAGCCATGGCGTAACAATTTTTTTGCATATAAGTGGAGCATGCACCCATACCCGTATTGGATATATCCCTCGGTATATATAGACAAGTTTTTTTGAATAGTTTTGGATGTTTCTTTACAGTCTATAAAGAATAATAAATTTATATTTTTCAAACATTTCTTAGCGGACAACTTTTAACTAACATTAACATTTTTTTTCGAAAAACGAAACAGAAATGATATGAGTATCAGACTTACAACTCCAAGCTGGTCACTACGAGAGCAAAGTAGCCTACGAAAGTAGTTACTATATATTGTAAGATTAGACCAGGAAATTTGCTGAGAAGTTTGCCACTTTTATAGAACAACAAAGGTACCACAGAAAACCGAGTCAAAATAATTCAGTAAATAATTATACCACTATAACTTTTTCTTGCACTGCTGGCCTAGTAGCTTCTCGTGTGACTCTCATCCCTGAGGTTGTAAGTTCGATCGCCGGCTGTGCACCAATGTCTTCGCACTTTATTTCTATATACTCATTTAACATTTGCTCAAATGCTAAAGGAAACACCGTGAGAAAACTTGCTTGCCTTAGACCCAAAAAGGCATTGGCAAAAGACACACTGACACCTACAGAAATAGAAATCTGAGGCCCATACCTAAAAAGGGGTCTGTGATTTTATAATTTTCTCTACTGTTGAATAACAGAAAAGCTAAAACTTTGAATATATTTTGCCTTATATATTTTAATTTAACCGATAGCATCGTACGGATTTAGATATATATACTCTAAATGTTAAGTGACTTACGTTGAGCATTATCATAAGAGCCTGTATCAGTTGCGAACTAAGTGGTGAGGTACAGGAATGTCAGTTGGTTGAAGCCAACAGCCAAGTTCTTAGAGAGGTCAAGACCAAGTTTGTCAGACCTCATTCTGTCTATAGCCCGGGTTTCGAAACATAACGTAGTATGGGCATATTATGTTATGTTTCAAAACTTTCTCTTCGACTTTAAGAGATATGGAAGTGTAAAGTGCGGTGCAAACTGATGGTATTTTTTTTTGGTTCAGTGACTAAAATTACCAATTATTAAGCCAAAAGTTCTGCGTATTGGATTTATTATTATATATGTGCATTTAACTTTCGCTCAAAAGGAAAAACGGCATTTCATAGGCCAAAAAACCTTTTCTCAGAAGAACGACAAGTCATCTAAGACTTGCTATCTGCGGGCAGGAAGGGCTTGTAGGGCCACTAAGTGTTCATGATATATATGATATATATATATATATATTTAATTATTTAACATACAATTTCGTCCAAATACATGGGTCGTATAAAATTTACAAAAATACTTCATAGTGATGCATTGAGTTAGCATAAATACGATAAGTTCCCTTTACATTAAAGGTTGACACAGTGTTAATAACGAAGTTCGTAAAGTGCTACGAGAATTCGATAAATATTGGAATCTGAACAATGATCGCACTATGCAATATATTGCGGCTGGACTATTCGCTCGGAATATACACATTTACAGCTTTTATTACGAACTAGGTTTTTGCTTTTTATTTTTAATAACGAGAACTATATTAGTTTTAACCGCCAATGTAAACCAATGTCCTGAAATTATTGAACTTCTATATTCAAATTTCTAAATTAAACTAGTTTAACTCAAGTATATGAAGTAGCGTCCAATATAATAGTTACTATATTATAAGATACTAAATATCTGCTTGCGGCTGACCATGCATAGTTTATAACATTAATGAAAACATTAACGTGGTTTATATTATCAGCTAAAACTTTTTATCAAAGTTTTTAAACATACAATTTGGAGTGCTTTATTATGGTTTGGCTCAAGTCCTTTCAACACACTTCATAACAGAGCTCAGCTGGCCAAAATGGGTTTCGTAGACCACAAAATTACTCTTCACTACTAAACAGCTTAATCAATGATTTTGTTACTGAACTATTTACATTATTAGAGCATATCGAAGATATAATGTAATTTATATTTATTTATGTTCTATTAATCCCTCGAATAACAAACAAAAAGGGACAATGAGTAAAGACAGTGATGAAAGCAATAGCATATGTTCTAATATAGACAATATTTTATATAGGAAATTATACCCAAACTTTACTAATATCATAAAGAAGTAAAGTTTGTGGGGTTGATTACCCCCTGGGCAATATATGGATCTACAGAACCGATTTTGATCATTATTTTACAATTGTCACGTGTTTTGTGTGTGTCAAATGCTAAATATTACCCTGGAAAATGTTTGTAACAATCAAACATACAGTATTTACCTACCTATATAGTAATGATTAAAATAATTAAAAATTAATAAAAAAAAGATTAGTTTGTCCCTATGGCAGCGTATCTTTAACGATGGCAGTATCTCCTCGCTGTATTGCAATACTTATTCGTTGAGCGAGGAAAGCACCAGCTCTGGGGTCACCCATACTATCTACTAGGCGCCTCCTCTTACGCCTGCTCTGTGGACGACCCAGCCTCTCTGCTTGTCCGAGGGAGATGAGACGGGGCAAACATGTCCATACAAGAAGCATCCTATACCAAAGCCCGTCCCATGTTCCAAGGAATCAACGACATCCCATCCGGTCACTTGCTATCGTCTCTTGTGATGCCTGTTGGCTCCAAAATGGCTGGAATATTGACGGAGACGAGAGAGCGGTGTATAATGTCGTTAAGCGCGGCGTGGCGAGAAAAACGACCTTCACTCTTTTGGTAATGGAGGCCATGGTGTTCAAGGGTACTTTCTTTAAAGCCACAGGGACACTTATGGGGAGTACATATACTGATGGTAGTGCGAAGTGATTCAGGGTCCAAAAGGGTTCTAGTGATTGGCGAAGGATATTAAGCCAATGACCGACTTCCCTAGATCCCACGGACACCAACCTTGCACGGTCTATTATTGAAATGAGACCTAATAAGTTTTGGAATTCAGATTTGCAAAAAGGATCATCCCAGTTCCTTTAAAGTTGACGCTACAAGAAGAACACTTTTCCGTTGTATTTGAAAAGTGAAACGGAGAAGAAACCGTTTCTTACGAACGCTGCCTTAACGATGAGAGATATATGATTGAGTTCTAGAGAAAAGTTGATCAAGATAATGCCGAAAAAAAGTCTACTACTAGTATATTATATAAAAACCAGTGACAAAACCATTACTTATTTACGGTTTTCACCAATATCGAGAATGATTCATGAGGTAATTTTTCAACATTTACATGTCACGGTTTCCCATGCGAAGCCGGCGGGTTTCTTCTGTTTTTATAAAAGGCAAAAATCTTTTCTTTAGCTTATAATAATAATAAGATCCTAAATAAATAAAATACATTACGGAATTTCCACATTTATAATTTAATTAAAAATAGTTTTTTTATAGAAAACGAATTTATCCCGGTGTGTTTCTAAATTTACTCTGTTCTAGTTTAAATGTGGTATTTAATTATCATTTATTAAAAAAAACAAAGGAGTTATGCTACAATAACTCAAAGGATTAGAGAGTTACCGTAGGCCTCCAGGTGGATTTTCTAATTGCAACCTTACCTGTTATTCGGGAGAATCAAATATTTAACCCCTTATAAATTACTCCCGGGGGAATCTTGACGTAATTAATTGCTTACATTTCCAGAAATCTACATTGTTTTGTTTTTAAGGTTACGACGGATTGTATGGAATGCTGTGTATGTTAATGTATATTTTAATGCTCATACATCAGTGTTGTTTGTGACAGGAGCTGGATTATTTTTGGTATGTTAAAATTACAACTGGCCAGTATTTGTTTTATGTAAGAGCCTGTAGTCTAAAGAGTTAATCTTATTATCTATGGCACGTTACAATTATAAGACAAGTATTTAATGTGAGTAAATATCATATTAATAATCAGAAATAGATAATTTTATTTAATTTAAATTATTGCGTATTTTTCTTGGATGTCCGGTAATATTGGCCTCCATACGCCCTATGAATAATGCGGATATCATTCTGCGTCTTTTATATTGAAATTTAAGGGCAAGTAGCTAATCAAACTTCATTGCCACACCAAAACTTTGCTTTTAGCTTAAACTTATTAACAACTAATTCACGATCTCTAACCGTTTCCATATACACATTCCGTACGATATACAACCAACTATATTTTTTTAAAGAAGTACAATATTGTTACTTTGGTATACGGTGGTATTTGGTATATACTATATATTACGTCATGAATATTTCAGCTGTAAAAAAATGTCGCAAATTTTTTTAACTGACAGAAATGGCATTGCAGCATTGAAAAGTACTTCTAGAAAACTCGAGTAATTGATTAGTTTCAAATGATAAGCATGTGAATTATGAAAAACGTATGACAAACGGAAGTAGAGGGAGACAATGGTAATATTAATGTCAATTGAGACCCTGCTGTTAATTACTGCTCGGAGGCACACAATGAGTATAACCCCTTACCTAGCACAAAGAGCCATAGATTAATTATTTTTTCTACCATGCAGCGTATGCGCGCATATGGTTATATTCACAAAGTCGGCTTCTTCGTTCTGCTTTAAAATGAATTTTCATTATATTTCACAAATCGTATTGATTAAAATGACTTGAATCTTACAGTCTTGAGCCTTTACAGTATGCCTTATGCCTTTTGTATGCTTTAAGTAAGACTTTTTGTTCTGCTTTACTATATTTATGTCCTTTGGGCTTGGGCTTTGCTTTAATGTATTGGCGTTAAGACTCGAGCGTGCAAGTTTCATCCTTGACATAGTCTTGATTCCCGGTCTTGGCTCCTACGGTGAAGGAAACCACTGTGATGAAACCGGCGAATGATCAAGAAGAGATACAGAAATTTGAGGCCCAGACCTAATAGGTCAGTGTTTAGGAAGCAACATCTTGATTACTGACTTGTTAATTGAAAAATAAACATCACTTAAACTTAATAAAAACTTGATTGATACCAATTAGTGTTAGATCACCATAAGTAGTACGTAGGTATTATTCTAGAATCGTTATAAATATACTGATATTTTTTAGATAAAAAACAAATACCGTTCATAACGTGATCATGATGTACGTAATTAAAAAAAGTAAAGCAATCTGGTGAACGGTAAAACCGTATTGTATCTATTCTTGAAGCACGCACTCCTCTTAATATATCTGATAATTTCTATTTAAATCCATGCTGTGAGAGATGTTGGTTACCTGCCAATCAAATTGTACCGATCTTCTTCCTTGTCATATATTGACCTACTATCTCAATGTTGACATATTAATTATTCATCAAACAAAAGAATGACTTATGAGCTATAACACAAAACCTCTTGGGCGTAAAAATACACAGATAATAAGTAGGTATGTATTCTGAATCACAAAGAAGTACGTACTTTTGGTATATATTTAATATATTATAATGCCTAACAGTAAATTTTTATAGCGTGCCACAATAAAATTCCTATGGCATTGAAATTGTGAGCCGAGTAGTTTTAATATCAAAAAGAAAATATAGTCACAATTTTAACAGTAATTTCAAATTGTTAATCGTCGTTTGCAATATTTCTCCAGCTGAAGCTGTCATTTAAGTATTAGTTCTTGCAAAAACTTTCATAAGCATGTAATGAAAAGCAACACATACAACATACATTCATCACACACACTAATCCGTCCAATTTTCTCCACATCTGGGGGTTGGAATTATGTAGGGTTGCCAGATATAGTATTTTATTTTTCGCCATAAAACCTTTTAAATGAGGGGGAAAAACCTGAATTTTTATTAGCTATTACGTGAATTACGTCATGAAAAGTAAATTCTTATTATGAACTTATTTTAGTGAAGATTGGTGTATATTTTTATAAATTAAAGGTTAAAAAACTAAATCAAATAGTAGTCAAAACTTTGCTTAAGTTTCAGTGCTACCACAATTTAATACGAAGAAATGTATTAATTGAAGGGTTTTTTATGCTTTCAAAAATAAATTTCATAGGTAACTAAAAGCTGACGAATATGGTTTTGGAGTTTCTAAATTTCAACAGTATTTCTATCACGTGATAAATTTTTGGCACTGTTGTTACGTCTTGCCAAACTTAGGATAAAGATTTATCTACCAAAGCTACCGCAATCTGATTCTTAAGAGTCAAAAATCAAGAAAGACCTTATATTTTAAAAGTTATTAAGTCCTCCACTATTTTACACAAACAAATATTATATTTACAATGTTAGGTGGATCATACTTCCATTAGTATATTGTGTGAAACATGTGTTGGGCAAATAAAAATGAGACTGTCAGTATCCGCTATATAACTATTGACCTTTATCGGAAAAATATTGTCTTCGATAAATAAAAACAAAGGATTAAAGATGGAATTCACTAGACTTTCCTCTTAGTTAAGCGGTGTGACACTTTAAAAATAGTACTTTTTCGTTTTAAAAATTATCTACAATATTATACAAATTACATTGAATGCGGTTTATAGTGTTTTTCTGATAATAAAAAACAGTAAATTACCGTTAAAACCAAACTAAAATGACCGAGGATTTATTATTATGTCAATAAAAAAGATATCCACTGCTGTTACGGCCCTAAGTCACGGATAATTATTTAAAAATGGCAACTCGAGCAATGAAGACATTCCTCATGTAGAGAGTACGTATCAAGACGGATTATGAAGTATGACATTGTTTGCCTATCCGCCTGCCTCGACTTGAATATTGTATGCAAACTATAATACTATATAGCTTTTAGAATTGTATAACACATAGAATGTTAAATGTTTCTTGTATTACATTCTCGAAGAGCTTCCTACGGAAAATAAATTGTCTAGATTCTAAATAAAAACAGACGTTTTTAATGGAAAATTACAAAACGGAAAAAGTAGGTTACCGCGATTTAATAAAATTATAATTAATGTATTGTTAATAGTCAATTGGAGCAGTGAGGTCGTTCCGTGAAGCCGGTGAAGTACCCAGGTAACTTATGTGCTTCTGGAAGGAGCCAGGCTAAATTAGCGAGGACTTTACGCACAACGGACCAATTATGAGTCTAAGTGCGGAAACTGAGTCCACCAACCTATACCTTGTTGATAATGTGCACAATTTCGTGTCAAGCGTAAGTTTAGATTAATGTTTATTGTACGTTATAATAGAGAGGATTAGTATGAACAGACCATAATTGCCTAATTAGCCTATATTGGCATCGCGTGTCACCTGATATTTCACAAATGTGACATACTGCCTTTCTTTGCGTCGACACACTCGCGTAATTGACGCATTATAGACACAAAATTACACCATAATTTAATCTAAATATAAATGAAATTGAAAATCATTGAATATGCGTAATGCGCTTACATTAAAGCTAAGTTGAATACAATTAACCCAAAGAGTTGTATAACAACATTTTTTTTAGTATTCCTCTGTTTTAGAATTGTGTTATTAAAGACCAATACATCAGTGAACTAAAACCGACATATTTTAGTATGTTTATTATATTTTGTATTATGTTTGTTTGTTATTACGTAATTTTGGTTAGACACCTCTATTGGAGCCAATTTCTCATCGAAATGTTTTCGCCAAGCGATGCGTAAAATAATTTTGGGTAACGAGTTTTTTATTTCGTCGAATTGAAGGCTTCGCTGACCTTGCGGGGTTTTTTCGTTAGTTTTACTAAAGACAAAAGGGTAGCTTCAATTAAAGGTACTCGGACCACAATTTGGTTCACCGTACTGACTCTGAGCGTAGTTTAAGTATGTATAAGCTATTTTAGGGAAAATACATTTGAGAATTTTCATTATGCCACTCACTTTTATTTAAAAATTATCCATAACTATCCGGAGCGGGAACACATGTGTCGCCGTTCCCGCTCTAAACTACGCTCAGAGTTAGTACGGTGAACCAAATTGTGGTCCGAGTGCAAAGCATGAATTTTCAAGATTAATGTCACAAACATTATTTTATCAATATAATAACTCCGATCGAAGCATGTGTTTCAAACGATGTTCATTTTTCTTACATCCTCTTTGACGACACTTGAAGCACGCGTTCTATCAATGCTAGGTCAAACGCTATTGGGTTACATGAAAACGTTTGAATTGTAAAAGCGCTATGCACTGAAAAAAATAGTTATCGTAACAATAGTCATGATTACTTAATAAGTATTCTTAAATTTTCTAATTTTCCGCTCTATTTTCTTATTTTTTTCTGTCATAAGAACCTTCTCCTGACAATAACAAACACAAAAAATTGAAATAGGGATTCATTTATATATATATTTGAAATCACATTATATCATAACTTATTTGTAGTAGTTCTTGTTGCCTACAAAGACCTAAAAGAACTTGATAATGGGTATTACGACGTCTAGCAGTCTCTGCTGAATTGTAATTCAATGTGCATTATTTATTATATTTAAAAAAAATTAACTGTTATCAGGTTTTTACGACACTGATAAATGTACAAATAAGCTGTCAGAAACAATGGGTTTCTGTTTGTATTCCCCTTTGGCAATTCGCAAATTGGTAAACGTCTATTTTACCTGAACTTATGTTTGATTTATAGTATTATTGAATAGGATTCCTGTACTAGAAACCCTATAGCTACTTTGATTTTCTCCAATTCACTATACTTCCGAAAGGAAATATAAAACAAAAGTTTAAACGATGCCGTGTTTTGTTTTATGATGATTAGACTACGACATTTCAAGTATATTAGACATACAAAACGATATGTTTAACTAATTAAAGTATCCGCCTTGATATCTGTTAATACTTACTTAAATATCCTAAACTTTATAGAACGAATATATATAACTATTACAAATATCTATAGTCTATAGCAAAATATTAAACATTTAAAGTAAATGATAAAAATATCACGTCCCATTAAAGGTATTCACAATGTTAGTAAAAATTATAACAAGCGCCCTTCAGTTCTCGTTATAATTAGCAGTTTCAAAAACAGTGTATTCACAAAAGTTGGTCGTGTGCCAGATTTGTGTTACATGAATGGCTCGAGTTTAAACTTTATCATTGTCCCTTATTGGGAAGTTATTATGTACTTTCCCCGATTATGGAGAAAGTATTATTTTTACGTTAATTAGTATTACAGTCAAAGAGTTTGATTTGTCAGACACGCTGGAGATTCTTGATCAACCAAACTGGGGCGTGGCTATAGCGCCTCGATAATTGTTTTATTATAGTCGTCGAGTAGTCCACCGATAATATGATAAAGAATAGGAGTGACGCCTGACAAAAGGTCATAAGCTGACTCGGAGATTAAAAGTAACTCTCGGTATACTGATGAAGCTAAAACAAATTATGAATAGGAAAATTGAAACAAATGTGAGAACTAAATAACTTTTATTGTCTAATTAATATTCGTACTATGAAATGTGTACCTACAATTCGTATACCAACATTAAACTATACAACCACAAAGCACAGCGCCAACGTAGATTTATATAAAATTTGAAATACATTTAATGACAGCAATAAACTCGCCGATAGCAGGTGCTAAATTAAATCAATTAACACTAATATAATTAATGTACGTGTGATGAACTAATCTTATTACATAATTATATAGATCTATAACAGCTCATCATTTAGACAATTGATATATAGGTATAGTACCAGGAGATCTAAATTGAATTGGGATATTACAGGAGTTCACCTTAATTAAGATTGTTATAATACACGTAGCAGAACACTAAGTAGTGGTTTTAGGATGACATACCTATATGAGTATATACCTGTGGCTTCAGAAGCAACGCAAGTTTTTTTTTGGATAGATAAAAGCTTGCCAGCGCTCTGCACACTGATACATAGGTTAAAAAATCACAATGTACAATTGTTAATGTGACAAACACTTTTAGTTATAGTTTAGTAGTTAGAAGAGATAGTTTAGAAATACATGTTATATGTATAGAATAAGCATAATTAGATTAAGTAAACGTTAGTTAGTGTTATCTCAGGATTTAAATACACATTGTTCATGGCCGAGGGACTCGTGACTTCTACGGATGATCGCGTGGCGGGATGCCGACGGGCGCCGTGCGTTGTGGAGTTTTAGTGGGTTTGCACAGAAATAAGTCCTACAAAACCCTCCACCACAAAAAATACTGCCGCGGGAGGGTATGAATGTATGAGGGTACCCGCAGAAAAATAAGAAGATTCGATTAACCAGTACTTATGGGCAAATTTTGAAAGATGTTTGTATATTTTTTTTTACCTTGTTGTCTTAATTTAAAGTTATTTTAACGAGTGCATACTTGTAAGCGTATAGTTATTAACTTTTTGCCGTTTTATGGCACGATGAAATAAAATAGCTATCGTAGAGTGGATAGTTTTGGTCATAAGGTTTCCGGCTAAATTTCGGAAATGGCCAGAAGTAACTAAATTTATACTAACTTGTTACACAAAGTGGATTTTAAAGTTTACTTCAGATATGACGACAAAAATAATATTAAACAGCGTACTACCCACTCAAAGGCAGGGAACGCACCCAACTTTAAGCCCTTTTTAGGCAACCCGTAGGCTCGTTAGCCACCTAATAATAATATAAATATAATATATTTATAAACGTATTTATTACGTCTGAATATAGGTTGTGAAGAAACTCTTTAAAGTAAAAATATATTAAAGGCAGAGCTTCAGAATATAAATTATTATAAATTCTACTCCTCCGATCTTTGCCAGTAGAATTATGTTAATGTTTACTTGTGACAATAGTTAACGTGTAAGTTTGTTCTGATAATATATTCTAATGTATGCGAGGTAAATACGAGCACTTGTGTTTGTATGAGAAATATTATGTAGAGGGTGTTACCTGAGTGAATTGTCTAAATCTCCAAAGGGAACAGTGACGCCACGCTCAATAACACTCAAGCGTTAGGCAAACAATTCGAAACTATATCGATAAAACACATACTAAATTTGTTATCAATGCACACAGAATTTCATCTAAATTTAGATGAAATGTTTTTAATTAATGCTTAGTGATTCGGCCAATAACGGTACGGACGAGTTGACAACCGGTTTCGGTTCGCGCCAACCTGGTTTCCGAGATCGTTCACACGTCAAAGTTTAAAATAACTTAAACGTAGAATAATCTCTTTATCTCAACTGGGCTCTAACTCAACTTTTTGTCATACAATCCCTCATGAATCATTTAATCATGCTACATATGTATAATTTGTATTTACAATTTTCATAAACTACAAAGTAATAATAAAAATTAAATGAAACAAATTTAAAAAGTTTGGCCTCTGTGGCAGTGTACCTTTAACGCTGGCAGCATTTCCTCGCTGTATTGCGATACTAATTCGTTGAGCCAGGAAAGCACTAGCAGGGGTCACTGGTACTATCTACCAGGCGCCAACTTAAATCTTTAATAGGTGCCTGTGCACTAGAATGTCTCAATAGTGACTCTTATGTTGGTGCCTTTTTTTATTTTCCACCTGCTCTGCGACTGCCCCAGATTTTTTGCTTGTAGGAGATGTGACGGGGCAAACTTATCCACACAAATATATAAAATATAATCCCTTAGATTTTAAAGTGAATCAAAAAGTTGTTTGATGAATTTAGTCTAGATTTAAATCTGATTCCTTTAAAATTTAGAATAACTTTTTAAATAAAAATATGCAAAATTATTTTATTTAATAATAAATTAACACGGCCTGTATACACCTGGTAACTTAGCAGTGTTTAAATAACGCACGTGTGGCAAGGTAACGCCTATTTACATTTTATAATGCTTATACAGGGTGCTTCGCATTGTACTGAGATGTATACTATAACAAAAGGAAAATAAAAATATATTAAGTCCTGACTTAATATATCGAATCAAATGTATATACGTAGATACGTCATAAAGTATATCTGCTGATTTTCTTATGACATTATTTGTATTAATCATACCGAGAGACGTTGTCCTGTCTTAACTAATTATGAATATGGATTTCAAATTGGTATAATTAACTAAAAACATTCTTTGTTTGTTTTTCTGGCGCGTACATAAATAGTGTTGTTTGTATTCGGACGTGGGACATATAATTGGCCATGTGAAAGACATGGATCTTGAAGATGCACAAACAATTAGCGACTGTAATTATTTTACATGTATTTTTATATATATTAGCTCCAATCAAAGCATTTGTTTTAAACGATATTTATTTTTCTTACATCCTCTTTGACGATATTAGCGGCATGCATTCTGTCAATGTTATGTCAAAGGCCACAAGGTAACATGAAAAAAGTTTGAATTGTAAAACCGGCACTGAAAAAAAAATCTATCGTAACAAGTCAAGACAAGTATTCTCAAATTTTCTATTTTTCCGCGCTATTTTCTTCTTTCATAAGAACCTTCTCCTGATAATAACAAAGACAGCAAAAAGAGAATTAGCAAAATCAGTCCAGCCGTTCACGCGTTATGCCATGATCAAGGGAAATAGGGATTTATATATATATATTCATTCATGTATAGCCCTGGTAAGAACGCAAGACCTCAATTGACAATGACACACTTAATACGTCCTTATGGAAATAAATTGTACAGTTGTGACTAAAGTTCTCATCAGTTTCAGCGACAACGCAATTTGAAAGAAAAAGGCGAAACACAAATACGTCGAAATCCAATACGTTTTTGACATATGAGAGTAATACTTAGTAATAGAGTCTCGACTTATCCTTCCCCTTATGCTAACACTGTTCATTCAATGTTTGTGTTGGATAAACTCAAAACTATTTAACTGATATCAGTAAATACTCGCTTTTAATATTTTAAGTATTGAAGATATTATCAGTGAGTAACATACGTTATATTTATTATCAAGTAAATCGATATTATTAAATTAATTCAAAAGCTTATATTGTTGAAATTAACCCTAAATTATTTAGTGTTTTAAAAAAGTCAGTACAACATTAAGACTTAGTTATTTAGAATTCCTTTACATAAATTGGGGTAAGTTAAGTTCTTTGATATTTAACCTAACGTGCGTTAACCTCTTAGGGTGAGATTCAGAAACGTAATGAAAATGACGCCCGTATGTCAAATTTTTAAATAGGGAGTTAGACTTAGCGCTGTTCTGAATCTTCTTCTTCTTCTGAATCGCTTCGCGATGTGAGAGCGATGTAGGGCTATGAGGAGCAGTGTTGGCCTAGTGGCTTGAGCATGTGACCCTCATACCTATGGCCCATCCCCGGCTGTGTACGAATGGGCTCACCGTCTTTGTTTAATATTCTTCTCCTTCAGTGGAACCCTGTATGCCATACACCCAACAAAATCGACGGCTTGTGTCGGGCACAGAAGATTTATGTGTGAAATAATCACGAAACAAATACAGAAATCTGAGGCCCATACCGAAAAGGCTTTTTGAATTCCTAACATTTATCAGCTTATTATTATCAGATATTTCACTGTCTTATACTTTGAAACGGACGTTAACTAATCGGAAATTCAGATCAGTTATATAGAAGCTTAAATTATGAATTGCGTTGTACCATTAGAGATAATGTAATCAACGACTAGAACGGCTACGTACAGCTGTTTGACCGCCGCGCTTTTAGAAAATTAGAAAGAGAACTTCCAAAATTACCTTTTTCTGATGCTGACAACACTGTTGCGGCTTTATAGGCCATCTTATTAATACTTAATATATATAAACTGATAAGCAAAATAACGGGCACTTCAAAAAATTTACGAACAATGTTCGATTTCAGTTATTTAAATTAAATATTATTGTCTGACGTACTCTGTATTCTTTTAATCGTGTAAATTAATACGTGTGAAGTGTACTCTTGGAATGTTTTTTCAATTTTTTATTAATTCCTTAAAACCGTATATGGGTTAATGGCCAAATAAAAATAAGTGGTCGTTAATAAATACATTTTTTTTTATTAAATAAAATTACAAATGTAAATACCTAGTAACCTGCGTGTGACGACCTCTCGCTAAAATCATAGCTTTGTTCTATTAACGTTGTGAGGAATACCTTCACAACCTTTAGCAATTACTAAGGCAAGTAGCCTTATCTTACTTGTCTCTTTAAAACTCCCAGACATGCACAATTTCGGTTGCGGTCAGGACTTCAAGCTGGCAAATCTAAACGATCCCAAGTTCTTGCATACGCTTCCGCGTCGCCAGAAACGGTGCGGTCAAGCATTCTCGTCCATAAAAATGGAATCTTCCTCAAGCGTTATCAATGTGCGTCACTAGTATAGAGAATGTAGATATAGTCACTGTACTTGAAAATAAATTGTTATCAAAGATGTCAAAATGGTATCGCGGACTAATCGCGAACATAAAACCATCAAAACTTAACCCTTCTGTCACAAATCAAATAGTTTTATTTCAAACTTGAACTTTAAAGTGGACATTTTTCAAGCATAACGACAAAAGCGGACACAGATAAATGGCGGGAAAGAGTAATGGGCTGGCGTTTATTTCGGAGACGAATTAATGTTCCGCCCTTATCGGTGACGTCACAACCCTTCAAGTATAATCTGTGCTCTCGAACTAGAATTGTTCTAGGAAATGCAGAGAATCTTCTGAACTTTTTGCTTTTTAATTTTAGAAACATATTTTAAATATATTCAGCAAATAGAATATAACTGACGTACACTTATATACAATAAGCTACCAAATTGTAGACTTATAAATATATGAAAATAATTAATAGTTAAATTTACATAATTGACTTGGTTTGAGTGCTAAACCAAGGTCGTACAAAGGATTGATTCTGCAAGAGCTGCATAAAAAATAAAAATAAAAAACTAATGCCAAACTCTCAAACAATGAGTCCCTTAAAATGTATAAAATTTACAGAATTTCCTAACCATTATTTTTCTAATTATATTGTAAACATTTGAAGCCTTAACAAATAATATAAGATCTTTTTACCTCATAAGCCTCATTTTACGATAATCTAAAAACATTCGCAATATAAAAGGGGGAAAATCAGCAGAAAAACCCCGAAGCGTTAAATAAAAAGCTGGCAACAATGGGAAATGGTACAACAAATACCACTTACGTTCTTTTGTCGCTAACCGTACTCACATAAGCCCTTTATATGGCAACCTTTATGCTGTATGCAAGATAAAAATATTGCTAATTTCTGCAGGCGGTTTCCCTCGCAGAACGTAAAATTGCCGATATTGTTAACTTTGGTCAGAATTTACTTACTTATAAAGTATAAAATTATTTTGTTATTATAATACTTTATAACTGCTTCTTGTTCTAGCTAGAATCAGTTTTAAAGTATAAGTTAGTTAAACTTAAATGCCACCTAAGAGTTTTGTTTTAAATATACGTATATATACCATAAGGGACTTTTATTTTATTGGTACCCACAATGGTGCATCACAAATTGTGAAACAAAAATCTTAAAATTCACAATTAATTTTGGTTCATATCATCCTATTTGGATTTGGATTTCTTATTTAGAGATCACATCGAATCCTGCAAGAAAAGAACTAAAACTTTGGGATTCGAATATGTTATTTAAACCAAACAACATTTGAGCAAAATTATTACAAAATAGATTACAGCGCGGTTGAATCGAAAGTCAATTAACTCGATTCAGTCAATCGTGACCTGTGGTCGTTCAACGTTCATTCATTCCTCATTCTTCATTCACCTATGCCCTAGGAATATACCTCATAATATTTTAATTATTCTTCCGGGTGTATCACCCTAATATTTAATTGTAGACTTACACAAAATGTTTAGTTCAATGATTTTAAGTATACGCAGATATTCGTGGTTAATAGCTTTAGAAGCTTATAAATATTTAAAACTTTTTTAAATAATAGCTTAAACGATGTTTTACTTTCATTGTAGACAAGTTATCTGCTACAGATGTATCAACAACATCGGATAGTAATTGGGAAGATAAAGTGAAATTAAAAATCAAAAAGTAGTAGTAAAACCAAAGTTATTTATCAAGTTACAGAAAAACTCAACGTAATAAATAAAATATGAGAGCTGAGCAGATAATACAAATATTTAATAGGATAACACAGATTTCAAAGCTACCACGAGATTTTCCCAAAATTCTTAAGCAATGAATTTCCTCGAACACAATATTATTCTTATAAATGGAATAATCAAAAAAAAAATATGTCGCGCTTTGAAAAGATGATGGATTTTCGAAATCCCTGTGAATACACATTATACACATTTTATGTGCTTGATTTAGTAAATGTTCATACATTATTAATCGTAAATATACGTTAAAATGGCAATGTCTTATATAGTTACGGCATAATCAATGTATGAAGATTTTTTTCAAATAAAAGTAAGAAAGATAAACTGGATATATGCCTAATGCATTAAAGAACTTTATTTACAAGTAAGGTTTAATCTCATGAAGGTATATAGTCACATGAATCTACAAGTATACATTAACATAGAAACCTAGGAACACAAGAATATGTAAAAGACGATAGAAAAAGTTAATTTTGTTGAAAAGTTCACCTAAATAAAAATACAATAAATTTATTATTTTAACTACCACTTTCGCTTAGACTTCCAAATATTCCAATTCTAAGTTTGACACTTATTCAGTTGAATATCAATAGCCTTAGTTCATAAAGGCGTAGAGCAATAACCTGTTAATCAAAGTCCATAAAAACTCTTTCATAATGCATCCATAAATAATGGAAATAAAAATAAACTCTGACATTTAGTGGTTCTCTGCTCCCGCCGCATCCGCGGCGAAATGACAGTTGACAGCTGTTGAAAAAATGTTTTACTAGAAAATATGCGCAATTACCACCGTGGAAGATGATTAACATGTTACGCAAAAAGGAATTTATTTTTTATTTCAAAATAAAAATATATACGCCCAATAAAATCTAGTCAGATGGATGGATTGCTATATTTTTATTTGAAAATAAGATAATAGTTTATGCCGTCTTTATTTATGTTTGTTCAACTTAGCCTGTATTTTTTTTAATTTGTTCTTATTTCAGAACCAATAAATATAAGGACCACCGCCACCAAATTCACCTTAGGAAACAAAACGTTGCCGTCTTACTAAATAATTCTAGTTAAGTAAGTACTAAGTTCTAGTTATTCTTAATAAGTTTGATATAAGGGGAAAGAGGAAAATAAATTTTGTAAATCAAGAATCCTGGTACCATGTACAAAGAAAATCCTCACGGATTACCCCTAAAGTCAGGTTAGTTGCACGGTTAACAATATTACCTTCTTAACCTTTATCTGTAATACCTTACACAATTACAAAGATATATAATAATAATAGATAAACGTATTACTCGTTGACAAAAATTTATTTTATTCTAAATCAATAGAAACCGTAAAAATCTGTGATTTTTATTATATAATATTTTACCTGAAATTCTATAAACCAATTTAATCAGACGCCTTCTAAAATATATCCCCAAGTATTCTTACAATTCTCACAATACTAACCACTTGAAATCCCAATGCAAATATCTAGAATTCCCAAGCTGAAACTAGTCCAAACTTCCTTATTAATTACCGCGGCCGACACTGTACTGACTTCTATTGAAATTCACTCTAAGAAAGAATGGCTTCCAAGTTTATTTGAACAGGGTTGGATCTGCTCCATATTATACTTAAGCCTCTTTGATTTATATTATTTTAATAGTAGAATCAGCATTTTTGTCACAATATTAGATAACCTTAAAATTGTTGAGATCTTTTTTACCGATATAAAGAGGAAGTATTAGGGGAACATTTTTTTAGGATCATATAAGGAGTAAGATTCTAAGTAATAATAAGGTAAAACTAAGTAGAATTATTAAGGAAAATCTTTCATTAAAAACTTATCAAACAAGCAAAAAACATAGATAATATATATGACAGAATACCTAGCTCATTAAAAACTAAAGTAGTAAACTAAACTATAGAAATACTGTATACTGTCACACCACTGATTACTGTTTAAGTTTTCGTCAACTCTTGAATCCGTGTCTGTCAGATTTTATTTCTTTTTTACTCCTCCCAGTTAAAATTGGCAAATAGATTTAAACCGACTAACAACTGATTAAAGCAATTCCAATTAGTAAACAACTCCTCCATATTAATTAATTAGTGTAATGAAAGTACCTTTGTGAGATAAAATTTTTAAATTATCGTGCTAGGGTTTGTGTATTACAGCCATAGAGAAAGAATTTGATTTTTTTCCTGACATAAATTACAATGTACCGAATTCTATTCTATTTCAAATGTATTCTGTTTACATATATTTAGATTTTTTGTAATTCTCGCAATGTTAAAGACAGCAGAAGGCAGATTGAATTTTACGAGAAAATTAAAATAAAACGAAAGCTAATAAAGGATGCCTTCAACAGATCGATTCGAGATAATGCCATGATAGTTATATTAAATTGACATTTCTGTTTATTTTGATTACAATAACTTTAAATGTTATAAATTAATAAATTATATAATTCGATTTTATACATGTTATGAAATAAACATTTGTTTTTTTATCAAAAGGGTCGTTTATATATTATAGTACATAATTTTTGAGTAAAATAAACTAATATTAGTGCCGTAGTTTTATGATAGTTGAAGTGGTTTAATACTAACCATAAAAATCAATTATAATATTTCATCAATTTTTATTACTATGTAGGTTGAGAATGTTGTAAATACTCTATATTTGTGTGTAAATATAAATTTAAATGAAGCTCATGGTTGTAATATATAAATGTTGGTTGGTTTGTGTTACTTATGGCCCATTTAGACGGAGAGAAATCGTACGCGATCGCCAGCAATAATCGCCATAGCATTATCATATCAAAATGTTTACATACAGGCAAGAACTAAATTCTCGCCTACGATTGTGTCATACGAGAATCGCCAGTGATTTAACGCTAGGCGATAATATCCTGCGTCATGTGGACACATCGACATTTTAGTAAGAAGATTCTTACTTACGAGAAACTCAACTAGTATTAACACGATCTCGTAGGACATTTTTTTATGTTCATACGAGTATCGTTCAAATCGGTTTGAACCGTTTTGAGTGCGAGATATTTCTTTCGAGTTTAGTGATTACTAGGCTATTGATCTCAAAAATGACACAAAAATCCTTAAATTTTGGCGCTGCCGATAATATTAAGTTCATTGAAGTTTATAGAAGTTGCGAGTGTTTGTGGAACACGGAAAATAAAAAGTATAAAAACCGTGATGCAAGAAATACAGCTCTTAATGCAAATAGGAGAGAATTGTGTGTTCAGGGATTTACTCCCAAATAAATGAGTGCAATAATTAAAAATAGAAGAAGTCAGTATTTATAAGAAATAAAAAAGTAAAACCATCTTTGAGGCTGGAGCTGGGGCCGAAGTAAAATTATTTTGACTAATTTTTAATAAATACTTCAGAATTTCGTACCAAAATTGTTTCTCCTAACCAACATTTTTTAAATATAATTAAAACACACTCACATACTGTACGCATGGTAACAACTGGCATAAAACCTTGAAATATGATTATTACTTTTGAAATTCTGTTTACACGGACATAATAAATTTTCCATTGCGAGGCAATTGTCGCGAAAGAGGAAGAGCGAGAGGTGTGAATGTTTAGACGAAGAAACTTTTTTATATTCTTTCGATAATCATACAACCAACACGAGAAACTTCTTAAAAATCCTTTCCATCTGCAGCTGCAAGAGATCTTATACAAATATTTTACGCAGACAAGGCAACCCCAAATCCATGGAAAAGCTTGTGAAAGCAAAGTATACCATTTACTTAATTGCAGAGCTAAAAAAGTTGAGGACATCGAGTACTGAAAATAGCCCGAATAACATTTAGTGTTGCGGTCTATTTCTGTTTTATATTTGAATGGGAGCTTTGTTGTAAACAGACGAGCGTGCTTCAAATTTGACGAGATGCTCGAGTGGCCTATGTAGATAATTCACAACTATTTTACAAAGAGAAAATAGCCATGGCGCCCGCTTCATGTCTAAGTATTTTTACAGTGATATTTTAGTATAACATTTAGCTTCATATACAGGACAGTGACGACGAAACAAAAGATTAAAGTTTGCGATAAACTAGTATCTAATATATAAACACATGAACGACATACCACCACCTTGTAAAGCCTTTAATTTTTTTTAGGAATGGGTACTTTAAGCCTATGTGTTTCCTAAAATTTTACTTACATGTCTACTTATTCAGAGTTTCTTAAAAAAAACAATACCGTTACAACCTTCTAGGTCTGGGCATCATATTGCTGTATCTGTTTCGTGATCATTTATTTTATTTCATATAGCCCAGTAGGCGGTCAACCTTCTATGCCCGGCGACTTTCTGTATATAAGGCATGCCGGATGCTCACGATGCTTAAAATAACGAGCGAGCACGACCTCAGAGATGAGAGTCGCAGGCTGTTTTCACTAGAACATCACTGCTCTAAGCAACACATTTCTACAAGTGTAAGCTTCAAACTTTCTTACAATTGGCACTGCCTTACGAGTTTTAATAAAAATTTAACTTTATTTTCATAAAGCACTAAATACTCATAAGACTCATAAAAATATTCTCGTTCAGTGATATTTTTAATTATTTTCAGTGCTATGAAACAATTTTAATTAGAAAAGTACAGTCGGTACGTAGAAGTTTTAGTCTTCGTTGGGGACATTATTAAAACTTTCCCCACAGTTTTATAATTAAAAAAAACGATCGCCCTCTACGACAAGACTTTGATTTATTGCTTCTTTCTAGCCTACTGCCCTTAAAATGTTCTGTTTTGTTTCTTACTGAAACAGTTTGTTGTTGTCTAGTAAATATAGCTGGCTAGTTTTATGTTAGAAAGTTGTTTTGAAGCCCCATTTCTCACATTCATATCCGGGCATTTTTCGTTGAACATTTTTAAAGTAAAAGATGATCGAACTCAAGTGTCTATTACTGAAAATAATAATGATAGAATTGAATCCAGATCTATTGGTGTTATATATTATCAACTGAAATAATACAAACATAGTATTTTAATGTAGTTCTTTTTTCATTGTGGAGGAAGGCATCCACAATCAATGCTATTTTTACAATTGTTTGTTCTGCTTTAACGAGTCCTTCGCGATTTGTACTTGTATATAGAAAAATATGAAATTGGTTGTAATGTAGTTTAAGATCTATTCAATGTGATAGTTGAAATATATTAACCAAAACTAAAATTATGACAAATTAACAACTATATGTTAATAGCATCTGTATTTTAATTTAAAAATAATTAAATAATTCTCTCCAAGTTTATGATTTTAAAAAATCCAACACACCATGAGCGAGTTCGCTTATCTTGCCGAAGCCGCCTACAAATTATTTCAAGTCTATGAGGGTGTGCAATTATTTAATCAATTACCGTATAAATTTCGTAATATAGGTATTTTACCAATCTAAAAGGACATTAAAGATATATATCAGAACTAGCCTAGTAGACTAAATTTGGGTCGTCTGATGTCGATGTGTATCTCGTTCGAATATACATATTCTATCTTAATATAAATACATTTGTTGGAATGAGAAATAAAGTTCTTTAAACATGTATAAAAAAACACGTAATTTCGCATTTTCATGTATTAAGGTGTAAATAATTACTTTTCAATAGATTGAAGAAGGTCAGCTCGTCTATTCTTTATGGTATAAAAGAAAAAGGCGAGTTTGTGAATATACCTTACGTAGAAATGTTTTAGTAATCTTGCATTGTACTTGAAATACAAGGCACTAGGCAGGAGATTTAGGAAATATATTTGGAGCTAAGCTGTCTACAATTGGTGCAATCATTCATATGACATCTTTAGTCGACGGAACAGTGCACACGAAATAATAGTGGAAATAACGTAAATATAACTAAAGTAGTACAATCTCTCAGTATATAAAGATTAAACTTTATTTTGGAAAAAGACTCCTACTGATAAGTATAGTTTAACCAATTATTTTGCCTCCAAAAATAGAAAACTGGTACTATTTTATAAGATTGTGACAGGTTCAATGTTAAAAATCTTAAAAGTGTTCTGAAAATTAAATTAATTAAAATTTACTTACACAGTAATAATAAAAGTAATAAAAAAGAATCAAAATCGAAATGTGATCTAATAAGTAAAAAACACTTAAAATTGTAGTTGTTAGTTGAATATACATTCAATCGAGTATTTGCGTTAAATGGCCACGAATAAGTTGATAGCATGAAAAATCCCACGGCATTTCTCAGTACGTATAAAACACTGAACATTAATATAAAAGCAAATTATTTCAGCGCGCACAGTTCACAATTTGAAACGGAATAAACAAGAACAAAAAAATGTAAACAGCCGCTCTGTTTAAAACCGTTAAAGTAGGAATGTTTCATATACGCCAACTTTGTTTGTGCCCGTTTTTGTGAAACTTTTTCAAAGTGAAAACTTTGGGGCCATTTAATAAATAAGTTTCGAGTTTCGCTCACGCTTAACTTGTTTTGTTAATTTTAAGTGGTGTGTCGAAGAAACTGTCTGTCAACAGGTAATTTGTATATGTAAAATAGCATAGTTCTAGAATATCTAATAACTTTGCCAGCATGATACATTTGTATGTATCGCTGTATTAATGTCTTTGATCATCTATCATTATTTTTAATCTGGGGATCCGTCAAAAGATCAATGTTTCAAATTATATCAAAAAACAGATTGGTTTATCCGGGACGGACCGGGCTTAAATATAAAGATACGAAATAATGACCTAAGCGACCGGGTCAGTGGTCATAAAGATCGTCGTGTAGTACGAGATATGCTATAGATAATTTGAATTAACCTAATCTAAATGTAATTCATACTCTAGACAGCACACTGCCTCATTACATAACGTATATTAAAAGTAAAAACTACATTAGATTATGTGTTATATCATAAAAAATCCATTCAAAACAATTTATATTTTTAATACTTCACGTAGCATACATATAGTTTTAAAGGGCATTCCTGTGATATTTTAATGTATATATTTGAACTCTTTTGATTTATTTGTATCTTGGCCATAGCTTGAGTGTGATGCTCATTCCTTAGGGCGCAGCCTAAAATGGATGACCGCGGTCCAGGGTAAATAAATCTGGATTAGTCTAAGTGCATGAGATACTGCTGCTATCGTTACTAATCACTTTACTCCACATTGATGTTGAAAATATAAGCTACATACCTCAAGGTATATATATATATATATATATATATATATATATATATTGATGATATTGTTTTGTTTTTACTATAATATGATACTATTTTGCCTTCTGATAAGCGTTAGTTTCTTTCTTGTTAAGAAATTTCGTCTAGGAAATGGAAGTAAATGTTAACTTCGTTTTTAAAGTGTACTTAGTTACCAATATGAATAAAGAAATGTTGATTTGCTATTTAAAAGCTGAAGAGGGCCAGCGTCTATCTTGCCTCTCTATATTGCCAATCACGGCGCTTATAAAACTAAGTATTACTCGAAACTACAAGAACTTCTGCGTAATTATACTTTATTTAGAACTAGCTGACCCGGCGAACTTTGTTCCGCCTTAGAAGCAATAAATGATAAGATTTTTTATTTTAAGTACATTTTTTTATTAGTAATGTGTGTCATAAAATCATGTGCTTTAATGATTACTTTATAGCTAAGTATTTTAATGCATACTTGGTGCACTCTTCAGTGAAGCACCTTGTGATAGATGAATTTTTTTGTTTTATTTTCACGCGACAAATTTTTCCTTTGTTGCGTTTTGTAATACCACGTCACGTCCCACGGAAACAGGAAAAAAGTATCTAATTTCGTCTCCTGGTTATAAGCACTAATTTCCAAATCGATTCAGCTATTCTTCAGAATTAAATAGTATAACTAACATGACTTTATTTTATACAAAGATAACACGGTTTATGTCGTGTGTACAAATAATGATTGTAAATTGTTTACTTGAAAAATTTAATTTTTACATTTTGTAATCTGAACCTTATTAAACCAATTGCAAGCTATAAACTGATAGAATTATATCAAGTATGGCTGTAAAGAAGCAATATATCTCACTTGGGATTCGCTATAAAAAACAAAGATACAGAACAAACATAAAGAAACATAACCATAAAATGTTTTGTCCAAATTAATATGATGTGAGGATATTAAACCTGGGTAAATTATAGCACATTAGATTAGGTATATTACCCAAGTTGAAACATCAAAGTTATAACAGGTAATTGGGACTAAGTACTAGGTATGGGTACCGGTATTTAGTGACGTTCAATTGACATCGATAAACACATATCATAATGTTTTGTTAGTTACCTATTTTTTGACTATGCGAAAATATTTCAGTCACATACCATAAACATAGTTTTTATTATGTAATGAAAGAACTGCAAAGACATGTTTAAGTATGTCATAGTGTATGTTAAATAAATATTTAATTGTTATATGCATATTGCATTTGTATGCAGATGTACATCAACCCAAATTAATTTTTTTTTTCAAAACTTTTATAAGAAATAAACTTAAAAACGAAAGTTGAAAGGAATAAAATGTAGATCAAAGTCCGAAGTCTTTATCTCTGAAATGAAGTAAATCATTAAAATTCTAAGACGAACATCGTGAATTTTTCAATTCTGCAAAAAACTTTGTGAGTTGTAAACTTTTAACTTCGCCTCTTTGAACTTAAATCGCTTGGAATAATTTCTCTTGTTTGATCTAAAATATCGATATCTGGGCGCTGCACTAGCATTTTCCACATATCCCAAAAGTTTAACAAGTTGAGTGTTACAAGGGTCGAACTTTGTAACGTTCTTAAACAAAAAATGGTTAAATTTTGATAATTTATCTCAAGTTACTTCATAGTCATATAAGTTTATTTGTTTAGAAACCTCATCTTTAATCTCATACTTGAGGGCTTATTATACCCCTTACTTTGTACGACTTTATAGACCTCATTTTCTTAGTAATACCAACTAAGATAAGATATATTTTACTAGAACAACAATATATGTGTTATATTTATAGTTATTTTAAACCAAGAACGACAAACACAATTTTCTCATTATTGTTACGCATTTTTTATTACTAATTTTCATACTTTTTTATAGTAATTAACCTTGCAATAAGTTCGTTATTGTAATTCTTAATTAACTGAACATAAATTGCGAAATAAAAACGTTAAGGATCGTTAAAATTTAATGAATATCTTACGTTAAAACTTTTTTACGCAGCATTAAAACTTACAAAACTGCAATCAACAGTTTATAGTTACTCGAATCTGCTAAAAGTCTGTAACCAAAGAAGTTTCGACCCCGTAAGTTTGATAACACAATCATATCAACACGCAAACCTGCTTTTATTTTTACAAATTGCCTGTGCACAAAGATACAATTTTACATTACGATTTAGCCTAACTTAACTTAACTAACTTACCTTAAGACGAATAAGTAATTTAAAACTTGTATTATCTTTGGTTAACATAGCTTTTACACATTGAAAGAAAACAATTTTTTTACCAGATTAAAGCTATCCTAATTTATTAAAAAGGATATTAAACCTAAGAAAGTGCCCAATAACACTACATACAAATTATATAGAGGGAAAGACCTCTGTTCTTGAGTAAAAATCATTTTATTTGAATAGTAAGTCCAAAACATTTATGTATATCTAAATAATGGTTAAGACAAGGCATTATTGCCATGTCTCGTAATGAACCTGAATGTAATACAAATTATAGTTATCATTTGCCTAGAAGATCTTATCAATTTCCAAAGATACAATTATTCTAGTCGACTATACAATTATTAAACTATTCAATAATTGTTAAATTAAAATGTCTAAACGATAACTATTCAACAGCGTTCTGAGTATGTATTTCAATTTCTGAGTCCAAAAAAGAATTATATGATAAGCCTAATAAAATATTCTCAATTTTTTTTTTTTGTAAATTCGGTACTGGGGTCTCTGTCAAGATGCCTTAACCTGTGTATGTAAAAAGTCGAAAACTGGGGCTAAGCCCTCCGATTTAATAATGTACTTTTACTAAGCAATCGTCAAAATCATTTTCATAATGCAAATCAATTGGGAAACAGTAAGATTTTTAATAACAATATTAACAGCACGACCTAATAATAATCATAAATAATTCAGTGACGCTTAACCCATACATTGCATCCGTTTCTTTGATCATTTTCATTTCAAAGACAAGTATGTTATCAGCCTTCTGTCTGACACGTGTCATCGATTTTTGGATTTGAGACATGCCGGATTCCTCACGCTGTTTTCCTTTAAGGTACGAGCGAGGGCGCAACTAGTAATATTATTGTTCGAGCAATCCTTTATTACATTACCATAGTTCACACCATGAAGTTTTCTTACTCTGTGGTAGCAAACTCACGTTTCATCACAGATAAGAGTATTCACGTTCGTAAATTACGCACGTAAAGGTAAGTTTACCGTGACGCGGTAATTATTTATTGCTATCGCTAAACCGTCTTATCCGCTACCGGTCGTATACCACTCATTATATCTACAAGGTCTTACCAGATTTTTCTTATTTAGGTACGAAATACGGATAGATTGATTAGATTATGTTTTAGTCTGATTTTTACTTTACATGCTATATATTTAAACAATTAGCAAGTTTATAAGAACAGTAGCACAGTTAATTAAAGTGGTACAGATTTCAAAATATATCTATTTATACCCATATTTGACGGATCTTTAATCGTTTCAGTTTAGACTGCTAATTATTTGTATGTTAGTTGAGTTGGCGCTAAATCGCTAACAGTGAAAAGGGATGGCGATTGTCAGTTTGCTGTTGACATGCACGAGCTTAGATGTTTGACATTTGACGTGTTAGTGCATAGAATTAGTTATCTATGGAATGAGACATTATAGAGATTTAACCGCGCAAACGTGCCTATTTCGTTGTTTTTTTTTATAATTTACCCACAATTGCATTTTCACTATCTTCCCATATAAGAGAATTATCGGGAACAAGTACACTCGAAAAAGAAACCTAGCATATCGGAAAATGTGTAGCCTTGGAGTAAAACTTATTAAAACCTTATACGACTTAATTTCTGTTAAGTAATTTATACAATAAGAGACTTCAAAATAAAATCAGAAATATGTCTATATTTATTATGAGTCTTCATAATAATACGATAAAGTATAATAAAATCAGAATAGATGCTGACAATGGAGTTTACCTTTTTCTATTAAAAATTCTTGCTACAATATATAACAAACTCTAATCTTATTTAGCTATATAACAAATACCTGCTAGTTCTCTGGAATTCCTTTATCTAAAGATTCTGAGGAATTAATAGTTCTACAATCCAGACGGAGCCTGTCCAATTTGCACTTGTGTACACTTCACTACACGGGTGTATTACACACATTGTGTGGTGTGTTACATATTGAATTGGGGCTTATTGAGAAAGGCATTATGAACAGCATTTAAACCGGTCAGTGCTTATTTATTACTTAAAATTATTATTCGCTCTCTTGTATATGATTGAGAAAAAGTCTTAAATGTAAACCTACGTAATTTACACTCCTTTAAGCGTACTACGGTACGACATATTTGATTATCACATTACAATATTACGTATATCGTTATTTATTTTTGGTAATTGAGGTTTATTATTGAAAAAGATGTAAATAAAATATAAGTAGTTCTAAGATTCCATTTGTTTCTGTGAGTAAGAAAATTAATCTTAATTGAATACTAAACACTTTACACAGAAAATATACAAATAAATTAAAACTTGAACTCAAATTAAAAATAATAAATAAAATATATTTGAATAAAATATTTCATTTCTTTATTTTGAAAAATATTTGCGATGTATATGTTTATTACAGTTTTTAATTATATATGAATACCGTTAGATTATAATTTATCCCGACATATTGTATGACACAGTCTGACGCTCGGTTTTCGATAGATTCTAAGATTTCCGGCAATAAATAAGTTATCTGACAGAAGGCAATGGTTAAAGCTATGAGACAACATAAAAACACAATTTTTTTAATCATCTTTAAAAAGCGTGTAGAGTGAATAACTTGTAAATTATTATTGAGTTATCACACAAAAAATCCATTATTAAAAACATTGATTTCATACGTTGGCCATATAACGCAATACGGTAATATTAGTCAAATCGACGCCATCTTGCCTCGAAGAGCGTTTCGGCGGTTTCTTGAAATTATGCATTTTTTTTACATAACAATTGAATAGCTTCTTTAGTCAGTTATAATCAGTCAGTAATCCGAAATAGTATTTTCAATTTTGTCAAATAGCACATTCTGATTTGTACACAATATCTCGACAGTTTATAATTGTATGGAATATTGTAATGAATATATGTAGTGAAATTTATAGTTCAACGGCGGCATATTATATACAGGCAGTGTGGTACATAAGTGGACGGAATGATGAACCAAACCAACTAAGCATTTACTTGCGTAAATGCTTAGTTGGTTTGGCCATGTAGAACGGATAAATGAAAAGCGGTATACAAGGCAACCGTGGCTAGTGAAATCGGGTGGAATAGGCCTTGTCCTACATACCTGGATCAAATCCAGAAGGTATAGAGAAGAAGAAGTTAAAAGTACTTATAACCAAGGAGTATGCATTATGAATGTCATGGGAGTGGATGAAGCCTCCGTCGATGTCAGGACTGTAGGAAGTACATGTGAAGATCAGTGGTCTCTACATACATAAATAAAAATTATATACACGTACTAACGATTGCAATCACTTCCTTTATGTTTGGGCAAAGCCTTTGGATTGAAAACCCAACCAAACCATATTTGTTTTTCTACTGCGCAAAGCTTACAATTTGCAAAACATCTTTTTTGAACATCCGAGATGTACACAGAGTTAACATATGTATACTCTGTGTCAATACCGCCGGAATATTATTAATACTAAGAGCTTGTAGGAATTAGTGCAATCATGCTTTCACAAGCAATTTGCTCTTGCAAACACACCGAGTGTAATAGCTCAATCAACAATTTCACTATTCACAAGCAAAGTAACTCGGAAAATAAAATTTCTGTTGGATTAGGGATTGTTAAGAAACGTGTATTTTTAGTGCCCCTTTGATCACCACAACACATGACATATAAATGATTTTCTTAGTAACTCATTTATTTAAGTGTTAGAAGCTATTTCGTTTCTCCTGCGTAAGACTGCAATTAAATTAATTGTTGTGCAGATATTATTACTACCACATATTTATTTAAATTTAGTAATAACTAAAAAAACCTGAAGTCGTATCGAAAAAAAGATAATAATCTCGTTCTTAGAAGTGGAAATATCCCTATTGTTTAATTAGGGGTGACAATTATTTCCCTGATTTGTAACTGGAACCAGCAGTATTCCATTGTCTTAACCGATTAAGCCTCACAGGCGATATTTTTAAAATATTCACATCTGTACATTGATAGAACTACTGGCGTCAGCTAATATATAATATTTAAATCAATTTTAGTTAAAGATAGCTCACGAAAGGTCAAGTATAATTTGCTATCCGGTAACGGATTTAATTCTAATGAATGTTTCGTCGCTATCGTTTAGATTTAATGGAGTTGCATGATGAATTTATTCCATTAGCTCTTAATTAAAAACATCAATCAATATAGTTTTGCGTTAAAATAAAAATTTATATTTTTTCCTATAATATTTATTTTGGGTAATTAATTATTATGTTGATTATCGCGTGTTTATGTTTAAGAAATATAAACTTCGTAATTTCTGATCGTGATCTTTAATGTGAGTTGTTTTAATAGTTTACAAAGATTATGTAATAAGGTGATTATGATAGATAATTACTAATAAGATGGTCGATATCGCTACTAAGCGACTTCGATTTTTTCGTCTATGAAAAACATAAAACATATAAACAGAAAGTGCAAAGGTGCATTACCTATATCTTTGACATTTAATGGATTTATTAAATCTTCTGTAGAGTCTTCTCCGGAAAATTTAACGTCTGTAATTTATTAAAAAATAAATAAATCAATGGCGCTACAACCTTTTAGGTCTGGGCCTCAGATTTCTGTATCTGTTTCATGGTCATTTGTCAATCGAATAGGCAAGTAGGTGATCAGCCTTCTGTGCCTGACACACGCCGTCGACTTTTTTGTGTTTTTGATGTTTTTCTTCACCGTTCGAGCTAATGTTAAATGCGTACATAGAAAGAAAATCCATTGGTGCACAGCCGGGGATCGAACCTACGACCTCAGGGATGAGAGGAGAGAGAGTTAACTTACTTACTTTTACATATTATAGAACAAGTTATAACCCGCGGTAATTTGGTCTTAACGTGACATAGTCCAATAAATTCGTCCGAAAACTAACACAAAAAAATTAAACAAAGTGAATCATTTCATACCAGTTCTTGAGATATGCTCGTTAAACCAAACAAACGCCTTCACTATAATTTATAGAATTAAATAATATAGTACTACTACTGTCACTCCGTGATGGCATTAGCGCGCAACTCTCATCTCTGAGATCGTACTTTCGATGTCTGGCTGAGCACCAATGGACTTTCTGTCAATTTGCGCATTCAACACTCGCTCATACGGTGAAGGAACAAAAACCAAAACATCATGAGGAAACCGGCATGTCTCTAATACAAAAATTGACTTGGGTCAGATAGAAGACTCTTACAATTTGTCTTTAAAATAAAATTCAATTTGAGGTCCATACCCATTAAAGATTTAGCGCCTCTGGTTATTATTTTAATATTATTACTGCCACTACTGTATATCATATCGTATTCAGTTATTGAGTACTATTTTTTCATATAAATATTTACAATGTCAATATCGCGGTGTCTTCCTAGGATAAAATAAAAAAATATCGGTATCTGAATTACTAATGCGAATCTCGACAGGCGCTACATTTTAAACCCAAAAATACAACTTACAAAAGAATAATTACCCACATAGCATAAAGCAATATTATTAGGTAATAAAACACGCAAAAATGTGAGACTAGACTAACCAAATGTACCCAACATTTGGTAATTACGAAATTATATGTTCTATCCACTTATACGAAGCTAGAACCCAGTACTAGTAATATTATTCTACTTGCGAAAGGCCGAAGATTTGCAAGGTTCTTATGTGTATACCGATAAACGGTATTATGATTATCGGAAATTATTACTCTCAGGTCGGTTATTCAGATTGATAGTAAGAGTCACTTAAACCATTTAACCCAATTGTATTGTTAGTATGTTCGCTCGTACCAGGTTGTTGGCTTTTTAAACATCACTAAGAGATATGCATTTAGAATTTAGTAGATATTGTTAACCGAAATATTTTGCAATAAACAACTGTCAATATTTGAAGTTCAATTCCGCTCAAACGAAATTGTGTTTTGCATCGCTTATTTCATTGTGTAAAATTAAACTTCCGTTTATATAACATTGCCTATATAAAAATTTGATTTAGTACAAAACCTTTTAGGTTTTAACCCACTTAAGCGTTTATTTTTAATGATATTAACGATTAAATATTTATGAATTGGGAATACACAACGTATTTTTCGTGCTCTAATTTCCATACGAAAAGGAATGTCACTCATAGGGGTTTTATTAATATTTATCAACCAGATAACTTATGAGACATATTTTATATCGGTATTACGTATACAACATTGATCCTTTTTTATTGTAATCGTATACATATATTTTATATTGTAATAAATTAAAAGTCAAAAGATAGAAAAACCATTTAAATCTAGCTTTACACAAAGGTGTATAAAATCTTTTAGATACTTTCTAAACAATTGAAGTAAAACTCACTTATGATACAGTTTTTTATAATTATGTTGTTAAATATTAAAAAGTTATGTTGTTAAATTATTAGGCATAACACAATTTTAATTCGATCCTCCTGTCTTTCTCTTTCTATGGTGTTATACTATAAAGTCACTACTTGAACAAGACGCGATATTGAATTATTTTCTAATCGGATAACTTACCAAAATGTGTCTGCCAAATTAGAGGTTATGAGGCCTATATACAGGAATTCTATTTTATTTTTTAAACAAAAGCAAATATAAACTTAAAGTCCACACAAAAATTCGGATCGGATCCCCAGTAATAAAGGAATGTAATTCATTTTTAATATATCCTGAAATCAATTTAAATTCCTCCAAAATGCATGTTATTTTTTAAAAATATATATCAAATACTCACACGTTTTTGCAGTGTTAATGTTCGAATACACACACAAAACAACACAAGCATGGCCACAATCACGTATTTTTTAATTTATTTTGATTTTAATAACGTATGGAGCGTGGTAAAGCCGTGATCGCGCGACGGTAGCACGTTTACTACTGAAAGTACGGGATCATTGGGTTGGGAGACGGGACGTCTAGGTTGCTATCGTGAAAATTGGGACACCCTATTCAGAAAATTATTTCGCGTACGTATTTATGAGAATTATAATAAGTTTGTTTACTCATTATAATATCTCTACTCTTTTATTAGCGTAAATATAGACAGAATTTTACAACCTCACGTAACCTCATATATTCTGACCGCAACGGTCTATGGCATACAAATACTCGGGAACCTTTCATTAGGGAATTTTTAGGGAAAGATGTTAAATTGATTCAAAATTTACATTTACTACTATTTTGCATATCAATGGCGTAGAGTGGGTTAGAAGAACTGGCAAGAAACTGTCCACCACTCTCTAACCACGAATTTTATATCTAAAATCAGTGCTGGCGTTGGTTTTTATAAGATCACTAATTGAGTGTCAATATTCAGTGTTGGAATTACTTTAAATCTTTTTTCAATAATGCGTAAGGTAAAATGAAACAAAATAACCCTAAATATAGATAACGAAGGCAAATTCTTAAGGGTGGCAACCCAATAATGAGAAAATGGCGGGAAATGGCGCCTGCGTGGACCCGTCCCTCCCTCCGGTGACGAAAACTTACCGCCAATCGACGTGACGAATTAGGCTTGCAGGCTGCATTCACTTTCTATTGCCTCTATTTCGACTCTATTAGTTTCAACTTCGAAAATCAACTTAAACAATTTTTTAAGCTTAAAAATTATATATATCTTCAAAAAAGGTAGATAAAAATATGAAAATATCGCTTAAATAACCATTGCGTTTTTTAACATTTTTATGTAAAGCTAATATAGTATTTTAAGCTCTCTCACTTCTATATACTTGTCCACTAGCTAACCCGCCTGTATTATAATACAATAGATATTTGGAAGCCGTTGCGATTTGTTCCGTTTTTTTAGCTACGCGCCTACCGTAGCACTTACCGAACCGTAGAGCCTACTGTAGCTTAACCGTAGCACATATTTTCCTCGTAGACGCATCGTAGCACCCTTATCGTGCGTAACGAGAACTTATATAGACTGTTTAAAAATATTCCCTCTTACTTCTATACAAATCTTAAATTCTGGTTATACTGGGTTAAAAGTGTTATTTGTGCGTTCTAGGTATCGTAAATAATATAAAATAAACATCCGTCAAACTTATGAGGCGAAAACAAGTAGGGTTTGCAATGCAGTATATACTTAAATATTAAGTAATAAATTTTGCGGGGTAAAGATATTAAATAAGAAATATTTATATATTATTCTAGTTTATCATATTTTGTTTATATATTAGTATAATAGTATGTGTATTTTTATGAATCATCGAAACACTTTTCGTTTTTAACGACTCTGAACACTTGTATTTGGTCTATATTTATACTTTTATTATTCATCGCTTATCTCTTTCTTTAATTAATTGTTAGGCATTAAAGACTTCAGTATAAGTGATTTTATTTAATGTTCAATATACTGAAGAAGCCGATAAAAAGTTTACATCGTAAAAAACCAAGAGTCACAAACTATTGCAAGGAAACAAATCAGAGTTAAGTCACCACTAAGGTAATTATTTTGCTAACGATACACCGGGCTGCGGTCACGGTAACATCAAAACGAAACAATGGTTATGTGTGGTTTTTTTTGCTGACTGTACGAAAGCTCCGCCAGCCGAAATTGTTTCCAGCGAGCACGTATTTCGTGAACTTTTTTGGCTTAGAGAAAAATATTGAACAAAAACTTGACGCGAACAGATTTTATAGTTAGTCTATTCTCTATTATACTCATAGTTATGTTAACAAAGTATAGTCCAATGTCTCATACCACCCCAATAAGGACATAGATACCTTGCATATATGTTTCGTCAGTTTAGATAATAAAATAAAAATGTATGGTAATTGCGGTTTTGGTGTTAATCAAATCTGGATATATTCAGTACTTTACTAACCGACTCAAGGTTTATAATAGATCTTTGCTATACGTATTAAGTAGAAATCTTGAAAAAGACTTATTTAGTTTTTTTACTATTCGGCTACAATGTGATAAATAGCATACATCGTTTTGTGAATTCAAATGTGATAAGATTATATAATATATATTGTGAAATTGAAGCGAGCTGCTAATACAATATACTATTAATTATTCCTTTCAGAGAAAATTTTCTTTGAAGTTGATAAGATTAATCAAAATTATAATATTCCTTTTGATTATAATTTTAATTTGAATATGATAATATGCTGCAAGGAAGCACGTCCTAGGAAAGTAGTTTCTAACATTTACTTTACTTTTTCAGTCAATTTTATTTTTGTTCTTAACTACATAAATATATATATATATATATATATATATATGTTATTTTTTTTTATTGAAGCAGAATCGCCATAAATCAAGCACTAATTAAGATCAAAATTTAGTTATTTATTTTATTTAACCTTACACAATATGAATAAATTTGATACAAAAATTGATATTTCGTTTCTCTTCTGTGTAAGTCCATGGCATCTCTATAAATTAAATAAACCAGTTCTGGACCAATTGGCTACGGACACTGTTAATAAGTTAGTATGCAATATCAAAGTTATTCGGCGTAGCAACAGTGCACCCAGCTCAGTGTCAAACGAACAACGCCCCGTCGTTATCTTAGTGTCAGTTGGCAAGTTACACTTTGAGTGTAACTTTGCAACTTGAACAATTACACCAACTCTGACGGTCAACTATATTTAAATCGAGTTTTAAAAGTTTTATATACATAAGTTTTGGATTTATTGTTTCTTTACCTTCATTAAGAGAAAATAATTTTACTACTTTATACAAAAGTATATAGTTATTTCGAGAAGAGACCTGTCATGCAGACATCATCCGCAAAAATATTCCTAAAGTCAGGAGATTACGTGGTCGCAACGTTTTTGCAATATGAAATGTGAGAATACCGAAAAGACTTTAGCGTCCGGTAAGTAGGTTTGCAGCTCTCGTGACGGTGCCAGGAGCCAATATTTAGTGTATTTTGGTAGCAGTATTTGAGCAGTTTCTTTCTGACCATGATTGCTGAAAGGCACTCGAAATTTTGTGTTGCGTATATAATGTAATAAAATAACTATTATACAAGACTGTGGCTTCGGTCACGCATGAAATTGTGTACCTACTTTGAAAATTATGCGTTTCCAGACAATTTATACTCACTTCATTAGACGCGGAACTATCAAATGTTATGGATTTGTTATAATTTTTTTTATTACTAATGTTCTAACATCTTTGTCTGAAAGATATATTTTGGACAAACCGTTCACTCAGCGTTTACTGCTTGTAATAAAAAAATATTTAACTTATCTGATATTTTCGTCTGTGTTCATAATATTATTGAGTTGTTTAAAACTTCAAAGTAGTAATTAATAGATCATCATATTAGAACCCTCTGTAAAGCTTATTTTAGATGCAGTCATAATGGCAAATTATAAAAGAAGAGAGCTCTCGCATTTTTATAAATCGCATTATGAAGAACAAAGCCAAACGGAATAAAGTATGCAGAAAACAAAAACTTACAACACTTCGAACAAATTCACTTTAAGTTGCTCTATGTAGAGCAAAATAAAATTTGTAGCGACACAACTTGTTCAAAGGAATGGCGGGAAAATATTGAGAGGATTGGAAAGAAAAAAGCGGACGACTATTACACCGGGACGTAATAAAACTTATTATATTATATTAAAATTATTAATTAAAATAACTTCGATTTTAACAAAAAAAAACGTGTGTGTACTTATGTACATGGGTTAGAATTCATACTTCTTTGGCGTAACAAAATAAAAATCTTTTCAAAAATTTTATTCTACGTCTTAAAATTTTATTCACTAACAATAGAAAAAATGTATTATAGAAAATAGGTATATAAAGTTAACTTAAATATAACAAAATAATACATACCGTCAACTCATCCCAAACTCTGCAAACGTACTCAAAGTAATATGTAAAAACAATTATTAATTAAAATAAAAATTATCCTTTATAATCACATTTTTAATTTTATTTGTGAAATTATATATTTATGTATAGTTGTATATATTTTATTCGGATTGATACAAAACACGTGTGGGAGGTTCAGAAACACTTGAATAAATAAATATTGTGAATACAGTTGTCAGTTCTCACGCAAACATACGTAGATGTCCTTACTTTTACTTTGTTGGTAACTTTTTTTGAAAAACTAAAATGTTGACTATAGCTGACTTCAGGGTGTCGGTTTTTTATAACGGTGTGTGCACGTTTTTTAGAGTCACAAACAACAATGATCAATAAACTGGTGTTTGTTATCAAATCGAGAAATTATAACCCAAGTATAACTTACAATGGATGTTATTGATGCTAGTTGACCGGACGGGTTCCTATAATAGAAGTAAATCGACACCTGACTGATTTAGCCAACTACGATGTTATAAAAAAAATAATTTATTAATGTTAAATATTAAACAATATAACCAATCATTGATTAACACTGTTTTATGTTTCATATAATACACGCATATGTACAATTATAGCAACTTTATTAATTTCTGAGCATGGTGTTATATATTAAATATTTATTATACACAGACATCTATATTATACAGAGTTACAATTTTTAAGACGAATATTTCGGTCACAAGGTCATTTTACTATTTACGAGCGAAAATTTAGTTAATTGTTTACGACTAATTAGCAAATACAACAACAGTTGAAAGGACATAAATAGTCACAAAGCATAAATAATACTAAAAATAAACGTAATTTTCTTGAGCGTACTTCTATAAGTAATTAGCTATGTAAATTTATCGTGAAAAGGCACAATTATTACATGAAATCGTTGCTTTTATTCGTAATTACACAGCTTGAATTAGGTTAGTGAGTTATTTTATGGCTTAAATACAATATTTATTTTTAATTGCAAAAATACAGAAGGTGGTTGTCAAATTTATTTAACAATTACCAATGTTCTATTGTGTTTAGAATTACATCATTTATTTTAGTTTTTTGTTTTCGTATAATATTTATAGAGATATAGATTTGTCCTAACAGAACTTACATAGATTTATTTGGTCTATTAATTGAAGCCTTTTAGCCCCTGCAACGAAAACTGAAAAGTAATTGCATTCAAACAGCGGCTCTTTCGTCGTTGGACCAAATTCAATGATGTTTAAACATTCACGCCATATTAATAAACTAATCAATACTTTGTACATTTCTCATCGGTAAACGAATTCAAATTTTGTATGTGATGCTTATATTTTTTAATTTATATTAATTTTCTAAATAAATTTATAATGTTCTATAATTCCTAATTACATTTCGGTGTATTAACAAACTGTGTGTAGTGAATCCTAATGACGTTTCATGCTTTGAATGGTAGTGAATTGCCTTCATTGCATATCTGAATGTACTTAAATTGATGGACATTTGAAGGGGTACCTTTTCTTACTTAGGTCTTACTTCCCTATTTGTTATAGAAGCCGCACGTCGTCCCCTATGTTAAAAAAAATTATACGTCAATTTGATAACCTTCGTAATATAATGCCTGATTAGTTCGGGCTTTTAAGGAAGCATAGGGCAGGGCACAAGACCCACTTTGTTTCCGTTTGTCGACAGCCTAACAAATCTTAATCAAAGAGTCGTTTAAGCTTTTTATCAACAACTGTGTATATACCTGTTTGTAATGTAATGCATTTATCTATCACAATTTACAGTGTTCAGATTTCATTTGAACATTGCCCAACTGCTGACACGGCTCCCGTGTGTTCCAAATCTTAAGTGTGAATAGGTGTAAATAGTATTTAAGATATTGTTTTATAACTATAAATCAGATTTGAATATTGATGTCTTATTCATTTCTCGTTCCTCGTTCCCAAAGTGGCGAAGACTACCTTAAGCCCTTAATTATCATGGTGAGTCTGCCCTATAGCTTTGAGATAATCCCATCACCTCGAACCTTTGATATTGTAGATCTCCGTCTGTTACCTTAGGTATTTTACCTGTATGTATATTGATATAATGTTTTGGTTGTCTGAAGAAACTGCGTTTAGCATTAAAACCGCCTATTTACCTAGTTTGTCTTCATTTAGCTATTTTCATTTTCTCCTGTCTTGTGTTATAGTGATGTTATAGTGTTATTATTAATATTATTATTGCTTACCAATTAAAAATTAAAATCCGAGGACATCTACCGTTATGTCATGTCAGTAGTCAATGCGTAATTATGGGGCAAGAGACATTTCTCTATATACGTCATCATCCTATAGCTCTAAGGGGATCAGCCTTCTACCCGAAACAATTTTCGATACAATAAACTAGTACGCCATTGTCCTCCCCAAGCACTAAGCCACGCTTTTAAGTGATAAAAGGCATTATGAGAATAAACTTTTCATTAGCAATTATTATGACTGCACATTAATTTGAATCCCTACTATATTTGATTATCTATTTTATATCCGTGCTTTTTATTTCCTGAATTTTATATTAAATGCTCAGTGTTTTCAATTGTTTTTATTGAAATAATTTTCTGTGGTCTCCATAAAAACCATATTATATCTGTAAAATACAGTTGTCAGAAACGCTAATAAAATTTCATAACATTTATTATCAATTATTATAGTATTTCTTTGACATAATTAGTTCATAAGATAAAAACACACTCATTACTCTAAATTATATATTTTTTCATAAGATTTTGTTTAGCTGTTACAATTTAGGTTTTCTTAAGTAAATGTTTCGTGTTATCGAGTATTAAGTTAATTTATTTTATAGTAAACGTAACTAAGGTAAGAAAGTCCATGGAAATGTGTCCGACGTTATTGAAAAAATCATGGACTTATACCATTTTGAGTCAGTTATTAATATTAGCCTATGGTACAATGTTCTGTGCGTACAAAAATAAAAAAAATATTGATTTGGTAGGAATAGAACAATTTGATTTAATAGAAAAATACGCGACCAACTGGACTCATTGTCCAGTGACGAATTCAATATTAGGACTTTAGACTAAACATTTAATCGAGTAGGTTTCGATATCGACAATCAAATATTTTTATATTTTACACTAATCAAAATGGAAGTAACATCAGAACATAGTAATGATTTAGAAGTTATAAAGAAAATGGAAGATGAACACTTGCGCTTACAAAGACAGGTTAAATCTTTTTGGTAGAATTATATAGTTTAGTAAATACATAACTTTGTGTCTTACGCAATATTAATAACAAACGGAAAGGCAAAAGTGAGCTTTGTTATTAAGTTTCACTTTGGTGAATCAATGATAATCATATTATTCAAATTCTTTTTGAGGCTTCGGTAAATACTTTATCCGTATTAGGACGACAGCTTTCGGTAGTTATTATAAAACGGATGTTGCTGATTTTCGTAATATTTTTGTATATTTTTGTTATTCATTCGAAATTTAATAAATATTAGTATAGTATAGTATTTTTTTTTTGTGAAACTAAGCTAATTATTAAAAGCTATTCAGGTTCGGATGATACAAGTGGACAGACAAAACCGAATCATGGGGGTTCACCCGAAGTTCCGAAGACAAGATCAGTTGCTAAGGATCCTTAGAAAAGACTATAATAATTTACGTACAGACTTAAAGGTATATAGGCCTTTGTAAATTAACATAACATTTTTTTTATATAAAGCTCATTTTAATTATTGATTAACACAAATCGATACACTAAAATGAAATATCCTCTTACCGAATCTATTTATATTTGATCTGTTTTATAAAATGTCATGATTAAAGAAATTATTTGTTACACACACATAAAAAATCAATTTCGAAAGTATTCTACGTTCTTTAGAACTTTTTAGCTTTAATTCCATGAATCACTTTAAAGATATAAGAATTATTTTAATAAAAGAGTACTCGCCTCTGCTAGTTTATAAAGTCGTTGTGTTTTACCTATAAGATAAGTAATACTTTTCAGATTGCAAGATCTGGCGCTCATAAAAAGAATGATAAAATAATGAAGAATAACTTAGAAAGGGCACTCTTACTTCACACTCGAACCCAGCAAGAATGTGATGGTGTGTATAGCCCGATTAGTTAATTCATAATTTGTTCCTTTGTTAGTTTTTTCTTTTTAGGAAATAGGTAGTCCTTATGTCCCTGATTATTGTTGGGTTGGAAAACTGTACTATGCTGGCGTATTTAATAATTCAATGCATTTTCTTTTTCGCTATCAGGTTTATGTTATATAGAGTAAGGATATCTGCCCTGCAGGTGGCGTTAAAAATTCCATATGAATCCGGAATAGTCTACCAACATATGTAAGCGTTTATTCAGATGCAAGTCTGCATTTCCATTAGCCCACTAGCCCAGAACTTATCCCTGAGGAATAGCGTTCATTAAAGCACTTTTAGGTGAAGGCTAGACATTCACAAAAGTATGCGTAGAAATTATTCGGGTTTCTTACTAAATTTTTGGGTCAAATATTTACGCCTATTTTGACAAAATTTTGTTTACGATTACGTAACTTTTAACGAAGCTATTAAAAACGTATAATATATTTTTAGGTTTTGTCTTGCAATTAATGGGTACACATAAGTTACATTAAACTCTCATGATTTTAATGAATTATCCTTTCACCAATAGGTAGCTAATAATGAATAAGATATTAAAAAGGTCAAACGCTTGAGGGTATCATTGTAATATTTTCTCTAAACTTTTAGAAGGAATATTTCTTATGACCCAAGTCAACGAATTATTGCTTCGTAAAAAGAAACAACTCCTGCGATTCAAGAAAATTGTTAACGCCAATAATGGACAAGTAAGTTTATTAAAAAAATATGTTTAGATAAATATTTGGATTAATATCTATTAAAAGCTTATTTTTATCATTGAAACTATATTAAACATATCGCATATAATTTAGTCCTAATATTTGTAAATATTTTTATTGATAATATTACATTTATAATAATAATTTATTTATTTTCTCCCATATAACATTTGCAATATAAATACATTTTTCGAACGATAGATAGAACATTTACAGATGACAGTAATGCGTTACTAAAATAGAAGTAATATTTACGTAATTACTAAACTGAAAAGATATATGGTTATCCGATGGCAAAACACCTAGGTAGCCTATAATTCTGACTCATGATCAAATTAAGATAAATCACGGATTTAACAACTGTTATGACTGCTAGTTTGGTTGACACAATACATAAACACGTTAATTACGTACTACGCTAACCACTGTATACGTGGAATCGATTTTAATAGAGCTTATTAGAATATCGTGAAAATTATTTTATTACTGTGTTTGTTCCATTTGAATGGCACAGACATGTTTCATTTATATTTTAAGGCAACATAGCCATCTTTCGCCTTTACGTGAACTAATCATTTCTAAACCAGGATTCAGATTACACCACTAAGATATAAAGAGTTTACTTTAAAATATCTCACTTCTTCGGATAACTTTCTAACCATAGCGTTACGCCCTAAAATACGAAACGACAAGTAACAATAACGAACATATTGGATATAAAACCTGGTTTTATTACTCCCCTTAATATCATGTCATCATAATACTTGTTCGTATATTTACTTTATTTATTTCTATGAACATCAAAATCGGTTCATAATTATTCACACGGAAATTCGTTAATTGTGTTTAATTTTATTTAAGAATATTATCTACGACGCTCAGAATTCTGTATCTGTTACGTGATCATTTAATAACGAACCCTCTCCGTAATGTTTTCTCACATACTTTATAAGGGTAAGAGGATTACGAAATTGTATGTACCACACAACTTTAACATTAAGGCGAGTATAGAAGTTTTTTCTAGCGACTAGATCATATAGGTATGGTACTTTGAATGAAACAGGGTGTTTTGACCACTGATAATATTTTTACAGTTGGAAGAACGTCGTCTCCTTTGTGAAAACCGTCTAGCTTCCACTGAGAATAGACTAGAAGTCGCAACATTAAGGTTTAACGCCATCCAGAGTGAGAATAAGAAGATTCGAAAAGAGATCGAGCACATGCTTAAGGACCGGTAATTATTTTTCTTTTAGTATCTTTACAAATACATACATATACTAATAAAAAGATTTATCATAGGGTTTATAGTATTTTAAAATGATACCTATTGTTTGTTTTCAAACAATAGAGTGAAGAACTCCATTTTCAACCATAGATGGGAGTTTCACACAAAATTGATTAACTTATTTTCTACAAATAAATTATTTTCAGAGCAATATTCAATGAAGCATGGGCAAAATTGCTGAATGCTCTAAAACGAGGTAAAAAATTCCTCACTGATCTTTTCGAGTCCTCGACTCTTGCGTACGACCAGAGAGACGAGTGGTGCGCGAAGCTACGCTCTGTGCATGAGAAGGGGAATCTGGATCAAATGGTTCAAGTTCAGGTATATGGTTTATTATCGAATGAAGTTCCTCATTTCTATAGACATCACAGAACTTATACATTAAGGGAAAATAAAAGATGAACGAATAATTATAAAAAGCCCAATATGATTGATGATGAACAATAAGTTGTCAACTCATACATTCTGATAATTAATAGGATTCAAAATACTTTTTAATTTGTGATGGTTTATTTATCCTCATATAACAATGAAAAACGTATCTTTGTTACTTAATTAACGAAGTTTAAAGTGGTATTAATACTACGAAATAGGTGAACCATTAAGGTTTGAAAACAACAAACAATCTGGTACAACGCATTTATAATTGCAGTTCTGCCGACTGCTTCGACAAAAAGTTAGTAGATAGCTCAATTTAAAACTTCAATCTAATGCAATTACATACTATAGCGTGCCTCACGTTTTTTGTTTTTGAATATTTAAATAATTTCCTGCATTCATTAATCATGTCTGATGACAACCGATATGAGTCATCAACATTAGTCGCTTATCATGGCACTCTTACAACTTTTAGTAAAGATATTCAGAAATTGCAGCATAATTTTATAAGTTTTTACTATATGTTTTTTTTTTAGAAAAAGGGAAAAAAATCCTTCGCAATTTGGTTCTTCCATCGACACATATTATGGGACAATTTGTCTTATTACTAATATATTCCATTTGATGTAAATATATATATTATTAACTTAAAATTACATTTAAATTCATTGTTTTAAAATATTTATCGAGTTTTTTAATGTTTCAGGAAATGCGTGACCTACAAAAAGCTTTTGATCATGAGATGAAGCTCTATAATTTCTTGGCGCGAAAAGGAGTGATCCGGGTTAATCGGAAGCAAGAGGAGAGGGAAGAGGAAATGGAACAAAAAGAAGAGGAAGATTTGAAAAAAGAATTCGATGAACATGTTAAATTTATTGACGAAATAACGGTAATGTTTTGTTTTTGTGCATATGTCGGTGATAAAAATACCGATATACCAAAGGTGTTAGAATTCCAGAGCTATGAACGAACATACAAATTTCTAGCTAGAAATCAACAATATATACGAAAGTTATAAGATTTTTATAAGAAATATTAATCGTGTATTAACATCGCTATGTGGACTAAGATAACTTTATAATTTATTAGGACTATGCAAAACAGGAAGACATAAACAAAATAATAGATGAATTCAATAGAGTAGAACAAGAGAATTTTTCTATATACAAACTTCTTACTAACTTCTGCGCTCAGAATGAAGTACTAAGTCGAGATCTTAAGAACATACAGAGGGATATTGGTAAGTTTTTTTTTAAATACCTACTTTAACCATTTATATATAAACAGCTTGCATGGACATCATGGCATTTTTATTAATGGTTTTCTTATACTTGTTCTGATATTTAGATAAGTAGAGGTTGTATAGGATGAAATATGTGGAGGTTAATGCCTAATAGAAGTAAAAGGGAGGATTGACATCCTGTATATTTACTCTACCTTTAAAAGGCACCAACTAACCCATGGGATACAGTAGTCATTTCTACCAGATGAATTACATCAATTAACGCCTGAATCATTTTAAAAAGAAAATCAATTTTTATATTGCCAGAGGACAGAAGAGATTGGAACGAAATGATGGAAGAAAAAAGACAACGAAAACTAGATATATTGAGAAAAAGGTTGGTAGAGCAGAAGCTTAAAACAGAAGAAAAGAGAAATATATACAAAGAGAAGGAAGACCTTTTGAAGAACACATTGGAAAGTGTACGGGAGATATTTAAGTAAGTAATTGTAATTTTACTATGAGGCCGTTCAAGTATTACGTAAGCAGATTTACTGCAATTTACCTCCCCCCCCTACCCTCTTGTTTGCAAAAGTAAGCAAATCTCTCTTTGTAGAAATCCTCGAAAATATATTTCGTTTTCAAGCATAGACAATGTGTGGGTAATATGTGTATAAAAATAATTACTTTTGACGTCATCACTAAATCAGAAAATCAAAGACTATCTATATTGCTTACATAATACTTGAACGGCCCTTAATGCCTGATTTTTTTATTTCCTTTATGTATCGCGACATTAACTTTAGCAGAAAACGCCGTAGATCTCTTCAATGGTTTCACATCACAAATACGCGCAAAATACACTAATTACCACACACAAAATACGGTCACTAGCTACTTCCATTTCGCGCACTTCAGGCAGTACTTTATCACTTGTCTTCACAACACGCACTTTATCTCTACGATGTTAATCTCTTAGAATCGCACTCGAAACTCAATTGATAGGTCGCGTTTCGGCTCAGTTATATATCCCGGGAAATAATCATGATCACGAGAAGCTTCTAGGCATGATTGGTACTGAGTACTGGTTGAACTATCCTTATCGCATAATTCTAGAATGTACGTACTCTTTATCTCTTTCGAAAATTACTCCGTTCTAGAATGTTCTCTTTGGCGTCGAGAAGGTTCCGATCCTTCCTCTTTTTCACATATCATTCCATCCTTGTCTTTCTTCATCAAAGAGGCATAACCAATCCTGAAAACGCCTGAAAACGGTTTTCGTAACAATATCAACAAAACAAAATATCGTCAGAAAAAAGTAGCCGAAGAGTATATAACACTTTGTCACGAGCTGACAGTGTCAAATAAAAACAAAACTTGATCTTCTACCATGAAATACCATTATTTTAAGATAGTCGAGTAAAGCAACGTATTTATTGTTTATACATGAAATTTACCATACTATTGATGGTATACTCACAAAACTGCTTGCCAAGCACTCCATAATAACAATATCATCAACAAATCATAGTAGGTAAACGCGCCGTCAGCATTATGCATGATCGCATTAAGAGCCCATTAGAGATGTCACTCACGGCTGACGCGACGTCATCACTACAATAAATTAATTATTCTCTTCTCATTAATTGAATCCAATTGTAACTGGATTAATTTGGCTTCTGGAAGATGTGAGGAAATGTTTGGGTGTTGGTACCTATGTAATTGATAACCGATTGCAAATAGGAGGTTTACTAGCATAATATATTATGCGTGTTGGACATGTCGTATCCAAATATACAGGAGATATATTTTGAAGTCATTTATTGTCTTTGAACTTCTTAATTTCTTAGCTAAGCATTTATAATGTATGTAATTTTACCTGCTGACAGTAAACGTTTGTTACTTTATTATGATGTTTTGTTTCAATATATCAAAGTAAAGCAGGGCGTAATGCTTGCATTTTCTTAGAATTTCCTTGTTCATCTATGCGGTTGACAGTGTGACGGAGAGTGTCTTGCCAGTTCACCTCTTCTTTCTTGCTTCTACGCCCTTGATTTGGGAACTGGTAGCAAATGTGAATTTAGATCACCTTTTTTTAGATATTGACGTTCATTATTGTCACCAATAAGATTATGTAAATTTTGATTTTATATAGTATTTGAAAGCTATAATATTATATTATTAAGTATCAAAACAAAGATAATATAATATTTGTTAGTAATCTTCTAACATTTTACTCTTTAACAGTAAACATCTCCATTATATCCGCATTAAGTTTCAGTTAAAAGAGTTTCAATAGATTTATGGGACCGACTTAGCCAAATAATGCTGCTCTAAAGCTGCATTTACTTTATTTTCAGCTTTCACCTAGACGGTATTCTTAATTCCACGGGGTGTACGATTTAAAAACAATGCTTACTCGTATTGTCTTTTGCTATAAAAATTGCGTGATTACTAGATTTATAGTACAAACTCTTTATTGGACTTTCTATTTAGAAGATGCTTTAAAGCCATTTCAACCTCGGACATATGCCGTAGTCGTCACTCCATCGATATGAACATCGACATTAGCAGGCTTAGTGGGTAAAGTGCGAGCACAAAAGACACGCATAATAATGGTACAATATATAATTTACATAACATATATAAATCGCGCATCGATTCCACTCGCATTTGCTCTGCTCTGATTGGTCGTAACAATATTATATATATAGTACTATAGTACTTTTATTCGTTAAGTAACGATTCCGAACTTATAAAACAGTTAAATAATAACAAAACAAATCGAATCAAAATAAATTATGATTCTTCAAAGTGATAGAAGGAATCTTAACTTAAGGATTAACCAAAGCATAAATAAAAATTATCGGTTAATTGACTCGATCAGAACATTTCCTGATAATCACAGCATTCCCTGACATGTATAACGACGAATAGTTCCGACGACCTCTCTCGTTATTAACTGACTTATAAGACCATTAACAATTCCACATATAATTTATTTTACAAAGAAATGAACTAGAATTTAATTTCACGACCTGGCCTTTGTCACAACTATTTCTATTTACATATTACGAACCTAAATTATCTAGAAAGCATATTTTCGAATAGTTTACTTTGTAAAACAACAAGCGACTTATAATTTAAATATTGAATCCTAATGGTGACAATTTAAAATTAATTCAGATTTAATTGTTTCCAGTATGCTAGAATGCAGCCTGGAGCCATTTGTCAATCTTCTTGGCGACAAGGAACCTTCACTACACAGATTGGATTTGACCTTTCGTCTAATAGCTGAGAAAATAAAGGAGCACATACAAATTACGTATTACTATGTAAGTTAGTGATATCCCGAATATATCCCGTTTTGGGTTCGACTTTCCATACCACCTGGATTTAAAAATGTTAAAAGGATGAAGAAATGCGCATTGCCAGAGCTGTTTTGTCTATTGTCTATTGGTTCAAAGTTGGTTATGACATTTTTTTTTAATAATAATTCTAGATATTCCCCGACTATGTAGTCGTCGGAGGTATTTAATAGCTGAGGTTTGGTATTCCTAACCCGGATGATTAAACACTACTATCTATTTCTATTAACAACTTTTTTATGACTTTTACATCAAATCCCAAAAATATGCCTCTTATGGGATAGTTATGACATTATAATAATACTTAATAATTATTTTAGGAGAGACACGTGATCAAAAAAGGTGATAAGAGTTCCTCCCGCCTCAAAACCTACACCATCCACCCACAGCCACCGAGCTTCTGTCCAGGACTACCAATAAACATTTTAGTGCCAGCTGATCCTTGCCCAGCGTAAGTATGAACGAGTATTATTAGTGTCAGATCAGAAGTCTCCAATTTCCTTCCAATTCCTCTAATTTCAAGAGCTGTCACCAATTTATACTCAATCCAATAAAGTTTGAAATTTATGACTTTGTGCAAAATAATGGCTACAAAACAATAATAATGTCATAAGACAGTTTTAACGTCACCAATTACAATACGTACAAGGTACAATCAAACAAAACAACATCCATTTTACAGCTGCATAGAAGCGCGCTGGCTTTCCCGAGTGACAGAGTCCCTTGAAACACCATTTACTACTGAAATGGCATTAACAGCACTACATGAGTTGGCTGAAGATCCAGCTTTTGAAAGGAGTGACAGAATCCATCAACTCACTGACTGCAGGGTTCCACAAAGTCGAAATATTTTGGCGCGACGATACTTACAATACTCATAAACAAAAGATATCTAGACTACATGTAGTCTGTTAAATAAAATTATATGAGATATTACTTTATTAAACTACTTACCACAAAGAGAATTAATATAAATCATTTTTTATACGCAAAGATCATGTTGTAATGTCGTAGCAGTGAGGCAAATATTTGCGTCCCTTTTTCCGTATTATTTTTAACAAGGCAAACCAATACGAAACAATAATATTTCCGTGATATATCACGTTCATATACGCCACTAGCGTAAATCAATCTTAGTGAGCAAGCGCAAATTTTAAAATCGAACGGCTATAATTACGTGTTCTTATGGCCACATTTTAAAGATAAAGGTAATATGTTATAGGTCAACTATGTCTAGTCAAGATGAAAATATTTCCGTGAGAGTAAAAGCTAACAACGAGAGTATAAACTAAGGCACGGGCGACAAAGCTCGACTTTTTGTTACAGTACAATACAAAGGCTTTAAAAATAGAGTGTTACAGTTTTTCACTCTGCAAACATTAGGATCCGTTGACTTTTATAACGACAGAAATAAAACTATTTCCTTTGCTTAACTGAATACGTGTGGGTTTATTTTCTACAACTCCTCTGTTTATATAAAATTACAGATCTTCAACAGTGCTTTAAACAGGAAATCTTTATCAAATTACTTTATTACTAAAAAAAGCTTTCAAATTAAGATTACGAAGTTAATAATATCTGAATATGTTTATTTTATCTTGATTATGTTTGTTTTGTTTGGCGTTAATCTCTAAAATCCCAGTTTAACAAATATTTAAAAAAAATTGATGCACTTTTATAAAATGTAGATAACAATTATAATATGTCAACAATTATTCAATTGAATATTATAAAATTTACCACTAGTAAAAGTTTATGGTAAATTAAAAATTAAAATAATGCTAAACAGAAGTTGGCACAAGTAATGGTGGCGCGTCGTGCGAAACGGACATCCGGTTGACATCGCGCGACTACTTCCGGTATGCTCACACTCACAAGCGGCGCGATAGCGAGATAAAAATACTATAATAAAAGAAAGATAAATTTTATTTTGTCATAGGTTGTTATGCCCTACTCTGTTATTATAATGAGCCGCCACAAGCATACATGAATACAAATAGGCGATCATATCCATGAATTGTAATTATTTTAAAGGGGTTTTTATATTATCCTGCAACGAGAATTTACAAGTGTCGAATAGTCATTATGTATGTTCATTTCAGAATGCCCACAGGAGCATAATTTAAAAAGGGTTTATTAAACTCGTTTTTCGTTATTAAAAACTACCAAATTTATGATATTATTGAAGCGCGATTGTTCCTATACAAAAAGAAAATATCCGCTGTTCTCGTAAACAAAGCCTATATTTGTGCAACCATTTAGCTGTATACAAACACATTGATAGATGGTGCATTTGCAATATGTCTTACTGCTTACACTACATTTCGCTACTTTGCTTTTACAAAACATTATATTTTGGTTTCGTGTTACAAACTTCACGTACTTAGTAGCTGAGCTTTGACTTCATAGCCTTCGTAGATTTTAACACAATAATGGCCTATAAAACACTCTTTTTACTAAAAAAAAACATTCACCATTTTTAAATTTACATTTGATCTATTTTATTGTTCTGTGAATGCATTACTGCGAACTGCCCTTGTTTGATTTATTTTTACAGTAACACCAAACTGAATTATCACTTTTTTTTAGTTTCTCTGTGTACAATATTATCGCTGCTTGGACTGAATGGCTGATTTATAGTTCATAAAATGAACAGTTTGTCCCTGAACTTGATGGAAGCCGACCTTTGTCAACGATAAATAACAGGACGTGTCAATACTACCATATTGGTAATATATTACTTAACTATTGATGGCTCGGTCGGGATTACCTCAACAAACTCCAATGAGTTTCTAAACCTCACACCACCTAATCTGACACTTTAATGATAGATAAGTCGTAAAAATTCACTTGCAACAAAGAACCTGTATTTAAAGGTTGAAATTAGACTGTAAATCAGTAAAACTGTTCTTATATAATTATAGGTTTTTTTTTCCTTTCATGGCCTGCTCAGTTTGTGCGTCAGCCATGCAAAAAAGTTAGGAAGTGTCTTATTCCATTTATTTAATTGGATTGGAAATTGGATCGGAATTTGGAAAAGGATCATATAAATTTAGTATATAATTAGTAAATAAATGATTATAACTTTATATTGTTATGAAAAATGAAACTGGCTTAAATTCTATATGTACATCAATATTTAAATTCGATATAATAATTTATGTTGTCGATTATTGTGGTAGTGTCAAAGACTTGAATGGAGGTATGTTGTTAATATTACTTGCGTCTAGATTAAATTATGCATTGACGCCGTTAGCACTAATATGCAACGCATTAAATCCAATATATATTGAGCACTATAATATTACAGCGTTATTATTAAATTCATTTTGTTCCTCGTCATACCCTAAACATTTTTATAAATTTTAAAAGTATGACCTAACCATTAATCATAGTTCACTAGACTACAAAATGTAATATTCTTAATTCACTTCTTCGAAAGTACTAAAGAAATTCAGTCCGTAGCATGAATAATAAATTAAATAAGCGAGACGATTTAATTCTAACCTAATAACTATTACTGAATTGAAATTCGCCTCCAAGTCTTCGTTTAAGAAGAATTCTCAACAATTAATGTTATTATAAAAATTGTTACGCAGTTTCACATTTAAATAATTTATATGTACATATTTCGTAGACTTAAAATATGCCAGAATATAAATTGCTATATTGTTTGAAGTCACGAAATGTTTGAGTTTGACTGATTTTCAAACTAATCCCCCATCATAATTTTAAAGGAAATATGAATTAAGGGTACTATTGCACACCCCTGAGAACCTAATCTTAATTAATAATTAACACTTGACGCAATAGCAAAGAACTTTAAAAACGCCTTGGAATTAATAAGCTTACTAATTAAATAATTTAAGCTAATTACTGTCAAATTACGTTAATTCCTTCTCAAGATTGTCAAAAAGCGTATTGCTCGAGAGGTCACTTTCGTCAAAACATCTCTGCACTTAAGTGGCGAACTTTCAATTCGACTTAACGTTTCGAGTGTTTAGAGTATGTTGTCCACAATTTCAGCTACTGAAGGATATAATTTTATAGCTTCCAAGATTTTTTAAAGGTAGTAAGTATATTTAAAAAAAGGAAAAATTGATATATTGGAGCGTAAAAAGTAACAACGACCACAAATAATTGGGGTTGAGTCATTTCTCTTTCTTGATCTGTTTCATTAGTTTTCATTCAATTTTCATTAAAATAATAATAAAAAAAAACTTTCACGTTCGCTTTGTATAGTTCACCAGTAATTCTTAATCTCCGAGTCCGATTTATATACATTATGCTAAGATTTTTTCAATTTTTGAAAACAAATAAAGGTTAATTATTTTTCTTATATTGATCGCAGTAAACCGGATAAGAATCTAAACAATAATCCCATGTTCTATTAATAAAAATATCAAATGCCATTTTATCAAAAAACGTAGACAACATCAAATAATCGTCAAGATTCTCGACAAGTAGGGCGTCCTTAAAGGAATAAGATTAAAAAAGTTACATCCTTGTCACCGTGACAATATCAGAGTAAAACTTGTCACACGAAATGACCGTATCGTCATCAGCTGTTTAACGAAAGTGTTTAACTTGCAAACTGTAGTATGAACTGATTAAAAACAAAACGAGTTCTGTCGTTTGACTAAAAATTTATTTGTGGGTGCCGCATGGACGGATGGAAAGATAAAAGAAGATGCAGATGGCACCTCATTGCATAAGCATCTTCTACCGCAGTTATCATGGAGAGTGTTTAGAGGAGTTGTTCAGCTTAATACCTCTAGCTGAATTTCGTCATCGGACGTCGAGACAGAATATGAAACTCCACCCGTATCACCTCGACGTCCGCCGTTCCACAACTGAGCGTTTTTCAGAGCAGTTTTTCACAGGCCACTGAAGTATTTCCGAAACAATTCGATTTACGGTCATTGAGAGTGTCCATGGCCGACGGGGCGGTATCACTTAACATCAGATGAGCCCCCTGCCAGCTTTTCAGTTTTGTTCAGTGCCTGGAACTGTTCTGTGAATAAATTATCAAATTTGTAAAGGAGGCAAACAAAAATGAAAGAACGGGTCTTGTAAGCAATAGCGCCCCGCCTCACCCATAAATATTGTAAATATTAGATAATATTACCGATGTAGCCGAGATGAATCTCGCGTGACGCGCAACAGGAATGAGTATGATTTTATTTTGTGTATCTTTTTAGTTAAAAAAAATAAGAGATGAAAAAAGTCCTTGGGCACTTGGCAGAGGAGTAGATAGGAAACCAATTTCAAATACCCCGAAACATCGATTAAAAATCCCTAAAGGTTTTGTTGTACACTCGGTTTGAAATATAATTTCAAATATGCATCAAAAATACATTCAAGTAGTATACAATTTCGATATTGGAGTATTATAGCTTTTCGATATTTCAGTTGCTTTGAGTTTATATTTGGTTTTATATATAAATTGTAGAAAACCGTGGGTTTTTTAAGAATAAAAATTCTTGTAACTCCTATAAACCACTCAAGACATCTGGTTTCCCCCTAAATTTGATATCACTATTTCTCTGGTATTTTACTTACTTGTGATTAAGAACGTACATTTCTTAAGTAAAGTTTTCGCTCCCGGTTCTAACTCGATATTTTTGCGGCTGCCTACCAAAATCTTTTTGGGAGGTACCAATTGTTTTTCTGGAAAATATATATTTTAAAAAATATTAAGTCCACATTACGTATTTTAGTTTCGATATTAAAATTTCGTTGACTAATTGTGAACTATCCTATGCTCTTTACAATTCAAATACTAACCATATACCGTCCAACCAATGCGATACATACCCAGAATGTTAGTTAGCGTTGTAGTTTAGGAAGATTTTTCGTAAACTATTTAAAAAAATAAATAAAAGAAAGCCAAACATTCTTAATTTTCCTCACAAAACTTTTAACTCCTCTCTTAAACGCAGTTGGTAAAGTGAACTAATTTCGAACTGTCCTGAACTCTAATTATGCATCTCAACTATTTCCATAATCTATTCAATTATGTGACATTAAGATACGCCTCTCCTCTGCAGTACGCCAACTTTTAACTTTAAATAGTGTTACTGTCATTGCGAGATTGCCTACCTTGCTTAAAACTGTCAAGTTGATTCTTAGGCATTTTTTGTTATGAGTTATTTCCAGTAATTATAGAATTCCTAGTATTATATTTGAATATAAACAAGGCTTTTCTTACCTTTGTTACAATATATTAGATTCTGAATATTGTGACTGAAGCTATTAAACTATTACATTTACGTATAATGTCAAAATATTAAGCTATACTCTGATTTTAAATTCCGTAGAATTCTGACATTTCATAAGTGTTGCTACTAAAAAAGTTCTCCAACGAAAAAGGGGCAAATTTTACCAAATTTAGGGCAATAAAATAAAATGATATATATATATATATATATATATATATATATATATATATGTATGTATGTATGTATGTATGTATTTTTTATGTTTTATATACAAAAAGGTAAATCTTTATATTTACTTACTCAAGTGACCTATTACAAAAATAACAAATATTTCAGTATCACGATCAATATAGCATTAACTTTAATTACTTCATTTTATTCTTTTGCTGGCATCACTGCCTATTAATTCCAGGTTTAGTAAACCTTTTTAGAAAAATAAAATGTTATCTTTGCTTGTACGTTTTTTACTGTTTGTGATCAAAAGGGTCCTAATTATCACTCGCCGGAAATCCACCTTGAATGTGGAGGACCGCACTTAATAAAATGGATACATTCACTAACAAATAAAATGTATGCATAGACTAAGATGTTCTCTCGTATTAAAATTTAAAAATGTGCCCGGCAAAAAAGGTTTGTTATCTCTGGACATGTCAAAAAATGATAGCTGTCAGAATTCTACGGAAATAAAAATCTGATATAGGCCTAAAACGTAATCATTTGGTGGGTCGTGCCCACTTTAGAGTAGCCTAGTGACCTTCCCAGGATGTTAGGCAACACGATACCTAATTTATATTACTATTTAAACGGGGGGCCAATTTTTATAAATCACTAACTAAGATACAACTTACGCATTGCGACGCTTTGTAAAATACAGGGGTTGAAATATTCGAAGAAACATTGTTTCCAAGTTGTCTAGAGTTAATGGCCTCAGGCTTAATATTTCAATTTATTCTTGTGTGTGACAGAAACGTAAATTGCGCATGAAAACTTAGGCACTTTGTTGAGGATAATTTGATAAATAATAATAAGATAATTAAGTTTTATTTGTTTTATTTATAAACTATTATTGTCGCTATTTCTCTTAAATTTTTCGCTTAATTCGTCGGCATATAAAGTGGATAAAAATACTAATGCGAGCTCGGATCCTTAAGTATCGTCAAGTGTAAAAAATACCTTCAAAGTATTTTTATTATTGTTAAGGGCTTCAGAACCCATAACTATATTTAGCCCTTGCTACACTTCCCTGTTAAAATGACTCCACTCATAGGCTTAAAACTAATTAAATAAATTACATGTGAAATATATACACTTGAATCATTTAATCATGCTACATACGTATAAAAAGAAATTTAAAACTATCTACCAGGTGCCAACTTAACTGTTTGATTAGCGTCTTTGCACTTTGAACCCTACGGTCCAAAAGTCTAATTTCCCAAGGAATCAACAACATCCCATCCGGCCGCTTGCCATCGTTATTTGCGACGCCTGTTGCCTGCAAAATTGCTGGAGCAAGAGAGCGGCGTATAATGTCGTTGATCAAGGCGTGGCGAGAAAAACCACCTACACTCTTTTGGCAATGTAGGTCATGGTGTCTAAGTACTTCAAAGCCCATATGTGTATATGGGGACTACATATGGGCACACCTAAGCGGAGGCTGAGGGCAATGATTCAGGGTCCAAAGGGGTGCCAGTACTTGCAATGACCGACCTTGCGCGGTCTGTTATTAAAATGTGACTATTCACTTTCAAGGATCATCCAAGCTCCTATGAAAGTTGACGCGTCCAACCGACAAACCACGCGTCTGTTAAATTTGCAACGTCGTACTTTGTAGAATAAGATCTAAGGATTTTACCTACCAGACTGCTAAAGAGCAGCAGTTGTGAGCAGATGAGAGAAACGCTGGAACAGCTACACTTGTTATCTTGCGTACTCCTAATGCACCAAAGGGAAAAATAAACAATAAAAAATTAAATATATTAGTTCCGATGAGCAAACATATTTTAACAAGCTTGACTTTTATATATGATTCCCAGACAGGTTTTTTGTTAATTTAAGTTAAACCCGTTAAGTTTAAAGGGTAAATAAAATGTTTCATTACCATTTTTGAAGCAAGTAACAAACTAATTTCGTTCTCTTCGGCTATACGCCCTTGACTTGCGAACTGGTAGTATATGTAAATTTAAAATCAATTTAACATCAACTCCGTTGACGCTCATAAGTGTACTTAGTTACCTCTATGTATAAAGTTATTTTAAGTTTGAGTTTCCCCTGGATTCAATTCAGAGGATTTTCTTTGAATTTATGCATTAACTGGAAGTTGTCTATGGAATCAGTCGACTTAGGGCACTTTAGTAGTAGAATGTCCATTCAGGTCATCGATTCCTCCGTAAACTCTGTAGGTTAATCTATAAAACTAGTAACTGGACCTGACACTCAAAATAATATTTATTATAGAATTTAAATTAATTATGAGGTACGAGTTAATTACATATATGCGGTTTAAATTCAACCGATATGATCGCCATTTCGTGTCGTCGAAATAAATTGAAACTGTGTTTGTGGTCAGTTAAATATGTTATAATGGTACGTTATGACATTAATTTTACATTTATGAAATTATCGAAAAATTATTTTATTCAAAGTAAGTTTAAGTGCGTATTTTAATAAAGCAATTATTATTTTTTTAGAGAGATGGATAACTTGAAACTTTAGACTGACTAAAAACAAAATTTTAAATGACACAAATAAAACCTGCAAGTCCTTTGTTAATAAATATGGTAAGGATATACCTTCACATTATATTCAGTATCTTACGTGAAACTCATATACTCAAATTCTGTAAACGCCACATACACAACGATATTTACATTACAAATATTATTTTCAGATCTCATTTAACTCATAAATTTTAGAATAAAAATATTAGAAGCTAGAGTAAACATTAGGATATTCGAATAATGTTCCAAACATTGACATGTGCAATGGCCAGTATGCAGTGCAAAGTGCATGTCGACGTCAGCATTTGCCTTGATAAAGCTCCTATTACAGTAAAAGCTAAATCTATAAATTATAACCAAGAAGGAAGAAAATAATTTTTCTAAGGCATAAGAGTCAAAAGATAGCAAAAACGTCAGTAAACTTCTTTAAAAAAAGTAGTTAGGTAGTTAAGGTAGTTTCCTGTAATTCGTAATGCATAAAAATAGTTATTTGTTGCTTTTTTTGTATACCTGAGTGTTAAGACGTGCCTAGTAATAAAAACTACTTTATCTTCAGTCATAATGAGACAGTAAACGTCTTCTACCCCTAGTATCCGGCCTAAAGCGCTCCCTCCTTCGTTCTGCTGTCTCCTACTGTAGCATAACATGCTCACAGAAGGATAGCACTGAATTCTAAACCTCGTCACTGCCGACCATTTTTTGTACAACACAAGGCAAAGCAAGGTTAATACTCACCACAGAACAAAGATTATGACGTAGCTGAGACCACTTCGGACAATCCTCCAACATATACTGTGCAGTGTCATCATTTACGCCACACTCCAAGCAGCTCGGTGTTGGTTCCCGCCGCACGATGTCATGCAAGTATCGCCCAATAATAAGGAATATTGAATTACTAACCACATATAATTTCCATCCTCGGCCTAGAATGTATTGCTACATTCTAAACCTACAGTCTCCTTTCATTAGTTCGACGCCCACTGCATACTATAGAAATTCGACCATGCCCTCTATGTACGGTTTAAGTACCCGCCCCGTACCGTACAACCCTACCAAAGGCCGAGGACAAATTTTAATTAAATTCAAACTTGCACTCGAACCGGGAATCGAACCCAGTACCCCTCACCATAGCAGCCACATACAAATACCGCTAGGCTATAAGCCATTGTTTATACATTAATTATTTAAATATACAAGATTAAATAATAGATATAACATTCCTGACTTAATTTACCTATTCAAAAAATACTTTATTGTTTTCCACACAAGGACTACAATCGTAAAACATAGATAAATTCAGAATACATGTGATATTTTGAAGTTTGTTACGTGTTCACGATATATCGACCTCTGAAAGAACATTTAAATTAGTCCTTATAAAATATCGAACTTTTTGTCCTAACTCCACAAAGCGTATTTTATTATATTAGAACGGATGTCTATTTAAAATATTTTAAGGAGTTCAAACTCTATAAACGGTTGTGTTGCTAATGTCCGCAATCTTTCTATATCTTATCCCAATTCAACTTAAACCACGTATAAAGCGACAGAACCTTTATAATAGTTACGATAATTAGGATATCCTAAATCTCGATATGGGATATCACCCTTACATCAAAGCCAAATGTTATGCGGACGACAGAGATGTTTTGATCGCTATGTCATTTGAATACGCTTTCCTACTAAATGTATAGGGCTTTTGCTTCTATTCGCGTTAATTAGCTGCTCAATTTTGCGAAACGTTATTCGGATACATTACAGCTTATTTCAGCAACTATTTGTCAGAATCAACAACAATCAAAATCAATTAATTTTTTTGGGAGATGCGTGAAAGCCACTTTTAAATGTATAATAATTTATATATGAATGTGCCTTTGCAAGAAATGTACGTGATTTTGGGAAAATGGCTTATTTCATAAAATGGAATGTAAGTAAAAAAAGTACACACTTGACATGCCATCATATAAGATTTTTATTCATTGTATGTCCTTACGTATGCTCTGTTATATAGAACATATTATATATTAGTACATAAACTTATATCTATCCCTTATTCTATATTTATCGAAAACAACTTGGATGGTATAACGGAGAACACAAAAAAAAATAATAATAGAATTTAATCATGGACAGAATCAACAATTAGCATAAAAGCCTTTAGTCTGTAGCACTCTCCAGTGACTATAGAACTTTCAATCTTGACTGACATTCCAATTGGCGCGAAATGCAGAATAATTTGACGTTTCACTTACCTTTTGTAAATTAGTCGCCTACGAGGCTATATGGTTATTGTACATGAGTTGTGCCATGGTTCTTGGTTCGATTTTCGGAGATAATAGAATTGTTTACAATTTGTAGGTATAGACGAGTTATAACATAATTTCCTTATAAAATTTTAATTAGAGAATCGCAGAAAAATGCCCCATTAGGGCTGTAAAGTACATTAATTTTTTAATGGTAGTACGAGTTGCTATGACGCTCGAACAAAGCCAAATAGAGTCCCCAAAAATCAAATCGATTTTGAAACCATAGACATCGTAAGCACTTAATCGTTACCCATCAGTAATTATAGTATACTATATCATATTAAATAAAAGCTAATGAAATAAGTAAGTAAGTAATACGTTGAATCTGGTTAAATAAAGTAAGTACATTCAAATTTAATACAAATCCACTAACGAGTTTTTAAACTCCTGACACAGCTCCAAGATGTTATTTGCTACTAAAATTGAGTAAGTTTCATGCATGAGCACAACTTTGATCTTTTATCGACAACTTGAGAGCCTCTCGGTTTGAATATTGAAACTTCGCTTTATGTTTTATCAATATAAACATCTGATCGTCAGATGTTTATTCACTCTAACTGATTTTTATGAATAAAAAAAACACCGATCCCGTTGTTTTTGTGTATAAGCGAGTTACACCGAAAATATTAGTGTTTGGAAGTACGAGCGCATTTACCACACATAATAAAACATTCAAATGATCCTTTGTATTTTCAAATAGAGGTCTGCCAAAGTTTTTTTATGCAAAAATTTACTATTTTACTATTATTTACTCATTAGTTAAGTCTTTAATTTTTACATTTAAACACATTTAAAACTATATGCTAATAGCAGTGGCGTAACTATACCATCTGGGGTCCGAGGCAATGTCTTTTGATGGGGCCCTATCAGTAAAAATCGTCACGTTGTACTCAGTTTAATTTTAATAAACTTCGAGATTTTCAGCGTACTCAATTACACGTTCTATATGTACCACTAAAGCACAATAATAAATCCTCTCTTAGGTGAGAGGGAATGGATTGTAGGCCCCACATTAGCCCAGTGCGTATTGCACTTATCCATAGAACATAACATGAACAATGAAATAAAAATAAAAAAAATTTGAGCTCGCGGCCTCTTAGGCAGGGGCCTTCTTGAGTTGGGGGCCCGTGGCATTTCGCCAGCCCTGCAATCCTATTGTTACGCCACTGTACCTTAAGTTGATAAAGTTTATATCGGAATTTAACAAGCTTTATTTCTCAATTTAATTATGTTTATTGCTGAACTTAATGAAGTTTATATCTCAATTTAATAAAGTTTATATCTCAAGTTGATAAAGTTTATATCTCAAGCAAATAAAGTTTATATCTCAAGCTAACAAAGTTTATTGCTCAAGTTGATAAAGTTTATATCTCAAGCTAATAAAGTTCATTGTGAGTAAGGCTGGCTCCGTACTGTACAGTGTGTCAGGCGGAGCTAGCCGCAGTGAGAGACGCAGTGACATGTTTGACAAAAGGGAGGTGGAATGCGGCTGTGCTCAGTGACTCTCGCTCTTCAATCCCCAAGTTGCTGAGATTCGCAAGAACCTGGAATAGTGCCATAAAAAAGGCATTAAAATTGAACTGTTTTTGGTGAAGGCGCACTTTGAACGCCGTCGGACGCGAATAGGGTAGGGATGCGTATCTGCTTCCCTATTTGACGACTGACAAGACTCAAGATTAGACACCTGCAACGAGCGCTATGTGGGGGGCAAAACAACCTCAGTCACAAAAAATGTTTTTCAAAGATAAGTAAATGAACCACCATTTGTTGACTGTGCCACATTTGAAAGGGCCAAGTGCTATCTGGAGCTCGAGACTGGCATGAGGGTATCCCGGAATGGGCTATCTGACATGTTGCTTAAGCACAGATCGCAGCTGAAAAAATTCTGCGGCAAGATTGGCAAACATGTCACTTACATTAATAGCACGAGAATTATCGTGGGTAGCGCCGGGCAGCGGCTCCAACTCAACCCATATCATGACGATATTTCCGGAGTAGTTATCGCCCGGGCCCGGCTGGAGACGCCAAACCCTTTAAGTTAATAAAGTCCCTTTTTAAGAAAGAGGCGTCTTTAACACTCCCCTGCTGCTTAGCTAGTCGGTCACATATCAGCCCGACTGCGTGCCTGATAGGCAGGATATAGGGGTCCCTGTTTATTTAAAAAACTGCAAATATCAATTTAATAAAGTTTATATCTCAATTTAAAAAGCTTTATTTCATAATAATTTTAAAAAATGATTAACCGGAAGAACCGGTTTACCTCAATGATATTCTAAAATATTTATACATTTTTCTAATAGGCTAAAAATAGGCATCATGCAGCCGCACGTATTAAACTTTGTCGATGAATTTTTCTTACTTCGGGTGGTGGAAATCGTCAGATTATATATTTTTCATCATCCTTGAATTATTTTTTTCTATTTATATTTTAGATATTTACTATCTATATTTTAACATTTTTAATATTAAATAAATGCATGGTTATGCCACGCTCTACGCCTCAAATATGAGAACTTATAGTGTATCTTCCAACGCGAAACTCAACCCTTAATTTTTCCTTTTAAGTGCTTCGAGTAACCAAGTAGGCAGAAGAGGTGGTTACTATACTTAAATATAACTCATGGGTTTAGGGGTTAGTATTTCATTACATAACGATTATTATAAGAAAAAAAATTATCTTAGAGATCTTATTAGAAAAAAAATAATCATCGCACATTGGCGTTATTTTCCGCCATCGTACCTCGGTTGACAACTAAAAGATGTCTACCTTCCGGTTCTTCCATTTCATTAATGAGATGGAAGGACAGGATTATGCATTACGACTGACGATCTATACATATTATCTCTTACATATGTCGCCAGGCTGTGACTAAATGAATTCATCTGAGGAGCCATTACGATATATTCCCGGAACTTCCTTGTATTGGGATACAATAAACGGGAGAGTCATGGTAATGCTGGCTTCTAGTTACTAGTCAATACTATTTTTTAATAAATCGGCAAATTATATGTGAAAATAAAAATGACTTGATTGTAATATTTATTATCTAACATGAATAAATACATTCGAAAATAAAACGTAAAATTAACAAGATAAAAAGCTTAGTTTAAGGACGTGGAATAGGTAAAAATGCAAAATTGTGGAATAACAATATTTTATGCTTAAATACATAATACAATAAAGGTTTTTTTTATTTTTAAACATATTAATAATTCAACTGACTTTCGAATAACCAAGAAGAGAGACAAGTCCATGCCTTTCAAATAGTTAAAATACATTTTTTTACAATATAAAGCTAAACGTTTATTAGTTTTTACATTTAACAACCTTTGATTCATGATACTAGTGAAAAATACAAAAAAATAAGTACATTATATGCAGAGTGGCTAAAATATTCATTTTCACAAAAAAAACTTATTTATTTAAGCACATACTGTTTGAATGTATGCAAGCGAATAGCTCGGATTTTAGCTAATTATTGCTTCAGATTTGTTCCTTTTCTTCTCCTACATAAGAATTATTGAAAATGTTATTAGACAGCCTTATAGAGTTTGAATATTTTTTTGCACATGATGTACTTTTGCTAACATAATACTAATGTGCACTTACAAAATTAGGATAAAATCAGTCAAGCTTTGCTTCCGAAGAATGTTTGTGATATTGACTCTTAGACTATGTTAACACTTAGGTGACAATTGCTTGGGTGTCGTCAAGTTTACCTGTAAAAATTTAATTTGAATATGCGGTACTTTAAAAATATTATCTTTATATTAATAAAAGTTATTAGTAATGAAGTATAACATAACTTAGAATCAATTGTAACAAAAAGTAATGCAAAAGTATTATGTATTAATATATAATAATATTTAAACAACCGCTATATTATTAATGAATAATTAGGGCAGCACTCCAATAAAAAAATACACAGTGCTTTTAAAATAATGCACAGCAAAAAATATTAATCACTAATTAAATTTTAATTATTTGAATTTTTTTTGACAATTAACTCAACATTTTAACTGTAACTTTATCTCTTTATATAATATAGCATCTTACTCTGGCATTTTTAAAACTTACATCTACTGTGTCTTCTCATCCTTGATCTCTTTAGGGTTATTCTTCCAAATGTAGTAGCTCAATGTACTGGCATATGCCAACCAAGCTAAGTAGGGTACCAATAGGGCACCAGCTGTCTTGTTCACTTTAGCGAAAGCGGCTGTAGTTGCTACAGCAGCTCCGCCAAGGACCGAAATCTCTATGAATGCCTAAAAGAGAGATGTATATAAAACTAGTATCAGAATGTTTCTTTAAAGCACATTGACACTACACTAAAAACTATATTTAATGTAACTGCCGCCAGTTTCTAACATTGTCGAATACTTCAGACAACATAGTTATAACTAGTCTTCAGAAAACAGGTCTTAATCTAATGTAAAAATTTACTATAATTATGCTTATGGGTAAATACATGAAAATACAGAAAATGACAACATGCTGTTATTTACTTTCTCTCCCATAGTCTTACATCTTGAAACCAACTATTCAAGGTATTTTTTCAAACAAATAGTATTATTCTTTGCCAAGCTAAGCTCTTTATAAATCATAAGTGAATTGACTAAATATAATTTTACATAATTTTTTAATGAACTGATTTTTTACATAAAGTTCCAACAATTTTACTTGGAAATCTAAACTGATCCATAGACAACAAAAAGCATTATAAACTTCAGTTAACATTTATTGAATACCAAATTGCTTTATGATTTAATTTAAGCACTTTAGCAACTCACCAATTTAAAGTCCTTGAGGCCAAAGAATATGGGTGTCCATGCCCAGTTAAGTAAAAGTTGACCTCCATATAAAGTCAGTGGCAAAACTGCATCCTCTGAAAGAATTAAAAAAATCCACCTGGTTTCAAACCATTTTTTTTTTTGAGATTGCACTACTTTTTAATAAACATGTTTCAATACCTCTTGACCTATTCTATGGACTTGAATGTTTTTTGTTTGCAAAAAAAAAATATTTTCATAGATCTCACCAGTAAACCCTCCACACTCTTCATAAACCAAATATGAAGCATATCCCATTCCACTGTAAAGTACTGTCCATGTGGGTCCAAATACCCATTTAGGTGGATTCCAAGATGGTTTCTTGAGTTCATCATACCAGGATTTATCTTCCCTACGAATTTGTCCAGCAAAGAAGATCCCATTTGCCCAACCCCCTACATTTGGAAGAATAATGGAGCCGAAAGCTGCCCAATTTGCCATTTTTAATGTGTCACTGTAATTGTCATACAGAAAATATTATTTTATGATTGTTTTTTAAAAACTAAGTCTGATTCTCGTAAGAAATCATTTTTGGTTAAATAAAATAAATTGTAGTTCTATTATATAGTCATCACATGACTATCTAATAAAAATATTTATTTGCTTTTTAAGCATTCAGTCTATTACATATTTAGGTTCTATGTCTATATTAGTGGTGATATTTTATGTAACATGGCATATTTTTCCTGTTATTTCTGTTTTTTTTTTAATTTAAATATTTTTAATTGTTTTTAGAAACAAAGTGCAAATCACATTGGAATAAAGTCATTTAGAGGTCATTTAAAGATATAATTGAAAAATTAAAAACTTAAAAAAATATTAACTATATTGCACAATAATTTACTTGAGTATAAACAATTAAATTGACTTTATTAAAAATTTAACTTATTTTTATTATTCAGATAGTTTAGAATGGAAATATATTATTTAACTTAACTTTACCTTGGATTTTCAAAATATGGTTGTAAATAATTCATAATTCATGTAATATTGTATTTAAGAAGTCTAACCACAAATAAGACACTAACCTTTTAATCTATCTAATCAGAAAATGGCTAAATGAATTGAGATATGATAATTATAATTTAGTCAATATATAATTCCACCAATTACAGGCAGTTATAAAGAATTTTTTAACGAGTTAATACGTACCACACTATTTCCTTAATTCTAAGTGCAAAATATGTTAATTTATACTATAGTAACAACACTTTTCAGGCGATGATGTAAGTTTTATTTTTAAAAGCAGGCATATCGTGATATGCTAACTAAATATGTCGTAAGCGCTTTAACCTATTCGAATTATGGAATTGTTCATTTACCTACCTTATATGCACCGTTAGTCACCGGCAAATAGAAAAGAATTCAAAATAAATGATTATAAGCAAACACAAATAGAGAAACTTTTTTCTCACGATTTCAACTTTCCAGTCTTTAATAAGCCTATTGCAATGAGATACGAAGTAATTCGCTTTGAAATATAAAAGTAAAACCACAATTTTCTGAATGCATCAATGCAATTCATATAAAACTTGAAGTTTCGAAAAATGTAAATAAAATGTCATTGCAACACAGCTTATCAATGTCATCTGCAAGTCAACTGTCTACTCTTATAGAAAACAAGAATTTTTAGGACCAGTGACTCAAATTCGGATATAAATAATATGGCATTATTATAATTAGGTTTACGTTTTATATGTCTCAACTCCAACGTACAAGAGTGTACGTTTTGAACGAAATTAATTATGTTTACTCTACATTAAAGTTTATCAATACTCAAGCTATTTCTAGTAAAAATTCTATATATTAGCTATAGCTATTATAGTTCTGTTATAGTAATAAATAGGAGCATTGTAAGTTTAGCTCGGTTTGATCAAGACTCCGAAATCTTCAGAATGACAAATGGGGAAATAAAAATTAAACTGTATTTTCAACCACAGATAATTATAGCTGTAAATTTTTTTATTAGTTTATTTATTTTTTTAATGGTAATTTGTACTTGCAGTGTAGGGTGAGTTTAGTTGCCTACAGAAATAAATGAGGAACACGAAACAATTAATACTTTTACAAAATAGACAACTCATATAATTCTTTCGCCAGGTATCGAAACCAGGACCTCCGAGATGCCGAAACGCCTTGATCATAAATCACTAAGCCCCGTCGCGGTATTTAATATTAGAGATTCTTTAAAAACTTACAATTTAACAGCTCCTAACTGGATTCGTTTTGCGTAATGGAAAGTCCTAGAAAAATAACTACCAATCTATCAACTTGCCAATTTACGTACCGGGAATTTTTATTAATGGTAATTTAATATTTTTCGCCATCGCATCGTTGTTTATCTATATAAGGATTATTTAACAAGTGAGTTAGATAAGTCCAGAAATTTATTATCATTGATTGTTATCACCAACCACCTAGTATTTGTAAGTGTTTTATTTCTAGATACATCTGAAAGTTTTAACACTTATTATTTCATTTATTATTAAAAATGGTAAACTGGAAACTTATTGGTGCTTTGGCATTACCAAATGTTGGTGGGTGGTTAAGTGCCCTTACAATGGCTGGTCAAGTTCGTAGCCCAACAGGCAAAGCATGGTATGACCATTTGAAGAAACCTTCTTGGAATCCACCAAAATGGGTGTTTGGTCCAGCATGGACAGTTTTATACACAGGCATGGGATATGCTTCATATTTGGTTTATGAAGACTGTAGAGGATTTACAGGTAAATTTGGAATATTATCTAAATTTATCTTCTTATCTGACATCACTTGAATTAGATTATTAAAATTATTGTATATTTCCTATGAAATATGCAATATATAGGTATAATATTTTTTTACAGATGATGCTTTAGTACCACTCAGCCTGTTTGGTACACAGTTATTATTTAATTGGACATGGTCACCGGTGTTCTTCAAATATCATAAGATTGGATTGGTAATATAGAATAAAAATAATATAAAATACCTTTTACACATAATATATGCGCATGTTAATGTAGTTGATATAATATTAATGTCATGTAATGACTATGCAACTATCTGGATTTAGTGCTTTTTGTCCTTTTGTTTTGTGCCATATAATAATATATTGTTTGGTATTGATTTAATGAAACCTTGTGTTAATTAAATACGGTTTAGACCTTTGATATAAATTAGTTGTTTACAAAACATTTTACAATTAGAACTTACATTTAATGAAACAATTATTAATTTTCGACCTTTTTGTTGGCAAATGAATATTATTATACAAATAACATTTTACCAACCTTTATGTAATGTGTGTAGTAGTCTGTGTTTTCTTAGCCATGGTATATTTTGTAATAAACTTATAGTAATGTTGTAATGAAATTATAGACTAGAACCTAAAAAATATCCTATTTTTATAAAATGTAAGTATTCACATAATACTTAATCTTATTAAATTTTTCAGGCTTTCTTGCACATGATAGCGCTAGATGTAGCTGCAGGTGCTTGTACAGTCAGCTTCTTCAATGTTAACAAAAAACTTGTACTTTATGGCACCATATCTTTGCTGGCTCACCTTTGCATCATATCTTAACTACACAATATGGAAATTGAATGAGAATGTTCCTAAAATCCCCAATAAAGATAACTAGAGGAAATGGGTCACAAAGAGTTTTAAGACAAGTCAAAAAAATATTTACTAAAATACCAACCAGTTATCGAAATAATAATAATTTTTGTACAGACATTCTATATATTGACTACTATTAAGAACCATATTTACACATTGTTATATTATTTTGTAAGTACAAATTATTTTAATAAATATGCATTTACTTTAACTCGAGTTCGCAGTTTAACTTCTATATCACCTGTTTCATTTCATCAAAAGTCATTTCTAATGATTAGCAGTAATTTTTCCCTGTTTAAATTCTCGTAACATTCAAATTATTAACCGACTTATTAAAAATTTAAAAAGTATCAGTTTGACCTTTGAGTGTAATGTCGTTGGAATTATATAATGTTTAAGCATATCATAAGGTTTAAATCACGGGTGCTAAATTTCGTAAGTATGTTGGACCACAAATTATTTCCGATTTAAATCATAATATTACATATTCTGGAAGGGACGTGTCTAGTTGAGGAAGTAATATTTTGTCCTATTCAGTTGACAGGTATTTAAAGTTGATTGTATTACATTTCTCTTATTGATGGAAAATTCTAGCCTCAGATGAACTCATACAGATAAAACGCGATTATCTTGATGCTTTGACTATAGTCACTATAGTATATGTGATGTCACATGTCAAAGCGCTTTGAGAGTTATACAACAGAGAGTGTATTAAGGACTATATGTCTCGAGATAAAAGACCTGTCTTGTATCTAAAAAATTAAAAGAGAACAATTTCGAAGCACATTTATTAACAAATCATTTTCCTCGTTTCAACTTATTCAACTCTCCTTGTTGTATAGACGCGTCCTTATAGATCTGTTTTACCTTCTCTTTTCTTACGTTGTCGCTGGAATAAGAAAATCCCGTGGTTAAATATTTATTTATGTACATATACAGTTAAGTACGCCTAAAAACTATATAGAATCTAATTGACTATTAACCTTAATCCCTATTATAAAATAAGTTTCAAAAGGTTTAACATATTTCTAAAGAATTGAAATATAACGCTCATCCTGGGTTCGATTCCAGCAACAAATATATTTCACGTTAAATTGATTAATGAGCTAGATCACAAAAACTATAAATACCTCTGTATCTTTTGTCGTATCTTAACAGACGCAATATAGGACTTGTCTCTTCTTATTTCTCTTAGCGCACCCTTCATCTCCTTTTTATATTTGCCCTGTAGTCGCTTTCTTTCTGAGGCATCACGAGACAGTTTTGATAATTTACCTCCAGTAAAACTGAAAATTGTAAATTTATATTTTTATAACGAAGTTATATGTCCGTAATAAAGTTAATGTTCTAAAGTAATAAAACTAAGAACACTCAAACTCCATTTAATTAAACAAACTGTAACATATATCTCAAATTCACTTTAGGATAACTTTTTATTCGGCAAGTATTTTCTTATATTTAATTTATTTATACTACATATATATTTGAGTTATTCATTTTCTCTTAATTCCAAAATAGCGATAGAAATTGAATATTTTTCAAAAGGTTGTACATGCGTCAGTAAAACTTAACGAATAGATACTTACACTTCCTGGATATCCGGTTCGTATAAACGTAAAGCCTTCGGCCTAACTTTTTCTCTTGTTATTAACGCGTAAGTTTTCGTTTCTAGTGTTTCCTTCATATGTTGAAGAACTTTTGTCACTTTAGAAACAATCTTTTTCGGATACCATTCTATATCTATCCGACCTAACAACTGCATGTGTGGCTCAAATAACGCTTTTAACGCGTCGATCTCTATATAATTATTGAAAAATTCCCTTAACATGAGAACTGAATTATGTAAACATTTTATTTTAAAGGCATCGTCCATTTCACACACTAAATCCTTTGCCGACATTTTGTCATCAACTTCCATTTTGGAACAATCTTGTTCTAAATTTAAAATTTTACTATCTTTATGTAACCGGAACGGCGGAACGACTTGCACTGGATTGAGAACCGACGTATTCGCGGACAAATAAAATAATCCCCTTAAAAAATTTAATGCTGACGGTACGAAACGTTTCGATAGGACTGTATATTCTAAAATCATTGTTAAAATGAAAAGTCCCCTAGAAACTGAATATGCATCTTTAAACCGAGATAAACTTAAAATTTCAGTCATAAAAATTAAAGATGGTGTTGTGACCGGATGGCGAAAATCGGAAGTGGGGTAAAGCAAGGAGACTAATTTAAAAAATATTAATGTATTTAAATCCGGCACTTTTTTAGGGTTACGTTTGAATTGATCGTGTTTTTCTTTGAGTAACTCTACTATAAATTTCTTAGTGGATACTTTATTAATGTGAATTAGATCATAAAAATATGGTGCAACTTTATCAAAAATTAAAAATGCTTTTATAATATCACCCTCATCGTTCAAATCCGTAAATATATCGTGAACATATTGTAATAGATGTGCGAATAATCTACTCAATATCTCTTTGTTGTTTGGCGATAAACTAGGGTCGTAACTTTTGATTAATTTAGATAACGCGGTTGACTGCTGAGAAGGCGTTTTACCCGTTAATAATTCCTGAAAAATAAATAAGGTAACTTAAGAGATGTAAAGGTAGGGCAGTGTTAGCCAAGTGGTTTTCTCACGATGTTTTCCTTCACCGTTCGAGCGAATGTTAAATGCGCACATAGAAAGAAAATCCATTAGTGAACCTACGACCTCAGGGATGAGAGTCGCACTTTGAAGGTAGGGCAGTGTTAGTTGTAGCTTGCCTTACCAAAAAGTCGACGGCATGCATCAGGCACATGAGGCTGATCACCTCCTTGCCTATTAGATTAACAAATGATCATGTAACAGATATAGAATTCTGGGGCCCAGACCTAAAAAGGTTGTAGCGCCATTATTTTTTTAAGAGATGTAAAACTTTTCTAAATGTTAATTACTCCTCATACTGTTGTTATAGTCTATTTTCGAATCTGCTTCATACTTAAGATACTCGTAATAATAAAATTTTGAAACTTGCTATTCTTTATCGCACTTTACATGGAAAATTAATTAAGATATTTGAAACTTCATCCCAAAAACAAATCAAAAAAATATACCTTCAGCTTATCCCCTTCAGCAGACTTCACATCAAAGACAGAACCAAGTTCTTCTTCAACTACATCCATTTCTTCTTTCTCAACACTATTACTCCCGGCAACTTCTGAATCTTCATTACTTTCATCATCACCACTCTCATCATCATCATCAATTTCATCTTCAGAGTTTTTATCACTTTTTACATTTTCCTTCCTGATATTCTCATTATTCTCATTCATATGATTTTCAAGAATCTCATCACTACCTTCGCTTATTGTTTTAACTTTTTTAGGTATTATTTCACAATGCGATATTTTGCGTTTTAGTTTATTTTGACTGGAACTTTCAACTTTCTCATTTTCTTCATTATTGGAGTTGCTTTTGTCGTCATCGACATCACTTTCAAACACTTTTAAGTCACTCCCATTATTGCTGTTTTCCTCTATTTCTTTGCTTTCTTCAAATTTTTGTTCATTTTCATCATAGTCTTCGCTGTCAGCTTCACCATTAAATTCGTTATCGCTGCCCGATTCGTCATTACTTTCATCACCTTCCTCTGAAGATGTGTCAGATACTCCATCATCAAATTTCTTTTTTGCATTAGGCACTGTAAAATATTTATTGTTTTTATTATTATAACATTTTTACTAAATAAGTTTCCTTTGTACACAGAAGCGAAGCAGCTAGAGTAAGAACTGTTGTTATTATTGTTTTAAATACTATATCATTAAATATGTTAGGTTCCATACAGGGTATTCAAACATGTTGTATATTAGAGTAACACAGTACATATTATCATAGTCTTGTTACAGTTATTAATAAATACATTGCTTTACATTTGAAATAATAATTTCAATAACAATCACCATTGTAATCTTTCAATATATGGTCGGGTAATAATGGTTTGCCATCCTTGTCATATGCTAGCATTATCTCTTTCTCATCGTCAAATGCAAAGTTGTCATCCAAGTCATCTGCAGACCTAAAAACGTAGATGTTATGAAATTTATTAGTTATACATTTTTTTATTTAAAAAAGATTTAAATAAATAAATGTATAACTATGAAGTACACACATGACAAGACTAACCTATGTTTAACAGTGGGTTTGGCGGTTTTAGGCATTTCTTCTTCTGGCATCATCCTCTGTTGTCTTTGTTTCTCCATCTCTTCTACTTTCTTCCTTTCTTCTTCTTGCTGCTTTTCTGTACTTTTTAATGCATCTGATGGCTGTAAAAATATTAAGTGCCAATTTTAGGATTATATAATATAGCAATATTTTTTTTCCTATCAAATATATATGACAAAAACTTAAAAAGATATGAATAAGTCTTTGAAAAAATTAAGTTCATAAGTGATTATATAAAACTTTTTGTTTAGATTTTAATTATCCAATTCTAAATTTAATTGTTTGTTGTTGTTTTTGTTGTTTCATATTTCAACAGAATTTTTTTGTTTGATACCACTTTCAGTCAGTACAAGATCAGTCACTCACGGTCCCTCTCCTATCAAATTTAAGCTCTCTCATCATTTTATCATAATCCTGTCCTTTTTCAGCATCAGCCAAGAGCTTATCAATCAAGGATTCACTCTGCTTCTTAAACACAACTGGCTTTAAATCTTTCCATTCACTATCTAATTTCTCAGTCAAATCCAATGTTTGTTCTTTTTCTTTTTGTTTTTCAGCCTTGCGCTTTTTTGATTCGGCTATAAGTTGTTCTATTAAATCTTTATGTGATTTTGCCCCATCTTTTGATTCTGTTTTTGAGAGAATGCCACCTCCAAAATGGCCTTCAGATACAAAATCATCTGAAAAAGGTATTTGTGTAATATTTTTTCCCTTAACAAAAATAATTTGTTAAAATTTAATAGCATAACCTAACAACAATATGTCATGAGAAAATATTTACTTTTGTATACAAGGGTAACTAACCATCCAATCCACCAAAAGGTTTGTCCTCATCTTCATCATCAGATCGAGGGTCATCAAACTTCTCAATTTGCTCCAATGTTTGTCCCCTATAAAATAAATATGTTACATATAAATAATAAATAGGTATAATCCTAGTTGGGCATCAAGCTTTACTGTTGTTGTCTGTTGTGTTTTCTTTACTAACCAGTACATCGAAAACTAAATTTTTAGGCAACAATTTAAGTTAAAAAATCAAAAGTAGCTGGAACAAAAATAAAAGTAGTTATAAACAGGCATTTTACTAAAGCTTATGGAGGCCAGAAGATGTAAATGCTAAACATTGTTGTATTAAAAAAAAAATTCAATTGTCATACCTGTGTGTAAGTATCTCATCATCAGCTAAGTTATAAATACTTTTTTTGTTGTGTTGCTTTGCTCTTTCTGCTGCAAATCTCGCAATCATGCGATCTTCAGCAGAGAGATTGTTACTTTTTTCACCAATACGACGGTCAATAAAAGTGTTTGTCTTGTTTAACAGTTTCATTTCAGTTCCAATTGTTTCTTTGCGCTATATAAATGTCAATTTTTGGTTAGAATATGAACGAAGCCGGTATTTTTCATGGTATTATATTAAATAATAAACTTTGTTGTATTTACATAACAGAAAAATACCACAAGTGAAGTACTCACCTTTTGGATAGCTTTAGCTCTTGAAACGCCCGGTAAACCACGATCATGTTTAGATTTCTTTCCTAAAACTTTAAGTTTTTCTTTATTTATATGTACTTCAAATGGATTTAACTTCTTTTTAACCCCTTCTAATTTCTTCTTATGGACCTTATCAGCTAATCCAGCATTGCGCTTGTTTTTAACTTTGGCCATTATTCACAAGATAAAATGTAATACTAATTTAAGGTTACAGAAGTTAGAAAATAAAATATAATTTGTAAACACATGGTTTTGACAAATAAACTATGTACATAACATTTTGGCAATTGACTAAGGTCTAACAAATAATGCGTTCAAAAATAAATATTTGGTATACGTTTATCAATAACAGTTTTATTCATAAATCATTTAGACTTTATTGAAAAAATTTTCCAAGATACATGCCCCTTTCTCTATAACATTTAAATCAATGATTTTTTTTTTCATTAAGTTAAATTTTTATCTACTATTTCGGTATTTTACCAAATGAAACGCATTCCTTTAGGAAAAATGCTTTCTACTGATTGGTTATTAAAATGCCGCCGACTTTTGACGGCTGCGCTTTTGCTTCATTTCGCGACGCTGCCGTGTAGCATCTAGCGCGTAGGTATATTATTGTGTGGCTACTTTTTGTCATATTGTGTGGCCGCCGGAATATCAGGAAAATGGCAGACGTATCTGACGAAAACCTCCAAAAAGAAATTCTAAGTAAGTTGTTCTATTTTTTTATACACAAGATTTTGTCTTCTTTTGCCAAGGTTTTATCAATTTTCTAGCTGTTTAATGAGTCTTAGAATATAATTCCTATAACTTGTAATGGCTTCCATTTTATGTTCAAAAGAAGTTAATATTTTATATGTAGGATTTTAAATATCTCTGATATTATAAAATCAGAGCAAAAATGTTTCATGTGAAAGTTGTTTGGTTCTATTATGCGGATTTTTTGGTATCAAAAGGTTTATTTTACATTTCCTATTAAGGTCTCTCTACTGGTGGTTTATTTTTATGCAACGCGTAGATCACAACATCAGAAGCTCCACGTATAGTGCACATTAATGACAAAGACTTAATATAATTAAAGGTTATTTTCAGTTGCGCATCTGATTAAGAAATAATTTTTATTTGAAGCATTTCGATAGATTCCTTGTTCTTTACGCTTAAATTTAATTTTAAAGATGATGTTTAGCAATTTTGTTGTTATTGTATTATGTTGTATTGTTAATTGGTGATTTTTGAGTCGTCTTAATTACCAGGAATTTTTATTTACTTAAGTTTTTTCAACATTTTTTATGTTCATTCAACAATGTGGCAATTTTTTACAGAGATTCTTGAAAAGGCAAACTTAGCAAAAACATCAACCAAGAAAGTGAGACAGAAGTTGGAGGAGGTATTCGACACTGACTTGACTGATAAGAAAGAGTTGATTGACCAATATGTTATGGACTATGTCAATAAAATGGAATCAGAGAATTCAGATAGTGCTGAAGAAGAATCTGATGTAAGTATTTTATAATATATATTTCTATAGTAATAATAAAGTCAATACAAACGTTTTAAAAGGTACTCTTAAGTCGCCAATTTCTTAGTTGGCACTCGCCATAAATGTGGATTCTACCAAGATAACTTAGTATTGGTGCCGTTAATAAAATTGTTAAAATTTTTAATATTACGTTACAGGAAAAGAAAAAGCCTGCACCCAAGAAGAGAAAGAAGAGGAAGGGATCAGATTCAGATAGTGATTGGGTGAAGAAAAAACCTAAAAAGGTAAATTTTATAGTAACAACATCTATAGGTTTTCAGTTGCTTGGATCATTTAATGTATTAGAAAACATTGATTGATTTGTTAGTACCTGACAAAATATTCCCTAAATCAATTTAAAAAATAGTCCATTACTATACCAAAAAAAATAATATCCTTTTTAAAATTATACTAATGTGTAGGTGTCTAAGAGATCAACCTGGTTGAATATATTATAGTTGTGAATGAGAAAAATAAAAAAACAAAGTATTGTGTAGTCACCATGCAAGAAAAAAAAACATGTTCCTTTGATTCTATGCTAATTTACATATTCAAGTTATTATTTGCTTCGGATAATGTTTTAAGAATTGCCTTAAAATCATTAATAAAACATGCAGCATATCTAGAGCCAAACATTTTTGCTTTTCTGGTATGAATAAACCCCTATTGCTTAAACCAACATGATTAATTAAATACAGTGGAACTTAATATTTAGTAATCTATGTAGTCAAAATTGACACTTGATCTGGTGTTGGTGGTAGTGGCATGATTTGAATATGGTGGCACCTTCCGCATTAGATTAATTATAATTTAGTCCTCAGATCATACCCTCTTGGGGTGTACTCATTTACCATACATTTAATATACCCGATTACATTTCTTTATTTTTCCCATCGATGTATTTAATCTGTGTAAAATTATAAAGCCTCGTTAACTAAAAAGAAAATTATATTTTCTACTCTAGGTATGTTGGCTGCATCTGACTTTACATCAGGTGGGATTGTGGCCAAAAATGTTGAGCTTTATATTAAAAATTATTTTATTTTATTTCAGCAGGCAGCAGCTGGGGCAGGACGTGGCAAAGGCAGTGGCTACACTCGGGCATACAAACTATCCCCAGCCTTAGCTGAATTAATGGGACAGGAAGAGATGCCACGACATGAAGTGGTGAAACGTGTATGGACCATCATCAAAGAGAAAAACTTATATGACCAGTCTAACAAACAATATGCCATATGCGACGACGCCCTCTACAAGGTTATAGGCACTAAGCGATTCCGAACGTTCGGTATGATGAAATATTTGAAAACTCATTTCTTAGATTAATTCACAATTAATTAAGTAGCTTCTATGAGCCGTGGCTAAGCCATCAAAGTATAAACGCTAGACTATCTTTTGTTAACATTTCTGTGTGAGAAATAGTTACTTGCAATGTGACTTTCATGAGTACTCTGTAATTTTTGATAGTGATCCCGCAATCTATGAGTTTTTGTATATATCACCGTAAAATTGCAAATACCGTTAGGTTGCAATCTATCTCGCAAGATTGTGAACTGTCGAAAGATAGTGAATTACAACGTACTGCTTACAATTTAACGTATTATTATTCGGTAGATTGTAATCTATCGAAGTGAAACCGTCAAATTACAATTCTTAAATTGTCAACTCTCCGAAGGCTGTCCCTGATTGGTCGGCTTTATAGTAAGACCGTAGAACTAACAAATATGGTGGCGCGGGGCATATGCCGTTCAACCAATCAGCGCGCGAGGTACGTTCCGTGTTACAATTTGACGGTTTCCTTTCGATACTTTACAATCTACAATAATAATGAGTTAAATGGTAAGCAGAACGTTGAAGTTCACAATCTTTCGACGGTTCACAATCTCGCGAGATAGATTACAACCATATTAACGGTATTTACACTTTTTCGGTGACATATACACTAGAGCTGCGGTTACTGAAAGTATATCAATTGCTATTAAAAGTTATAGGAGTAGCCGCGCTGGCAATGAAACAGCTAATAAATTGCAGATTATTGGTCTAACAATAATTTATGTATTACATGCAATTGCCATCGTGTTGAAGTTTTTGATCTACACTTAGGTATTAATAGAATATTTTTATTATCATGTAATTTGTACTTTAGGTACCATCTTATATTTTGCATTCATCTTATATCTAAGAATTATGTTTATATCAAAAACCTTACAAAATAATTCATTTATCAAGAACCGAAAATATCGGAGTCTTTCAAATTGTTTTTAAATTGTAAAGTAATCCTTATATTTTCGTTCTAATGTTGTTCCTTTTTTAAATTTTATATCATAATTTTCTTACTAAAATAATTAAAATTTATAATGTTTTGCGACATATATGCGATCCCTCCCAAGCATTCGGTGATTTGTATCTAAGAGTAAGCTAAAACAAACTCCTATTGGATAAATTATCAGTTTAAATTGATAGTGTTCATAAAATTAAGGAAAATTAATGTATATTTGAAACTATTTTGTCTACCAGAGATTTAACAACAATTTAACATTTGAGGTTACATCATTATTAATTGATTACTTATTATATCATATTAAATTTGACAAAACAATAGTAGACCTTATCCTTGAACATCAAAGGTTTTTTATTGTGTAAACACCCTTGTTTCATTTATTAACTAATGCACGGAATTTTAAAGTACCAATTGCTACGAGACGTAAATATTTCGTAATGACAAGAAACATGAATTGACAACTTCGCATTTCATAGAAAACTAGAAATGTGTGTAGATTGTTCAACCCGAATGGCATACAGGCATGAAATGTTTGTTCTAAATTCCAATTAAAAGTCTACCGGCATTATTATCAAACGTAGATAAAGTTTCAGTGTTGCTATGGTTACGAAATTGCGTATAAAGGAATGGTAAACAAAACTTAAAATAATTATAAATATCTGTATCTGTAGATTTTATTGTTCTACGAAAGAGTTCGTTTTAGGATGAGATATATAGGTTATTGTAAGTAAATGTATTGCTGCATTTCTACATTCTGAACTCAAATTAAAATCAATTATTTAATATCAGAGATATAAAATATACAAGTTATTCCGTTCTTATAGTCCTTACCTGAATATAGAAATGCAGTGGTATGAAAATTAAAATGGAGGTTGTATAAATATCGCCGAGGGATTAATTATCCAATAAAATATTCTAAAACTGCATGGTGTGTTTTTCTTGTTTATGGCTTTTATTTATGCCAACTGGGCACAAGGTACTTCGCCAGTGTCGTGTAGATGGAGAAGACACGAAGGAGGTTGATCGGTAAAAACAATAATTAAGTTAATTTTGACTATGCACAAAAAAAATAGTTGAAATTCGATTGTTAGTTTTAAGACAGCACACAACACAAATATGAGTAAAGGCATTATTAAATACTGTTTACTATTTATGAACAATTTATATATATTACACTTTAATTCTATTGCTTTCTATATATTTACATAAAAATCTATAATATGGACTAAACACAAACATTTAACACTGAAAGGACGGGAGACTTTAGGGGGAAGAACGTCATAAAGAGGATAAGTTAGTTTGGGACAATTAAATATTATATGAGATACAGTGCCTTCATTCAATCCACACTCACAGATAGAGTGATCCCTTATCCGGAGCTTGGCTAGATGAACAGGGGTGCAAGCATGTCCAAGATGCAGACGCGAGATGGATGGTGGATGTAATCCAGTGATTTGCATTTCGATAATAACAAAACTAAGGTTGTCTTGGTATGTTTGGTTGGATGGAAGCATAAAACTTACCCTTAACCAATTTGGAGTCATTCCAAAATGTCTTCCAGGTTCTGTCCAGATATGTCTTTGCAAGAGAACAAAGATCCTGAGCTGAATTTTTAAAATGATCTAGAGAACCTGACTCAACAGCTGCTTTGACACATGAATCAGCAGTCTCGTTTCCTGGGATACCTGAGTGGCTAGGAATCCAAACTAGTATGATAGACAATCCTTTTTGATTACAAGAGAGCAGAGTCTCCCTGATTTTTAGTATAATAGGAAACCGTGATTTGCTTAAAGAGTCTGTCAAAATAGCTGTCTGTTGTATGTTATGGGAGTGTGCAAATAGGATTGCTTCCAATAGAACTGTGGCCTCTCCTGTGAACACTGAAGACTCGGGAGGACATTTAAATTTCAGGATAATTCTATACCGAGGAACCTAACAGGCAGCACCAACACAGCCATCTGGAAACAGCTTTGATGCGTCAGTGTAAATAAGAAGATGATTTGACGAATTTTGATTAATATAGCTTTGTAATTTGATGTTGGTATCTGGGGCTCCTTTGATCAGACCAAGGTCTGTGATGATGGGAGGTTTGTATACCAGGGCTTTATAAGGAGTAGAATATATGGGATTTGTTGGAAAAGATATCAGGGGGTTAGGGAGGCTGGTGTACTTTAGATACGGTGTCAGGATAAGGTGTCAGCTGATGTCTGTGGTTGCCAAGAGCGAGCATTATGACAATCCCTAATAAATGGTTTCTATGGCTACGTAATTATTTTCAATATATAGTTTTTATGTAATTTTACAAATATGGCTTGTAACGAAAATGTTATAAAAAATATAGCTAATGAAATAGCACGTAATTGTCACGCACAAAATAACATATCTGTTGATATAGAATTTGTAATATATTTAATAGATCTTTTACTTCTTAACCCGAAGTATGGGAAACTATTTTCGAAAACGATTCGCCGGAACAACTTGGAGTTTTTCGTATCGGAGTGCGTTTCTTTGCTTACAAGTAAGTATGACTAAAGATAGAAAATGAGTATAATATATTTGTAGTTGTTAACAGCACATTTCATACATTTATCGACCTATATGGCTCACATAGATGAACCCCACTGAATATGAAGCGATTTATCATATAAATGATCAGAGATAACGCAGTACCTACATCTCAAAAGTAAAAACTAGCATCGTAGTATTTATCTATATCTAATTACTGTAAATGTTTTTGCAATATTTCAATTAACTCTGTTGAGAGTATTACAGAATGCGAAACATCTATAAACACGCTAAAAATGCAGTTTACAATGCAAACAAATTATGACAAACTGCAGAGTTTGATTGATAAGCATTTGGATTCAATTAACAATTGCCTACGACCTCTGGTAACGGAGATTGTGGACGAGGATCCCGAAGATGATGCCGCGTTTAAGAAACTATTTAGAAAGATGTCGATTTATATTATTCTTTCTAGTGGTCTTGGTAACCCTGGAAATATTGGGGTAAGAGTTTAGATGGACATAATATTTTTATTAACATATGGAATACATGTTTTACATACAGTTTCGTAAACTTTTGTGACGTTACCATAATTATTGCGGAGAAAAATGTCTCATTGAATCTTTGTAAAAATGGTATAGGTATGGATCATATGATCTTAACACATAAAAACTAACTGCATCATTGGTATACTTCTTGTGTTTAATATTAGATCATAAATATGCCATTTGAAATTTTCATTAAATTTAATTAAATTGTCTTTCCACCATCAGGAAAACATAAAAAATGAAAACACAAGAACAGAGTGTCTTCCCTTTAATAGAGACTATAAGTAGCGTTATTGGACACTTACTTATTACAATCCTTTTTAGTAAATTAGGTTAGACTTAAATTACTTATTAGTCTTAAATTAGGCTAGATCGTAATGTTCCATGATGTCGTAGTAAAGACACATGTATATTAAAAAAATTTAATTAAATTAGTTTATCCTATTCAGAGTTGATCTCTTATAGACGAGCGTCAAGTTCGTCCCGTATCAAGATCAATTACACTTTTTGACACAGAGCTAAGTCTCGATTCTGAATCATACCCAAGATCCTGCCAGATGCGTCCGTTCTACGGGTCTGTGCGAGCTATGGAATAAAGAAGGCACTGTAATGTTTCCCATTACTAAGCCGAAGCTTACCGTAGTAAGCAAATATGTATAATTTTAGATCTTAAAAGAAGGTATGGCGGCCTTAGAAAGCGTGTTTTCTTTCGATGATCTTAAGGTGTTCATCTCATTACCTCGGAGCGAGAAGTTAGTCCAGCTCAATGAGCTCATGCAAGTGGCATCAGGCGTGAGACTTTTTAATAGAGACTGTAAGAAAGGTGGCGAAGGCATTCCAGACTGTAAGCAAGATTTATTTTTGAATTTGTTCATGGGTGGAACTGTAAATTTAAAAAAAGTCGTTAATTTTATTATTTTTAATGATTTTTCCATATCATTTCATATTTTGAACAAATATTGAGAGGTTCCTATTTGTTGCGTTACGCAAAATCGCCCCAAAATTAAGTATCATTTTATACATACAACAGTTGGACTAATTTGAACATTTTAAATATTATTACAATGAATATATTTAAAAATTTATGAGATTTACTTTGTTATTGTCCTTTTTGATACATATAAATTTTGCACATATGCAAGAATGCAGACGTCCGCGTAGAGTATATACTTTGGCGTTTAATAGTTCGTCATGCTGTTCACACTTAATCTTAAACGTACATTTTAAAACTTTTGCTGAAATATATGATCTTTTTATTGCCATCCATAAATTCAATGTTTCAGTGCCGTTCAACTTAGTAGACGCTGGTAAAGCATGTCTCTCCTCACTTTCCAACTCTTTAATCGCCGTCATGCAGCGAGTTAACACGCTCACCACAGCAATATCTGATACCATTTCGATTCAAGATGAGACTGGCAATGTCATTATTGATCTACCTCCAAACTCGCTTACCGAGTAAGTATTAAAAAAATCTTTTTATATGAGTTCTACACCAACACACTTTTCTTACCAGTTGTAGTTGATTATTTGTTATAATAAACACGTTATCGGATATTTTTAGCGATAATGCCTCTGTCAGTCAAACTGTCTAGAAGGTCTCAGTAATACTACAGAAAAAACGTATCAGTTTAAAAGATGACAGTTTATCGCTCTTATTAAGTTTTGATGTAAATTCGAATCATTTCTTTTAACGCTCAATCACCTAAGCAAACACTGTTTACATAAGCCCACTTTAATAAAGCACCTTGAGGTTTGAAAGAGAAAGTTCTTTATATATTTGCATTCCCGTGCAGGGCGGATTACAAGCAAATATTCGAACTGCTATGTTTCAACCGGCAATATGAGGTATACATCCGAAAACTTTTAAACGATGTGGAGACCCTCGTTGAAGGTGGTTCGCAGCAGGTTGAACGGTTCCGGGTCGCATTGGAGGAACTACACGCTGCTGTCAAGTATAAAGCTGCTGTGCCCATTGTTACGGTATTTGTAAGTATTTAACAATTTTGGAGCTGTGAATAAGGTTTTCGGTAAAATCAATATTGTATGTTAAAAAAAATATCCCACTCAAGCCTCTCTTAAAGGGCCCACAGTCTACAATGGACAAGATCATTGCCACTTAACCTTTGGGCTTAGAAATGGTCCTTAGACTGAATTACTTTGTGAAACTGAAGTTACTGTACTGTTTGATCTGCCATGCCTACTAACTACACGCTACTCACTAAGCCTAACGGAGGCCTAATGTGTTTCTTGATTGATTTATTTATACATTCATTACTTTTTTCCAATGGTAAGCAGAACCCTCGGATCTCCACGTGCTACGATCGTGACAAACCTACCTCTCTCGTTTTAACTACTTTCATGTCTTTTGACCTGTTGCACCTGTTACAACAAGGCTTACAAAACCGGATTTCACCACCCACCTTGCCTTGTATATCCTACTCGTAAGCTGCTTCTCATTCATCTTTTTTACGTGCCCAACCCACGGAAGTATTCCCTTTCGTATCCTTGTCACTATGTCCTTTCCCTTCCCCATTTAAAGCCACACTGCTCACGTATCTCACTCTTACTTATTATTTTAGTCTAAATTTAAACATTTCCTAAGAACACAAATCCTTCCAGCCGCTATTCTCGAAGGTATGGCAAGTGTGGCGATGTATGCAGAACATTATGTACTTGGTGGCAACTGTCAATCGGCTAATGGGTGCTCTGACAGTTATACAAGGTAAAGTAGTATTACGTTGAAACTCAGGAAATAAATCTACGCTTTTATAACGCTTAATGCCTTTTATAAATCCACTATTCAGCTGTTGCGTGATCATATGAATCCAACATACCAGGGAGTTAAAATTAACAATAGTGCCGAATTAATCGTGCTGAGTAGTGATGGACTAGTGTATTCAGTGTTACTTAATAGTTTTATTCCTAAGCTCGAGCGTTCGAATCACGGCTTCGCATCAATGCAAGTTTATTTCTATGTACGGATTTAACAGTCGCACGTATGGTAAAAAAAACATTGGTCACGCGCTACAAGTTTGGTATTGATTTTGCTGCTTGGCTGAGACTGTGATAGTAGTAAGACAATTCGGTTCCAACAAATAGATAAAATTTAATTCTCAGACCAAATGAAGCTTCCATACCCCATACTTCAAAATATGCTCCAAGGGAGAACTGTTGTCACAGACCAAGATAGAACTAGCCGGCTTAGTGTAGAAGAAAGGCTGTCTTTGGGTTCTATAAAAAACTATGTGGCTTATTCTGATAGCATGTCCTCCATCAAGGACAGACATATACAAGTAAGAATTTATTCTTTCACATAGCCACTAATTATTTTTTAAAAATCTTGGAAAATAGTCTACAAGAATCAAATAAAACATTTTTCAAGAATTCATTAATCGTTCAAGTGCGCAGTGAGTACAGTACGTTGGGGGCCCCGCCCTCCAACGTACTCGTAACCGTAATAAAAAAATATAACATAGGAGCGTAATATATCTTGCTTCACTTCCACTTAAACATCTAAAACTCGATTTTGTCACGTTAAATCGTAAAAATAAGTAGGTATTTTACAAACTTTTCATCGTAATGTTCTAATTATAATCGATATATTTAGACTAACATCTATATCATATCTATGTTACTATCTCTCAATTTGCCGATCCAGAAATATTTATTCGTAATAGTGTTGTTTTATTCAATATTCTAAACTTGAGAACCTAAAGCAAACGAAGAGGGCCTTTGATAGAATTTGCTACAGCCCCGCGCTGGCTTATTACGGCACTGCATGTGCGTCTACTTACTATTAGTACTGTCGAGTTGAAAAGCTTTAGTAAAACTTGAGTAATTCGGTCAAATATTATATAGAGAAAAATAATGAATAAGTGTCTAGTCCCAATAAAAATATTCTATAGCGAAACGGCTTTAGAATTACTATGTCCTTAACTAAACTGGTAAGGTTAATCTTACTTTTAGAATATTATACGAAAATAAATTTTAATATTACATTTTCATTATAGTTTTTAGGTTTCTGCGCTGTATGCCTAAGTGTTGGCGCTTTAGTTCCCAGTAATATGAAGTTGGGGCTTATTAGATGTGAGGGAGGACGTTATGGATTTTGTACGGTCAAAATGGCTGCCAGATTCAGTAGGGATCCACGCAGGTGACAAACGACTTAAAACACAACTAATCAACTATTATAAACTATAACTATTTGTTATAGTTTATAATAGTTTGAGCGAATTTTATCCCAAACTATCTACAGTCTTAATACATTGGTAACTGGTCCGTGCTTTATTAGGCGAAAATGTCTGTAGCGCCTCTACAATCTGCGCTTACAAATCACTGCGATGACGTCATAGCCTGAACCGCTCTAACGAAGTTATTGCAGCCGCTTACAGTATATAGAACTTCTCGAGTTTAGCCACCGGGGCCTTCGGGCCGGCCAGTCACTGGTCGAGGATCCTTTTGGTTGAAGGAACAGTACACCGTCCTTCCTCCACATGTCTTTACTGTATGATAATTTTTTTAAGGAAAATTTGATAATAATAATATAATTCGCCAACAGATATATAAACGAAGTATTAGAATATGCCCGTAATAACCCTCACCTTATAAATTTGCTGAGTATTGCACCCGCTGTTCATAAAGTGAGGGATGTGGATCAACTAGTTACCAGAGTGGAACCTAAAAGTAAGTTTTATGGCACAGTCCTAGATCGTAAATTTTAATGGCTCTGGCAATGGATTTTTCTAGATTTTCAGCTATGAGCGATGTAAGTATTGTAAAAACGGCAGTTAAAAGGGTAAGATTCACTATGACTTAGCGGTATGATTCGATTCTAAATTTTATCATAAGACCCGAAAATCGATAACGTGTATCGGGCGCAGAAGTCCGTTTACTTACTTAACGATCAGGCAAACATACAATAACCAAGGCCACGGGTGTAAGTTTTTGGTAAAATTGGTTATTTTTTTATTTTAGCAGCTCCTTATGTTTTCATGTAATATATACATATTTCAGCAAAAGTATCAGACAAGGATATACAGACAGAGATCCACCCTGTAGACAGTTACATCGAAAAGAACTATACGTGGGACCTCTGGGAATGGAAGCGACGAGCCTGTCAATGGGTGAGAGAAATGCCTGTGTTTGTACTTTATGAAATAAAATAAAGCTGTATTATTACTTTATATCTATATAATATTTAATGCATACCTTAATTAATAAGTACTTTTATGTTGGTTTCATTTTGTTTCAGGCTAACATAGTAAAATGTCAAACACATTCAACTCAAACAAACTATAGTCATCTGAGATCCGAAATCCATTGTCAGACAGTCGAACCACGAGATAAGTGCCTTCAAACGAAACAAGATTGTGGGGTCAATACGACTCCTAATGAGGTCTTTCTTTGGGGTTTAAGGGGTCAGTTGGGGTATGGTCAGCATCCAATGCAATTGAAGGAAACTGATGCGGAGGAGAAAAAAGGTTCTTACACGTTTTACTTTAGCCTTATGAATGGAATTTTTAATACTTGGCCTAATATGTTAAGCGTGCGAGCCTCATCCCTGCGGTCGCGCATTAGAATCACGGCTGTGAATCAATGGTAATATATACTATAAAAAAATACTACGAAACAGTATAAAAACAATATCGAAATAAGTTAATTCAATAATAAAACAAAATATTATCAATGACGAGATATCCGTAATTTGATAATTTATCGGATTTCTGAATAGCAAACAGAATTAAATCCTAGTAAAACTCCTGGTCTTTAAAAAAATTTAAATTTTAGCTCAAGTTATCAACGTATGTACCTGGCCGTGCAATCTCGGAGACGACAACACCAACCGACAATAGTTTTTATAATAATTTTATTCTAATAAATTCTATAAGTTTTATTATTATGATGTTTTGTTTTTACAAAAACTCCACGTGATGTTAGCTGCGGCCTTTTAAAGAGCACGTGTTTCCCAGAGACTCTTAAAAGACTGAAGGAAGCAAGAAGTAATAATAGGCAATACATAATAAAAGGCCTGATTAGATTTATAAATTTATTAACAAAAATTATAATTTCAATTCAATCATAATAGTTCTATACTACACTACAGACTTATACTAGCACTAAAGACGTAACTAATTTTGATTCTACGAAAAAAAAATGGACGACCCAATAATACTAAATAATAGTAAGGGCAGCAGACTGGCGACTACTTTAATTCAGAGAAAAGTCCAAGTGTGAACTGCGCCGGTACTCTGTAACTTGCAATAGCGATCGCGGTGTTTTTGTATGGAATTTTGATGTACTTCACAATATCGGTCGCGCTGTCGTTGCAACGGTTTATTATTGCAATAAATACTCAAGATTTAATTGGTGGTGGCAATAGCTACAGACAAAAATTTGACACTTGTCTCTGAATCTAAGATTCGTTCGTCGTAAGATTTCTAACGTTATGGGTATTGGGTAAAGTAGAAGTAGTCAAAAGTTGTTGCCAACTTAACTAGAATTACAATTGTTAGCTTTTATACCGTCTCGAATATATTGTTATCTAAATTTAGTATCGAGACAAGAAGTAAAGAAGTTTAAGTATTTTGAATATGCTTATATCGCTTTATACCTTGATTAATAACGATCTTCGACTTTAACCCGACTATCAGTCGCCAATCTGCGTCTACCTTACAATAATTTTAATAAGTTTTACATAAAAAAAGAATATTGCGACAATCCTATTTAATCTAAAATGTGTATAACAATAGGTCCTATAAAACATTTACAATGAAATCAGTTCATGATTGTTAAACCTATTTTAATAAAAAATCCTCATTAGATTGCTACGGATCGAAGCTGGTGTATTTGTTTAACGACATTCACAAATAGAATTAATATTAGAATCGTCTGGCGTGATAACTTCATTAAGTCGACATGCTTGTTAATTTCATTACAAAAATAACAAAGATTGGGTAATTTATACGGGAAATAATACAAGCACATTTTACCACACAATATTTTTTCTTAAAGTCTTATGATAAACTCTTCAAGTTCTCAGATGTTTATTTACAATACCATTTTTATTTAAAGTCGAATTATTGACTTATCCACGCAGGTACTGATATTCAAGATCTATGAAGCCGTGATTAGTAATTAATAAACTGTTTGTAGGACGTTAGAATCTAATAGAAATAAAAAAAATCATGAAGGCTTACCTATAGGTAAATATAAACTTATTAATGTTACTGATGAATGCTGTGCGAAATTTTTATTGTTGCAATATGGCAAAAAGTATTGTCTTTTATTAAAATAACTTTTACACATTTAAAGAAAACACTCTTTCAACGGATGAAGTTATTTATTATTATAAACTTATAATTATTTTACATAATTTTAAAATTTTGTGACCACGCACGCTGTAAAGCACGCGAAACGTCAGAAAAAAAATTAAAATTATCTAAAATAATTATAAGTTTATAATAATACATAACTTCATCCGTTGAAAAAGTGTTTTCTTTAAATATGGCAAAAAATCTAATTCGGTGGAGGCTTTTGCGGTGGTTCTATTGTCATGTATATGGCAAACCTAACCTATCTTGATGATATTTCATGAACCTCAATTTAGCTTGATCAGACAATGGAAGCTCGCTTATTGAGTATGGAAAATCTCCAATGACGTAAATGAAATATTTCCTAAGAAAACTAATCTACGTTAGTAAAAATAAGAAAAAAAATCTATATTAATTTTTATTTATATAAAATGCACATTAGATATTTTGTACATGATTACTATCAGCTTTGGGTTTTTCTAAAATACGTTGAAAATTAAATGTTGCCGCTTCTATATTAACTATCGTGTTTTTCCGTGAAACGGCGGCAACAAATAGTTCTGAACCTTATCCTATAGTGAGTCGGGAATCAATTTTAATTATAACTAAAATTGATTCTCAAACAATGGTCGATCAATAAAACTTACGTAGTACGTCGAAATCTAAAACTTCGTACCATAGTGGTAACAAAGACCTGTCTATACAAAAATTGATGAAGAAAATTACAATAATTCGGGTTTGCGGTGCGTGTGCTGAACATAATAAAATTGAGACAAGATTGTGACACAAGTATGCGCTTGGACAAGGAACGGATAATGTTATTACATCCACCCGAAAATATTTATCCTTTTCTAAGTACAATCTTTGTGATTGTTATTTTCCAAATATTGTATTGATAATAAAATATATAAAGCGCAGGTCATAAACTTTTCACATACCAAAAGACTAAACTTTGTAGCAGCCAAATGTATAATAAATGACACGTGGGATTATCCCTTTTAGTGCCATGGAGCGCAGACGCACTGCTTTCGCTAGTTTTGATAAATGCCAGCGTTGCGATAGCGCTCGATTTGATATTAAATATTCAATTTCTGGTTTTTTTATTATAATAATATGAAATCTCCTGAAGAGAATGTTGTTTTTTTTATTGTAACGGGAATTGTGAATATTCCACTTGTTCATATAAATTGGTAAAACTTGTATGACACTGAAAGGGTTATAATGGGAAATAATTTGAGATATGACAAATCAATATTTTACAGAAACAAATTAGTTCGACATACATGTGACTGCTATTTATTATTTACATAAAGACGGCACACGACAAACAATTTTTGAAACACACAAACTGCATTTTTTAAATTCAAACAATTTCAACGGATTTAATGGCATAATCGAAATCATTACTAAATACAATGTCCGGGTTTCTATATCGAATTTAACGTAAGGTTTAGAATGTATGGATAAACTAATGTAGTCGCTAGTTTGTGAACCGAAATTTTTCGTTTAAAAGTCCATTCCATCATGCAAACTGCGGTGTATATATCACGCATTTTGGATACAACCCGGACATAAGATAATTAATACAAAGCTTTCATATGTAGGACATGGGACACGTTAGACATATAAAAAATATTGAAAATATATTTCGAGAATCAAACCCGTCAAAATGTAATCAATTCGATTTATAACCGATTTACCGAAGTCCATATTATTCTAATATTAAAGGCAATTTTTTTATCATTAATCATTAAACAATCTCCTTTTAACCTGCGCAGGCGATAGTTGTTACCTGAATTAAAGAAATTTTCATTCATTAATCATTATTATACTTAGCGATAAATCTTAAAACCTTAAAATTTATTATTTTACAGATTATTTTCGTTGAGTTTTTTAGTACTTACATAATAGCACATCGTTTGTCCCTGTGCGCTTGTGTAGGCGCAGGCGCAGCTGGGAGCGAAGTGGAGTGTTTGAGGGACTCAGGATCGAAAGTCTCGGCCGCTATCACCGGCGCTGACAGTGGCAGATCCGTGTTTATACCAACAATCTGAAATACGGTCAAATTACAAATTTAAAAAAATAGTATCTACCCACAAAGTATTTAACATTCTAGTTATAAAACTTGATGATAACAATGCCATAATTAAGAATTTAACAATGTCTCAGATTTTACTGGCCATGGTTACAGTAGTATAAAATGAAATTTCACGAAGAAATATGTTAATTATATTTATGTTCTTAAACATTTTAAGGTTTAGCAAATCAAGTGTTCTTCAAGAACTCGGTTCCTTTGTAACTAGGGGATATCTGCGACTGCGAAGGTCGAGGTTGTTGGCTCTACCATGGACCAGAACCAGTCTGTTGCATCCTTTTTCTCCCCATCAACAAAGAAGTTGCTTTACTCGATGCTGTCTCTGACACTTTCGACATTATTATATGTTGGGACAGTGACTTCACAATAGCGATATTGTGTATCGATATATATTAGACATTATCGTATTGTCTGAGTACTGCAAGGATAGTGAATGTATTTTTGTGAATAACTCAATAAAATTACGTAAAACGTTTGCCCGAAGAGGGATGAGTCGGAGTAGGGAATAGAGTATAATCTTGTAGCACATGCGCACGGGCAACTCTTAGCTTAACTTTGAAGAGGTACAGTTATATGAACATCAGAGATGTCTAGTGCGGGTACTAATATTTATCATCGATGGAGTGTATAATTGTCTAATTTTTCTAATTTAATTAATTAATTTTTGTTAGCCCAAAAAGGGGCCTTCTGAAAAGTTCACAAGAAATGTAACTTTAAAATTGAAAGCGCCATACATATACTGAATCATAAACTAACATTACAGATCAGTCAACAAAATTAGATCAAGGCATAGTCCAGTTAATTTGTCATTAAGCGAGCATAACGAAAATCAGTTTTGTTATACAGGGTTATTGGTAATTCTCCTAACTAAGTTGATAGGGGTGGTACTTTGAATTACCAAAAACTCCTTATATAAGATAATTTACATACCTCAGCGGTACTCTCAACGCAAAGCCTTTCTGAAGCGGACGTCGTAAAGCGGAAAGGCCTAGTGAACCCTCCCAAACGTTCCAGAAGTCTGGCACGTTTGCCCCTTGCCTCGTGGGCCTCTTGCGCTTCTTCCGCATCCGGCTTCCTCTTACGACCTACCACAGTACCTGTGGGACGAGTTTCTGAAACTGAATAAAATAAATACGCGTTTATTATATATGTATTATATTATATATTTCATTAAATATTAACTTATTATTTTTTTTTAATCAACACAATGCATAGTTTTTACATATTATGACTTCATAGTTGATAAAGTTGACTGTTAAATCCTCAATTTAGACAATCATGAAGCATTTACCTGAAGCACTACTAGTAGACCGGATGCTAGTATTAACACCGATGTTCCTCAGAGTCATCTCTTTGAGTGGTTTGTATGACCTCCTCCCGCGAATGTTGCGTAGACCACTCAAGTACGGACTCTCTGATGTCGAGGCCTCCTCGATCATTAGAGACGGCTCTGTTATGTCCATTTCCATCGTTGTGTTGTTACCTGAAAGATATTTTTATATTAATAGCATTTTATTTCAAGCGGAGCTAAATTGTATGTAAAAATATCCTTTATATTTCCTTTACATACAATTTCAATATTTTGAAAAAATACTTTTCTGATTTTAACTAATTAAGGTCACAAAAAATCTTGGCATTAAAAAAAAATACAATATGCAAATGATATATTTTAACTGAAATAAAAAAAAAGACTTGTGTATGATGTTGTTATTTGATGAAACTATGTAATGAATGTAGAAAGTACAATCAAAGTACAAAGAATGAATCACGCAGCTTTTTCAAACGTACATCAACTTCTACAAAACGTCTATTATAATAAAGTTACTGCTGTAAGTCTAAGCTTTTAAAAGCTGTTGTTTTATTGAGTTGTTTATATGATTTAGATTATTCGTACACTCCCTCACCAGTATAATTGGCGAGCAGCGAAGTCTGCGTGAGGTCAGCGGGAGCGGTGAGACGCATGCTTCGACGATAGGGCGACACCTTGACGCGCGACTTGGAGTAATTCGTGTCCGGCTTGCGCGTGCCCTCTGCGCACACACATTGTCACACTACACACATCGTTACGCTGCTCTGCTACGTGTATTACACACACACGCACAAACACTTACGTAAAAAAATTCACACACACATACTTAAACCTACCTTCATCCTATCTTTACGCCTTACCAGTGTCCATGGACATTAAAAGTAATATTAGACGTCTTCTTTACTAGGCAAAATGCTATTAAAATCTACTGATGTTCTGACAGCGAAAGTAGTATTTGTCAACATTTGTGGGTAGAACCACCATAGGCTTAGTTATGCTTAGACAAATCGGAAATCTTGGATTCAATTCCCGGCATAAAATTAGCTACTATACGAGAGTCTATAAGGCTTATCACGACATATCATAAAGTAAGTAAATAAAAACAAATATCTTATTCCTGAGAAAAATAAACGATCGCAGTGTTAGATTTTTTTCATAGAACCAACAAACGGGCAGGAGGCCCATCTGATGTTAAGTGATAGTGCCCATGGACACTCGAAATGCCAGAAGGCTCGCGAGTGCATTGCCGGCCTTTTAAGGATATAAATCCAAATATCTTAGAGCAGGTTCTAAATACATTTGTATATAAATAACACTAACCCTCACTTTCCACCTCGATAGAGATTTCAATTTTTTCATCAATCTTACTGTCATTAATGTCGTCCTTGTCGCACAAACTCTCATTTTTGTCATGTTTAGGTTCTGCCTTCTCTGCTTTGTCTTGTCTCCTCGGAGAATCCGACGAACGCAGTTTACGATCAGATACGTCATCTTTGAGTTTTAGCAGTTTCGTCTCCTTTGACTAAAAAGCGCAAAATGCATATACAGTACTGCCATTGATTTAATAAACAATTATAACTATTTTAGAACGTCACTCAAATTTTTACCCTGGGCCACAACGCATAAACCGTGCGGGACATTAAAAAAAAGTCACTTAAACTTAAATAAGCTTTCAAGAGCTTCGATTACAAATGCAACTTACGTCTTCAGGCACGTAATCCTTGTCCCCTTGTTTCTCGGAAGCGGGGCGCGGCGTTTCAGGCGTACGACTCGTTTTCACCTTCACCCAAGACATGTATGTTAGTGGATATCACATGTGAAATGGTGATTAGTTACAAACTTACATACCACAAAACCTTTTTTAAATCTAGAAACATTACTAATATCTTAAATTACATTTAAAAGCAGCCAAATTTGTTATTAAGATGTGATTGGTATAAGATTTTTGTATTTATTTATTGACACTTTGTTGCAATAATAGTATATATATATATATACTATTATTGCAATATATATATATATATATATAATCAGGGAACATTAATGATTAGGGGGCAACGCGATCTCTTTCCGGCCACTCTCAAAGATTGAACCGTCCAATAAATATACAACAAATTATATATAAATGAACATATTTTCTTATATACTGAGCCTTTAGACAACTTTTTAGATTTTGTTTTGCTCTTATCAACTCAATAACGTTACGTTAAAAAGCACGTGCTTAATGATCTTTTTATATTTTAATTAAGCAACATGGACAACGAAAACTTTATTTTTTTTAAATATAGTTATATAAGGTTTCTTGATCAACGTTTACGTCGTAAACATGCTAAGGGGCATAATGTCCTAAAATAAACCATATTAATGACTCTACCTGTGATCTGCGGGTATAACTTCGACTGGGTCCCTCAGGAGTCGGAGGTTCGAAGCACTCTATATCAGAGTCCTCGTATGCAAGTTCTGGGAACATCTGGTCATCTTCTTCCTCCGAACTAACACCATCAACCGGCTCCCCGTTAACTCGTGCACCGTTCTGTTTAGCCTTGGAATCCTTCTTCTTGTCTGGAGTGTCCGCCTGAAAAATATAAAGAATTTATAAAACAATACCAATTCTTTTCTCCGAATTGGAATTAACTAACGATTACGAAATTTTATTAAGCTGGATAAGGCATAGTTAAAAGATGGTGTAGTTTAGCCAATGTAATGCAAAATGGAAGTATAGAAATATAATAGCTCACCTTTCCATTTTCTTTAGCGTCTTCTTTCGTTTTCTCAACCTGAGCCACCGGGGCTTCTTTCCTCTCAACGGGCTTATCCTTCTTTTCAGTTTTTTCTACTGATTCATCTTTCTTTTCTACTTTATCCACCTTCTTTTCTGCAACTTTCTCGGTACTTTTCTCAGTAGGTTTATCCTTTTTGTCTACAGCTTTCTCTGTAGGTTTTTCTTTCTTCTCTACAATTTTATCTGTAGATTTATCTTTTGCGTCTGCTTTGTCTACTATTTTATCTACGCTTTTATCCTTTTTGCTACCTTTCTCTTTGTCACTTTGGCTAGATTTCTCTGCGGCTTTCGTATTCTTTTCAGCGCTTTTTTCAGCTGCCAGTTTTTCTTTTTCAGCATTAACAGCCATTTTCTTTTTCATATCTTTTACAGGAATATCTGTGTGCTTCTGAAATGAAAAAATGTTCATTATTTATGTTACGAAAATTCATTCGTCGTCGTTTTTTTATTTTATATTATTTCTTTTTATCTTCAGTATTCAAGAATTTTATAAATTATTTTGAACATTTGTGATTATTTCATTGTAGTAATAAATGTTTCATCAATAATTATAATAAGAAGAAAGATCATAATAAGAAAGAAATTAAGAATATATTGTGCCTAGATGCAGTTGAGATACTCTAGATAATAATGTAATCAAATTAGGTTTCTCTTATCTTTGTACAATTAAAGGCATCTATTCCACGTAAGACAGGACAATTGAAAACGTTTAAACGGTAAATACTGTATGAAACTTAAATAACGTTTACCTTACTATCGTCCCCTATGGGCCCTTTCCGCGTTACAATATTACTCATTGTTTACCTGTAAAAGAACAAATACCATTTATAAATGAAGAAGTCAATTTTTTTATAGTCGAGAATTAAATTCGGTGGCGGTTGTTGTAATGTATGTTGTATATTTAAATAAAACTCGTTGTTTAAAGGTGGGTAACAACTGGCTTTAATTTAATGAGCTTATTCTTACATAAAATTAAGGGTTGCGACGGTAACAAAAACTAATTTGGCTCATATAAGGGTAATAAATCTAACTGAACCTGCAATACAAGTGTACTCGACATTTTTGGACATTATCGGCAAAAAGAATATTATATTACAATTTATGGGGCTCCGTGATGTGCATGAGCATGTGTTTTTGGTGCCATGTGTGCGACGATGCCTAATATTTAGTTTGAGCGTCTAATAGTTATTAACTAAAATATTTAGTATATGTAACTTAACTAATGTATGGATGATTACATAAGTTTTTTTAGTTTATTATTATTTGTTATCACAAAATAGTATTTTACGTATAAATTACAAAATAGTAGGAGGTTTATAGATATGAATATTAATGAGACTTCGATAGTAGATCAATATTATTCGTGATTAAGAGATGCGTAAAGATAACTTGAATCATGATCTATCGAGATTTCGTTATCATAGGATTGTAAAACTATTACCAAAGAAAATATAGTATTGCGAAGCAAAAAAATATAATGTACTAGAACTACGCCCTGCTCAAAACCACAAGATGTAAGAAAAAAGTAATTAAACATAAATACATTGTTATTTTCAAGAATCAGTATTGTTTGAGGCCCGGCCTTCTTCGATGATAAAATAATACCTATGTTTAACAAGATTATTTGTTCATAAATTAAGACCGCAGCTGCTATTAAAACAAAGGCCTACTTGAATTACAATTCGAGCATCCTGTTTTGTTAGATGAACATGTTCGATTAATTAAGATCCTATTTTCTAAATATTGAGGAAAAATACGCATTGGCGTGGACCTTCTTTGAACTTTTAGGTTGGGCCGCAGGTTTATATATCTGTTTCGTGATCATTTGTTTTTTCTCATAAGCATTAAGGTCTTATGTGCCTAAAACACGCTGTCTACGGCATGACGGTTTCCTTACTGTTTTCCTTCACCGTACGAGCTAGCGTCAAATGCGCTTTAAGAAAGAAGGTTCAGATTTTGAGTAGCCTTTTACAGAGTTTTATTACTGTTATAAATTATTTAATTACATTTAATTTAAAATACAGTGACATACAAAGTTCCCTACACTTGGTGCGGGGCTAACCTCAACACCACAAAATTTAAAAAGGCAAAGTTATGTTTTCTTCTTCATCTATAATGTTTTTTTTTTATTAATTACTCCATACTTTAAGTGAAATTTAAACGACAAATAAGCTAATCGTCTTCTATAAAAAAATATAACCTACAACCCAAAGTCTCCTAACTCGCAATCAACCTAATATTACCAACCGAGACCAGGAAACCAGTGTTAATTAAAGAATCAAAAACCTGTCTCCATAGATTTTACCTTGATATTGAAATGTAAAAAACGCTCTACCAATCTTAGCAAAGTAATTACGGGTTCAACGAACTAACTCACGCACACTTAAACAAATAGCTTGTGGTGCATGTAACAAGATACTCTTCATAAGTTTTACACGATTTATACATATTCACATTATTCTTTGTATATTCAGATAATTTATTTGAGATAATAGAAAGATAATACTTAACTAAGAGTTGTTTATTTCGTATGATAAATGATTTAATCGATTTCCTACAGCGTTATTTGTAAAAACTAAATTATTTGTAGTAAACGACTAAAGTACTTTTTATAAATACAGAAGTTAGTCATACGACATTGAACTACGTCATTACCACTAAACAATACCTGTATTAGTTTTATCCTATTATATTAAATTTTCAACCTATATAATGAGTGCACGTTTTATTACGAACCCAATAGCATGCAAAATCGCAGGGAGCATTTATTTGTACCATATAGTTTCCACTCACGCGGTTGTTAGGCCAAGAAGGGCCGAACCTATTAGTTTTATGAGTAGATGAACGCACCGAGTGTTAATTCAGATACTTGTTGATACATAAGAGTAAATTGCCGCCATTTTGTTTGCATTCTGTTTTAATATTACGTTTTATAACAATACATAAAATTAAAGAAACACCAGAAAGCATATATTAATAACGAAATTTATCTGTTATTAATATATGCTTTTTTATAGTTTTTTAGTTTTATGGCCTGGTAACGAGACCTTTAAGACAATTTTTTTCACGAAATACTAATTTTACAAAGGCATAAAAAATGTTTAGAGACTTCCTTCCACACGTGTTATTCAGAGCAACAATGGCTGTTTTATTCTTGGCGAGACGTTTATTTTTGACAAACATTAGAATTATAGTCTAGTTTAGTGGCTTTTTGATAGACACCGTTTAACAGCCATTTGACTTTGCAGCTATTTACTATGTCTCAAATTAATTGAATAACATTGTATACCTAAATCAAAGACCGCATATGGTAAGCACTAACAACATATTGCTCTTGCATAGATATATAATATATGTAAACGCTTTTACAGGATACGGAAATACTAAATGATCTTAGGTTATGCGAGTAGCCACGAGTACGAGATTTAGGTAGTGGATTATCTCTTCATATTCTTATCAACAGGTGTGGTCTGACAGAAAATATTATCGATTACAAACATTGCATGATATAGTTACCAAATACGTCAACTTAACACACAAAATACTAAAAGTATGGCCCAATGACACATACACGAAAACAATAATTACTATTAATTATTATTTCTCAACAATATAGTTATTTTTTTTTAATATTTAAAATTCAAGTAATTGTAATTGCATAAATATATATTTATCTTTCTGCGCATTTTTTTTAATTACTACCGCAACGCGCCCTTAAGCGCGTTTTCATTATTAAGTCTGGCGACACGCCATAACTTACAAGTTCATTGACCTATCTGCTTACATAATTGCACAAACATCAGAAGTCAGCATGCCAATACATTAAAGTAGATCACAGTCTTTCAGTAGACTAATCAAAAAATATTATTACTTGTGGTATTATTTTATAGAATCAGTATTTCTATTCTAATCTCTGTATCATATTGCGATGAACAGTAGTTTTATTCGAAGCTGTTGCGACGTAAAGCTATTTTTATTCGTCAAAGACTCAGTTATTGTTAAGACAATCAAATCCCCACATTAAATTCAACACAGGTAACATGTATAGATATTATTATTACCATACTACGTGTCTTGTATTTAATAAATCAATAAATCCGTCTCCGAAATTTTTAATTCGACAAGTCACCGGAAGCCAGTTCTCTTCCCTATGCTGAAAATTCAGCATATACCACTTCATATTCCATATACAATGATACAATTCTAATAAAATTTTACCTAGTATATATTGGCTTAGACTAACACAGACAATGGCACATGTGTGAGTAGCATGAAAACATACATATTTTGAAAGGATTTGTAAAATATATTCATCAACATATGAGCATGGGAAACTAAACTATCTACAATACACAATGTCAAGAATTATTAGTACAATTTATTAACATGACAACATAGGGCCACCAATAATTATAAAGGATTTTGATACAACAGGCGTTGTAAGTCTTATAATAGGAAAAATATCATACAATTTAACTATTAATTTTAAATTAGAATGAGACTTATTTAATACCAAAGTTTGTTTTGAAAATAGATCCAGTTACTTCACAAGGTCAAGCAAGTTTCAGATAATATTGGCATTATAACATTACCTCAAGGTGATATTATGTTAATTATGTAGGAATGTTATCTTTGAACCTGTCATACATTTTATTTCGCTAAATCAATATTTTTGGTTGTATATTTAATACAATAAAAATTATATTTCCAACAGCAAAGTTTAAAATATACATTACAAATATATGGTACAAAACTTTGGTTAAGTTAAACTTGCTAGGTAAGTTTGATAACAGTTAAACCATTCTTTTTATAAATTGTCTATTCACTGAGCCAGTGTTGCCTATAACAACCTAGCCTCAATAACCAAATTATATTAAATTAACATAGTCTATGTCTTACTGACATTACTTAAAAAAACTGTGTAACCTGTTTTTTGAAGTTATTCAATAACAGTCCTAAAATGAAAATGTAGAAAAACTTTACTGACTTGTAACTGAATTGAAAACAGATGCTGCAGGTATACCCACTTCAAATGTCTATTTAGTTCTTGAGATACTTATCAAGTCTCTATTTATGAAAGACAACACATGGCTGTTAAGATCAAAAAAGTTGTCAACACAGGACATACACAGTGTATTTGACAATCTATGCAACATGCTAGAAGCAGCCTTAAAAGAAAACAGAACCACTAGTTATTTTAGTATAATAGGTATATACAAATCTCATAAGACTTTATTATAAATACTTATCAATGCATTTAAGTAGAGGACATTTGATAATTAAAGTAAAAAATTTGCACAACTTTCAACTATAGTCAAACCTGGGAAAGTGAGGACTGCGTTTAACTTTTGCTAATTGCTCAAAATCAGAGTCTGTTATTGTTTTGTTTTTACCTATAGTATGAGGAACTTATTCTATTCAAAATGCCAAATGTGTGTACCAACTTGTTTGTCAAATTTGTTTTACAAATTTTATTAATATCAGGCGGTTGATCAAACCATATTTGATAGAATTTATGAACTTGAAAAACAATCTTAAATGAAATAACCAAATTTTCTCAAATCTTGTTATAATATTAATTAGATAAAACATTTATGTTCATTTACTATTTCAATAAATATGTAATACTGCATATATACACATATTTTGTTTCTAATTATGTCATATTTATAGACCTCTATATGTGAGACAGACCTCTTCTGTAACTCTGTAAGGTAGAAACTAGGGTTAATGAGAAACCACTATAAGAGAAAAAGCAATTGCGGTCTGTCCTAAGCTCTCCCTTTTCCAGGTATGACTGTATAAATTTTAATGCTTCTATGTATCAATTCTAAACTACACTAAGACCATAACCTAGAATGTTCATTGAAATATTCTCTACATATACACAAAGAAAAGAATGCCTTCATTATATGGGATCTTTAAATACATTTGAAGGCAAGTGAAAAGATATTTGCAATTTAAATTATGTCTTAGCACTTGAAAGTATTGACCCTAGATAACAAAGAGAAACCTAAGCTAAACAAAACATTGTGCTGGGAATATTTAACAGAATTTACATTTTAAAGATTATGTATGAATAAAGTGGCTTACTTGAATAAGTTTTCAAACTGACTTTATATAGTTATTACAACTATTTATGAAAATGGGTGTGGGGTTCTAAAAGTCAAAAAAGTTATAATATCAGATACTTTATAATCCAAAACTCAATTTAAGAGTAAAATTATAATTTTTTTATCACACAAATTGAAATAAAAAATCAAGTTCATAAAAATAATTAAAAAATACTGTAATAATCCAGTTTGTCCCATACATACCAATGTAAACATTATCATTTATATATAGAATTCAATGTACATATTATTAACCAATTAAGTTTTTATGAGGAACATAATTAAATCAATTTACATAAATTACTAATACACCTTATGTTAAGTATAGTCACACTGCCAAAGATTATAAAAACATAGTTTATGAATGTTTGTGAGTAAGTCCTAAGATAAATTATTTAATATTGAATTAAGATAGATATTATATTTTTGAAAGTTATTATTAAACTGGTAAAATTATTATTATTTAATTCTGAATGTGTGGAACATCCCATTAACTATGGTTGAGTGATTATTACGCCTCAGTTATTAAGGGGCAAGGGAGTAATTAAGGCAGTATTGTATATGTGAAATTATGTGAAGTATGTTAAAAATATGTACCTTTAGATTAAACAACAACAACATTAATAACATTATATTATATCTGTTTTTTGTGAGTAGTAAGCTCATGGTTATCAAATTAAGATATAGAAATACACAATTATTTACTTTTTTACGGATTACTCACCAGTTTTTAATGAACTTAATACAACCAATCTACTGTGATACAATAAATAATGAAGAATCGGACATTTTGAGGCATTTACAATTAATATTGTACTTTTATAACCTTACAATTTTTAAAAAAATCGTTTTCATTCATGCAAAATGAATAAACAAATCATACAAAACTGTCTTTTAGGTATTATGATCTTTCAATTTAAATAGGAGTCTTATGTATCTAAACACAAAAAAACATGATAAAGGAATGGCGGGCGGCATAACATGGCGAAGTAACTTAATTTCTCTTAAATATAAATAATACATACGAATAGATCCTTCCTTTTTATTTAAAACCTCAGCGAACTCCACACAATATTTTAACATAAACTTGATAGTAAATTGAAACGCGATTATTTAATTTAACGAGAAAGCGTCACTCACTAAATCACACAAAATAAAAATGCTCCATAAATAACAAACTTCAAAGTAAAAATAGATTACACAATGACACTTGACAGACTACACACCTCTATGGTCGTAACCTTTAAATTTTACTAGTAAGTAGTAGTAAGTTAACTAACAAGTAGCATAAAGCTATTAAAAAGAACTGTCAAAATAGCATGTACGTGTGATTTATTTGTATCACCAAGAAAATATGTTACTAGCTCGGAACAAAACTGGCAGCAGCTTTGTCTCTAAGTAACTTAAGTCTCAAATAATGTAACCCAACTTTAGTTAAGTTACATATAAATATTAGAGTTACTAATTAGAATCGTAAACAAATATCACACTTAAAGCCAAATATAACCCCTTTACTTTTTGCCACACTTATAATTTGTAATTTTACATTCTTGGTTCCGATAATGTCCAATAGAATAAGTGTCATTTAAATTTATGAACCCTTAGATAAGCCAAGTTTGTTTTTGTTAGCATCGTAACCCCTCTACCTCTAATTTTGTATTAGTTATAAACTCATATTGTAAACCACTTAAGTCAGTGGTTACCCAGCTTTAAACAAAGAGTTATATTTAAACATCTCTACCCGAGCTTAATTTGGGATAAAAATGATTTGTGTTTACGGTCCACGGTCCCATTGCGTGTTTAAAAATATGATATCAATATCTTCTTGTATATAATGGCATTTGTTTTAACTTGATGCCAGTTTCAAGTAAAACGTTGGAAACCTACACGCGATAAAAAATAAACAAAGACATTAAAAGGAAACAAAGGGTTAAACTAGTTAAAAACAAAATATGTACATAAACATATTTTGTTTTAACTAGTACATCTTAATATTATTATTGATTATGAAAGAAGATATTATATAATAAAATATATTACAATAAAGGATAAAGCAAAACGCAGGAGAGTCGGAAACGGAATAATCCTCTTTACAAAAATAATAATAAGTAAGAATTTTTTTTGACGAAGTGTAGCCGTCATTTGTTAATAGTCATTTATCAGTGACTTCAGATTTGTCATTCGACTGTCAATGAAAATACCATGTGGTGCTCGCGTTTTTTTAAACTTGTAATTGCTAAATTACTTTGTCAATTACCTGTAACGCTATAAAGCGCTTTTCAATGTTTGAATAATTAACATGGATTACGTAGTTGGAAGCGTTGCAGCTTTAGTATCTGGTAATGTGACGCCAAGTAGGCCAAAATTATTAAAAAGAGCATTAACTCCTACCAAACACCAGCCATCACCTAACGTCACCCCAAGGAGTGAATACCTTGATGATCGTTCCATATTCTTGTCTCCAACTTTACAGAAAAAGAAAGCGATAGTAAAGAAATCGCCAAAACGAATATTTCAGAATCCTGACTTGGATACGACAGTTGAAGAAGGCGACAGCACTTTAGGTAACTTAGTTGTAGATAAAGCAAAGAAACATTTAAAAGAACAGCTAGAAACTAATGGTCAACAGATAATGAAAATGAAGAGTCCCAAATCTCCTAAAAAATCACCAGATGCTAACGCATACTCAGAAAATATACAAAATAGTAATGTACCATTAAAAAAGAAGAAAAGACGACAGTCCGAAGCTCTAGAAAGTAGTACGGAAACTATTGTAACAAGTAAAGGTAAAGCATCAAAAGATGTTCCAATGAACATATCTCCGAAGAAGGCAACATCTAATAACGAAGAGGGTACTAATAAATCACAAGTTATTGAAACTGATTCCAAAGAAAATGTTACAGAAATCATAAAAACTAAAAATAATAAAAAACACAAAAATAAAAAAAATAAGGCAAAGGCAGAAATAGGAAGTGAGAATACAGAACATGTTGATACAGAAATACATATAGAAAAAATGAAATCAGAAATAAATGTGCTTGATGCCAATGATGAAATGATAGTTAATCCAAATGCAATTACTGCCCAAGATACAGATTCTGAGCATGAATCAGATCATGAGATACAATCAGAGGATGAACATAAAGAATCACTTGACACAGGTAATAAGATAATTTCTTTTATATTCTGGAAGTCATAATATAGTATGTATAGTAAGCCATGTTATAGTATACACAATAGGAGACAAAAGTGTGACAATTTGTGATTTTCAATGGGTATTCTGTATGCAATTATAATATTGTTTTGAGTATTTTAAAGCCAAATCTGATGTTAGTCACAGCATCATCCTTATTAGTACAATCAATTTATTTATTGTAATTGTTTTTATTTTAAACTTAATTTTATTTAATAGGACCAGCTGACAGTTCTGATGAAGATGAAAAAGAGACAGAAAAAAAGGGGAGAAATAAGAAGGCAAAAGAAACTAAGACAGTCAAAGCAAACATGCCTCAAGAAGAGAGTGAAGATGAAGTAAAGAGAACCCTGTTTATTGGGAATGTGCTTTTCAAGCCTAAAACTAAAAAGGATATAAAAAAATTATTTAGTCAGTATGGAGATATTGACACAGTAAGGTAAGATATTTCTTCATATGGGCCATTATTACTCGAAATATTATTATTACTACTACTTTATATGTATAAAAAATCCTATTTATTCCTTTAAATACTTGTTTTATAAATATACACATAATTTAACTTTTCTTTATACTTTGCCAGGTCAATCCGGGATCTGCTCCCTGTCTGTTTTTAATTATATAATATTATGTATAGGTGGTCTGCTGACATAAATGTATGACAAAATGACATAAATTATACAAATATTATGTAACTTATAACATCAAATTGTGAATTCTCAAACACATTTAATTTATAAACATACTCTAATCATGTGAAAACCAAGTGTTTAAATATGGTAAATACCGCTGGAATAATAATGTCTTCTATTGAAGTTCTTTTAAATGTACAAGCTCTATGCCAGTCTAAGTTGTGTTAATAAAATAGTCATCAGAGAGAAAACATTAAACCGTAACTTGACTGAAATCATCCAACATTTAAAACATTCATATGTATTTTTGATAATAGTGTAGTTATTTTATTCCAGAATTCGTGCTGTGCCAGTAAAGGATGCAACTATGACTCCAAAACTTGCAATTATCAAGAATGAATTGCACCCTGAAAGGACAACTGTAAATGTCTATGTCAAATATCAGAAGCCCGAGTCTGTTGAAAAGGTTAGGTTGTTTTTCTTCCATAGTAATAAGCATAATATGTTGATGAATTGTACACACATGAAGCATCTAGTGAGGAAATTGAGCCCATACATATATGTTGATGAATTATAGCCATTTTAAGTTACTGTTACTTTGTCAGTGTCCAAATAAAGCATACTTTATAAGATCTATGATACCGATAATTGTTAACAAATTAAATTATTATTATACTTATAAACGATTTTCCTGAATCATTAATGATAACCACATAAAAATCAGGCTTAATTTTAGAGATTTTAGGTAATAAATCATTTTGATACTTTCAATCTCTTATGATTTTAAGCCTACAATTTAAAAACAGCTACAAACTCTGTCAGCCAATTATATATTTTGTGTATTTTCCTTTTAGGCTTTATCTGCGAACAACACAGTACTAGATGGTCACCACCTACGAGTGACCCGAAGTGATATAACTGGTACATTGGATACCAAGTGTTCTATATTCATTGGTAACTTGCCTTTCGCTATAGAAGATGAAACGTTAAGAGCCAAGTTTGAGAAGTGTGGAGAAATAGAATCGGTTCGGATTGTGAGGGATGAGAAGACTGGTGCTGGAAAAGGTATTCTACAAATTATATAATATGTAACTCTATGGCTTTTCAAGGTTATATTCAGAGCTTAAAATGTCTTTCTTAAATAATGTTATAAATCAGTGTTAAGTTACATAAGTTTTACGTTTTATTTAATTATGTAGTTTTAACCAAAGGCAATAATAATAAAGTTAGAATAAAGTAATAAAATATTTAAAAAATAAAATATTCCTGCCAAGTACTCAGCCTTAAGCAATAGATTCATTGTAACAGGCATGGCCCTCTACGGCCAATCAGATTTCAAAGTGAATGACCATGCATGCCAATCCCATACTATTTCATACTACAAAAGCGATTCAGGCCAGACACTCAAGTATTCTTACGGCTCCGATAATGCATAGTTGTCATTTAATTAAGGAATGTTTATGACTGTAATTAGTTCCAAGATCAAATTCCAACCAACAAAATATTTCAAAAATTACATAATAAATTTATTGTTGTAGTGCATAGTTTTTTTTACTAGACTACTTAAATAGTTAATCTAATGGTAATATTTCCTTTCAGGATTTGGCTATGTCAATTTTAAATCCAAGGATGCAGTAGAATTAGCGTTAGCACTCACCGAAGAAGATCTTACTATAAAAAATAGAATTCTCAGAGTAAACAGGTGCCTCCAAATACATAGCAAGAAAAGTGGAAACAAAAATAACAGGGAAAACAAAAATGGTGGAAACCGAAACGGTGGAAATAACAGAAATGCTGGATATAACCGAAATGATGGCAACTACAGAAATGGTGGAAATAACAGGATTGCTGGTAATAATAGAAGCAGTGGGTTTGATAGAAATGGTGGTAACAGAAATTTCGGGAATAGAAATTTTGATAATGGAAACCGAGGGTTTAACAGAAACACACCGGGCAAGTTTGACGGAAATAATGGCCCCAAACAAGATGGTGCGTTTAGAAGATTAGCAAATAAAAGAAAGAATCAGGTTGGTGGTAATTTAAAATGTTTACTACTAATTTTTTATGATGTTAAGAATTATTTCTGCATGTGAGTGATTTGTTGATGCTGCGGTATCTATGATTCTGAATTACGTGGGTTATGTCTTAATTAAAAAGAAATCGCTTAATGGCATATCCTGCTTGTTCCTAAACCATTTTACTATTTTTAATATTATAATGTAAATTTTTATAATATCTCACAGGATGAAAGTGAAGGACCAGCTAATAAGCTTGGTAAGAAAGACAGGAAGGAATTTGTTGGAAGAACTGCAGAAAAGAAGAAGGTAATTTTTTTTTAAATAACGAAAAAGAAATATTTATATTTTAAATATGTTGTTTTTATTATTATTTAAGATACAACGTTCCAATACTCATTACGATTCAAGATTACACCCCAAATTCTAGAAATTTGTATCGCCAAGAAGTTGCATTTTTATTTTTGGCTTAAGGTGTACAATTTCTATAGCCTATGGCAAATTACGAATTTACATATGTAGCCGCTATGCTCGTTTGGATTTATAAATGAAATTAAAGAGCTATAAAATATTTTTTTACAGAAAGGAAAATTCAACAAAGGTCAAAAGAAGAAGAAAGCCCTTAGTGAGATTTTAACTAAGTAATTAAATGAGCTGTAACTTGTCGTCACTTCAATAAATTTTTATTATGTAATTTGCTGAAGTATTTTTATGAAATATACTAATTGTTACTTTTATAACTTACTTAATTTCTTTGAAACAATATTAGCGTTTTAACTAGGTTCTAATCTAACTGGTTCGACAAAAAGTTATTGCTGAAACGAACTAACGAAGATAAATCATTGATGTAACTTACTAAAATGTGTTTGAATTATATATACTTAAAAAATAAGATTGTTTACCAAGAGAACTAAGGAGGAAAGAAAAAGACCAGTATGACAGATTGTACGGACTTTTATTTAAATAAAAAGGTCTACATTAATAAACACAATATCTTATTTGGTACAGTATTGTATAATTGTCATAACAAAATGTCAATGTTAGCAAAAATAATCACAGTCTGACACTTCTAGCCTAATCTAGCTCCTATTGAATTACATTTAAGTATTGCCCGTTCAAATTTAACCGAATTTATTATATTTTCTGTAAAAAAAATACAAAATTTTATAAAATACCTAGCATCATTTACTATTTATGCCATGTCTAAAATACAACCTTATTTCTATGAAGCCTAAATTATTTCAAACTATACAATATTGATTATCTTATTGCCATTCAAGTTGGTTTATAAATATAATCTACGGAACATAATTCGATTGAAGATGGCGCGTAGTGTCAAAATCTTAGTTTGTAATCGACGATTACATTAAAATTTTGTCGCAGAGTTCGATAAAAAAATCACCATTATGGCACCATCTAAATCTATGGTAACTTCGAGTCGTAGACACTTAACGTAGTCCTACACCGGGGGTATAAAAATCATCTAGGAGGAAACCAGCATTATATAAAAAGGAGAAATTAACTATAAGATTTTTATCATTTTCACCTCAAACTTTTTAAATTGTCTACGATATATATTTAATTGTCTATTGTTAAAAGGGAATTAAATCTCTGGTAATAATAAGAGAATATTGTTAGGTCTCAATCCTTGTATGAAAAAACCCTAAGAAAAGCGTTGGACAAATCATAATTGCTAACATCCCTATAACCTTATAGTATTATTCTACTATTTACATTGACTAACAGTCATTTACTCTAAGGCCTGGCTTATTTTGGCGGGATTAGCACAGAATATAATCTAATTTCATCAATATAATCCAGGCAGGTGTGAAATCAATTTTATTTTACTCTTGGTTATAACGATTTCACACATTGTTCATAGCAGTTTGAGCAAATTATTTCCACGATACAGCAGTATTATAAGGGTTGCCATATACAGCAGATAAAAAAAGACTTGCATACAAAACCCAGAAAAAATAAATAATCACCGTTGTTATGTAAAAACCCAATAGTCAGAACTACTTTTTTGGAGCATATATGTTTAGAATTTTTAGTATTTTATCACTGTGCGGTACTATTACAACGATTCGTACGATACAACTGGATTAAAATATTAAACTAGGCACAAATACCATAGCTTAATATATGGTACTGGGTTTTTACAAAGCAACACTTATAAATAAAACAAAAACTAATTCAACCCCGTTTGAACCTTAAAATTGTTAGAGTAAGGACTAAAAATAAAGAAATCCACAGTATAGTCGAAACAAAGCCCATGTAGACATCGGGGTCAGTTATGGGCCAACCGCGGGTCAATATGGATCTTAGTGACGAGGTAGCGAGGGTCAAGGGTAAACAAGTAGACACGTATCGTAGGATCCATGGCATACCCTCGATGGGCCAAATCACCCCGCTGAGAAGGAGAGTAGGGTAGAATGAACCTAGGGCAAGCTGGATGGCGTTTCGTTCGAGCTCGCAGGCAGCTGATATCACGAAGCCGAAGCACATTCCACAAAGTCCTGAAAGAATGTAATATATTTGTTTATAGATGATTTAAGACGCAATACGTAACATATCTCTCTTTAATGGTGCAGAAGTATGTTTGTCGCTAAAGCCGTAGAGGAACTTATTTATGTTAAGAAAACACTTTTTAAACGGATTGAAGCTATGTATTATTATTATAAACTTATAATTATTTACATAATTTTTAATTAAATATTTTTCCGACGCTTCGCGTGCTTTACAGCGGGCATTTAAATTTAAAATTATGTAAATAATTATAAGTTTATAATAATAATACATAGCTTCAATCCGTTTAAAAAGTGTTTTCATTATGTGTAAAAGCTATGTTAACAAAAGACAATACTATGTGCAACTTATTTATGATTGAAAAACCTTTAACAGCCGGTTGTTACTTGGAAGCATGATCTTTAATCGAAACATTTATATGTATACACGGGTAGAAAAGGCTGATAAAGTTCACCAAGAAGTATAACAGTAATTTACACAATTTATTTATTTATCTCAATTTTTACCTTGCAAAAGCGTCAGCATGACGACATACGCGATGTTTCCATTACTCTTCACTCCAAAGACGAGTATCATGAAGATGAGCACCAACGCTGTCTGTCCACACATCACAACAAACTGGGTCACCACGTGAGAGAATAAAATCTCCCCTGGGGAAACACCGGCCACCCAGGATCGATCCAATAGGCCCTCAGTACGTTCTACTATGAGAGCAGACGAAGTCAGAGCTACGGCCAAGAAGAACACGATTCTGGAAAAGAAAGTTTTTGGTATCCTCTATTACTTACCAAAGTTCAGAATTCTTGCTATAAAAATTTAAGTATCTAGTCTAAAAAGCTTTTTGTAAAATTTTAGTAAAAAATAGATTAAGAAGTATGATAGTTATAAGGTACTAATGTCGACATTTAACAATATCGAAGTAACGTCTTTATTCTACAAATATAAGTAGAGAGATTACCTCACATATATACAAATAAAAGATCTTCTTCACGTTGTGATATGTACTCACGTTAGAATAACACCCGGCGCGACAAAATCAGTGAAGGATGGATTGGTATCACCGTAAATAGGGTCCTTGAAGTCGATAGGAATATCGCCCACTTTAGGATTGTAGTTACATGTCGATAAAAGACCCTGAAATAGATCGAATTATTTGTTAGACCAGTATAAAAGACTTGACATAAATATACATACATCATACATAACCAGAATTTGAATTAGTTAACTAAAAGAACTAGTCGAGGAATGCTTAAGGGTTTAAATTAGAGCTGGGACTTATCACTGAGTATGGGTCATATGTAAAACCTATTGGATTTAACATACCAACGTGACTTATTACTGTATTTTAGAAATTTATGACTGAATTACCTTAGCGAAGTCCCGGTAAGAGAATTGTATGTCTCTACTCAACATCAAACCAATTTGCTGATTGGACATGTCCAGCCATACTTCCACCTCTGATGACATTATTGTCTCATTGTCAGCCGTGTCACCTGAAAACCATTAAAAATTATAATGTTTGATACGTACGAACTACGTCTACGTTTCGCAATTACTAACTTACGTATTTATTTAAAAATAGCTATATTTTTGAAAAACAAATTTTTGACTTTATTTTCATTATTTTACACATTACACTATGACAATTAAAACTTTTAAAACTACTTAACATTATTTATTTAGATAATATATTACAGCGAAGATCCATAATCAAAGAATTTGAACATATTTATAAGCCGTAACAGAGTGCAAAAAAATATTAAAAAAAATATACATAATAAAAAAGAAATAACAAGTTAATAAGAATAACAATAAAAAACACTTTTGAACGGATTAAAGCTATGTATTATTATTAAAAACTTATAATTACTGTCACCGTGACCACGCACGCTGAAAAGCACGCGAAACGTCGAAAAAAATTTAAAATTTAGAATTATGTAAACAATTATAAGTTAATAATACATAGCTTTAATCCGTTCAAAAATGTTTTCTTAATGTGTAAAAGCTATTTTAACAAAAGACAATACTAAATAACAAGTTTCTCACCTAAAGCCAGTCTCGCGACCAAGGAATCGGTATAATTCTCATTGAAATAGATGACTCCCCAGGCCTCTCCTTCCCGAACCGCTTGTTTTGCATCGTCTAGGTTAGCATAATAATTCTTGATGATTGAGTCATTTTTCAAATTGTCCAAATACCGACAAGACAGATTCTTCATAGAGCAGGAAGCGTTGTATGGACAGTACCCGTCGAACACATTAACGTCGTGGTTTACTATAGCCTATGGTTTGTAAGAAAAAAATTATACATATAAACATATATTGTTTTTATTTAATGAAATAATTGTGATTATACGGTTTTCATCTAATAAATTATTTTACAAGTCTTACCATTTTAAGTCCACTTGGGTCCCGTCCAATCGCCAAACAGAAAAGAATGACCTGCATCACGGGTAAGGCAAAGATGAACAGCATCACACCGATATTTCTCCACATCCGCAAGAAGTTCTTTTGAATCAACGCCTTAATTTTACCTCGGGATGTGAACTGTGAAATTATAACATAAATGGATTATTATCATTACAATATTTACTGTTATGATAGCAAACTTTTGATTATCTATTACTTATTAGTAAACATAGCTTATTTCTTAATTAATTAGAATGTCAAAATAAAGGGAAAGTTTTAATAGAAGTAATTTAAATTCCCTATGTAAAATAATTTGAAATTATAAAATACTTAAAGCCTTACTTAACCGATGTTTTGGCAAAAAACAATAATAAATAGCTAGATTTTAGCGCGTTGATAATATGTTAGTATTCAAAACATACTCACACTAAATCTACCAAGGCAATCGGTACAGCCTGTTGCCGCCTCCATTTTTTTTCCTGGCAACTGAAAGTTTAATGAAACAAAAATTATTATTACAAACTATCGATATAAGTTCAGCAGATTTTTCTGTGATAAAGATGGAACGTTATATGATATCACATACATACATATATAGAAATCAGACATATTGGTATACAGAGAAGATGATACATATGACTAATTTACGTATATTAGTTTACGGCTTTAGTTAAAATGTATTAATAACTTTCGAAGAAAAACGTACATAACTCAATATTATTTAATATCGGAATGTGGATGCAGATCACGATTAGATTATTATGATTATTATTTTATGTAATATTGCTGTGTACATATGCCTGTTATGTAAAGTAAAATCTTACTTATGTTGGCGAAAGTTCTCAGGAGAGAGGTCACTGAGGTAAGTGACAGTAAAGTTTATCTTAAAATTTATAAAAAAAATACTAGATCCAACGCCTTTTAATATGGAAATAGACACTTGCTCTCAAGCTGTGCTTTGCAAACTTACTGTTGGAGTGCATTTAGTAAATAAAAATACTTTTAAAACTCACATCTCCATTAGAACCAACTCCGTTATCAACAATCAGCACCTCCTTGCTCTGGTGGAAGTTTAGCCCGATAACTTGCGCGTCTTCATTGGCGTAGGGAGCTTCTTCCCGTTTAGACATCTTGTTGAGTCCTAGGCCTCCGCCCGATACAGTTATTTCTGGTACCTGGTTGCCTTGTCCTGAAATGATTTAGTAATTATAATAGTTATTTGAAACCTGACTAAAGGTTTCTGTAGAGATGAACACGTTTCAAGACTGACATTACTTGAAAACTGTTTAGCAAATATTAATAAATAATTTTATTTTGAGGTATTTCACCGATTCTATGGCGCCGTCATTTTGTTGGTTTTAATTTATTAGCGTTTATCTCGAGTTTATATAGTCGTGTCCAAGTAAGAAATTGGAAGTACAAAAGGCTTCCGAGGGATTAAAATAGGATCAATACTTTTTTAATTGAGTAACATAATAATTTCAATGGATTGTATCTACGTATCTACGGCCTATGGGGTCTTATTTTTTAATATGAATTAATTTCAAAGTTTAATTTGTTATAAAGATATCCAATTCAGTCTATTGGCAGAAACCTTGGTAATGAGATATTGAAGTTATACAGCACTTGATAATGGGCCATTTATTCGAAATAGCAAGTCTGAACGAGAAAAATGATCACTTTAAAATATCATTTAAATAGGAAGTCTAGAATGTCTATGTAATTGAAGATCGCGTGCAACCTTTGCAAGGTCTCGAAGCATGAATAAGATTGTTATTGTTTTCCATAAATGCTTGAATGGCTCGGAGTAATTATAAAATACAAATGTAAAATTTTGTATAATGCGAAAATGTGATCCTTTACATTATTAATTTTAATCATATATTTATATATAAGCACGAAGTTTATACATAAATAATAATTTAATTTGCTTTAAAAACATATGAAATTTAGTAGTTTTAGTATTCTTTATTCTCTAGACAAGCGGCATAGACAGTTTGGTGTTTCGAAATCTATATATATTTAAAAATGAATCCCTATTTCCCTTGGTCACGGCATCACGCGTGAACGGCTGGACCGATTTCGCTACTTCTTTTTTTGTTGTGTTTGTTATTGTCAGGAGAAAGTCTTATAAGAAAAAAATAAGCAAATAGAGAGGAAATTAGAAAATTAAAGAATACTTAACCACCATTCTAAGTAATCATTAAAAGTAATGCTTCGATCGGAGTTATTATATTGATAAATATAAATAATTTATATTTAGTAAAATAATTACAGTCGCTTATTGTTTGTGGCATGTCGGAATGCCAACAAAAGTATTTATATACGCGCCAGAAATACAAACAAAGAATGTTGTATATCATAAAGCATTTTTAGTTAATTATACCAATTCGAAATCAATATTCATAGTTATGACAGGACAACGTCTGTCGGGTTTGCTAATGTAAAATAAAACTTCAGTAGGTATCTTCATGTGATCTTATTATTAAATATTTTTTTTAATTTAAGTATATTTTTATGTTCTTTATGTTGACTTAAATATGTAATAGAAATACAACATGAAAATTGAAAAAAAAAAATGTAATTTTGTATAGCATAACTGAATTCCTAACCTCCAAATGTGCCAATTGGCATTCTTCGTCTCTGCTAATTGAAAAAAATTACAAAAAAACAAATAAAAATTCACGCGTTTAAACATTACCGTAACCTTATACCTGGCGTTTTTAGTTTTGTTGATTAAGAACATGTATATAATTATTCTCCGTAGTCTTTTTTTAAACATAATTTTTAAACTTTATCGAAGACTAGTTACTAGAGTGAACAGTACAGAGCGTACATTGCATTATTATTTTACTTCAATTACAAGATAAAAATCTTTTCAAAAATTGTATCTTTCGCCTTATTTTACGTTTGCTGAAAAAACGACACTAACAATAGAAAAAGTTTACCGTCATCATTTTTCTCTAACGCGCCAAAAGAAGTATAACTTCAAAAACATTGTACGTTTTTAATTGCGTAGTATGCCAAGACAAAATGCACATTTGTGAGCGCATGGAGCAATTGCAACCACACTTTAAAATTCTTCGTATTGAAGTATTAATAAATAATTTCTCACTTATTAGTAACGTATGGATTTCCGTCGATTTATCACGGAACTCATAAGATGTCATTGCGCAAACACTTATATAACGACTTATATAGCTATCGTACAACATTTATCATAGTTACTCGTGTTACGTCTTAAATTATATGAATAGGTAATTTTACTAAGTGCTAAAAAGAAAAACGACAAAGATATAGCACGACATTAAAATATTAGAATAAAGTTTGAGTTGGAAGTTTTCGCCAAGTAATAAAAATATGTATTTGCGTTTTCTTGGTGTGATAATGCAAACCTGAGTATTAGATAACGTAAAAATAAATATTTGATAAATCGTTTAACATTTGGTTGTTAAATGCGTAATGTGAAAATCATACCGCGGAATGCTTGGATAATGGATGAGTTGACCTTTAAAAATCTTTTCGATTATTTTGATACTGTGATAGGAAACGTAAGAAACCCAAGAATATTTAATTTTTTTATTAACCAGTGAATATTTACATAACGGTAAAAACAATTTACATACAAATATGTGGCAGCATCCTCTTTTTAAAACGCATAAAAGACCTTATGGTGTAGTTAATAAACTTCGCCTCGGTCTTATTTGAAACACGTATAAATCGTATTTGTTATCACAAAATCGGTAACGAGCTCAACCCTATCTGGCGTCCATGGTTTTATTCATTAAATACATTTATTCCTATTATTGAGAATATCTTATTGCGATGAGAGTTTAATACGATCCGAGCATTTTAATAATACCTAGACATACCTTGTTTCCTAGATAATTTAAGAAAGACGTCTTCAAGGGATATGCAGTTGTACATTCTAAGGAGTGCCTGCGGTGGATCCTCGGCCAGCAAGCGGCCACTGCGCATCAAACCAATCTGTAAAATGTATACGTCTTATGAAACAATTTCTTTTGATTCATAAAAGGCAGTGAGTGCGGCATTTTTCTTGAGTTTCCTTTAACATAAGTAACTGTGATTTTCAAATATCCTCTTGAAAATTTCGTGATCGAAATAACCTGTCTTAAAAGGAGGCCGGTTTCAATGTCAGTTTTGTAACTAGTTTAGAATTTATTAATACTATATGAAACACTAATATATATTGTAATTAAGTAATTCGGTAAACATAAGTTAAAAACCCACTCTATTAATTCTTAAATATCGCTAAATTTACGTAGATAATTTATAAGTAGTCAAACCCGATACTGTTATTAACACGAAAGATGTTAAACGTGACACAAGAGATACCTCCTGACCTTGAGTCACATTCCAACTTGAAAACTTAATTTATTAAAGTAATTATTATAAGGTTGCGTCTACGTGTAATATTGTGTTATTAAGAAAGTCTTTCTATGCGTGATAAATTTGATTTGATAGAACTTAAGAAAGTAATATTTTTATAGTGTTATGTGAGGTTTATTTCATAAAAAATCATTCTGAATTACTAAACGGAATGTATAGATTCCGAAAAACCTTTACTTACTTCAAAATTTTGTATATAATGTTTTCTATTTTTTAATAGTATAAACTGGCAGCAGGATCATTAGGGATGTTTAGGAATACAGCTAGAAGGCTGGCGTGTTTTCCGTTTAAGATGACTGTGTATATTTGAACGTTTAAAATATGATAATTATAAGTTAAAGGTCAAGGGGTACGCTACCATAATTATTTGTTCCAATGTTGTGTGCGCTAGGTACTCACAAAACAGTCACCGTACTATATTAGACTTACTGCTCTTTTCTTTACAATTATAAAAACCGTTATGAAATTTAAGGATGAAATTCTAGAAGAAATGTGTTTAATTTGTTTTTTGCGGAAATTTCCTACATATATTCCCCTAATTTTTTTGTGCGGTTGCTCGACACATAGTTTATTTAAGTTTGTTCTAGTAAATAAAATTCCTTCGTAATAGTTAAAGTTACTACTAATAGATAAAGAAAATATTCACTTGGGTGTATACTTTTGTAGATACATTTCATTGTAGAGTTTTGTAGGTAAATTTGATTAAAAGTTTTGTAGATATTTGTGTAAAATAAGTACTTTACTGTAAAATTAATTATAAAGCGACAGAAAAATATTTTGTAACGCTATTTAAATAGCTTTTTCTTCAATCTTACCTAACTGTGTTAAAATGAACACATATACAATTAAATTTTTTACAATTGCTTAAAATTGATGTTTGGAAATTTCCATTGCGTGGGCAAAGTAGCTAATTAATATTTTGGCCGTGAGATGTCTATTTTGGACGAGGCCCGATGCCTTTTATAAGTGATATTGAATTTATTTTTAATTAATAGGTTTATGTATAAAAAGCCTTGTATTTCCTTAGTTGATTAAGGTAGGTAGATTAGGTAATTTATTACGTCTTCTTCATAATATGCATATGTTATCTCTTAACACCATTTTGAATCGATCGATAGAAACTATTTTCAAATTGTTTGTTTTCACAAGTTCATGGACTGTTCTAAGCAATAGTACATTACTTAGGTGAGTTTTACAGTTATATTACGATTCCTGGGTCATCTAATAATAGAAGATTTAGTTTTTTCTATATTAACCACTCGCGTACAACAACAGAATATAAGCGAAATAATGAATGTACCAGTTGAAGAGAGTGCCTACGTCTGGCTATGCTCTAGAGGCGTAACACCCACTATTTAGAAAAGCGCCACTCTTATAAAACTAAGAAAGCCTAAGTGAGCAAAAGTGAAGCCTTGGTTCGAACAGTTATAATATACAGAATATTTATTTTATATAAACTAAATATTTTCTAAAATATAATGTTAATATAATAAATGTACAGAAGTCACATACTTCCAAATTTATTTATAAGTCGTAAAACAACAAGCAAAACACAACAGTAAAATACTAAATAAAAACTTAAACCTCATTACACAAAATTACGGCACGTAGGAAAGGGTTTTGTAAAATATATTAATATTTTTGTTCATATTAGTCATTGAATTGTAAGAGCAAGAAAGCTTATTAGAGCCTTAAAAGTAGTAGATAAACGAGCCGTAATTACGTCTAGAAGACTTTTCTAGTAACTGTAGGATTACAAAGAAAGGATAATTGTGTAAAGATCAGTTAGCATGAGTATGTAAGTCACGTTTTTTATCAAAAAAGTCGGCCACATTCTATTTTAAATGTTATAATAATAATAAATCTTACACAATGCGCCTGCCTGGCCTCTTCAATATAATGGGTTGTAATGATAACAGTCTTATCTCCGGAGCTGGTGATTCGCACCAGATGGGTCCAGATAGACTGTCTGAGAAGAGGGTCGACCCCCACGGTGGGTTCATCAAGGATCAGCAGTTCAGGATCGTGCATCAATGCCACGGCGAAGGATACACGCCGCTGTTGTCCACCACTGAAAATACACAATGTTTTAAAGCTATCTTAAATATATATATGACAGATTCTATACTTGTAGAGTCTGATACAAGTCCACGCCTTTTAAAATCTTTAGTCACCTCACCTCACCAGAGATGACAGTTTCTTGCTACCAACGAATTTAACCTCCTAACAATACACCTTGGTGACAGTAGTTCCAAACAAATTAACTTTTGATTGACAAAACCCACCAGAGACTAGGATGTCATAACCCTGTAGACGTTATTAAAATAATTACTTTAATTTTTACATGACATGTGTTTTGTAATATATGTCGTTCTACTTCATATGAAAGTAAATACGTTACATCATTCCTACATCCACACTTCAAACGATACTCGAGATTTTACGCCTACTGAGAATAACATCGTAAACAAATTCACTATAGTTTGAAATAATTAAGTCATATTTTTATATTAAACCGTTCAAAAGTATTTATTTGTTTCCACAAAATTTAACATTTTGATTCTAGTTAGTTTTCCCTAAGCGATAAGGTATGCGCTTTATATCAATATCAAGCTTATCCTGCATTCTTAGTTTTAAATTATTTGAATAGAATTTTTAAATATTACCCGAGTTTTATTAAAAATAGCATTTACTACCACGATATACTAAAGCCTTTTCTGTTTATTATGTAAAAATCCGTCTAGGCTATTGTATTCTAGAAAGTATAAAATCAACTTTTAATAAGTAATTTTGCTTGAAAGTATGACACACATTTAAAAGAGAAACGCATGATTCATCAATACATAAGAATCAGCAAATTCATTCATGAATGTATATAATGTATTAAGCACAACAGCATTTACACAATACTTATATGAATAATCATTGTATATAGTGTCTGATAACTTGATTCATTGAATTAGTTTATTACGTTCTAGTAGTTGTGTAGCTTTCTTACAAAATACAAAGGGACATATTTGTGTTCTATTAATTAAGTTTCTTGTTTAAAATGTTAACAAACGTACCCTTTTTTATTGTTGGGAAATCCATTTACAGACCCCTTGGGCAACTTATTAAAGTGAATTATTGAGTGTGGAGTGTTAGGGTCAATCGGCCTTATGCCTTAGGCCTTATGCATAGCCCAAATAACGAACGTAACTGCTCTAACGCTTGATATTTAATTGTAATAGCATGTTTTGTTACATTACTAATAATGGTAATAAAGCGGTATGCAAACACGTAAACGATGTATTGTGTCGAGGTGTGACAAATTGACACCAATTGTAATGTAACAAGCGTGACACATTGTGACACGCACTAATTTCTGACAGGCATAAGGCATTGTTTGAGATTGCCGGCTATTACGCTGCCTTTGTTGCTAATTATCCGTGTTCGATTGTGATAATCTGGCAAAATCGCTTAAACAAATTATATGAAATACTTGTTAAGGCATAAAACAACATATTTATATTTTATTAAGTGCTTAACGTTGTTTTTAAGGTTTTTGGTTAAATAAACCCAGTGATGACCCTAATTACAAACACAATAATTGTTATCAGAACAAGTATATTATTACACTTAAAACCTTTGATTTCTAGATCTGGTTATATAATATTAATTGGTAATTTATCGTCTATCAAATCAATTATGAGGTCCATACATGTTTTATGTCAAGGAAGTTGCACTAGGTGTGCATTATTATTTATAACATTTTTATTCGTTTACTTCGTATAAGTACATATCTTATGTTGGGTTAGAATATATATTAAAGGATTTTGGGGGTATTATCGTTTATAAGGGGCTAAAATTACTAAAGAGTAAAGACACATCAATTACTAACGTCACTTACACGGACTACCTAAGTGACGTAGTAAAACAGAATAAATAGGTAATATAAAAATAGCAGAAGGTCTTAAAAACGTTATTTAAAATTTATTATTTAGAATTTTATATAAAGTCATAGAGTAACTGATAAAAGGTTGCCATTTAACACTCAATTTTATTCCGAATTAATAATGTAAATTGGCAATTTCGTAAAATAAGCCATGTATCAAAATAAGTTAAATAAATTAATAAAGCAATGGTTATGAAGCATTATTTATGGGTCTTATACTTAATTATTCTGAATAATATTTTTTAAGCAGACTTTAAGGCAATATCTAGTTCATAATAGAAGCAATTGTTCGTGCGGAACTTCCTTAACTTAAAACTTGTGTGACAGGAGTGAGCACCACATAATGGTGATCATATTTACGCGATTCCTACGTTAAATAATTACTTTTAATTGATACTAACAACAAAGATTTAGTTCTCGATGTTAAAATTTAATTATAATTATAATTTATAATTATGAAGCTTGACTTGTAAATATGTTTCTCAAGTCGTGTAAAATGTGTTTTGAAGCAAGTGAACTTGTGTTTATTAAATCCGTTTTTACCAGTGAATTTAGGCATATAGCGGATTATGAAAGGTCCTGTTCCGAGTGAAAAGACACATGAAGTTACTAGTATAAAAATTAAAGACAATTAATAAACACATTAATGAATATACACCGTTCTACGCCTAAGAGTTTAAGGAACTTTAACCGTACAATGAAGAAGCTAAGAAAAAATTGAATTGTCTTTGCTAAGTGAATTGTAATTGAAAGCTTTGTAACGTTAAAGTCGTTGACCATCTGCAAATATAAAGCCTACTTAATGATAATACCTTAAATTATGCAAGATAACAATTGTTTCATACAAAATGATCATGAGTTTTTGGCTAGCCATTCTCATTTAATGTTTAGAATTGGTAATTACTATGTTCACACGTTCTACTTAAAGTATTTTCGTAAAATGAGATGTTTAACATTTCTTAGGTTTGAAGTGTATTTCGAGATTATTTAAAATTAGAACTAAAAAGTTATTGTTTGAATATCATAAAACTATATTCGACTACCGCTTAAAAAAGGCGAAGGATTGGTAATTTAATTTCATTGTAAACATTGTGAATAGTTTCAGCACTTGATAATAAAAAGTAAAAATGTTAATGCTTATATTTTTAAAGACTAATTCGTAGTCATCAGATTAAATATATAATAATTTTTAAAACATATTTTAACATTAATTAACAAAGACAAAAACTAACTGATGTCATCCGACACAAGCAATAAAATTTTATAACAATGCGAAAATTAAAATTAATTGCCACATAGTGTTTGGAAATGGTTTATAAATATTTAACAGTGCACGTTTTCCTGGTGCATACGCAGTATTTTAAAGTGAGATTCAGCGAACATAAGTAAAATCAATTTTAAAAAGTTTGTTGTACGTCTTTTAATTCTACTTTCGTAGAATCTATATTTTGTTCTATTTTCAAAATTTCTTCGGGTTTTTAAAAATCTCGCTACTAACCTGTAGTCTACGAATGGTCACACCGGATTTCAAGGAGGTTTAATGGAATGCTACATTTACAAGTTTAGGGTTGAATTTACCTGTACATTACAGATAATTATATTTTTAGATGGCCCTTTCATTTTGATGGTTTTTTTTATGATCTTCAATTAAAAGATAGAACAAAATATTAATATGTATTCGTATAACGTACTTGACCAATGTCAACTTCCTTACTGACACGTTGTGTTTCTTTGAAATATTATCCTTATTTACGATGTTAACACATATTCATGAAGCTTTTGTATGCAATATAGTGTTAAAATTTATTGCAAAAACATATTTAAAAAATTAATTGAATTACTAATTTATTATATTATTATTAATTATAATATTTTTAAAACCACCTTAATAACACTTTAATGCATACTTTAGTCATAATTATATTAATTAAATTATTAACTAACAAAAATTAGACGTAAAATTTATCTATAGCTATTATCGAATAGCTATTTAACACAATTTTACAGAATCGCTATTGATAGTTTTGAGCAAAAAAAAACATACCTCAAGTTCTTGACCATTCTATTCTCACTGGGAAGGTCAAGGAAGTCCAGAAGAAACCGCAGTCGCTCCACGATCTCCCTGGTCTCCATACCAAAGATCCAACCGAAATACATCATCGTTTCTTTGATGGTGAATTCTCCATAAAGAGCTATTTCTTGGGGCATGTACCCTACTCGTTTTCCGGGAACACCGGAACCTAGTAAAAAACGTTTGCTAGATTTCAATACGTGAATACCAATTTATTTTGTCTCATACACTATTTATGAATTCTCATATGCCTTTAAATTCTTTGTTGTTGTATCGCGCTGATATTTGACCAAACATATCGTCGATAACTATTGTAAGTGAAGTAGTAAGAAGTGAATTGAAGAATAAAATTAATTATCAAATTTCCAATTTTATCAAGCTTAATCTCTTAATATATATGAGTACATAAGTCTATTCTCGATTATTTTATCCATATGAATTGAGTCACATCAAATCCAGTACTTTTAGATATCAATATAAAACTAAAATATACTAAAACTATACAGCTTTTCATACTTTGTTATAAGCCAAATATTTGTTACTCTGAATTTTTACTTCTAGTCTCTAATAAAAAATACCTTTTGTGCCTGGCTTTCCACCGAGCACCCAAATATCTCCGCTATTGAGTTTCCGTCTGCCTACAATGCAGGAGAGAAGAGTCGTTTTGCCGCACCCTGACGCGCCTAGTAGACCGTATCTGAAACATTTACCCGTTTAAATATACTATATCCTAATACTTATCATATAATTCTACTTTTTCGTAAATACTAGAGATGTAGAATTGTATTTATTGTTAAATTAGGAAACAATACAAACATTGGTTGCTGGCTGGTGTTCGTTGTGTAATTTATAAAAAAAATATATACATTTTATAGAAGTGCATCGTGGTAGGATTCAGTATAAATAAATCAAAATAAACAATTGGCGCTATAATCTTTGTAGGTCTGGGCCTCAGAGTTTTGTTTCTGTTGCATGATCATTTGTCAATGTTTTCCTTTACCATTCGAGCGAAAGTTAAATGCACACATAGAAAGAAAGTTCATTGGTGTACAGCTGGGAATCGAACCTACAACATCAGTGATGAGAGTAGCACGCTGAAACCACTAGACAACCACGGCATATTTTAAGCTTAAAAACGCATCTAAAAGCTACTATGAGCACTTTTATAAAAACAAAATATAATTCTTCAAGGATCAAAATTAAAGGATTCTTGACTCAGTATTTTTGTGCATTACATGACGACATCAAACCAAGGCTTTTAAGTGCGTTCCGTTCAACATATTATATTAAATACGATGCAATGTTGAAACATCCCGTCTGTCGTAACCAGACTAGAAATTTGTGCGCCAAGGCAGCCTCGGTAATTGTCGAATTGTGAGTTTTTTGAACATTTATATTAAACTAAACAAATGCATTGAAAGATTATGAGATTACTGTCATTTTATTGAAATTTTAAGTCTTTCGTTCATAAGCATAACAGGAATAGTATAGTTTTTTATCCTTAATTATTGTGTATGCCTATTGACGGAAAATTTTTAAATTTACTATTATGAGAGTCCAGAGAAGATATTATGAATATCTTAGGTGAGTTACTCAGAAAAATAATCAATAAAACGGACGCAAAAAGGTCTTTGTCCCATACGCCATTGTACAGCTACTTTATTTACAAAGCATACTATCTTCGAAGAAGCAATCCTAAGTCTCTTTATCCATCCAATAATACTAACATCACACCATTCTACGTCATACTCTATTGTTTAAAACTAGGAAATCAATAATGCGTATTACCTACGTGGTAAGGGTCAAATTTGTCATCAAACCTTATTTGCTAAGTATAATTACTTGTAGAGGTTAATGTTCGTTTGTTCGCACTTGGCTTGGTGCCATCCTCCCTAGGTATGGAAACGAATGGAGTTTGTTGCGGTTCCATGGAATTAGTTGTCAATTATTGAAAATATTGTTTCAGCGTAAAACCACAAGTCTATTTTAGTTTTACCTAGTCTTTGGTAGTGTGAGTACCACGCAATTAAACATTTTTAACGGATATAAACGCATATGGAATACATTAAATACATCGAAAACTCTCAAGCGCTCGTTTCGCCTTACAACTATCACGGTCAGCAAGACTAATCACGTTCCATTTCACGCCTACGTCTTTGATTTTAAACACGACACATTTTTATAAACCTCTACAACTAAAGCATTTACGGACAAACATATAATATTTTGCTGATAAAGTAAAGAGTGCTTCAAAAATCTATAATTACTAATAAAATATATGAACTTCTATTCCATAAACTGTATAACCTAAATGCAATAATATAGGTATAAGCATTTAAAGCCATAGAACCTAATATTCATTCAATAATATCATACGTTAATTAATGTATCGATTAACAGTCTATTATCATTTTATAATAATTAGCGATGGAAATTATTCGTAAAGATATGTCTAATTGAGTGCTATACATACGTTTAGACATTATCACGAGTGAATAATTATTTGTTACTGTTTTATGAGAAACAGATAAACTAATTATTTGGTTTTTCTAATAGGCAATCTCTGTACCTGACCTGATCCATTTCCTCGCGAGGTTTTCATTTCGCCGTACAAGCGAATGTTAAATTCGTACATAGACAGAAATTCCATTGGTGAACAGCCGGGGATTGAACCTTCGACCTCAGAAATGAGAGGCGTAAGTTGAATCCACTAGTCAAACGTTAAGTAAGTGCTTATCACTTTTAGTACTTTTCAGGAAGTAATTCTATCTACGATTAACATAAGCTTTAATTGAATCAAATACAAATAGGATACCTTAGAGAAAAAGGAAGAGAGAAAGAGAAATTAGAAGCCTTTGCAGCTATAACATTAACCTGAAAACTGCTATCTTACTTATTATTTATATTTTAAGAATAGATCAAAATTAAATCTTCAGAAAATTTATACACGTGTAAGTAAATAATAATTAAAAATACGACACTAACGACTTAATCAGTGTTACTGATAATAATAATAATAGTTATAATGGTATTTCGCAATGAAGTCAACTTGAAGGCAAAGCAAACATTTTACTCATTGTATTTACAATGAAAACAAACATTGCCAAGAATGTGACGGATCGCATCACCAAGCTTTGTATTTTGTTTGATTTGTGTGAGAAACCAAGGAACAAAGTATTGTTGAATAATGCATTAGGAATTGGAGAATACTTTATTTATAAAATTTTCACAATGAATTTGAACGAATTAGGGTATATGTATATATAAATTAATTGTAACGACATATTCTTATATTCTCAAGCGAAAGTATAATAATATATATATATATATATATATATTATACTTTATATTGTTCTGTGCAAATTTTATGCACTAACGTTGTTATCAGAAGAATTATACCTTCTAGTTTAGTTACAGTACAAAGTACTACACTATGCTTGTAAAATTGATTAAGTTATAATCTCAATACCTACCTAATTTTGTTTATTTAATCAATGTTTTTTAGCGAATTTTCTTTTTGAGTCTCAGCTTAAATTAAAATTTTAAAAATAATTAACGTAGTACTTGCTACGGCGTAGCGGAGTCACATACTATATAACACCAACTTTTTGAACAATAATTAATTAATTTCATTAATAAAATAATAGTATATTTATTTTGATTGATGTAAATGGAAAACCAATTTATTACTTACATTGTGCCCTTTTTGACGGTCATGTTTAGTTTACTAAGAACATGGTTCGGTCGTTTGTTGGATCCATAGTGTTTGTATGCATTCTGCACGCACACCGCCTCCGCCCCCTTTTGTAATGCCTAGAAACAAGGAAAATACTTTAGAAGCGTTTTTGTATTGAAAATTATATATATATATATATATTATACAAAAAGGCATTCTAGAGACCAAAAGAACAAGTTGTAATCTGAATAGGATGGTTATTAGTATGTACTTATAAATATAAACTATACTTATAACTTATAAATATAACTTATAAAAGCAAACAGGTAAGTAATATTTTACTTAAACCCTAAAAGAACACATGTTATTTAATTAATGAACAATTGTGTAAGATAAAAAGGTATTGCTTTTATTAAAAGATAAGATAAAGAAACAAATATATCTTTAGAGCCCTTGTGAGTTCCAGTCTGATGACTTATTTTCTATATTAATTCAGGTACTGAAGTAATAAGCAGGGTTGCCTGGGAGAAATCGCTCGAAAGCGATAAAGCCGCCAGTTGCCCTCCTTTTGATTTAATTATGTTCAATTCTTTTTTATATTGTAGTGTAACGAAGTGTAAATAAATAAATAATAATTTTGTCATAGACATTAATAACAAAGTGTCGGTTGTAATTATGCATTTTGGATTAATCATAACTCACCAGTGTATTTTGTTTGTCGCTTGGCGGGGAAAATTGTATCTGGCTCATCTTCGACTCCTTCTCGTCGCCCAGTGGCGACGGAGGCGAGGTCTCTCTGTAATAAAACAATTTTGTTATTATAGGATTTACGAATTGCCTTATTATCATATAACAAAACTGTTAGGAATCCCAAACTTGGGAACAAATTTCAGTTTAGTAATTAATAAATATAATAAAATAGAAACCTAAAATGTTTACTTTGTATGTCTCACTTTTGAATCTAATTAGCTTAAAATATATTAAGATACACTTTCGTATATTTTGTAATACTGTATTCGCCATGTTCGCAAATATCTGTTTCAGTCCCAAACCACGAGTAATATAATCTATACTTTAGTCTAGAAATTATATGCCATATTTAAGTAAGAATATGTCATGAACCTTTGATTTGTTTAACCTTGAAAGCAAATTTGTATTATTTTGTTTTATTATTATTTCCTCTGTCCAAATAATAAATAAAAAAACAGACGTGTAACTATTGCGCGAATATTCATCAGTCATACGTATTTTAAGTTCTGACATAAATTTAACTATATATTTATAAATAATGATTAACCTGTTACTTGATGTACCAATTAAAAATCCTGTTCTACTGATGCAACCGTAGATCAAATGTAAATTAACAGTATAATTGTGTATTTCATCTGATGAATCTTTACCATAGATTAAGCATTCATCGGACGTATAATTTTGACATATCGCTCACGGTCGCGTGGCGAAACAATTACGATAAATTACGCTACAAAACTGTCAGACGTATAGCTGTCCCGTTTACTCCGACCTTGGTGAGTGCAGTTACGTGCTTCTATTCCGTTTAGCGTGCGCAATTTGACGCTGTCAGTAATGTTCATCATTAAGATTTGCGTTAAAGTGATGAGTCTCCATTATTTGGGCGAGAACAAACTTTTTGTGATAAATCTTGAACATAACTTCATTCGTTAGTAGGTATTCTTAATAGACACGCCCTATTAGGAATGGAGTTTATTTGTTGGTAACCTATCCTAGATAAAAGCACGGCTCGAAGCATATCCGCTAATTCTGTTTTGTAATTTTATTTATTGAAAAAAAATTAATTTTTTGTAAAACTTAGGTACCTTTGAATTTTCAGTAAAGCTAATTTGAAAACTAAAATAGCACATTACGCATTTCCTAAGACATGCACCGACGTCATTACAAAGTCCTTGAAAAGTATTTATATTCAAATAACAATTTGCGTATTACAACAAAAAAAATGCAAATGATTACAAAAACTATATGGAAAATCTCAGAGGAACAATAAGGCTGACACGACCCCAACCTCTGGGCGAGATAATCATTGTCTCGTAATTACAGTGTTAAATGTAGTAATAATAATAAACCTATATGGTGTTTACACGTACACTTAAGAATACATATATAAAAACATAATAAGTAAAGATAAAGTATAAACTCAACAAAGATATATTTTAAAGTTTTTAACTAGTGCTGAAATGTAATGTCAAAACGTGCACGTGCAAATCTCAAACCGTGCACGTGCGAATGTCAAAATCAGTGTTCATTGACATTTATTCTCTCTTTATAAATCAAAGTTTAATTTTTTGTCATTGGTACGTTCAATATTTTAGTGAAATATTCATTTACAATGAGTGGAGTACGTTGAATAGTCATACCAGTAGCGGTAAAAAATAACGGATTTTTTCTCTTTTTTATCGAATAAATTAATTTTCGCATTTGTAAATTTTTGGTTAAGAATCTGATAAATACAATAAAACATGTCTATTTATTTATTGTAGAACGGCACAAAAATGATATTATATTTATATGCTAATTTACAATTATTTAAATTAATTAAAATTTATAATTATTACCTATGTTATATAGTAGTATATTTTATACTATCATTTTCAAAGTTAAAAGTATTATTAACAACTAAATATTATTCAAAAAGATAAAAAAGGCGTATTGATTTTAACGCTGATTGAACAAGACATCCTTAACCGGAAAAAATAATGAAATTCATAAGCGGCTTTAATGTTCTCTTTCACATTAAAGCTATTTATAGTAACATACTATTAACATATAAGTGATAAACAGAAACTTATTTTAGCCATAGTCACATAATGCCAAGCAAAAAGTGGAATTATGCGAAATGCAATCTTTCTGTAAATACTTAAAAGCATGTTATAAGCTCGTCGCTTACGTAAAGCTGACATTTAGTGAGAAAATCGATTATTGCGTAAAACTTACTAGGAAGCAGGAAGAACGTATTGTCTACGTGTCTATTATATTGCGTAGCAAGCAGTGGCTATATATCTTAATTAAAATAAACTACGCTTTAACTAGATTAAAGCAAAATATGTGTTTTATTCTTATTTAGGTTAATTGAAAATTATAGAATATATAGTATTACGACGTATAACATTTTTCAGTTAATAATCTTAAGTCTAATACACAATATTTTCTATAGCAAACTCCGTCTATAGAGTGGTCATTCGTGTTGTGAGCTGTAACTGGCTATTCTTGAAATATTTTAAGCAAACTGTATGTATGAGCTATATATATATATTTTTTTTTCTGTAATTTAGGTTGGTTTCTTTATTAGAGAACAACCATAATTCACCGAATAGAACCTCCTGCTTTGCTAGGATCGGTTAAAATATAAAATAGTTTTGTATCAATTCTACTCATAAACAAGTTTTTACCTCACCACACCCGAAGGTCTTGTCACATCGATTTCAATACTATTAACTAATTAACATATGTTTTTCCAATAACCTCGATACTTCCTCGCAATGTAACCGACCAGATCAAGGCTCTGTTTTATATCTACTAGATTTAGGTTTATTATCTCTCTTTAAATTAGTATGTAGAAAGAATCGTATATTATGAAGAATACGACACACAAGTCGACTATTATTGAACAATATAAGTCGCGAAATAATAAAATGGTTCAAAGTCAAATAATACGCGAACTACTGGTGGTTACTAGCTTTTGTGTGGTCCGAAAATGTGCATATGTCACTCTAGCTGCCTATGAAACGTAATGATAACTTTCGGCGTGTAAAACTTTATTGTGTTATATTTCAGTTAAACTTTAAACTGTAATTAAGAAAATTACATTTGCTTTTATAATATGAGTTTTTACTATAATTTATATTTAATAGGTACAAAGTATCAAGTTTTTGTCACTGTCATCATGACAATTGGCATAACTACAGATATTAAACATGACATTTCAATGTTATTACAAAATTGCACTTATTATAAAAAATACATGGTAAGATTTACCATGTATTTATTTTTTGGTGGTGTACATTTGTTTTCTGTTCTCATATTATATACTGTATCGATAATAATTGTATTTTCAGAATTATAACCGTAAAGATCTTTTAATACTTTCATTTGTTTTTTTGTTTAAGAAAGAAACGTATTTATAAATTATTCTCATTTAATTATTTTATTTAAGTTCGCATCAAAAATTGTTTGTTTTAGTTGAATAATAAAATTAAACACGTAATTGTTGCAAACACATTATCCTTTGACCGACTTGACTCGCTAATCGCAGATGTAAGGACGTTTAGTACTTGCAATTCTTTGTATATTGACTAACATAGTTTACCATATTATAGCCGTAATTACAATGTAATTACTTGATTAAAATTAACATTGACTTTATACTTTCAAGGAAATAAAATCTTATATTTTTTAAAGTAATCTCGGTCGCTATGTTTAAAATATTCATTGTAATAGCTATATTAAACAAAATAGCGCAATCGCCAAACGTTATATTTAAGATGGCTAGTATTTTAGTTGCAGTAGTGTTATTGGTTTGATTTAAAAATAGGTTTGCGCACAGAACTCCCTCAATAAGTTACGGAAGACACATTCTGTATATTTTTTTTATTACGGATCGTATGTTGTATAGATACCGGCAAACATCTTGAACAAATGTCCTGCGCAGAAGCAATATTTATGTATCACTGGGAGGGGGCGCCGAGCGGTGGTGCACAGCAGCGGGAAAGTGACGTTTCGATCGCGTGATTGGTAGATCAGTTGACGTTTGTGTCCCGCGCTGTGTACGATGCGCAAACTTTCCCCCACTCCCTTGTTTAATACTCAAGAAGTTTGGTAGATACCGGCAAACTTCATGATCATACAGATGTATAGTATTATTAATCTACATAGTATAGTGTAATGAATATGTAATTATTATATGCTATGTAAAAATTAATAAATAGAAAGTTCAAACAAATTTAACAAGTTTGGACCCTGTGGCAGTGTATCATTAACACTGGCAGCATTTTCCCGCTGTACTGCAATACATATTCGTTGAGCAAGGAAAGCACCAGCTCTTGGTCACCGGTAAAATCTATCCAACTTAAATCTTTAACTAATCCTGTATTCATATCAATGACGAACAAAGCTTTTAACTGTTAGACAATTGTACTTAAAAGCAATGTGCAGATTTTTTTGGAAACAAACAGCCGACAAACCGCATAAAACACAACGCAAACCTATATATAAGCAACCCAAAAACGCACTTTCTTTGCCCATCGCTTTTTCACCCTCCGCCCTTTCATCATTAACCACTTCCTTAAAACCAATATTATCACTAACATTTCAAAACTCGCATTACATACACAAAAAATCTCAAAGAACATCATGTCAACCTGTCCTATGCTGATACAGAAAATATTTAATTGTGCAAAAATAGTTTAAATATAAATTAGTGCTATGTTGAAATCATAAAGCTAAATACAGTTTACATGTTTAAAGGAAGAGACTGGCTGCCCTCAACACAGGGAATCCTAGTGTGGGGGCCAGTGCACTTTACTTTACCTTAATATCCTGTATAGTGTATAATAAAGGTTTTCTTTCTTTCACAATTGTTTTATACACTTTATTACGTATACCAAGCAATGTGACTCCAGAAATAATCTAAGTTAAGGAGGAATTCATAAAAATTGCTAAAATATAGTCATTCCAATATTGGAATGTAGCAAGCATATAACATTATCCGTTAATTCGTTTGTTTTTTAACATAGTTGAACTATTTGATCATTATACGCTTTTAGTGTTTTTATATTTTGGTCGCTATGGTCCGCATAGCCATTCAGAGGTCATTCGGTTCGATTCCCGTCGTGGACTGACGCAACAAGTTACATCAACTGACCGGTTGGGGAATCTGGGTCATGATCTCGGCTTCCGCTAGAAAGTATAATCAATCTATGGCTTATAGTTTTACTTTAAGTAGTTATCTGCCGGATCTTCAGCTTGACTACTAGTGGTGCGTTATTAGTAAGGACTTTGTATGAAATTTTAATATTCATGTGTGTTTTTATTTAGTTTTTAAGATATTATTACTAGCTTTTTGCTTCAGACTATAATAACCTGTTTGTACAATATCGTAAGATGTACATTAGGCAATACCTCAAACTACTCTCTGTTCCTTGTTCAGCAATGTAACAATAAAGTTACATATTATAATCTGAATTTTTAGTAACAATTCACGTAACAAAACAATTACGTAAACTACACATTTTTAGTTCAGATAGTATGTATTTAGTTATGTAATTACTATCTGAATAATTCTAAAATAAAGATATATGCGTAATTATAAAACTCATAAAAACCAATTATTACATTTATTATTGTTCCTTAATTATTTGCATACAGTTCTTGTCTCACAAAAACTCAGTCATAATCAGAAAGTAGGTAAGTATGTCATATTATGTAAGGTAACCTTTGGGCCAACGCTCGCCAACTCTGGCAAATACCACCAACATTGAAGCAAATGCTGGACATCGTTGCCTTTGCGATTAATTATTGCATATTTGGAGCAAAATAACAAGTTATACTTGATTTATTGTACTCGTTATATGTAGGCCGTGTGGTGTGGTGTATTTACATGAAAAATATTTAGGAATATAATTGATGCATTCAAAATAATTATGTTTAAAGGGTTAATGCATATTTCTAAACAGAGTGGTGTCTTGGCAGAAATTTGTCAATAAGAATACTCAAATTTATGGTTACCGGTATAGGTAGTAAGTATTAATAAATTTATTAATAACGCGTAAACTTAATAGTTTTCTTATCGTAACACTAAAATTCAATTCAATGACTACGCTACTGTTAGCTGCGTTGTACTTATTCATTATTCATATAAGAGCTCATGCGTGAGATGCTAATCTTTGGATAAGGCTAAATGTGTTATAGTGAGTTGAAGATTTTCCTAACCTACTGTGACCTTGGCATCGCGTTGATCTGTATGCGTCACGAGACACCTCTTGCAACACGTGCTTATAGTACACGATGTCAGTAATATTGATTACTGTCACTGGTCTTGATAATGCAACTCTACATATTTTTCTACCATTGACTACAATTTAAGACTTTAATATTGTATATGAAATTCATCGTCTTCAATATTAAAAAGATCTGAAGTACAGTTTAATAAATGAAAATAAGTTATTAAATTTATACAAAAGTCAGTGCTGACAAATACTTTTTACTGATATAAAAATTAAAGCAGTCAATATAGACAAAATATTATTTTTTCTCTTTAATATGGCACCGGCTTTAAAATATAGTTTTACGCATACAATAAAGAACAAACTGACACTTATTCAATAAATATTGAATTTAACTAAAGTTATGTGTACATTTAGTATATTTGCACACTATTTAAGCCTTGTAAAGACCTTATAAGTGCCCAAGGCCTCTTTGAGGGTTTCGTCAAAATGCCATATATTGAAAATATTTCCTGTTTGATACTGTTTTGTGAATCTTCGAGGCAACAAATGTAACTTAACGTTTTGATTTTGGCCTTGACAATTAGTATCGATTAGAAAATTGTCAAACTTTATTGTTAACAGATGTTATATTTTTAAGTTTCCAAAAATTAATTACTTTAAAATAACTTTTGTAATATACGAAACAACTTACAGGTACAGCCGTTTATTTGCGATGATTAACGTATATATTTTCATATAATAAAAATTATATCAATATAAAGGTATGTCGTCAAAGAGTAAAGAAGCCAAACGTATCCAAGTACATTTTATCAAGAGGACTGCATCGCATTACTTAATACAGTATATATTCATTAGCAAATATGATTGCTTAGAAAAACGTACCTAGAAATAACGCAATCGCCAGTGTTAAAGGTTAGTTTTTATAGGTATGTGTTTTTGTTCACTGACGTAAATTTTAATAAAAAAAAATGTATATTTTATAGTAAATTAATGTTCCGTATGATTGTTAAAGCTGAAATATTTATTTTGTATTATTTTTAGTTTGCTGGATTCAGTACGATTTACTTGTCTTAAAAAAATGTTATCTATTTTGATGTAAATAAGTAGAGAATACAGATATAAGTACAGAATAACCTGAGGGTTAAGAATGAAAGGTTTCTTAAGTAATTTTAGTAAGAATTAGAATTAGAAGAAGCGTTAACATTATTTTCCATAAAGTATCGTAGTTGAGTTGCTTGATGCAAGATAATTAATTCAGACATAATTTAATTAATGATTCTGTGTATAAGATACTTATTAGCAGTGATACTTTCTTTGTTCAATAGCGATTTACGTCACAAGGAAGAGTTGATTCACATGTGAAACGATCCACAATAGCATTGTTTTATGTGTGTCAGCGTGAACCCTGGGAACGACTGACAATACGACTTGTCAAGGCTCTTACTTGGTGATGTATTGTGAGTTACATAAGGGAAACGTTTGTCATATTATTAAATTAAAAATATATTTTAATCTTTAAAATCTTCTGCTGATTTTGACATTATTATTGTTCACTCTGAATGTAGACAAAATGCCTTTGTATAAATTTCAATTATTTGATTATTTTATAATACTTGCTTTTCTTTATTAGTCAAATTAATAAAGATAATTATTAGAAGTTTTGTCATCACCAATACTTTTTTATCTGTATATTATTGTGAATTGATAAAACTAAATAATAATAGTGAGCTTTACGCTTCCTGCACAATGTATTTTCATATCTGTTGCGGTATGAATTTAATCTTTTTTTTGTTCCAAATATCGTAACTACAATTGCCAGTTAACATATTTTTCAAGATTGTTAAGATCTGAATGATGTTGTAAGAATGACTTTCACTTGGGGTTTCCCGGCACCAAACATGCGGACAAATAAACCAGTTCCATTGAGCAAGTTCAAAATGGTGATGTTGCGACACTTTACTTAAGTACAAAGAAATAATTAAAATGAGCTGTAATATTATGGTCACTAGTCTTAAATTCAAGTAGCATAATAGCCTTATTATAAAGCTTTGTTCTAGCAACACCATGAATTATCCTGAGTTATTTTATACGGCATTAAATAGGTTGTTAGCCAAGTAACGAATATATTTACTGTCATATCTTCCAATGCAGGCTATTAATAAAAGCAAGTAAATAAACAAGATCATATAAATTAAATTATGTCAGTCAGTCACATATATTAAGGGGTTCAAATATTAATATTATATGTAATATTAATAATAACTAAACTTTATTTAAAAAATATGCTTGAATTACTTATCATGAATATTTCAAACTACAAGCAATAGTAAGTGAACGAGTTTTAAAAATAATGACTTTTAAAAATAAACATTGTAAATAGCACGCACGGTACGCGTTTATGTCTTTTGTATGGACTCCCAAAATCGGGAAACCCTTGAAGCGTAGCGGTAAAATCAGACTGTTGTAGATGTGAAAATAAGTTTTTAAATTAAATATTTTTTTCTATATGCAAGGCAATGACGTCTTTTATTGATAAAGGCCAACATTTTATTGTATATTTTAAAACGAGTATAATTTTTTACACGGTTCACTGATACGTCATACAAGTATAAAAACATTTTGAATCATTATTCATATTGTGTTATATGTTCAACTGTATTTGAGATTTAAGATATTTCATGTTTCTTTTAGATTCTTGTTTTGTTTATATCCAACTTTTATCATAGTAAAAGTAGAATACATTTCTTAAATCTTATAAAATAAGCAGTGTTGAAACTAGAAAAGTGCACCTAATCAGAACATGTCCTCATTATGTAATTGTACATTCACTTATTACGTGATCGGGCCAATGATGAACGGATGGAAGTCGATTTTTATGTTAATCTGAAGTGCATACCAAAGTACTGGTCACACTTTTGTGTCCATTTTAATTATGACTGATTCTTATAATTCTAATTAATTTAGTAATACTTTAAGACAATGTATATTTTTTAGTAGAAATAAAGTGATTTGTAAAGTGTAGTTTTTTAGTAGAATTTAGATTAATGCAAGAGCTTTGGTCCCTTATAGATTATTGAACTAGGAATAATAATTCACATAATGTAAAAACAACAAGCACGGTAGAATATAACTGTGTTATTAGCCTATTAAAACTCGATCATAGTATCCACTATAAACAATATATAGACAGCTTTTGTGATATTGTAAGTAAAAACCTAGGCAGGCCTAAAAGATAACTTTTAGACAAATTAGAGAAATACTATCTAAAAAGCCAACTTACTATTATGTAAGCCAACTTACGCTTATGTACGTTAATATATATTTAAAATTCAATTAAAAAGTAGACCGCATCCTCTCGGTAACAGTAAGTAGGTAAGCGTATATGTGTAGCTTTGTATAAAGACACGTTCAGCGCACGCGCATGCCCACGCAAGGCCGTTGTTGTTTGCAAAACAGTTGCAATATCAAAAGTTATTTTATGTACTCTTTAAACTGATAAATAAAGAAATATTTGTTCAGTAGTAAATCCCGACACTACTAAAAATTAACAAATAAAAATCTCATTAACTTTCTAATCATGATAATAAAATAATAATATGCAGCTTAGATTTTTTACATTATTTTTATCTTGTTATCGTCTATATCCTATATCCTAGCTACCGCCGATCGGAACCCGTTCACGGGTAAAGGCTTTAGAGACCAGCTTATTCCAAATGACTCTTTAAGTGGCTTTCTTTCCATTTGCTTTTTGTTTCTTTTATATACTATTTTTTTTGTTTTTTTTTCTTCTATATAGTTGTGTTTAAAGTCCACCTTTTATCTGTATATCTTGCTATATGCCCGCCCATTGCCACTTCTGTTTTAAGCATAATGTAAGGCATCTATCACTTCGTTTTTCGTCTTACTTTTTCGCTATTTATTTAATGTATTTTTAGTAGTACTACTAAATAATAGGACTACTAAAACAATGTCAAGAGAAGCATCCTCCTTTGCATACAAATTAATGTACCCATCAAACATTTATTTAAACTGAGAAAATCTTTCCTTAAATATTTTGAATGTTACTTAATTGTTAAACGAAGCTACAAATTGTTTTGGCATGAAGCAATTAAGACGTGTTTTCGATATAAAGAAGAACATTTTGTTCGACATTAAAAATCAGTTGCAAGTGTAGGCTGCTTATATTCTTGTTTCTATTACAAGTTAAAAGATAATAATTTTACGTTCAAATAAGCGAGCTCTAATAAAAGTATACTTAATTGATCATATCAATTTTTTTTTTAAATTACTAATTAGTAATTGAGTTCAGGCCTATAGTAAAATTTTGCAATATCTAACTCATTCACTGGAAACTTCTATTTAAGATTAACTCACGCAATGAACAACTAGGTTCCAGAATAATCTAATGGACTAACCGCGATACCGTTAACCTCAACTCAGTTATTTTAGACGTTGAATTATTATTTTAAAATAGGTAAAACTATGCAATTGTTGCCTAATTGACTTATACATCATTTATACACTTGTGCGAAGTTCAGTATATTTTTTAGTAATTAATAATTACGAAGTGAATATTTTAACTGACTTACGATTTCCTCTTCCTATAAAATTTTAAACTATATAGAAATGTAAGTAATTAAACAATTTTAACATAACATTGTTCACAATTGGAATGATACTTCAAAGTAAAGTCATCAAAGAATCAGTAAATTTTACATTTAAAAAAAGTAAAAAGTACTTAAATTAATATGAATCTATATAGATACCTATACTAACATAATGATTGATTATTTTATCTGAACAAATAAATAATAATAATAGTCATTTAAATCAAGAATCCAAGGGTATTACTAATTAACGTGTTAAATAAGTTTTAGTCGTTGTTTTTGTTATTACGTTAGGATTAATTTTTACATGATTTTTTACATTAACCTTGTTAGTCATCGTCTTTAACGTGCCAGCATTATAAAGTATCACTTTTTCAAAGAGTTTATTGCCTGAGGTTTTGCCGTGCGTTATTAAAAAGAATAATAAACGATTAAAAATTGACGAGTCACCGCATTCAATTTAATTCTGTTAAACAACGTTACAAATATTCGTTTAATCTGTGAGACTACTGACTGAGCTACTAAGTTTTATGAATTTTATATTGTAAGAACTATTTCTTCTATATTTTAAGAACTATGGCTTCTGATATATGAAAACAACGATATTGCTAACGTCAAATGTTTGCAGGAGAATCGATATGTCTGTAAAGTAACGGTTTAGACTCAGTCTCGGTCTCTGATAAATCGAGTTACAGATATACGAAACTATGGGGAAATAAGGAGTCAATACCAAAAAACTATGTAGCAGTATTTTGGAGCTTTTTAAACCAGTTAGCGAAATTCCTTTTACAAATGCAAGTTGCGCTCCTAGTGATACATTCTTTTATTGGGTCCGAATTTTCAATCTCATGTTTACTGGCAGTTTATCGAAATAAGAAACTATATGTGTAAAAAATGTACAACTAAACTAACCCAAGATAAATAAAACATTCCTTAACTGAGATTAAAGTTTAAATAAGCATCCGGTTTCGGTATTTGACTTTCAACAGAGCATTAAAAAAAATTAAATAAATAATCTTAATATGCAAATATAATATTTATACTTAATAAGAATATACGAATAATTTATGATTTTATCCAAATAGAAATACGCTTTATAACGAATTAATATTATTTATTTAGCCCAACTCGTTACCATAGCAACGTCATCATACAGAAAAACTACACTTTGCTACGAGAAAAGCATGATAAAATAAAATTACCACCACAACACTATAAAGTTATGATTTATGCAAAAAAATATTTATAAAAGCATTTAAAGATGTTAAAAAACTAACACGATAAATTTATCTACTTATTACAGAGAGGATATATATATATTGTATAGTTGTAACGATTGACAAATTCTTTTAGCGTTATTATATATAGGGTCTATTCCTGAAATATGGAGAAAAATAAACGTCCTGCCGTTTTAAATATGTTTGTTATATAAGATAATGTATCTCCTCGAGCCTCCTAATGTTCGAGCGGAATATTCTTTGGTCCTGTTTGCGATGAGGGTTGGCGTATTCGCTATATTGAGGAACTTTATAACATCCTAGGCGACGCCAACATCGTCCAATTCATAAAGTGCAAAAGGCTTAAGTGGCTGGGACATGTGCACCCAATAGCGAACAGAACCCCAAGGTCATTACTGAACTCACAACCCGGTGGCAAGAGAAAACCCTTTAGTCCGAAACTGCGTTGGTGGAAGGGATTTGCGAAGGAAATCGAAACAAATGGGTTTCGCAAAGCACTAGATAGATTGCGACGGCGAAGTGTACTTGATGAGGCTAAATCCCACAAGGGGCTGTATAACCATTGATGATGATGATAATGTACTTTATATCACTTATTCCACATCATTAAATTTATAACAGTAGACATCCCTACTCATCGGCAAAGAAGACAGAGGGTGTAGGCCAAGAGATAAAGCCGGTATAACAACTCACGTTACTCTTAAAATATCAAATCGTCATACACAATAACTTTGCAAACATAAATAGAAGAAACCAGAAAAAAGGAAAATACGGACCGCTCTGTATTCCGTTTTAAGTAACCACTAGTTATTATTATTATAAGTAAAAGTCAGAAAACAACTTAAGTTATGTTAATTATACGCCCATTAACCTTTAACGTTACCTTAATACGGAACAAAGTTTTATTATATCAGATTATTTTTCCGTATTTATACCATACCATTTTTACTAGGCTACAATATAACGTAGCAGTACAAAAAACTTACCGAACGGCTTTTTTCTACATTACCTTTATTTAAATTTTAAACCTATTACTCTGCATACATTGTTGTGTAGCATAAGTAATATATAGAATTGTCTTTGGTTAACATAGCTTTTACACATTGAAACAAAAACAATTTTTTAACCGGATTAAAGCTATTTGTATTATTATAAACTTATAATTATTTTACACAATTTTAAATTTAAATTTTTCCGACGTTTCGCGTGCTTTACAGCGTGCGTGGTCACGGTGAAGTTATAATATTCCGGTTAAAAAATTGTTTTCTTTCAATAAGTAATATAGTTAAAGTTTATTATCCTGGTAAATATACTTAACGGTTTCAAAAAATATGTTAGGAAATATAGTTTGGACTCTATTGTATCTATAAGTGCGCTTCTTTGAAGACAGTAAAATCTAAATCTATGGAAAATAAACTTATAGCGTGTTATAATAGTATATATAATCCGATACACTTTGTTGTTGTCATAGCAACAGGTATAAATCGACTACTATATCTCTACTACAATGACATTAACATTGCCTAATAACAAATTCAACGATCGAATTAAGACTTAATGCAAACAAATTGTGTCATATAATTAAGTATGCATGAGACGGATCATGTCAAAATGCAACTCACACTTGACCATGACCAGTATACGTACGGACAGAAGGCTAATAATTTTATATATCGAGTGAGCGGCGTTAGGTAACCAGTTCCATTTAATAGCATCACATTTCATAATTTTTGTCCAAGTTATTAGTACGAAGGCTTTCAATACACGAGCAGTTTAACCGTTAGAAAACTTTATCCACTTGCATAAACATAAGTTGAATAAAGAATTTCTAGTTTTAATATATTATATTTATAATTTTGTATCAAATATATACAATTTTAATTGACTAGATATTAGTGTTACACAATTTCTTAATAGTCATGTGACTCTGATTCATTTCGAATAAGAATCTATATTGAGCGTGAAGTCTCAAAAATACAGTTCACAACGCAATATTCGAAAGTGAAACTTTTCTGTGCATTATGTGAATCTTTGAAGGTATATTCTCTTAGTTTGAACAATGTCGTATTTAATTCCCGCATCTAAATTGTATTAACAAAAAAAATGATAGGCTTATACTAAATCAACAAGTATGAAGACATAACAAAAAAGATTTGTTTCAGAATTAGGATTAAATAGACTCAAATAATTTAATAATTCTTGGCAATTGAACACTACAAAAATAGGCAAATATGCTTTAACTCTATAGGAATGAATCGACAATGATTAAACTCATAGTTTAATTATTAAACGTATTAAATATTAAGAATTAAATTACTCTTACACAATGTCGATTGTATAATTCTTATAAAGTTCGAAACCATAAATCCTACCAACTTCAACCCAAGAATCCTGTTACGGTTAACACTTACGTTATAAGCATATTGCTTGTCAATACATACACACAACACACACAAAACACAGACACAGACACAGAACTTGTGAATAAAGCGCGCGACTGGGGCGGCAGCTGGCAGCGAACTAACTTAAAACCTAAGAGCGGTCAATCGGTAAGGCTGTGACGCAAGTTGTTTCGGCAACTCGGGTTTTTTATTGCTTAATGACACACAGCGCGTTGGAATCTCGACTTAAATACGGAATCAAGCCTTATGGAGGACTGAAAGAGGTTTTATGTCATTGATGCGCAGCGACAGCGATGATAAAAAAATAAAAGGAAGGAGTTTCTTTCAGCAATATAATCATATCGAGGAATTCCTTATTTAAAAATCTATAAATATATGCATCGAAACAACCCGTTTCTTATTTTTTTTAATTACAACAATGTCATATCTACCTATTTAAAGATTGATTTTCCTGAAAGCAATGACAAAAGTAATATAATTGCAGGAATGTTTCAAATTCTACACAGACAAAGCATAGCTAAGCAGCATAGGTATAAGCATTTTGAATCGAAATTTTCACAAAACCAATTCCTGACATTATACGACGTTAAACAAATTTTCCGTTAAAGATTGCATGATTTAGGTGTTCTTTGCCATCAAGTTGTGTGCTGGAAGGCCAGTAACCTCTATATAAACGCGATTTTTATTAATCGTTTCAAGTGCTTTACAGCAATCCCCACGAAGAGACTCGCTGTAATCGCGTAAACAAACATTTTTACATCTGTTCATTGATTAGATAAAGTATTATTGTTGCACCATTAACAATTAAACCACGGTTGTGGAGTAGGATAGTAAGGTATTTGTTAAGATTAGAACGCAAATGACTCAAGTAAGGCCAGATGAGACGACTATTTTTTCAACGACGTTTTCTTATCTTTTAACGCGGTGTTGATGATTACGTACAAAGCGTAAACGTTACATTGCTAATTTTTGCAGAATTTATTACCGAGACCATTCTTTATAAGGGAGATTATATTTTTGTATCTCTAATTACTGGCATCAACACAAAGTTAATTACCAGAACATTGGTTATAATGGTCGAACAGTAAGTAGGTTTTCCCACTCTGTTTATAGAGTACGGACAGATAGACTATATAAATGGTAATATTATTCAGGAAATTACAGAGATAAAGAAATATAGTTTGTCTTGCAGGACGTGGTTTGTTTGTCAAGTTTTATGAAACAAACAAATGTGAAAACAGGTGTGTTTGTCATGAATTTTGTGCTAAAACAACAACGTAAACAATTTAAGTTTAAAACTAAGCGATGAAGATTAATATGGAAATAACTAATTTATCAATATAGATACAAAAATCTTGTTATTGTAACGTATGTTTCACAGTATTATTCCATTAAAAATTCAATTCAACGTCAATTGGCCGTTAAATACCCCCACGAAGAGCAGCTTTTGATTATTAAAAATTCAAGATTCAATATGTTAAGTTATTTAATCGATTACCATGATGATTTTGGGTAAATTAAAAACTGTGTCTTTATTAGTTTTTGCTTGCTGAAGTACTACTGATGAAATAAATAAAGAATAACGATACTGATTTAATCTCGACGCGTGTTATAGAAAATGGATATAATTAATATAAAAGGCAAGTTCATGAATAACATAAATAAAATATAATTCAACTACGTGTAGAATTATTGATTATTAAGATCACGATCTTGCACGTAATATTCGTACGTTCACCTTTTGTTAAGATTACGTATAGATATCAAGTATATACACACAAAAGCTTTTTCGGGTTTAGCTCAAATGTATTATAATTTTATGTACTTTTGTAATTAAAACAGTTTTATGAACACCTTAACAGTCGCTTTTAAACAAGTAAATTTCTGTCATTAAGCTGAAATAATTAGCTATGTTTGTGTACTGAGAGATTTATTAAATTCCCAAATTGGGAAACTCATATCAAGCCAAAATATCAATTGAGATGTTAAATAGCGCAAAACGTTATAAAGCTTATACATACGCATGTTAGGCGAAAAGAATCTATGAAATTCATTACGGGATTATGATATTATACCACAGACTACATCAGTTGCAATCAATAATAATAATATTAATTTATTTGCTTATGGTACAAAAATGTTATGGTTGTACATCTAAAGCTCGCATATTCTGCCACACATAATGGAAATTTATCTTAAAATATATGTTAGGGTATTGGCCGCATATTAATTGTTAGTTGGTTCTTTAAAGGAAAACTTATACAGCCGCTCTCAAATTTTCAGTTTATTAAAGCTTACATCTATGTAATATCTAGTATATTAGAGCAAAAACAATAATAACATAATAACACGATGCTATATAAGCCTGGAGAATGCAGCGGGCATTTAGGACTTTGAACTGCATAGCAATAATATATTGTAAGTAAATTCCTCATACTCAGTCCGAACTGTCATTTTATTAATATCAGATTATTCAAGCAATTTTAGATGGTCGAGTTGGTTGTCCTTGTTAAACCAGTTGCGCGGACTTCGTTTGGTGATTTACTGTTCAACGTTTCTGAGCGATTAATACACAGAACAATGACCCTGGAAGCATTAAATTCTATGATTTTAACTATAATATTCTGTGTAGATGATGATTACCTATGGTTTCGATCTTTATGAAATTACATTGCTGTTAACCAGAGAGTTAACTGGGTCTCAATCTTTGTTAAATAATATACAGTCTTTCGTCAATCGATCTGATTATGTATGCTTATTGTAATATATGTTACAAATCGCTAATGAAATATGATTAGTAAATGCTCTTTCACTTAAGTCACCAAAAACAGAAACTATAAAGAGCTAATGAAAATTCGGATGTATTGTTTTAACACAATCATTTAAATCAAAGTAATTAGGATTTTTTTTCATTTATTTTACGAAGGAATCGTTGCAAAAATCTGGTTAATTACAATAATAAAATAATAATAACGGGTGGCCTTATCTTAAAAAGCGATAATATTTAATAAGATAAGCTCAAGCAACAAAATTACATAAAGTATACAATAACATATGTAATATAAAAAATAAAACAAAACAAACCAATTGAAACATTGGACACAATGAATGTCTAAATTATCTTATACAATGTGGCCAGATAATGCTTGTACATTAGATTTTTAAAGAAAGATAAAGGTGCTAAGCGGAAAATATTTTTAATTATGTTATTAGCAAAAAAATAATTACAATGTCTTCCTTGTTCTTCTTGATGTTCTTACATCGCAATCAATAAAATTTTAGTATCACACAACAAAGGGTACTTAGTGTCTGGTCACAAAGCGTTACATTGAATATATTTTAGTGGTCCACCTTAAAAGAAATCTTAGGATATCATTAATGTTATGGCTTCGATTTAAATTGTTGAACCTTTTCCTTAAATCATAAATGGTGTAAGCAAGACACTGTTGCTATGAATAAAGAGGATGATGATATAACCGTGGGTCACTTAAATATAAAACATTCAACGCTTCTTTTGTTTCAAAAAGTGAATTAATAACAATCCAGTGCCAATATAGGGCTATATATTTTTATTTCATAGACAAGTGGGCGTAGGCCTTCTGTCTGACAAATGCCAACGATTTTTCAATTTGTCACCTGCCGGATTCCTCAAGGAGCTCTCCTCCTTGAGGAATCCGGCAATCAAACGATGAAGCCATTAGGCCAATACTGGTTGCTAAAATGAATAGTGAATATAATGTGTTCCTTAAAAAATAAATGTAACTATAGTTAAAATATAAAATTATCATTATTAAGCAGTTAAATGTGCCTTTAAAGAATTAGGAATTAAGTATTATTTATTTAGCTCCTTCTTAGGGCAAGTAATGTCTGTGCCTAACATAATAAGAAAAGCGCAAAAAGTTAATAACATTGTTAAATTAAATAAAACGAGAGATGCAATGTAACTATCTCTTAAATTTGAACAGGAAATAACTTTTCGTTCTCTAATTATAAATTTAATTATTAATTATTTACGAAATATTACAAATTTTATCCCTAAGATAGGACAAAAAATATTTGTAATATCTACATTAAATGTTATCTACGTATTTAAATTTTACAACCTGTAGTGACCAGTTCCTTGTCAATTTCTGGTTTGTGACGGTTTAATTGCGAACAATCAGCTTTCCTTCCTAAGTTAATCTTTAAAGACAACCAGTGATTATGCCACAGTCCCGTTACCGATGGAATTGCCAAAACCTCTTTCTTAATGGGGATGGAACAAACGTCAAATCCCTTACTTTATTGTTATAAAACAAGATAAAAGCTTTTTTTCTCTAAAAATGCCTCGCTGTGCAGCATTCGGTTGTAATAATAATGAAAATCCCATAAGAAGACTGAAAATCCAATAATGAAAAACCCATAAGAAGACTCTGGGAAAAATACTCTGATAACTGATTTCAAAGTATTAAACTCTTCGAAGTTATGTACGGAACATTTTATTGAATCCCATTATAAAGGCGTAAGCTCCTCTACAGGTTTGCATAAACTATATATATATAGGTACTTAAGTATGTGATAAGCTATATAATAATAAGATTATTATGTATTCATTTCAGGTTTCCTCAAGTTCATAGATATTTAAAAAATACTGCAATCCCAACTGTTTTCGCCTGAAAGAAACCACAGCAAATATCGGAAGGGAGCAAAGATATTTGAAACGCGATTCTAGAATAAAACTGGTATTTCCATCAACATCTGCAACAGAGATTGTCTTGCCTGAAGATACCATTGAAGTTTCGTCTTAGGTTCTTGACTTCCATGCTGAAGTTGAACTGATGACCTGGACTGGTAATGCTCAGGATCTCAGGGTAGCCCCAGCTCCCTGAGATCCAAATAGAGTATCATAAAAAAAGAATGGCATATCATTTAAATTATAGGGGCAGCCAAGTCATTAACATTTATGTAATTTTAATGAAGGAATTACAAAATAAAAGTCCAAAGTAATCAGTGGGTTTTATTGTTTCTAACTAATTCTTAAACATATATTTATGAAGTGGGGCCTTTTTTAAATATTCCACATAAAATTTATCTAACACTTTTAACATATGATTGATAAATTCTGCATCCCTTTTCTAGCAATAAGGAGTTCCTTGAAAAATATCCAATCTCGTTACAAGATCTGCCTTTCTTCCTTATTAAGAACCACCTGGGTCTTTAATTCTACTTTTAACCCTTAAATGCATGATTTTATTTTTAGACCGAGAAAAAATATATTTTGGAGCCATGAATATGCTGATTTAGGGAAAAATAATAAAAAAAATATTTTTTTTTATTTTCATAGCTATTTTTATTAAAAACCATTTGTTGCAGAACTACAACACTATGCACTCACTAGACAATAACTACATATGAAAATTTTTAAAACAATTTTTGGTTGTGGTAAGACAAAGAGCTACTCCACACTTCTCACACCTGTTTTGCGTGCATCCAGGCATTTTGCATCTGCTGCGAACACAATTACCAGGCCAGTGACCAACATTATCAGTCCTTATGTCCTTAGGAGGAATATGTTGAGCTGGTCCTCTCCTTTTTTTTGCTTGTATTTCCATTTCAACACTGTTGCTGGTACTTGGCCTTCCTCTTTTGTTGCATAGTTCAAATGAGTTATTTACTTTGGCTAATACCTCAGCTAGTTCCAGTCTATAGTTACATAGGTTTAGAACTGATGAATTGGCTTCAGTTGTTTTTAAATTTTTATACACAAGCCAAGAATTTATTACCGTCATGTCCAATAAGTGGTAAAAGATACGAAGATACCACTTTCGGCTTCTCATTGCAATTCGGTACCTCCCAATAAAGCTATCCATTAGGTCCACTCCGCCCATATGGGCATTATATTCCTTTATTATATGTGGGCATGAAATTTTAATTCTAGTCTTATTTGCCTTGTCAAATCTTTCTACTTGGCCCACAGGTTCAGCTCCAACATATGAAGATAGAAAAGTTACAACTTTATTGTCCTTCCAAGTAACTGCTGTCAAATCAATACCGTCAAATTCAGTCATCTGCTATTCATAAGTTCCACGAGGAACAGATTTCTTCATCATTGTTTTTTTGTCCGGCAGTTTGCAGTTCACTAGCCTGTTAGATTGCACAGTACCTAGGCTATAGATTCCTTGTTTGGCAAGATAGGTAACTAAAGGTACAGAGGTGTAAAAATTATCAAAATAAATTATATGATTTATATGCCTTGGGACACCTCTAGCAAGCCGGACTACAACATTTCTCGTTATTGTTGAAATGTAGAAATCTACGAATAGTCTCAAATCGGTTGACAGTCATTATGTCCTTGATTGGTTGAAAACCTACAGTATTTGACCAGTATAGCCGTACATTGGGATATTTTATAACAGACATGTATATCAGTATCGCCATAAACTTTCTTAGCTCAGTTTCAGATAAATTTAATGGTTTAGTCACATTTTTTTGAACGGAATACAAATTAGACTCTTCCACAATCCTTTGAACTATTTCTGATGTAATAAAATGTGAAAAAATACTATAGGGAGTACCAGTAGTAGCCTCATCCTTCAGTTCAGGTGGGTATGTAGTGTCTCCATGAAAAGCTGTCTGGTCAGAATTCAAAACAATTTTTTTTACCTTCCATACGAGTCCTCTCATAGTTGCTCGGCGACTAGCTTGACTTGTTGAGGGGAATGGAACCTGTGGCACTTGATCATTTGCTGTAGCTTCATTTATCAATGGCGGGTCTCCTGCCATGAATGGATCATTATCGGGGTCATCATTTTCCTCTTCTAATGGACTCTCAAGATCGTGAAGCAAATCGTCTCCATTTTCATAAAAATTCTCATTACCTTCTGTATCCGAGTCCTCAAGATCATCTTCCGAAATCTTTCCATCATTTATTAGAGCTAAATACTCTTCTATTTGCTTTTGATTCAAGTATGGCATCTGAATATAGTAAATCTAGGAATCTAGTAAATGCATATTGTTGCAGATTTACAACAACAAAATAAACAAAATTTCCGAACACACCAAATTTTTTTTTATAACTTATAAATTGTACTGAAAAGAAGATGAATTAATACGTAAAATAACTAATTTTGTTTGAACGTACCTTCGAAAACCAAATAATTACACTGCAAAGCAAATACACAATTTTCATCCGCTCCAAAATTACGATCGGCTTTGATTTGTCAAAATCAATTTAAATTTGACAGTCGTGAAGAAAAAAAGTGTGTTTCCACTCGATTAAATATATCACCATGATAGTAACAATCCTGCAACAGCATGCATTGAACTCATACTAATAATTTTATGGTCGTTTGAATGGTATGTTGCAGTTTTACTACTTTATGCATTTAAGGGTTAATTGAGGAACAGTACATGTCGAATACATTGTTCAGCAGTTCACCTGTTAAGATTTACTAAATCGTACTAAGATTAACGAATGCTGAAAACTGACATCGTATTGTTATAAGTCAAGCGACGATAGCGACATCTGCAATTAGCTTTGCGTTTTCTCCTTCATTGTCGTTATTCTTGTATTTTTTGTGGTATATAGGTGACTCAAGTGTTCGTATACGTCATAACGATAATGTCAGTTTTTGACTGTTCTAACGTATTCATTTTTCATACAATTTGTATAGATTTGTTTCAAACTATCTATACATGAATTATTTGAACTTCAGTGATATTTAGAGTGTCGAGTACGAGTCACGTATTGTTTTTGAAACATGAAATGTTTGTTTATCGTCTACTCGCGCTGAGTCTCGACTCAAATATCAGTATTCGTATGTTGTTGTTAGAATTAGTTCCAAATACTTCGAACGGAGCGCTGCTTCTCGTTCTCCGTACAAAAATGTACATTCCCTATTCGTATTTGACCTAATAAACAGTACAGCTATACTATAATTTTAGCCTTATATATTCGTAGTAATTTCTATGAGGCATAGATTTGCGTCGTTGACATTCTAAATAATCCGCAGCTCGTAGCAACTACTAAATACCATGGTCAATACGAGAGACATTCGATTAGGGTTATAAAAAAATATATTGGAATTGAAAACGTCAGCACGGCCGGGTTTTACCTAAAACGCTTATATTTCAATAAACAATGATTCAAAACTTGTTTTCAGACGTCATCGGCATTGAACTGATACGTATAAATATAATCGTATACATATTTCTACAGTAGTATTGTATAAATAAAATATTTGTACTTATTTATAGTAATTAAATAAATAGGGATACGTCATGAGAGTCGTGACTTTATTAACTTCAATGATGAATAAAAAAATACTTGCAAATTACTGGAATCAGCACTCCTTAACTAAAAACATTAATTTCATGTAACATACATATTTATATATACAACATAATCTTTATAGAAGACACGTATACGAGCAGGAGGCGCACGATGTTAAGTGATATCGCAAAACAAAACTCTCAAATCCCAAGAGCTCGCGAGTGCGTTTATGAATTGGTACGCAAGGAGCGTAGTCGTAAGTTGTAATTTTACTGAAGTAATAACGATTAACCTTATATTAAATAAATTATAACGAACAACGTACATTACAAATAGTTTTTTAAAGGTGATCTTTGTAGGCTTATTGTTCTTGAAAAGAGACGAGAAGTCAAGGGAGTGATAAAATTTTTGTATGCCCTGTGTATTGCTTAATGAGAAATGTGAAATACCTATGAGTTTTTTTTATATTTAACATTTTGTTTTTAAGTTTAAGTTTGTACCTATGATATGAAAAGGCAACAGAATAATAATATTGAAAGTCACATACATGTTTCGAGGTCCTTCCTGCTATATTATAACACCGAAATACCAGTTACTTTAAGATATTTTAAAAGTGGTTTATATTAGTATATTTTTAACAGCGTGTTTCTGACTATATTTTTATTAATCCAAGCGGATTAATGTTTACCAATATAGCAGTTGCCTTCAGACCAACAGATTTTTCACACAAACAATTATTAATAAAGTACCTAAAATTAGACATTCCTTAAATACATTTCTTTCTCAGGAGACAATCTTCATTGAGATAAAAAAATGGCGCAACAACCGTTTTGGGTCTGGGCCTCAGATTTCTGTATCTGTTTCATGATCATTTGTTAATCAAATAGGCAAGTAGGTGATCAGCCTTCTGTGCCTGACACACGCCGTCGACTTTTTGGGTCTAAGGCAAGCCGGTTTCCTCACGATGTTTTCCTTCACCGTTCAAGCTAATGTTAAATGCGCACATAGAAAGAAAATCCATTGGTGCACACCCGGGGATCGAACCTACGACCTCAGGGATGAGAGTCGCACGCTGAAGCAACTAGGCCAACACTGCTCATTGAGATAAAACACATTTATAAAAATCCAAACTGTATAAACAGTTCTTGCAAATTAAGAATTTTAATCAAATTATTTTATGGGAGGATGTTTTCGATTCATTCCAGAATCGACTCTAAACGGAACCTCTGAAGCCTTTTTAGTGGATATTGTTTAAAAAAAATATTCCATTCAAACAATTGTTTTATATTAGGTCCTTACATATGAAATTGGCGTTTTGTATGGGAGGAACAAAAAGTCGAATAATTTTAAATATAATATATTTAATTAATCAAAGTATGAACCATTGTTTTCTATGCACTTTTGCCATCTCATAGGTAGCTCATTGATCCCTTTACTAAAAAAAACAGTCGGACGGGAATCAATAAAATCTGTGAAGGCGATTTGGACTGCCCCATCAGAGTTAAATTTTTTCCTTGCAAGAAGTTGTCCAAATTTCGAAAAAAATGGTAATCTGTTGGAGCAAGGTCCGGGGAGTACAGAGGATGTCTTAGACATTCCAATTGAAGCTCTTCTAATTTGGTAGCCGTCTGTTGTGCAGTGTGTGGTCTAGCGTTGTCGTGAAGTAGCAGTGGCGTGGAGCGATTGACCAGCCTAGGTTGTTTAGCCGCTAGCTTTTCCATCATGGTTTGCAATTGCTGACAATAGACATTAGCCGTAATAGTCTGGCCAGATTTGAGAAAACTGCAATGAACAATACCGGCACTAGTCCCCCAAACGTTTACAAGCAACTTTTTTGGGGTTAATTTTAGCTTGGGGCAGGATTTGGCTGGCTGGCCATGATCCAACCATTGCGCTGAGCGCTTCCGATTATCGTAAAGAATCCATTTTCCATCACAGGTAATGATTTGGTTTAAAATACCCTCATTATTGTGCCGGTTCAGTAATGTAACGCAGCAGTCGACGCGCGTTTGCCGGTTTGCTTCAGTCAATTCGTGGGGTACCCACTATCCAATCTTTTTAATCTTCCCAATTTGCTTCAAGTGAATTAAAACAGTTTTATCACTAACAACGCAGCCTGCAGCTAACTCGGACGTAGTTTGCGATGGATCCGCTTTCACAATAGCCTTCAATACTTCATTATCAACTTGGGTCTCAGGTCGTCCACGGGGCTTGTTCTGCAGGTTGAAATTTTCAGAACGAAAACGTTGGAACCAAAAACGAACTGTGTTTTCTTTTGCAACATGACCGCCATACACATCATTCACCCTTAGAGTCGTTTCGGCATCACTAGTGCCGCGGCGGAACTCGTACTCGTAAATAATGCGATACTTTAAAAGTTTTCCATTTTGTAAAATGAGTGACGCAAACAGAAAAAAAACAGAAGAAAAAAACAAATGAATGACGGTCATTGAAGCACAAATACATGAGTAAATAGCTGTACAAATTTTAATTTGAAATTCCTAACCAAAGAGGAGGTATTTGAGGTCAAAGTGGCCAGTACGACAAAACGCCAATTTCATATGTAAGGACCTAATATTATGTCAAATCACTCATTCTTCAGAAGCAGGTTAGGTTTTGATTCTAAATTTGACTTTTAATTTGAAATGGCGATGGTTCTTACATAAACCATAATTATTTTTATAAGAAAGCGGAACATGGTCTTGTAATTACATTGTTTCCTCTACAAAAGACTATCTAAATGGGTAGATTTTTTTACATTAAATTGAATATGTATTTTTTTTTCATTAAAACTATTAACCCTTATTTGTCCTTCCATGTCATGGAAATTATTCAAATATATTTGAAACAATACCATCCAAATTCAAAATTGTATTTTTTCTTGTCTCACGGAAGATTAAGCAACTACAAGCCTTGACTCGAGAGTTCATAGTCCAATGAAAACGAGACGTGTGACAGCCTTCCCAGGCTTCTCTATGAGGAAATTTAAATAATATGTGTTTAGGTGCAAGTAATATTCACCGGTCTAAGGGTATACTAATTACACGATAAACAATTAAAAAGATAGGTTAATTAAGCTTACATTCCTATTCAAACTTTTAAAAAAATATTGTTTGCAAAACAATTGGGACACAACACGCCCTTGTAGGTCTACAAACCATACTTTACTGTCCCATGAACAGCCTTTTTTGGTAGGTCCGGGTGAGTTAAAAATGTACCATATTTAGTCCTTAAAATTGTGATCCGGATGTACCTGATAATTGAAGGGAAATGAATAGGTCATAAGTTACAAAAGGTTCTTGACATTTCTTTTTGAAGATCAACGGCATGGACGGTATGTCGCAGCTGTATCGTTTTCAAGTGGATATCAAAACCTCGCAAAATCAACTTTAAATAAATAAAAAGGTTTGTTAGGTAACTACTTAACTAACTAGCAGCAGAACGATAATAAATAAGAACTAAAATGTATTTAAGAACATATGGGTCCCGGAACGAAAAGGAGTTTACAATTTTTTTCTGATTTATTGATTATTTATGGGAAGGTTATGTACGCGTTCAATGCTAACCCGAAACAATAATACAAAAACAGGACAAGAGCCGAACGCAGAACCTTTTGGTTACATACCATATGAAATATATATATAAAAACTAATCATATTCTCAGATTCGCAAAAGTCGTCATACTTCCAGCGGTATTACTGGAACTGCTTAACACATTTAAGTTACTAGAATTGCGGTGAGTATTTCTATTGATATACCCAGTATATTTATATAGTCAAGTTCTGAAAATTTTATACATACTCATTTATTAAAGTCTCAGCAAAAAATAAAAATAAAATATTCTATTCGAAATAGCCACCTTTGGCTACAAGCTTTTAATCTGTTTGGCCTCAAGCTTTTAATCTGTTTATGCACTGTGTCCATTTTCTGTAGAAATGTGGAACTGTGGAAATTTCGCCACTGCTTGCTCCAAAGATTTTTTAAAAGACTCAATGACAGCACGGCAAGCTGTTTAGAGCAGGCCATGTCGTCTGACCTGACCATAATTTGAAGTCTAAAGGGTTGAGGTCTGGGCTAGACGAGGGCCAGTCTTCAGCCTGTTATAAAGACCGGACGTTGGTTTCAAGCTAGGCTTGGGTAGATCGTGCCTTGTGAGGTACAGAATCCTGCTGGAAAGTTCGCGGTATATTTTTAAAAAGTCACACTCACTTTAATAGTAAAGATTGATTTAGAGCATGTCTTGTATATAGATGATAAGCACCGAGGTCTTATTTTATAATACGCGACAGAGTGCTAGCAGGAATCTTCATGTCTCGCGATAAGACTTTTTGCTTCCTAAGTGCTAGCAGGAATCTTCATGTCTCGCGATAAGACTTTTTGCTTCCTAATGGGATTTCGACCAATTCTGGCTTTAACAGCCTCTATAGTTCTAACAGCAGGCGGCCTTCCTGAAATTTACTGATCTTCGACAGACGAAGTGTTGTTGTATCTGTTGATAGAACGATATACGAACATAAGGCTCACGCTCCAAGCTTTTGAAGTGTCTAGAATATGACCAACGGCTCCATACCTACTTTTTGCAAGGCGATGATTGCAATCCTATTTTCTTTAACACCCTGTTCCATATTGTAATTTTATAATAAACACGAAAAAATATGTGAATTGGCGCAAAATCAAAAGTATTTATGCCAGATTACGAGTAGTTAGTAAGACAACAACTGAATATGGAAATACAAACCCGGAAGACTAAGTCGGACTTCCAAAGGGACTTGTGATCTTAGGTGACGAAAATATGAATTGAGAACGATGACAATTGCAGTTACAACTGGTGTAAAGCAAATGGGGTTGTAAAGCCAATAATGATTATGAATATAAATGGTATCTAAAACTGAATTATCTTTAAAACTTACATAAGTTGTTTTTATTTATATTAAACTAAATTCCTTCTTAGTTTAAGTTTAATTTTATTGAAATAAAAACTATTACGTGCCAGAACAGCGTCATCTATTCACGTATGTCGATATTACACGGTTAGATTGAATCAATTACATTTTTAGTTCTATATAGATTCTTTAGATGGCGCTATTGTTAATATAAAATAAATTCTTCATACTTACTATCAGAGATGGCAGTGAAATTTATAATTTTATATTTATTAAACGATTACTACTATGAAGTGTAGAAAAAGTAATAAAATGATTTATATAATTAAATTTTACCACCTTACTTTAAAGTGGTAAAATTCTTAATAAATATGAATCGTATAAAGTTCATGCTGCGCTTGTGATGTTTAATAATGATAATTGATTATAAACAATCTAATAACAAAAATATTTTTATTGTTTATGAGGAAAAATATAAAACAACAATTGCTTTCATTAATCAACATAATTATAATTAATATGCGTTTTCTTTTTATAATTAGAATAAAATCTGTAATAATTGTTCAGTAGAAACTAATAGATTCGATGCAAGCATTTCGGTCTATAATTGCATACACAAGCCTTCACTATTTGGGTTAGTAGGCGTGCTCGTTGATGTGTCGGCTTCACGCGAAAGTAGATCTTGCGTCATGACAGATCAACATCTCATAACTGCTTGCATCATATATGCCTTCCCATTTGATTACTTAGCTAGAATACACTTTGGCACGTGCTTATAATAGTTAATGGTTTGTATGATCTAAATGTAAAGTAAAAAAAACGCATAGAAATGTATCAAATGTGCGCTACGAAAAACCTTATAAAGTTATGGCTAAATGAAACGGGAAATTTAAATATCACTCAACAATATGATGTTAATTATAACAAAAAAAATCGAACTAATTATAAAACTCTATCGTGACTAATTACTGTACATAATGATTTTTATTTATATATTCAGAAAAAGTATGGCCATAATTATGTCAATAATTGTGTTGCGTCAGTCCACGACGGAAATCGAACCAAATGACCTCTGTTTGACCTCGCGCACCAAAACATAAAACCTACAGTAAAAGCGTAAAATGATCAAATGATTCAACTGTGTTAAAAAAACAAACGAATAAATGAACAATGTTATATGCTTGCTACTACAATACCGAAATGATTAAATTTTAGAAACTTTTCAGAATTCCAGCTTAACCTAGATAATTTTGGGAGTCACATTGCTTGGTATGTTCTTAGTCTGGCCATAAATACTTTACCAATTGAACATTAACATAATATTATATTTGAATTTTGAATCTGTCATTTTTAATCATGGGTTTTCTCATTTCTGCTCATTTCAAAGTAGTAAGGGAAAGCATTCGAAGAAATCCTGTCCGAATGCAAAAGATTTTATCTTGGGAGATGAAGATAACACCTAGAACTATGTCGCGTAGTTCAAAAAATGACATGGGACTTGTAGCCTATAAGAGACGTACCAGTAATTTCTTAACTGATATTTAAAAAAAAGAATAGGGTGGTAAAACCGAAACAACTACTGAAGCGGTACGCAAAGGGAGGTCACAGATTTTTTTGTTTACGGATGAGATTTTTTTTACAATTCAACAACATTTTAACAAACAATAAGACCGTATTTATGCTCAAAGCTCTAGGGAAGCTTTCCGATTAGTCGAAAGAGTGCAACGTGGGCACTCAAGTGTATCAAGATACCATTCTTGAGAAGGTAGTGAAGCCCCTTAACACCATGTTCAATAACCAAGAATGGTCGTTCTAGCAAGACTCGGCACCGGGTCATAAAGCTCGGTCTACGCAGTCTTTCGGACTTCATCAGAGCTGAAGACTGGCCGTCGTCAAGTTCCGATTATATTTAAGATTAGATTAATCCGCTGTATTATGATTTATGATCAGTGTGTGTGTACGGCTTGCTCGCGCGAAAATAAACTCCATGAAAATTTGGAGTCCCTAACATAATCCGTGCCATTGGCAGTAAAGAATTTTGGAAAGAGAGCGTGCTTCTATTGATATCTAGCCTCAACGTTTAAAGGACTGTATTGCCCATGGAGACCACTTCGAATAAGCTTTTTATATATAAATATTATTTGCAATAGAAAACAATTTCTTTTTTCAGTATTTATGGCATGACTAGGATATAGGACATAAGATGTAGTGTATAAAACAATGGTAAATGATATTAATAATGACATAATTTTTTCGGTTATTATATTTTAGGTAAATTGTATATTTTTCTAAGCACGACTTTATTTAAAAATACTATTACAAATCATACAGATATACAAATTTAATATTCAATTAATCCTTACTTCTTGATTTATAGATTCTAAAGTATAAAGGGAGAAAGACGGTAAAAGATACTCACCCAGTCCAACTGAACATTTGCCGCAGTCTATCCGGTCGCACACTATTATTATTATGGTTGGGTGCTGTCATTTTATCTGAAATTACGAAAATATATAATTAATGTAAAAGATAAAAGATAAATGCTAAAGAATATAATATATAAATTTAATTTGTATTTCCTTTTAAATTGAATTGAATTCAATGAAGTGTAAATAATATAATAATAATAAATTAGACTTATATGTAAGTTGCGTTAACACAAGTTTTGTTATAAAAAAACAAGTCCACTAAGCGTTATATTGCGCCAATCATAATTAAATAATGGAAAATTACTATTACTAACGCAAGGCATAAAACTTATTAACAAACCTTGTGCTGTAGACAAAGGAAGACTTTGCTTTACATAGTAAATAATGTGGGAAAACGCAAATGAATTACTCATTTACCGCTAACTAAAATCTTATTTAAATCTTATGGCAGATGAATCAATATGTATAAGTAGAACTTGTTCATATGCTTAGGACACAGTATTTTTTAAATTACGGTTATTGTTCATTGAATAAAACTGACAAAACTGAACAAAACAAAACAAAACAAAACTGAAAAAAATATTTGCAATAATATTGTATAGCCTAGATTGTAATTTATATAAAGTCTTAGTTTTGTAGACTTAATAGAAAAATAATTAGGTACGCACTGCAATACCGAAACAAATACAAAGTAATTAAAAAACAACAGTACACGTGCCCACTATATAACGCGTAACATGTCAGAGGTACAGAGAAAGCGAAAGTAATAAGACATAAAAAATCCTCAATAATAGTAATTTTAATCTAGAAATATTAAGCACCGAATTTTTTAATGAAACAACTTTATGGAATTGTATTCCTATGACTTTATTTAAATATTTTTTTATAACCAAGATAGATAGAAAAATCTAGTGGTCTCTACTAGAGTCACTCTTGTTAATTGGTTAGAGTAAAATACAAAGTAACGTTTGATTTACTTTAATGACTGTAATTATATGAGCAAAAAGTCAATCGGAAGGCAGAAAACAATAGTTTGCGTAAGGACGCAGAATAATTTATTTATTTATTAACACTTCGTGAATATGTATATAACATAATCGAAATAGTTAAATAAAAAGGAGGGCAACTGGCGGCCTTATCGATTTTGAGCGATCTCCTTCAGCAAGATGAGAGAAAGAAAAAAAGATAAGGTAAGCGCAAGAACTGCAAAAATACATACAGTTATTTACACAAAACTGTTGGAACAAAATAAAGCTATTAAAATATATGTAAACAATGAACAGGTAAATAATAAAATAAGGACACATGAAAAAGAAAACATGCTTATTAATCAGAATATTTTCAGATCAGTTAGTACAAAAGTTAAGGATAGGATGGGGAAAGTTAAGGCTTGTACAGTAGAGATTTAAAGGAATGTAAAGAAGGAGCTAAGCACAAATTAGAAGTGAATTTCATTCACTGCAGAGACCTTTAAGGGTTTGCCAAGAAGGGAAGAGTTATGAGTTGGGATATAGTTTTCGGAAAAGCGTATTCTATAGGCTTCAAAAAATTTGAAATCGTTTTTGAGATTGGACGGAGTTTTAGGATTGAACAGGGTGGAATATAAGAGATGCAATACGTGAGCATTACGTCGCTGACGAATGGGTAACCAGCCTAGACGCTTTCAAAAGGAGAGGTCGCACTTTCTTAGATCGAATATAAAACGCTACATAAATTTTGGAGACGATCGAGTTTATTAAGCAATTCAGGCAGAAGGAGAGATTGAGCCAGTGAGGTTTTAGTGCTAAAGAGAAGAAAATTCGAAGAATACTGGAGGCACCGTCCAATTTGCGGCTAACATCCTTAAAATGCTGCTCCCAGATACATTTTAATCAATTATGAAATCCAAATGTTTTACTGTACGGCAAATCTTTACGTGAAATAAGGGCTGAAAATAATTATGACGTTGGTCTTGTTGGGATTGATTTATAGACCAAACTCTTTACTTATCTGTCAATTATCTTTGCCAGCTCATACATACAATTGTGTTTCAGACACGATCATATTACACACAACATTTTAACTAATGATAAAACCTATTACTAATCTAGCTTTCGAAACTAAATAATACTAAGACTAATACAAGCTATGCCGATTAAACAAAACTACTGTAGGTGATTAGTACGTGTCGTCATGAAACAATAATTCGTTCTGAAAAGAACAGTTAATTGCGTTACCGTTAGGACAACCTTTTGCCGCGCCTCGATTTTATTGTCTACGCACCCTTCGCATCTTGGTACCACATGTTTACCACTAGTGGCCAGGTAGGATAATTTTTGTATATAAATCTACAGTTTTTAAAAATTAAACACATTCCACATTCCATCTTCACCTCTTCTCAACGAATTATTAGGAAGTTTTATTTTAACCAAATAAGGACCAAAACAACCTAAAGTAAAACTACCCTAAACTACCTTGATGACCTTTTAGCAAGAGTAGACTGTGTAAAAATTATATGGAACCAGGTTTCTCCTTATGAAATATAGAGACCTTTTTTGCATTCAATGCACAAGTGTTCAAGTTTCCTATATCTTATGCATACTGTTCTTCAATTGTTATCGTTTTTGTTACCTAGACTACAACAGCTATTTGTGCAATTCGAAATAACTTTACTTTTAATCTTCTTTCGAATATGATGTGGTTGTTAGTGATAATTTACTAACGTACTAAAACGAGCAATCTTGGCCTGGAACATCATTACTCAAGCGGGGGGTCGAGTTTGTTTTATAAGGAGGTCATACTCTATTGAAAAAAAATACAAACTACTACATGTAGGTGCAAAAAATTCGTTTATTAAAGTAATGAATGATTGAAGTCTAGAGTTATAAAACTAAATTACAATTTTACAATGACGGGGTCGCAAGATTGTTTTACTTAACTTTTTTGGCTTTTCCGTGCATATGACATAAAACTGGTTGAGAAACCATGGCCAAGAGCGTGTAACTCAAATCCCTAAGCTCGAAGGGTCGATCCCCGGCTGTGCACCAATGAACTTTCTGTCTATATGCGCATTTAACATTCGCTCAAACGGCGAAGGACAAACATCTAGAGGTCATCTTCTCTAAGTTACTAATGCATGCGGGAATAACACCAAGCATGCTAATGAAGTTTAAATCGACTGCAACTAAATCTGCATAACCAAGTATATCATAAAATAATGGCGGTGCGCTGTAAGATGTGTCATGCAAAAATCACACGAACGAATTTTACGAATCTAGCTAATCACAGATGTAGTTTACCTAGTAAAACATTATTAATGTCTTAAAACCGTCGATCTATATGCTTTATTTAATTGCAATTGATGTTTACATAGTAATTTTCAAATTTTGCAAATATATGGAACTGCTGCCCACTGAAGTAATTCCGAACCAACTCGACTTCCTTCAAGAAGAGAGCGTAATTCTTAAAACGCACTTGCGGTATCACTTAACATCAGGTGAGCTTCCAGCCCTTTTGTTCCTGGTACAGTGAAACCTGGTTAATCGGGATCTCAAGGCATATGTACCAATTGTTGAGGGTTTTCAATAATCCAGTATCCCAATTAAACAGGTTTACATTTATAGTTGTCTCATTTACAGAGGTCCCCGGTCGAAATGTGCCGTTATTCCATTTTTAGAGGTGGAAATGTTAATAAAAATGCGTATTTTTGATGTTATGAATTTAATGTAGGTATGAATGTACATACATAATGTATTGCGTCGAAAAAAAACGGTAAAGTTTATGACTTAAAGTGATAGTTTTTTTTTTAATAGATAAACCCTCTACTCCCCTGCCATATTGTCCAGGGACTTTTTATACCACATTATTTCCAAGAATAAAAACAATATACATTTAATTAATTCTACAAGTTCGCGAATGGCAGGCGTCGCGAAATACGCCCCGGCTGCATCGGTAATTTTTTTATGTACAATATTCATATGCGAGCCGGGGCGCAATTCCTCGCGAGACCCGCTCTTTCGGTTTTGTTTGCCTCCTTTAAATATTTAATAATTTTTTCGCAGAACCGTTTCAGGCACGGTCTGTGCTATGTTAACATGTCCTGTAGGCCGCCACGGTCTACAGTCATCTGCATTTGTTGCTCCAGGTCGTGCCTGGACGATGCGAATATAGGGCAGTGTAAAAGCACATGTTCCACTGTTTAAAGTAATCGGTTATGTTTGTTTGTATTTGATTGCTAGTTGCTAGCAAAACATGAGATATGTAGTACTGACAATCAAAGCATGCGCGAAAGACGACGAGAAATGTATGTAAACAAACACGTCAAAACGTGTTGAAACCTGATTAATTTGTCTCACTTATACAGGTAATTGAGTTACAGAGTCTCAATTATAGAGGTAAACATCGAAAAAGTCTTAGAATTCAAATCTTATTTAACCAGGTTCAAAAAGTCCCATTAACAGAGGTAATTTAATGAAAAAGAACCGGGACTTCGTTGCAACTCTCAATAATAGAGGTTTCTCATTTATCCAGGTGCCACTTAACCAGGTTTCACTGTATATAAAAAAAAACGATTTTACTTTACTAGACTATCTATAATAGTTATTTAAATTACTGATTTGTAATTGTATGTAGGATAGTGATTGATTAATTTATAAATAAATGTAGTCAATTTTAGGTTATTAATAAACCTCTTTCTGATCTTGAATTTAAAATGCCCAAAATAAAAAAAAAATATAATAAATTATAATTTCCTATTAACTTTATTTTCTAATAAAATAGAACGTGAATGATTCAGCAACAACAGCAACCATTGGAATAAGAAATTCATAAGGATCTTACTTAGGTGTCCATATTTCTCAATATTTCGGGTAAACAACTCGAGGTGTCCCAGATAAAACTGGTCACCGGCTAGTGATGTAACTATCGCATAATGGCAGGTGCCTTTCACTGGCTTTTTACCTCATTTATATATAGAAAATCTATATAGGATGCCTAGGATAGACACCACGTCTAATCGTCAAAAGAGCTTCAAACTAAGTTAGCTTAAACTTTCTCTACTATTGTCACCAGTGGTTACTAAGTTTCTCAATAGTAGTTTAAAAACCATGTCAGCGTGCGTCGTGTACCTTAGGTTAACTTAGGGTGCTGCCGTAAGTCAAAATCCTTTACATCTTTGTCCTACGGGAGTGACACTATGCCCTAAACCGTGTTTCTAAATCTTACCCTAAACGATACGTGCCTTATAAGCTATCTAAACTTATATTATACGGAGGTAATGTTTGTAAAGTTGTAGGGGGTAATCTGTCAAACTACTGAACTGATGTTGAAATTTCTAAAAGCCACGTTATTTGAGTGCCTTGTATTAAGCCAAAAAATTTAAAAGGTATTTTTGTAACAGTCGTATGTAGGAGAAAAAACGTTCGAACGAAAATTTACAAACGCTGCCTTGACGATGAGAGATATATGATAACGCCTACAAAAGAGTCGACGACAGCAGATGTCTATCTTTAATATTATATAAAAACTAGTCCTCCAAAACTTTTGCTGCTTTCATAGAAATGTAGAATGATTCATGAGGAAGGTTAACATACATAATTATTAATGGTTTAACGGTTGGTAATGGTAAATAAATGGTGACGTTTATGTATAACTTAACAAATTTCAGTCAAGCTTTCAATTATTTATAAAAAATAATTGATAGTAGTAATATTTCAATATTGTTTAACAGTATTTTATATCACGCAGTACCTCTGTATGTGAAAGCGACACATAGACATCTATATGTACCAATATAAACAACGGTAGATTTTGTCAACGAGATGCAAAGCGATCTACTGTAAAAGTATAATAAAATGTTCATTAATACCCCTAACTATCCTTATAACACATCCGTTCGAATGTTTTCACACGCATGACTTAACAGGAGGAAAACGAAAATCGAAACAAAACACGGTCACGCTCTTATAAATTTCATCATTGTAACTTGATTTATTAGTTCTTAGGTAAGATGTTAAATCATTGATGAAGTACAATAAAAACCCTCACTTGTAGATATGACGAGCTCTGATGTTACATAAAATTTAGGTATAACAATCAGCCTTAGGTGCCTTAATAAATATTTTAGGATATTTTTCATGAATTGACCACCTAAATAATAATTAGTCACATTCATTTATTTCCATTGTCACGAAAGGACAAAACGTTGACAAATCCTTAAGTGTTACACGGCGTTTATAAGTATGGGTTATACATATATTATAATATAACTGACTTAAAAACCGAAAAAGGTTATCATTTCAACGTTTATTTTTAAAGACAATTATAAGATTAGCAGTGTTGGCCTACTGGTTTCAGCGTACATACAAATATCAATGGACTTGCTGCATTTAACAACGATCGTTGAAGGAAAACATCGTGAGGAAACCGGCACGCGTGCCGGGCACATAAGGCTGATGTATGAAATTACCACGAAACAGATACATAAATCTAAGGCCAGACCTAGAAGGTTGTAGTGCCGCTGGGTTTGTTTGTACCTACCCTATACCCTGTACCTAATAATAACTGCCACGATTATTGAAGTCGGTTTAAGCTTTAACACTAGTTTTTGAGGTTGCATTAGGAGAGCGGCGTCTGTCTATTGATAACTTGTATGTCTACTAATAACTGTGTTTTCTTGAATAGTATGGAAATATTCATGACATGAGCCTAGTCGTCCTGGTTATGACAAATTACAAAAAAAACTATCCTCCGTCTGCAGCTTCGTGGACGTGGATTTCGTGTATTTGGTATAAATAAAATCGTTACTTATATTTTTGTTAATTGACTTCTTTATTTTATTAAATTTGATTTTATATCTTTTAAATTTGTCGCTTTCTTACAGAATGCGTGAATTGAATATGTTTGTAGGGATATTGATAAAACCTAAATTGAGATATGCCACTCAATTAGTTCCCGTAACTTTAGAACGAAAACTGCCACTAATTCAAACAGCCGTACGCTAAGTTATTGATTAAGAAATATATAGTAAAGAGAAAGAAGTTTATCAAGTATCTCTTAACATCGGTATCTACCCAATGATGCATTTGTTAGCAAATAGAGGATCTAATTTCAAAATGCACCGTTCTTTAAAAAGATTGTTTGAACAAATAATGTTGGCGGAAACAAACTCCTGTTTTGGAAGCTAGTACTATTATTGTATTAATTACACAATGTCTGAGTACGTTTTATTGCGTACCAGTATTGAGTGACTTTTAACATCGGATCAGTAGGTCTAGATATATTGTTACGTATAAGGAGGAAATACATATTTTAGAGCTTTGAATCAGGTTCAAATTAATATGGAAGCAGCTATACTGCTGATGGTCAAATACATTATAGCATTTGACTCACAGCCCTTGTGCGTTAGAACCGGCTGTCTCACCAATGGATTTTAATTTTGTGCCTATTTCAACACAACTGACATGTCAAACCATAAATCGACGATATACATCGGGTACAGAAGGTTTGTATTGGTTTGTAAGGATTGTAAAAAATAGTAGTTAATTGATTATTTTCTAGAAAACTCATTATCGTTTATAAGATTAGATAGAACTAATATTATATTTCATCTTCAAATAATTGTACTATATAAGTATAAGTTATAACTTGTATAAGATTAATAGGTAAAAGTTGATGTGATCTGGTTCAGAGGAACACTTACATGCCTTAATCAAAGTTAAACAAACAGAATCGATGAAAGTGTCACAGAACATACTGCATCGGATCGATAATAGTCATAGAGATAAATTAACAGTCTAATGGTTTTATGCATTAATAAGCGTAAAAAACCTCCAATTAATATATTGTACATAAATTGATTGCAACGTGCGTTCGATGCGCCTTCATAATTAATCATCGACCAAATTAAAAGAAAAGACATATTTGGACATAGATAACGACGCTGACGACCTTTAGAGTAAATGCTACCCAGTTCTTTAATTTCTATATCTACATACGAAGTCGCCAGCATCGCATACTACCACTATAAATGGGAGCCGGTTGCGAAGGGAAATCCGAAACGAAGTTTTTATTTGTAACCTGCAGCTGTGTTTACAACATGAATATTATGGAATTTTACCTATGCATGAATAAGAACGAAAGAAAACCTGTCTCAGTCGGTTAAAATAAACCACTATACAAAAACCAGAAGACAATTTCCAACAGTGTTTACGATTGCGTACGGCCCCCTTGGGTCACTTTCTCCAACCTTGATATGCCTGACGCGACTACACTAACACGTAAATTCAATGGTATTTTTGACTATGCATCGTGAACTTTTACTTTTACAGACAAACAGAAATTAACTTTCCAATATTCCCTATAACAGACGCGTAGATTACAACGGAATTATATAAATATGCGGAAACTTACGTAAGGTAAACTTAGCTCTATTTATAAGCGTTATTGTATCATTATTTTTGATACCTACCCATAGACAAAGAAATTAAAAAAACTCTCACCGGGTGTTCAATATTCTAATCTAGATGATCCAAAAAGAAAAAAGTCACAGATCACAAACACAAGAATTTGTCACTGTCACTTGTTCTGGCGCGGTAAACTGCGCGTATACACAACACTTTCTAATCGAAAATTTTATTTTATTTGATTGTTCTTTCAGTAACCGCTTCGCCACGTACGATGCGGACTGTGGCTAGGCAGGCTGTGGTTGGTTGAGTATCGTCTTGGTCTGATTTCTTGTCGCGACGACCCAACTTGGAAACTATAAACCGACTCGTATGTAGGTGCATCGAAGCGCGTGCATTTCCGCGATGAAATGCAACTTTTCTTTTGGTCGTCTAACAGGCATATTGACCAAATGGACGTGTTGAAATGAGCTGTCCGTTTTGCAATTACCGCAATACAAACACCAAGAAGGATGCCATGTATCCGCAAATATCGTAATAAGTTCGATTATTGATTGTACCTACTATTCACGTACTTACAAATTATAGGTATGTAACCTTTTAAAATATTGTTATAATCGTGATATCGTGATCGTGATCACATTTTATTAAAACAGAACGTGCTCATAGCAATAACAATTAAAGACGACGTAAGTGCATTCTTATTACACTTAAAATATTTAGTTTCTTATGAACTCCGTTTATTGCATAATTTGATATGTGATGCAAAAGGATTTTAATGTACTCATCAATTATTTATAAATATTTATAATAGCCATCTTGATCTCGTCTGCGGAAATTACAGTAAGTATTAACGACGTTCCTTTAGTCCGCCGCATTAGTTTGTATTAATTATTACCACGAAAACATGGTATTTTTTAATAACAAACAAAAAACATGTATGTTATTGCATAAAAAACGTTTATATTAAAAATTCATAAAATAGTGTCTATTTTAATATGTGATATCAAATTTTATTTGTCTTACTTAGTCAAATTACGGAATCCAGGCATCACTGGTAAATAATTTTATGCTTTTCACGGTTTTCTGTGCCTTTTTACCTTACCTTTTTACCTCCTTATACTACTTAATTAATATCGTGTTTTATATTACTAAACAAACATAATAATAGAATCCTGGCGACATACAGGGCTTAAAGTACAAAAGTTTAACCTAGGTTACTTAATTTACAGCTAAACAATTAATTATTTAAAATTAATGACAAAAATCAAACGCCTGATAAATTCTACTTACTTCTTACCAAACTTCTACAAAGAGCAGAGTTGTCTCTGAACATACTACAGAACTTTTTAACTGAGCCTACATACCTGCATGATTTTTGAGGTTTTTGAATCGACCAGTTTCAATGTTGCGCGCCATCTTTTTCCTGTCCCTACCACGGTTGATTCGAAGCCATTAAGAACAAAAATATATACTAACGATAGTAATAATTATATTACAATTAATGAAATTCTGTAATAATCTTAGTAGTAATAAGGTGAAATGAAATAATTGTATTATTTGCATTCAGGTCTATGATAATAAAAGCCTTTTGTTAAACGTTATCTAATTGAATTTAATTTAACCAATATAAAGTTGCATGTAATATATCATTTTTCGAAAAATAAGGTCACAAAGAAGTTTCACTTCTTACGTGTGTACACTATTACACGCACACATTTTTTATGATCGAAAAAATTATGTAGCAATTAATACATTTAAAAATAATAATTTATAACCATTGTGTTTTTTTTTATTTACAAGTATTTATTTCATATTTTATTATGTTGTTATTGGCTATAACAACTAACCAAAAACGGTAACAAAGTACACATTAAAAACTAACTAACAGCGTGCATAACAATCGAGTAGAATAAAATATAAAATATGAAAAAGAAATCAAGTTTAATTATAAAATATACAAAGATAATTTAAAAAGGATTTAAAAATTAAATCTTAGAAGAATACGAAACTGCAACAAGGAAAAAAATAATATACGAGTATCTATACTTGTGTTCTTTTACAATTCTGCGTAAACGCGGTATAAAGAAGTTCGCACCGAGTGAACACTGAACAGCAGTCAACTGAAAACAGTTGGAAAGGTGGGAGGAAAGGCGTAGGAGGCTGTAGTGTGTACCTTATTGTATATTAAAATTTTCTCAGTAATTATGGTTAACCAATTCTGATTTTGAAAAGAGAGCGAAGTCTAATAAATATAGCTGTCTTTAAAGTACTTGGTATTCCATTAATACTCATAAAAACTAACATTTTATAAGTTTTATTTACTCACTGCCTATGTGATGCTCGTAAATGTCAACTTGCTGTCTAGCAGGACCAGATCTTTGATTACGCCTACTTCTTGCTTGGTTTTGGTGGGTATGTGTAATACGAAAATGACACAAAATTATATTTTCGTGTAAATTTTAGGTGGTGCTTTTTTTTTAATTATGGCATATCTTCTAATCTATTCACATCACTTTTAAAACAAGCAACATCATCAATTTTAAGAATCGCTTAGAAGGAATAGCAGTCACTAGTTTAAGATCGCCTTCGTAGAGAAATGGCCTAGCATTGCGGTAGATTGCTAATATTCATCAGCGCCGGGCCGAAAGGTAAGTCTTGGGGCTTAGACTCTTGTCTAACAGTAGTTTATGTAGAACGTCAAAAACTAATTTTGTACGAAACGTTCGATGATGTAACTCAGCTGCAGGTATTAATCTGAAATACTCCTTTGAACACTCTCCATGGTAAAAGCGGTAGAAGATGCAGAGTGATCCACATCTCAACTCAACGCCACAGGATCAAGCCACGCAAAGTGTAACTTACGTTTCCACAACTAACTTGAATGTTACTTGTTTATTATACCTAACAAAGCTAAATTTATTATATTATTTGTACGTATTTTTAAAAAGTTAGATTTAATGTGACATTAAGTTATTGGTAATTTAATTGTATTTATTTACTACCATTATTAACTTAAAAAAATACAAATGAATTTAATAACAAATATGAACTATGAACAGAATACTACTATAACATGTTACTATATTTAATCATTTTAGTTCAGGGGCTGAACTTAAGAGGTCGTGACATCAAGTATAGCATCAAATTTTGTCGAGAGCGGCTTCTCTATTGCCTTCTATAATATTATTATTCTCTTTGATTAAATAGAGAAGAGGTTATAAAGGTATAAGATGAATTTGTGAAAATTAAGAATTACAAATATAATCGTGGACATAAAATATCTTTGCAATATAATTAACATTTCGTAAAGGTGTCGCTCTAAAACTGGAAATAAATTTGACAAAGATGGCACTTATGAAACGTTTGTTTTTAAAAAGTATTTGTTTATATTATATATTCACATTAAAATTATAATTGAATATTTTGTATTAACCTAACCGTTTTATTTTTATAGTTGTTTATACACCTCGAGCATTAACTTACAACGTCCGACATTTATCTACAGAAGTAGCACATGATGATAGCCCCGTGGAAATGGAAAACCCATTTACAAAAGAAAAACGGCAATGTATACTTTGTAAATTTAACATAACGCCAGACTACAAGAACTACAGGCTTCTGTCACAGTTCCAAAGTCCATATACAGGAAGGATATATGGAAGACATATAACTGGACTGTGTCAAACAAAACAGGCAGCAGTAGAGAGAGAAATCACTAAAGCACAGAACTGTGCTTATATGCCTTACTATTATAAGGACAAAACATTTTTTAAGGATCCTAAGCTGTTTGATCCTGAAAATCCAATCCGTTCACACAGGTTTTAAAAATATCAGGTTGGGTGATTGTAGTTGGAAAAGAATTATAACTTAATTAAAATTATACACTTGAATAAAAACCTTTTTAGTGAAATTATCAATGTTGTTGTGGCAAAGACTTTGCCTTAATAGTCAATAAAAATAATTATTATTATTTATGGATTTTATTATGTGCCCTGTTGCTTCTGAAACATTTTATTAAGGAAATAGATATTAGGCACATATGAATTATTAATTTATTTATTTAATAACAAATTATAGAATGTAATGACATATAAAGAATTAAGAGTAAAGTAGCTTACTTGTTGAAGAAAATATTTTATTCAACTTAAGTGTTTATACTTGATAAAATAATACTATTATCATCTGGAGTAATAAAGCAGTCATTTTCTATATCATAACCAACTAGTTCTGGAGGTATTTTTAAAGTTTTTAATATTTCGGAATAATCCATATTCTGACTATCTGGGAACTTCTTTTTCATAAGATCAAAAAGTTCAAACAGTGCCTCTTGACAGCCTTTTTGCCACTTTTTAATTAACTTCCTAAGTTCTTCAGTATCCTCAGTCATTGCTTTAGCAATTATGAGTTTTTTTTTCATCTCAATTCTATGTTTTAATTCATCAATGTCTTTTTGAGTTATTGATCCTGTAGACTTTGCTTTGGATGGTTTGACCACTTTCTCATAAGTATTTTTTACTAAAATGGTTCTCTTAGTAGATACAAAGTCATCGTCATCATTATCAAATGATTTTTGCAAAGTTTTTTTTTCTGATATTGGTTTAATTTTTTTTATTTTATTTACATTGGGAATAGATTTAGGGCTAGTTTTCTTTTTCACCAACATTGTATTGACAAAATCACTATCTTGATTTTTATTTAAATTACAAAGAGGCAAATCATCCGAATCTGAATCAAATAGTGTCTGTGAAACAGATGTATTTACATTGTTTTTGTGTGAATTATTGTCATCTTGTTGGTGTGTTTTGAGGGATTTTAACATTTTTTTTTGTATAAGAACAATACATTCCTTATTTAAGTTCTTAGGTTCTTTAACATTAAGTTCATTGGCTTTAGTACCATCTACTTTAAAGATTTCATTTAAAATATTACTTGGTTCAGGTTCTGGAATAGTTTTTAACTTTTTTTTTGAATTCACTCTTGACAATTTTGAAAGTGTTTTATTATTGTTTTGGGGCGATTTACGCACAATTTCTGTATTTTTTGTTATGACGTCTTTGTTATTTGCATCTACATTTTGCATCATTAAAAATACTTTGGAATTTTTCTTAGAAACAGGGATATTTCGTGACGGCGTGTCACTAATGTGAGTGGGTGATGAAATACATGCAATAGTTTCATGTACAGCTAATACTGTTTTTTCAGGGGATTGAGGTAAAAAAGCTGATTCCTCACTGGTGCTACATATCTTTCTCTTTTTACACACGTTTGTAATTTCCGTGCTATTCTGGCTTCTGGATAATGGCGAAATAAAAGGCGATGGTCCTTTTTTATTAAATTTCCTGGATAAACCTAAGCGCCTACAAGGTGTCAATAGGGTTTTGCTAATTCCACCGGGAGTTTTAGGAGAATCTTCACTCGACTTCATTTTAATGAAGCTTTTGAAAAAATAATAATTATCTTTTCCAATTACTCCTTTTAAAATTTTTTTTCCTATTTTGTTTTTCGACCACCTTGCCGCTAAATCACGTATTGCTAATAATTGCTATATGCTTATAAGTCTTAAATCAGTGTTGCCAGAAGCCGATACTCATAAGTAACACAAGACAGTTCAAAAAGTATTATTTTCACGAGAAAAGTCACATACCCATGAATAATGTGTAGCTAATATTATACCAACTAACGGAGTAGCTAATGTGGTCCTCGAACCTGTAAAAACCGTTAATACTGTCATTGAAAACATGAACATAGTTAAAATAAGCTGTTTATATTTAAGCATGCATCATCACTTTTGATGTCTGAAAATCGTTCTATCAAGTCAAATGGTTTCAGTATTTCGTATATTTCGCTTAAGACTTAATTAGGAAATTAAGTTGACATAACATTATTCTTAGGTATGTATTAGAAAATGGCAACACGTCAGACTGCCATTCTATATAATTTTCAAAATTTCTCCAGATTCTAGCCAATAAGGTAGTAACACTACCGAAAAGTTTTCTACCTACACTATTGCTTTTCCGAAAACGCTTCTTCCGCAGCCAAGGGTCCTGTTACTACACTATCGTAAAATCGACAGTGTAGCTCCGAGCTCCTGTTCGTAGCACTTTATTGTGTCATATTGTCTCTGGATTCAATGTATGCCTAATGTCACTTTTATAAACCTAATAAAAGTAAAAATTTTACAATATTATTTTAAATAGCAAGCTGCAAAGTGGACATAAGAATGCGAGCAAGGACAGAACAATTTTCTATGTTAGTGGAATTTATATGTACAAAGTCGCGTATTAAATTATTTTAAATTGCATTTTAAAATTAACTACGGTTTGTAAATAAATAAAATATTTTAAACTTACATAATCGCGATAAAGGTACATTAATTAGTAGTATTCATACTCTTATATTTTTTTGGATTTGATCCCACAAGATCTTATCTGCAAAATGAAGAAACAACATACTTAGAATTAAAAAAAACAATATGAAAATAACAGCATAAGACCAGTGTGAACACGGAAATTAGTGGCTGATGAAAGCTCTGGGTTCGGTGTTTGTGCTAGAAAATTTTCAATGTCAACTTGAATGCAGATTTTGCGTTAATATCATCGAATAAGTCTAGTTTTTATTAGTGATTTGCTAATAGTTTGAATAGTCTCTGTTTATGTATACCCTGCACTGTATATATCTAATTTAATTTAATTTCTAAAAGTCATTTATAAAGGTTGATTGTTTTAAACCTATTTCTACACTTAAAAAGTAAGAATTGTAAAACACCAAGTACTCAATGAAATGAAAAGAGGGATCAATAAAGATTATAAAGTAGAAACCTAGTATGGTATGAAATTATGACCTTAGTTAACTTTTAATTCGACATTGGTTCTCCGGCATCTTAGATATAAATTTAAGTTACATCCTGATTTTATGTTAACATTTATATCAATTAACTTTTGTTTTAATCAGCGATTCGCTACTAGTTAATTTGTGAATGCAAAAACTGTTTAAGTAGGGAATGAAATTCCATTGAGGTGGTTCACATTACTCAGATACCTGTAGCAATATGCTGGTGAAATAAACGAATATTGTACATCTAATGCCTATATGAATCACCTATAAATAGTTATGAAAACATACAGGCAGAGTTTGGCTAATATAAGAAGATAATTGAATCATTTGAAAACTTTCGGATGGCAACACAGAATTTCATTGCTAATTTCTCAATATGGCTGTTGTCAAACATTCTTTTTGGATTATTTTGTTCTTATTTATTCATTTACGTCTTTAAATATGAGTTCAAACTATTAAAACTGGAGTTCGAGAGATATTGTTCTGCATGATATCCATATTCCTAACAAAAGAAGTTGAATTCTAAAAAAGCATGATTGTTTACGTGTGGTGTTGAATTTCTTAGGTTAGTATGATTTATCGTCTTGATACTTCATGTAATTACTCATTTTTATTTCTATTATATTTTTTCCGAATAATTAACAGGTATTGATGTAAACTTTTTGCTTGAAACTCTCAGCCATAACTTGATGACTTTGTCAAACTGTTTTGTTAGTGTCTGTGTCAATGTATCTAATGTAACCAAAACATATTTTAGTGTTAATTTTAGCTTATTAAAACCTTATATTCAGGAAAGGTTTTCTCTTATTTCAATTTAATAAGCTAAAAACGCCACATGGATAAACATCTTCGCCCTGAAAGATTTAATATCGACCCGTCAGATAGCTCTAGTACGAGAGCTTGGATACACTGGCGTAAGACCTTCGAAAGCTTCATTTCCGTGCAGAAACCGACCGCTTCAGAAACTGTTGCACAGTCGGTTCCTCCGCCAGACAGCATAAAGTTTCAGCTATTGATAAATCATCTATCACCAAATATTTATACATATATAAGCGAAGCCATGAACTACGAAGTAGCGGTCACAATACTGCAAAAACTTTATGTAAAACCAAAAAATCTAATAATTGCAAGGCACATGTTAGCAACAAGGAAACAACGACCAGAAGAAGGCATTGACACATATTTACAAGCTTTAAAACTGCTTTCTAAAGATTGTGACTTTGCGGCTGTTGATGCAGAAACAAATAAAAACGATAGCGTGCGTGATGCCTTCATATCCGGTATATCATCGCATAAAATAAGACAAAGGCTTTTAGAAAACTTAACTCTAACACTTGATCAAGCTTACAACCAAGCACTCTCTCTAGAAACTGCAGAAATCAACTCTCAAATCTTCAATACTATATCTTTAATTGCTGTTGCTCCAAAAGCACCAACATTACAAACTGTGCACGACGAGCCCTGCTCTTCTGTTAATAATCCTCGACGACGAAAATGTTTCTTTTGTGGGGGACAAATATATCCTCGTAAGAACTGCCCTGCATTTGAAAAGACTTGTCAGCTCTGCAACAAGAAGGGGCACTTTGCCACTGTGTGCAGAAGCTCTTCCAAACCTACAAACTCTGTGGTAGGTACTGAAGATCTTTTCGCTTGTATCACAGCAGCGTCACCTTCTTCACTACGTAAAGCTACTGTACCTGCTTATATTCGAGGAATAAGAGCAGAAGCACTTCTCGACACCGGCAGCTCCATCATTTATAAATGACAGCTTTGCAAGACTATGTTAAAAAGAAAATCCTGTAATCAGACAATTTCTATGGCCTCTCTTAATCATACTCCACAAATGGAAGGCCAAACTTTGCAAATCCTGAAAATCGGAAATCATAAATATGATAATGTGAATCTTCTTATCGTGAAAAATCTTTGTGCTGACATTATTATCGGCCATGACATCCTCGAAGAACATTCATCGCTAGAGTTCTCTTTCGGTGGGCCAAAACATCCACTTCAAATATGTAACGTAACGGAAGCATCAGTACCAGCTGTACCACTTTTTGCGAATGTATCTCCCAACTGCAAACCTATTGCTATTAAGTCTCAAAGGTACAGCAAAGAGGATAGTGAATTTATTTAGTTCAAGCGTATTTCTTTTGGAGTAACAAACGGTGTTTCGAGCCTCCAACGAACAATCGATTGGATAATAAGAAAAGAGAAGCTTCAAAACACATATGCGTATTGATGATATAACTATTTGTGGCCAGGCTCTTGAAGAACACGATCGTAACTTAGAAAATTTTAAGAATGCCGCAAAGAAATACGGTTTAACACTGAGTATACAGAAATGTAAATTTTCTCAAGAGTCAATTAATATACTAGGCTATAATATTCAAAACAACATAATTAAACCTGACAGTGGGCGACTCAAACCATTGATTAATTTACTTCCACCAAGCGATGTACCGATCTTAAGACATGTTTGCACATTATTCTAAGTGGATTCCAAACTTTTCTGAACGGATCCACTCAATTGCTAATACAACAACTTTTCCGCTCACAAGCGAGCAAATTAAATGTTTCGAAGGCTTGAAAAATGATATCGCAAAGTCTTCTATACGTGCAATTGATGTAAATATACCCTTTACAGTTGAAACTGACGCTTCCGATCATTCTATTGCAGCAATACTTACGCAAAATTCTAGACCATTGGCGTTTTACTCAAGAACATTAAATTCAAGCGAACAAAACCATTCTGCCATTGAAAAAGAAGCATACGCCATTGTAGAATCATTAAAGAAATCGAGACATTTCCTTATTGGTAGACACTTTAAGTTAGTAACTGACCAACGCTCGGTTTCTTTTATGTTTAATATGAAATATTCAAGTAAAATAAAGAATGTAAAGATTTAAAGATGGCGACTGGAACTTGCTGCTTTGAAATACGATATTATATACAGACCGGGGAAAGAGAACTATGCTGCTGATGCACTATCCCGAGTTTGTGTGACTGTAGAAAAACGTACTGCAAAACTTTTCGCGCTACACGAGGCTCTTTGTCATCCAGGGGTAACGAGAATGTTTCACTGGGTTCGCTCTAAAAACCTTCTCTACTCTATTGAAGAAGTCAGAACAATGACAAAATGTTGTCGAACCTGCTCTGAAGTAAAACCTAGATTCTTCCGAAATACCTTTGATGACCAGAGGAAACTTGTTAAAGCGACGGCTGCTTTTGAACGCTTTAGCATAGATTTTAAAGGACCAGTTCCAACAAACAAATTCATATTTACCGTGATTGACGAACTTTCACGTTTCCTGTTTGCTTTCCAATGCTCAGATGTAAGCTCGAAAACAGTGATTAAACACCTTAACAACTTGTTTATGATATTTGGCATGCCTTCTTACGTTCATTCAGATCGCGGAACAGCATTTCTTTCCGTCGAAGTACAAGAATTTTTACATGTTCGAGGTATTGCCACTAGTAGAACTACAGCTTGTAACCCTCAAGGTTCAGTAGAAAAATTGAATTCTACTCTTTGGAAAACGATTCTTTTGGCGCTGAAGACGAAAAATCTTTCGGTAGAAAATTGGGAGCAAGTATTACCACAAGCCTTACATTCAATTCGATCATTACTTCGTACAGCCATAAATTGCACTCAACATGAAAGAATGTTTAGACACCCACGAAGATCTACTAACGGCACTTCTGTTCCATCGTGGCTTACAAATTCTGGACAAGTCTTGATGAAGAAATTTAATCGTACAAAACAAATATCAACCATTAGTAGAAGAGGTTGAATTGATATACAGCAATCCTGACTTTTCATACATTCGGTTCCCAGATGGCCGAGAAAGAACGGTGTCGAATCGACATCGACAGCACCATTGGGTTCAGAAGTTGTAGATCTGCGAATAACTAATGAACATACTCCTGATTATGATAACGTCGCAGAACCAATTCCAGAAACAGAAGATCAAATCTTGGAAATTCCTCCATCTAATGAAACGGGACCTGTGGTACTTGAAAATAGCAAAGAGCTAGCGACCGAGTTACCGTCATCACCACAGCCGGAGCCGTAGCCGTTCGTAGATCTGACCGCTTTAGTAAAACTCCGGAATTTAAATATTATGATTCTAAATTAGTGCGGGAGAATGATGTAAACTTCTTGCTTGAAACTATCAGCCATAACTTGATGACATTGTCAATCTGTTTTGTTAGTATCTGTGTCAATGTATCTAATGTAACCAAAACATATTTTAGTGTTAATTTTAGCTTATTAAAACCTTATATTTATGAAAGGTTTTCTCTTATTTCAGGTACATTAATTGATAGAATATTTCATTTCTTTCGCAGGAAATCTGGAGGATGTAGGAGTCGATGCAATAGTGGGAACTATTGGTAAGCTCACGGATTTAGAGCAGAAAGATAGAATAAAACCCCAGCACCAGTACTTTAAAGAAATCGCTTCCATCGCTAGTAAAATTTTCAAAACTTTTCAAGTAAATTTGAAAAAAAATGTGTTTGGTAATAACCTTTTCATTGGTTCTTCCAGGTGTAAGTATAATATCAATACTTATAATAAAAAAAGAAGGGGCAACAAATCAAAGTGTCTGGAGTACACTTGAAAAAAAAACAACCTCATAAACCAATAGTGTCTCATTTGGACAATTTAACATGGATGCTATTCGTAACAAAATTAATGAATTTTATATTGTTAGAAAACAAGTTCCAACATTGAGAACACTTTTGCTGGAATTAAGAGAAAGCATACATAGGATTTACTGGCTGTCGGGAAACTCTTATTGGCTAATGGCTATTTAAGAAAAACTAAAATTTACGTTCTTGGTTAATTGAGCGCCATGACATATCTGCCTGGAGATATTACTATTTAAGATCTATATAGTTAAAACCTGCAAAAAGAAAGGCAACAAATTATTTAGATAAAACTTATGTTCATAAAAACTACAAATTCAAAACATCGTGGCAAGGTCCCTCTACAAGTGGTGCTATTGAAAATATTTCATTTGGAAAAAGGTACATAATTGTACAAGCAGGGTCGGAAAAAGGTCTTGTGCCAAACTCATTATTAGTATTTAGCACTAAATCAAAAATGGCTGATTATCACCATGATATGAATGCTGCCAACTTCAATAAATGCTTAGCAGAAAAGCTCCTACCCAATTTAAATGAGCCAAGTGTAGTTGTTATGGATAATGTTACCATTTCATTATAGTAAATAAAGGCCCTACAACACTGAATCGCAAACATGAGATAAGAGAATGGCTTACTTTGAATAATATTCAATTTGAAGAGTACCATACGAAAGCAGAACTGGTACGTCTAGTAAAACGGTATAAAAGAGCCAATATATGAAGCCGATGAAATTTTAAACCTCCATACCATTGTGATCTAAATGCCATTGAGCTGGTATGGAGTCTCGCAAAACGTAGAGTAGCAAATAAAAATATTAAATTGACTACAGAGCAGTTAGAACAAGTTGTAGATGTGGGGGATGCCGGGGTTTGTTGCCTCCGGGTGACTACCCGGATGACTCCAAAGGAAACAATGCGATTGTGAATGACATCTTTATTTGACGTGCTTTCGCGTCAAAGTTGAGTTTTATAATAAATATAGTTTTAGTTTTTCATGCAGTGCTAGTCATTTTAAGTATCAATACTAAAAGACTAAATACGTATAGTATTTAATTTCATAGAAATGCAGTAACTATCCATGTAAAAAATAATAAAATAAAAGCAAGTATCAATTAATTTTAATACCACAAAATATATCAAACTTTTAGGGATACCATACTATTTTTTTTAAATTTGCCGCGCTTTTTCGTTATCTTCTTTCACTAGCCAGACTCTAGTAAAATAAAAAATCTGCGTTTACTGCACAAGACGTTATGCGACAGAATTACCATCTAAAGTTCTAATTTATAACTACTAAACAAATACATCAAAAACTAGCGTGTATTTTTTCTCGATCTCCCTTATTTTCTCTCACGATTTTTCTCACTTACTTGTTCTCTATTCTCGCTCAATGGCTATTTGCTCACTCAATCTATCAATATTGAAGATTCTAATAAAGCGCCAGCTTGTGAATATGATTAGGATCCCTTCGGAGTGTATGGCCTATCCAATTCCATTTGCGTCGCTTGATCTGCTGGCTGATCGGTTTTTCTTGGCAGCGCTCCCAAAGTTACTCGCTAGAAGTTTTTTCAGGTTAGTAGATAACCAAAGTACGGTGAAGACAGTGGTTGAAAAAGAGTTGGAGTCGGTGCGACATGTCTTTGGATCCGAATATTTTAAACTTGATTCGACGCTTCAACATCCGTGACTGCAGGCTGAAGTTGTTCAAAGGTTGCTCGGGCCTCGGCAATACGCGAAGTGATGTCCTCTTCTGTACCTCCAGTTTCAGACACGACGCTTCAAGGTATACAAATTTTTGAACGCTCTTCGAACGTTCGTCCTCTACACCCAACCGCAATGGGGTGCGGTTCACAACCCCAACACGTATTTCTTTCGTTTTCCGGGTGTTGATTTTGAATCCCGCAAATCACACCTTGCATTCTAGGTCATCCAACTTAGATTGCATGTCGCGGTGCGTGTGACATAGCAGACGTAGGTCATCGGCATAATACAAATCTTCATTGGATGATTTCCAAAAAGGTCACTCTGGTAGTAGATCTACCGCATTTACTACGGATAGTGGTCAGAGAAATTGGAGAATATGAAACTCCACCCGTATCAACTCGACGTCTGCCGTTCCACGACTGAGCGTTTTTCAAGGCAAATTTTGCGCGCAACCACTACTATATGGAACCAGCTGCCCACTGAAGTATTTCCGAACTAATTTGACTTAGGGTTCTTCACGAAAAGAGCGTTCCAATTCTTAAAAGGACGGCAACGCACTCGCGAGCTCTCTGGCATTGAGAGAGTCCATGGGCAGTGGTATCACTTAGCATCAGGTGAACCTCCTGTCCATTTACCCCCTGTTTTATAAAAAAAGAGATAGCGACCATACGCTGCTCCATCTCAGCGTAAAATACATGACATGCCCAAAACATCAGTGGGCCATCGTAGCTCATTGCTGCCCCCATCCACGACGCTTGAATAGATCGTGAGACTGTCCTCGACTGCAAAATGTTAACACGAAAATTAAAATAAACCTCAGTGTACTTATAGCTCACAATCTAAGCTTTAATGGTTACATTGAATTGCTTTCGGGACGGTTGCGCGAGTTAATGTATGTATTCAGGAGCCTATATGCCGTTGCTGACTGAACTACAATTAGAATGGTCTGGGAGACACTTTGTCAATCATTGCTAATTTACTGTGTAGTGGTCTGTGTAGTGGCACCTATAAAATCTCACTTCTGAAACTAGAGCGAGCCCAACGAGCAATTCCTTAAATCTCATTGTCTCTTTCCTTTAGTTTTCCTACTGTGGAACTTTATAAAAATGGTTCTGTGCTTACAGTTTGATAGCTGTTTTCATATACATCATTCTTAAACAACATTCGCTGTTATTCTTCTAATATAAATACTCTGAATATGCATATCCTAAAACTATAAAATTTGTAGAGCAAATAGTTTATTAATATTTACTTACTTTGAAATATAAAAGGATAATCTGCTAGATGTAAGGAAGTAGTTGGTCCCAAAGTTCTGTTATAATTGGAAATAATGATAAAAAAAGTACTGATCAGTTTTTAATGAGTGCTATATCAATTTATACTACATTAATTAAAGAATAGAAATAGTTTAAATTATTTGAGATGATAAACCTTTTTTTTAATACAGGTCCTTAAGCGCCGCAGCCAGTCGTCTATTGCAGCACGCACCATATTCATGTCGATTTTAGTGACAGCTTTTTTTAAAGATGACTTCAGACTCCAAATTTTATGGGGTTTATCACAGACCTTCCTCCCTATTTTTATAGTCTAAAGGATTAAGGTCCGAACTTGAGAAAGGTCATTCCTCATGTCTAATTAAGTCGATGTTTTAACGCTCAAATCAGGCTTGAGTAGTCTTGTCTTTGTGTGCAGGCGCAGAGTCTTGCTGAAACACGAAGTGATGCCCCGAAATAGCGTGCTGGGCAGGTCTTTGACAAGCCGATCTAAAACCGTCTCTTGGTACACTTTTGCACTGGTTTCGACCCCCTTTTCGCAAAAATGAACCTAAGTTGGCCCGTGATGGGACACTTTAGGTCACCAGAGGTTGAGCGCTACCCCTCTGTGCCATCCCCACCCTGCGGAACTCCATGGTTATGGAGATATTCATGGTTAAAGTTTTAAGGTTAGAATGGTAATGATTTAGAAACTGTCGCCTGAATTTGATGATACTCATAATGTATCATATGGGTACATATACTCATATGTACCTTGATTGGAACACCTACAATTTTTGCTGGCTTGCTTAAGTTGCGTGTAAAAATTGTGTAATGTATTGAAATTCGTAAACAAACAGTACATATTCTACTTTTCTATCGGTTATTAGAGATGTGACAGTCTGCATAAAAAATCAGATTTTTAATATATCGACTGTTTTTGAGCATGAAAAATAGTTTTTTTTTTAATATTTACCGATTATTTTCTAATTTTTGAACTTTGAATAATAACCCCCAACCACTTTCACGCGCCAGAAACAGTTATTTAAAAAAAATATTAATATACTAACCTAACCTAACCTAACAATAGATAATAATTGGTTTTTGGACAGCTTCGGCGCTACGGGAAATGCAGCCCCTTCACCTGAAGCACCTGTAGCCGGTTAATATAAGAGGGGGCACAATGCACAAAGACTACGCTAGCGTATGTCATGCACGGTCGGATAGCATTTTATTCAAGTCTCCGAGCTCTTATATATACTCTAGGAGTAGGGCAGACAAGACCACGTGAATAGTGAGCTGCTCTGATTCGGTTTTTGACAAACGATGATTTATTTAGTGATCCGCAAAAAGATCGATACCTGAGTAGTATGTATACTTTCAAAATCTTCGGAACCCTACACTAATTGAAACGTGAAGTGATTGACGTTTAATATCAATTATTTGTCAAATATATTTTGTAATTGCCTGTTATTTACCAATTATATAAGTATGAAAAGTAAAAAAAAATCTTATTAACTGTTAGTTTGCCCAACCTAAAACTTTGCAAAACGCTTTTTTATGCGCGTGATCTACAATATGGGCATTTAAATTGATTGGAAAGAGTATCCCCGTTTTCCTACTGACACCCATCTGAAAGCCATCAACTTCTGTTTTCGGACACGATTTCTTGCTATCCGCACCTTGATAGCTTTGATTACTGGTGGTGTTCTTGCGGAGCGCGGCCGGCCAGTTCTTTTCTTGTCCTCAACACTGGAGACTTCATTGTACCAATCCATAGTACGGTACACAAACCTAAGCATTATATTCAAATTTTTGAGTAACATGAAAATGGTACTCGGCGAGTGCAACGTAATAACAGTTATTCGGTTTTCTTTAAATGTCCGTTAAAAATTACGGAAAATGATTGTTTGTTGTTTTAAAACAATAGTCAAACATTCAAATATATTCAAATAGATTTCATCTCAAATCCTAAAAATATAAAAGTATGAGTATGTTGTTATTATGCAGGTTCAAAATATTTTATTTATTTAGAACCTTAAATTTCTTAATTTCGTATAGCAACTCGACGCTACACTATCGACTTTGCGGTAGTATAGTAATATATCTCTTGGCTGTGAATGAAGCGTTTTCGACAATACAATTACGCTAAAACGGTAGTAGTTCGGCTAGGCTTAGGGTATCCACAGAAGGAATATGGCATTGCTTAATGACAGTGACATTTACCTTTTACCGAAACTTCACGGAGAAAAGAGAAATTCCAAATTTTTCAATAATCAAACCGATCAAAAAACATACTACGCCACTTGCTATTTCGAGTTCGAATTCAAGATCGCGATTTGACTTGGATCTTGTCTACAAGTACGCGAAAACTAAACTTAGCTTAAACATTTAAATAAAAAGTTTCTTGTGTAATATTGTGTAATTTTTAAGAGTTCAGTGTTTGAAAATATTACATAATGCCACTCCTAAGACTTACGTCTGGAACTTTTGGACAGCTGCGCACTTTCGCTACGTCATCTGCTCTTGGAAAGAGGGTCAAAACATTTGCAGTTTATCGTTGGAATCCTGATGAGCCAGACAAAAAGCCATACACTCAGAATTTCGAGGTGGATTTAGATGATTGCGCGCCTATGGTTCTTGATGCATTACTAAAGATTAAGAATGAAATGGACCCAACCCTAACATTTAGAAGGTCGTGTCGTGAAGGGGTGTGTGGTTCTTGTGCAATGAATATTGATGGAGTCAACACTTTAGCATGCATCAGCCACATTGATCATAATTTATCCAAGCCTACTAAAGTCTACCCATTGCCCCACATGTACGTAGTTAAAGATTTGGTACCAGATCTCACTAACTTTTACCGTCAGTACCAGTCCATAGAACCATGGTTGCAGCGTGATAATGAGGCAGTAAAGGGTAAGGAGACTCAGTTGCTCCAGGATGTTGAAGACAGGGCTAAACTTGATGGTCTATATGAATGTGTCCTATGTGCTTGTTGCTCTACAAGTTGCCCCTCTTATTGGTGGAATGGTGACAAGTACCTAGGGCCTGCTGTTCTCATGCAGGCTTACCGGTGGATTATTGACTCTAGGGATGATGCCACCTCTAAACGCCTTTCAAACCTAAAAGATACATATTCAGTTTATCGATGCCACACAATCATGAACTGTACGAGAACATGCCCCAAAGGTTTAAACCCAGGACGAGCAATTGCTCAGATCAAAACACTGTTATCAGGAATGGTAAAGAAACAGTCCCCAATTATGGACCCTGCTGGCCTTCAAAAACAATCTGCAAGCAATTAACTTGGAACTTAGAACAATATTATTTTTTTGACAATGTTGCAATAAATGCAACTATCCCTTTTGATGTAGAACTTAATTTAAAGTTTAATTTTTGACTGAACTGCTTGTTCTATTATATATCTGTAGGGTTAGTACCAAATTGTTTATTAAAATCTGATTGATGTAAGAAAAATAAAATTGCTAATAATACAGTTTTGTCAATATAATATTGTTTCAGTACATTCTTATTGTCCTAAGTATGTACCAATACTTTATTGATATTAAGAAAATAAAAAACCGTGGCATGCTCCCGAATCTGTACAATACTTTTCGTGAATAAATTCTATTTCAAATAGATACTTGTCTTTTATTTATACTAATATAGTAAAAAGAAATGATTTGTATGTTTGTATCAGTGAAACTCAATCCTACTGTGCCAATTTTTTACTATTAGGATACAACATTCCCTTTGACTAACATAAGTTTTTTCACAACATTTTATAATTTAAAGCTCATTTTGGGACAGGCCTAATATGACAAGTGAATGATAAAAATCTTATTACTATTTACTGGCTTTTAAATTTATTAATTCAATAAACTAGAATATGAGGCTAAATTATGAATGATTGTATATAAATTTATGGTCAAAATATCTTATTGAAGAACTTTGAAAAAAAATGTATAATTTTATATATTTACACTGTTACTACTATTTCTAGCATAAAAAATAAAATCAAACTTTAAAAAAATTATACACCTTTAACTCAAAATTTGCAAATATATTATAATAACATACAAATCTATTTTTATTTACATACATAAACAAATTTGGAGTAATAATTCTTCAGGAAATAAGTCAATGATTTTTGCAGGCCTAGAATTAATTTGTAATATTCCTAAGATGACAAAGAAATCTTTAAATAACTTTTACTATACATTTTTACGTAGTAATTAATTAAAGATTTATTTGATTGCGCATTCAATTAAGTTGACAATTACATATATTGGCAGTACCTTGGTTTATTTATAGTTTAATACTAGGTTTTAAGTGAAACCTAGTACTGTTAGCAAAGTGTAATGATATAAAATTACTATCTTAAACAAATGTATTGTTTACAATACATATTACAACAATACAATTTCAAGATTTATATTATTCAATCAATTCATAGAATCTATAAAAAATGAATAAGGTATTTAATATACATACTGAGTCTCAAATAGCTTTGAATCTTTTGTATGCAATGCATCATGTCAAACTTCTACATTAGTCAATATAACAAAACATTCAACTTCTAATTATAAAATTATCATATTACTTATATAAGAATAAGAATTTACAATTATATAATTTGCTATAGTAATTCTAAATTTTCGTATGTAACTCTCATAGGTATTAGATATTACTGTTGTTGTATGATGATCAAAACATCAATAATAACCCACACTAAATATTTTTAAGAAACAATTATTCAAAAAAAACTGTCATGGAAAATAATATTGGCATTTATTTGAATTTAAAGGAAGTGATATCTATTTACCATTTAGCGTGGTATCATTATAAAATCTAACTGACATTTCGTCTAGACAGAAAATGTAACTTGGGTTTATAGAGGTCTGATGTTTCATACCGTTGCACCATATGTCTTGGTGCCTTTATTTTTCCATTGGAAGTTTTTGTAGGAGTGTTCTGTTCGTAGTTCTCTACTGATTTGTCACTGGAAGGACTGTTTGGTAGTTCTATAAAAATAATGATTTACTGGTCAATGAAAAACAAGAAATATGAGTGGGTCACAGTGTTTATATTTAAACAAAAAACTATTACAGCTAAAGAAACAAAATAAAGATTTTTTTAAGAAAAATTAAGTAAGTGAATACCTGTCCTCTTTGGTCTTGACAGGCCAACTCTTTTCGCCCGTCCTAAATATTTCGATCTGACACTCGCTAGATTATCCGTACATGGTTCTTCTGTATCTGAAAAGATAAAAGTTTTTAGGTAAATGTTCCATGCTCAATCATAAGACGGTGGACTTATTTGATTACGTGGATTGTTGCATTATGGAGACTTACAGACAGAAAAGAAACACATCTTATTAATATAACAGTGGATAAAAACTACTTATTCCAATACATATAGTGAACACTTGATACCTTGACGCGTAAAAGGTAACTCTGCGTGTGTTTAAGAATAAATTCGCCTTATTCCATCCAAGTTAAGGTATATATAGATAAGTATCTTAGTAGCTACTCAAAATATTTAAAAAATGTACCTTGAGTGGTAGACGTAATAAGTTCAGAAGTGCTCATTTTTCGTATTTTATGGGGTGTTAGAACTGGCCGATTGTTATTTTCTGAGGTTTCATTATCATTTATTTTCCTCTTTATACTACAATCGATTGCGTTATCAATATTTGATTCGGTAATATAATCGATTTTTGGCATTTTTGATGGTGATCCATCAATAATATCGCCGAAGATAATTTGCATGATCTCTTTTCTAGAAGTTTTATTTACCATTTCTTGTAATTTAGCATCATAATCATTACTTAATTCAAATGAACAATCTGATTTCCCAGGACTAAATACTTGGCATTTTATATCTGAGTCACTTGATCGAGACTCAGAATCAATTGGTAATGATACTTCAGCAGTCAAATTCAAGTTTTTTACTATTGCCTTTGTTTTAGGCATTTTCAATTGGCCATTTTTATGATAACTGACAATGTCAAAGTCACCAAAAGTACTAGCAACATCTTTAAGTACATTTTCTTCATATGTATCACAATTAATTAGATAAAGCTTATTGCATAAATTTGTTTTTTTAATATACAATGTAAGAAACTCAGTATATTTAGTTTTTTCTAGTTCTGAATTATATTTCTCATGATCAGCAAAAAAATGTAATTCATCTTTTTCTACTTCTTTTTTATTTACATCTAAATTTTCTTCAGATTTGCATTGTTTCCTAGTTTTGTTTTTGTTTGCTGTATTGTCCTTTTCATGGAGTTGCATTTCAGGTATATCATCATTGGGGACTTTTATAACATTTGATTGTCCTTTAATTTCTGAAATAGGCAAGTCACCAGAAAGGGTTTTATTTGTTTTATCTGATTCAGAAGAGACTTCAATCTTTTGGCTTATAGTTTCTTGTTCTTCATCACTAATTTCAGTTTCATTACCTGCATTTAACTCTTCATATAATTCTGCATTTGTGTAGGTTTTTTCATCAACATAAGTTCTTTGTCTTTCACTGGGAACAGTATTTTGAATAATATATTGATTTGCTGTGTTAGTATTACATGCAAATTCTAATTCTGGTCCAGGTATACTGGAGTATACTTGACTTAGGCTTGGTCTCACATTCGCTTGAAACTCCAAAAGCAGAGCTGCTTCTTGATTCATACGTCTTTGCTCTTCTTCTAAAAATTTGCGCATTTTCATAATTTTCTTTGCTTCTTCAAAATTAGCTGCTATTTTTGGCTTTTTCAATGTAATATCAGGTACAAAAGGCAATCTTGGTGGTGCAGCTACTGGGGTTTCTAGATGGGTTTCTAATCTGACAATAGGTTTGTTTTGTAATACTTCAGCTTTCTTACCCACATCATGTGGAGCTTCTTTATCGCTTGGAGTGGTTGAACCACTCCCAGATGTGTTATCAGATTTACTATCCGATTTTGAAGTGCTTTCCTTTGCACCTTTTTTGCTTTCTGATGATTTGGAACTAGAAGGCTGATGAGAACCTTTTGATGAAGAACTGCCATCATTGGAATCTCTATCAGTTGAACGTCTATTTGGATTCCCCCTACCAGAAAGACTGTAGTGATCATCTGTATCTTTTTTAGACTTTTTATCTTTATCTTTATCACTAGACCTACTTTTACTGCTACTACTGCTTTTTCTGTCTCTATCGGCATGGTGAGAACTCGATTTTGAATCCTTAGAGTGCTTATCTTTAGAAGAAGATTTATCGGAACTCTTTTCTTTGTCTTTTTGATTTGCAGATGAAGACTTTTTGTCATCTGATCTGTTTGACTGTCTATGGCTGGAGCTTGAGCTTCGATGAGATTTTGAGTCTTTATGGCTTGATTTGTGAGAGCTTCTGTGTCTAGACGAATCTTTATTTTCTTTTCTATCACCTCTATCCTTTGACCTTTCTTTTTCGCTTGGTTTATGTTTACCATCATCTTTAGATTTTTTATCATGGCGACTGGTATCTCTACTGCTTGAAGGTTTTGACTCAGACTTTTTGTCTCTTGCTGAATGTTTATGTTCTCTAGACCTATGTGAGCTTTTATGACTGCTTTTTTTTTCTTTTTTACTTTCTTCAGAATTTTGATCAGCTTCTTCTTTAATTTCAGTATTTACTTTACTGTTGGCATCACTTTCATAATCAATTTGTAAATTATTGCTATTGGAACTGTCTTCATATGCAGGTGTTACAAAATTATCTATATTAACTTGATTTAACTGGTTGGATAAATCAGATTCATTTTTATGATCCAATTTAGGTGCATCCAAACTATTTTCAGTAGATTTTGTGTCTAATGCAAATCTGAAAGTACTTGGCTCATTGATTTCTTCTTTTTTACACTCTATCAGTTGGTTTTCAAATGCTTGTTGAGCATCGCAAGAGTTTTCATTATTGTAACTTCTGATAGGAGTCAAAGGTGACATATTTCTACGTAATGATGAATCCGAGCTGGAGTCGTCGTCATCACTGTTGACAGTTTTAAGGAACGTACCATTTTCTTGTTTTGGTATTTCATCTGGTAATGGAATATCTGTAGCAACATCTGGTTCTTTTGGAAGTTCTATTTTGTCTATCTCAAGCTTTTCAATTTTTGGAGGGCTATTTTCAGGAGGTGGTATATCTTCAGGTCTTATCTCTTCTGCAGGGAGTGGAATGCTGTTTTTATCATTACTACCATTTGAGTCATGTATTGTTAGTTCACTAACACCAGATGTGTCTGCTTCTTCCACTTTCTCAGTTATTTCAGCTAACTTTTCTTCTTGTTTTTGTTCATATACTGGCTCAGATATGCCATCCACTTCCATTGGCTCATCTTTATCATCATTACTTTTAACTGAACCTGGACTTACTGCTTCCAAGTCCGTCGGAAGCAAATCTGCAATTCCATTTGATGTTTCAACTGAGTTCTTCTTTCTAGTGATACCCAGATAGTCATAGACAAGGTCTTCTACTTTTGGAACAAATACTGTTGCTAACTTTGGGTTAACAACTTGATCTACTATTCTTTCAACCCCTTGCTCCAGGTAATTGCCACTGTAAAAATAAGTAAACAAATCAATTCAACATACATAAACATTTATATTTAATTATTATACTCAATGCTACAGAAGATTACAAAGCTCTAAAATATCTAAAATAAAGCATTATGAAACTTTAAACTTTAATTGCAACAATTTATTATATATCAAATCTTTTTCATTAATCAATAAAAAATCAATCAATTAAAGCTTGAAAAAATAATTTATTTTAAAACAAAGAATTACACACTCTAAAATATGTTTTCTCAATTTTTCTCTTAGTTGATTCTTGTTGAGATCTGGTTTCCAAACTTGTCGGGCAAGGAATGATGATACAGAGTTCTCTACTCGCTGCCGAAGATTCTGATATGCTGGTCTTGTATCTACATCTGCTATACAGTCTTTTCTGAACTATAAATAAATATATTATAATTAAATGTGGCCAAGGCCATGTTGAAATTAAGAAAAAAAATATTAAAGAGTCATTATATGATTAAATTGACCTAAAATTTAAGATTTTTTAGATGATGAAAATTAACCAAATGATCAAATAGAAACTACTATGCAAAAATCCATACAGTTTTAATAGATTCACAACCAACCTTCTAATGCTTTTTAAGACTACTAATGAGTATAAATGAAAAAAATTACATTATAATCTAATGTTTACGCAGATTAATGGGCAATCCAGAATAGAAAGATGAATAATACATATTAATAAACAACCTATAACCTATAATCATTTAATAAAGATGTAAATATAGAAGCTGAGTTGTAAAAAATAAAATAGATTATTATGTTCATTGTTTAGACACAGTACCATTAGTTCACTTCAACAACAATGATAATTAAATTAGTAATTATTAATTAAAAAGAATTTAAGTTAGTAATTATTAATAGTCTGAATGTAATTAAATGTCAAAAGTGTATTAGCTATTCAGTTCTATGTATAGTTTAGTTTTCCAAAATAGTTACATCACTAAAACCATTAGTAGAGAATAATATAGTAAAGTTCAATGCCATACATAATAATGTACACATAGCTTAAAATAAAGAAGTAGTATGTATTCCTTCACAACAAAATTTTATAATTTAAACACTGCTGTCAAATACATTCTTATATTCATATTGTCATTAAATGTGATATCCAGTATAGTAGATGTTTTAAATAGAAAAATGAAAACAGCTTTCACATGACAAAGTTTAGAAAAAAAATTCTACCTGATCGAAAATTCCTTTTGATTTCAGCTCGTAAACCAATTGATCAACTAAACGAGGATCACCAGGCATGTACTGTAAATGAGCCATTATCAATTTGACAAATAAATAATCATTAACTAATAAAGCACGAACTGTAAAGGTTTTATTTGCATATTTTATGTTACGATAGTGTTTACTAGATAAAGTTAAAATAATACTATCTTTTTCCCATAAAAAAATCAAATGATCAAAACTTAAACTTTATGTGAAGACAAATTCCTTACTCAGTGTTGCCAACTAGCCCATATAAAATTTGCTTAACTGATGTTAAATTTTTTATTAAGTATGCTAAAATTATGCTATCGGTAGTTATGTAACCTAACATTAGCTAAGTTACGTATATATCTATTTTAGTATATAATTAAAAGCATAAACCAAATGTTACAAATCCTCGCACACATGGAGCCAATATGAGCCCTTCAGTTATTTTTCACACTCATAAATTGTTATATAATATTCTTGCTTGCTTCTATTCTTGCTATTCTTCTTGTAGTGTACAAAAAGGGTGACTGCACAAGTTGTATTGAAGTGCAACTTAAATTTTTTGGAGCCTTAGATTTTATTTGCGTCGTAACCCCACTACCCTAAATTTTATGTTAGTTTTATGCTGATATTTTAAACAATTAAAGTCAATTGTTACCCAAAGTGTTTCTTTGAAAAAAATAAAGTCTTTAATTTATCTAAAGTGTTAAAACCACCAAACTTATCTACGTCATAAAACAATTAAATTATTTCAAAAGAGACTACAAACAAGTAGCTAGATGTAACAAATTCTGTTCCTGTAATATCGGATCCAATCCAAATGTAGGTGATTAGTACGTGTCGTAATGATGTGTCAGTGATGTGTCCTGACAAGGACAGTTGTAAACGTTATCGTTATGAAACAATAATTTGTTCTGAAAATAACAGTTAATTGCGTTATCGTTAGACCACGATATCGAACTGTTCTGAGAAGAACACGTTCGTACCCTTCGACGGTTGCGCGCAGAGAAGGACAACTTTTTGCCGCGCCTCGATTTTGTCGTCTACGCACCCTTCGCATCTTGGTTACACACACCATACACACCGTACACCACATGTTACCACTAGTGGCCAGTGTAGGATAACTTTTGTAAATAAATCTACAGTTTTTAAAAATTAAACACATTCCACATTCCATCTTCACCTCTTCTCAACGAATTATTAGGAAGTTTTATTTTAACCAAATAAGGACCAGTCAACTTAAATCAAAACTAACCTAAAGTGGTGACCCCGAGAAGAACACCAAGGAAATTGAAGATGACGAACACAGAAAATTCCGGTGCAGAGCGTCAAGTTTCATCACAACCGTCGAGCCAAGAAGTCTCCGGTATTTCACTATCGCTCAGTGTGCAACCTCCAGAATAACAACCAACCTTCGACACCCTCATCGGTGAAATAAGAAGGTTGTTTTTGGAAGTCGCCGAGCAACGAGCACAACCTCGCGACAACTACCGCAACAGTCGTTCTCGCCACCATTCACATTCACAATCACGCTCGCGGAACGCATCGACAAATCGAAACGAAAACCGACGAGAATCGCTGATGGAAGATCGAAGCCGGAAAAAATCTCCAAAGCCGTACTGCTATTACCATCATCGCTACGGTATGGACGCGAAGAAATGCACACCACCATGCCCATGTTTCAAGCCCATAAACCAGTCGGAAAACTAAAAGTAACGCTGGCCGCGGCGGGAACCGGCGTTACCGAATCATCACACCGCCTTTTCGTTACCGACAGGGTAACGAAACTTACCTTTTTGGTCGACACAGGAGCCAATATCTCCGTGCTACCAAAGACAAAAGGCTCACGCGAAAAACCACTGCCATTTCAACTCTACACCGCCAACAACACGGTCATTCCAACATACGGAGAGAAGTCACTCCAACTCGATCTTAACCTCCGAAGACCATATACTTGGAAATTCGTCGTAGCAGATGTCCAGAAGGCAATCCTGGGAGCAGATTTCTTGCAGCACCACCACCTCATTGTCAGATTGCCCAGATCAGCAGATTTCCCAGGCACAACCAGAATCACTTCAATGAAGCTTAGTCCCAAACATTCCGTTGAACACTTCATTGAAACAAATGGACCGCCCCTTCACTGCAAGCCACGCCCCATTGCACCGCATCGTTACGAAATGGTCAGGAAGGAATTCCAAAACATGATCGATCAAGGGTTATGCAGACCAAGCAAAAGCCTTTGGGCATCACCTCTTCACGTCGTGCCAAAGAAAAATGGAGACCTACGCGTGTGTGGCGATTACCGAAGACTCAACGCCATAACCAAGCCCGATCGGTATCCCATACCACGTATACGTGACTTCACATACCAACTCGCAGGGAAGAAAATTTTCTCCACACTCGACCTCAATCGCGCGTACCAACAACTGCCAGTCAGCGAGCAAGATGTGGAGAAAACCGCCATCATCACACCTTTTGGTCTTTTCGAGTTCCCGCGCATGTGTCCTGGTCTAAAGAACGCCGGACAGACTTTCCAACGCTTTATTCACGAAGTACTGCGTGAACTCGACTTCGTATTCCCTTTCGTTGACGATCTACTCATAGCATCAATCGACGAGGAAGAGCACCGAAAACATCTACGCATCGTATTACAGCGACTAGAAAAATACGACCATCAACCCATCAAAATGTGTTTTCGGCCAGCCAACTGTGAAATTCCTCGGTCACCGAGTCACGGCGGAAGGAATACAGCCACCCCAAGAGAAGGTACAAGCTATTACAGACTTTCCAAAACCACAAACCGTAGAAGAACTACGACGTTTTCTCGGTATGATAAACTTTTACCGTGAAAATATCAAAGATGCCGCCACCATACAAGCGCCGTTAAATACCTACCTGCACAACGTCAAAAAGCGTGACAAAACTAAGATCGACTGGACCACTGAATCAACGCAAGCTTATGAAGCATGTAAAGAGAGCATAAAAAACGCCGCTTTACTTGCTCATCCGCTCACCAGGCGACACTTGCTATATTCAGCGACGCTAGGGACAAAACAGCTGGTGCCGCACTCAACCAATTTATCAACAAGTCATGGCAACCACTCGGCTATTTCTCGAAGAAATTCACCGACGCACAGACTCGCTACAGTACCTACGATCGAGAGCTACTCGCCATCTACATGGCTGTCAAACATTTCCGCTAAATGTTCGAGGGACGAAAAATAATAATATTTACCGACCACAAGCCGCTAACTTTCGCTTACACAAAAACAAATACAAACAGTGAATCACCGAGACGCACCCGACAGCTACTTTATATCAGCGAATTTACCACTGATATACGACAAGTCAGTGGATCTCAAAATGCAGCCGCTGATGCATTATCACGTGTCGAAGCAATCACCTGTCCATCGCCGATCGACTACAATCTACTTGCAGAAGCTCAAGAACGCGATAGCGATACCATTAAAGCACTCAGTCTACAGAGCAATTTATGTTTCAAGAAAGTCAACCCGTCCGTCTCAACCATCAAATTACACTGCGAAACTTCAACCTCACAGTTACGTCCGTACCTACCAGAAGAATACCGACGTACCGCATTCAACGCAGTACATAACGTTAGCCACCCTGGAATAAAAACTACGAGAAAATTAATTACGCAACGTTACTTCTGGCCCTCAATGAACGCAGACGTCGGCAAGTGGGCAAAAGTATGCCTACAGTGTCAGCGCGCCACAATACAACGCCACACATCAAGTCGATTATCAATTTTTTCACCAACCGAACGATTCGAACACGTTCATCGATATCGTTGGTCCGCTACCTACCGCGGCCAGCGGACATCGATACCTCGTGACAATGATCGACAGAGCAACAAGATGGCCCGAAGCATACCCACTATGAAAAATATCAGCTGAAGACGTCGCCAAAGCGGTATACGAAGGTTGGATTTCCCGTTTCGGTTGTCCTGTAACAATAACAACGGACCAAGGACGCCAATTTGAAGGCAGAGTATTTGCATCTCTTTCTCGCTTACTGGGGATTGAAAAAACGCGTACAACTTCATACCACGCACAGTGCAACGGTATCATCGAACGATGGCACCGTGTCCTTAAAGCCGCATTAAAAGCAAGACTACAGACCGCAAGAAGCTGGATCAACGAGCTACCAACCGTCCTACTCGGATTACGCGCCGCTATGCGAAGTGACACCGGCGTAAGCGCCGCCCAACTTACCTACGGATGCAACATACGCTTACCCGGTGATTTCTTATCAACGACCCGCAATGACGTCATCATGGACTCTGGATACATCGATCAGCTGCGCGACGCAATACGTAACCTGCAACCAATGCCTAGTCAACCACACAGCAACACAAAACCCATATTCGTACACCGCGACCTGCAAACATGTGAATACGTATTCGTACGCATAGACGCCGTAAAGAAGCCATTACAAGCACCTTACGACGGACCCTATCGCGTGCTGAAACGAAACAGCAAGATATTCACGCTGCAGTTACCTAACCGTGAAATGAATATCTCTATCGACAGACTCAAACCTGCCTACACTATCGCCGAGCAAGATGTGCCTACTGATACAACAACGAGTACCTGCAACAAGCAAATCACATCAAGTGCGAGCGAACTACATGAACCATCAAATAGCCTGAAACATCAAAATGACAACAGCCTGAAACATCAAAATAACAACAACCTGAAACAACAAGACACTGGGAACACCTCAATACCTACAAGAACAACTCGCCGAGGCCGCGTTATACGCCTGCCGGTACGCTTCGCTAGAGGGGAAATCCTGTAGGTGATTAGTACATGTCGTAATGAAACAGTGATGTGTCCTGACAAGGACAGTTGTAAACGTTATCGTCATGAAACAATAGTTTGTTCTGAAAAGAACAGTTAATTCCGTTATCGTAAGACCACGATATCGAACTGTTCTGAGAAGAACACGTTCGTACGCTTCGACGGTTGCGCGCAGAAAAGGACAACTTTTTGCCGCGCCTCGATTTTATCGTCTACGCACCCTTCGCATCTTGGTACCACATGTTACCACTAGTGGCCAGTGTAGGATAATTTTTGTATATAAATCTTCAGTTTTAAAAAATAAACACATTCCACGTACGGTCTTCTGCCTTTACAGTGCACACGAGCCTCTCTCTGTACTGTATTGCCGTGGTTTTTAATTATTAAAAACCCAAGCAATCGCCGTTGAGGATCCGCCTTGCACCAACTTACGCCGACGCCGAAGCGAAGAAAGTACTGCGCCTAGTCCGGCCTCCCACCAGCGGGTCTCACCGGAGGATGCGCATGTGCGGACGGAAAAAGCTGTTTTTACAAAACAGCCGAAGACTGCGCACCGTACAAAACACCTTCTTACGGTGCGCTATACATGCACCACGCTACGTGAGGAACGCCACCATAGCGCGAGACTTGCGGATGGAGTCGATCGACGAGTTCGTCGCACGGCTCGCGATGAGGATGTTTGATCGAGCGGACGCCTCTCAACATCCTCACCTCCAAAACATCGCGCCGTGGCACTCCAGGCCGCCCGACCAATACAAAGTAAGTACCCGCGTGAGCTCTTCTCCGCGGGTCCCGACGACACCAGGGCAGCAAACGCGGCTTCGACCGCTGGTCGCCTCGCTGGGCCTCCCCCGGGTCAACCGGGGGTCTCACCCGGCGGTGCTTGACCGCGAGCCGCGCAAGCTGCCCGATACCATCACTCATCATCACGACACCAGGGCCAAGTCGAGACTACTCCTTGGCCCCCTCCTCATCATCATCACCACCGGACTTGACACTCCGGACACGACCCCATCGGCTGCGCGCAGCGGGTAGAGACTGAGTCTCCCCGCGCGCCTGCAGCCCTCACCAAGGGCTATATGCCCGCCCCCGTACCGCCCTGTATCAGCAGGGCGCGAACATATACACCACCTGAAGGGGGCATACGCCCCGAACAGGACAAAACACCCCCCTCGCGAGGGAGGGTGCAGCAATAACTACGAGATAAACACATTCCACATTCCATCTTCACCTCTTCTCAACGAATTATTAGGAAGTTTTATTTTAACCAAATAAGGACCAGTCAACTTAAACCAAAACTAACCTAAACAAACCTTTGGATTTACAATGTTATTTGTACTGGGCTATTAAAAATTCTCCGACTCGGGAAGAAACTTTAATATGACTGTAAATTAAGCCTAAAGTATGTGAAATATAGATTAATTAGAGTAAGTGATAGATTTTGGCATACGGGGAATCATAGTTCGAGTGCTGTCTCGTTTCTGAATCTCATCCTTTGTATGAACGAAATAATATTAATTAATTATCAATTATTTCATGAGAATTTGCTGAGAAATAATAATAGTCAAATATCATTAGAATCATAATAATATAGTAGGGAATAGGATAGAATAACATTCTCGACTTAAATTAGATGTTTTGCTCGATTGTATTAGTGTTTCGGTTTTAGTATTGAGGCAGTCTGCATCTTGGCTAAACCATTGTCTCTGATTGATTTGATGTACATCTGTGCATTTTACCTCTTTTCCTGTGCTCGATTATAGCCTCTGATTCAAATTAAAGTAACGGTTACGGATTTGGTTTTATTAATTAATTTTAGAAATAACAACTCGCAGGATTAAAAACAAGGATATGGACAAACATATCGCTTGTAATTTGAAGCAAATTCTTAAAACTGTTGTACGCCAGGACGAATATGAAGAAATTGCTAATGGTAAATATAGTTTGAAGTTTTGACTTGACAGTTACTTTATTATTGTTTTTCTGTAAAGCGTTAAGCGCCTTGATAATTTTTTGTAACCTTTCAATTATTTTATTAAATTCCAAATAATTATTTAATAGACACTATGAATAAGCTATCGTCGTATAGTATAAGAGATATACATAAAGCGTATCGTGACAAGTCTTTGAATCCTCGGTGTTTAATCGATCAATGTTTGGATAGAGCTAACAAAACGAAGGAATTAAATGCCTTTATAACTTTAACACCTCAAGTAGCTCATGAACAAAGTTTAAGATGTCAAGAACGACTCCAATCAAGCAAAAAATTAAATCTATTAGAAGGAATTTCTGTTTGTTTAAAGGATAATTTTTGTACGGAAAATATTCCGACAACTTGTGCTTCAAACATGCTAAAAAACTTCACACCAACGTATAATGCTACTATTTATTCCAAACTCATGATGGCAGGAGCATGTCTTGTTGGAAAAACTAATTTAGATGAATTTGCCATGGGCTCTGGGACTGTTGATTCTATTTATGGGCCAACACGTAATCCATGGTGCTATAATGACGATTGGAGGATCGCGGGAGGCAGTTCAGGGGGAAGTGCTGTAGCTGTCTGTTCTGGTTCTTCTGTTGTGGCTATTGGATCAGACACAGGAGGGTCTACAAGAAATCCCGCTGCATTATGTGGAATAGTTGGCTTAAAACCTACTTATGGTCTTGTGTCAAGATATGGACTTATTCCTTTAGTTAACTCTATGGATGTACCTGGAGTCTTGGCTAAAAATGTTGATGATGCAGCTATAACATTAAATTGTATAGCAGGGCCAGATGATTTAGACTCGACTACTATAAAGTCTGCATTCAAACCTATATCAATAAAAGAAGACTTTGATATATCTAATTTAAATATAGGTATACCAAAAGAATACCATTGTAAAGATATGAGCATTGAAGTCATTGAATGTTGGCAGTTTGTTACAGATTTGTTGGAAAAATTATGTAAAGTTTCATGTGTGTCTTTGCCTCACACATCTGTTTCAATAGCTGTATACTCAATACTTAATCAGTGTGAAGTTGCAAGCAATATGTCTCGTTATGATGGTTTAGAATATGGGCTACGAGCGAAAACAAATTATTCTACAGAAGAGTTGTATGCTACGACAAGATCACAAGGTTTTAACAATGTGGTTAGGTCAAGAATATTTGGGGGAAATTACTTTTTATTGAGACAGAATTATGAAAAATACTTTCTTAAGGCTCAAAAATTACGCAGACTGATTTCAGATGACTTTGAAAATGTTTTTAATGGTGACAATAAAGTAGATTTGTTGCTGACACCAACTACATTGTCTGACGCTCCCTTGTATACCGATTTTACTGCTAAGAACAACAGGGATCAGTGTGCACTTCAAGACTATTGCACTCAACCAGCAAATATGGCTGGAATACCAGCTATTTCTATTCCTGTTAAACTGTCTAAAAATAAATTGCCTCTCTCTTTACAATTAATGGGACCCGCTTTGTCAGAAGAGTTATTGCTAAATGTTGCAAAAAAAATAGAGGCTTTAGTAAATTTTCCTGTACTAGAATTTAATCAATATTTAAATAAAAATTGAAATGCTCTGTTTTATTATAATTAAAATTACCTATTTCAGTTTAGAGAAATAGCCAGTTTTAATTCTCAGATAAATGTGATATGACTTTAGATACACTTTTACAAATTTGTATCACCATCTTAAGGAATGTAGTATCCATCTATCAATGTATTTAAATTTTGTGTTTTCCCAGCAGAACTCACTTCTGAGATTTTGTCTAAACTAAATATTAGCATCAACAAACTGCCCCCAAAGTCTCTGAAGATCCTCCAAGACTGTGTAAAATACAGAGATTTAAGTTTAGACCCAATGTCAATTTCTTTATTGGAAATGAAGGTAATTGCTGAAAAATTCCAAGACGAATATGAAATTTTAAAGTTAAATCAAATGAATGCAAGGCTACAAATGAAAATAGACCGAAACAACAAGTTTATTGAAGGTTTAAAGAAAGAATTACTATCTTCACGGCAGTCACTCATGCAGCAAAACCCAAACCCTGAGAATATCCATGAGAGTATTCGACAAGTGAAGCAGAAATTAGTGGTATATGAACAAAGCTGTGAAAAGGCTAAGGTAATGAACAATTAGTGAATATAATCTATCAAAGTTTTTATTTCCACCACACCACTGTAAAAAAAGTCTTGGACTTGTTTAATTAAAGTTGGTTTCTCAGAACTTGGACAAAATTGAGTTTGGAATGGACAAAGATTAGATGTCAAACTTAAAGAAAAATTTGTAATCTATTAATGAAAAAATAAATGTATCTGACTTATTGGATTAAATGTTTTGGTTTGGAAATGCTTGAGAAACTTCAAAAATAATAAAGAAATATTGATCAGTTAAACATTTCTAAGATTTACCTAATTGTTGGTTATAATGTAAATTTATAATAATTTTTTCAGACAAACTTCTCAAATCTCAATGTTAATGAAGCCATCTTGCCAAAATCCTTGATGTCATTGGTGACGTCACTGGCCGCTTTACGTGAAGAAGCAGCTAACCTAAAACGAGACGCTGATGATGTACTCTTTATAAAACAAGCAGTTTCCAATATGAAAATGATTCGCTGATAATTGTTTATGTAAATTATGGCAAACTAATACTTACGTAGATCGCAAATCGTAGATCTGTCCAAAACAATGTCTTGATAGTTCGTAAAGCTCGATTTCAGTTGAACTTGCATGATGTCAATTAAACAAAATAATCCGTGTATTAGTTTCTGATGTTGAATGTAGTGAGACATCTACATATATCAGTAATTGTATTGCAATAATGATACGAAACTCCATGTACAAGTCGGTGAAGTCGTTATCCACTATACACTACACTATATGGGCCTATTAGTAGCTTTAAATTCATACTAATATTATAAAATGGAAATATGTGTATTTTTGTATCTAATTAAGTCAAAATAATAATATGATGAAATATTTAGGACATCCAGCCCTGTAAAGCCGGGCAGGCTGCTAGTTAGACAACATAAAGGAATTCTATGTAAGTTTAAAAGCGTTAAAGGATAAAATAAAAAACTAATTTCTTTGTTTTATTTTATAGAAACTCCTTTTGAGAGAAACATGAGAAACCAAAGTGAAGATAGAATAAAGGACAGTATTATTTTCTTATGTAAGACGATAATAATAGTATCATTAAAATATAATCTATTCAATGGTTATTTAAATTTTTATTAACGCTAAAGCCGTAATAAAGTCTTAAGTAATCAACAACAAATATATATTTGAGTTTTGGCACTGTTTTGCTTGACTGCAGCACCATCAACAGTTATTGTTTTGGATTAAACAGGAGGCAAAAGAGCAGCTTGACTTAATATCCTATAACCCCTAGATGGGGCGGAGGGCGACCACAGTGAGTTACCATCGCGTTCGGTCTTGAGCCTCGTGTTCAAACGAGCAGGCGGGTCACTGAATATGAAGTGCTTATCGCCGCCCAAGGACACCTGCAGGTGACTACGGAACTGAACGATATGACGACTGCGAGTATTTCGATATTAGCTGAGGCTTTTAGGGGAGTATGTGCGAATAGTGGCATTACGACCTAGGGATTATTCTTAGCGTTGAACGCGCTAACTTGTGTTAACGCGCTAGCTTTACGACTCGACTAAATAAGGCGACCCTAGTCCGAGACCACAACGATTTCAGACAAGTTTGTCCCGACACTGCTCAGAATGAACCCAAGAAATATTAATATGCATGGCCAGTGTATAAAGCTTTCACTGCATTGAGAACCCAGTGGAGCGGGCACTGGATTTTAGATCAGAACACTCACCGTCGACACCTGCCTCTTTAAACTCTATCGCCGCAGCCCATCTATGAGTATTACCTATCTATATTAAAAGATCACTTGCTAAACGATCACGGCGTAAACTATACTGATGGTCACTGATCGGCAGGGGCTCTACCTATTAAAAATGGACTCCATTATTCTAAAGAACAATGAAGTTATGGGACGGGGCGAAAGTTGGACCGATTAGGTTCTTCGGTGTATTGAGGCAGGCTTTCGGGATGATGCCGCGTGGGTAAGAGTGCTGGAAAAGATACCGGAGCCAACTCTGGAGCACAATTGGAGCGGCACCATCCGGCCCACTCGACTTGTGAATGTTCCAGAAACTTCTTTCCATTTTACTGGTTTTGCAAATAGTATCTACGTTGCACAAATACGATTTCCGGCATCACAGCCGAGTAATTGTGGTTTATTTCCCTGATCATCCAGTTTCAAGATGCCCCAAAAGTTCTGGAAGTGAGGGCCTTCTATTTCCGTAAGTCAGCTTTTGCTAGGGACCAAAGGGCAAAGGCCAAATTTTATTCAAGAAAATCGGCCCAGCTATAGACGGAACGATATCTTAAATGAGATTGAGGGAAAACCGTGTATGGCTAAATAGAAGTAAAGTTTTCAATAATTCAAATCGGTCCACGGACTATGATAGAAAATACAAATTAAAATATAAATTGAATTAACAATCTACTCCGGTTTTTTTGGAGTCGGTATTCAATATTTTATTCAAGTTTAGATATACGATCTTTACGTTACGATCTTTTAGTGGGTTAAGACTGATTAAAAATCCAAACAAACAAACAATAAACTGACGTGATTTTATTAATGTTGCTCATTCAATTACTTCAATAGTAGTTTGGTTTGTCAGCTTCGATTCTATTATTTATCATTTATTTATGAAAAAAACAGCTAGCAAGCAAGTTAATAATCTAGTATTTATTGTACAGTTATTGACAGGATGATGTCGGTGAGTGACCTCTAGTGTCTCGAGAAACGGTAAAATATCACCACTTTGCATAGAAATAATAGTATTTATGTAATATACAGCCATAACATACTTTTGAATCTTCCCGTCTCTTGTAGTTCAAATAACAGAACATCTGATGGTATCGATTGCATCTACTTGTATGATAAAAATTAGCATACTTGTCTTTGATACTAATTCATAAATAAATAAAATAATACTTAAAGTAAACAATACTACAACACCTTAGATTTCTGTATCTGCTGATATTTTTCTTAATAAGCAAGTAGGTGAATAGTATAGTCTAGTCTAGTATTAGGGTCTAAGGTTTGCCGGGTTCCTCGCGTTGTTATCCAGCGAGTGTTAGTTTTGTATAATTTTAATAAGAATCGTAAATGCTCTCTCATTTTGTCGTTTATATTTCTAGTTCCAATTACCCTCATACACAGTTAATTGTTATTAATTTATGTAAACTTGCATATATTTGCACAATTAGGTCAATATCACTAGTAAAACAGAAGATTTATATTTTTCATTACTATGTACTTGTGTTCAGGGTTTTACAGGAAAATATACGAAGCTTTACCACCGTTTTAATGGAGGAAAATTGTTTAAATACAGGATGTTAGGATCTTTTCATGAAATTTAACGTGTACCTATCAAACTTTTTCATTGACCAAATATTTCTACTGAATGGTATACCTGTCTCAGGAATCCTATTTAAACCAATACTTCAAAGCAGTGTGTGCTATTTTTCTATGTATAAAAGTTTTTTCCGATACCTAAACAACTACGTTGCATATTTTTAATGGAATTATAAAATAGCTTTTTGTATAATAACTGTTAATTGCCGCCACTTAAAGTTGCACTGATCTCACATCAAAATATACTTAAAAATTACAAATTATACTATTAATATAATATTTATCATCAAACTCTGAAAAGAAAATTAATTTGCTTTGCTTAGCTTTTAATCTAGGATTGGTATTTTGCTGAAGTTGATCATGCATGCGATTATTATGATTTTAAGAATCGCTGTTATAGTAACTTCTTACAAATATTATAATTATGAAGCAAACACATTATCCGATTAGTAGATTGATTGGATAAAATTATTTTATCTTCCCCTAACCAATACAAACCGAGGGATGTTAAAAAAAGTGATCGTACTTAATTATCTAATAAATGTCTATCGAATTGGGAACGAATAAAGAAAATTGACCATTGCCTTGCGAAACATATGTGAGTATATCCTTTGATCATGATGTCATCTAAAAATTGATTTTTCTAAAATAGCTGTGGAACAAAACGGGGATCTGAATTGAGGTTTAATCTTCAAAAAGAACCCTGTACAATCAATTGATTTTGTAATCATTGGTTAAAAATAAATTGTCCAATAACGTAATCTATCTTTAGTCTGTGGCCGGACGTTGGAGGTACCACACGGACGGTGAGTGAATTTTTTTATATAAAGTCTCGTACATTTAATAATTATTACAATATATTTAAGAACTTGTTGTGTAATGCTTCATTAAATGCAGTTATAACTTTCTCTTTGTGTCGGACATTAAACGAAAGTTTTTGATATAAATGGCCATAATATCTCACTTTTTAATCATGTTAGTCTTACGATGGAACATAGACTTCGATTAAGTAATAGTTTACGCCTCATTTATAGAAAATTAAATAAAAAACGTATAGATTTTGCGTCCTGATAACTCACTCAAGACGTTTTAACTTAAAACTTTAAATACGTGCTTTGCTACCCTCTTGTGATTTTATAATAAAAATTATATATTATATCTCCTAACAAAAATTCTAGTTGCACATATTGCACGATTTTGCAATGCAGAATTACAGTCTTCAGTTACCAATCAAATAAAATATCATTTGCGCCCGTAATGTTTTGAATCCCATATAAAAATAAAATTTTAACTTCATACTTAATAATACGGATAACGTTGTTCATTAGGTGAACTAATGTGTATAGTACAAATTAAGCATTCCAACGTATGTATATACTTACTACGTCTATGATGACAGAGCGACAGGGATCTCCATTTGCTCACTTTATCTCGTATTTAGCTATCCGAAATATGATTGAAACAATTGTGATAAATTACACCGAAAAAGCACGGCTTATGTTATAGGAAATAAAGTGTATATATTGGAGTTGTGGTATAGTTTGGAGGAAACAGCACTCAAATATAGCTAATGGTCTATGAAGTAGAAGTGTTTATCATAGTAACATTTATACAGAGATGCGTAAATATCGTATTAAAAACTGAGTGCTTTTATTGATATGCGTAGTACACATGCTATGAGTCAATACAACCTTATTCAGGGCCACACGTTCAAGATTATCCTGTAGCCTCATGCCGTATAAAACATAATTCAAACTTCAATCTAGTTTCAATATACGTCCAACCATTTTCTATCTCTTAAGCTTGATCTTCGTTCGAAGTAGTAGTACACTGGGCATGGGTCCTTCATAATGTATTTAAACATACGTATTTTTGTGCTAATTATACTGGCTTAATTTTCGATTTTACAATTTCCTCATAATATCATTTGCAATAAATAAGTCTTTAGGTTTATATATCATCGTTTGTCCGGTTTCTCGAGATTCAAGGTTCGTTGTACTTTAAGATATAAGACAATATGGAAATTAGGTAACGGCTTGTTTTATACAAGCGTTGTTTATTATGAGATGTCTGATTTAACTATCCTCTGTTAAAAACATTATTTTCGCTTTCTGGTTTATTCCCTTGCATACTCACACTCAGTAATGCGTTGGCGGGTTTTAACATAATCCTCTTATGCATGTAATATAAATAAACTTACCTGTAGGGATACCACCACTGGTATGGCAAGTCACATCAGGTAAAACAGACAATTAATATAATTTACGAGAAATCAATGTAATTAAGGACCAACTAAAAAGATAGACTAGCATTAAACTCCCATTATAAATATATCAGTCTAGGCTTTAGTATAAGATAATATCCATATCTACTTCCTACGTTTAGGAAGCGCACTAGATTGTATGTTATGGTTTTGGTACGGCTTCATGCACTGACCTTGTTCTAATTTAACTTATAGATTTACGGTTGCATTTTACCAGATACGACAGGTCATCGTGTGACCTAAAAACTATACGTAACGGCTAATGGTTGCAGTATTTTTTAGCGGCGATTAAATCAACAATCGCATCAATTTTACCTACAAATCTATATATTAGCTAAAACTGCTACTAAATTTAGATAGTTTATTGAACATTGGTATATCTACATATACATTCTTGTCAGTATGTACCTAAAATAGGATATTGTTTTCATGAAAATATGAAATCCCTGTAAAAATACTATAATGCAAGCCAAGCTATTAAATGTTACTCTAAGATAACTATGATATATATGTATATACACAAAAAATACACGTTGATTTAAAAACTTACTCTTAAGGGTTTTTTGAAGTTGGTTAAAAATAATCCATATGCACAGATTACCTACTTGCTAGAAACCTGATGACGACCTAGAGATTGTAGCGTCACTGGTTTTTAATAACCTACTACATGTTTTACTAACTATTATTTATCCACAAATTGATATAGAAATTTCGAGAAGTCCAATCTTTCACTCCAATTTCTTATTTAAATTTGGATATGTTTATATGTATTTGTATTTAAACATATAAACAAAAATAAGCAATAAATTAAAATATTTTGAGTAGTAAATTTGGATTGTAATAAAATGTTAATAACTTGTAACTTTTATTATGTTTGTATTAATAACATATATATACGAAAACAGCACTAGTAGATTGAAGCTAGAATCCATAGGACCAAGCTTTCCAGTGCGTAGAGTAGTCAGGAAAGGTAGCCCACTCTCCCAAAAAAAATTATTGCATCAATTATAAGTATTAGAATCAATTATAAGTAAACTAGACTGGAAAACATCCATTGCAAATATTTGAACTATCAAAGATTTGCAGACGACTTATTATTGCTATCAGAAACAAGCACCCAACTATAAAATATGATGGAAACCTTATACAAGGCTAGCATACAAGTAGGTTTGCAAATAAATATAACAAAAATAAAAGCCATGACCAACTACATAAGAACTAGTAGTTCGACGAGTTAAGACGAGTTAGAATATGTTGCAAATTATATCTACTTGGGTAAACAAATTGGATTCAGCAGCGACAGAAATGATCAAGAAATAGAGAGAAGAGTTAGAAGTACTTGGAATGAATATTGGAGTTGTAAAGAAATATTTAAGAGTGATATTCCTATAATGCTTAAGAAGAGAGTTATGGACTCATGCCTTATTCCATGTGTATGCATGTGAAACATGGAAATTTAGAAATAAAACAAAAACAATATAAATACCTGTCAACGAGGCATGGAAAGGAGCATGCTAAACATTAAAAAGGTAGACAAGATAAGACACATAAAAATAAGATCAGAGACCAAAGCAATTGATGCTCTAAGCCACGCCAAAAAAACTGAAGTAGAAGTGGGTGGGTCATGTAGCGCGCCTTACAGATCACAGGTGGACGAAAGCAGTAACTACATGGAGAGGCCCATCAGGCAAACGGTACAGAGCTTACCTTACGCTCGATGGCATGATTACATCAAAAATAACGCGGGTCCTCAATGGATGCAAATAGCTCGAGATAGGGAAAGATGGCAAGCCTTTACCGGAGAGGATACCTGATATATACTAACTGTTACAAATATTTATTAACACATAGGATAACCAGATATAAGAGTATCAGGAAATAATTTAAGGCTAAAAATAAGTAATAAATAAATAACCGTTATTTAATAAAAATATATTTTTTAATGATATAAGGTTTATAATGTATCGTAAATAAAATCGAAGACATAAGAAATGTTATTCATTAGTTTTGCCACACTTATAAATTCAAAATCGCACGCACGAATATCTTTGGAACTTATAAAAAATATGCGTCATTTTCAATGTTGACATCATATTTAATTTTAGCTCAACTCTCTTGTAAAATATTATGGCGTTTTATAAAACGTACAAAATGATTACAGTGTAAATGAAAGCTTATAGGTATACCCTAGCTATGTTGCTGTATCCCATTTAATTGTATTAATTTCTCAACCTCTTCCCTGCTCTCGCGGGAAAAAAAATTATGCAAACAAGACACATACTACAGGTATAGCAAATTGAGAAAAAACGCATTGTTGTACCTAAGGTCAAAAATCGCGCTGGTTATATGACTGGAGTACTTATATAACTATATACTTAATACTTTTATAGCACATATAGATTTTCTTTCTATGTGCAATTTCCTTTAACGTACGGCTTGTCCTCGACCCAAAAATCAAGGTAACTCTGACTGTTCACCTATTTGTCTATAAAGAAAGCAATCATGAATGAAAAAAACACAAAAATGTGACTATCCCTTTGCCCAGGGAGCTTACAAGTAGCTGACTACATGTGCAGAAGTTTGTTCATGGAGAATAAAGTATAGACGCACAACTGAAAACGTGACATTGTCTATGATTTGAAAGGTTTGTCAAGCAACCAACTCGATTCTGCAGATAAATATCTACAAGTACACGATGTGAAAGGAGCGAGTAATGTAATAATTATAATATAGTTACAGTAAGGATTACCCGTTCTTCCGTCTACGTAAGTTTATTACACACGAATTATTCAGTATAAATCATCTATTTACATAATTTACTTAAGTATCCCTGATTTGTATCGTATATGAAGGATGCTCTATCCTATTAAAACAGTTTTATATTTCTTTGTTAATACTTTTTATTTAGCATTTTATTTCTGTGACCTTCCTGTTCCAGGCTAGCCATAAATAACTAGAGAAGAAGCTCATACATAGAAAACATTAACACTGTTTACTTACTAAAGTTAGGTACATAATATATATATATATGCTTATAGGTCCCGACCCAGTTTTGACTGAGTAATTTATAAAACTGATAAGGCAGGTTTTCTGTAAATTGATTGAATTTTTACGGCTAATTTCAATTCAATATCATGGCATTTAAAAACCTTTAAACCTGGCGTGCGATGCGATAAAATAAGTCATGCTTTATATGCAACATGCTTAAAATTATATATATATATATATAATAGAAAGCGCATTCATTATCTATGTATTATTATAATACAGAACAATAACAAAATACACATACACGTGTATTTTTGTAAGATCACCGAACTACATACGTAAGTGAAATGTTTTCCTCAATCGTTGCAAAAATTATCTATATTAATATTAGTTTTAATTTAGGTACACAACAAAACTTATGAATATGTACAATGTTAAATTTTATTTTTACGTATCTGTGGCACCACTCACTTTAGCGCATGCGTATTTCGCGGAAAAAGTTTTATTTTGCATAAAATATGAACATTAAGTAAAGAAAAAAATATTTGAGTTCGCCAAATATTTTGAAAGTTTCGATGTAAATTACATAAATAATAATAATTATGTTTACATATATTTATTATACTTCTATAATAACTATATGATGAACGCTATCAGGGCATTGTTATAAACAACAACAACAGCAATAACAATAATTTAAAAAAACATACAATAATTGTGTTTTCGGAACACGTACTTATGTAACAACGAGAAGCGATAGAATAGGTGTATAATTTAATACTGTACACATTAATGCGTTATTGTTAATCCACATGTTTGTATATTAGTAGATAATGATATACAGATTAATTGCGATTTTAATGTTTGTTATTCATTGACTTTTCCTCTATGTGAAACATAATAATGTCAACGTATATTTTACTATGTTATGCCACTATAAATTTATCATTTATAAGTAGGTTTTTAATTATTCTTTGTAAAATTAGCTATTTTCATATATATTATAGATTAAATACTAAAGAAACTAAGACAATAAATATATTCCAGTAAGCAATGTGGGGCACAGTACTATGTGTGGTTGCGGCCAGCAGCCTGGTGATGGGAGAAGGAGAATATCTGCTCCCAGGTGACGTCATCCCCTCGCACTACGATGTGAAGTTAGCGTATGATGTCGATCCCAACACTAACTTCAGTTTCTTCGGTGTCGTTGATATTTTGGTAAGTAAAAATGCATGCCTACAAGTTTTATACAAGGTTTGGTTAAATCAAAGTATGTTTGTGTATTTGATTTTATTTAGCTTAGTGCACTTAGTTTTAAAGTATCGTTAAGTTACACTTACGTAAGGGTTACATATTAACATAATAGATCAAAATATCATGGACAGATATCATTTTGCAAATATAATTTACCGATGTGAACTTCCAGTAAAACTTTTATAATTATAACGAGATATATGAGATATATGTATGACATTTGTAATCAACGAAATTATATGTCCAACAAAATATTCATTCGAGACTATAACGTACGCCTGCTTTGTAATATAATTTGACACGAAATAGTAATTCCTGACGCATTCTTTAGGTTCTGAGACTATATATTGGGGAACAAAAGAGGTGTATTGCAAATGTCACAATAGAACTTTACGAACAGTCAACTTTGGCACACATGTACGAACTACTAAAAATATGCTAATGCTAAACTTATAGAAAATCTCTGGTAATTTTACAAACTAAAATTATACGTAGGTAAGAACTGTCTAATGAAATATCTAAAAAAAGTTCAGGAAACAGATACACAAACTGACACCCAGATCTAGTAGCTACTGTTTTTTTGTTAAATTTTTAATACAATCAAACTAAAAAAACGTGTGCGTGTACGTGTACACACGTAAGAAGTGATACTTCTTTATGACCTTATTTTTCGAAAAATGATCTACTGTGTGCAATTTTACAGAAATTGGTTAAATAAAATTATATTAGATAAAGTTTGACAAAAGGCTTTTATTATCATAGACATGAATACAAATAATACAATTATTTCATTTTACCTTATTACTACTAAGATTATTACAGAATTTCATTAATTGTGATAGAATTATTACTATCATTGTTATCGTTATTATATATTTTTGCTATTAATGGGTTCGAATCTCTTCGAATGAACCGTGGTAGGGACAACAAAAATATGGCGCGTAACGAGAAAACGTGACGCGCAACGGAATAATGTAACGCGTAACCGAAAAATGTGACGGTAATTTTTTTACAAAGATAAAGAAGTTTCATTTCAAAAATATAATATTGAAGTAATTTTTTCTTTCAACATCAAAAATATTTAATTATCGGAAGGAACAAGAGTTCCAACGATTTCGCCACTGTCAGTTCAAGATCAGATGCACAAATAATAAATACCAGCCTTGTAAAGATATTGCAAACGTTTCATTGTCATTTTGTTACGGTTTCCAAAAGTTTTTTGGAGCGAACGTGGCTTGAATGGGACTAAAGCACAAAGCATAAATTAGCGTGTAATGGAAAGTGGGTTAGGGCAATTGTATATTTCTATTTTATTAGATATTCATTAAACGTATTTTCTAGGAATTGTGTTTATGGGAAGGGCAGTTTTATCACAACAAATTATAAAATTGTCTTTCCCTTAATTGAACTTTATACGATACGTAAGTAAAAACCACCTCTGGTTCTATAATAAGGTTTTCGCCTCAGAATTCTTTATCTGTTTCGCGATCATTTGTTTCTTTTTCTGATTGGCAAGTAGCTGATCAGCCTTCTGTGTCTGAAGCGCCGAAGCCCTTTTGTTTCTAAAGCTAAATTTTCTGATTAGCCGCTCGTCTATATACAAAGCTAGTCTATTGAACGTGACTAAATTTATGTGTCGTTTTAAGTCGTAATTCGTATTAATGCTGATATGTGGTTATGGTCACCTTAACAATATCATTTCTCATAAAAATACAATTGTCCTCACTGTACTCTGCTGTAAAAATACTCATTGTTTACAGAATAAATTATTTATTCAGACATTGTAATCTGCGGTTGTCATATTACGTACTGTTGTTCATACGTACATATTAATATGCCTTTGTTAAAGCTTTTTGTTATGTTTATATTTTTAAATTCGTATTAACGTCTTTAAGAATAATTAATCTTATTAGGGAAGTCGATAAGCATTGTTTTATGGTATCCCGTAATTGTCATACATAGTGAAGGAGATTGCGGAGAAATCAATTAATGTTATAAATTTTGTAACGACATCTACTTATATGCGTTATTTTTATTTTTATCAGCAAAACTTTTTCTTAATGAATGAATAATTTCTTTCTACCTTAATATTTAGAGAATTTTGGTATTCAAGACAGTTATATTAACAGTATACTACTTACTTATTTATAACATGAGAATATTGTACATAAACTTATGATTAAAATTATAGAAAGTTGTTCTCTCAAACATTGTTGACCCTAACACTGCTCACTAAGGTCAGTGTTCCTTGTGCCTATTAATTTAACATAAGTAAATTTTGCAAGATTACGTAAGATTATATAAAAACTTGTAGATCTTTTTTGACACTATTTTCGAACCTCTATAGACTTTTCCAGCGATACTTTCGTATGATTATATTATGACAAATATTTCTTCAATTATTTTATGCAATTAATAAATTTATAGTAAACGCTACAACCTTTTAAGGTGATCTGGTCCTCTTTAACTGTTTCGTGATCATTTGTTTTTTCTAATAGACAAGTAAGTAATCAACTTTCTGAGTCTTCGCTTTTCGGACCTATGGTTTCCTTATGACGTTTTCCTTCACTGTACGAGCGAGTGCGCACATAGAAAGATCATACGTGCATAGCCAAGGATCGAACCTCAGTGATGACCGAAGTGAACAAACACTTCTCTAATCCAAAATTAAACAGCATCTGATAATGCCATTTTATTTCAGCTAAGAGCAAAACGACCAACATCTAAAGTCGTTCTTCACGCTCAAGACTTCACAATAGCCGAAGAAAAAATATCTTTAAGGAGTGACAACGATGTCTATCAAGTGACGGGTGTCGATCTTAACGATACCTATAATTTTTTAACGTTACAACTAGACAGAGAATTGAAAGAGGACGATAGTTATCACTTGACATTACCGTTTTTCGGAAACTTGAAGCTTGGACTGGATGGAGTCTACATCAGTTCTTATGTGGATAAAGATACTAAGAAGAAAGAGTGAGTTTTGGTATATTTTCTATAACCACTAAAATAAATTAGGGATGTATAAATTAAAGTATGGTATTATTTGAAAGGTTGATTAAAAGCTGCAGAGTGTGAAGGCCCTATAAAAAAGGCACTCACGTCTTCAGATATATACATATTAAAAACTGTAGTCTACTTGTATGTATTAGTCGTATCCTGTGTTGTAGTGGTTTGATATAGGAATACTGCACTTTATTATTTATGGTTGACGTGGGAATGGCAGTCTATATTTGGAGGCATTTAGTAATACTTATAACTACTATTACTGTTGTGCCCATAAATATCGGAAAAGTAAAGTATGCTATTATTCCGAAATTAATATTGTACAATTTTATAATTGCCCCCATAAATATTATTATTTAAAAATAAGTTCAATAATGAAACCAATATTTTTAGATACCTTATAGCGACACAATTTGAGGCTATATCAGCTCGTAAGGGATTCCCTTGTTTCGATGAACCGATATACAAAGCCACGTTTTCGATTAACATCGGTCACCCTAAGGACTTGACAGCTGTCTCCAATATGCCATTGAAGGTTTCGTCAGGTGATAAGTAAGTAAAAGTACTTTGGCTTGGGCAGATAAACTGTATCAACGGTTATATTTAATTGAAAATCGAACTCTGGAACTTCAGGTTATACAAAATAACAGCGAAATTGAGCTTCAGACGTTGTATGGTCACATAGTAATTATTAGGTATATTTGATTTTTTAATGTAATAGGAGACAAAGGGTCAGGCTCACCCGATGCTAAGTGATACCGTTCATGAACACTCATATTGCCATAAGGCTAGCAAGTGCGATGCCGGCCTTTAAACATAACAATATTATTCGTAATGCTTTTTGGATAATGTGTGGGTTTGTTATAAATACACTTAACTCTATGTTCTTATATTTAATATTTTTTTAGTGCTTTAGAAAACATTTGGCCATGGGAAGTAATGCAGCAGTCATTTGGGTGAGTTCAGATCAACATATAGTTTCTATAGTAAAGTTTTATGAAAAGGAATCACAGTATTGGTGGAGATTCTTCATTAAGTTACACCTTATAAATATTTTTAACACAACTTAAAATATTTAGATGGAGGCACTGCCTTGCTTGTATCTATTTCCGTGGTTACAACAGACAATTCAAAACTATATGTAATGCAAAAACATTTGAATTAACATATCATACATATCGACTCTCGATAATATCGACTCTTGTTAATTTGAATCTCTTCATTATCCCGTTCAGACCAGACCTGTCTATTGCTTTTTAAAATAAATTTCAACAATTATAGAATTAAGCTCTCATTCAAAAAAATATGGACTTCTTTTCGAAATAAAATTTTGTGAATGTATTTAATTGTTAATTTTATTCAATAATATAGAAATAATAAATCACGAATTTTGATCAAACTCTTATAATATATACCCCGTTAGAGTTTCCCTCCCCCTCGTGGTAAAACGCTTGTTATTTTGATCTCTTGGTAGTATAAAAATTATGTCTGGTGCCTTGAGTTTAAAGTTATCAAGTCGACTAATACAATTAACACTTTGAACCTTCTGTAGCAATATCTACAATTTGCGCCTACAAACAGTAGGATGACGTCATACCCTGAGTCGCGGTATCAAAGGGTTTTCAACCACTAAGCTCTCTTACTTTAGGCCTTATGACCGCCCTATCAATGATTATACTAATAGATCCTCCCTTTAGGTTGAAATAAGACCATTACATCCGTCCTTAACACCAATAACTTTTTTTTATTATCGGATTATATACATAACAGAGGCAAAAGAATTCCTAGTTTTTAAATTATTTATTAATTTTACAGAAAGCCCAGGACAAAGTATGTGTGGGATGAATTCGACAAATCGGTTCCGATGTCAACATATCTGGTAGCATTCGTTGTATCCAGCTTTGCGTATGTTGACAGTCCTCCACAGTTATCCAGTACTAAGTTCAGGATCTGGGCACGGAATGACGCTATTGACCAGGTATTTAGATTAATTATTATTACAAATAAAAAAAAAATAGATTTTATTCAGTTCATATGAAGATAAAGATGTAGGAATTGTCGGTTTTTAATTTTTATAGAAACTCATACGTAATAAATTCATTTCCTGATGCATATAAACAATATAATTGATTAGTATCGCCGTATAGCATATGCTTTATTAACCAACTTCAAAAAAAAAGGTTTTTGTTGGACCTGTTGGAGAATCTTTGATCATTCGTATGCACGTGTTCAAAAGTTTCCAATTACAGTAGGTAACAGTTTACATTAAAATCGGTTTAGTAGCTGAGATATCCACGCATTTGTGGAGGGTTTTTATTTGAACTCGTTTAAATTTTTCTAAATTGCTTTTTTGTAAGTACCCTATACTATTTTTGATATTTTTGTAGACGTCTTATGCGGCTACAGTGGGTCCGCGCGTGCTCTCGTACTTCGAAAAATTCTTCAACGTCACCTTCCCACTTCCCAAACAAGACATGATAGCGATTCCAGATTTCTCCGCGGGCGCTATGGAAAATTGGGGATTAATAACGTATAGAGAAACTGCACTTCTTTATGACAAGGAACAGTCTTCTTTTGTGAACAAGGAACGGGTTGCAGAGGTATATTTTAAAATATATTAAGAAAAAAAGTGAAAACAATTATATACATATTTAGGTATTTATTCAATAAGTTACACCACATGACACGTGTAAATATAAAAGTAACATAATGTTTATTTAAGTCCTTAACAGAAAAACATAATTTGTTATGGTATATCATAATTTAATTGAAATTTATATTTAAATATACAATAATAATATATTGACACTTTAATTATAAAACACAGGCTGCAAAAATAAATAATATTCTATGCCCTCTAAATATTATATTAAGACATTAAGGAGTTGGCAACAAATTGTTTAATGTTTCCAGGTTATAGCACACGAGTTAGCTCACCAATGGTTCGGTAACCTGGTGACGATGAAGTGGTGGTCAGATCTGTGGTTAAATGAAGGTTTCGCGACCTTCGTGGCATCACTTGGGGTGATGAACGTCGAGCCCACCTGGCATGCTGATAAGAGTTACGCCGTGTCCAATATCATGTCCGTGCTTAACCTGGATGCGCTGGAGTCAAGTCATCCTGTAAGTATATGATTCGTATAATTTTTTGTTTGTTGTCATTACTTGACTTTGCTGATCTACACATTGTCTCTTGATATGTGTTTGTAAATCGTTAGTAGTCTTTTTAATATTAAAGATGTAATAAATTTTTATTGTATTGTATTTGAATTATTTGAACGATGTGAATTTTTTTTCACAATTCCTTATTTACGGTTTTCCTTAATACGGTTTGTCCGGAAGACATAGCTTATTAGCGATAAGATAAGGTAGCTCCGTGTTTTTCTCTTTTTAAAGTTTATTGTTACTATTATATGTAAATAATTTTTTTTAAAGAGTGCAGAATCACACTTTGTTAATTGAATCAGAATAACCATATTAATTTGAACTTTTATTTTGTAATTCTAATTTGTAAGAACGTTTTCTCCGATAGTACAACGGGTTCAAATTCTGACACAATCGAATCGATATAATACCTATCTAATTGCCCGTAGTAGTTGCCTATTTGTTCTGTTGGTGGAACCAACAGGACTAGAAAGAAGAAACTAACTGATTCCTTATTTTTTTTCCGCCGTAAAATGTTCCGAGGACCTGTAGAGTTAAAGTCATAATCTATAGTATTCCTGACTAAAAGCTAAAATACCTCAGTATGAACAAAGTAACGGATAGCGGTGTACAACCACTGATACACGTTTCAATAAATTAAATCTTTGTTTTCTTTGCTACTTTCCTTTTTACATCTTAGTACTTATATTTATATAAAAAATCTCCCTCTTGCTTGTTAATTTTACAATTAATAAGAACTATTGTTTTTTAGGTATCAGTAGAAATTGACAACCCGAATCGTATATCAGAGATCTTTGATGAGATCTCGTACAGGAAAGGATCGACGTTGATTCGTATGATGTCAATGTTCTTAGGAGAAGAAGTGTTCAGGAAGGCGCTTCATAAGTAAGTATTTAGTTTTATAATAGTGTAACGAGTCTTCAAGGCTTTTTTTAATACTTAGGAACACACGCTCAGCAGGGTAAAAATAAGCACTCACAATTCGTACTTTTATCTTTTGATGTTTATATCTCGGAATGGCGCTCCGACTGTGACGACTGGTTAGTTCAGTGGGTTTGGCATATTTGTTCGCGTCCTGCTGATGCAAGACGGGTCTAGGGCCAGCATATAGCCTTTAGTCAGGAGGAGGCGAGGAATTATAGAGCTCGACTCGCCTCGGCCTAATTTGTCTGGGAATAATCGTGAACGACATTCGAGAACGTTCTGGCATGAGTAGTAATGAGTAGGTTAGGTAGGTAGTTAGTAGTAGTGTTCTATCCTTGTCGGACAATTATGGAACTCTCGAGCCTATAGCTCCTAGTCTTTGTCCTTATCGCATGGCTTCTAGAATGTTCAGTCTGGCTTCGAGAAGGCATACCGACTATATCCAAAATCTAGAACGGTTACTCTATAATGTTCCTTCATCAAAGAGGTATAACCAGTCCTGAAAACGTTTAATAAAGCCATTTCCAAAAAAAAATTTTTGACATGAAACATGAAACAAATGATCACGAAACAGATACAGAAATCTGAGGCCCCAGACCTTAAAGGGTAGAAGCGCCACGCCACGATTTTTTATTGAGTTTGACTCTTTAAGACTGTAAATCTATGGAGTCGTTTTATTATCATGATATTATTTCAGCTACCTAATAAAACACTCGTATGGGAACGCAGAACAAGACGACCTGTGGGCGGAACTAACTCAAGAAGCCCAAAAGGCTGGAGGGCTTACCGCTAATGTTACGGTTAAGGAGGTGATGGACACATGGACAAAACAGACCGGATACCCGATACTTGAAGTCCAGAGGGACTATTCTGAAAAGTCACTAACCATATCGCAGGTATGGTACCAAACAACTTATTTCTTATATGAATGTACTAGCTCTGCGGTTCCACCTGCATCTATTAGGCCGTAAATGGTTTTTGAATTTTTTTTTTTTGTAACACAAAGGTATTATTATTTTTGTAGATATTGATGTCTTCTATGAACTGTAAAATATCATTGTTCTATTGTGAACAGTATTGTTCTATTGTGAATTATTATTAGTATTTTTTTCCACAGCTTGTATACTTTATCGAAGGTTCCTACGGATCCCTAACTCTTTCGAAAATATTCTATAGCCTATGTTCACCAGGGAGCGTAGAATAATGTAGAGTTCTAATTGTGTATAATTTTATCAAATCGGCCTAGTATTTTTAAAGCTTATTAAATGTTCAAACAAACAAATCTTTCTTCTTTATAAACTCGATAAACGTTGATATTTTTTTATATGGTGTCAGATTTGCCTCCTGTAATTTGCTAGCTACTTCAATTCGCTTGTCCTAACCGAGATAAAAAAACTTCCCAAGTCCAGTGACTGAGTATGTTAGTAACTATTATTTAGTAATGATTTATTAAAGAGTTTTAGTAAACATTAAAATAAAAGCGACCGATACAATTACTGCGTTGACGTCAAAGCTTGAAACTCCCCCACAAATATATTCCGACCGCTATTATATACAACTTCTCGACCATAGCCTTGGGGCCCTCAGTCTATCCTTCCTTTAGGATGAGCAGCACCTTCCATGCTCCACAATTTTATTGAGAACGTATAATAACATAAATTTACCTACACATTCATTACATATATTCCCGTATTTTTATTCGTGTCAAGTTACAATGTTGAGCACTGTCATTGTTCATTGAATATATAATTGATATGGATATTCTTTTATCCATACCACAGGTTCTTTCCTAGTTTGGAAACCAGTCTCCGAATAACTTACCCCTGTTTGTTGCAAATGTTATATGGGAGAAAATAAAGAAATTATTATTATTAGGCCCTAGATTGGCGTTCTTAATATATAATAAAGCTGCAATTCATTATATGCAATTTTTTTCAGAAACGGTATTTATCTCTTGGTGGATCTTTCCGGACTAACTCAGCTTGGTGGGTTCCTCTAAGTGTTCTATGTGAAAGGGACACCATGGCTCAAGATGTACATTGGTTGTCAGACAAAGAGGGCGTTGATAAGGAACACAGGTTTGAGCACGGCGCGAGTCCCGATGAATGGGTCCTCTTCAACTATAATATGATTGGTGAGGTGATAAAATAATAAGTATACAATTTTTTATCACATCATCTCATTTCGTTTGAGATATTATCGGGTCCCAATACATTGATAAAAATAAAATGTTATTTTCATTTTTTTGTGTTGTGTCAATTTTGTTATTTTGTTTTGGGTTGATTCTTTTTTCATACGTATATTTAAGTAGGATTCTGCATGACATATTCTGCTTTTCGATCCAAAGTTATATCATATTCTACTTTTATTTTTATGGTTGAAATATCGGGACCCTATAACACTTCAAATGAAGTCAGAGACTATGATGCAGCAGCCTAGTTAATTATATGTATAAATAAATTGAAATATAAAAAAAGGTTAATTATCGCTTAGATTCTTAAAGAATGGCTGTAAAATGGTTTGTATAGAAAATTTATGACTCTTAACTAAATGTAATTTTAAAGATGAAACCGTGCGTTAAATTGACGCAATATGTCGCGTGTTAACGCTGAATATTTTTATTATACAAAGAAAAGACATTTATTTTATTAAAGCAAAAAAGAAATCTAAAATGGGCGCAACTCAGCTTTCACTGCTGTCAAAAGCAAGACAAATTTTCAGTGGGCCCATACTGCCTTCAAGTGACATATACATTAAACACATGTTGACAATAAAAAAAAAAACAAATAACAAACACAAACACTGTTCTTGTAGCCCCGTATCGCGTGAACTATGATGCTCGTAACTGGCAACTTTTGGTCTCCACTCTTACTAGTGACAAATTCACCCAAGTGCCGGTCATGGGAAGAGTCCAGTTACTGTCGGATGCATTTGCACTTGCCTGGACCAATAAATTGGATTATGCGACTACGTTACAGTAAGTTTTGTATACTGTGTTTCATATTAACTCATTACAAATTTTAAATCCAAAAAGTATAATTATCTGTACTAACATTAATTCTTTGAAACTATTTTCGTAAATAAAAAAGGTTATTCTAAAGAGTTGATCCTGTATGAACGGGACAAAGATATGTTTGTAAATGAAAGAAACAGCTTAATGTTATAGCAACAGTTTTCTTTTCTTTTTATTTTACATATATTTATATATATTGGATATTTTTACTTTATCAGTAATATATTCAGCAGAAATCTAGCCCATTGTCTCTGAGACCGACCTAACGTTGTTACGAAATATGAGAACGCAATAATACTTTTTAATAAAAATCCCATATATGTAGTTTGTAGTGGATTTTTATTAATCGAATGGCTTCCATTAATAAAATCTATCTTCATAAAATAACTTTCGTAACAACGTTAGGTCGGTCTCAGAGAGCATCAGTTTTTTTGATCATTTTTATTTTAAACACTAGATGAAAAGTTTGGTCTAAGGAATGCCCATTTCGTCTCGATGTCTTCCTTCGTATAAGAGTTAGATGTGCACATAGACAGAAAGTCTACTTGCCGATTCGTCCAAAGCCGCGGATCGAATCGAAATCTTTGGATTGGGAGTTGCATGAAGCACTGCACTATTTTTTCCTATATTACTTATGTTTATAGAATCTTTATTTCTGGTACAACTGTATTGTTTTTCAATTTAACAAATCACACACAAATCTATAATTGATTGTCAGCCAAGCACGCCAAACGCCTCTTCATCATCATCATCATCCATGCCAATTCCATATAACCAATCTATCCAGTTCTTCCCGCTTCTAATTGCGAACCCCTATTGTTTCAAGGTCCTTCACAACTCCATCCCACCAACGCAGCCTCGGTCTACCGGGATTTCTCTTGTTACCCGGTTGTTAGTTCAGTAAGGACCTTGGGGGTCCTATTGTTGGCTATTCGGTACACATGTCCCAGCCACTACTAACTAAATTAAACTGGGATTATTTTAATGAATCATTGACTATTAACTATTAATAATCAATCTACTAACTAGTAATAACTAACTGATTAATAACCCATCTGGAACTGTTTAGGAAGAACACCTTTTGTATGGCGATTAAGGTTTACAATAATTTACCAAAAGAATTTAAAGGTCTTCTGACTAGAGTCTTTAAAAATCGACTTGGTGTATTAGTTTTGGAAAAAACGTATTATTCAATAGATGATTATTTGCGTGAGACACTGTAGTTGATATAAATCTTATAACGTTTGATATGATATGTACGATACAAATAATATAAGAATTGACCAATTCATATGACTAATTATGTAAAATGTAAACTTTAAAGATAAATTTTCGCGCCATTGTGTGTGGCAGAATATGCGAACTCACTATTGTACGACCTTACACATTTTTGTACCATATTCTTGCAATCAATTATTATTATTATTATTATTAAATATGTATTTATTACCAATTATTATTAAAGATTGGCAAGTTATCTCCAACACGAAGACGACTATCTTCCCCTAATGACGGGCCTGAACGCGCTCTCGAAAATTGAGAACGTACTGAAACGTACACCTAACTATGGCGCATATCAGAAGTTCATGAGGAGGTTAATCAGAAGAACATACGAAAAGTCAGGTGGCCTTGCCTCCAAGAAAATATTGAATGGAGATGATTTGAATAGCGTAAAAATGCAGGTACGGTCATATTCTGTTTATTTTAGGTAACTATAAAAATTTAATCTAAAAATGGAATTAACATCCTGTTCTAGTAAAATATAAATATTGGGGTGTCTATGCGTAGTGACTAAGCGAGACTACTTACTTAATATATTATTCCTATAGGATGATAAAATGATTTGTAACCATGGTTGCTATTCGTAAGAAGAATGGTAAAAATAGCAAATACTGAATCGGAACAATTTTGTAAAGTTTTAGCCTTATTATATAACATGGACTTAAAATCGTGTTACTATGGTTATCATGTGAATATGTACACCTTATATTTTAATAGAAAACATTCGCAAAAATTTGAATGTTCTGTTACCGTACGTAAGTACGTATGGATTGGACATTCCCAATACCTTTTTTAATAAGCTATACTATCATTATTTCAACGTGTTTAGGTAAGAACAAGTTCAACAGCGTGTCGTGCGAAGGTGCCAGGATGCGAAGAGAATGCCATACAATTGTTTGAACAGTGGATGAATACTAAGAATCCCGATGAAAACAATCCGTAAGTATAAAATCGTCTAACCGATTTAACGTCAGCGACTCTAGCGTTATCAATTACCACCACAAATGCTTTTTGCTTTAAAAAAAAGCAAACAGATGCAAATAAAGGCAATAGAACGCGCGTGGCTCTTCTACAACGTATCATTTTATTTATTAACAAATATACTATAGTTTTTCATATTGTCAATGTCGATCTATTAGATGTTTTAGTAACTATTCGCCCGAGTACTTCATTTGTCGTTATAATATTATTTTTACTTTTTAATAAGTATATACGAACATATGGGACATTTTGCTATGCTACCCCATAGAGATTGTTCACTTTTACAGAACTTAAACATTAAATAAAACACTTTTTCTATTAAATTTTCTCACCATAGAAGGTGACAATTAGTCTTTTAGTTCAAGGTTTTAAAAAAAACAATCGAATTAGTCCAGCCGAGTTTTCGGCTTAGCAAGATATTTTGCAATTAATTTTTATTTATATAGAAATTTAAAAAGTTTGTTCTCTATGGTAATATACCATTGAATATTATATATGTGTTATGATGATTTAAATCAACTAATGCAGATTCTATAGCTTTTAAGATTGTTTACCCCATTTTCATATATGTTTAACATTTGTTCGCAGTATTCCTTTAGATCTCCGTTCGATAGTGTACTGTGTGGCGATAGAACGTGGATCCGTACGTCACTGGCGATTCGCGTTGGAGCGTCGCCGGCGCACGAATGTCGCGGCCGCCAAAGATCAATTACTCCGCGCATTGTCTTGCTCCAGAGATATTTGGATACTTGCACAGTCAGTTTATTTACCGGATTTAAGTGCGATTTTATATTTGCTATAAAATTCCGTCTATAATTATCATCTATACATAAAATATATTCTTTAATCTATAATTAAAATCTATACTTAATAAGTACACTGTATATAACGGAGCAAACGGGCTACTCTGGCTCATCTGATGTTAAGTGATACATGGCCAGAGAGCTCGCAAGTGCGTTACCGGCCTTTTAAGAATTGGTACACTCTTTTCTAAAAGGGCCCTAAGTGATTAGGTTACAAACGTGGCCTTCGTGGGCGACCACATAGTTGTGGCGCGGCATAAACTGCCTTAAAAAACGCTCCGTGCCCTGCTTCGACGTCAAATTAATTATTCCAGTTTTAATAAAAATAAAATAGCAATATTGTGATGCAATTTTAAGACGGAAAGTTTATTATATTGATATTCAAATCAGTTTTAATTTATCACCAAAAAAAGGATGAACAATTGGTATTAAACTTATTAAATCTTAATCTTATCGTAGATACTTGGAGTGGTCGATTACTGATGGTTCGGATGTGCGTCGCCAGGACTCTGCTTCGGTAATCACAGCTGTGATTTCATCAGATATTGGCTATTACTACGGAAAGGAGTTCTTATATTCACGCATTGAGGATATCTACAAGGCGTTAGTAGAATCATATATACTATATTCTTTAAGTTTTAAGGTTTTATGTTTGTTATTGTTTCACCGGAGTCGAACCTAGGAAATCGAATTATTCCTTTATCAATAAATAAATGAAACCATTGAGTATATTTTACTGAGCGTATAATACTTTTGAGCAGTGCTGGCCTAGTGGTTTTAACGTAGGATCCCCGGCTGTGCACCAATGGACTTTCTCCCTATCGCACACACTTGTTCAGAGAAGGAAAATATAGTAAGGAAAGCGACATGGCTTAGACACAGAAGGTTAACCTGCTTGCCTATTAGAAATGATCATGAAACAGATACAGAAAGGTTGAAAGTTTTTTTTTAAATTTAATAATATATTTTCAGATTCAACGGTCAGGGACGTCGTTTGGGCAACATTATCAAAACTTTACTTAATCAGTTTACTACACAGCGGGAACTTGACGAGGTATTTATTTCGTGGTCATATATATACATAGCACTAAATAATATCATTAGCACAGTCACACACCCTTACGTAAGTTTTTTTGATGTTTTCCGTTCGTAAATGTTTCAACCTTTTTCTATACATTATGTATTCCATCTGTAGCTGTATCTTTAGTATAATTGCTTTTTGTATAATATATATATATATATACCGGAAAAAATCGATAAACGTACGTGAGGGTGTGTGACTGTGCTCATGATATTATTTAGTGCTATGCATATACTTAATACACCTTTTAATAACCGCGATAGGTTTATTTCTGATTTCTATATATTTATCTATACATAACCGTGAAGTGTCCATCCAACTACTCTATAGTCTATGAGCAGTGTTTGCCTAGGGGCCCACTATAAAAAAACACGTAATCAGCAACACGACTGAGAATACATTTTTTTGCATGCGGGTTGAATTACGACCTGTATCAATGACACTAGAAACATCTAATCTGACGGTATATTTGACATTAAGATTCATAGAGAGTTTATTCTTCTATATTACATTCATAATTACCTCTATATAAGGGCAAATAGACAAGTTCTCTTATTGTTATGATAAGCCAATCACCGTGACTCTGGATGATGCGTCATGTTCATCATGTTATAATAAGTTCGTTGTTTTTTTTATATACTTCAGTGAATTTCTTAGGATATACAGGCCAAAGACATAAAATGTTTTAAAAAATTAGCAATTTCTTGAACAATTTTTTTTAAATGTAAATAAAAGTGTGGTAGTTTTACTGGTTTTATCAGTAAAATTAATACGAAATTGAATTAAAACAAGTTACGGTTTTTGAGGATAAACTTCTCTTTGCACTGGTAGAAAAGCGAGGACTTTTTTCAAACTGTATCTATAAAAGTAAAAAAAGATATGTGTTTTAAAGAAAAATTAAACACATTTTTTTTTTTAAACATTTCGTTGTTCTTATTCTGTGCATCGATTGATTACTTTTCAGTTCCTGAAATGGTACGACCAGAACTCCGAGTACTTCGATGTTGCGAAGCTGGCCGTGTCTCAGGGTATAGAGCGCGCGCGAGTTAACATAGCCTGGATACAGCAGAACCAGGCGCTCGTTGTCGACAAACTGAGGGAATATTCGCAGTAAGATATTGTATTATTACATCGACCGCGTCTTAATTAAAGAATTAACGTACTCTTAATCATAATTAACTATTATTTTGTGTTACACTTTTTAAGGCTCACCGTTAAAAATACTAGTTGAGTTATATAATTATTAAATACTAGTTGAAAATATAATTGTAATATGTTTCCGTTATGTTTATAAAGTCGTAAATAAAAAAATGGACGATTAATGAATTATACTGCGAAGACACTATGGCAGTGTAATAAATAATATGAAATAGAGATTCATTTTTAACATACTTTTACTCTCAGATTAGAATTTTTAGCTATGGCTTCCGTATGGATTTCGACATATGGAAGTCATACTTACGCTAAGTTTCAACTTGGAAACTTAGTACCGAATTAAGATTGTTGTTGAAAGGTGTGTAGTTAATTGCTAAGTAGTATTCGTTTTGATAACAAAATATTATTTTTTTATTTTTAAAGTTTTCATAATTTAAAATGTTCACAAATTTAAAAATATTTTGTTAATAGCTGTATTAATTGTATCACTGTAAAAAATGTCACTAAAGTAGTGCTATTGCTTGTAAAAAAATATTGAATTGTAAGCGCTTTGTGTATTTCGTATCGTTTTTTTCTGGGTATTTAAGAAAAAGCGATTAGAACTATTAGATTAGAACGATATCCGAATAAAAAAAATTTGGCTTTTGCTTTCCCATTACACAATTCGTAGGCAAATGCAAAAATAAAATATGTTATCCTAGAGGGATCCTTCGGTGTTCTTTCTTTATTTGTGATTGACATTCAATACAAAAAAATCACCCAATTTGATACAAAAAAAACACCAAAACCATTTTTTTCTGTAATAGTGTAGTAAATAAATAATGGCTATTGATATTGTATTAATATTTATAATTACGTCATTAAAGCTTGCACATACGTATTACAAAAAGGTAGATCGTAACGCTATACACGTATTTTTAGATGGATACAGAATTTCTTTCCAAAACATTTTTTTTGTCAGCATCGAATCTGCTGCTTGGAGAGGAAAACCGATCTTCATGTCATCACTATATGCGATACATAATATATCAAGTCATCGTTTAAAACTTGATCAAATGGTTTAGATTATTTAGGAACGTACTCTAAGCCTGGATTAGTTAAATAATCAATATTTTTTTGTATTTATTAATTATTCTTAGTTATAAAGAATTAAATATCTAAAGTTTATATTTTTTTAACTCATAATTGTAAAAAAAAATTGTATCAGTAAGGCTTCTATTACGTTCATGAGTTGGTCACCAAATATTTACTTTAACTAAAAATAATGCGGTCTTTACAAACATTTTTCATAATTATTTTGATTTGAATAATATTTTTATTTTTATTGTACTTATTTTTTATTAAAAAAATGTAAATCCGTCCATCAAAGGTTGTGTGTTGATCAAGTGATTAGTGAATTTATTTATAACAATCGTGTGTGTAACAAATAAATTGTTTGAATTATTTTTGTTTTAAATTATGCATAACATAACCTTAACACTTAATATCGAGTATCTATTTTTTTAAACGAAAAATTTATACAATTTTACATAGTTAAGTGAGGGCTGCTTAAGTTCTATACAAAATTTATTTACAAAATATATAAGTTTAAACCAACTTGTAGGGAATGGAATTAGTATTTATTACACTAGGTTGAAATTCTTCCCGAAAACTGGGGAAATATTCAACGAGTATGTAAAAGAATAATGAGACCAGACGCCACTCTATTACAAGCTTGTTGTAGAACAATTTAATGAAGTTATTTGGACGCTGACGTATTTCAGATCAATGTGTGATGCTGAAAAGAGAGTATGTATGTCGCCAAGAAACCGGTAGCAACTTGTATATAAGACACAAAAAATCGAAACCGAACACCAACTTAAGTTTATTCAAAAATTTATCTTTGTAATAATCAAGATGTTACTGAAATTTAAACAAGTGGTGCACCACCACTTGTTTGTTCTTAAATTCAGAATTGATATACATTTACTTTTTCCAACCAATCGTTCTACCAAATACTTGACTAAGTAGTAAAAGCTGCCGTACAAGTCAGTGTATAAAATTCATCTAAAAATCTGACTTGTGCGTCACCATCAGGGCCGCTGTGGGTTTTTCATATACATGGTGGTCCACGGAGGCGTACGAATTTAAAAACGCTATAGCGTTGAAACGGCGAATGGGAGGGGAGCGCGGGTGATGGGGATCTGTAGCTCGGTTCTAGGAAATTTAGTCGCGATGGAGCATTTCACGGGTGAACAGCCTGCGTTCTGTGTAATAAAATATTACAAATGCCGATTCGTGCGTTATAGTTCGACGTTGATTTCGATCTCACTATGGATTGCATGACTTAAATTAGTGTCCGAGTAAAAATTGATTAGGGCGTGGGTCAGAAAGTTTGAGGCTACCGGTTCGACCTTCAATCAGAAATCTAAGGGAAACTAAAGGACAAAACGGTCAGAGGAAACCATAAACTAAGCCAGAGCTTCCGTGCTACGCAATCCTGGGCAAAAAACTCGTAAGCGATAAGCTCAGCTCTCTGTATCAAGAACGACTTTGCGCCGAATTTTAAATAATGATTTACAATTGCACCCCTGTAAACTTCAACTACTGCAAGATTTACAAAGTGATTTCGTCGAAACAATGTTAGAGCGTTTTCTGAGCTTCAACAATATTCTTTTTTCAGACGAAGCCCATTTTCATTTAAATGGGCACGTAAATAAACAAAATAGTTGTAATTGGGTCTCACATTTCAAACAACAAAAGCCTTTGCATCCGCCGTAAGTAACAGTTTGGGCAGTTCACAGCACAGTTAATCATCGGACCCTTGTTCTATGAAGACCAGCAAGGGAATTCTGAATCTTAGCCATAGATCGAACTAGAAGTTGTCTCTGCTTTACATCCTAATGATGCTAAGAATATAAACAAGTATACTATTTAGATAGCAACGTAACAATAATACTGAGCGATACATAGTCATGTTACGCAATCAATTTTTCCCGCAGCTGTTAGACTTTCACGGCTTTCACGTTCAACAAGACGGCGCCACATGCCATACATTAAACGAGAGTTTGGCAGTCCTAACAGGTGACATTCCATGGCCACCTAGGAGTCCGGATTTAACCCCACCAGACTTTTTCCTGTGGGGATACATGCAAAGTAGAGTCTTCAGCAATAATCCGACCACAATTTCCTAGTTGAAGGCCAACATCCGCAGAGAAATGGCCGCTTTTCCGCGCGCCATTTTCCAGCCAGAAGTCCAACCTGGAAATTGCCAGAGTTTTCGGCAATTTGAAGTCAAGATTCGAAGAGTATTTGCAGCGCGATGGTGCAAATCTAGATGATGTTATTTTTAAAAAGTGAATTTCCCAAATGTTATAACATTAATTTAAAAATAAATTTGTTTAAGTATTACTTTTGCTTCTTATTTATATATATTTTTTTTTAAATCGCAAATCTCCGATGCCCACCTGCATTTGACGCCATTGGAAGTCATGGTAGTTACTAGATTGTTGAGTGGTGAAGATGAGACAAGATTTTGACTTAGACTTTGATTAGACGTCTTTCAAAGGTAAAAAATGATAATTATGAAATATTAAATTACAGAGATTACGTTGACGATCCGAGAATCTCACTACGAAATTTGGGACACGCAGTGGAGGTTATTTTACATCAAAATTTATTCGTTTTTACCTTGTATGGTATAAGTAGTTTATTACTATTGTAAATAATAAAAAAAGAAATACATATTTAAGACATTAAAGTATTTATATTTAGTTTCAAACTGTTAGCAAACCAGACCGCGTGTATGCTATATAAAAAAGCTTTGCCCCATTTAACAGTTTCGTGGCTAAAGGGGTGTTACCGGAGGCTTTTGACGAAACGACAACCTTGGGGCCTCCCATGAGCTCTTATTGCGATCCTATTGACAGCCTACAACTGAGATGCATCGCTAATTCGTACCATGACATCGAAATAACGAGACAGTTTATGTTCCCATGTGACCTTAGCGGTAATCAGATTTCGTTCGTTCAATTTGTATAAAGATTCGTGCCATGACCACTCGGCTGAGCCGAAATTTGACAGTTGCGCCTTCCAACTATGACAGAATAAGCGATTCTAAAAAAGTTACTTTTTAGTCAACTGTTTTGTGTCGAACGTGACTAAATAATAGTTTGGAAAATATTAAATTCTATATTTTAATAAAACTTGTTAATTAAGTTAAATAATAAGATGTACCTACTGTATAATTTAGGAAAAAAGTATAATTCGTATATTTTGGGGTATTTATTATACCCCATTAATAAATTATTAAAATATCGACGGAGATGAGGAACAGGACGGCAATTCCCCTATAGATGTCGAGTTTAAAATTTGCTATAGATCAACGACTTTGATTCTATGAAGATTCAGTGTAACTACAAATAATTACACTAACTATGTTCAATAATATTTATATAATTAATTAGGCAGGTTTAACAAAATCATAATTCTAAAATCATATTTTAAACCAGTAAACCCACCCGCATGGGTTTCGTTTATTTTACCAAATTCTCTTGCAACTTCTTCTTCAACGATTATTGCGTATATTCAAATATAGCATAATAATTGACACACCTAAACCTTCATAAGGATTCTGTATTATAAGTCAATACTGCAAAATTGCCGCTGTCTGGTTCTTCATTTTACAATAAATAAGAATGCTATCACGAGTATTTATTATAATTAAAATTTTCCTCATTATGTTCATGAATCGTATTATTCTACTCTGCTGTTTGTTGTTTAAATAAACATAGGTATTTTTCAAATTTATAATAGGTAAATATTAAGCCATTTGAAAAATTATAATAACAGTATTTATTTAGCTAGGATGACGCCGTAAAGATGTCTACAAGCAATGTTCAATTGGATATTGAATTGAGAGACTATATGAATATAAACATATGTTCATATTGTCTCTCAATTCAGCGAGTTTGTCACGTTAAGCAGTAAAGAAAATATTATTATTTATATTATATGAATTAGTTAACGTTTAAACTAATTTTCTACAATTTGAAGGAATTCATTTGTATAATAGTTTATTAAAGTACGTATGATTTTCGAGTTATAAGATGACTTGTAATATCTTTTGCAAAGGGATAGGGATAACAGAAATTCAGGATATCAGATATACCTTCCATATAGGTATTTATTTTTAGAAAACAAATTTGTGAACAATACTTACCAATCCATCATATTTATAATTTAAACTATTTGTAAAACTATATTTATAAAACTTTTGTAAACACCAAGCTATTGAAATCTATCAAAATTTGACGGATACGTATAAAATAAATAGGTGTCAACTATCAATGCACCAGAAAGCTTTACGTTTTAAATATATCGAAATAATAGTTTTAAATTAAATAAATATATATAAAGACATAATAGCTTACTGTGCCTTACCTATGATATAAATAATTTTATATTTTATAGAAACATCTGTTGAAGACAGTTAACTGTCAAACTAGAAAAGTTTCAAAACTTGCATAGAAACCACAAAACAAAACGGAAAAATGCTATTGACTTTAGGTACCTAAACTCAACAGCATCACATCTGGATTGTTTTAAGAAAGTTCATGGTAGGCCCTCAGGTCTTTTTTCTTTCTCAATTCTAGTGAAATCAAACTTCGCAAATTAATTTCCATATACTCTAGTAATAGATGGATTCGAAAAAATGTCGCGGTAATAAGTTTTAATAAATAAAATAAGGTGGTAATTAAATATACCTTTATTGAATAATAATTCTTAAAATAAATGCTTCAAATGGAAGTCGATGGCACCAAACGGTAACTTGTCAAGTGCAATATTAGTAAATATTAGAAGACCATAGATAAGTTATGCTTGTTTATGACATTAACAAAAGTTCGTAAATTTGTCTTATCTATGATTGTCCTATGTGTCTTCATTTATGATCACAATTTAAGGCACCTTTAATCTATATAAGCTCTATAATCACTATAACATTGTCTATGATTAAATTTAATATTCTAATTATAAACATACAAAAATGGCAATTACAATTGGCAAAACGCCATAGTCTCATTTTAACTAAATATAAGGAAACCACACCATAAGCGGAAAATTATAAAACTCGAAGTATAACTGTATATTTACTAACTAGGTTCAATTGGAAAGTATTCGAGTGTAAATTTCACATTTAACTTCGCTACAGTACATCGATTACTATCGTTGAATAAAATGCAGTTTTACAATAATAATACTGCCACATATCATTAATTTTTAAAAGCCTCTATAGGTTTTGATATGAAATCGAACTCGCCTATCAGGCTTAAGCTAGTGACCGTCTAAGCTCAGACTCATATTCCCATCGGTCAAAATCTTAAATACCTATAACAATTTGGAGAGGTATGATGTAAGATTCAAAAACGATACCAACGCCTGTATCACAAACTTAAATCTACTTTCAAAAGTTGTCAAACGATTTTTTATGTATGAAGTTTGACAGTCAAGACGAGATTGATTTGACAGACGAATTAGAATATAGACCTAAATTTGTCATTCAATTCAATGTCATTTTTCGCGCTAAGTTCCAATCCTGAATCTTAGCCATAGATCGAACTAGAAGTTCTTTACATATAATCTAAGAATATAAACAAGTATACTATTTAGATAGCAACATAACAAATGTTACGTTTCACTTGTAAAAACTTATCAAAATTTCAAACAACTTACAAAAATCGTCTTTTACTACAAAACTGATTCAATACTTAAAATATAAATATTGTTGTTAAGTATTAAATCGTTAAATACATACTAGTCAAATATGTATAAAAAATGAATTATGTAATTTCAAAGATTTAAAAGACAAAATGAAATTACTTAGAAAAATATAAAAAAAAACGCGAAATACTTTATTTACAAAACGCGACATTAATCATTACTTAAATCCGTCAAGACGTCTTATTTAAATGTTAAACGCATAATCATTGAAGATGAGAACCAATTTCTGTGAAATTGTTTAAGCTTTCATCACTAACTTGAAATGGCGTGGGAAAACTCCAGACCAGACCGTATTTGGCGTTAGAGTTTAATACTTTACCAAACTGTACATATATGTAAATATATAATCTCTCATGCGTCAATTATATATAAAAATCTATTTCTAAATAGATAAAAATATCTTATTTATAATATTTTTCATATTCACATTTTCATTTAAGAAATAACACCAATATAGGCACTTCAATATCACGATATTAAACAAAATTTCAAGAAACGTCCTCACGAATTTTCTGTAATCAGGCTAGGCCTGGGTCCGCGTCGCTTGCGCAACGTTCCTAATATCTGTAGCATTTCTTTGACAGCTTCAGGTTGTTCATCCTTGGGTTTCTTCTCAACTGTGTGATCTGTGGACTTCAGCTGGAATTTGCCTCCCTTTATTTGGTCCACTATTGCGTCTATTGCTCCACCTGAAAAATTTAAATGAAATTCGTTTTATTGACGTAAGATAAAGGCTATTTAGGTTAAAATATTAACTGTTAAGATTCATATATTTTGAAAAGATAGAAGGCGCGTAACGGAAAAATGTGACGGTAATTTTTTTCCAAGTCCGATATAGAAATTTCTCTTCAATTACAATAAATATGTTTCTATGATTGCTAATCTTCATAAACTGAGGTACATGTTCTAAATTTAATATAGATAGATAGATAGGTTCTAGATCGTTTTAGAATCTATATTATTTATTATGGGCCTATATAGTTACCAAATAGTATAAAATTAAGATTCAACTAAAGGACTTACCACCATTTTGTTTCGTCTTCTTAAGCGTGCCTGACTTGCTTGCAAGCATCTTTGCCATATCCATATCACCGAAGGGTTCAAAGGCCACAGGGGGCGGGGGTGGCGGAGGCGGCGGTGGAGGCATAACTGGTGGGGGAGGCGGGGCAATGGGAATCGGGGCTATCGGGATTTCTGGTGGGATTGGTGATGCTGGCGGAGTTGGAACCGGGGCTTTAGTTATTGAGGCTAGAGTTATGGGGGCTGGGGTTGAAGGGGCGGAAATTTGTGTCAGCGCTGGTTCTGGAATGCATTTTAAATTATGTGAATATTTTGTAAATTAAAGTTTTGTATTTGTTATACTTATATGAAAATAACATCGTAACCATGGCAACAAACGCGTTACTTAATGCTGTTATTGTAATAAAGCCGAAAACGTCTACCCTCTTGCCTTAATAAAGTTATCAATTATGTACATACAATTAGGGACTACCTTCTAAACAATTTGGTCTTAGATTTAAACTTTTTTATTAACATTTAATGTTATTCTTTTAAGAAATTTATAAGTCATAAGCAGTGTTGGCCTTGTGGCTTGAGCGAGCGGTTCTACACTCCGAGGTCATGTGTTCGAATCACGGCTGTGCAACAATGAACTTTCTGTGCATGTGTGCATTTAACGCTCGCTCGAACGCTAAAGAAATCTCAATCTATAAAGTCAATTTTTATCCAGTTCTGGAGTATAAATTAGAGCAACCTACCTTCTTCCTTGATCTCTTTCTTAATCCTATCATTCCCCCCACTTTCGAAGTAACTAATACGGCTTTTAAGGGCAGATCTCGGTTCACCCTTAGCTCTCTTATCGAGTTCCGCCAATTTCTTCTCAGCTCTTTCTGCTCTTTCTAACGCTTTCTGTGCATCTTCCTCAGCCAGTTTTATTTTCTCTTCCCATAGTAATATGTCTGTATCTTCATGCTTTTCACTTAATTGCAGCTGGAAGAAAGGTGAAAGTAATAAAATTAAAAATACTATTTATTAAATCGACAGTCTTCATAACAACTTAAAACTTGAAGACTGCTGGAGGATACTACAATCTACAATCTAGCCTATACAATAATTATTGCTAATAAGTAATATTATGTTGACTTAATTATTTATTACATTACCTTAGTTTAATTCATTAGTATTTTCTACAATACTAATCAATTAAACTAAGGTAATGTTCATCAACAGTCTTATTGTTGAAAGAAATTACTTTTTTACCGGATTAAAGCTATTTGTATTATTATAAACTTATAATTATATATTATAGTCTTAGTGTTCTGTAATGTTTTGATACTATGTTCGTGTGTACGAGATACCTTGCACTTATATTCAGTACACTAGGTTTATTAACTCAAAAAGGTTTAGTTCTCTTTAAGCGTCTTATTCCTGTCGTGTCCAGAAGTTGGATTGCCTCAGCATTCACATGGCCCTGTAGCCTGTTTAAGTGAGCTAAGGCAAACCATTTCGCCGTATTTAGGACTGTATCCACATTAAGATCCTCGTGGATACATTGGTGATGGTGCATTGACAATGTCCCGAAGAACCTTGTTCTGGAACCGTTGTATTCTTTCTAAATAGCTTTTCGCTGTACAGCTCCAAAGCTGAATGCCATATGTCCACACAGGCATTATCAGTTGTTTATAAAGGAGCAATTTGTTATGTATTGCCTTCCTATTAGTACATTTATTTGTATCTTATATCTAATTAATCTCTTTTCTTTTTCACATGTTCTTTCCACCTCAATTTAGCATCTAGGGTCATTCCCAAGTATTTGGCGGTATTAGCAAAAGGAATTTTAAAATTTTCCGGAAATCTAATGCACCTTCTTTCCCGTGTACCAAAACCATGAAGAAACAGAAGCATTATATGTAAGAACAAACCTGCAACTGCTGAACATGATCCCTATGCCTGTTGCTCTGCTGTTCCAAGGCGTCTCTCAGACTATCCACTTCACCTAAAAGGAGTCCCAGGCGTTCATCTAGATCCAATTCACCCATCAGCAATGCGCTCTGGTGAGCCAGTACTGTTGCGCGCTTTTTGGCGTCGCGTGCTTCTGATTTGTAACTGAAATCAAAAACATATACATTAATACAAAACATGGAAATAAAGTTTTTCTTTTACTATAGAATTATTTTTTTGTTTACATATTGTCATTTGAAAAGTAGGTTTCACAAATAAGTTAAAATAACGATAAAGTAAACGTAAATTTTGCAATATGATAAAAGCAGACTGTCTCAATATTAGTCTACTTACACTATATTACGAGAAGAGAGAGAGAGAGAGAGAAAATTTAAATTATAGTCGAAATAACTAACATCACCGCATACACAAATTCAAATCCGACCAGTCACAAGTAGCATAACGTTCACGACACGAAATATGACGCATGGCCAGCTATCGGCCCTCTCGCCATATTTTAGGGAGAGACAACGCGACGCATGGACGCGAACATCATTAGCACTTGACTTAAGCTAGACAACTAGGCTAGGTATTATGTAGATCTTTATTATAATTCTATACAATAATGATAAAGAGGGTGTCATATGATCCTACATACATTCCCGGTTGGGTACACTACCAGCGAAAACATTATTGTTGCGACTAGGCAATTTAACAATTTGTAGTAAAATACCTTGTAAATAATCATTAATTTATTTAAAAATATATATACTTATTTGACACGGATTAGTCAAATTGATGATGTCTTGGAGTTGATTTTGTCAGATACTGTTTTTGATCGATATATATGTGTATATATGCAATTTGAGAATGATAATTAACACGTAATAAACTGGACGTTTGCTTTCGTGT